>NC_140590.1:772888782-774246782 GCF_964204655.1 Triturus cristatus | reverse complement strand
CACCCACTACATCTGTTCCCCTTCTTTCACCTGTCACTGACCCCGCCCCTTGAACTAGCCACACCCATTTAACTTACCAACCACTCTGCAATTCACCTGTCACTGACCCCACCCCTTGCACTAGCCACACCCATTTAACTTACCAACCACTCTGCAATTCACCTGTCACTGACCCCGCCCCTTGCACTAGCCACACCCATTTAACTTACCAACCACTCTGCAATTCACCTGTCACTGACCCCGCCCCTTGCACTAGCCACACCCATTTAACTTACCAACCACTCTGCAATTCACCAGTCACTGACCCCACCCTTTGCACTAGCCACACCCATGTTACTTACCAACCACTCTGCAATTCACCTGTCACTGACCCCGCCCCTTGCACTAGCCACACCTATTTAACTTACCAACCACTCTGCAATTCACCTGTCACTGACCCCGCCCTTTGCACTAGCCACACCCAAGTTACTTACCAACCACTCTGCAATTCACCTGTCACTGACCCCGCCCTTTGCACTAGCCACACCCATGTTACTTACCAACCACTCTGCAACTCACCTGTCACTGACCCCACCCTTTGCACTAGCCACACCCATTTAACTTACCAACCACTCTGCAATTCACCTGTCACTGATCCCCCGCCCCTTGCACTAGCCACACCCATGTAACTTACCAACCACTCTGCAACTCACCTGTCACTGACCCCGCTCCTTGCACTAGCCACACCCATGTTACTTACCAACCACTCTGCAACTCACCTGTCACTGACCCCGCCCTTTGCACTAGCCACACCCATTTAACTTACCAACCACTCTGCAACTCACCTGTCACTGACCCCGCCCTTTGCACTAGCCACACCCATTTAACTTACCAACCACTCTGCAATTCACCTGTCACTGATCCCCCGCCCCTTGCACTAGCCACACCCATGTTACTTACCAACCACTCTGCAACTCACCTGTCACTGACCCCGCCCCTCGCACTAGCCACACCCATGTTACTTACCAACCACTCTGCAAATCACCTGTCACTGACCCCGCCCTTTGCACTAGCCACACCCAAGTTACTTACCAACCACTCTGCAATTCACCTGTCACTGACCCCGACCCTTACACTAGCCACACCCAAGTTACTTACCAACCACTCTGCAATTCACCATCTGGCAGGCATGACTCCACTCTCACACCACACTTACTTACCAATTGGCCACATAGACCCATCTGGAACTTACCTCTGCTGCACCACAGTCACCTCGTGCCGATCCCGGGACTTGAACCCTGGTCACCTGGATGGAAGGCAGGAACTTACCCCCTGGACCACACTGGTTTCCATGTCAGTACCCTATCAAATCATCCCCATAACATGGTCTTCCGTTTCATGTGCAATGGAAGCCACAAGCACTGACACCAGGTGCTGTATGTTGGTCATAGATACTACTGCAGTGGTTCAGACCACCAAGGAGCTGTAGCTCAACGGTAAGTCTCGTGCCTCTGGTGTCAGAGGTTCTCCCAAGACCAGGGTTCAAGTCCTGCCAATGCGGTCTAAGGGACATGAGAGGGTACATTTTCAATCTGTGGTTTAATTTTCATTTGCTAATTTTTTATTCACTTGGAAAAACAGAGGAGAAAAGTGCCACTCTTTTGGCACGTGCGCCCAAAAATTATACATCTTTTCCTGAGGAGTCTGACCTTCCACAAACCTCCCTTTTTCTCAAGTAGGTGCAATAGGGACAATGCCTTATCTTCCCTTATAAATGTGTTTATTCTTAGTCCTTTAAATTCGGCGTACTTTAGAGCACAAATGTTGCCTCAGGTGTATATATGAGCACAAGAATGCAAGGAGGGTGTTATACTGATAGTAAAATAGGTTGGATGGTGGTGATTTTTCGTTTTGCTGAGAGCCGATCCCTCCAATCAGGTCTTTGATGCATGTGATGTTGGCTAGGATAAAGGTGAAGTAGGAGCTCTGGCTAATGAAATGAAGGGGAGATTTTGAGGCAAGTGAAACTCCCTTTATTAGGTGCAATAGGAAGCTAGAAAAATTGTTTTTCTCAAGAGGCAGAGAAGAGCAGTTAGACCTTTGCTTCAGGAAGTCTTAATCATGCCTACTGAAGCAAGTGAAGGGATTGTGCTGACACAGCACAGTACAGCACTGGGCTGGGATGGGCTGGGCTGGGCTGGGCTGGGCTGGCACTGGGGCTTTAAGCAGCCCCTTCCTTCCTTCCTTTGAAGGAAGCCTACGAGCCCTCGAACGCACTCGAACGCCCAGGTACTGTATAGAGGATGACTGCAGGCAAATTGGGACCCTGCTACATTAGGGTGACGTCCCCATCTGCGGCCTTCGAGTGGCAAAATCCTTAGCCTGAGATAGGTAGGCTGCTTTTGAATTTGGCTGAAGACCATTTGTTGGAGGCTGTATCACAGCGCAAGCCGGCGACTTTCTCAGAAGAAAGTAAGCATGGGAGGACATTATTTGCATAGGACAGCCCTCTTCTAAGTCCCATCATTCTGTTGCAGTTGCCATGTAGCGTTACTAGAGGGCAGCATTACGAACATAAGAGCACACCAAGGCTTTTCTTCTGCTTGCTCACATACCTCTTGTTCATGTTCGTCTTGCAGGGCCTGCAGAGTCGAGGACTGCGATGACTGAGTGAATGAGTAATGAGGTACATGCTGGCCTGTATTTGTGGTGAAAGGGGAATGTTTGGAAGGAAAACAGCCAGACGAAAGTGTCAAAGCATACGTGTTTGCTGAGTGATTGAGTGAGTGTCACCTGGCTCTTTGAATGGACATGTGAGAGAGGAACATGCAGCTCCATTGTCCTCAGATGAGAGAGGAAGCACAGATGAATATTTTCCTCAAATAAAAACAATTACACCACCACGAAGCTGACAAGAGCGATATGCTGCTTTGCAGGTGTAAGGATTTGCCATGTTTGGTGCATAAATATGCATGGTTAGCGAGGTTTTTCTCAGAACGTCAGCAGCGCACCCTTTAGTTTTATCCTTAGGCCAGAAATATCAGGCACTCCTTTGGGATAAGAGGCCAAGAAATCCTTTGGGAAGCTTGCTCCAGTCATCTGAAGGAAAGAAATACACTGGGGAAAAGTTACAGAGGGAGCCAGGCTGCACAACATTTGGTCATGGTTCGATAGAAATCTTTAGCAAGGACTTTTGACCACCCCTCGCTGTGGGACCTGGATGCCCATACCTCTTGTTCATGTTCGTCTTGCAGGGCCTGCAGAGTCGAGGACTGCGATGACTGAGTGAATGAGTAATGAGGTACATGCTGGCCTGTATTTGTGGTGAAAGGGGAATGTTTGGAAGGAAAACAGCCAGACGAAAGTGTCAAAGCATACATGTTTGCTGAGTGATTGAGTGAGTGTCACCTGGCTCTTTGAATGGACATGTGAGAGAGGAACATGCAGCTCCATTGTCCTCAGATGAGAGAGGAAGCACAGATGAATATTTTCCTCAAATAAAAACAATTACACCACCACGAAGCTGACAAGAGTGATATGCTGCTTTGCAGGTGTAAGGATTTGCCATGTTTGGTGCATAAATATGCATGGTTAGCGAGGTTTTTCTCAGAACGTCAGCAGCGCACCCTTTAGTATTATCCTTATGCCAGAAATATCAGGCACTCCTTTGGGGTAAGAGGCCAAGAAATCCTTTGGGAAGCTTGCTCCAGTCATCTGAAGGATAGAAATACACTGGGGAAAAGTTACAGAGGGAGCCAGGCTGCACAACATTTAGTCATGGTTCGATAGAAATCTTTAGCAAGGACTTTTGACCACCCCTCGCTGTGGGACCTGGATGCCCATACCTCTTGTTCATGTTCGTCGTGCAGGGCCTGCAGAGTCGAGGACTGCGATGACTGAGTGAATGAGTAATGAGGTACATGCTGGCCTGTATTTGTGGTGAAAGGGGAATGTTTGGAAGGAAAACAGCCAGACGAAAGTGTCAAAGCATACGTGTTTGCTGAGTGATTGAGTGAGTGTCACCTGGCTCTTTGAATGGACATGTGAGAGAAAAACATGCAGCTCCATTGTCCTCAGATGAGAGAGGAAGCACAGATGAATATTTTCCTCAAATAAAAACACTTACACCACCACGAAGCTGACAAGAGCGATATGCTGCTTTGCAGGTGTAAGGATTTGCCATGTTTGGTGCATAAATATGCATGGTTAGCGAGGTTTTTCTCAGAACGTCAGCAGCGCACCCTTTAGTATTATCCTTATGCCAGAAATATCAGGCACTCCTTTGGGGTAAGAGGCCAAGAAATCCTTTGGGAAGCTTGCTCCAGTCATCTGAAGGATAGAAATACACTGGGGAAAAGTTACAGAGGGAGCCAGGCTGCACAACATTTAGTCATGGTTCGATAGAAATCTTTAGCAAGGACTTTTGACCACCCCTCGCTGTGGGACCTGGATGCCCATACCTCTTGTTCATGTTCGTCGTGCAGGGCCTGCAGAGTCGAGGACTGCGATGACTGAGTGAATGAGTAATGAGGTACATGCTGGCCTGTATTTGTGGTGAAAGGGGAATGTTTGGAAGGAAAACAGCCAGACGAAAGTGTCAAAGCATACGTGTTTGCTGAGTGATTGAGTGAGTGTCACCTGGCTCTTTGAATGGACATGTGAGAGAAAAACATGCAGCTCCATTGTCCTCAGATGAGAGAGGAAGCACAGATGAATATTTTCCTCAAATAAAAACACTTACACCACCACGAAGCTGACAAGAGCGATATGCTGCTTTGCAGGTGTAAGGATTTGCCATGTTTGGTGCATAAATATGCATGGTTAGCGAGGTTTTTCTCAGAACGTCAGCAGCGCACCCTTTAGTATTATCCTTAGGCCAGAAATATCAGGCACTCCTTTGGGGTAAGAGGCCAAGAAATCCTTTGGGAAGCTTGCTCCAGTCATCTGAAGGATAGAAATACACTGGGGAAAAGTTACAGAGGGAGCCAGGCTGCACAACATTTGGTCATGGTTCGATAGAAATATTTAGCAAGGACTTTTGACCACCCCTCGCTGTGGGACCTGGATGCCCATACCTCTGTGGCTCTGACACCTTTTTTGACCTCTGGATAGCACCGTCTCATTACCCCTCAAACATTCCCTCTGAGTACCCCAGCTTTGGTAGTGCACCAACACGTTTCAATCCCTTGAGTGACTACAGACACCCTTCCTATGTGCTCTCCATTTACATTCCGTCAGTAACCCAGGTGCTTCTGTCACTGTTCAGTCTCAAGTGGCCGGTTGGATGCACATTGCTCGGATGTACAGGCACTTACCACTCTGTACAGCCCTCTCAGCACACACAGACCACACTTCTTTAAATCATAAATACATGTTCTGACTAACAGTAATGCTGTGCCTTCCCTCTGTAGATCATACCCAACGTAAGAAGGACAAATAAATTGAAGAGCGTACCAAACTCTCAACAGACACTGCCAGAACATGTGCTGCTGCCTATTTGCATGCCATGATTATTCTCTATGACCCATCCAACTACTTTCCACATGTACCCTTTCCCTGCCTCATTCATCTGCTCCAATGCCCCTATTTATTTAACAAATGTTAGTGCTCTCAGATATCATAGCGGGAATCTCTATAGCATCTCTTGCCAATAGAAATATCCCAAGGGTCCCTATAACATGCCGCACGGAGGGAAGGGGAGGCAGAAAAATCTTGGTGAGCACCACCTGCAAAAATTCCACGACATGCTCCTTGTTGTACCTTTCAATACAATAACTGCAGTTGGATTGTATGGTGCCCCCCCTTGGGGTTGGTAATGGAACTGTCACATACCTGTTTGCCCCAAATCCCCCCTGTTGCCCCTATCCTTTCGGGGTGCATCCCATAAAGGAGGAGGGGAGCAATAAAAAGTAAGGGTAGCCTCCCAAAAATTGCCCAGAAGTCATGTCATTCTGTGCACCCCATCGCCCTTCATAATGCACTCCCAACCCCCTTTTAAAAGTGCTCCCCCAAATTTGACAGCACCCCCCCAAAATCAGAGAGAGTAGGGGGGTGCAGTAAAAAACACATTTTGGGGCTCCTCACTATATGTCATTAATCTCTAACCCCCACCCACTACATCTGTTCCCCTTCTTTTACCTGTCACTGACCCCACCCCTTGCACTAGCCACACCCATGTTACCAACCACTCTGCAATTCACCTGTCACTGACCCCGCCCTTTGCACTAGCCACACCCATTTAACTTACCAACCACTCTGCAATTCACCTGTCACTGACCCCGCCCCTTGCACTAGCCACACCCATTTAACTTACCAACCACTCTGCAATTCACCTGTCACTGACCCCACCCCTTGCACTAGCCACACCCATTTAACTTACCAACCACTCTGCAATTCACCTGTCACTGACCCCGCCCTTTGCACTAGCCACACCCATGTTACTTACCAACCACTCTGCAATTCACCTGTCACTGACCCCGCCCTTTGCACTAGCCACATCCATTTAACTTACCAACCACTCTGCAATTCACCTGTCACTAACCCCGCCCCTTGCACTAGCCACACCCAAGTTACTTACCAACCACTCTGCAATTCACCTGTCACTGACCCCGACCCCACCCCTTGCACCAGCCACACCCATGTTACTTACCAACCACTCTGCAACTCACCTGTCACTGACCCCGCCCCTTGCACCAGCCACACCCATTTAACTTACCAACCACTCTGCAATTCACCTGTCACTGACCCCACCCCTTGCACTAGCCACACCCATGTTACTTACCAACCACTCTGCAACTCACCTGTCACTGACCCCGCCCCTTGCACTAGCCACACCTATTTAACTTACCAACCACTCTGCAATTCACCTGTCACTGACCCCGCCCCTTGCACTAGCCACACCCAAGTTACTTACCAACCACTCTGCAATTCACCATCTGGCAGGCATGACTCCACTCTCACACCACACTTACTTACCAATTGGCCACATAGACCCATCTGGAACTTACCTCTGCTGCACCACAGTCACCTCGTGCCGATCCCGGGACTTGAACCCTGGTCACCTGGATGGAAGGCAGGAACTTACCCCCTGGACCACACTGGTTTCCATGTCAGTACCCTATCAAATCATCCCCATAACATGGTCTTCCGTTTCATGTGCAATGGAAGCCACAAGCACTGACACCAGGTGCTGTATGTTGGTCATAGATACTACTGCAGTGGTTCAAACCACCAAGGAGCTGTAGCTCAACGGTAAGTCTCGTGCCTCTGGTGTCAGAGGTTCTCCCAAGACCAGGGTTCAAGTCCTGCCAATGCGGTCTAAGGGACATGAGAGGGTACATTTTCAATCTGTGGTTTAATTTTCATTTGCTAATTTTTTATTCACTTGGAAAAACAGAGGAGAAAAGTGCCACTCTTTTGGCACGTGCGCCCAAAAATTATACATCTTTTCCTGAGGAGTCTGACCTTCCACAAACCTCCCTTTTTCTCAAGTAGGTGCAATAGGGACAATGCCTTATCTTCCCTTATAAATGTGTTTATTCTTAGTCCTTTAAATTCGGCGTACTTTAGAGCACAAATGTTGCCTCAGGTGTATATATGAGCACAAGAATGCAAGGAGGGTGTTATACTGATAGTAAAATAGGTTGGATGGTGGTGATTTTTCGTTTTGCTGAGAGCCGATCCCTCCAATCAGGTCTTTGATGCATGTGATGTTGGCTAGGATAAAGGTGAAGTAGGAGCTCTGGCTAATGAAATGAAGGGGAGATTTTGAGGCAAGTGAAACTCCCTTTATTAGGTGCAATAGGAAGCTAGAAAAATTGTTTTTCTCAAGAGGCAGAGAAGAGCAGTTAGACCTTTGCTTCAGGAAGTCTTAATCATGCCTACTGAAGCAAGTGAAGGGATTGTGCTGACACAGCACAGTACAGCACTGGGCTGGGATGGGCTGGGCTGGGCTGGGCTGGGCTGGCACTGGGGCTTTAAGCAGCCCCTTCCTTCCTTCCTTTGAAGGAAGCCTACGAGCCCTCGAACGCACTCGAACGCCCAGGTACTGTATAGAGGATGACTGCAGGCAAATTGGGACCCTGCTACATTAGGGTGACGTCCCCATCTGCGGCCTTCGAGTGGCAAAATCCTTAGCCTGAGATAGGTAGGCTGCTTTTGAATTTGGCTGAAGACCATTTGTTGGAGGCTGTATCACAGCGCAAGCCGGCGACTTTCTCAGAAGAAAGTAAGCATGGGAGGACATTATTTGCATAGGACAGCCCTCTTCTAAGTCCCATCATTCTGTTGCAGTTGCCATGTAGCGTTACTAGAGGGCAGCATTACGAACATAAGAGCACACCAAGGCTTTTCTTCTGCTTGCTCACATACCTCTTGTTCATGTTCGTCTTGCAGGGCCTGCAGAGTCGAGGACTGCGATGACTGAGTGAATGAGTAATGAGGTACATGCTGGCCTGTATTTGTGGTGAAAGGGGAATGTTTGGAAGGAAAACAGCCAGACGAAAGTGTCAAAGCATACGTGTTTGCTGAGTGATTGAGTGAGTGTCACCTGGCTCTTTGAATGGACATGTGAGAGAGGAACATGCAGCTCCATTGTCCTCAGATGAGAGAGGAAGCACAGATGAATATTTTCCTCAAATAAAAACAATTACACCACCACGAAGCTGACAAGAGCGATATGCTGCTTTGCAGGTGTAAGGATTTGCCATGTTTGGTGCATAAATATGCATGGTTAGCGAGGTTTTTCTCAGAACGTCAGCAGCGCACCCTTTAGTTTTATCCTTAGGCCAGAAATATCAGGCACTCCTTTGGGATAAGAGGCCAAGAAATCCTTTGGGAAGCTTGCTCCAGTCATCTGAAGGAAAGAAATACACTGGGGAAAAGTTACAGAGGGAGCCAGGCTGCACAACATTTGGTCATGGTTCGATAGAAATCTTTAGCAAGGACTTTTGACCACCCCTCGCTGTGGGACCTGGATGCCCATACCTCTTGTTCATGTTCGTCTTGCAGGGCCTGCAGAGTCGAGGACTGCGATGACTGAGTGAATGAGTAATGAGGTACATGCTGGCCTGTATTTGTGGTGAAAGGGGAATGTTTGGAAGGAAAACAGCCAGACGAAAGTGTCAAAGCATACATGTTTGCTGAGTGATTGAGTGAGTGTCACCTGGCTCTTTGAATGGACATGTGAGAGAGGAACATGCAGCTCCATTGTCCTCAGATGAGAGAGGAAGCACAGATGAATATTTTCCTCAAATAAAAACAATTACACCACCACGAAGCTGACAAGAGTGATATGCTGCTTTGCAGGTGTAAGGATTTGCCATGTTTGGTGCATAAATATGCATGGTTAGCGAGGTTTTTCTCAGAACGTCAGCAGCGCACCCTTTAGTATTATCCTTATGCCAGAAATATCAGGCACTCCTTTGGGGTAAGAGGCCAAGAAATCCTTTGGGAAGCTTGCTCCAGTCATCTGAAGGATAGAAATACACTGGGGAAAAGTTACAGAGGGAGCCAGGCTGCACAACATTTAGTCATGGTTCGATAGAAATCTTTAGCAAGGACTTTTGACCACCCCTCGCTGTGGGACCTGGATGCCCATACCTCTTGTTCATGTTCGTCGTGCAGGGCCTGCAGAGTCGAGGACTGCGATGACTGAGTGAATGAGTAATGAGGTACATGCTGGCCTGTATTTGTGGTGAAAGGGGAATGTTTGGAAGGAAAACAGCCAGACGAAAGTGTCAAAGCATACGTGTTTGCTGAGTGATTGAGTGAGTGTCACCTGGCTCTTTGAATGGACATGTGAGAGAAAAACATGCAGCTCCATTGTCCTCAGATGAGAGAGGAAGCACAGATGAATATTTTCCTCAAATAAAAACACTTACACCACCACGAAGCTGACAAGAGCGATATGCTGCTTTGCAGGTGTAAGGATTTGCCATGTTTGGTGCATAAATATGCATGGTTAGCGAGGTTTTTCTCAGAACGTCAGCAGCGCACCCTTTAGTATTATCCTTATGCCAGAAATATCAGGCACTCCTTTGGGGTAAGAGGCCAAGAAATCCTTTGGGAAGCTTGCTCCAGTCATCTGAAGGATAGAAATACACTGGGGAAAAGTTACAGAGGGAGCCAGGCTGCACAACATTTAGTCATGGTTCGATAGAAATCTTTAGCAAGGACTTTTGACCACCCCTCGCTGTGGGACCTGGATGCCCATACCTCTTGTTCATGTTCGTCGTGCAGGGCCTGCAGAGTCGAGGACTGCGATGACTGAGTGAATGAGTAATGAGGTACATGCTGGCCTGTATTTGTGGTGAAAGGGGAATGTTTGGAAGGAAAACAGCCAGACGAAAGTGTCAAAGCATACGTGTTTGCTGAGTGATTGAGTGAGTGTCACCTGGCTCTTTGAATGGACATGTGAGAGAAAAACATGCAGCTCCATTGTCCTCAGATGAGAGAGGAAGCACAGATGAATATTTTCCTCAAATAAAAACACTTACACCACCACGAAGCTGACAAGAGCGATATGCTGCTTTGCAGGTGTAAGGATTTGCCATGTTTGGTGCATAAATATGCATGGTTAGCGAGGTTTTTCTCAGAACGTCAGCAGCGCACCCTTTAGTATTATCCTTAGGCCAGAAATATCAGGCACTCCTTTGGGGTAAGAGGCCAAGAAATCCTTTGGGAAGCTTGCTCCAGTCATCTGAAGGATAGAAATACACTGGGGAAAAGTTACAGAGGGAGCCAGGCTGCACAACATTTGGTCATGGTTCGATAGAAATATTTAGCAAGGACTTTTGACCACCCCTCGCTGTGGGACCTGGATGCCCATACCTCTGTGGCTCTGACACCTTTTTTGACCTCTGGATAGCACCGTCTCATTACCCCTCAAACATTCCCTCTGAGTACCCCAGCTTTGGTAGTGCACCAACACGTTTCAATCCCTTGAGTGACTACAGACACCCTTCCTATGTGCTCTCCATTTACATTCCGTCAGTAACCCAGGTGCTTCTGTCACTGTTCAGTCTCAAGTGGCCGGTTGGATGCACATTGCTCGGATGTACAGGCACTTACCACTCTGTACAGCCCTCTCAGCACACACAGACCACACTTCTTTAAATCATAAATACATGTTCTGACTAACAGTAATGCTGTGCCTTCCCTCTGTAGATCATACCCAACGTAAGAAGGACAAATAAATTGAAGAGCGTACCAAACTCTCAACAGACACTGCCAGAACATGTGCTGCTGCCTATTTGCATGCCATGATTATTCTCTATGACCCATCCAACTACTTTCCACATGTACCCTTTCCCTGCCTCATTCATCTGCTCCAATGCCCCTATTTATTTAACAAATGTTAGTGCTCTCAGATATCATAGCGGGAATCTCTATAGCATCTCTTGCCAATAGAAATATCCCAAGGGTCCCTATAACATGCCGCACGGAGGGAAGGGGAGGCAGAAAAATCTTGGTGAGCACCACCTGCAAAAATTCCACGACATGCTCCTTGTTGTACCTTTCAATACAATAACTGCAGTTGGATTGTATGGTGCCCCCCCTTGGGGTTGGTAATGGAACTGTCACATACCTGTTTGCCCCAAATCCCCCCTGTTGCCCCTATCCTTTCGGGGTGCATCCCATAAAGGAGGAGGGGAGCAATAAAAAGTAAGGGTAGCCTCCCAAAAATTGCCCAGAAGTCATGTCATTCTGTGCACCCCATCGCCCTTCATAATGCACTCCCAACCCCCTTTTAAAAGTGCTCCCCCAAATTTGACAGCACCCCCCCAAAATCAGAGAGAGTAGGGGGGTGCAGTAAAAAACACATTTTGGGGCTCCTCACTATATGTCATTAATCTCTAACCCCCACCCACTACATCTGTTCCCCTTCTTTTACCTGTCACTGACCCCACCCCTTGCACTAGCCACACCCATGTTACCAACCACTCTGCAATTCACCTGTCACTGACCCCGCCCTTTGCACTAGCCACACCCATTTAACTTACCAACCACTCTGCAATTCACCTGTCACTGACCCCGCCCCTTGCACTAGCCACACCCATGTTACTTACCAACCACTCTGCAATTCACCTGTCACTGACCCCGCCCTTTGCACTAGCCACATCCATTTAACTTACCAACCACTCTGCAATTCACCTGTCACTGACCCCGCCCCTTGCACTAGCCACACCCATTTAACTTACCAACCACTCTGCAACTCACCTGTCACTGACCCCGCCCCTTGCACTAGCCACACCCATTTAACTTACCAACCACTCTGCAATTCACCTGTCACTGACCCCACCCCTTGCACTAGCCACACCCATTTAACTTACCAACCACTCTGCAATTCACCTGTCACTGACCCCGCCCTTTGCACTAGCCACACCCATGTTACTTACCAACCACTCTGCAATTCACCTGTCACTGACCCCGCCCTTTGCACTAGCCACATCCATTTAACTTACCAACCACTCTGCAATTCACCTGTCACTAACCCCGCCCCTTGCACTAGCCACACCCAAGTTACTTACCAACCACTCTGCAATTCACCTGTCACTGACCCCGACCCCACCCCTTGCACCAGCCACACCCATGTTACTTACCAACCACTCTGCAACTCACCTGTCACTGACCCCGCCCCTTGCACCAGCCACACCCATTTAACTTACCAACCACTCTGCAATTCACCTGTCACTGACCCCACCCCTTGCACTAGCCACACCCATGTTACTTACCAACCACTCTGCAACTCACCTGTCACTGACCCCGCCCCTTGCACTAGCCACACCTATTTAACTTACCAACCACTCTGCAATTCACCTGTCACTGACCCCGCCCCTTGCACTAGCCACACCCAAGTTACTTACCAACCACTCTGCAATTCACCTGTCACTGACCCCGACCCTTGCACTAGCCACACCCATGTTACTTACCAACCACTCTGCAATTCACCTGTCACTGACCCCGCCCTTTGCACTAGCCACACCCATGTTACTTACCAACCACTCTGCAACTCACCTGTCACTGACCCCGCCCTTTGCACTAGCCACACCCATTTAACTTACCAACCACTCTGCAATTCACCTGTCACTGATCCCCCGCCCCTTGCACTAGCCACACCCATGTTACTTACCAACCACTCTGCAACTCACCTGTCACTGACCCCGCCCCTTGCACTAGCCACACCCATGTTACTTACCAACCACTCTGCAAATCACCTGTCACTGACCCGCCCTTTGCACTAGCCACACCCAAGTTACTTACCAACCACTCTGCAATTCACCTGTCACTGACCCCGACCCTTACACTAGCCACACCCAAGTTACTTACCAACCACTCTGCAATTCACCATCTGGCAGGCATGACTCCACTCTCACACCACACTTACTTACCAATTGGCCACATAGACCCATCTGGAACTTACCAATGCTGCACCACAGTCACCTCGTGCCGATCCCGGGACTTGAACCCTGGTCACCTGGATGGAAGGCAGGAACTTACCCCCTGGACCACACTGGTTTCCATGTCAGTACCCTATCAAATCATCCCCATAACATGGTCTTCCGTTTCATGTGCAATGGAAGCCACAAGCACTGACACCAGGTGCTGTATGTTGGTCATAGATACTACTGCAGTGGTTCAGACCACCAAGGAGCTGTAGCTCAACGGTAAGTCTCGTGCCTCTGGTGTCAGAGGTTCTCCCAAGACCAGGGTTCAAGTCCTGCCAATGCGGTCTAAGGGACATGAGAGGGTACATTTTCAATCTGTGGTTTAATTTTCATTTGCTAATTTTTTATTCACTTGGAAAAACAGAGGAGAAAAGTGCCACTCTTTTGGCACGTGCGCCCAAAAATTATACATCTTTTCCTGAGGAGTCTGACCTTCCACAAACCTCCCTTTTTCTCAAGTAGGTGCAATAGGGACAATGCCTTATCTTCCCTTATAAATGTGTTTATTCTTAGTCCTTTAAATTCGGCGTACTTTAGAGCACAAATGTTGCCTCAGGTGTATATATGAGCACAAGAATGCAAGGAGGGTGTTATACTGATAGTAAAATAGGTTGGATGGTGGTGATTTTTCGTTTTGGTGAGAGCCGATCCCTCCAATCAGGTCTTTGATGCATGTGATGTTGGCTAGGATAAAGGTGAAGTAGGAGCTCTGGCTAATGAAATGAAGGGGAGATTTTGAGGCAAGTGAAACTCCCTTTATTAGGTGCAATAGGAAGCTAGAAAAATTGTTTTTCTCAAGAGGCAGAGAAGAGCAGTTAGACCTTTGCTTCAGGAAGTCTTAATCATGCCTACTGAAGCAAGTGAAGGGATTGTGCTGACACAGCACAGTACAGCACTGGGCTGGGCTGGGCTGGGCTGGGCTGGGCTGGGCTGGGCTGGCACTGGGGCTTTAAGCAGCCCCTTCCTTCCTTCCTTTGAAGGAAGCCTACGAGCCCTCGAACGCACTCGAACGCCCAGGTTCTGTGTAGAGGATGACTGCAGGCAAATTGGGACCCTGCTACATTAGGGTGACGTCCCCATCTGCGGCCTTCGAGTGGCAAAATCCTTAGCCTGAGATAGGTAGGCTGCTTTTGAATTTGGCTGAAGACCATTTGTTGGAGGCTGTATCACAGCGCAAGCCGGCGACTTTCTCAGAAGAAAGTAAGCATGGGAGGACATTATTTGCATAGGACAGCCCTCTTCTAAGTCCCATCATTCTGTTGCAGTTGCCATGTAGCGTTACTAGAGGGCAGCATTACGAACATAAGAGCACACCAAGGCTTTTCTTCTGCTTGCTCACATACCTCTTGTTCATGTTCGTCTTGCAGGGCCTGCAGAGTCGAGGACTGCGATGACTGAGTGAATGAGTAATGAGGTACATGCTGGCCTGTATTTGTGGTGAAAGGGGAATGTTTGGAAGGAAAACAGCCAGACGAAAGTGTCAAAGCATACGTGTTTGCTGAGTGATTGAGTGAGTGTCACCTGGCTCTTTGAATGGACATGTGAGAGAGGAACATGCAGCTCCATTGTCCTCAGATGAGAGAGGAAGCACAGATGAATATTTTCCTCAAATAAAAACAATTACACCACCACGAAGCTGACAAGAGCGATATGCTGCTTTGCAGGTGTAAGGATTTGCCATGTTTGGTGCATAAATATGCATGGTTAGCGAGGTTTTTCTCAGAACGTCAGCAGCGCACCCTTTAGTTTTATCCTTAGGCCAGAAATATCAGGCACTCCTTTGGGATAAGAGGCCAAGAAATCCTTTGGGAAGCTTGCTCCAGTCATCTGAAGGAAAGAAATACACTGGGGAAAAGTTACAGAGGGAGCCAGGCTGCACAACATTTGGTCATGGTTCGATAGAAATCTTTAGCAAGGACTTTTGACCACCCCTCGCTGTGGGACCTGGATGCCCATACCTCTTGTTCATGTTCGTCTTGCAGGGCCTGCAGAGTCGAGGACTGCGATGACTGAGTGAATGAGTAATGAGGTACATGCTGGCCTGTATTTGTGGTGAAAGGGGAATGTTTGGAAGGAAAACAGCCAGACGAAAGTGTCAAAGCATACGTGTTTGCTGAGTGATTGAGTGAGTGTCACCTGGCTCTTTGAATGGACATGTGAGAGAGGAACATGCAGCTCCATTGTCCTCAGATGAGAGAGGAAGCACAGATGAATATTTTCCTCAAATAAAAACAATTACACCACCACGAAGCTGACAAGAGTGATATGCTGCTTTGCAGGTGTAAGGATTTGCCATGTTTGGTGCATAAATATGCATGGTTAGCGAGGTTTTTCTCAGAACGTCAGCAGCGCACCCTTTAGTATTATCCTTAGGCCAGAAATATCAGTCACTCCTTTGGGGTAAGAGGCCAAGAAATCCTTTGGGAAGCTTGCTCCAGTCATCTGAAGGATAGAAATACACTGGGGAAAAGTTACAGAGGGAGCCAGGCTGCACAACATTTAGTCATGGTTCGATAGAAATCTTTAGCAAGGACTTTTGACCACCCCTCGCTGTGGGACCTGGATGCCCATACCTCTTGTTCATGTTCGTCGTGCAGGGCCTGCAGAGTCGAGGACTGCGATGACTGAGTGAATGAGTAATGAGGTACATGCTGGCCTGTATTTGTGGTGAAAGGGGAATGTTTGGAAGGAAAACAGCCAGACGAAAGTGTCAAAGCATACGTGTTTGCTGAGTGATTGAGTGAGTGTCACCTGGCTCTTTGAATGGACATGTGAGAGAAAAACATGCAGCTCCATTGTCCTCAGATGAGAGAGGAAGCACAGATGAATATTTTCCTCAAATAAAACCACTTACACCACCACGAAGCTGACAAGAGCGATATGCTGCTTTGCAGGTGTAAGGATTTGCCATGTTTGGTGCATAAATATGCATGGTTAGCGAGGTTTTTCTCAGAACGTCAGCAGCGCACCCTTTAGTATTATCCTTAGGCCAGAAATATCAGGCACTCCTTTGGGGTATGAGGCCAAGAAATCCTTTGGGAAGCTTGCTCCAGTCATCTGAAGGATAGAAAAACACTGGGGAAAAGTTACAGAGGGAGCCAGGCTGCACAACACTTGGTCATGGTTCGATAGAAATCTTTAGCAAGGACTTTTGACCACCCCTCGCTGTGGGACCTGGATGCCCATACCTCTGTGGCTCTGACACCTTTTTTGACCTCTGGATAGCACCGTCTCATTACCCCTCAAACATTCCCTCTGAGTACCCCAGCTTTGGTAGTGCACCAACACGTTTCAATCCCTTGAGTGACTACAGACACCCTTCCTATGTGCTCTCCATTTACATTCCGTCAGTAACCCAGGTGCTTCTGTCACTGTTCAGTCTCAAGTGGCCGGTTGGATGCACATTGCTCGGATGTACAGGCACTTACCACTCTGTACAGCCCTCTCAGCACACACAGACCACACTTCTTTAAATCATAAATACATGTTCTGACTAACAGTAATGCTGTGCCTTCCCTCTGTAGATCATACCCAACGTAAGAAGGACAAATAAATTGAAGAGCGTACCAAACTCTCAACAGACACTGCCAGAACATGTGCTGCTGCCTATTTGCATGCCATGATTATTCTCTATGACCCATCCAACTACTTTCCACATGTACCCTTTCCCTGCCTCATTCATCTGCTCCAATGCCCCTATTTATTTAACAAATGTTAGTGCTCTCAGATATCATAGCGGGAATCTCTATACCATCTCTTGCCAATAGAAATATCCCAAGGGTCCCTATAACATGCCGCACGGAGGGAAGGGGAGGCAGAAAAATCTTGGTGAGCACCACCTGCAAAAATTCCACGACATGCTCCTTGTTGTACCTTTCAATACAATAACTGCAGTTGGATTGTATGGTGTCCCCCCTTGGGGTTGGTAATGGAACTGTCACATACCTGTTTGCCCCAAATCCCCCCTGTTGCCCCTATCCTTTCGGGGTGCATCCCATAAAGGAGGAGGGGAGCAATAAAAAGTAAGGGTAGCCTCCCAAAAATTGCCCAGAAGTCATGTCATTCTGTGCACCCCATCGCCCTTCATAATGCACTCCCAACCCCCTTTTAAAAGTGCTCCCCCAAATTTGACAGCACCCCCCCAAAATCAGAGAGAGTAGGGGGGTGCAGTAAAAAACACATTTTGGGGCTCCTCACTATATGTCATTAATCTATAACCCCCACCCACTACATCTGTTCCCCTTCTTTTACCTGTCACTGACCCCACCCCTTGCACTAGCCACACCCATGTTACCAACCACTCTGCAACTCACCTGTCACTGACCCCACCCCTTGCACTAGCCACACCCATTTAACTTACCAACCACTCTGCAATTCACCTGTCACTGACCCCACCCCTTGCACTAGCCACACCCATTTAACTTACCAACCACTCTGCAATTCACCTGTCACTGACCCCGCCCCTTGCACTAGCCACACCCATTTAACTTACCAACCACTCTGCAATTCAACTGTCACTGACCCCGCCCTTTGCACTAGCCACACCCATTTAACTTACCAACCACTCTGCAATTCACCTGTCACTGACCCCGCCCTTTGCACTAGCCACACCTATTTAACTTACCAACCACTCTGCAATTCACCTGTCACTGACCCCGCCCCTTGCACTAGCCACACCCAAGTTACTTACCAACCACTCTGCAATTCACCTGTCACTGACCCCGACCCTTGCACTAGCCACACCCATGTTACTTACCAACCACTCTGCAACTCACCTGTCACTGACCCCGCCCTTTGCACTAGCCACACCCATTTAACTTACCAACCACTCTGCAACTCACCTGTCACTGACCCCGCCCTTTGCACTAGCCACACCCATTTAACTTACCAACCACTCTGCAATTCACCTGTCACTGATCCCCCGCCCCTTGCACTAGCCACACCCATGTTACTTACCAACCACTCTGCAACTCACCTGTCACTGACCCCGCCCCTCGCACTAGCCACACCCATGTTACTTACCAACCACTCTGCAAATCACCTGTCACTGACCCCGCCCTTTGCACTAGCCACACCCAAGTTACTTACCAACCACTCTGCAATACACCTGTCACTGACCCCGACCCTTACACTAGCCACACCCAAGTTACTTACCAACCACTCTGTAATTCACCATCTGGCAGGCATGACTCCACTCTCACACCACACTTACTTACCAATTGGCCACATAAACCCATCTGGAACTTACCTCTGCTGCACCACAGTCACCTCGTGCCGATCCCGGGACTTGAACCCTGGTCACCTGGATGGAAGGCAGGAACTTACCCCCTGGACCACACTGGTTTCCATCTCAGTACCCTATCAAATCGTCCCCATAACATGGTCTTCCGTTTCATGTGCAATGGAAGCCACAAGCACTGACACCAGGTGCTGTATGTTGGTCATAGATACTACTGCAGTGGTTCAGACCACCACGGAGCTGTAGCTCAACGGTAAGTCTCGTGCCTCTGGTGTCAGAGGTTCTCCCAAGACCAGGGTTCAAGTCCTGCCAATGCGGTCTAAGGGACATGAGAGGGTACATTTTCAATCTGTGGTTTAATTTTCATTTGCTAATTTTTTATTCACTTGGAAAAACAGAGGAGAAAAGTGCCACTCTTTTGGCACGTGCGCCCAAAAATTATACATCTTTTCCTGAGGAGTCTGACCTTCCACAAACCTCCCTTTTTCTCAAGTAGGTGCAATAGGGACAATGCCTTATCTTCCCTTATAAATGTGTTTATTCTTAGTCCTTTAAATTTGGCGTACTTTAGAGCACAAATGTTGCCTCAGGTGTATATATGAGCACAAGAATGCAAGGAGGGTGTTATACTGATAGTAAAATAGGTTGGATGGTGGTGATTTTTCGTTTTGGTGAGAGCCGATCCCTCCAATCAGGTCTTTGATGCATGTGATGTTGGCTAGGATAAAGGTGAAGTAGGAGCTCTGGCTAATGAAATGAAGGGGAGATTTTGAGGCAAGTGAAACTCCCTTTATTAGGTGCAATAGGAAGCTAGAAAAATTGTTTTTCTCAAGAGGCAGAGAAGAGCAGTTAGACCTTTGCTTCAGGAAGTCTTAATCATGCCTACTGAAGCAAGTGAAGGGATTGTGCTGACACAGCACAGTACAGCACTGGGCTGGGCTGGGCTGGGCTGGGCTGGGCTGGGCTGGGCTGGCACTGGGGCTTCAAGCAGCCCCTTCCTTCCTTCCTTTGAAGGAAGCCTACGAGCCTTCGAACGCACTCGAACGCCCAGGTTCTGTATAGAGGATGACTGCAGGCAAATTGGGACCCTGCTACATTAGGGTGACGTCCCCATCTGCGGCCTTCGAGTGGCAAAATCCTTAGCCTGAGATAGGTAGGCTGCTTTTGAATTTGGCTGAAGACCATTTGTTGGAGGCTGTATCACAGCGCAAGCCGGCGACTTTCTCAGAAGAAAGTAAGCATGGGAGGACATTATTTGCATAGGACAGCCCTCTTCTAAGTCCCATCATTCTGTTGCAGTTGCCATGTAGCGTTACTAGAGGGCAGCATTACGAACATAAGAGCACACCAAGGCTTTTCTTCTGCTTGCTCACATACCTCTTGTTCATGTTCGTCTTGCAGGGCCTGCAGAGTCGAGGACTGCGATGACTGAGTGAATGAGTAATGAGGTACATGCTGGCCTGTATTTGTGGTGAAAGGGGAATGTTTGGAAGGAAAACAGCCAGACGAAAGTGTCAAAGCATACGTGTTTGCTGAGTGATTGAGTGAGTGTCACCTGGCTCTTTGAATGGACATGTGAGAGAGGAACATGCAGCTCCATTGTCCTCAGATGAGAGAGGAAGCACAGATGAATATTTTCCTCAAATAAAAACAATTACACCACCACGAAGCTGACAAGAGCGATATGCTGCTTTGCAGGTGTAAGGATTTGCCATGTTTGGTGCATAAATATGCATGGTTAGCGAGGTTTTTCTCAGAACGTCAGCAGCGCACCCTTTAGTATTATCCTTAGGCCAGAAATATCAGGCACTCCTTTGGGATAAGAGGCCAAGAAATCCTTTGGGAAGCTTGCTCCAGTCATCTGAAGGAAAGAAATACACTGGGGAAAAGTTACAGAGGGAGCCAGGCTGCACAACATTTAGTCATGGTTCGATAGAAATCTTTAGCAAGGACTTTTGACCACCCCTCGCTGTGGGACCTGGATGCCCATACCTCTTGTTCATGTTCGTCTTGCAGGGCCTGCAGAGTCGAGGACTGCGATGACTGAGTGAATGAGTAATGAGGTACATGCTGGCCTGTATTTGTGGTGAAAGGGGAATGTTTGCATGGTTAGCGAGGTTTTTCTCAGAACGTCAGCAGCGCACCCTTTAGTATTATCCTTAGGCCAGAAATATCAGGCACTCCTTTGGGGTATGAGGCCAAGAAATCCTTTGGGAAGCTTGCTCCAGTCATCTGAAGGATAGAAAAACACTGGGGAAAAGTTACAGAGGGAGCCAGGCTGCACAACATTTGGTCATGGTTCGATAGAAATCTTTAGCAAGGACTTTTGACCACCCCTCGCTGTGGGACCTGGATGCCCATACCTCTGTGGCTCTGACACCTTTTTTGACCTCTGGATAGCACCGTCTCATTACCCCTCAAACATTCCCTCTGAGTACCCCAGCTTTGGTAGTGCACCAACACGTTTCAATCCCTTGAGTGACTACAGACACCCTTCCTATGTGCTCTCCATTTACATTCCGTCAGTAACCCAGGTGCTTCTGTCACTGTTCAGTCTCAAGTGGCCGGTTGGATGCACATTGCTCGGATGTACAGGCACTTACCACTCGGTACAGCCCTCTCAGCACACACAGACCACACTTCTTTAAATCGTAAATACATGTTCTGACTAACAGTAATGCTGTGCCTTCCCTCTGTAGATCATACCCAACGTAAGAAGGACAAATAAATTGAAGAGCGTACCAAACTCTCAACAGACACTGCCAGAACATGTGCTGCTGCCTATTTGCATGCCATGATTATTCTCTATGACCCATCCAACTACTTTCCACATGTACCCTTTCCCTGCCTCATTCATCTGCTCCAATGCCCCTATTTATTTAACAAATGTTAGTGCTCTCAGATATCATAGCGGGAATCTCTATAGCATCTCTTGCCAATAGAAATATCCCAAGGGTCCCTATAACATGCCGCACGGAGGGAAGGGGAGGCAGAAAAATCTTGGTGAGCACCACCTGCAAAAATTCCACGACATGCTCCTTGTTGTACCTTTCAATACAATAACTGCAGTTGGATTGTATGGTGCCCCCCCTTGGGGTTGGTAATGGAACTGTCACATACCTGTTTGCCCCAAATCCCCCCTGTTGCCCCTATCCTTTCGGGGTGCATCCCATAAAGGAGGAGGGGAGCAATAAAAAGTAAGGGTAGCCTCCCAAAAATTGCCCAGAAGTCATGTCATTCTGTGCACCCCATCGCCCTTCATAATGCACTCCCAACCCCCTTTTAAAAGTGCTCCCCCAAATTTGACAGCACCCCCCCAAAATCAGAGAGAGTAGGGGGGTGCAGTAAAAAACACATTTTGGGGCTCCTCACTATATGTCATTAATCTCTAACCCCCACCCACTACATCTGTTCCCCTTCTTTTACCTGTCACTGACCCCACCCCTTGCACTAGCCACACCCATGTTACCAACCACTCTGCAATTCACCTGTCACTGACCCCGACCCCACCCCTTGCACTAGCCACACCCATGTTACTTACCAACCACTCTGCAACTCACCTGTGACTGACCCCGCCCCTTGCACTAGCCACACCCATTTAACTTACCAACCACTCTGCAATTCACCTGTCACTGACCCCGACCCTTGCACTAGCCACACCCATGTTACTTACCAACCACTCTGCAACTCACCTGTCACTGACCCCGCCCTTTGCACTAGCCACACCCATTTAACTTACCAACCACTCTGCAATTCACCTGTCACTGACCCCACCCCTTGCACTAGCCACACCCATTTAACTTACCAACCACTCTGCAATTCACCTGTCACTGACCCCACCCCTTGCACTAGCCACACCCATTTGACTTACCAACCACTCTGCAATTCACCTGTCACTGACCCCGCCCCTTGCACTAGCCACACCCATTTAACTTACCAACCACTCTGCAATTCACCTGTCACTGACCCCGCCCTTTGCACTAGCCACACCCATGTTACTTACCAACCACTCTGCAATTCACCTGTCACTGACCCCGCCCTTTGCACTAGCCACACCTATTTAACTTACCAACCACTCTGCAATTCACCTGTCACTGACCCCGCCCCTTGCACTAGCCACACCCAAGTTACTTACCAACCACTCTGCAATTCACCTGTCACTGACCCCGACCCTTGCACTAGCCACACCCATGTTACTTACCAACCACTCTGCAACTCACCTGTCACTGACCCCGCCCTTTGCACTAGCCACACCCATTTAACTTACCAACCACTCTGCAACTCACCTGTCACTGACCCCGCCCTTTGCACTAGCCACACCCATTTAACTTACCAACCACTCTGCAATTCACCTGTCACTGATCCCCCGCCCCTTGCACTAGCCACACCCATGTTACTTACCAACCACTCTGCAACTCACCTGTCACTGACCCCGCTCCTTGCACTAGCCACACCCATGTTACTTACCAACCACTCTGCAACTCACCTGTCACTGACCCCGCCCTTTGCACTAGCCACACCCATTTAACTTACCAACCACTCTGCAATTCACCTGTCACTGATCCCCCGCCCCTTGCACTAGCCACACCCATGTTACTTACCAACCACTCTGCAACTCACCTGTCACTGACCCCGCCCCTCGCACTAGCCACACCCATGTTACTTACCAACCACTCTGCAAATCACCTGTCACTGACCCCGCCCTTTGCACTAGCCACACCCAAGTTACTTACCAACCACTCTGCAATTCACCTGTCACTGACCCCGACCCTTACACTAGCCACACCCAAGTTACTTACCAACCACTCTGCAATTCACCATCTGGCAGGCATGACTCCACTCTCACACCACACTTACTTACCAATTGGCCACATAGACCCATCTGGAACTTACCTCTGCTGCACCACAGTCACCTCGTGCCGATCCCGGGACTTGAACCCTGGTCACCTGGATGGAAGGCAGGAACTTACCCCCTGGACCACACTGGTTTCCATGTCAGTACCCTATCAAATCATCCCCATAACATGGTCTTCCGTTTCATGTGCAATGGAAGCCACAAGCACTGACACCAGGTGCTGTATGTTGGTCATAGATACTACTGCAGTGGTTCAGACCACCAAGGAGCTGTAGCTCAACGGTAAGTCTCGTGCCTCTGGTGTCAGAGGTTCTCCCAAGACCAGGGTTCAAGTCCTGCCAATGCGGTCTAAGGGACATGAGAGGGTACATTTTCAATCTGTGGTTTAATTTTCATTTGCTAATTTTTTATTCACTTGGAAAAACAGAGGAGAAAAGTGCCACTCTTTTGGCACGTGCGCCCAAAAATTATACATCTTTTCCTGAGGAGTCTGACCTTCCACAAACCTCCCTTTTTCTCAAGTAGGTGCAATAGGGACAATGCCTTATCTTCCCTTATGAATGTGTTTATTCTTAGTCCTTTAAATTCGGCGTACTTTAGAGCACAAATGTTGCCTCAGGTGTATATATGAGCACAAGAATGCAAGGAGGGTGTTATACTGATAGTAAAATAGGTTGGATGGTGGTGATTTTTCGTTTTGGTGAGAGCCGATCCATCCAATCAGGTCTTTGATGCATGTGATGTTGGCTAGGATAAAGGTGAAGTAGGAGCTCTGGCTAATGAAATGAAGGGGAGATTTTGAGGCAAGTGAAACTCCCTTTATTAGGTGCAATAGGAAGCTAGAAAAATTGTTTTTCTCAAGAGGCAGAGAAGAGCAGTTAGACCTTTGCTTCAGGAAGTCTTAATCATGCCTACTGAAGCAAGTGCAGGGATTGTGCTGACACAGCACAGTACAGTACAGTACGGCACTGGGCTGGGCTGGGCTGGCACTGGGGCTTTAAGCAGCCCCTTTCTTCCTTCCTTCCTTTGAAGGAAGCCTACGAGCCCTCCAACGCCCTCCAACGCCCAGGTTCTGTATAGAGGATGACTGCAGGCAAATGGGGACCCTGCTACATTAGGGTGACGTCCCCATCTGCGGCTTTCGAGTGGCAAAATCCTTAGCCTGAGATAGGTAGGCTGCTTTTGAATTTGGCTGAAGACCATTTGTTGGAGGCTGTATCACAGCGCAAGCCGGCGACTTTCTCAGAAGAAAGTAAGCATGGGAGGACATTATTTGCATAGGACAGCCCTCTTCTAAGTCCCATCATTCTGTTGCAGTTGCCATGTAGCGTTACTAGAGGGCAGCATTACGAACATAAGAGCACACCAAGGCTTTTCTTCTGCTTGCTCAGATACCTCTTGTTCATGTTCGTCTTGCAGGGCCTGCAGAGTCGAGGACTGCGATGACTGAGTGAATGAGTAATGAGGTACATGCTGGCCTGTATTTGTGGAGAAAGGGGAATGTTTGGAAGGAAAACAGCCAGACGAAAGTGTCAAAGCATACGTGTTTGCTGAGTGATTGAGTGAGTGTCACCTGGCTCTTTGAATGGACATGTGAGAGAGGAACATGCAGCTCCATTGTCCTCAGATGAGAGAGGAAGCACAGATGAATATTTTCCTCAAATAAAAACAATTACACCACCACGAAGCTGACAAGAGCGATATGCTGCTTTGCAGGTGTAAGGATTTGCCATGTTTGGTGCATAAATATGCATGGTTAGCGAGGTTTTTCTCAGAACGTCAGCAGCGCACCCTTTAGTTTTATCCTTAGGCCAGAAATATCAGGCACTCCTTTGGGATAAGAGGCCAAGAAATCCTTTGGGAAGCTTGCTCCAGTCATCTGAAGGAAAGAAATACACTGGGGAAAAGTTACAGAGGGAGCCAGGCTGCACAACATTTGGTCATGGTTCGATAGAAATCTTTAGCAAGGACTTTTGACCACCCCTCGCTGTGGGACCTGGATGCCCATACCTCTTGTTCATGTTCGTCTTGCAGGGCCTGCAGAGTCGAGGACTGCGATGACTGAGTGAATGAGTAATGAGGTACATGCTGGCCTGTATTTGTGGTGAAAGGGGAATGTTTGGAAGGAAAACAGCCAGACGAAAGTGTCAAAGCATACGTGTTTGCTGAGTGATTGAGTGAGTGTCACCTGGCTCTTTGAATGGACATGTGAGAGAGGAACATGCAGCTCCATTGTCCTCAGATGAGAGAGGAAGCACAGATGAATATTTTCCTCAAATAAAAACAATTACACCACCACGAAGCTGACAAGAGCGATATGCTGCTTTGCAGGTGTAAGGATTTGCCATGTTTGGTGCATAAATATGCATGGTTAGCGAGGTTTTTCTCAGAACGTCAGCAGCGCACCCTTTAGTATTATCCTTAGGCCAGAAATATCAGGCACTCCTTTGGGGTAAGAGGCCAAGAAATCCTTTGGGAAGCTTGCTCCAGTCATCTGAAGGATAGAAATACACTGGGGAAAAGTTCCAGAGGGAGCCAGGCTGCACAACATTTAGTCATGGTTCGATAGAAATCTTTAGCAAGGACTTTTGACCACCCCTCGCTGTGGGACCTGGATGCCCATACCTCTTGTTCATGTTCGTCGTGCAGGGCCTGCAGAGTCGAGGACTGCGATGACTGAGTGAATGAGTAATGAGGTACATGCTGGCCTGTATTTGTGGTGAAAGGGGAATGTTTGGAAGGAAAACAGCCAGACGAAAGTGTCAAAGCATACGTGTTTGCTGAGTGATTGAGTGAGTGTCACCTGGCTCTTTGAATGGACATGTGAGAGAAAAACATGCAGCTCCATTGTCCTCAGATGAGAGAGGAAGCACAGATGAATATTTTCCTCAAATAAAACCACTTACACCACCACGAAGCTGACAAGAGCGATATGCTGCTTTGCAGGTGTAAGGATTTGCCATGTTTGGTGCATAAATATGCATGGTTAGCGAGGTTTTTCTCAGAACGTCAGCAGCGCACCCTTTAGTATTATCCTTAGGCCAGAAATATCAGGCACTCCTTTGGGGTATGAGGCCAAGAAATCCTTTGGGAAGCTTGCTCCAGTCATCTGAAGGATAGAAAAACACTGGGGAAAAGTTACAGAGGGAGCCAGGCTGCACAACATTTGGTCATGGTTCGATAGAAATATTTAGCAAGGACTTTTGACCACCCCTCGCTGTGGGACCTGGATGCCCATACCTCTGTGGCTCTGACACCTTTTTTGACCTCTGGATAGCACCGTCTCATTACCCCTCAAACATTCCCTCTGAGTACCCCAGCTTTGGTAGTGCACCAACACGTTTCAATCCCTTGAGTGACTACAGACACCCTTCCTATGTGCTCTCCATTTACATTCCGTCAGTAACCCAGGTGCTTCTGTCACTGTTCAGTCTCAAGTGGCCGGTTGGATGCACATTGCTCGGATGTACAGGCACTTACCACTCTGTACAGCCCTCTCAGCACACACAGACCACACTTCTTTAAATCATAAATACATGTTCTGACTAACAGTAATGCTGTGCCTTCCCTCTGTAGATCATACCCAACGTAAGAAGGACAAATAAATTGAAGAGCGTACCAAACTCTCAACAGACACTGCCAGAACATGTGCTGCTGCCTATTTGCATGCCATGATTATTCTCTATGACCCATCCAACTACTTTCCACATGTACCCTTTCCCTGCCTCATTCATCTGCTCCAATGCCCCTATTTATTTAACAAATGTTAGTGCTCTCAGATATCATAGCGGGAATCTCTATACCATCTCTTGCCAATAGAAATATCCCAAGGGTCCCTATAACATGCCGCACGGAGGGAAGGGGAGGCAGAAAAATCTTGGTGAGCACCACCTGCAAAAATTCCACGACATGCTCCTTGTTGTACCTTTCAATACAATAACTGCAGTTGGATTGTATGGTGCCCCCCCTTGGGGTTGGTAATGGAACTGTCACATACCTGTTTGCCCCAAATCCCCCCTGTTGCCCCTATCCTTTCGGGGTGCATCCCATAAAGGAGGAGGGGAGCAATAAAAAGTAAGGGTAGCCTCCCAAAAATTGCCCAGAAGTCATGTCATTCTGTGCACCCCATCGCCCTTCATAATGCACTCCCAACCCCCTTTTAAAAGTGCTCCCCCAAATTTGACAGCACCCCCCCAAAATCAGAGAGAGTAGGGGGGTGCAGTAAAAAACACATTTTGGGGCTCCTCACTATATGTCATTAATCTCTAACCCCCACCCACTACATCTGTTCCCCTTCTTTTACCTGTCACTGACCCTGCCCCTTGCACTAGCCACACCCATTTAACTTACCAACCACTCTGCAATTCACCTGTCACTGACCCCGCCCCTTGCACTAGCCACACCCATTTAACTTACCAACCACTCTGCAATTCACCTGTCACTGACCCCGCCCCTTGCACTAGCCACACCCATTTAACTTACCAACCACTCTGCAATTCAACTGTCACTGACCCCGCCCCTTGATCTGGCCACACCCATGCACTAGCCACACCCATTTAACTTACCAACCACTCTGCATTTCACCTGTCACTGACCCCGCCCTTTGCACTAGCCACACCCATGTTACTTACCAACCACTCCGCAACTCACCTGTCACTGACCCCGCCCTTTGCACTAGCCACACCTATTTAACTTACCAACCACTCTGCAATTCACCTGTCACTGACCCCGCCCCTTGCACTAGCCACACCCAAGTTACTTACCAACCACTCTGCAATTCACCTGTCACTGACCCCGCCCCTTGCACTAGCCACACCCATTTAACTTACCAACCACTCTGCAACTCACCTGTCACTGACCCCACCCTTTGCACTAGCCACACCCATTTAACTTACCAACCACTCTGCAATTCACCTGTCACTGATCCCCCGCCCCTTGCACTAGCCACACCCATGTTACTTACCAACCACTCTGCAACTCACCTGTCACTGACCCCGCCCCTCGCACTAGCCACACCCATGTTACTTACCAACCACTCTGCAAATCACCTGTCACTGACCCCGCCCTTTGCACTAGCCACACCCAAGTTACTTACCAACCACTCTGCAATTCACCATTTGGCAGGCATGACTCCACTCTCACACCACACTTACTTACCAATTGGCCACATAGACCCATCTGGAACTTACCTCTGCTGCACCACAGTCACCTCGTGCCGATCCCGGGAGTTGAACGCTGGTCACCTGGATGGAAGGCAGGAACTTACCCCCTGGACCACACTGGTTTCCATGTCAGTACCCTATCAAATCGTCCCCATAACATGGTCTTCCGTTTCATGTGCAATGGAACCCACAAGCACTGACACCAGGTTCTGTATGTTGGTCATAGATACTACTGCAGTGGTTCAGACCACCAAGGAGCTGTAGCTCAACGGTAAGTCTCGTGCCTCTGGTGTCAGAGGTTCTCCCAAGACCAGGGTTCAAGTCCTGCCAATGCGGTCTAAGGGACATGAGAGGGTACATTTTCAATCTGTGGTTTAATTTTCATTTGCTAATTTTTTATTCACTTGGAAAAACAGAGGAGAAAAGTGCCACTCTTTTGGCACGTGCGCCCAAAAATTATACATCTTTTCCTGAGGAGTCTGACCTTCCACAAACCTCCCTTTTTCTCAAGTAGGTGCAATAGGGACAATGCCTTATCTTCCCTTATAAATGTGTTTATTCTTAGTCCTTTAAATTCGGCGTACTTTAGAGCACAAATGTTGCCTCAGGTGTATATATGAGCACAAGAATGCAAGGAGGGTGTTATACTGATAGTAAAATAGGTTGGATGGTGGTGATTTTTCGTTTTGGTGAGAGCCGATCCCTCCAATCAGGTCTTTGATGCATGTGATGTTGGCTAGGATAAAGGTGAAGTAGGAGCTCTGGCTAATGAAATGAAGGGGAGATTTTGAGGCAAGTGAAACTCCCTTTATTAGGTGCAATAGGAAGCTAGAAAAATTGTTTTTCTCAAGAGGCAGAGAAGAGCAGTTAGACCTTTGCTTCAGGAAGTCTTAATCATGCCTACTGAAGCAAGTGAAGGGATTGTGCTGACACAGCACAGTACAGCACTGGGCTGGGCTGGGCTGGGCTGGGCTGGGCTGGGCTGGGCTGGCACTGGGGCTTTAAGCAGCCCCTTCCTTCCTTCCTTCCTTTGAAGGAAGCCTACGAGCCCTCGAACGCACTCGAACGCCCAGGTTCTGTATAGAGGATGACTGCAGGCAAATTGGGACCCTGCTACATTAGGGTGACGTCCCCATCTGCGGCCTTCGAGTGGCAAAATCCTTAGCCTGAGATAGGTAGGCTGCTTTTGAATTTGGCTGAAGACCATTTGTTGGAGGCTGTATCACAGCGCAAGCCGGCGACTTTCTCAGAAGAAAGTAAGCATGGGAGGACATTATTTGCATAGGACAGCCCTCTTCTAAGTCCCATCATTCTGTTGCAGTTGCCATGTAGCGTTACTAGAGGGCAGCATTACGAACATAAGAGCACACCAAGGCTTTTCTTCTGCTTGCTCACATACCTCTTGTTCATGTTCGTCTTGCAGGGCCTGCAGAGTCGAGGACTGCGATGACTGAGTGAATGAGTAATGAGGTACATGCTGGCCTGTATTTGTGGTGAAAGGGGAATGTTTGGAAGGAAAACAGCCAGACGAAAGTGTCAAAGCATACGTGTTTGCTGAGTGATTGAGTGAGTGTCACCTGGCTCTTTGAATGGACATGTGAGAGAGGAACATGCAGCTCCATTGTCCTCAGATGAGAGAGGAAGCACAGATGAATATTTTCCTCAAATAAAAACAATTACACCACCACGAAGCTGACAAGAGCGATATGCTGCTTTGAAGGTGTAAGGATTTGCCATGTTTGGTGCATAAATATGCATGGTTAGCGAGGTTTTTCTCAGAACGTCAGCAGCGCACCCTTTAGTTTTATCCTTAGGCCAGAAATATCAGGCACTCCTTTGGGATAAGAGGCCAAGAAATCCATTGGGAAGCTTGCTCCAGTCATCTGAAGGAAAGAAATACACTGGGGAAAAGTTACAGAGGGAGCCAGGCTGCACAACATTTGGTCATGGTTCGATAGAAATCTTTAGCAAGGACTTTTGACCACCCCTCGCTGTGGGACCTGGATGCCCATACCTCTTGTTCATGTTCGTCTTGCAGGGCCTGCAGAGTCGAGGACTGCGATGACTGAGTGAATGAGTAATGAGGTACATGCTGGCCTGTATTTGTGGTGAAAGGGGAATGTTTGGAAGGAAAACAGCCAGACGAAAGTGTCAAAGCATACGTGTTTGCTGAGTGATTGAGTGAGTGTCATCTGGCTCTTTGAATGGACATGTGAGAGAGGAACATGCAGCTCCATTGTCCTCAGATGAGAGAGGAAGCACAGATGAATATTTTCCTCAAATAAAAACAATTACACCACCACGAAGCTGACAAGAGCGATATGCTGCTTTGCAGGTGTAAGGATTTGCCATGTTTGGTGCATAAATATGCATGGTTAGCGAGGTTTTTCTCAGAACGTCAGCAGCGCACCCTTTAGTATTATCCTTAGGCCAGAAATATCAGGCACTCCTTTGGGGTAAGAGGCCAAGAAATCCTTTGGGAAGCTTGCTCCAGTCATCTGAAGGATAGAAATACACTGGGGAAAAGTTCCAGAGGGAGCCAGGCTGCACAACATTTAGTCATGGTTCGATAGAAATCTTTAGCAAGGACTTTTGACCACCCCTCGCTGTGGGACCTGGATGCCCATACCTCTTGTTCATGTTCGTCGTGCAGGGCCTGCAGAGTCGAGGACTGCGATGACTGAGTGAATGAGTAATGAGGTACATGCTGGCCTGTATTTGTGGTGAAAGGGGAATGTTTGGAAGGAAAACAGCCAGACGAAAGTGTCAAAGCATACGTGTTTGCTGAGTGATTGAGTGAGTGTCACCTGGCTCTTTGAATGGACATGTGAGAGAAAAACATGCAGCTCCATTGTCCTCAGATGAGAGAGGAAGCACAGATGAATATTTTCCTCAAATAAAACCACTTACACCACCACGAAGCTGACAAGAGCGATATGCTGCTTTGCAGGTGTAAGGATTTGCCATGTTTGGTGCATAAATATGCATGGTTAGCGAGGTTTTTCTCAGAACGTCAGCAGCGCACCCTTTAGTATTATCCTTAGGCCAGAAATATCAGGCACTCCTTTGGGGTATGAGGCCAAGAAATCCTTTGGGAAGCTTGCTCCAGTCATCTGAAGGATAGAAAAACACTGGGGAAAAGTTACAGAGGGAGCCAGGCTGCACAACATTTGGTCATGGTTCGATAGAAATATTTAGCAAGGACTTTTGACCACCCCTCGCTGTGGGACCTGGATGCCCATACCTCTGTGGCTCTGACACCTTTTTTGACCTCTGGATAGCACCGTCTCATTACCCCTCAAACATTCCCTCTGAGTACCCCAGCTTTGGTAGTGCACCAACACGTTTCAATCCCTTGAGTGACTACAGACACCCTTCCTATGTGCTCTCAATTTACATTCCGTCAGTAACCCAGGTGCTTCTGTCACTGTTCAGTCTCAAGTGGCCGGTTGGATGCACATTGCTCGGATGTACAGGCACTTACCACTCTGTACAGCCCTCTCAGCACACACAGACCACACTTCTTTAAATCATAAATACATGTTCTGACTAACAGTAATGCTGTGCCTTCCCTCTGTAGATCATACCCAACGTAAGAAGGACAAATAAATTGAAGAGCGTACCAAACTCTCAACAGACACTGCCAGAACATGTGCTGCTGCCTATTTGCATGCCATGATTATTCTCTATGACCCATCCAACTACTTTCCACATGTACCCTTTCCCTGCCTCATTCATCTGCTCCAATGCCCCTATTTATTTAACAAATGTTAGTGCTCTCAGATATCATAGCGGGAATCTCTATACCATCTCTTGCCAATAGAAATATCCCAAGGGTCCCTATAACATGCCGCACGGAGGGAAGGGGAGGCAGAAAAATCTTGGTGAGCACCACCTGCAAAAATTCCACGACATGCTCCTTGTTTTACCTTTCAATACAATAACTGCAGTTGGATTGTATGGTGCCCCCCCTTGGGGTTGGTAATGGAACTGTCACATACCTGTTTGCCCCAAATCCCCCCTGTTGCCCCTATCCTTTCGGGGTGCATCCCATAAAGGAGGAAGGGAGCAATAAAAAGTAAGGGTAGCCTCCCAAAAATTGCCCAGAAGTCATGTCATTCTGTGCACCCCATCGCCCTTCATAATGCACTCCCAACCCCCTTTTAAAAGTGCTCCCCCAAATTTGACAGCACCCCCCCAAAATCAGAGAGAGTAGGGGGGTGCAGTAAAAAACACATTTTGGGGCTCCTCACTATATGTCATTAATCTCTAACCCCCACCCACTACATCTGTTCCCCTTCTTTTACCTGTCACTGACCCCACCCCTTGCACTAGCCACATCCATTTAACTTACCAACCACTCTGCAATTCACCTGTCACTGACCCCGCCCCTTGCACTAGCCACACCCAAGTTACTTACCAACCACTCTGCAATTCACCTGTCACTGACCCCGACCCCACCCCTTGCACTAGCCACACCCATGTTACTTACCAACCACTCTGCAACTCACCTGTGACTGACCCCGCCCCCGCCCCTTGCACTAGCCACACCCATTTAACTTACCAACCACTCTGCAATTCAACTGTCACTGACCCCGCCCCTTGCACTAGCCACACCCATTTAACTTACCAACCACTCTGCATTTCACCTGTCACTGACCCCGCCCTTTGCACTAGCCACACCCATGTTACTTACCAACCACTCCGCAATTCACCTGTCACTGACCCCGCCCTTTGCACTAGCCACACCTATTTAACTTACCAACCACTCTGCAATTCACCTGTCACTGACCCCGCCCCTTGCACTAGCCACACCCAAGTTACTTACCAACCACTCTGCAATTCACCTGTCACTGACCCCGCCCCTTGCACTAGCCACACCCATTTAACTTACCAACCACTCTGCAACTCACCTGTCACTGACCCCACCCTTTGCACTAGCCACACCCATTTAACTTACCAACCACTCTGCAATTCACCTGTCACTGATCCCCCGCCCCTTGCACTAGCCACACCCATGTTACTTACCAACCACTCTGCAACTCACCTGTCACTGACCCCGCCCCTCGCACTAGCCACACCCATGTTACTTACCAACCACTCTGCAAATCACCTGTCACTGACCCCGCCCTTTGCACTAGCCACACCCAAGTTACTTACCAACCACTCTGCAATACACCTGTCACTGACCCCGACCCTTACACTAGCCACACCCAAGTTACTTACCAACCACTCTGTAATTCACCATCTGGTAGGCATGACTCCACTCTCACACCACACTTACTTACCAATTGGCCACATAAACCCATCTGGAACTTACCTCTGCTGCACCACAGTCACCTCGTGCCGATCCCGGGACTTGAACCCTGGTCACCTGGATGGAAGGCAGGAACTTACCCCCTGGACCACACTGGTTTCCATGTCAGTTCCCTATCAAATCGTCCCCATAACATGGTCTTCCGTTTCATGTGCAATGGAAGCCACAAGCACTGACACCAGGTGCTGTATGTTGGTCATAGATACTACTGCAGTGGTTCAGACCACCAAGGAGCTGTAGCTCAACGGTAAGTCTCGTGCCTCTGGTGTCAGAGGTTCTCCCAAGACCAGGATTCAAGTCCTGCCAATGCGGTCTAAGGGACATGAGAGGGTACATTTTCAATCTGTGGTTTAATTTTCATTTGCTAATTTTTTATTCACTTGGAAAAACAGAGGAGAAAAGTGCCACTCTTTTGGCACGTGCGCCCAAAAATTATACATCTTTTCCTGAGGAGTCTGACCTTCCACAAACCTCCCTTTTTCTCAAGTAGGTGCAATAGGGACAATGCCTTATCTTCCCTTATAAATGTGTTTATTCTTAGTCCTTTAAATTCGGCGTACTTTAGAGCACAAATGTTGCCTCAGGTGTATATATGAGCACAAGAATGCAAGGAGGGTGTTATACTGATAGTAAAATAGGTTGGATGGTGGTGATTTTTCGTTTTGGTGAGAGCCGATCCCTCCAATCAGGTCTTTGATGCATGTGATGTTGGCTAGGATAAAGGTGAAGTAGGAGCTCTGGCTAATGAAATGAAGGGGAGATTTTGAGGCAAGTGAAACTCCCTTTATTAGGTGCAATAGGAAGCTAGAAAAATTGTTTTTCTCAAAAGGCAGAGAAGAGCAGTTAGACCTTTGCTTCAGGAAGTCTTAATCATGCCTACTGAAGCAAGTGAAGGGATTGTGCTGACACAGCACAGTACAGCGCTGGGCTGGGCTGGGCTGGGCTGGGCTGGGCTGGGCTGGCACTGGGGCTTTAAGCAGCCCCTTCCTTCCTTCCTTTGAAGGAAGCCTACGAGCCCTCGAACGCACTCGAACGCCCAGGTTCTGTATAGAGGATGACTGCAGGCAAATTGGGACCCTGCTACATTAGGGTGACGTCCCCATCTGCGGCCTTCGAGTGGCAAAATCCTTAGCCTGAGATAGGTGGGCTGCTTTTGAATTTGGCTGAAGACCATTTGTTGGAGGCTGTATCACAGCGCAAGCCGGCGACTTTCTCAGAAGAAAGTAAGCATGGGAGGACATTATTTGCATAGGACAGCCCTCTTCTAAGTCCCATCATTCTGTTGCAGTTGCCATGTAGCGTTACTAGAGGGCAGCATTACGAACATAAGAGCACACCAAGGCTTTTCTTCTGCTTGCTCAGATACCTCTTGTTCATGTTCGTCTTGCAGGGCCTGCAGAGTCTAGGACTGCGATGACTGAGTGAATGAGTAATGAGGTACATGCTGGCCTGTATTTGTGGTGAAAGGGGAATGTTTGGAAGGAAAACAGCCAGACGAAAGTGTCAAAGCATACGTGTTTCCTGAGTGATTGAGTGAGTGTCACCTGGCTCTTTGAATGGACATGTGAGAGAGGAACATGCAGCTCCATTGTCCTCAGATGAGAGAGGAAGCACAGATGAATATTTTCCTCAAATAAAAACAATTACACCACCACGAAGCTGACAAGAGTGATATGCTGCTTTGCAGGTGTAAGGATTTGCCATGTTTGGTGCATAAATATGCATGGTTAGCGAGGTTTTTCTCAGAACGTCAGCAGCGCACCCTTTAGTATTATCCTTAGGCCAGAAATATCAGGCACTCCTTTGGGGTAAGAGGCCAAGAAATCCTTTGGGAAGCTTGCTCCAGTCATCTGAAGGATAGAAATACACTGGGGAAAAGTTACAGAGGGAGCCAGGCTGCACAACATTTAGTCATGGTTCGATAGAAATCTTTAGCAAGGACTTTTGACCACCCCTCGCTGTGGGACCTGGATGCCCATACCTCTTGTTCATGTTCGTCGTGCAGGGCCTGCAGAGTCGAGGACTGCGATGACTGAGTGAATGAGTAATGAGGTACATGCTGGCCTGTATTTGTGGTGAAAGGGGAATGTTTGGAAGGAAAACAGCCAGACGAAAGTGTCAAAGCATACGTGTTTGCTGAGTGATTGAGTGAGTGTCACCTGGCTCTTTGAATGGACATGTGAGAGAAAAACATGCAGCTCCATTGTCCTCAGATGAGAGAGGAAGCACAGATGAATATTTTCCTCAAATAAACACACTTACACCACCACGAAGCTGACAAGAGCGATATGCTGCTTTGCAGGTGTAAGGATTTGCCATGTTTGGTGCATAAATATGCATGGTTAGCGAGGTTTTTCTCAGAACGTCAGCAGCGCACCCTTTAGTATTATCCTTAGGCCAGAAATATCAGGCACTCCTTTGGGGTATGAGGCCAAGAAATCCTTTGGGAAGCTTGCTCCAGTCATCTGAAGGATAGAAAAACACTGGGGAAAAGTTACAGAGGGAGCCAGGCTGCACAACATTTGGTCATGGTTCGATAGAAATCTTTAGCAAGGACTTTTGACCACCCCTCGCTGTGGGACCTGGATGCCCATACCTCTGTGGCTCTGACACCTTTTTTGACCTCTGGATAGCACCGTCTCATTACCCCTCAAACATTCCCTCTGAGTACCCCAGCTTTGGTAGTGCACCAACACGTTTCAATCCCTTGAGTGACTACAGACACCCTTCCTATGTGCTCTCCATTTACATTCCGTCAGTAACCCAGGTGCTTCTGTCACTGTTCAGTCTCAAGTGGCCGGTTGGATGCACATTGCTCGGATGTACAGGCACTTACCACTCTGTACAGCCCTCTCAGCACACACAGACCACACTTCTTTAAATCATAAATACATGTTCTGACTAACAGTAATGCTGTGCCTTCCCTCTGTAGATCATACCCAACGTAAGAAGGACAAATAAATTGAAGAGCGTACCAAACTCTCAACAGACACTGCCAGAACATGTGCTGCTGCCTATTTGCATGCCATGATTATTCTCTATGACCCATCCAACTACTTTCCACATGTACCCTTTCCCTGCCTCATTCATCTGCTCCAATGCCCCTATTTATTTAACAAATGTTAGTGCTCTCAGATATCATAGCGGGAATCTCTATAGCATCTCTTGCCAATAGAAATATCCCAAGGGTCCCTATAACATGCCGCAAAGAGGGAAGGGGAGGCAGAAAAATCTTGGTGAGCACCACCTGCAAAAATTCCACGACATGCTCCTTGTTGTACCTTTCAATACAATAACTGCAGTTGGATTGTATGGTGCCCCCCCTTGGGGTTGGTAATGGAACTGTCACATACCTGTTTGCCCCAAATCCCCCCTGTTGCCCCTATCCTTTCGGGGTGCATCCCATAAAGGAGGAGGGGAGCAATAAAAAGTAAGGGTAGCCTCCCAAAAATTGCCCAGAAGTCATGTCATTCTGTGCACCCCATCGCCCTTCATAATGCACTCCCAACCCCCTTTTAAAAGTGCTCCCCCAAATTTGACAGCACCCCCCCAAAATCAGAGAGAGTAGGGGGGTGCAGTAAAAAACACATTTTGGGGCTCCTCACTATATGTCATTAATCTCTAACCCCCACCCACTACATCTGTTCCCCTTCTTTTACCTGTCACTGACCCCACCCCTTGCACTAGCCACACCCATGTTACTTACCAACCACTCTGCAATTCACCTGTCACTGACCCCGCCCCTTGCACTAGCCACACCCATGTTACTTACCAACCACTCTGCAATTCACCTGTCACTGACCCCGCCCTTTGCACTAGCCACATCCATTTAACTTACCAACCACTCTGCAATTCACCTGTCACTGACCCCACCCCTTGCACTAGCCACACCCAAGTTACTTACCAACCACTCTGCAATTCACCTGTCACTGACCCCGACCCCACCCCTTGCACTAGCCACACCCATGTTACTTACCAACCACTCTGCAACTCACCTGTGACTGACCCCGCCCCTTGCACTAGCCACACCCATTTAACTTACCAACCACTCTGCAATTCACCTGTCACTGACCCCGCCCCTTGCACTAGCCACACCCATTTAACTTACCAACCACTGTGCAATTCACCTGTCACTGACCCCGCCCCTTGCACTAGCCACACCCATGTTACTTACCAACCACTCTGCAATTCACCTGTCACTGACCCCGCCCCTTGCACTAGCCACACCCATGTTACTTACCAACCACTCTGCAACTCACCTGTCACTGACCCCACCCCTTGCTCTAGCCACACCCATTTAACTTACCAACCACTCTGCAATTCACCTGTCACTGACCCCACCCCTTGCACTAGCCACACCCATTTAACTTACCAACCACTCTGCAATTCAACTGTCACTGACCCCGCCCTTTGCACTAGCCACGCCCATTTAACTTACCAACCACTCTGCAATTCACCTGTCACTGACCCCGCCCTTTGCACTAGCCACACCTATTTAACTTACCAACCAGTCTGCAATTCACCTGTCACTGACCCCGCCCCTTGCACTAGCCACACCCAAGTTACTTACCAACCACTCTGCAATTCAACTGTCACTGACCCCGCCCCTTGCACTAGCCACACCCAAGTTACTTACCAACCACTCTGCAATTCAACTGTCACTGACCCCGCCCCTTGCACTAGCCACACCCATGCACTAGCCACACCCATTTAACTTACCAACCACTCTGCAATTCACCTGTCACTTACCCCGCCCTTTGCACTAGCCACACCCAAGTTACTTACCAACCACTCTGCAATTCACCTGTCACTGACCCCGACCCTTGCACTAGCCACACCCATGTTACTTACCAACCACTCTGCAACTCACCTGTCACTGACCCCGCCCTTTGCACTAGCCACACCCATTTAACTTACCAACCACTCTGCAATTCACCTGTCACTGATCCCCCGCCCCTTGCACTAGCCACACCCAAGTTACTTACCAACCACTCTGCAATTCACCTGTCACTGACCCCGACCCTTACACTAGCCACACCCAAGTTACTTACCAACCACTCTGCAATTCACCATCTGGCAGGCATGACTCCACTCTCACACCACACTTACTTACCAATTGGCCACATAGACCCATCTGGAACTTACCTCTGCTGCACCACAGTCACCTTGTGCCGATCCCGGGACTTGAACCCTGGTCACCTGGATGGAAGGCAGGAACTTACCCCCTGGACCACACTGGTTTCCATGTCAGTACCCTATCAAATCGTCCCCATAACATGGTCTTCCGTTTCATGTGCAATGGAAGCCACAAGCACTGACACCAGGTGCTGTATGTTGGTCATAGATACTACTGCAGTGGTTCAGACCACCAAGGAGCTGTAGCTCAAAGGTAAGTCTCGTGCCTCTGGTGTCAGAGGTTCTCCCAAGACCAGGGTTCAAGTCCTGCCAATGCGGTCTAAGGGACATGAGAGGGTACATTTTCAATCTGTGGTTTAATTTTCATTTGCTAATTTTTTATTCACTTGGAAAAACAGAGGAGAAAAGTGCCACTCTTTTGGCACGTGCGCCCAAAAATTATACATCTTTTCCTGAGGAGTCTGACCTTCCACAAACCTCCCTTTTTCTCAAGTAGGTGCAATAGGGACAATGCCTTATCTTCCCTTATAAATGTGTTTATTCTTAGTCCTTTAAATTCGGCGTACTTTAGAGCACCAATGTTGCCTCAGGTGTATATATGAGCACAAGAATGCAAGGAGGGTGTTATACTGATAGTAAAATAGGTTGGATGGTGGTGATTTTTCGTTTTGGTGAGAGCCGATCCCTCCAATCAGGTCTTTGATGCATGTGATGTTGGCTAGGATAAAGGTGAAGTAGGAGCTCTGGCTAATGAAATGAAGGGGAGATTTTGAGGCAAGTGAAACTCCCTTTATTAGGTGCAATAGGAAGCTAGAAAAATTGTTTTTCTCAAGAGGCAGAGAAGAGCAGTTAGACCTTTGCTTCAGGAAGTCTTAATCATGCCTACTGAAGCAAGTGCAGGGATTGTGCTGACACAGCACAGTACAGTACGGCACTGGGCTGGGCTGGGCTGGGCTGGGCTGGGCTGGGCTGGGCTGGGCTGGCACTGGGGCTTTAAGCAGCCCCTTCCTTCCTTCCTTTGAAGGAAGCCTACGAGCCCTCGAACGCACTCGAACGCCCAGGTTCTGTATAGAGGATGACTGCAGGCAAATTGGGACCCTGCTACATTAGGGTGACGTCCCCATCTGCGGCCTTCGAGTGGCAAAATCCTTAGCCTGAGATAGGTAGGCTGCTTTTGAATTTGGCTGAAGACCATTTGTTGGAGGCTGTATCACAGCGCAAGCCGGCGACTTTCTCAGAAGAAAGTAAGCATGGGAGGACATTATTTGCATAGGACAGCCCTCTTCTAAGTCCCATCATTCTGTTGCAGTTGCCATGTAGCGTTACTAGAGGGCAGCATTACGAACATAAGAGCACACCAAGGCTTTTCTTCTGCTTGCTCAGATACCTCTTGTTCATGTTCGTCTTGCAGGGCCTGCAGAGTCGAGGACTGCGATGACTGAGTGAATGAGTAATGAGGTACATGCTGGCCTGTATTTGTGGAGAAAGGGGAATGTTTGGAAGGAAAACAGCCAGACGAAAGTGTCAAAGCATACGTGTTTGCTGAGTGATTGAGTGAGTGTCACCTGGCTCTTTGAATGGACATGTGAGAGAGGAACATGCAGCTCCATTGTCCTCAGATGAGAGAGGAAGCACAGATGAATATTTTCCTCAAATAAAAACAATTACACCACCACGAAGCTGACAAGAGCGATATGCTGCTTTGCAGGTGTAAGGATTTGCCATGTTTGGTGCATAAATATGCATGGTTAGCGAGGTTTTTCTCAGAACGTCAGCAGCGCACCCTTTAGTTTTATCCTTAGGCCAGAAATATCAGGCACTCCTTTGGGATAAGAGGCCAAGAAATCCTTTGGGAAGCTTGCTCCAGTCATCTGAAGGAAAGAAATACACTGGGGAAAAGTTACAGAGGGAGCCAGGCTGCACAACATTTGGTCATGGTTCGATAGAAATCTTTAGCAAGGACTTTTGACCACCCCTCGCTGTGGGACCTGGATGCCCATACCTCTTGTTCATGTTCGTCTTGCAGGGCCTGCAGAGTCGAGGACTGCGATGACTGAGTGAATGAGTAATGAGGTACATGCTGGCCTGTATTTGTGGTGAAAGGGGAATGTTTGGAAGGAAAACAGCCAGACGAAAGTGTCAAAGCATACGTGTTTGCTGAGTGATTGAGTGAGTGTCACCTGGCTCTTTGAATGGACATGTGAGAGAGGAACATGCAGCTCCATTGTCCTCAGATGAGAGAGGAAGCACAGATGAATATTTTCCTCAAATAAAAACAATTACACCACCACGAAGCTGACAAGAGCGATATGCTGCTTTGCAGGTGTAAGGATTTTTTTTTTTTTATTTTTTTTTTTTTTTTTGAAACCGTTTATTGCAATCTCAAATAGTTACAGGTATGGGCCTACAACCATCTGGCCGGCTGCTAGAGTGGCAGAAGCGTATGACATACATACAGAAAAATCTCTTGGTGGTGCAAAAAGGGTAAATCAGGAGATGTCAGCAGTGCAGGCCACATAACTCCAAGCCCACAATACGGTTTCCTTTTATTAAAACACAACAACACAAAAAACCACACCCGCAAGGCAACCCGCAATCCCAAGTGACAGCACGCGCTCCTTAAGTGGGGGACCCCAACCAATCGCCAAACTCTGAAGAGGGGAATGAGAGCAGATCAGGGACTGGGGAACCACGTGCCCATGGCTGGGGGAGGGGGTCGGCTAGGGGGACGGAGCTGGTGAGGCAGCCGGCAGCAGTGGCGGCTCGCAGATGTCCCCGCGATAGGCGTTCCAGGGGCCCCAGATTTGCACCCACGCCCCAGGCTTACCCCTCGCAACATACACCACCTTTTCACGAAACATACACCAATCCATGTGTTCTTTCCAGGCCGACACCGCCGGGGGCCTCTGGGATCCCCACAATTGAGCAATGTCACGCTTAGCTATCATGTATCCCAGAGTCACCCACCGCGTCTGCGGAACCGAGTAGTCGGTTGGCTCCCACACATTCAGCAAGCATCTCCTCGCTTCAGGCAACAGCGCGACACGCGTAACCACTCGCAGGACCTCGTGCACACCACGCCAGAATCGCTCCACCTTTGGGCATTCCCACAGAATATGCAGGAAAGTTGCCAAAGCACCACAGCCACGCTTACACAGTCCATCCTCAGCAAAGCCCATACGTAAAAGCCTTGGCCCCGTCACGTAAACCCGGTGGAGGATCTTAAGCTGGACGAAGCGAAGGCGAGCCGGGATGGCCACCTCCTTCGGAGAGGCCACCGCGGAAATCCAGTCCTCGTCATCCAATTCCAGCCCATCGGCAACCCAGGCCTCGCGGAGGCCAGTCAGCAGGCCCGATCGGTCGTTGATCAGTTTTTTATATATAAGGGAGATCGTGCTGTCTGGGACATGGCCATCCAGCACTCTGTCCTCTAGGGGGGAAGACTCCGGAATGGACGCGACATCCGGGAAGACGGAGCCCAGCGCGTGGCGGACTTGTAAGTACCGAAAGTACTCACTGCCTTGCAACTGAAACTCCGTCTGCAGCGTCTCGAAAGTTTTGAATCCCCCCCTCATCCAGAGATCTCCCACGGTGCTGATACCGATCGTGTCCCACTTCTCGAAGCCCTTCGAGGTCCACAGGGAGCCCAACCTCGCAGACGCATAGAGCGGTGACGCCCGGGTCAAACGGTCCTTCCACCCCATAGCTGCGTTAGCCGCGTGCCATACACGCACCATGACACGCGTCGGTCCCGTCAGGCGAGGGTCCGGCGCGCCAGAATAGAGCGCTCGATTGTAGTCGCCACCGGGCAGGAGCATCTTGTCCATTTCAAATGCCGGGTTCAGGGCGGGCCCGTAAAGGCCATGATTAATCGCAGCTAGCTGGGTGGCCCAGTAATACCGTTTAATATCCGGGAGGGCGACCCCCCCATCGTACCACGGAAGCGTCAATTTAGCCAAGGCAATACGTGGCCTCCCATCCCAGAACAGGCGACGCTGCAAACTCTCCACCTCTCGGAAGTAACGCGCCGGGACCAAGTCCATAGTGTTCTGGAGAGCGTACAGAAAGCGCGGCAACGACATCATCTTAAACAAGGCTGCTCGGCCGAGCGGCGAAAGCGGCAGACGCCGCCAACGCACCACGTCCTCCCTCAAGCGTTGGAGGGGGGGTAGCAAATTCCGCTCGTAGCGGGCCTCCGGGTCCAGAGTAATATATATACCCAGGTACCGAAACCCCTGGGAAGCGATCTGGATCGGACAGTCCCGTGGTAGGACCGGAGCCTCCCCGGCAAGCACATATACACAGGATTTCCCCCAGTTGATGACGAGGCCTGAGTTGCGACCGAATGAGCGCAAAACATCAACTAGGACGATCAGTGATTTACGCGGGGAGGCGAGATATAGAAGGATATCATCAGCGTAGAGAGACACACGGTCCTCATGCTCGGGGGTCCAGCGGAGACCACGGATGGAGGGGTGCCACCGCAGCCACTCCGCCAGGGGCTCCAGGGCCAGTGCAAACAGGAGAGGCGACAGGGGGCAACCCTGTCGCGTGCCCCGTCCCAGTGCGAATGGAGCCGAGACTCGTCCATTCACCACCACCTGCGCCAGTGGGCCGGAATACAACAACTTGACCCAGCCGATGAAGCCCGGTCCGAAGCCAAACTTCGCCAGCATCGCCCAGATGTATGGCCACTCGAGCGTATCAAACGCCATGGTGGCGTCCAAGGACGCCAAGATGGCCGGCTCCCGCACGAACGGGACACGCGCGAGCACCCCGTGCAAGCGTCGCAGATTAAGGGCCGTGCTACGATGGGGTATGAAGCCGGACTGGTCTTGGTGGACCAAATCGCCCACCACGCCGACCAGCCGGTTGGCCAGCACCTTGGCGAGGATTTTGGGCTCCGCGTTCAAGAGCGAGATGGGCCTATAGGATGAGACCCGCTCACGGGGTCTCCCCTCCTTGTGGATTACCACGATCGTGGCCAGACGCTGGTCCGGCGGAAGGGAACCCCGCGAGCGGGCCGCCAGGAACATCGCGCGCAGGTGGGGCGCCAGTACATCCGGTCGCAGCTTATACAGCTCGATAGGGATGCCATTGGGGCCCATGGCCTTGCCAGATGCGACCGAGCGGATAGCAAGGGCAATTTCGTCCGAGGTGGGAGGAGCGTCCAGCGAATCCCTGTCCTCCACCGAAAGGGAGGGCAGCGCGATGTCCCGAAGCAGGGCATGGGAATCCTCCTCCGAGCAGGGAGAAACCGGGGAATACACCTCGCGGAAATAATCCGCGAAGCAGGAGACAATGGCGTCCGGCTCGGTGACACACACACCATCCATCCTCTCGATCAACGGAACCACACGACTCGCTCTCTCCTTTTTGTCCAACCACGCAATCAATTTACCAGCCTTATCACCCACATCATACAGTCGCCCCTGTTGCTCCCTACTGAGGCCCCTGGCCGCCTCCGTGACGAGGGCCCTATAGGCCGCCTGCTTGAGGTGTAGAACATGCAATGTGGCATCCGGCACCCCGCTCCCCAGGTCACCCTCTAGTTCAGTAATTTCGGCCTCCACCCGGGTTACCTCCTCCCGCTCGCGCCTCCGGGCATGGGAGATAAGGGAGAGGGCCTCCCCCCTGAGAACTATCTTAAAAGCCTCCCAAAGGGAGATAGCCGAAGGAACAGACCCCACATTCTCCTCAAAGTACCGCTGCAAGGATTTGATCAATTCTGCTCGAATAGTGGGGTCGCGCAGGTACCAGGCATTGATTGGGGCTACCCTGCCCTCCCCCCTCGGGAAGACATCAAAGTGCAACAGTAATGGGGAGTGATCTGAAATACCCCGCGCCAAATGGCGCACCTCTCCCACTCTCCCAGCATAGGCCGCAGGGACAAGGACATAATCAAGCCGCGAGAGGCTACCATGGGCACCCGAGTGGAAGGTGTATTGCAGCTGCGCGGGATGCTTTAGTCGCCAGCAATCCACCAATCCTAGTGTATCTAAAAGGCCGGACAGCCACGCCTGTGCCCGGGGGAGGTCCCTGGGGGGATGACGATCCATAGACCCAGAAGCCACCGCATTGAAGTCTCCCCCGACTACCAGAAGCCCACCCGGGAGGTCAAGGAGGAGGCGCCCCAGGTCCGCAAACGTGGTAGATTGCAACCCCGGCGGAACGTACACTGATACAAAAACGACCACTTTGCCCTCCATTCTACCCACCAAGACAGTGTAACGTCCCCTCTCATCATGGCGCACCTCATCAATCTCCAATGGGAGCGAGTTCTTAATCATGATGCCCACCCCCCGCGAGCCCGAGGTGAAGCCCGAATGGGCCGCCAAGCGATAGCCTCGCCGATTCATGGCATGAAAGGAATTACCTATAAGGTGTGTCTCCTGCAGGAAGACCACATCTGGTGAAATCCGTTTCAGATACTGCAGGACCACACCACGCTTAATCCTATCCCCCAGTCCGTTAACGTTCCATGATAACACAGTCAAATCCCTACCCCCCATCATACATGGAAGCCATCAGTCGTCCCCCAAAGAGCATCTCAAAAACAACAATACAGTAAAGGGTTCGCCTTGCGGTGCAAACAAACAACACTCCACCCCCGCCCACCCATCCCAACAGAACTCCCCCCTCCCTGCACCCCTGCATGAGCCCAGACAGCCCCCCCAAAGTGCAGTGTGCCTGTCGCCCCATAGATGAAAAACTAACTAGTCCCCCAGAGGAGGAGGGAAAGCCCCCAATGGACCCCGCACGACCTCCATGGGAGGGGAACATACACGGTCAGTGAATGGTAACAGGAATGTTGTCCAGAGCAAGGCCTACTATTCACCCCTCAGTTCTGATCCGGCGAGCCCTCCCCGCCAACCGCACCCCCCCCACCCCCCCGGCCCCGATCCCCAGGTAGAGTATCCAACCAGTCCCCAGCCGCCTCGGGACGGTCAAAAAAGTGCGTGCGACCATCCACCTCCACCCTCAGCTTAGCTGGAAAAAGCATTGAGTACTTAAGGTTCAGGTCCCGTAGGCGACGTTTAACTCCGAGAAAACTCAGTCTCTGCTTTTGGACTGTCGGAGTAAAGTCAGGGTAGAAATTCACGTCCATATTATCGAGCTTGACCGGTCCCTGTAGCCTGGAAGTCTGCAGGATAGCGTCTCTGTCCCGAAAGTTAAAAATCCGGACAATAAGAGGCCGCGGCGGGGCTCCGGCCTTAGGTCTTCCTCCGGGGACCCTGTGAGCACGTTCCACCGCAAAAAGTTTACTCAGCCCCCGGGGCTGGAGACGGGTGAGGATCAGGTCTTCCACAAACAAATCTGCCGCCTCCTCCTCGCGTCCCTCCGGCACCCCGACAATGCGAACGTTGTTCCTCCGGGCCCGACCCTCGGCGTCCTCCAATCGACGGTCCATCAGGGCGCTCGCCTGGCCAAGCCGGTGCACCTCCTTTTGAAGGGCCGCCACGTCTGTAGTGAGACTCGAGGTGGTGTGGGCCAGGGAATCGACCCGGTCATTTGTTTTAGACAAGTCGGCTCTCACCAGGCCCACATCCACCAGGGCCGAGTCTATCTTCTGCGCCAGAGTATCAAAGCGCTGGTCCACCGAGGCCTTCATCTCGGCAATGGCGCCCATGACGTCCCGGAGGGTCAGATCCGCGGGCTGAGCAGACGCCTCAGCCGGGCCCGCGGGGGATGTACGCTGTGCCTCTGGGGATCCCTTCTGGAGGGTGTAGCGGTCCATACTGTTTGACTGAAGTGCCGGGCCACGGCGGGTCGATTTCACCTTTGCCCGGTCGCCATCTTGCTTTGTGGACATGTCGCACTCCCAAAGTCGTGCCAATCTCCTCAAAAGGGCCGAAAAACCAGTTCACGGGTTCCGGGGGGGGGTGACCACTGGACCGCAGGACAACTCACAGCCGGCGGGACAGCCGGGCACCGGGACAAGGCCACCCCACCGCACCCCGCTCCGCAACCCTACCTCGCTTGAGGGCAAGGAGGGCGCAAAAGCGAAAGTGAAAGCGCGGGGTACGCGAGTCGCCCAGCCCTGCCCGCCGCTGTTGTTCGCTTCGTCCCCGGATCGCCCCACAACTCCAAACCGGGGGGCCGGCGCGGAGAAGGCCGCAATCTTCGAGCGGTGCTCCCACCAGTGTCCGGGGTCCGATTCGAAAACGGAAAACGGGTGCCGCCTCAGCTCGGGTACACAGACACAGTCCCCTCGTCAAAGAAAGGATATAATCAGGATTAATTCAGGAGGTCGCGGAGGTCCTCGGGAGCTTCGCACCTACGCGGCCATCTTGGTTGCGCGCTAGGCTCCTCCTCCAGGTGTAAGGATTTGCCATGTTTGGTGCATAAATATGCATGGTTAGCGAGGTTTTTCTCAGAACGTCAGCAGCGCACCCTTTAGTATTATCCTTAGGCCAGAAATATCAGGCACTCCTTTGGGGTAAGAGGCCAAGAAATCCTTTGGGAAGCTTGCTCCAGTCATCTGAAGGATAGAAATACACTGGGGAAAAGTTCCAGAGGGAGCCAGGCTGCACAACATTTAGTCATGGTTCGATAGAAATCTTTAGCAAGGACTTTTGACCACCCCTCGCTGTGGGACCTGGATGCCCATACCTCTTGTTCATGTTCGTCGTGCAGGGCCTGCAGAGTCGAGGACTGCGATGACTGAGTGAATGAGTAATGAGGTACATGCTGGCCTGTATTTGTGGTGAAAGGGGAATGTTTGGAAGGAAAACAGCCAGACGAAAGTGTCAAAGCATACGTGTTTGCTGAGTGATTGAGTGAGTGTCACCTGGCTCTTTGAATGGACATGTGAGAGAAAAACATGCAGCTCCATTGTCCTCAGATGAGAGAGGAAGCACAGATGAATATTTTCCTCAAATAAAAACACTTACACCACCACGAAGCTGACAAGAGCGATATGCTGCTTTGCAGGTGTAAGGATTTGCCATGTTTGGTGCATAAATATGCATGGTTAGCGAGGTTTTTCTCAGAACGTCAGCAGCGCACCCTTTAGTATTATCCTTAGGCCAGAAATATCAGGCACTCCTTTGGGGTATGAGGCCAAGAAATCCTTTGGGAAGCTTGCTCCAGTCATCTGAAGGATAGAAAAACACTGGGGAAAAGTTACAGAGGGAGCCAGGCTGCACAACATTTGGTCATGGTTCGATAGAAATCTTTAGCAAGGACTTTTGACCACCCCTCGCTGTGGGACCTGGATGCCCATACCTCTGTGGCTCTGACACCTTTTTTGACCTCTGGATAGCACCGTCTCATTACCCCTCAAACATTCCCTCTGAGTACCCCAGCTTTGGTAGTGCACCAACACGTTTCAATCCCTTGAGTGACTACAGACACCCTTCCTATGTGCTCTCCATTTACATTCCGTCAGTAACCCAGGTGCTTCTGTCACTGTTCAGTCTCAAGTGGCCGGTTGGATGCACATTGCTCGGATGTACAGGCACTTACCACTCTGTACAGCCCTCTCAGCACACACAGACCACACTTCTTTAAATCATAAATACATGTTCTGACTAACAGTAATGCTGTGCCTTCCCTCTGTAGATCATACCCAACGTAAGAAGGACAAATAAATTGAAGAGCGTACCAAACTCTCAACAGACACTGCCAGAACATGTGCTGCTGCCTATTTGCATGCCATGATTATTCTCTATGACCCATCCAACTACTTTCCACATGTACCCTTTCCCTGCCTCATTCATCTGCTCAAATGCCCCTATTTATTTAACAAATGTTAGTGCTCTCAGATATCATAGCGGGAATCTCTATACCATCTCTTGCCAATAGAAATATCCCAAGGGTCCCTATAACATGCCGCACGGAGGGAAGGGGAGGCAGAAAAATCTTGGTGAGCACCACCTGCAAAAATTCCACGACATGCTCCTTGTTGTACCTTTCAATACAATAACTGCAGTTGGATTGTATGGTGCCCCCCCTTGGGGTTGGTAATGGAACTGTCACATACTTGTTTGCCCCAAATCCCCCCTGTTGCACCTATCCTTTCGGGGTGCATCCCATAAAGGAGGAGGGGAGCAATAAAAAGTAAGGGTAGCCTCCCAAAAATTGCCCAGAAGTCATGTCATTCTGTGCACCCCATCGCCCTTCATAATGCACTCCCAACCCCCTTTTAAAAGTGCTCCCCCAAATTTGACAGCACCCCCCCAAAATCAGAGAGAGTAGGGGGGTGCAGTAAAAAACACATTTTGGGGCTCCTCACTATATGTCATTAATCTCTAACCCCCACCCACTACATCTGTTCCCCTTCTTTTACCTGTCACTGACTCCACCCCTTGCACTAGCCACACCCATGTTACCAACCACTCTGCAACTCACCTGTCACTGACCCCGCCCCTTGCACTAGCCACACCCATTTAACTTACCAACCACTCTGCAATTCACCTGTCACTGACCCCACCCCTTGCACTAGCCACACCCATTTAACTTACCAACCACTCTGCAATTCACCTGTCACTGACCCCACCCCTTGCACTAGCCACACCCATTTAACTTACCAACCACTCTGCAATTCAACTGTCACTGACCCCGCCCCTTGCACTAGCCACACCCATGCACTAGCCACACCCATTTAACTTACCAACCACTCTGCAATTCACCTGTCACTGACCCCGCCCTTTGCACTAGCCACACCCATGTTACTTACCACCCACTCCGCAATTCACCTGTCACTGACCCCGCCCTTTGCACTAGCCACCCATTTAACTTACCAACCACTCTGCAATTCACCTGTCACTGATCCCCCGCCCCTTGCACTAGCCACACCCATGTTACTTACCAACCACTCTGCAATTCACCTGTCACTGACCCCGACCCTTGCACTAGCCACACCCATGTTACTTACCAACCACTCTGCAACTCACCTGTCACTGACCCCGCCCTTTGCAGTAGCCACACCCATTTAACTTACCAACCACTCTGCAACTCACCTGTCACTGACCCCGCCCTTTGCACTAGCCACACCCATTTAACTTACAACCACTCTGCAATTCACCTGTCACTGATCCCCCGCCCCTTGCACTAGCCACACCCATGTTACTTACCAACCACTCTGCAACTCACCTGTCACTGACCCCGCCCTTTGCACTAGCCACACCCATTTAACTTACCAACCACTCTGCAACTCACCTGTCACTGACCCCGCCCTTTGCACTAGTCACCCATTTAACTTACCAACCACTCTGCAATTCACCTGTCACTGATCCCCCGCCCCTTGCACTAGCCACACCCATGTTACTTACCAACTACTCTGCAACTCACCTGTCACTGACCCCGCTCCTTGCACTAGCCACACCCATGTTACTTACCAACCACTCTGCAACTCACCTGTCACTGACCCCGCCCTTTGCACTAGCCACACCCATTTAACTTACCAACCACTCACCAATTCACCTGTCACTGATCCCCCGCCCCTTGCACTAGCCACACCCAAGTTACTTACCAACCACTCTGCAATTCACCTGTCACTGACCCCGACCCTTACACTAGCCACACCCAAGTTACTTACCAACCACTCTGCAATTCACCATCTGGCAGGCATGACTCCACTCTCACACCACACTTACTTACCAATTGGCCACATAGACCCATCTGGAACTTACCTCTGCTGCACCACAGTCACCTCGTGCCGATCCCGGGACTTGAACCCTGGTCACCTGGATGGAAGGCAGGAACTTACCCCCTGGACCACACTGGTTTCCATGTCAGTACCCTATCAAATCGTCCCCATAACATGGTCTTCCGTTTCATGTGCAATGGAAGCCACAAGCACTGACACCAGGTGCTGTATGTTGGTCATAGATACTACTGCAGTGGTTCAGACCACCAAGGAGCTGTAGCTCAAAGGTAAGTCTCGTGCCTCTGGTGTCAGAGGTTCTCCCAAGACCAGGGTTCAAGTCCTGCCAATGCGGTCTAAGGGACATGAGAGGGTACATTTTCAATCTGTGGTTTAATTTTCATTTGCTAATTTTTTATTCACTTGGAAAAACAGAGGAGAAAAGTGCCACTCTTTTGGCACGTGCGCCCAAAAATTATACATCTTTTCCTGAGGAGTCTGACCTTCCACAAACCTCCCTTTTTCTCAAGTAGGTGCAATAGGGACAATGCCTTATCTTCCCTTATAAATGTGTTTATTCTTAGTCCTTTAAATTCGGCGTACTTTAGAGCACAAATGTTGCCTCAGGTGTATATATGAGCACAAGAATGCAAGGAGGGTGTTATACTGATAGTAAAATAGGTTGGATGGTGGTGATTTTTCGTTTTGGTGAGAGCCGATCCCTCCAATCAGGTCTTTGATGCATGTGATGTTGGCTAGGATAAAGGTGAAGTAGGAGCTCTGGCTAATGAAATGAAGGGGAGATTTTGAGGCAAGTGAAACTCCCTTTATTAGGTGCAATAGGAAGCTAGAAAAATTGTTTTTCTCAAGAGGCAGAGAAGAGCAGTTAGACCTTTGCTTCAGGAAGTCTTAATCATGCCTACTGAAGCAAGTGCAGGGATTGTGCTGACACAGCACAGTACAGTACAGTACGGCACTGGGCTGGGCTGGGCTGGGCTGGGCTGGGCTGGCACTGGGGCTTTAAGCAGCCCCTTCCTTCCTTCCTTTGAAGGAAGCCTACGAGCCCTCGAACGCACTCGAACGCCCAGGTTCTGTATAGAGGATGACTGCAGGCAAATTGGGACCCTGCTACATTAGGGTGACGTCCCCATCTGCGGCCTTCGAGTGGCAAAATCCTTAGCCTGAGATAGGTAGGCTGCTTTTGAATTTGGCTGAAGACCATTTGTTGGAGGCTGTATCACAGCGCAAGCCGGCGACTTTCTCAGAAGAAAGTAAGCATGGGAGGACATTATTTGCATAGGACAGCCCTCTTCTAAGTCCCATCATTCTGTTGCAGTTGCCATGTAGCGTTACTAGAGGGCAGCATTACGAACATAAGAGCACACCAAGGCTTTTCTTCTGCTTGCTCAGATACCTCTTGTTCATGTTCGTCTTGCAGGGCCTGCAGAGTCGAGGACTGCGATGACTGAGTGAATGAGTAATGAGGTACATGCTGGCCTGTATTTGTGGAGAAAGGGGAATGTTTGGAAGGAAAACAGCCAGACGAAAGTGTCAAAGCATACGTGTTTGCTGAGTGATTGAGTGAGTGTCACCTGGCTCTTTGAATGGACATGTGAGAGAGGAACATGCAGCTCCATTGTCCTCAGATGAGAGAGGAAGCACAGATGAATATTTTCCTCAAATAAAAACAATTACACCACCACGAAGCTGACAAGAGCGATATGCTGCTTTGCAGGTGTAAGGATTTGCCATGTTTGGTGCATAAATATGCATGGTTAGCGAGGTTTTTCTCAGAACGTCAGCAGCGCACCCTTTAGTTTTATCCTTAGGCCAGAAATATCAGGCACTCCTTTGGGATAAGAGGCCAAGAAATCCTTTGGGAAGCTTGCTCCAGTCATCTGAAGGAAAGAAATACACTGGGGAAAAGTTACAGAGGGAGCCAGGCTGCACAACATTTGGTCATGGTTCGATAGAAATCTTTAGCAAGGACTTTTGACCACCCCTCGCTGTGGGACCTGGATGCCCATACCTCTTGTTCATGTTCGTCTTGCAGGGCCTGCAGAGTCGAGGACTGCGATGACTGAGTGAATGAGTAATGAGGTACATGCTGGCCTGTATTTGTGGTGAAAGGGGAATGTTTGGAAGGAAAACAGCCAGACGAAAGTGTCAAAGCATACGTGTTTGCTGAGTGATTGAGTGAGTGTCACCTGGCTCTTTGAATGGACATGTGAGAGAGGAACATGCAGCTCCATTGTCCTCAGATGAGAGAGGAAGCACAGATGAATATTTTCCTCAAATAAAAACAATTACACCACCACGAAGCTGACAAGAGCGATATGCTGCTTTGCAGGTGTAAGGATTTTTTTATTTTTTTTTTATTTTTTTTTTTTGAAACCGTTTATTGCAATCTCAAATAGTTACAGGTATGGGCCTACAACCATCTGGCCGGCTGCTAGAGTGGCAGAAGCGTATGACATACATACAGAAAAATCTCTTGGTGGTGCAAAAAGGGTAAATCAGGAGATGTCAGCAGTGCAGGCCACATAACTCCAAGCCCACAATACGGTTTCCTTTTATTAAAACACAACAACACAAAAAACCACACCCGCAAGGCAACCCGCAATCCCAAGTGACAGCACGCGCTCCTTAAGTGGGGGACCCCAACCAATCGCCAAACTCTGAAGAGGGGAATGAGAGCAGATCAGGGACTGGGGAACCACGTGCCCATGGCTGGGGGAGGGGGTCGGCTAGGGGGACGGAGCTGGTGAGGCAGCCGGCAGCAGTGGCGGCTCGCAGATGTCCCCGCGATAGGCGTTCCAGGGGCCCCAGATTTGCACCCACGCCCCAGGCTTACCCCTCGCAACATACACCACCTTTTCACGAAACATACACCAATCCATGTGTTCTTTCCAGGCCGACACCGCCGGGGGCCTCTGGGATCCCCACAATTGAGCAATGTCACGCTTAGCTATCATGTATCCCAGAGTCACCCACCGCGTCTGCGGAACCGAGTAGTCGGTTGGCTCCCACACATTCAGCAAGCATCTCCTCGCTTCAGGCAACAGCGCGACACGCGTAACCACTCGCAGGACCTCGTGCACCCCACGCCAGAATCGCTCCACCTTTGGGCATTCCCACAGAATATGCAGGAAAGTTGCCAAAGCACCACAGCCACGCTTACACAGTCCATCCTCAGCAAAGCCCATACGTAAAAGCCTTGGCCCCGTCACGTAAACCCGGTGGAGGATCTTAAGCTGGACGAAGCGAAGGCGAGCCGGGATGGCCACCTCCTTCGGAGAGGCCACCGCGGAAATCCAGTCCTCGTCATCCAATTCCAGCCCATCGGCAACCCAGGCCTCGCGGAGGCCAGTCAGCAGGCCCGATCGGTCGTTGATCAGTTTTTTATATATAAGGGAGATCGTGCTGTCTGGGACATGGCCATCCAGCACTCTGTCCTCTAGGGGGGAAGACTCCGGAATGGACGCGACATCCGGGAAGACGGAGCCCAGCGCGTGGCGGACTTGTAAGTACCGAAAGTACTCACTGCCTTGCAACTGAAACTCCGTCTGCAGCGTCTCGAAAGTTTTGAATCCCCCCCTCATCCAGAGATCTCCCACGGTGCTGATACCGATCGTGTCCCACTTCTCGAAGCCCTTCGAGGTCCACAGGGAGCCCAACCTCGCAGACGCATAGAGCGGTGACGCCCGGGTCAAACGGTCCTTCCACCCCATAGCTGCGTTAGCCGCGTGCCATACACGCACCATGACACGCGTCGGTCCCGTCAGGCGAGGGTCCGGCGCGCCAGAATAGAGCGCTCGATTGTAGTCGCCACCGGGCAGGAGCATCTTGTCCATTTCAAATGCCGGGTTCAGGGCGGGCCCGTAAAGGCCATGATTAATCGCAGCTAGCTGGGTGGCCCAGTAATACCGTTTAATATCCGGGAGGGCGACCCCCCCATCGTACCACGGAAGCGTCAATTTAGCCAAGGCAATACGTGGCCTCCCATCCCAGAACAGGCGACGCTGCAAACTCTCCACCTCTCGGAAGTAACGCGCCGGGACCAAGTCCATAGTGTTCTGGAGAGCGTACAGAAAGCGCGGCAACGACATCATCTTAAACAAGGCTGCTCGGCCGAGCGGCGAAAGCGGCAGACGCCGCCAACGCACCACGTCCTCCCTCAAGCGTTGGAGGGGGGGTAGCAAATTCCGCTCGTAGCGGGCCTCCGGGTCCAGAGTAATATATATACCCAGGTACCGAAACCCCTGGGAAGCGATCTGGATCGGACAGTCCCGTGGTAGGACCGGAGCCTCCCCGGCAAGCACATATACACAGGATTTCCCCCAGTTGATGACGAGGCCTGAGTTGCGACCGAATGAGCGCAAAACATCAACTAGGACGATCAGTGATTTACGCGGGGAGGCGAGATATAGAAGGATATCATCAGCGTAGAGAGACACACGGTCCTCATGCTCGGGGGTCCAGCGGAGACCACGGATGGAGGGGTGCCACCGCAGCCACTCCGCCAGGGGCTCCAGGGCCAGTGCAAACAGGAGAGGCGACAGGGGGCAACCCTGTCGCGTGCCCCGTCCCAGTGCGAATGGAGCCGAGACTCGTCCATTCACCACCACCTGCGCCAGTGGGCCGGAATACAACAACTTGACCCAGCCAATGAAGCCCGGTCCGAAGCCAAACTTCGCCAGCATCGCCCAGATGTATGGCCACTCGAGCGTTTCAAACGCCATGGTGGCGTCCAAGGACGCCAAGATGGCCGGCTCCCGCACGAACGGGACACGCGCGAGCACCCCGTGCAAGCGTCGCAGATTAAGGGCCGTGCTACGATGGGGTATGAAGCCGGACTGGTCTTGGTGGACCAAATCGCCCACCACGCCGACCAGCCGGTTGGCCAGCACCTTGGCGAGGATTTTGGGCTCCGCGTTCAAGAGCGAGATGGGCCTATAGGATGTGACCCGCTCACGGGGTCTCCCCTCCTTGTGGATTACCACGATCGTGGCCAGACGCTGGTCCGGCGGAAGGGAACCCCGCGAGCGGGCCGCCAGGAACATCGCGCGCAGGTGGGGCGCCAGTACATCCGGTCGCAGCTTATACAGCTCGATAGGGATGCCATTGGGGCCCATGGCCTTGCCAGATGCGACCGAGCGGATAGCAAGGGCAATTTCGTCCGAGGTGGGAGGAGCGTCCAGCGAATCCCTGTCCTCCACCGAAAGGGAGGGCAGCGCGATGTCCCGAAGCAGGGCATGGGAATCCTCCTCCGAGCAGGGAGAAACCGGGGAATACACCTCGCGGAAATAATCCGCGAAGCAGGAGACAATGGCGTCCGGCTCGGTGACACACACACCATCCATCCTCTCGATCAACGGAACCACACGACTCGCTCTCTCCTTTTTGTCCAACCACGCAATCAATTTACCAGCCTTATCACCCACATCATACAGTCGCCCCTGTTGCTCCCTACTGAGGCCCCTGGCCGCCTCCGTGACGAGGGCCCTATAGGCCGCCTGCTTGAGGTGTAGAACATGCAATGTGGCATCCGGCACCCCGCTCCCCAGGTCACCCTCTAGTTCAGTAATTTCGGCCTCCACCCGGGTTACCTCCTCCCGCTCGCGCCTCCGGGCATGGGAGATAAGGGAGAGGGCCTCCCCCCTGAGAACTATCTTAAAAGCCTCCCAAAGGGAGATAGCCGAAGGAACAGACCCCACATTCTCCTCAAAGTACCGCTGCAAGGATTTGATCAATTCTGCTCGAATAGTGGGGTCGCGCAGGTACCAGGCATTGATTGGGGCTACCCTGCCCTCCCCCCTCGGGAAGACATCAAAGTGCAACAGTAATGGGGAGTGATCTGAAATACCCCGCGCCAAATGGCGCACCTCTCCCACTCTCCCAGCATAGGCCGCAGGGACAAGGACATAATCAAGCCGCGAGAGGCTACCATGGGCACCCGAGTGGAAGGTGTATTGCAGCTGCGCGGGATGCTTTAGTCGCCAGCAATCCACCAATCCTAGTGTATCTAAAAGGCCGGACAGCCACGCCTGTGCCCGGGGGAGGTCCCTGGGGGGATGACGATCCATAGACCCAGAAGCCACCGCATTGAAGTCTCCCCCGACTACCAGAAGCCCACCCGGGAGGTCAAGGAGGAGGCGCCCCAGGTCCGCAAACGTGGTAGATTGCAACCCCGGCAGAACGTACACTGATACAAAAACGACCACTTTGCCCTCCATTCTACCCACCAAGACAGTGTAACGTCCCCTCTCATCATGGCGCACCTCATCAATCTCCAATGGGAGCGAGTTCTTAATCATGATGCCCACCCCCCGCGAGCCCGAGGTGAAGCCCGAATGGGCCGCCAAGCGATAGCCTCGCCGATTCATGGCATGAAAGGAATTACCTATAAGGTGTGTCTCCTGCAGGAAGACCACATCTGGTGAAATCCGTTTCAGATACTGCAGGACCACACCACGCTTAATCCTATCCCCCAGTCCGTTAACGTTCCATGATAACACAGTCAAATCCCTACCCCCCATCATACATGGAAGCCATCAGTCGTCCCCCAAAGAGCATCTCAAAAACAACAATACAGTAAAGGGTTCGCCTTGCGGTGCAAACAAACAACACTCCACCCCCGCCCACCCATCCCAACAGAACTCCCCCCTCCCTGCACCCCTGCATGAGCCCAGACAGCCCCCCCAAAGTGCAGTGTGCCTGTCGCCCCATAGATGAAAAACTAACTAGTCCCCCAGAGGAGGAGGGAAAGCCCCCAATGGACCCCGCACGACCTCCATGGGAGAGGAACATACACGGTCAGTGAATGGTAACAGGAATGTTGTCCAGAGCAAGGCCTACTATTCACCCCTCAGTTCTGATCCGGCGAGCCCTCCCCGCCAACCGCACCCCCCCCCACCCCCCCGGCCCCGATCCCCAGGTAGAGTATCCAACCAGTCCCCAGCCGCCTCGGGACGGTCAAAAAAGTGCGTGCGACCATCCACCTCCACCCTCAGCTTAGCTGGAAAAAGCATTGAGTACTTAAGGTTCAGGTCCCGTAGGCGACGTTTAACTCCGAGAAAACTCAGTCTCTGCTTTTGGACTGTCGGAGTAAAGTCAGGGTAAAAATTCACGTCCATATTATCGAGCTTGACCGGTCCCTGTAGCCTGGAAGTCTGCAGGATAGCGTCTCTGTCCCGAAAGTTAAAAATCCGGGCAATAAGAGGCCGCGGCGGGGCTCCGGCCTTAGGTCTTCCTCCGGGGACCCTGTGAGCACGTTCCACCGCAAAAAGTTTACTCAGCCCCCGGGGCTGGAGACGGGTGAGGATCAGGTCTTCCACAAACAAATCTGCCGCCTCCTCCTCGCGTCCCTCCGGCACCCCGACAATGCGAACGTTGTTCCTCCGGGCCCGACCCTCGGCGTCCTCCAATCGACGGTCCATCAGGGCGCTCGCCTGGCCAAGCCGGTGCACCTCCTTTTGAAGGGCCGCCACGTCTGTAGTGAGACTCGAGGTGGTGTGGGCCAGGGAATCGACCCGGTCATTTGTTTTAGACAAGTCGGCTCTCACCAGGCCCACATCCACCAGGGCCGAGTCTATCTTCTGCGCCAGAGTATCAAAGCGCTGGTCCACCGAGGCCTTCATCTCGGCAATGGCGCCCATGACGTCCCGGAGGGTCAGATCCGCGGGCTGAGCAGACGCCTCAGCCGGGCCCGCGGGGGATGTACGCTGTGCCTCTGGGGATCCCTTCTGGAGGGTGTAGCGGTCCATACTGTTTGACTGAAGTGCCGGGCCACGGCGGGTCGATTTCACCTTTGCCCGGTCGCCATCTTGCTTTGTGGACATGTCGCACTCCCAAAGTCATGCCAATCTCCTCAAAAGGGCCGAAAAACCAGTTCACGGGTTCCGGGGGGGGGTGACCACTGGACCGCAGGACAACTCACAGCCGGCGGGACAGCCGGGCACCGGGACAAGGCCACCCCACCGCACCCTGCTCCGCAACCCTACCTCGCTTGAGGGCAAGGAGGGCGCAAAAGCGAAAGTGAAAGCGCGGGGTACGCGAGTCGCCCAGCCCTGCCCGCCGCTGTTGTTCGCTTCGTCCCCGGATCGCCCCACAACTCCAAACCGGGGGGCCGGCGCGGAGAAGGCCGCAATCTTCGAGCGGTGCTCCCACCAGTGTCCGGGGTCCGATTCGAAAACGGAAAACGGGTGCCGCCTCAGCTCGGGTACACAGACACAGTCCCCTCGTCAAAGAAAGGATATAATCAGGATTAATTCAGGAGGTCGCGGAGGTCCTCGGGAGCTTCGCACCTACGCGGCCATCTTGGTTGCGCGCTAGGCTCCTCCTCCAGGTGTAAGGATTTGCCATGTTTGGTGCATAAATATGCATGGTTAGCGAGGTTTTTCTCAGAACGTCAGCAGCGCACCCTTTAGTATTATCCTTAGGCCAGAAATATCAGGCACTCCTTTGGGGTAAGAGGCCAAGAAATCCTTTGGGAAGCTTGCTCCAGTCATCTGAAGGATAGAAATACACTGGGGAAAAGTTCCAGAGGGAGCCAGGCTGCACAACATTTAGTCATGGTTCGATAGAAATCTTTAGCAAGGACTTTTGACCACCCCTCGCTGTGGGACCTGGATGCCCATACCTCTTGTTCATGTTCGTCGTGCAGGGCCTGCAGAGTCGAGGACTGCGATGACTGAGTGAATGAGTAATGAGGTACATGCTGGCCTGTATTTGTGGTGAAAGGGGAATGTTTGGAAGGAAAACAGCCAGACGAAAGTGTCAAAGCATACGTGTTTGCTGAGTGATTGAGTGAGTGTCACCTGGCTCTTTGAATGGACATGTGAGAGAAAAACATGCAGCTCCATTGTCCTCAGATGAGAGAGGAAGCACAGATGAATATTTTCCTCAAATAAAAACACTTACACCACCACGAAGCTGACAAGAGCGATATGCTGCTTTGCAGGTGTAAGGATTTGCCATGTTTGGTGCATAAATATGCATGGTTAGCGAGGTTTTTCTCAGAACGTCAGCAGCGCACCCTTTAGTATTATCCTTAGGCCAGAAATATCAGGCACTCCTTTGGGGTATGAGGCCAAGAAATCCTTTGGGAAGCTTGCTCCAGTCATCTGAAGGATAGAAAAACACTGGGGAAAAGTTACAGAGGGAGCCAGGCTGCACAACATTTGGTCATGGTTCGATAGAAATCTTTAGCAAGGACTTTTGACCACCCCTCGCTGTGGGACCTGGATGCCCATACCTCTGTGGCTCTGACACCTTTTTTGACCTCTGGATAGCACCGTCTCATTACCCCTCAAACATTCCCTCTGAGTACCCCAGCTTTGGTAGTGCACCAACACGTTTCAATCCCTTGAGTGACTACAGACACCCTTCCTATGTGCTCTCCATTTACATTCCGTCAGTAACCCAGGTGCTTCTGTCACTGTTCAGTCTCAAGTGGCCGGTTGGATGCACATTGCTCGGATGTACAGGCACTTACCACTCTGTACAGCCCTCTCAGCACACACAGACCACACTTCTTTAAATCATAAATACATGTTCTGACTAACAGTAATGCTGTGCCTTCCCTCTGTAGATCATACCCAACGTAAGAAGGACAAATAAATTGAAGAGCGTACCAAACTCTCAACAGACACTGCCAGAACATGTGCTGCTGCCTATTTGCATGCCATGATTATTCTCTATGACCCATCCAACTACTTTCCACATGTACCCTTTCCCTGCCTCATTCATCTGCTCAAATGCCCCTATTTATTTAACAAATGTTAGTGCTCTCAGATATCATAGCGGGAATCTCTATACCATCTCTTGCCAATAGAAATATCCCAAGGGTCCCTATAACATGCCGCACGGAGGGAAGGGGAGGCAGAAAAATCTTGGTGAGCACCACCTGCAAAAATTCCACGACATGCTCCTTGTTGTACCTTTCAATACAATAACTGCAGTTGGATTGTATGGTGCCCCCCCTTGGGGTTGGTAATGGAACTGTCACATACTTGTTTGCCCCAAATCCCCCCTGTTGCCCCTATCCTTTCGGGGTGCATCCCATAAAGGAGGAGGGGAGCAATAAAAAGTAAGGGTAGCCTCCCAAAAATTGCCCAGAAGTCATGTCATTCTGTGCACCCCATCGCCCTTCATAATGCACTCCCAACCCCCTTTTAAAAGTGCTCCCCCAAATTTGACAGCACCCCCCCAAAATCAGAGAGAGTAGGGGGGTGCAGTAAAAAACACATTTTGGGGCTCCTCACTATATGTCATTAATCTCTAACCCCCACCCACTACATCTGTTCCCCTTCTTTTACCTGTCACTGACCCCACCCCTTGCACTAGCCACACCCATGTTACCAACCACTCTGCAACTCACCTGTCACTGACCCCGCCCCTTGCACTAGCCACACCCATTTAACTTACCAACCACTCTGCAATTCACCTGTCACTGACCCCGCCCCTTGCACTAGCCACACCCATTTAACTTACCAACCACTCTGCAATTCACCTGTCACTGACCCCGCCCCTTGCACTAGCCACACCCATTTAACTTACCAACCACTCTGCAATTCAACTGTCACTGACCCCGCCCCTTGCACTAGCCACACCCATGCACTAGAAACACCCATTTAACTTACCAACCACTCTGCAATTCACCTGTCACTGACCCCGCCCTTTGCACTAGCCACACCCATGTTACTTACCAACCACTCCGCAATTCACCTGTCACTGACCCCGCCCTTTGCACTAGCCACCCATTTAACTTACCAACCACTCTGCAATTCACCTGTCACTGATCCCCCGCCCCTTGCACTAGCCACACCCATGTTACTTACCAACCACTCTGCAATTCACCTGTCACTGACCCCGACCCTTGCACTAGCCACACCCATGTTACTTACCAACCACTCTGCAACTCACCTGTCACTGACCCCGCCCTTTGCACTAGCCACACCCATTTAACTTACCAACCACTCTGCAACTCACCTGTCACTGACCCCGCCCTTTGCACTAGCCACACCCATTTAACTTACAACCACTCTGCAATTCACCTGTCACTGATCCCCCGCCCCTTGCACTAGCCACACCCATGTTACTTACCAACCACTCTGCAACTCACCTGTCACTGACCCCGCCCTTTGCACTAGCCACACCCATTTAACTTACCAACCACTCTGCAACTCACCTGTCACTGACCCCGCCCTTTGCACTAGCCACCCATTTAACTTACCAACCACTCTGCAATTCACCTGTCACTGATCCCCCGCCCCTTGCACTAGCCACACCCATGTTACTTACCAACCACTCTGCAACTCACCTGTCACTGACCCCGCTCCTTGCACTAGCCACACCCATGTTACTTACCAACCACTCTGCAACTCACCTGTCACTGACCCCGCCCTTTGCACTAGCCACACCCATTTAACTTACCAACCACTCACCAATTCACCTGTCACTGATCCCCCGCCCCTTGCACTAGCCACACCCAAGTTACTTACCAACCACTCTGCAATTCACCTGTCACTGACCCCGACCCTTACACTAGCCACACCCAAGTTACTTACCAACCACTCTGCAATTCACCATCTGGCAGGCATGACTCCACTCTCACACCACACTTACTTACCAATTGGCCACATAGACCCATCTGGAACTTACCTCTGCTGCACCACAGTCACCTCGTGCCGATCCCGGGACTTGAACCCTGGTCACCTGGATGGAAGGCAGGAACTTACCCCCTGGACCACACTGGTTTCCATGTCAGTACCCTATCAAATCATCCCCATAACATGGTCTTCCGTTTCATGTGCAATGGAAGCCACAAGCACTGACACCAGGTGCTGTATGTTGGTCATAGATACTACTGCAGTGGTTCAGACCACCAAGGAGCTGTAGCTCAACGGTAAGTCTCGTGCCTCTGGTGTCAGAGGTTCTCCCAAGACCAGGGTTCAAGTCCTGCCAATGCGGTCTAAGGGACATGAGAGGGTACATATTCAATCTGTGGTTTAATTTTCATTTGCTAATTTTTTATTCACTTGGAAAAACAGAGGAGAAAAGTGCCACTCTTTTGGCACGTGCGCCCAAAAATTATACATCTTTTCCTGAGGAGTCTGACCTTCCACAAACCTCCCTTTTTCTCAAGTAGGTGCAATAGGGACAATGCCTTATCTTCCCTTATAAATGTGTTTATTCTTAGTCCTTTAAATTCGGCGTACTTTAGAGCACAAATGTTGCCTCAGGTGTATATATGAGCACAAGAATGCAAGGAGGGTGTTATACTGATAGTAAAATAGGTTGGATGGTGGTGATTTTTCGTTTTGGTGAGAGCCGATCCCTCCAATCAGGTCTTTGATGCATGTGATGTTGGCTAGGATAAAGGTGAAGTAGGAGCTCTGGCTAATGAAATGAAGGGGAGATTTTGAGGCAAGTGAAACTCCCTTTATTAGGTGCAATAGGAAGCTAGAAAAATTGTTTTTCTCAAGAGGCAGAGAAGAGCAGTTAGACCTTTGCTTCAGGAAGTCTTAATCATGCCTACTGAAGCAAGTGCAGGGATTGTGCTGACACAGCACAGTACAGTACGGCACTGGGCTGGGCTGGGCTGGGCTGGGCTGGGCTGGCACTGGGGCTTTAAGCAGCCCCTTCCTTCCTTCCTTTGAAGGAAGCCTACGAGCCCTCGAACGCACTCGAACGCCCAGGTTCTGTATAGAGGATGACTGCAGGCAAATTGGGACCCTGCTACATTAGGGTGACGTCCCCATCTGCGGCCTTCGAGTGGCAAAATCCTTAGCCTGAGATAGGTAGGCTGCTTTTGAATTTGGCTGAAGACCATTTGTTGGAGGCTGTATCACAGCGCAAGCCGGCGACTTTCTCAGAAGAAAGTAAGCATGGGAGGACATTATTTGCATAGGACAGCCCTCTTCTAAGTCCCATCATTCTGTTGCAGTTGCCATGTAGCGTTACTAGAGGGCAGCATTACGAACATAAGAGCACACCAAGGCTTTTCTTCTGCTTGCTCAGATACCTCTTGTTCATGTTCGTCTTGCAGGGCCTGCAGAGTCGAGGACTGCGATGACTGAGTGAATGAGTAATGAGGTACATGCTGGCCTGTATTTGTGGAGAAAGGGGAATGTTTGGAAGGAAAACAGCCAGACGAAAGTGTCAAAGCATACGTGTTTGCTGAGTGATTGAGTGAGTGTCACCTGGCTCTTTGAATGGACATGTGAGAGAGGAACATGCAGCTCCATTGTCCTCAGATGAGAGAGGAAGCACAGATGAATATTTTCCTCAAATAAAAACAATTACACCACCACGAAGCTGACAAGAGCGATATGCTGCTTTGCAGGTGTAAGGATTTGCCATGTTTGGTGCATAAATATGCATGGTTAGCGAGGTTTTTCTCAGAACGTCAGCAGCGCACCCTTTAGTTTTATCCTTAGGCCAGAAATATCAGGCACTCCTTTGGGATAAGAGGCCAAGAAATCCTTTGGGAAGCTTGCTCCAGTCATCTGAAGGAAAGAAATACACTGGGGAAAAGTTACAGAGGGAGCCAGGCTGCACAACATTTGGTCATGGTTCGATAGAAATCTTTAGCAAGGACTTTTGACCACCCCTCGCTGTGGGACCTGGATGCCCATACCTCTTGTTCATGTTCGTCTTGCAGGGCCTGCAGAGTCGAGGACTGCGATGACTGAGTGAATGAGTAATGAGGTACATGCTGGCCTGTATTTGTGGTGAAAGGGGAATGTTTGGAAGGAAAACAGCCAGACGAAAGTGTCAAAGCATACGTGTTTGCTGAGTGATTGAGTGAGTGTCACCTGGCTCTTTGAATGGACATGTGAGAGAGGAACATGCAGCTCCATTGTCCTCAGATGAGAGAGGAAGCACAGATGAATATTTTCCTCAAATAAAAACAATTACACCACCACGAAGCTGACAAGAGCGATATGCTGCTTTGCAGGTGTAAGGATTTTTTTTTTTTTTTTTTTTTTTTTTTTTTGAAACCGTTTATTGCAATCTCAAATAGTTACAGGTATGGGCCTACAACCATCTGGCCGGCTGCTAGAGTGGCAGAAGCGTATGACATACATACAGAAAAATCTCTTGGTGGGGCAAAAAGGGTAAATCAGGAGATGTCAGCAGTGCAGGCCACATAACTCCAAGCCCACAATACGGTTTCCTTTTATTAAAACACAACAACACAAAAAACCACACCCGCAAGGCAACCCGCAATCCCAAGTGACAGCACGCGCTCCTTAAGTGGGGGACCCCAACCAATCGCCAAACTCTGAAGAGGGGAATGAGAGCAGATCAGGGACTGGGGAACCACGTGCCCATGGCTGGGGGAGGGGGTCGGCTAGGGGGACGGAGCTGGTGAGGCAGCCGGCAGCAGTGGCGGCTCGCAGATGTCCCCGCGATAGGCGTTCCAGGGGCCCCAGATTTGCACCCACGCCCCAGGCTTACCCCTCGCAACATACACCACCTTTTCACGAAACATACACCAATCCATGTGTTCTTTCCAGGCCGACACCGCCGGGGGCCTCTGGGATCCCCACAATTGAGCAATGTCACGCTTAGCTATCATGTATCCCAGAGTCACCCACCGCGTCTGCGGAACCGAGTAGTCGGTTGGCTCCCACACATTCAGCAAGCATCTCCTCGCTTCAGGCAACAGCGCGACACGCGTAACCACTCGCAGGACCTCGTGCACACCACGCCAGAATCGCTCCACCTTTGGGCATTCCCACAGAATATGCAGGAAAGTTGCCAAAGCACCACAGCCACGCTTACACAGTCCATCCTCAGCAAAGCCCATACGTAAAAGCCTTGGCCCCGTCACGTAAACCCGGTGGAGGATCTTAAGCTGGACGAAGCGAAGGCGAGCCGGGATGGCCACCTCCTTCGGAGAGGCCACCGCGGAAATCCAGTCCTCGTCATCCAATTCCAGCCCATCGGCAACCCAGGCCTCGCGGAGGCCAGTCAGCAGGCCCGATCGGTCGTTGATCAGTTTTTTATATATAAGGGAGATCGTGCTGTCTGGGACATGGCCATCCAGCACTCTGTCCTCTAGGGGGGAAGACTCCGGAATGGACGCGACATCCGGGAAGACGGAGCCCAGCGCGTGGCGGACTTGTAAGTACCGAAAGTACTCACTGCCTTGCAACTGAAACTCCGTCTGCAGCGTCTCGAAAGTTTTGAATCCCCCCCTCATCCAGAGATCTCCCACGGTGCTGATACCGATCGTGTCCCACTTCTCGAAGCCCTTCGAGGTCCACAGGGAGCCCAACCTCGCAGACGCATAGAGCGGTGACGCCCGGGTCAAACGGTCCTTCCACCCCATAGCTGCGTTAGCCGCGTGCCATACACGCACCATGACACGCGTCGGTCCCGTCAGGCGAGGGTCCGGCGCGCCAGAATAGAGCGCTCGATTGTAGTCGCCACCGGGCAGGAGCATCTTGTCCATTTCAAATGCCGGGTTCAGGGCGGGCCCGTAAAGGCCATGATTAATCGCAGCTAGCTGGGTGGCCCAGTAATACCGTTTAATATCCGGGAGGGCGACCCCCCCATCGTACCACGGAAGCGTCAATTTAGCCAAGGCAATACGTGGCCTCCCATCCCAGAACAGGCGACGCTGCAAACTCTCCACCTCTCGGAAGTAACGCGCCGGGACCAAGTCCATAGTGTTCTGGAGAGCGTACAGAAAGCGCGGCAACGACATCATCTTAAACAAGGCTGCTCGGCCGAGCGGCGAAAGCGGCAGACGCCGCCAACGCACCACGTCCTCCCTCAAGCGTTGGAGGGGGGGTAGCAAATTCCGCTCGTAGCGGGCCTCCGGGTCCAGAGTAATATATATACCCAGGTACCGAAACCCCTGGGAAGCGATCTGGATCGGACAGTCCCGTGGTAGGACCGGAGCCTCCCCGGCAAGCACATATACACAGGATTTCCCCCAGTTGATGACGAGGCCTGAGTTGCGACCGAATGAGCGCAAAACATCAACTAGGACGATCAGTGATTTACGCGGGGAGGCGAGATATAGAAGGATATCATCAGCGTAGAGAGACACACGGTCCTCATGCTCGGGGGTCCAGCGGAGACCACGGATGGAGGGGTGCCACCGCAGCCACTCCGCCAGGGGCTCCAGGGCCAGTGCAAACAGGAGAGGCGACAGGGGGCAACCCTGTCGCGTGCCCCGTCCCAGTGCGAATGGAGCCGAGACTCGTCCATTCACCACCACCTGCGCCAGTGGGCCGGAATACAACAACTTGACCCAGCCGATGAAGCCCGGTCCGAAGCCAAACTTCGCCAGCATCGCCCAGATGTATGGCCACTCGAGCGTATCAAACGCCATGGTGGCGTCCAAGGACGCCAAGATGGCCGGCTCCCGCACGAACGGGACACGCGCGAGCACCCCGTGCAAGCGTCGCAGATTAAGGGCCGTGCTACGATGGGGTATGAAGCCGGACTGGTCTTGGTGGACCAAATCGCCCACCACGCCGACCAGCCGGTTGGCCAGCACCTTGGCGAGGATTTTGGGCTCCGCGTTCAAGAGCGAGATGGGCCTATAGGATGTGACCCGCTCACTGGGTCTCCCCTCCTTGTGGATTACCACGATCGTGGCCAGACGCTGGTCCGGCGGAAGGGAACCCCGCGAGCGGGCCGCCAGGAACATCGCGCGCAGGTGGGGCGCCAGTACATCCGGTCGCAGCTTATACAGCTCGATAGGGATGCCATTGGGGCCCATGGCCTTGCCAGATGCGACCGAGCGGATAGCAAGGGCAATTTCGTCCGAGGTGGGAGGAGCGTCCAGCGAATCCCTGTCCTCCACCGAAAGGGAGGGCAGCGCGATGTCCCGAAGCAGGGCATGGGAATCCTCCTCCGAGCAGGGAGAAACCGGGGAATACACCTCGCGGAAATAATCCGCGAAGCAGGAGACAATGGCGTCCGGCTCGGTGACACACACACCATCCATCCTCTCGATCAACGGAACCACACGACTCGCTCTCTCCTTTTTGTCCAACCACGCAATCAATTTACCAGCCTTATCACCCACATCATACAGTCGCCCCTGTTGCTCCCTACTGAGGCCCCTGGCCGCCTCCGTGACGAGGGCCCTATAGGCCGCCTGCTTGAGGTGTAGAACATGCAATGTGGCATCCGGCACCCCGCTCCCCAGGTCACCCTCTAGTTCAGTAATTTCGGCCTCCACCCGGGTTACCTCCTCCCGCTCGCGCCTCCGGGCATGGGAGATAAGGGAGAGGGCCTCCCCCCTGAGAACTATCTTAAAAGCCTCCCAAAGGGAGATAGCCGAAGGAACAGACCCCACATTCTCCTCAAAGTACCGCTGCAAGGATTTGATCAATTCTGCTCGAATAGTGGGGTCGCGCAGGTACCAGGCATTGATTGGGGCTACCCTGCCCTCCCCCCTCGGGAAGACATCAAAGTGCAACAGTAATGGGGAGTGATCTGAAATACCCCGCGCCAAATGGCGCACCTCTCCCACTCTCCCAGCATAGGCCGCAGGGACAAGTACATAATCAAGCCGCGAGAGGCTACCATGGGCACCCGAGTGGAAGGTGTATTGCAGCTGCGCGGGATGCTTTAGTCGCCAGCAATCCACCAATCCTAGTGTATCTAAAAGGCCGGACAGCCACGCCTGTGCCCGGGGGAGGTCCCTGGGGGGATGACGATCCATAGACCCAGAAGCCACCGCATTGAAGTCTCCCCCGACTACCAGAAGCCCACCCGGGAGGTCAAGGAGGAGGCGCCCCAGGTCCGCAAACGTGGTAGATTGCAACCCCGGCAGAACGTACACTGATACAAAAACGACCACTTTGCCCTCCATTCTACCCACCAAGACAGTGTAACGTCCCCTCTCATCATGGCGCACCTCATCAATCTCCAATGGGAGCGAGTTCTTAATCATGATGCCCACCCCCCGCGAGCCCGAGGTGAAGCCCGAATGGGCCGCCAAGCGATAGCCTCGCCGATTCATGGCATGAAAGGAATTACCTATAAGGTGTGTCTCCTGCAGGAAGACCACATCTGGTGAAATCCGTTTCAGATACTGCAGGACCACACCACGCTTAATCCTATCCCCCAGTCCGTTAACGTTCCATGATAACACAGTCAAATCCCTACCCCCCATCATACATGGAAGCCATCAGTCGTCCCCCAAAGAGCATCTCAAAAACAACAATACAGTAAAGGGTTCGCCTTGCGGTGCAAACAAACAACACTCCACCCCCGCCCACCCATCCCAACAGAACTCCCCCCTCCCTGCACCCCTGCATGAGCCCAGACAGCCCCCCCAAAGTGCAGTGTGCCTGTCGCCCCATAGATGAAAAACTAACTAGTCCCCCAGAGGAGGAGGGAAAGCCCCCAATGGACCCCGCACGACCTCCATGGGAGGGGAACATACACGGTCAGTGAATGGTAACAGGAATGTTGTCCAGAGCAAGGCCTACTATTCACCCCTCAGTTCTGATCCGGCGAGCCCTCCCCACCAACCGCACCCCCCCCCCACCCCCCCGGCCCCGATCCCCAGGTAGAGTATCCAACCAGTCCCCAGCCGCCTCGGGACGGTCAAAAAAGTGCGTGCGACCATCCACCTCCACCCTCAGCTTAGCTGGAAAAAGCATTGAGTACTTAAGGTTCAGGTCCCGTAGGCGACGTTTAACTCCGAGAAAACTCAGTCTCTGCTTTTGGACTGTCGGAGTAAAGTCAGGGTAGAAATTCACGTCCATATTATCGAGCTTGACCGGTCCCTGTAGCCTGGAAGTCTGCAGGATAGCGTCTCTGTCCCGAAAGTTAAAAATCCGGGCAATAAGAGGCCGCGGCGGGGCTCCGGCCTTAGGTCTTCCTCCGGGGACCCTGTGAGCACGTTCCACCGCAAAAAGTTTACTCAGCCCCCGGGGCTGGAGACGGGTGAGGATCAGGTCTTCCACAAACAAATCTGCCGCCTCCTCCTCGCGTCCCTCCGGCACCCCGACAATGCGAACGTTGTTCCTCCGGGCCCGACCCTCGGCGTCCTCCAATCGACGGTCCATCAGGGCGCTCGCCTGGCCAAGCCGGTGCACCTCCTTTTGAAGGGCCGCCACGTCTGTAGTGAGACTCGAGGTGGTGTGGGCCAGGGAATCGACCCGGTCATTTGTTTTAGACAAGTCGGCTCTCACCAGGCCCACATCCACCAGGGCCGAGTCTATCTTCTGCGCCAGAGTATCAAAGCGCTGGTCCACCGAGGCCTTCATCTCGGCAATGGCGCCCATGACGTCCCGGAGGGTCAGATCCGCGGGCTGAGCAGACGCCTCAGCCGGGCCCGCGGGGGATGTACGCTGTGCCTCTGGGGATCCCTTCTGGAGGGTGTAGCGGTCCATACTGTTTGACTGAAGTGCCGGGCCACGGCGGGTCGATTTCACCTTTGCCCGGTCGCCATCTTGCTTTGTGGACATGTCGCACTCCCAAAGTCGTGCCAATCTCCTCAAAAGGGCCGAAAAACCAGTTCACGGGTTCCGGGGGGGGGTGACCACTGGACCGCAGGACAACTCACAGCCGGCGGGACAGCCGGGCACCGGGACAAGGCCACCCCACCGCACCCCGCTCCGCAACCCTACCTCGCTTGAGGGCAAGGAGGGCGCAAAAGCGAAAGTGAAAGCGCGGGGTACGCGAGTCGCCCAGCCCTGCCCGCCGCTGTTGTTCGCTTCGTCCCCGGATCGCCCCACAACTCCAAACCGGGGGGCCGGCGCGGAGAAGGCCGCAATCTTCGAGCGGTGCTCCCACCAGTGTCCGGGGTCCGATTCGAAAACGGAAAACGGGTGCCGCCTCAGCTCGGGTACACAGACACAGTCCCCTCGTCAAAGAAAGGATATAATCAGGATTAATTCAGGAGGTCGCGGAGGTCCTCGGGAGCTTCGCACCTACGCGGCCATCTTGGTTGCGCGCTAGGCTCCTCCTCCAGGTGTAAGGATTTGCCATGTTTGGTGCATAAATATGCATGGTTAGCGAGGTTTTTCTCAGAACGTCAGCAGCGCACCCTTTAGTATTATCCTTAGGCCAGAAATATCAGGCACTCCTTTGGGGTAAGAGGCCAAGAAATCCTTTGGGAAGCTTGCTCCAGTCATCTGAAGGATAGAAATACACTGGGGAAAAGTTCCAGAGGGAGCCAGGCTGCACAACATTTAGTCATGGTTCGATAGAAATCTTTAGCAAGGACTTTTGACCACCCCTCGCTGTGGGACCTGGATGCCCATACCTCTTGTTCATGTTCGTCGTGCAGGGCCTGCAGAGTCGAGGACTGCGATGACTGAGTGAATGAGTAATGAGGTACATGCTGGCCTGTATTTGTGGTGAAAGGGGAATGTTTGGAAGGAAAACAGCCAGACGAAAGTGTCAAAGCATACGTGTTTGCTGAGTGATTGAGTGAGTGTCACCTGGCTCTTTGAATGGACATGTGAGAGAAAAACATGCAGCTCCATTGTCCTCAGATGAGAGAGGAAGCACAGATGAATATTTTCCTCAAATAAAAACACTTACACCACCACGAAGCTGACAAGAGCGATATGCTGCTTTGCAGGTGTAAGGATTTGCCATGTTTGGTGCATAAATATGCATGGTTAGCGAGGTTTTTCTCAGAACGTCAGCAGCGCACCCTTTAGTATTATCCTTAGGCCAGAAATATCAGGCACTCCTTTGGGGTATGAGGCCAAGAAATCCTTTGGGAAGCTTGCTCCAGTCATCTGAAGGATAGAAAAACACTGGGGAAAAGTTACAGAGGGAGCCAGGCTGCACAACATTTGGTCATGGTTCGATAGAAATCTTTAGCAAGGACTTTTGACCACCCCTCGCTGTGGGACCTGGATGCCCATACCTCTGTGGCTCTGACACCTTTTTTGACCTCTGGATAGCACCGTCTCATTACCCCTCAAACATTCCCTCTGAGTACCCCAGCTTTGGTAGTGCACCAACACGTTTCAATCCCTTGAGTGACTACAGACACCCTTCCTATGTGCTCTCCATTTACATTCCGTCAGTAACCCAGGTGCTTCTGTCACTGTTCAGTCTCAAGTGGCCGGTTGGATGCACATTGCTCGGATGTACAGGCACTTACCACTCTGTACAGCCCTCTCAGCACACACAGACCACACTTCTTTAAATCATAAATACATGTTCTGACTAACAGTAATGCTGTGCCTTCCCTCTGTAGATCATACCCAACGTAAGAAGGACAAATAAATTGAAGAGCGTACCAAACTCTCAACAGACACTGCCAGAACATGTGCTGCTGCCTATTTGCATGCCATGATTATTCTCTATGACCCATCCAACTACTTTCCACATGTACCCTTTCCCTGCCTCATTCATCTGCTCAAATGCCCCTATTTATTTAACAAATGTTAGTGCTCTCAGATATCATAGCGGGAATCTCTATACCATCTCTTGCCAATAGAAATATCCCAAGGGTCCCTATAACATGCCGCACGGAGGGAAGGGGAGGCAGAAAAATCTTGGTGAGCACCACCTGCAAAAATTCCACGACATGCTCCTTGTTGTACCTTTCAATACAATAACTGCAGTTGGATTGTATGGTGCCCCCCCTTGGGGTTGGTAATGGAACTGTCACATACTTGTTTGCCCCAAATCCCCCCTGTTGCCCCTATCCTTTCGGGGTGCATCCCATAAAGGAGGAGGGGAGCAATAAAAAGTAAGGGTAGCCTCCCAAAAATTGCCCAGAAGTCATGTCATTCTGTGCACCCCATCGCCCTTCATAATGCACTCCCAACCCCCTTTTAAAAGTGCTCCCCCAAATTTGACAGCACCCCCCCAAAATCAGAGAGAGTAGGGGGGTGCAGTAAAAAACACATTTTGGGGCTCCTCACTATATGTCATTAATCTCTAACCCCCACCCACTACATCTGTTCCCCTTCTTTTACCTGTCACTGACCCCACCCCTTGCACTAGCCACACCCATGTTACCAACCACTCTGCAACTCACCTGTCACTGACCCCGCCCCTTGCACTAGCCACACCCATTTAACTTACCAACCACTCTGCAATTCACCTGTCACTGACCCCGCCCCTTGCACTAGCCACACCCATTTAACTTACCAACCACTCTGCAATTCACCTGTCACTGACCCCGCCCCTTGCACTAGCCACACCCATTTAACTTACCAACCACTCTGCAATTCAACTGTCACTGACCCCGCCCCTTGCACTAGCCACACCCATGCACTAGCCACACCCATTTAACTTACCAACCACTCTGCAACTCACCTGTCACTGACCCCGCCCTTTGCACTAGCCACACCCATTTAACTTACCAACCACTCTGCAACTCACCTGTCACTGACCCCGCCCTTTGCACTAGCCACACCCATTTAACTTACAACCACTCTGCAATTCACCTGTCACTGATCCCCCGCCCCTTGCACTAGCCACACCCATGTTACTTACCAACCACTCTGCAACTCACCTGTCACTGACCCCGCCCTTTGCACTAGCCACACCCATTTAACTTACCAACCACTCTGCAACTCACCTGTCACTGACCCCGCCCTTTGCACTAGCCACCCATTTAACTTACCAACCACTCTGCAATTCACCTGTCACTGATCCCCCGCCCCTTGCACTAGCCACACCCATGTTACTTACCAACCACTCTGCAACTCACCTGTCACTGACCCCGCTCCTTGCACTAGCCACACCCATGTTACTTACCAACCACTCTGCAACTCACCTGTCACTGACCCCGCCCTTTGCACTAGCCACACCCATTTAACTTACCAACCACTCACCAATTCACCTGTCACTGATCCCCCGCCCCTTGCACTAGCCACACCCAAGTTACTTACCAACCACTCTGCAATTCACCTGTCACTGACCCCGACCCTTACACTAGCCACACCCAAGTTACTTACCAACCACTCTGCAATTCACCATCTGGCAGGCATGACTCCACTCTCACACCACACTTACTTACCAATTGGCCACATAGACCCATCTGGAACTTACCTCTGCTGCACCACAGTCACCTCGTGCCGATCCCGGGACTTGAACCCTGGTCACCTGGATGGAAGGCAGGAACTTACCCCCTGGACCACACTGGTTTCCATGTCAGTACCCTATCAAATCATCCCCATAACATGGTCTTCCGTTTCATGTGCAATGGAAGCCACAAGCACTGACACCAGGTGCTGTATGTTGGTCATAGATACTACTGCAGTGGTTCAGACCACCAAGGAGCTGTAGCTCAACGGTAAGTCTCGTGCCTCTGGTGTCAGAGGTTCTCCCAAGACCAGGGTTCAAGTCCTGCCAATGCGGTCTAAGGGACATGAGAGGGTACATTTTCAATCTGTGGTTTAATTTTCATTTGCTAATTTTTTATTCACTTGGAAAAACAGAGGAGAAAAGTGCCACTCTTTTGGCACGTGCGCCCAAAAATTATACATCTTTTCCTGAGGAGTCTGACCTTCCACAAACCTCCCTTTTTCTCAAGTAGGTGCAATAGGGACAATGCCTTATCTTCCCTTATAAATGTGTTTATTCTTAGTCCTTTAAATTCGGCGTACTTTAGAGCACAAATGTTGCCTCAGGTGTATATATGAGCACAAGAATGCAAGGAGGGTGTTATACTGATAGTAAAATAGGTTGGATGGTGGTGATTTTTCGTTTTGGTGAGAGCCGATCCCTCCAATCAGGTCTTTGATGCATGTGATGTTGGCTAGGATAAAGGTGAAGTAGGAGCTCTGGCTAATGAAATGAAGGGGAGATTTTGAGGCAAGTGAAACTCCCTTTATTAGGTGCAATAGGAAGCTAGAAAAATTGTTTTTCTCAAGAGGCAGAGAAGAGCAGTTAGACCTTTGCTTCAGGAAGTCTTAATCATGCCTACTGAAGCAAGTGCAGGGATTGTGCTGACACAGCACAGTACAGTACGGCACTGGGCTGGGCTGGGCTGGGCTGGGCTGGGCTGGCACTGGGGCTTTAAGCAGCCCCTTCCTTCCTTCCTTCCTTTGAAGGAAGCCTACGAGCCCTCGAACGCACTCGAACGCCCAGGTTCTGTATAGAGGATGACTGCAGGCAAATTGGGACCCTGCTACATTAGGGTGACGTCCCCATCTGCGGCCTTCGAGTGGCAAAATCCTTAGCCTGAGATAGGTAGGCTGCTTTTGAATTTGGCTGAAGACCATTTGTTGGAGGCTGTATCACAGCGCAAGCCGGCGACTTTCTCAGAAGAAAGTAAGCATGGGAGGACATTATTTGCATAGGACAGCCCTCTTCTAAGTCCCATCATTCTGTTGCAGTTGCCATGTAGCGTTACTAGAGGGCAGCATTACGAACATAAGAGCACACCAAGGCTTTTCTTCTGCTTGCTCAGATACCTCTTGTTCATGTTCGTCTTGCAGGGCCTGCAGAGTCGAGGACTGCGATGACTGAGTGAATGAGTAATGAGGTACATGCTGGCCTGTATTTGTGGAGAAAGGGGAATGTTTGGAAGGAAAACAGCCAGACGAAAGTGTCAAAGCATACGTGTTTGCTGAGTGATTGAGTGAGTGTCACCTGGCTCTTTGAATGGACATGTGAGAGAGGAACATGCAGCTCCATTGTCCTCAGATGAGAGAGGAAGCACAGATGAATATTTTCCTCAAATAAAAACAATTACACCACCACGAAGCTGACAAGAGCGATATGCTGCTTTGCAGGTGTAAGGATTTGCCATGTTTGGTGCATAAATATGCATGGTTAGCGAGGTTTTTCTCAGAACGTCAGCAGCGCACCCTTTAGTTTTATCCTTAGGCCAGAAATATCAGGCACTCCTTTGGGATAAGAGGCCAAGAAATCCTTTGGGAAGCTTGCTCCAGTCATCTGAAGGAAAGAAATACACTGGGGAAAAGTTACAGAGGGAGCCAGGCTGCACAACATTTGGTCATGGTTCGATAGAAATCTTTAGCAAGGACTTTTGACCACCCCTCGCTGTGGGACCTGGATGCCCATACCTCTTGTTCATGTTCGTCTTGCAGGGCCTGCAGAGTCGAGGACTGCGATGACTGAGTGAATGAGTAATGAGGTACATGCTGGCCTGTATTTGTGGTGAAAGGGGAATGTTTGGAAGGAAAACAGCCAGACGAAAGTGTCAAAGCATACGTGTTTGCTGAGTGATTGAGTGAGTGTCACCTGGCTCTTTGAATGGACATGTGAGAGAGGAACATGCAGCTCCATTGTCCTCAGATGAGAGAGGAAGCACAGATGAATATTTTCCTCAAATAAAAACAATTACACCACCACGAAGCTGACAAGAGCGATATGCTGCTTTGCAGGTGTAAGGATTTTTTTTTTTTTTTTTTTTTTTTTTTTTTGAAACCGTTTATTGCAATCTCAAATAGTTACAGGTATGGGCCTACAACCATCTGGCCGGCTGCTAGAGTGGCAGAAGCGTATGACATACATACAGAAAAATCTCTTGGTGGTGCAAAAAGGGTAAATCAGGAGATGTCAGCAGTGCAGGCCACATAACTCCAAGCCCACAATACGGTTTCCTTTTATTAAAACACAACAACACAAAAAACCACACCCGCAAGGCAACCCGCAATCCCAAGTGACAGCACGCGCTCCTTAAGTGGGGGACCCCAACCAATCGCCAAACTCTGAAGAGGGGAATGAGAGCAGATCAGGGACTGGGGAACCACGTGCCCATGGCTGGGGGAGGGGGTCGGCTAGGGGGACGGAGCTGGTGAGGCAGCCGGCAGCAGTGGCGGCTCGCAGATGTCCCCGCGATAGGCGTTCCAGGGGCCCCAGATTTGCACCCACGCCCCAGGCTTACCCCTCGCAACATACACCACCTTTTCACGAAACATACACCAATCCATGTGTTCTTTCCAGGCCGACACCGCCGGGGGCCTCTGGGATCCCCACAATTGAGCAATGTCACGCTTAGCTATCATGTATCCCAGAGTCACCCACCGCGTCTGCGGAACCGAGTAGTCGGTTGGCTCCCACACATTCAGCAAGCATCTCCTCGCTTCAGGCAACAGCGCGACACGCGTAACCACTCGCAGGACCTCGTGCACACCACGCCAGAATCGCTCCACCTTTGGGCATTCCCACAGAATATGCAGGAAAGTTGCCAAAGCACCACAGCCACGCTTACACAGTCCATCCTCAGCAAAGCCCATACGTAAAAGCCTTGGCCCCGTCACGTAAACCCGGTGGAGGATCTTAAGCTGGACGAAGCGAAGGCGAGCCGGGATGGCCACCTCCTTCGGAGAGGCCACCGCGGAAATCCAGTCCTCGTCATCCAATTCCAGCCCATCGGCAACCCAGGCCTCGCGGAGGCCAGTCAGCAGGCCCGATCGGTCGTTGATCAGTTTTTTATATATAAGGGAGATCGTGCTGTCTGGGACATGGCCATCCAGCACTCTGTCCTCTAGGGGGGAAGACTCCGGAATGGACGCGACATCCGGGAAGACGGAGCCCAGCGCGTGGCGGACTTGTAAGTACCGAAAGTACTCACTGCCTTGCAACTGAAACTCCGTCTGCAGCGTCTCGAAAGTTTTGAATCCCCCCCTCATCCAGAGATCTCCCACGGTGCTGATACCGATCGTGTCCCACTTCTCGAAGCCCTTCGAGGTCCACAGGGAGCCCAACCTCGCAGACGCATAGAGCGGTGACGCCCGGGTCAAACGGTCCTTCCACCCCATAGCTGCGTTAGCCGCGTGCCATACACGCACCATGACACGCGTCGGTCCCGTCAGGCGAGGGTCCGGCGCGCCAGAATAGAGCGCTCGATTGTAGTCGCCACCGGGCAGGAGCATCTTGTCCATTTCAAATGCCGGGTTCAGGGCGGGCCCGTAAAGGCCATGATTAATCGCAGCTAGCTGGGTGGCCCAGTAATACCGTTTAATATCCGGGAGGGCGACCCCCCCATCGTACCACGGAAGCGTCAATTTAGCCAAGGCAATACGTGGCCTCCCATCCCAGAACAGGCGACGCTGCAAACTCTCCACCTCTCGGAAGTAACGCGCCGGGACCAAGTCCATAGTGTTCTGGAGAGCGTACAGAAAGCGCGGCAACGACATCATCTTAAACAAGGCTGCTCGGCCGAGCGGCGAAAGCGGCAGACGCCGCCAACGCACCACGTCCTCCCTCAAGCGTTGGAGGGGGGGTAGCAAATTCCGCTCGTAGCGGGCCTCCGGGTCCAGAGTAATATATATACCCAGGTACCGAAACCCCTGGGAAGCGATCTGGATCGGACAGTCCCGTGGTAGGACCGGAGCCTCCCCGGCAAGCACATATACACAGGATTTCCCCCAGTTGATGACGAGGCCTGAGTTGCGACCGAATGAGCGCAAAACATCAACTAGGACGATCAGTGATTTACGCGGGGAGGCGAGATATAGAAGGATATCATCAGCGTAGAGAGACACACGGTCCTCATGCTCGGGGGTCCAGCGGAGACCACGGATGGAGGGGTGCCACCGCAGCCACTCCGCCAGGGGCTCCAGGGCCAGTGCAAACAGGAGAGGCGACAGGGGGCAACCCTGTCGCGTGCCCCGTCCCAGTGCGAATGGAGCCGAGACTCGTCCATTCACCACCACCTGCGCCAGTGGGCCGGAATACAACAACTTGACCCAGCCGATGAAGCCCGGTCCGAAGCCAAACTTCGCCAGCATCGCCCAGATGTATGGCCACTCGAGCGTATCAAACGCCATGGTGGCGTCCAAGGACGCCAAGATGGCCGGCTCCCGCACGAACGGGACACGCGCGAGCACCCCGTGCAAGCGTCGCAGATTAAGGGCCGTGCTACGATGGGGTATGAAGCCGGACTGGTCTTGGTGGACCAAATCGCCCACCACGCCGACCAGCCGGTTGGCCAGCACCTTGGCGAGGATTTTGGGCTCCGCGTTCAAGAGCGAGATGGGCCTATAGGATGTGACCCGCTCACGGGGTCTCCCCTCCTTGTGGATTACCACGATCGTGGCCAGACGCTGGTCCGGCGGAAGGGAACCCCGCGAGCGGGCCGCCAGGAACATCGCGCGCAGGTGGGGCGCCAGTACATCCGGTCGCAGCTTATACAGCTCGATAGGGATGCCATTGGGGCCCATGGCCTTGCCAGATGCGACCGAGCGGATAGCAAGGGCAATTTCGTCCGAGGTGGGAGGAGCGTCCAGCGAATCCCTGTCCTCCACCGAAAGGGAGGGCAGCGCGATGTCCCGAAGCAGGGCATGGGAATCCTCCTCCGAGCAGGGAGAAACCGGGGAATACACCTCGCGGAAATAATCCGCGAAGCAGGAGACAATGGCGTCCGGCTCGGTGACACACACACCATCCATCCTCTCGATCAACGGAACCACACGACTCGCTCTCTCCTTTTTGTCCAACCACGCAATCAATTTACCAGCCTTATCACCCACATCATACAGTCGCCCCTGTTGCTCCCTACTGAGGCCCCTGGCCGCCTCCGTGACGAGGGCCCTATAGGCCGCCTGCTTGAGGTGTAGAACATGCAATGTGGCATCCGGCACCCCGCTCCCCAGGTCACCCTCTAGTTCAGTAATTTCGGCCTCCACCCGGGTTACCTCCTCCCGCTCGCGCCTCCGGGCATGGGAGATAAGGGAGAGGGCCTCCCCCCTGAGAACTATCTTAAAAGCCTCCCAAAGGGAGATAGCCGAAGGAACAGACCCCACATTCTCCTCAAAGTACCGCTGCAAGGATTTGATCAATTCTGCTCGAATAGTGGGGTCGCGCAGGTACCAGGCATTGATTGGGGCTACCCTGCCCTCCCCCCTCGGGAAGACATCAAAGTGCAACAGTAATGGGGAGTGATCTGAAATACCCCGCGCCAAATGGCGCACCTCTCCCACTCTCCCAGCATAGGCCGCAGGGACAAGGACATAATCAAGCCGCGAGAGGCTACCATGGGCACCCGAGTGGAAGGTGTATTGCAGCTGCGCGGGATGCTTTAGTCGCCAGCAATCCACCAATCCTAGTGTATCTAAAAGGCCGGACAGCCACGCCTGTGCCCGGGGGAGGTCCCTGGGGGGATGACGATCCATAGACCCAGAAGCCACCGCATTGAAGTCTCCCCCGACTACCAGAAGCCCACCCGGGAGGTCAAGGAGGAGGCGCCCCAGGTCCGCAAACGTGGTAGATTGCAACCCCGGCAGAACGTACACTGATACAAAAACGACCACTTTGCCCTCCATTCTACCCACCAAGACAGTGTAACGTCCCCTCTCATCATGGCGCACCTCATCAATCTCCAATGGGAGCGAGTTCTTAATCATGATGCCCACCCCCCGCGAGCCCGAGGTGAAGCCCGAATGGGCCGCCAAGCGATAGCCTCGCCGATTCATGGCATGAAAGGAATTACCTATAAGGTGTGTCTCCTGCAGGAAGACCACATCTGGTGAAATCCGTTTCAGATACTGCAGGACCACACCACGCTTAATCCTATCCCCCAGTCCGTTAACGTTCCATGATAACACAGTCAAATCCCTACCCCCCATCATACATGGAAGCCATCAGTCGTCCCCCAAAGAGCATCTCAAAAACAACAATACAGTAAAGGGTTCGCCTTGCGGTGCAAACAAACAACACTCCACCCCCGCCCACCCATCCCAACAGAACTCCCCCCTCCCTGCACCCCTGCATGAGCCCAGACAGCCCCCCCAAAGTGCAGTGTGCCTGTCGCCCCATAGATGAAAAACTAACTAGTCCCCCAGAGGAGGAGGGAAAGCCCCCAATGGACCCCGCACGACCTCCATGGGAGGGGAACATACACGGTCAGTGAATGGTAACAGGAATGTTGTCCAGAGCAAGGCCTACTATTCACCCCTCAGTTCTGATCCGGCGAGCCCTCCCCGCCAACCGCACCCCCCCCACCCCCCCGGCCCCGATCCCCAGGTAGAGTATCCAACCAGTCCCCAGCCGCCTCGGGACGGTCAAAAAAGTGCGTGCGACCATCCACCTCCACCCTCAGCTTAGCTGGAAAAAGCATTGAGTACTTAAGGTTCAGGTCCCGTAGGCGACGTTTAACTCCGAGAAAACTCAGTCTCTGCTTTTGGACTGTCGGAGTAAAGTCAGGGTAGAAATTCACGTCCATATTATCGAGCTTGACCGGTCCCTGTAGCCTGGAAGTCTGCAGGATAGCGTCTCTGTCCCGAAAGTTAAAAATCCGGGCAATAAGAGGCCGCGGCGGGGCTCCGGCCTTAGGTCTTCCTCCGGGGACCCTGTGAGCACGTTCCACCGCAAAAAGTTTACTCAGCCCCCGGGGCTGGAGACGGGTGAGGATCAGGTCTTCCACAAACAAATCTGCCGCCTCCTCCTCGCGTCCCTCCGGCACCCCGACAATGCGAACGTTGTTCCTCCGGGCCCGACCCTCGGCGTCCTCCAATCGACGGTCCATCAGGGCGCTCGCCTGGCCAAGCCGGTGCACCTCCTTTTGAAGGGCCGCCACGTCTGTAGTGAGACTCGAGGTGGTGTGGGCCAGGGAATCGACCCGGTCATTTGTTTTAGACAAGTCGGCTCTCACCAGGCCCACATCCACCAGGGCCGAGTCTATCTTCTGCGCCAGAGTATCAAAGCGCTGGTCCACCGAGGCCTTCATCTCGGCAATGGCGCCCATGACGTCCCGGAGGGTCAGATCCGCGGGCTGAGCAGACGCCTCAGCCGGGCCCGCGGGGGATGTACGCTGTGCCTCTGGGGATCCCTTCTGGAGGGTGTAGCGGTCCATACTGTTTGACTGAAGTGCCGGGCCACGGCGGGTCGATTTCACCTTTGCCCGGTCGCCATCTTGCTTTGTGTACATGTCGCACTCCCAAAGTCGTGCCAATCTCCTCAAAAGGGCCGAAAAACCAGTTCACGGGTTCCGGGGGGGGGTGACCACTGGACCGCAGGACAACTCACAGCCGGCGGGACAGCCGGGCACCGGGACAAGGCCACCCCACCGCACCCCGCTCCGCAACCCTACCTCGCTTGAGGGCAAGGAGGGCGCAAAAGCGAAAGTGAAAGCGCGGGGTACGCGAGTCGCCCAGCCCTGCCCGCTGCTGTTGTTCGCTTCGTCCCCGGATCGCCCCACAACTCCAAACCGGGGGGCCGGCGCGGAGAAGGCCGCAATCTTCGAGCGGTGCTCCCACCAGTGTCCGGGGTCCGATTCGAAAACGGAAAACGGGTGCCGCCTCAGCTCGGGTACACAGACACAGTCCCCTCGTCAAAGAAAGGATATAATCAGGATTAATTCAGGAGGTCGCGGAGGTCCTCGGGAGCTTCGCACCTACGCGGCCATCTTGGTTGCGCGCTAGGCTCCTCCTCCAGGTGTAAGGATTTGCCATGTTTGGTGCATAAATATGCATGGTTAGCGAGGTTTTTCTCAGAACGTCAGCAGCGCACCCTTTAGTATTATCCTTAGGCCAGAAATATCAGGCACTCCTTTGGGGTAAGAGGCCAAGAAATCCTTTGGGAAGCTTGCTCCAGTCATCTGAAGGATAGAAATACACTGGGGAAAAGTTCCAGAGGGAGCCAGGCTGCACAACATTTAGTCATGGTTCGATAGAAATCTTTAGCAAGGACTTTTGACCACCCCTCGCTGTGGGACCTGGATGCCCATACCTCTTGTTCATGTTCGTCGTGCAGGGCCTGCAGAGTCGAGGACTGCGATGACTGAGTGAATGAGTAATGAGGTACATGCTGGCCTGTATTTGTGGTGAAAGGGGAATGTTTGGAAGGAAAACAGCCAGACGAAAGTGTCAAAGCATACGTGTTTGCTGAGTGATTGAGTGAGTGTCACCTGGCTCTTTGAATGGACATGTGAGAGAAAAACATGCAGCTCCATTGTCCTCAGATGAGAGAGGAAGCACAGATGAATATTTTCCTCAAATAAAAACACTTACACCACCACGAAGCTGACAAGAGCGATATGCTGCTTTGCAGGTGTAAGGATTTGCCATGTTTGGTGCATAAATATGCATGGTTAGCGAGGTTTTTCTCAGAACGTCAGCAGCGCACCCTTTAGTATTATCCTTAGGCCAGAAATATCAGGCACTCCTTTGGGGTATGAGGCCAAGAAATCCTTTGGGAAGCTTGCTCCAGTCATCTGAAGGATAGAAAAACACTGGGGAAAAGTTACAGAGGGAGCCAGGCTGCACAACATTTGGTCATGGTTCGATAGAAATCTTTAGCAAGGACTTTTGACCACCCCTCGCTGTGGGACCTGGATGCCCATACCTCTGTGGCTCTGACACCTTTTTTGACCTCTGGATAGCACCGTCTCATTACCCCTCAAACATTCCCTCTGAGTACCCCAGCTTTGGTAGTGCACCAACACGTTTCAATCCCTTGAGTGACTACAGACACCCTTCCTATGTGCTCTCCATTTACATTCCGTCAGTAACCCAGGTGCTTCTGTCACTGTTCAGTCTCAAGTGGCCGGTTGGATGCACATTGCTCGGATGTACAGGCACTTACCACTCTGTACAGCCCTCTCAGCACACACAGACCACACTTCTTTAAATCATAAATACATGTTCTGACTAACAGTAATGCTGTGCCTTCCCTCTGTAGATCATACCCAACGTAAGAAGGACAAATAAATTGAAGAGCGTACCAAACTCTCAACAGACACTGCCAGAACATGTGCTGCTGCCTATTTGCATGCCATGATTATTCTCTATGACCCATCCAACTACTTTCCACATGTACCCTTTCCCTGCCTCATTCATCTGCTCAAATGCCCCTATTTATTTAACAAATGTTAGTGCTCTCAGATATCATAGCGGGAATCTCTATACCATCTCTTGCCAATAGAAATATCCCAAGGGTCCCTATAACATGCCGCACGGAGGGAAGGGGAGGCAGAAAAATCTTGGTGAGCACCACCTGCAAAAATTCCACGACATGCTCCTTGTTGTACCTTTCAATACAATAACTGCAGTTGGATTGTATGGTGCCCCCCCTTGGGGTTGGTAATGGAACTGTCACATACTTGTTTGCCCCAAATCCCCCCTGTTGCCCCTATCCTTTCGGGGTGCATCCCATAAAGGAGGAGGGGAGCAATAAAAAGTAAGGGTAGCCTCCCAAAAATTGCCCAGAAGTCATGTCATTCTGTGCACCCCATCGCCCTTCATAATGCACTCCCAACCCCCTTTTAAAAGTGCTCCCCCAAATTTGACAGCACCCCCCCAAAATCAGAGAGAGTAGGGGGGTGCAGTAAAAAACACATTTTGGGGCTCCTCACTATATGTCATTAATCTCTAACCCCCACCCACTACATCTGTTCCCCTTCTTTTACCTGTCACTGACCCCACCCCTTGCACTAGCCACACCCATGTTACCAACCACTCTGCAACTCACCTGTCACTGACCCCGCCCCTTGCACTAGCCACACCCATTTAACTTACCAACCACTCTGCAATTCACCTGTCACTGACCCCGCCCCTTGCACTAGCCACACCCATTTAACTTACCAACCACTCTGCAATTCAACTGTCACTGACCCCGCCCTTTGCACTAGCCACACCCATGTTACTTACCAACCACTCCGCAATTCACCTGTCACTGACCCCGCCCTTTGCACTAGCCACCCATTTAACTTACCAACCACTCTGCAATTCACCTGTCACTGATCCCCCGCCCCTTGCACTAGCCACACCCATGTTACTTACCAACCACTCTGCAATTCACCTGTCACTGACCCCGACCCTTGCACTAGTCACACCCATGTTACTTACCAACCACTCTGCAACTCACCTGTCACTGACCCCGCCCTTTGCACTAGCCACACCCATTTAACTTACCAACCACTCTGCAACTCACCTGTCACTGACCCCGCCCTTTGCACTAGCCACACCCATTTAACTTACAACCACTCTGCAATTCACCTGTCACTGATCCCCCGCCCCTTGCACTAGCCACACCCATGTTACTTACCAACCACTCTGCAACTCACCTGTCACTGACCCCGCCCTTTGCACTAGCCACACCCATTTAACTTACCAACCACTCTGCAACTCACCTGTCACTGACCCCGCCCTTTGCACTAGCCACCCATTTAACTTACCAACCACTCTGCAATTCACCTGTCACTGATCCCCCGCCCCTTGCACTAGCCACACCCATGTTACTTACCAACCACTCTGCAACTCACCTGTCACTGACCCCGCTCCTTGCACTAGCCACACCCATGTTACTTACCAACCACTCTGCAACTCACCTGTCACTGACCCCGCCCTTTGCACTAGCCACACCCATTTAACTTACCAACCACTCACCAATTCACCTGTCACTGATCCCCCGCACCAACCACTCACCAATTCACCTGTCACTGATCCCCCGCCCCTTGCACTAGCCACACCCAAGTTACTTACCAACCACTCTGCAATTCACCTGTCACTGACCCCGACCTTTACACTAGCCACACCCAAGTTACTTACCAACCACTCTGCAATTCACCATCTGGCAGGCATGACTCCACTCTCACACCACACTTACTTACCAATTGGCCACATAGACCCATCTGGAACTTACCTCTGCTGCACCACAGTCACCTCGTGCCGATCCCGGGACTTGAACCCTGGTCACCTGGATGGAAGGCAGGAACTTACCCCCTGGACCACACTGGTTTCCATGTCAGTACCCTATCAAATCATCCCCATAACATGGTCTTCCGTTTCATGTGCAATGGAAGCCACAAGCACTGACACCAGGTGCTGTATGTTGGTCATAGATACTACTGCAGTGGTTCAGACCACCAAGGAGCTGTAGCTCAACGGTAAGTCTCGTGCCTCTGGTGTCAGAGGTTCTCCCAAGACCAGGGTTCAAGTCCTGCCAATGCGGTCTAAGGGACATGAGAGGGTACATTTTCAATCTGTGGTTTAATTTTCATTTGCTAATTTTTTATTCACTTGGAAAAACAGAGGAGAAAAGTGCCACTCTTTTGGCACGTGCGCCCAAAAATTATACATCTTTTCCTGAGGAGTCTGACCTTCCACAAACCTCCCTTTTTCTCAAGTAGGTGCAATAGGGACAATGCCTTATCTTCCCTTATAAATGTGTTTATTCTTAGTCCTTTAAATTCGGCGTACTTTAGAGCACAAATGTTGCCTCAGGTGTATATATGAGCACAAGAATGCAAGGAGGGTGTTATACTGATAGTAAAATAGGTTGGATGGTGGTGATTTTTCGTTTTGGTGAGAGCCGATCCCTCCAATCAGGTCTTTGATGCATGTGATGTTGGCTAGGATAAAGGTGAAGTAGGAGCTCTGGCTAATGAAATGAAGGGGAGATTTTGAGGCAAGTGAAACTCCCTTTATTAGGTGCAATAGGAAGCTAGAAAAATTGTTTTTCTCAAGAGGCAGAGAAGAGCAGTTAGACCTTTGCTTCAGGAAGTCTTAATCATGCCTACTGAAGCAAGTGCAGGGATTGTGCTGACACAGCACAGTACAGTACGGCACTGGGCTGGGCTGGGCTGGCACTGGGGCTTTAAGCAGCCCCTTTCTTCCTTCCTTCCTTTGAAGGAAGCCTACGAGCCCTCCAACGCCCTCCAACGCCCAGGTTCTGTATAGAGGATGACTGCAGGCAAATGGGGACCCTGCTACATTAGGGTGACGTCCCCATCTGCGGCTTTCGAGTGGCAAAATCCTTAGCCTGAGATAGGTAGGCTGCTTTTGAATTTGGCTGAAGACCATTTGTTGGAGGCTGTATCACAGCGCAAGCCGGCGACTTTCTCAGAAGAAAGTAAGCATGGGAGGACATTATTTGCATAGGACAGCCCTCTTCTAAGTCCCATCATTCTGTTGCAGTTGCCATGTAGCGTTACTAGAGGGCAGCATTACGAACATAAGAGCACACCAAGGCTTTTCTTCTGCTTGCTCAGATACCTCTTGTTCATGTTCGTCTTGCAGGGCCTGCAGAGTCGAGGACTGCGATGACTGAGTGAATGAGTAATGAGGTACATGCTGGCCTGTATTTGTGGAGAAAGGGGAATGTTTGGAAGGAAAACAGCCAGACGAAAGTGTCAAAGCATACGTGTTTGCTGAGTGATTGAGTGAGTGTCACCTGGCTCTTTGAATGGACATGTGAGAGAGGAACATGCAGCTCCATTGTCCTCAGATGAGAGAGGAAGCACAGATGAATATTTTCCTCAAATAAAAACAATTACACCACCACGAAGCTGACAAGAGCGATATGCTGCTTTGCAGGTGTAAGGATTTGCCATGTTTGGTGCATAAATATGCATGGTTAGCGAGGTTTTTCTCAGAACGTCAGCAGCGCACCCTTTAGTTTTATCCTTAGGCCAGAAATATCAGGCACTCCTTTGGGATAAGAGGCCAAGAAATCCTTTGGGAAGCTTGCTCCAGTCATCTGAAGGAAAGAAATACACTGGGGAAAAGTTACAGAGGGAGCCAGGCTGCACAACATTTGGTCATGGTTCGATAGAAATCTTTAGCAAGGACTTTTGACCACCCCTCGCTGTGGGACCTGGATGCCCATACCTCTTGTTCATGTTCGTCTTGCAGGGCCTGCAGAGTCGAGGACTGCGATGACTGAGTGAATGAGTAATGAGGTACATGCTGGCCTGTATTTGTGGTGAAAGGGGAATTTTTGGAAGGAAAACAGCCAGACGAAAGTGTCAAAGCATACGTGTTTGCTGAGTGATTGAGTGAGTGTCACCTGGCTCTTTGAATGGACATGTGAGAGAGGAACATGCAGCTCCATTGTCCTCAGATGAGAGAGGAAGCACAGATGAATATTTTCCTCAAATAAAAACAATTACACCACCACGAAGCTGACAAGAGCGATATGCTGCTTTGCAGGTGTAAGGATTTGCCATGTTTGGTGCATAAATATGCATGGTTAGCGAGGTTTTTCTCAGAACGTCAGCAGCGCACCCTTTAGTATTATCCTTAGGCCAGAAATATCAGGCACTCCTTTGGGGTAAGAGGCCAAGAAATCCTTTGGGAAGCTTGCTCCAGTCATCTGAAGGATAGAAATACACTGGGGAAAAGTTCCAGAGGGAGCCAGGCTGCACAACATTTAGTCATTGTTCGATAGAAATCTTTAGCAAGGACTTTTGACCACCCCTCGCTGTGGGACCTGGATGCCCATACCTCTTGTTCATGTTCGTCGTGCAGGGCCTGCAGAGTCGAGGACTGCGATGACTGAGTGAATGAGTAATGAGGTACATGCTGGCCTGTATTTGTGGTGAAAGGGGAATGTTTGGAAGGAAAACAGCCAGACGAAAGTGTCAAAGCATACGTGTTTGCTGAGTGATTGAGTGAGTGTCACCTGGCTCTTTGAATGGACATGTGAGAGAAAAACATGCAGCTCCATTGTCCTCAGATGAGAGAGGAAGCACAGATGAATATTTTCCTCAAATAAAACCACTTACACCACCACGAAGCTGACAAGAGCGATATGCTGCTTTGCAGGTGTAAGGATTTGCCATGTTTGGTGCATAAATATGCATGGTTAGCGAGGTTTTTCTCAGAACGTCAGCAGCGCACCCTTTAGTATTATCCTTAGGCCAGAAATATCAGGCACTCCTTTGGGGTATGAGGCCAAGAAATCCTTTGGGAAGCTTGCTCCAGTCATCTGAAGGATAGAAAAACACTGGGGAAAAGTTACAGAGGGAGCCAGGCTGCACAACATTTGGTCATGGTTCGATAGAAATCTTTAGCAAGGACTTTTGACCACCCCTCGCTGTGGGACCTGGATGCCCATACCTCTGTGGCTCTGACACCTTTTTTGACCTCTGGATAGCACCGTCTCATTACCCCTCAAACATTCCCTCTGAGTACCCCAGCTTTGGTAGTGCACCAACACGTTTCAATCCCTTGAGTGACTACAGACACCCTTCCTATGTGCTCTCCATTTACATTCCGTCAGTAACCCAGGTGCTTCTGTCACTGTTCAGTCTCAAGTGGCCGGTTGGATGCACATTGCTCGGATGTACAGGCACTTACCACTCTGTACAGCCCTCTCAGCACACACAGACCACACTTCTTTAAATCATAAATACATGTTCTGACTAACAGTAATGCTGTGCCTTCCCTCTGTAGATCATACCCAACGTAAGAAGGACAAATAAATTGAAGAGCGTACCAAACTCTCAACAGACACTGCCAGAACATGTGCTGCTGCCTATTTGCATGCCATGATTATTCTCTATGACCCATCCAACTACTTTCCACATGTACCCTTTCCCTGCCTCATTCATCTGCTCCAATGCCCCTATTTATTTAACAAATGTTAGTGCTCTCAGATATCATAGCGGGAATCTCTATACCATCTCTTGCCAATAGAAATATCCCAAGGGTCCCTATAACATGCCGCACGGAGGGAAGGGGAGGCAGAAAAATCTTGGTGAGCACCACCTGCAAAAATTCCACGACATGCTCCTTGTTGTACCTTTCAATACAATAACTGCAGTTGGATTGTATGGTGCCCCCCCTTGGGGTTGGTAATGGAACTGTCACATACCTGTTTGCCCCAAATCCCCCCTGTTGCCCCTATCCTTTCGGGGTGCATCCCATAAAGGAGGAGGGGAGCAATAAAAAGTAAGGGTAGCCTCCCAAAAATTGCCCAGAAGTCATGTCATTCTGTGCACCCCATCGCCCTTCATAATGCACTCCCAACCCCCTTTTAAAAGTGCTCCCCCAAATTTGACAGCACCCCCCCAAAATCAGAGAGAGTAGGGGGGTGCAGTAAAAAACACATTTTGGGGCTCCTCACTATATGTCATTAATCTCTAACCCCCACCCACTACATCTGTTCCCCTTCTTTTACCTGTCACTGACCCCACCCCTTGCACTAGCCACACCCATGTTACCAACCACTCTGCAACTCACCTGTCACTGACCCCGCCCCTTGCACTAGCCACACCCATTTAACTTACCAACCACTCTGCAATTCACCTGTCACTGACCCCACCCCTTGCACTAGCCACACCCATTTAACTTACCAACCACTCTGCAATTCACCTGTCACTGACCCCGCCCCTTGCACTAGCCACACCCATTTAACTTACCAACCACTCTGCAATTCAACTGTCACTGACCCCGCCCCTTGCACTAGCCACACCCATTTAACTTACCAACCACTCTGCATTTCACCTGTCACTGACCCCGCCCTTTGCACTAGCCACACCCATGTTACTTACCAACAACTCCGCAATTCACCTGTCACTGACCCCGCCCTTTGCACTAGCCACACCTATTTAACTTACCAACCACTCTGCAACTCACCTGTCACTGACCCCACCCTTTGCACTAGCCACACCCATTTAACTTACCAACCACTCTGCAATTCACCTGTCACTGATCCCCCGCCCCTTGCACTAGCCACACCCATGTTACTTACCAACCACTCTGCAACTCACCTGTCACTGACCCCGCCCCTCGCACTAGCCACACCCATGTTACTTACCAACCACTCTGCAAATCACCTGTCACTGACCCCGCCCTTTGCACTAGCCACACCCAAGATATTTACCAACCACTCTGCAATACACCTGTCACTGACCCCGACCCTTACACTAGCCACACCCAAGTTACTTACCAACCACTCTGTAATTCACCATCTGGCAGGCATGACTCCACTCTCACACCACACTTACTTACCAATTGGCAACATAAACCCATCTGGAACTTACCTCTGCTGCACCACAGTCACCTCGTGCCGATCCCGGGACTTGAACCCTGGTCACCTGGATGGAAGGCAGGAACTTACCCCCTGGACCACACTGGTTTCCATGTCAGTACCCTATCAAATCGTCCCCATAACATGGTCTTCCGTTTCATGTGCAATGGAAGCCACAAGCACTGACACCAGGTGCTGTATGTTGGTCATAGATACTACTGCAGTGGTTCAGACCACCAAGGAGCTGTAGCTCAACGGTAAGTCTCGTGCCTCTGGTGTCAGAGGTTCTCCCAAGACCAGGGTTCAAGTCCTGCCAATGCGGTCTAAGGGACATGAGAGGGTAAATTTTCAATCTGTGGTTTAATGTTCATTTGCTAATTTTTTATTCACTTGGAAAAACAGAGGAGAAAAGTGCCACTCTTTTGGCACGTGCGCCCAAAAATTATACATCTTTTCCTGAGGAGTCTGACCTTCCACAAACCTCCCTTTTTCTCAAGTAGGTGCAATAGGGACAATGCCTTATCTTCCCTTATAAATGTGTTTATTCTTAGTCCTTTAAATTCGGCGTACTTTAGAGCACAAATGTTGCCTCAGGTGTATATATGAGCACAAGAATGCAAGGAGGGTGTTATACTGATAGTAAAATAGGTTGGATGGTGGTGATTTTTCGTTTTGGTGAGAGCCGATCCCTCCAATCAGGTCTTTGATGCATGTGATGTTGGCTAGGATAAAGGTGAAGTAGGAGCTCTGGCTAATGAAATGAAGGGGAGATTTTGAGGCAAGTGAAACTCCCTTTATTAGGTGCAATAGGAAGCTAGAAAAATTGTTTTTCTCAAGAGGCAGAGAAGAGCAGTTAGACCTTTGCTTCAGGAAGTCTTAATCATGCCTACTGAAGCAAGTGAAGGGATTGTGCTGACACAGCACAGTACAGCCCTGGGCTGGGCTGGGCTGGGCTGGGCTGGGCTGGCACTGGGGCTTTAAGCAGCCCCTTTCTTCCTTCCTTTGAAGGAAGCCTACGAGCCCTCGAACGCACTCGAACGCCCAGGTTCTGTATAGAGGATGACTGCAGGCAAATTGGGACCCTGCTACATTAGGGTGACGTCCCCATCTGCGGCCTTCGAGTGGCAAAATCCTTAGCCTGAGATAGGTAGGCTGCTTTTGAATTTGGCTGAAGACCATTTGTTGGAGGCTGTATCACAGCGCAAGCCGGCGACTTTCTCAGAAGAAAGTAAGCATGGGAGGACATTATTTGCATAGGACAGCCCTCTTCTAAGTCCCATCATTCTGTTGCAGTTGCCATGTAGCGTTACTAGAGGGCAGCATTACGAACATAAGAGCACACCAAGGCTTTTCTTCTGCTTGCTCACATACCTCTTGTTCATGTTCGTCTTGCAGGGCCTGCAGAGTCGAGGACTGCGATGACTGAGTGAATGAGTAATGAGGTACATGCTGGCCTGTATTTGTGGTGAAAGGGGAATGTTTGGAAGGAAAACAGCCAGACGAAAGTGTCAAAGCATACGTGTTTGCTGAGTGATTGAGTGAGTGTCACCTGGCTCTTTGAATGGACATGTGAGAGAGGAACATGCAGCTCCATTGTCCTCAGATGAGAGAGGAAGCACAGATGAATATTTTCCTCAAATAAAAACAATTACACCACCACGAAGCTGACAAGAGTGATATGCTGCTTTGCAGGTGTAAGGATTTGCCATGTTTGGTGCATAAATATGCATGGTTAGCGAGGTTTTTCTCAGAACGTCAGCAGCGCACCCTTTAGTATTATCCTTAGGCCAGAAATATCAGGCACTCCTTTGGGGTAAGAGGCCAAGAAATCCTTTGGGAAGCTTGCTCCAGTCATCTGAAGGATAGAAATACACTGGGGAAAAGTTACAGAGGGAGCCAGGCTGCACAACATTTAGTCATGGTTCGATAGAAATCTTTAGCAAGGACTTTTGACCACCCCTCGCTGTGGGACCTGGATGCCCATACCTCTTGTTCATGTTCGTCGTGCAGGGCCTGCAGAGTCGAGGACTGCGATGACTGAGTGAATGAGTAATGAGGTACATGCTGGCCTGTATTTGTGGTGAAAGGGGAATGTTTGGAAGGAAAACAGCCAGACGAAAGTGTCAAAGCATACGTGTTTGCTGAGTGATTGAGTGAGTGTCACCTGGCTCTTTGAATGGACATGTGAGAGAAAAACATGCAGCTCCATTGTCCTCAGATGAGAGAAGAAGCACAGATGAATATTTTCCTCAAATAAACACACTTACACCACCACGAAGCTGACAAGAGCGATATGCTGCTTTGCAGGTGTAAGGATTTGCCATGTTTGGTGCATAAATATGCATGGTTAGCGAGGTTTTTCTCAGAACGTCAGCAGCGCACCCTTTAGTATTATCCTTAGGCCAGAAATATCAGGCACTCCTTTGGGGTATGAGGCCAAGAAATCCTTTGGGAAGCTTGCTCCAGTCATCTGAAGGATAGAAAAACACTGGGGAAAAGTTACAGAGGGAGCCAGGCTGCACAACATTTGGTCATGGTTCGATAGAAATCTTTAGCAAGGACTTTTGACCACCCCTCGCTGTGGGACCTGGATGCCCATACCTCTGTGGCTCTGACACCTTTTTTGACCTCTGGATAGCACCGTCTCATTACCCCTCAAACATTCCCTCTGAGTACCCCAGCTTTGGTAGTGCACCAACACGTTTCAATCCCTTGAGTGACTACAGACACCCTTCCTATGTGCTCTCCATTTACATTCCGTCAGTAACCCAGGTGCTTCTGTCACTGTTCAGTCTCAAGTGGCCGGTTGGATGCACATTGCTCGGATGTACAGGCACTTACCACTCTGTACAGCCCTCTCAGCACACACAGACCACACTTCTTTAAATCATAAATACATGTTCTGACTAACAGTAATGCTGTGCCTTCCCTCTGTAGATCATACCCAACGTAAGAAGGACAAATAAATTGAAGAGCGTACCAAACTCTCAACAGACACTGCCAGAACATGTGCTGCTGCCTATTTGCATGCCATGATTATTCTCTATGACCCATCCAACTACTTTCCACATGTACCCTTTCCCTGCCTCATTCATCTGCTCCAATGCCCCTATTTATTTAACAAATGTTAGTGCTCTCAGATATCATAGCGGGAATCTCTATAGCATCTCTTGCCAATAGAAATATCCCAAGGGTCCCTATAACATGCCGCACGGAGGGAAGGGGAGGCAGAAAAATCTTGGTGAGCACCACCTGCAAAAATTCCACGACATGCTCCTTGTTGTACCTTTCAATACAATAACTGCAGTTGGATTGTATGGTGCCCCCCCTTGGGGTTGGTAATGGAACTGTCACATACCTGTTTGCCCCAAATCCCCCCTGTTGCCCCTATCCTTTCGGGGTGCATCCCATAAAGGAGGAGGGGAGCAATAAAAAGTAAGGGTAGCCTCCCAAAAATTGCCCAGAAGTCATGTCATTCTGTGCACCCCATCGCCCTTCATAATGCACTCCCAACCCCCTTTTAAAAGTGCTCCCCCAAATTTGACAGCACCCCCCCAAAATCAGAGAGAGTAGGGGGGTGCAGTAAAAAACACATTTTGGGGCTCCTCACTATATGTCATTAATCTCTAACCCCCACCCACTACATCTGTTCCCCTTCTTTTACCTGTCACTGACCCCACCCCTTGCACTAGCCACACCCATGTTACTTACCAACCACTCTGCAATTCACCTGTCACTGACCCCGCCCCTTGCACTAGCCACACCCATGTTACTTACCAACCACTCTGCAATTCACCTGTCACTGACCCCGCCCTTTGCACTAGCCACATCCATTTAACTTACCAACCACTCTGCAATTCACCTGTCACTGACCCCGCCCCTTGCACTAGCCACACCCAAGTTACTTACCAACCACTCTGCAATTCACCTGTCACTGACCCCGACCCCACCCCTTGCACTAGCCACACCCATGTTACTTACCAACCACTCTGCAACTCACCTGTCACTGACCCCGCCCCTTGCACTAGCCACACCCATGTTACTTACCAACCACTCTGCAATTCACCTGTCACTGACCACGCCCCTTGCACTAGCCACACCCATTTAACTTACCAACCACTCTGCAATTCACCTGTCACTGACCACGCCCCTTGCACTAGCCACACCCATTTAACTTACCAACCACTCTGCAATTCAACTGTCACTGACCCCGCCCTTTGCACTAGCCACACCCATTTAACTTACCAACCACTCTGCAATTCACCTGTCACTGACCCCGACCCTTTGCACTAGCCACACCCATTTAACTTACCAACCACTCTGCAACTCACCTGTCACTGACCCCGCCCTTTGCACTAGCCACACCCATTTAACTTACCAACCACTCTGCAATTCACCTGTCACTGATCCCCCGCCCCTTGCACTAGCCACACCCATGTTACTTACCAACCACTCTGCAACTCACCTGTCACTGACCCCGCCCCTTGCACTAGCCACACCCAAGTAACTTACCAACCACTCTGCAATTCACCTGTCACTGATCCCCCGCCCCTTGCACTAGCCACACCCATGTTACTTACCAACCACTCTGCAAATCACCTGTCACTGACCCGCCCTTTGCACTAGCCACACCCAAGTAACTTACCAACCACTCTGCAATTCACCTGTCACTGACCCCGACCCTTACACTAGCCACACCCAAGTTACTTACCAACCACTCTGCAATTCACCATCTGGCAGGCATGACTCCACTCTCACACCACACTTACTTACCAATTGGCCACATAGACCCATCTGGTACTTACCTCTGCTGCACCACAGTCACCTCGTGCCGATCCCGGGACTTGAACCCTGGTCACCTGGATGGAAGGCAGGAACTTACCCCCTGGACCACACTGGTTTCCATGTCAGTACCCTATCAAATCATCCCCATAACATGGTCTTCCGTTTCATGTGCAATGGAAGCCACAAGCACTGACACCAGGTGCTGTATGTTGGTCATAGATACTACTGCAGTGGTTCAGACCACCAAGGAGCTGTAGCTCAACGGTAAGTCTCGTACCTCTGGTGTCAGAGGTTCTCCCAAGACCAGGGTTCAAGTCCTGCCAATGCGGTCTAAGGGACATGAGAGGGTACATTTTCAATCTGTGGTTTAATTTTCATTTGCTAATTTTTTATTCACTTGGAAAAACAGAGGAGAAAAGTGCCACTCTTTTGGCACGTGCGCCCAAAAATTATACATCTTTTCCTGAGGAGTCTGACCTTCCACAAACCTCCCTTTTTCTCAAGTAGGTGCAATAGGGACAATGCCTTATCTTCCCTTATAAATGTGTTTATTCTTAGTCCTTTAAATTCGGCGTACTTTAGAGCACAAATGTTGCCTCAGGTGTATATATGAGCAGAAGAATGCAAGGAGGGTGTTATACTGATAGTAAAATAGGTTGGATGGTGGTGATTTTTCGTTTTGGTGAGAGCCGATCCCTCCAATCAGGTCTTTGATGCATGTGATGTTGGCTAGGATAAAGGTGAAGTAGGAGCTCTGGCTAATGAAATGAAGGGGAGATTTTGAGGCAAGTGAAACTCCCTTTATTAGGTGCAATAGGAAGCTAGAAAAATTGTTTTTCTCAAGAGGCAGAGAAGAGCAGTTAGACCTTTGCTTCAGGAAGTCTTAATCATGCCTACTGAAGCAAGTGCAGGGATTGTGCTGACACAGCACAGTACAGTACGGCACTGGGCTGGGCTGGGCTGGGCTGGGCTGGGCTGGGCTGGCACTGGGGCTTTAAGCAGCCCCTTCCTTCCTTCCTTTGAAGGAAGCCTACGAGCCCTCGAACGCACTCGAACGCCCAGGTTCTGTATAGAGGATGACTGCAGGCAAATGGGGACCCTGCTACATTAGGGTGACGTCCCCATCTGCGGCCTTCGAGTGGCAAAATCCTTAGCCTGAGATAGGTAGGCTGCTTTTGAATTTGGCTGAAGACCATTTGTTGGAGGCTGTATCACAGCGCAAGCCGGCGACTTTCTCAGAAGAAAGTAAGCATGGGAGGACATTATTTGCATAGGACAGCCCTCTTCTAAGTCCCATCATTCTGTTGCAGTTGCCATGTAGCGTTACTAGAGGGCAGCATTACGAACATAAGAGCACACCAAGGCTTTTCTTCTGCTTGCTCAGATACCTCTTGTTCATGTTCGTCTTGCAGGGCCTGCAGAGTCGAGGACTGCGATGACTGAGTGAATGAGTAATGAGGTACATGCTGGCCTGTATTTGTGGAGAAAGGGGAATGTTTGGAAGGAAAACAGCCAGACGAAAGTGTCAAAGCATACGTGTTTGCTGAGTGATTGAGTGAGTGTCACCTGGCTCTTTGAATGGACATGTGAGAGAGGAACATGCAGCTCCATTGTCCTCAGATGAGAGAGGAAGCACAGATGAATATTTTCCTCAAATAAAAACAATTACACCACCACGAAGCTGACAAGAGCGATATGCTGCTTTGCAGGTGTAAGGATTTGCCATGTTTGGTGCATAAATATGCATGGTTAGCGAGGTTTTTCTCAGAACGTCAGCAGCGCACCCTTTAGTTTTATCCTTAGGCCAGAAATATCAGGCACTCCTTTGGGATAAGAGGCCAAGAAATCCTTTGGGAAGCTTGCTCCAGTCATCTGAAGGAAAGAAATACACTGGGGAAAAGTTACAGAGGGAGCCAGGCTGCACAACATTTGGTCATGGTTCGATAGAAATCTTTAGCAAGGACTTTTGACCACCCCTCGCTGTGGGACCTGGATGCCCATACCTCTTGTTCATGTTCGTCTTGCAGGGCCTGCAGAGTCGAGGACTGCGATGACTGAGTGAATGAGTAATGAGGTACATGCTGGCCTGTATTTGTGGTGAAAGGGGAATGTTTGGAAGGAAAACAGCCAGACGAAAGTGTCAAAGCATACGTGTTTGCTGAGTGATTGAGTGAGTGTCACCTGGCTCTTTGAATGGACATGTGAGAGAGGAACATGCAGCTCCATTGTCCTCAGATGAGAGAGGAAGCACAGATGAATATTTTCCTCAAATAAAAACAATTACACCACCACGAAGCTGACAAGAGCGATATGCTGCTTTGCAGGTGTAAGGATTTTTTTTTTTTTTTTTTTTTTGAAACCGTTTATTGCAATCTCAAATAGTTACAGGTATGGGCCTACAACCATCTGGCCGGCCGCTAGAGTGGCAGAAGCGTATGACATACATACAGAAAAATCTCTTGGTGGTGCAAAAAGGGTAAATCAGGAGATGTCAGCAGTGCAGGCCACATAACTCCAAGCCCACAATACGGTTTCCTTTTATTAAAACACAACAACACAAAAAACCACACCCGCAAGGCAACCCGCAATCCCAAGTGACAGCACGCGCTCCTTAAGTGGGGGACCCCAACCAATCGCCAAACTCTGAAGAGGGGAATGAGAGCAGATCAGGGACTGGGGAACCACGTGCCCATGGCTGGGGGAGGGGGTCGGCTAGGGGGACGGAGCTGGTGAGGCAGCCGGCAGCAGTGGCGGCTCGCAGATGTCCCCGCGATAGGCGTTCCAGGGGCCCCAGATTTGCACCCACGCCCCAGGCTTACCCCTCGCAACATACACCACCTTTTCACGAAACATACACCAATCCATGTGTTCTTTCCAGGCCGACACCGCCGGGGGCCTCTGGGATCCCCACAATTGAGCAATGTCACGCTTAGCTATCATGTATCCCAGAGTCACCCACCGCGTCTGCGGAACCGAGTAGTCGGTTGGCTCCCACACATTCAGCAAGCATCTCCTCGCTTCAGGCAACAGCGCGACACGCGTAACCACTCGCAGGACCTCGTGCACACCACGCCAGAATCGCTCCACCTTTGGGCATTCCCACAGAATATGCAGGAAAGTTGCCAAAGCACCACAGCCACGCTTACACAGTCCATCCTCAGCAAAGCCCATACGTAAAAGCCTTGGCCCCGTCACGTAAACCCGGTGGAGGATCTTAAGCTGGACGAAGCGAAGGCGAGCCGGGATGGCCACCTCCTTCGGAGAGGCCACCGCGGAAATCCAGTCCTCGTCATCCAATTCCAGCCCATCGGCAACCCAGGCCTCGCGGAGGCCAGTCAGCAGGCCCGATCGGTCGTTGATCAGTTTTTTATATATAAGGGAGATCGTGCTGTCTGGGACATGGCCATCCAGCACTCTGTCCTCTAGGGGGGAAGACTCCGGAATGGACGCGACATCCGGGAAGACGGAGCCCAGCGCGTGGCGGACTTGTAAGTACCGAAAGTACTCACTGCCTTGCAACTGAAACTCCGTCTGCAGCGTCTCGAAAGTTTTGAATCCCCCCCTCGTCCAGAGATCTCCCACGGTGCTGATACCGATCGTGTCCCACTTCTCGAAGCCCTTCGAGGTCCACAGGGAGCCCAACCTCGCAGACGCATAGAGCGGTGACGCCCGGGTCAAACGGTCCTTCCACCCCATAGCTGCGTTAGCCGCGTGCCATACACGCACCATGACACGCGTCGGTCCCGTCAGGCGAGGGTCCGGCGCGCCAGAATAGAGCGCTCGATTGTAGTCGCCACCGGGCAGGAGCATCTTGTCCATTTCAAATGCCGGGTTCAGGGCGGGCCCGTAAAGGCCATGATTAATCGCAGCTAGCTGGGTGGCCCAGTAATACCGTTTAATATCCGGGAGGGCGACCCCCCCATCGTACCACGGAAGCGTCAATTTAGCCAAGGCAATACGTGGCCTCCCATCCCAGAACAGGCGACGCTGCAAACTCTCCACCTCTCGGAAGTAACGCGCCGGGACCAAGTCCATAGTGTTCTGGAGAGCGTACAGAAAGCGCGGCAACGACATCATCTTAAACAAGGCTGCTCGGCCGAGCGGCGAAAGCGGCAGACGCCGCCAACGCACCACGTCCTCCCTCAAGCGTTGGAGGGGGGGTAGCAAATTCCGCTCGTAGCGGGCCTCCGGGTCCAGAGTAATATATATACCCAGGTACCGAAACCCCTGGGAAGCGATCTGGATCGGACAGTCCCGTGGTAGGACCGGAGCCTCCCCGGCAAGCACATATACACAGGATTTCCCCCAGTTGATGACGAGGCCTGAGTTGCGACCGAATGAGCGCAAAACATCAACTAGGACGATCAGTGATTTACGCGGGGAGGCGAGATATAGAAGGATATCATCAGCGTAGAGAGACACACGGTCCTCATGCTCGGGGGTCCAGCGGAGACCACGGATGGAGGGGTGCCACCGCAGCCACTCCGCCAGGGGCTCCAGGGCCAGTGCAAACAGGAGAGGCGACAGGGGGCAACCCTGTCGCGTGCCCCGTCCCAGTGCGAATGGAGCCGAGACTCGTCCATTCACCACCACCTGCGCCAGTGGGCCGGAATACAACAACTTGACCCAGCCGATGAAGCCCGGTCCGAAGCCAAACTTCGCCAGCATCGCCCAGATGTATGGCCACTCGAGCGTATCAAACGCCATGGTGGCGTCCAAGGACGCCAAGATGGCCGGCTCCCGCACGAACGGGACACGCGCGAGCACCCCGTGCAAGCGTCGCAGATTAAGGGCCGTGCTACGATGGGGTATGAAGCCGGACTGGTCTTGGTGGACCAAATCGCCCACCACGCCGACCAGCCGGTTGGCCAGCACCTTGGCGAGGATTTTGGGCTCCGCGTTCAAGAGCGAGATGGGCCTATAGGATGTGACCCGCTCACGGGGTCTCCCCTCCTTGTGGATTACCACGATCGTGGCCAGACGCTGGTCCGGCGGAAGGGAACCCCGCGAGCGGGCCGCCAGGAACATCGCGCGCAGGTGGGGCGCCAGTACATCCGGTCGCAGCTTATACAGCTCGATAGGGATGCCATTGGGGCCCATGGCCTTGCCAGATGCGACCGAGCGGATAGCAAGGGCAATTTCGTCCGAGGTGGGAGGAGCGTCCAGCGAATCCCTGTCCTCCACCGAAAGGGAGGGCAGCGCGATGTCCCGAAGCAGGGCATGGGAATCCTCCTCCGAGCAGGGAGAAACCGGGGAATACACCTCGCGGAAATAATCCGCGAAGCAGGAGACAATGGCGTCCGGCTCGGTGACACACACACCATCCATCCTCTCGATCAACGGAACCACACGACTCGCTCTCTCCTTTTTGTCCAACCACGCAATCAATTTACCAGCCTTATCACCCACATCATACAGTCGCCCCTGTTGCTCCCTACTGAGGCCCCTGGCCGCCTCCGTGACGAGGGCCCTATAGGCCGCCTGCTTGAGGTGTAGAACATGCAATGTGGCATCCGGCACCCCGCTCCCCAGGTCACCCTCTAGTTCAGTAATTTCGGCCTCCACCCGGGTTACCTCCTCCCGCTCGCGCCTCCGGGCATGGGAGATAAGGGAGAGGGCCTCCCCCCTGAGAACTATCTTAAAAGCCTCCCAAAGGGAGATAGCCGAAGGAACAGACCCCACATTCTCCTCAAAGTACCGCTGCAAGGATTTGATCAATTCTGCTCGAATAGTGGGGTCGCGCAGGTACCAGGCATTGATTGGGGCTACCCTGCCCTCCCCCCTCGGGAAGACATCAAAGTGCAACAGTAATGGGGAGTGATCTGAAATACCCCGCGCCAAATGGCGCACCTCTCCCACTCTCCCAGCATAGGCCGCAGGGACAAGGACATAATCAAGCCGCGAGAGGCTACCATGGGCACCCGAGTGGAAGGTGTATTGCAGCTGCGCGGGATGCTTTAGTCGCCAGCAATCCACCAATCCTAGTGTATCTAAAAGGCCGGACAGCCACGCCTGTGCCCGGGGGAGGTCCCTGGGGGGATGACGATCCATAGACCCAGAAGCCACCGCATTGAAGTCTCCCCCGACTACCAGAAGCCCACCCGGGAGGTCAAGGAGGAGGCGCCCCAGGTCCGCAAACGTGGTAGATTGCAACCCCGGCGGAACGTACACTGATACAAAAACGACCACTTTGCCCTCCATTCTACCCACCAAGACAGTGTAACGTCCCCTCTCATCATGGCGCACCTCATCAATCTCCAATGGGAGCGAGTTCTTAATCATGATGCCCACCCCCCGCGAGCCCGAGGTGAAGCCCGAATGGGCCGCCAAGCGATAGCCTCGCCGATTCATGGCATGAAAGGAATTACCTATAAGGTGTGTCTCCTGCAGGAAGACCACATCTGGTGAAATCCGTTTCAGATACTGCAGGACCACACCACGCTTAATACTATCCCCCAGTCCGTTAACGTTCCATGATAACACAGTCAAATCCCTACCCCCCATCATACATGGAAGCCATCAGTCGTCCCCCAAAGAGCATCTCAAAAACAACAATACAGTAAAGGGTTCGCCTTGCGGTGCAAACAAACAACACTCCACCCCCGCCCACCCATCCCAACAGAACTCCCCCCTCCCTGCACCCCTGCATGAGCCCAGACAGCCCCCCCAAAGTGCAGTGTGCCTGTCGCCCCATAGATGAAAAACTAACTAGTCCCCCAGAGGAGGAGGGAAAGCCCCCAATGGACCCCGCACGACCTCTATGGGAGGGGAACATACACGGTCAGTGAATGGTAACAGGAATGTTGTCCAGAGCAAGGCCTACTATTCACCCCTCAGTTCTGATCCGGCGAGCCCTCCCCGCCAACCGCACCCCCCCCACCCCCCCGGCCCCGATCCCCAGGTAGAGTATCCAACCAGTCCCCAGCCGCCTCGGGACGGTCAAAAAAGTGCGTGCGACCATCCATCTCCACCCTCAGCTTAGCTGGAAAAAGCATTGAGTACTTAAGGTTCAGGTCCCGTAGGCGACGTTTAACTCCGAGAAAACTCAGTCTCTGCTTTTGGACTGTCGGAGTAAAGTCAGGGTAGAAATTCACGTCCATATTATCGAGCTTGACCGGTCCCTGTAGCCTGGAAGTCTGCAGGATAGCGTCTCTGTCCCGAAAGTTAAAAATCCGGGCAATAAGAGGCCGCGGCGGGGCTCCGGCCTTAGGTCTTCCTCCGGGGACCCTGTGAGCACGTTCCACCGCAAAAAGTTTACTCAGCCCCCGGGGCTGGAGACGGGTGAGGATCAGGTCTTCCACAAACAAATCTGCCGCCTCCTCCTCCCGTCCCTCCGGCACCCCGACAATGCGAACGTTGTTCCTCCGGGCCCGACCCTCGGCGTCCTCCAATCGACGGTCCATCAGGGCGCTCGCCTGGCCAAGCCGGTGCACCTCCTTTTGAAGGGCCGCCACGTCTGTAGTGAGACTCGAGGTGGTGTGGGCCAGGGAATCGACCCGGTCATTTGTTTTAGACAAGTCGGCTCTCACCAGGCCCACATCCACCAGGGCCGAGTCTATCTTCTGCGCCAGAGTATCAAAGCGCTGGTCCACCGAGGCCTTCATCTCGGCAATGGCGCCCATGACGTCCCGGAGGGTCAGATCCGCGGGCTGAGCAGACGCCTCAGCCGGGCCCGCGGGGGATGTACGCTGTGCCTCTGGGGATCCCTTCTGGAGGGTGTAGCGGTCCATACTGTTTGACTGAAGTGCCGGGCCACGGCGGGTCGATTTCACCTTTGCCCGGTCGCCATCTTGCTTTGTGGACATGTCGCACTCCCAAAGTCGTGCCAATCTCCTCAAAAGGGCCGAAAAACCAGTTCACGGGTTCCGGGGGGGGGTGACCACTGGACCGCAGGACAACTCACAGCCGGCGGGACAGCCGGGCACCGGGACAAGGCCACCCCACCGCACCCCGCTCCGCAACCCTACCTCGCTTGAGGGCAAGGAGGGCGCAAAAGCGAAAGTGAAAGGGGAATGTTTGGAAGGAAAACAGCCAGACGAAAGTGTCAAAGCATACGTGTTTGCTGAGTGATTGAGTGAGTGTCACCTGGCTCTTTGAATGGACATGTGAGAGAGGAACATGCAGCTCCATTGTCCTCAGATGAGAGAGGAAGCACAGATGAATATTTTCCTCAAATAAAAACAATTACACCACCACGAAGCTGACAAGAGCGATATGCTGCTTTGCAGGTGTAAGGATTTGCCATGTTTGGTGCATAAATATGCATGGTTAGCGAGGTTTTTCTCAGAACGTCAGCAGCGCACCCTTTAGTATTATCCTTAGGCCAGAAATATCAGGCACTCCTTTGGGGTAAGAGGCCAAGAAATCCTTTGGGAAGCTTGCTCCAGTCATCTGAAGGATAGAAATACACTGGGGAAAAGTTCCAGAGGGAGCCAGGCTGCACAACATTTAGTCATGGTTCGATAGAAATCTTTAGCAAGGACTTTTGACCACCCCTCGCTGTGGGACCTGGATGCCCATACCTCTTGTTCATGTTCGTCGTGCAGGGCCTGCAGAGTCGAGGACTGCGATGACTGAGTGAATGAGTAATGAGGTACATGCTGGCCTGTATTTGTGGTGAAAGGGGAATGTTTGGAAGGAAAACAGCCAGACGAAAGTGTCAAAGCATACGTGTTTGCTGAGTGATTGAGTGAGTGTCACCTGGCTCTTTGAATGGACATGTGAGAGAAAAACATGCAGCTCCATTGTCCTCAGATGAGAGAGGAAGCACAGATGAATATTTTCCTCAAATAAAACCACTTACACCACCACGAAGCTGACAAGAGCGATATGCTGCTTTGCAGGTGTAAGGATTTGCCATGTTTGGTGCATAAATATGCATGGTTAGCGAGGTTTTTCTCAGAACGTCAGCAGCGCACCCCTTAGTATTATCCTTAGGCCAGAAATATCAGGCACTCCTTTGGGGTATGAGGCCAAGAAATCCTTTGGGAAGCTTGCTCCAGTCATCTGAAGGATAGAAAAACACTGGGGAAAAGTTACAGAGGGAGCCAGGCTGCACAACATTTGGTCATGGTTCGATAGAAATCTTTAGCAAGGACTTTTGACCACCCCTCGCTGTGGGACCTGGATGCCCATACCTCTGTGGCTCTGACACCTTTTTTGACCTCTGGATAGCACCGTCTCATTACCCCTCAAACATTCCCTCTGAGTACCCCAGCTTTGGTAGTGCACCAACACGTTTCAATCCCTTGAGTGACTACAGACACCCTTCCTATGTGCTCTCCATTTACATTCCGTCAGTAACCCAGGTGCTTCTGTCACTGTTCAGTCTCAAGTGGCCGGTTGGATGCACATTGCTCGGATGTACAGGCACTTACCACTCTGTACAGCCCTCTCAGCACACACAGACCACACTTCTTTAAATCATAAATACATGTTCTGACTAACAGTAATGCTGTGCCTTCCCTCTGTAGATCATACCCAACGTAAGAAGGACAAATAAATTGAAGAGCGTACCAAACTCTCAACAGACACTGCCAGAACATGTGCTGCTGCCTATTTGCATGCCATGATTATTCTCTATGACCCATCCAACTACTTTCCACATGTACCCTTTCCCTGCCTCATTCATCTGCTCCAATGCCCCTATTTATTTAACAAATGTTAGTGCTCTCAGATATCATAGCGGGAATCTCTATAGCATCTCTTGCCAATAGAAATATCCCAAGGGTCCCTATAACATGCCGCACGGAGGGAAGGGGAGGCAGAAAAATCTTGGTGAGCACCACCTGCAAAAATTCCACGACATGCTCCTTGTTGTACCTTTCAATACAATAACTGCAGTTGGATTGTATGGTGCCCCCCCTTGGGGTTGGTAATGGAACTGTCACATACCTGTTTGCCCCAAATCCCCCCTGTTGCCCCTATCCTTTCGGGGTGCATCCCATAAAGGAGGAGGGGAGCAATAAAAAGTAAGGGTAGCCTCCCAAAAATTGCCCAGAAGTCATGTCATTCTGTGCACCCCATCGCCCTTCATAATGCACTCCCAACCCCCTTTTAAAAGTGCTCCCCCAAATTTGAAAGCACCCCCCCAAAATCAGAGAGAGTAGGGGGGTGCAGTAAAAAACACATTTTGGGGCTCCTCACTATATGTCATTAATCTCTAACCCCCACCCACTACATCTGTTCCCCTTCTTTTACCTGTCACTGACCCCACCCCTTGCACTAGCCACACCCATGTTACCAACCACTCTGCAATTCACCTGTCCCTGACCCCGCCCCTTGCACTAGCCACACCCATTTAACTTACCAACCACTCTGCAATTCACCTGTCACTGACCCCGCCCTTTGCACTAGCCACACCCATGTTACTTACCAACCACTCCGCAATTCACCTGTCACTGACCCCGCCCTTTGCACTAGCCACACCTATTTAACTTACCAACCACTCTGCAATTCACCTGTCACTGACCCCACCCCTTGCACTAGCCACACCCAAGTTACTTACCAACCACTCTGCAATTCACCTGTCACTGACCCCGACCCTTGCACTAGCCACACCCATGTTACTTACCAACCACTCTGCAACTCACCTGTCACTGACCCCGCCCTTTGCACTAGCCACACCCATTTAACTTACCAACCACTCTGCAACTCACCTGTCACTGACCCCGCCCTTTGCACTAGCCACACCCATTTAACTTACCAACCACTCTGCAACTCACCTGTCACTGATCCCCCGCCCCTTGCACTAGCCACACCCATGTTACTTACCAACCACTCTGCAACTCACCTGTCACTGACCCCGCCCCTCGCACTAGCCACACCCATGTTACTTACCAACCACTCTGCAAATCACCTGTCACTGACCCCGCCCTTTGCACTAGCCACACCCAAGTTACTTACCAACCACTCTGCAATTCACCTGTCACTGACCCCGACCCTTACACTAGCCACACCCAAGTTACTTACCAACCACTCTGTAATTCACCATCTGGTAGCCATGACTCCACTCTCACACCACACTTACTTACCAATTGGCCACATAAACCCATCTGGAACTTACCTCTGCTGCACCACAGTCACCTTGTGCCGATCCCGGGACTTGAACCCTGGTCACCTGGATGGAAGGCAGGAACTTACCCCCTGGACCACACTGGTTTCCATGTCAGTTCCCTATCAAATCGTCCCCATAACATGGTCTTCCGTTTCATGTGCAATGGAAGCCACGAGCACTGACACCAGGTGCTGTATGTTGGTCATAGATACTACTGCAGTGGTTCAGACCACCAAGGAGCTGTAGCTCAACGGTAAGTCTCGTGCCTCTGGTGTGAGAGGTTCTCCCAAGACCAGGGTTCAAGTCCTGCCAATGCGGTCTAAGGGACATGAGAGGGTACATTTTCAATCTGTGGTTTAATTTTCATTTGCTAATTTTTTATTCACTTGGAAAAACAGAGGAGAAAAGTGCCACTCTTTTGGCACGTGCGCCCAAAAATTATACATCTTTTCCTGAGGAGTCTGACCTTCCACAAACCTCCCTTTTTCTCAAGTAGGTGCAATAGGGACAATGCCTTATCTTCCCTTATAAATGTGTTTATTCTTAGTCCTTTAAATTCGGCGTACTTTAGAGCACAAATGTTGCCTCAGGTGTATATATGAGCACAAGAATGCAAGGAGGGTGTTATACTGATAGTAAAATAGGTTGGATGGTGGTGATTTTTCGTTTTGGTGAGAGCCGATCCCTCCAATCAGGTCTTTGATGCATGTGATGTTGGCTAGGATAAAGGTGAAGTAGGAGCTCTGGCTAATGAAATGAAGGGGAGATTTTGAGGCAAGTGAAACTCCCTTTATTAGGTGCAATAGGAAGCTAGAAAAATTGTTTTTCTCAAGAGGCAGAGAAGAGCAGTTAGACCTTTGCTTCAGGAAGTCTTAATCATGCCTACTGAAGCAAGGGAAGGGATTGTGCTGACACAGCACAGTACAGCACTGGGCTGGGCTGGGCTGGGCTGGCACTGGGCTGGGCTGGCACTGGCACTGGGGCTTTAAGCAGCCCCTTCCTTCCTTCCTTTGAAGGAAGCCTACGAGCCCTCGAACGCACTCGAACGCCCAGGTTCTGTATAGAGGATGACTGCAGGCAAATGGGGACCCTGCTACATTAGGGCGACGTCCCCATCTGCGGCCTTCGAGTGGCAAAATCCTTAGCCTGAGATAGGTAGGCTGCTTTTGAATTTGGCTGAAGACCATTTGTTGGAGGCTGTATCACAGCGCAAGCCGGCGACTTTCTCAGAAGAAAGTAAGCATGGGAGGACATTATTTGCATAGGACAGCCCTCTTCTAAGTCCCATCATTATGTTGCAGTTGCCATGTAGCGTTACTAGAGGGCAGCATTACGAACATAAGAGCACACCAAGGCTTTTCTTCTGCTTGCTCACATACCTCTTGTTCATGTTCGTCTTGCAGGGCCTGCAGAGTCGAGGACTGCGATGACTGAGTGAATGAGTAATGAGGTACATGCTGGCCTGTATTTGTGGTGAAAGGGGAATGTTTGGAAGGAAAACAGCCAGACGAAAGTGTCAAAGCATACGTGTTTGCTGAGTGATTGAGTGAGTGTCACCTGGCTCTTTGAATGGACATGTGAGAGAGGAACATGCAGCTCCATTGTCCTCAGATGAGAGAGGAAGCACAGATGAATATTTTCCTCAAATAAAAACAATTACACCACCACGAAGCTGACAAGAGCGATATGCTGCTTTGCAGGTGTAAGGATTTGCCATGTTTGGTGCATAAATATGCATGGTTAGCGAGGTTTTTCTCAGAACGTCAGCAGCGCACCCTTTAGTTTTATCCTTAGGCCAGAAATATCAGGCACTCCTTTGGGATAAGAGGCCAAGAAATCCTTTGGGAAGCTTGCTCCAGTCATCTGAAGGAAAGAAATACACTGGGGAAAAGTTACAGAGGGAGCCAGGCTGCACAACATTTGGTCATGGTTCGATAGAAATCTTTAGCAAGGACTTTTGACCACCCCTCGCTGTGGGACCTGGATGCCCATACCTCTTGTTCATGTTCGTCTTGCAGGGCCTGCAGAGTCGAGGACTGCGATGACTGAGTGAATGAGTAATGAGGTACATGCTGGCCTGTATTTGTGGTGAAAGGGGAATGTTTGGAAGGAAAACAGCCAGACGAAAGTGTCAAAGCATACGTGTTTGCTGAGTGATTGAGTGAGTGTCACCTGGCTCTTTGAATGGACATGTGAGAGAGGAACATGCAGCTCCATTGTCCTCAGATGAGAGAGGAAGCACAGATGAATATTTTCCTCAAATAAAAACAATTACACCACCACGAAGCTGACAAGAGTGATATGCTGCTTTGCAGGTGTAAGGATTTGCCATGTTTGGTGCATAAATATGCATGGTTAGCGAGGTTTTTCTCAGAACGTCAGCAGCGCACCCTTTAGTATTATCCTTAGGCCAGAAATATCAGGCACTCCTTTGGGGTAAGAGGCCAAGAAATCCTTTGGGAAGCTTGCTCCAGTCATCTGAAGGATAGAAATACACTGGGGAAAAGTTACAGAGGGAGCCAGGCTGCACAACATTTAGTCATGGTTCGATAGAAAACTTTAGCAAGGACTTTTGACCACCCCTCGCTGTGGGACCTGGATGCCCATACCTCTTGTTCATGTTCGTCGTGCAGGGCCTGCAGAGTCGAGGACTGCGATGACTGAGTGAATGAGTAATGAGGTACATGCTGGCCTGTATTTGTGGTGAAAGGGGAATGTTTGGAAGGAAAACAGCCAGACGAAAGTGTCAAAGCATACGTGTTTGCTGAGTGATTGAGTGAGTGTTACCTGGCTCTTTGAATGGACATGTGAGAGAAAAACATGCAGCTCCATTGTCCTCAGATGAGAGAAGAAGCACAGATGAATATTTTCCTCAAATAAAAACACTTACACCACCACGAAGCTGACAAGAGCGATATGCTGCTTTGCAGGTGTAAGGATTTGCCATGTTTGGTGCATAAATATGCATGGTTAGCGAGGTTTTTCTCAGAACGTCAGCAGCGCACCCTTTAGTATTATCCTTAGGCCAGAAATATCAGGCACTCCTTTGGGGTATGAGGCCAAGAAATCCTTTGGGAAGCTTGCTCCAGTCATCTGAAGGATAGAAAAACACTGGGGAAAAGTTACAGAGGGAGCCAGGCTGCACAACATTTGGTCATGGTTCGATAGAAATCTTTAGCAAGGACTTTTGACCACCCCTCGCTGTGGGACCTGGATGCCCATACCTCTGTGGCTCTGACACCTTTTTTGACCTCTGGATAGCACCGTCTCATTACCCCTCAAACATTCCCTCTGAGTACCCCAGCTTTGGTAGTGCACCAACACGTTTCAATCCCTTGAGTGACTACAGACACCCTTCCTATGTGCTCTCCATTTACATTCCGTCAGTAACCCAGGTGCTTCTGTCACTGTTCAGTCTCAAGTGGCCGGTTGGATGCACATTGCTCGGATGTACAGGCACTTACCACTCTGTACAGCCCTCTCAGCACACACAGACCACACTTCTTTAAATCATAAATACATGTTCTGACTAACAGTAATGCTGTGCCTTCCCTCTGTAGATCATACCCAACGTAAGAAGGACAAATAAATTGAAGAGTGTACCAAACTCTCAACAGACACTGCCAGAACATGTGCTGCTGCCTATTTGCATGCCATGATTATTCTCTATGACCCATCCAACTACTTTCCACATGTACCCTTTCCCTGCCTCATTCATCTGCTCCAATGCCCCTATTTATTTAACAAATGTTAGTGCTCTCAGATATCATAGCGGGAATCTCTATAGCATCTCTTGCCAATAGAAATATCCCAAGGGTCCCTATAACATGCCGCACGGAGGGAAGGGGAGGCAGAAAAATCTTGTTGAGCACCACCTGCAAAAATTCCACGACATGCTCCTTGTTGTACCTTTCAATACAATAACTGCAGTTGGATTGTATGGTGCCCCCCCTTTGGGTTGGTAATGGAACTGTCACACACCTGTTTGCCCCAAATTCCCCCTGTTGCCCCTATCCTTTCAGGGTGCATCCCATAAAGGAGGAGGGGAGCAATAAAAAATATGGGTAGCCTCCCAAATATTGCCCAAAGTCATGTCATTCTGTGCACCCCATCGCCCTTCATAATGCACCCCCCCAAAATCAGAGAGTGTAGGGGGGTGCAGTAAAAAACACATTTTGGGGCTCCTCACTATATGTCCCATCCAATGTATTCACCCTATCTGTGGGACTGGGAACCACTGCATGTGTTTCCACATTTGGCTCTACTCTGAGCCCTCCTCTCTCCCCTGACTTGCCTCCTTCTCATGCATGACACCCTTCTTCACCCCAGGACTCCAGCCTCCCTGGCTCTCCTCCTACACCTCTTCTCTATGTCATTAATCTCTAACCCCCACCCACTACACCCACCTCATCTGTTCCCCTTCCACTGACCCCGCCCCTTGCACTAGCCACACCCATGTTACTTACCAACCACTCTGCAATTCACCTGTCACTGACCCCGCCCTTTGCACTAGCCACACGAATTTAACTTACCAACCACTCTGCAATTCACCTGTCACTGACCCCACCCCTTGCACTAGCCACACCCATGTTACTTACCAACCACTCTGCAATTCACCTGTCACTGACCCTGCCCCTTGCACTAGCCACACCCATGTTACTTACCAACCACTCTGCAACTCACCTGTCACTGACCCCGCCCCTTGCACTAGCCACACCCATGTTACTTACCAACCACTCTGCAATTCACCTGTCACTGACCCCGCCCTTTGCACTAGCCACACCCAAGTTAAATACCAACCACTCTGCAATTCAACTGTCACTGACCCCGCCCCTTGCACTAGCCACACCCATGTTACTTACCAACCACTCTGCAACTCACCTGTCACTGACCCCGCCCCTTGCACTAGCCACACTCATGTTACTTACCAACCACTCTGCAATTCCCGCCCTTTGCACTAGCCACACCCATTTAACTTACCAACCACTCTGCAACTCACCTGTCACTGACCCCGCCCTTTGCACTAGCCACACCCATTTAACTTACCAACCACTCTGCAACTCACCTGTCACTGACCCCGCCCTTTGCACTAGCCACACCCATTTAACTTACCAACCACTCTGCAATTCACCTGTCACTGATCCCCCGCCCCTTGCACTAGCCACACCCATGTTACTTACCAACCACTCTGCAACTCACCTGTCACTGACCCCGCCCCTCGCACTAGCCACACCCATGTTACTTACCAACCACTCTGCAAATCACCTGTCACTGACCCCGCCCTTTGCACTAGCCACACCCAAGTTACTTACCAACCACTCTGCAATTCACCTGTCACTGACCCCGACCCTTACACTAGTCACACCCAAGTTACTTACCAACCACTCTGCAATTCACCATCTGGCAGGCATGACTCCACTCTCACACCACACTTACTTACCAATTGGCCACATAGACCCATCTGGAACTTACCTCTGCTGTACCACAGTCACCTCGTGCCGATCCCGGGACTTGAACCCTGGTCACCTGGATGGAAGGCAGGAACTTACCCCCTGGACCACACTGGTTTCCATGTCAGTACCCTATCAAATCGTCCCCATAACATGGTCTTCCGTTTCATGTGCAATGGAAGCCACAAGCACTGATACCAGGTGCTGTATGTTGGTCATAGTTACTACTGCAGTGATTCACACCACCAAGGAGCTGTAGCTCAACGGTAAGTCTCGTGCCTCTGGTGTCAGAGGTTCTCCCAAGACCAGGGTTCAAGTCCTGCCAATGCGGTCTAAGGGACATGAGAGGGTACATTTTCAATCTGTGGTTTAATTTTCATTTGCTAATTTTTTATTCACTTGGAAAAACAGAGGAGAAAAGTGCCACTCTTTTGGCACGTGCGCCCAAAAATTATACATCTTTTCCTGAGGAGTCTGACCTTCCACAAACCTCCCTTTTTCTCAAGTAGGTGCAATAGGGACAATGCCTTATCTTCCCTTATAAATGTGTTTATTCTTAGTCCTTTAAATTCGGCGTACTTTAGAGCACAAATGTTGCCTCAGGTGTATATATGAGCACAAGAATGCAAGGAGGGTGTTATACTGATAGTAAAATAGGTTGGATGGTGGTGATTTTTCGTTTTGGTGAGAGCCGATCCCTCCAATCAGGTCTTTGATGCATGTGATGTTGGCTAGGATAAAGGTGAAGTAGGAGCTCTGGCTAATGAAATGAAGGGGAGATTTTGAGGCAAGTGAAACTCCCTTTATTAGGTGCAATAGGAAGCTAGAAAAATTGTTTTTCTCAAGAGGCAGAGAAGAGCAGTTAGACCTTTGCTTCAGGAAGTCTTAATCATGCCTACTGAAGCAAGGGAAGGGATTGTGCTGACACAGCACAGTACAGCACTGGGCTGGGCTGGCACTGGCACTGGGGCTTTAAGCAGCCCCTTCCTTCCTTCCTTTGAAGGAAGCCTACGAGCCCTCGAACGCACTCGAACGCCCAGGTTCTGTATAGAGGATGACTGCAGGCAAATGGGGACCCTGCTACATTAGGGTGACGTCCCCATCTGCGGCCTTCGAGTGGCAAAATCCTTAGCCTGAGATAGGTAGGCTGCTTTTGAATTTGGCTGAAGACCATTTGTTGGAGGCTGTATCACAGCGCAAGCCGGCGACTTTCTCAGAAGAAAGTAAGCATGGGAGGACATTATTTGCATAGGACAGCCCTCTTCTAAGTCCCATCATTCTGTTGCAGTTGCCATGTAGCGTTACTAGAGGGCAGCATTACGAACATAAGAGCACACCAAGGCTTTTCTTCTGCTTGCTCACATACCTCTTGTTCATGTTCGTCTTGCAGGGCCTGCAGAGTCGAGGACTGCGATGACTGAGTGAATGAGTAATGAGGTACATGCTGGCCTGTATTTGTGGTGAAAGGGGAATGTTTGGAAGGAAAACAGCCAGACGAAAGTGTCAAAGCATACGTGTTTGCTGAGTGATTGAGTGAGTGTCACCTGGCTCTTTGAATGGACATGTGAGAGAGGAACATGCAGCTCCATTGTCCTCAGATGAGAGAGGAAGCACAGATGAATATTTTCCTCAAATAAAAACAATTACACCACCACGAAGCTGACAAGAGCGATATGCTGCTTTGCAGGTGTAAGGATTTGCCATGTTTGGTGCATAAATATGCATGGTTAGCGAGGTTTTTCTCAGAACGTCAGCAGCGCACCCTTTAGTTTTATCCTTAGGCCAGAAATATCAGGCACTCCTTTGGGATAAGAGGCCAAGAAATCCTTTGGGAAGCTTGCTCCAGTCATCTGAAGGAAAGAAATACACTGGGGAAAAGTTACAGAGGGAGCCAGGCTGCACAACATTTGGTCATGGTTCGATAGAAATCTTTAGCAAGGACTTTTGACCACCCCTCGCTGTGGGACCTGGATGCCCATACCTCTTGTTCATGTTCGTCTTGCAGGGCCTGCAGAGTCGAGGACTGCGATGACTGAGTGAATGAGTAATGAGGTACATGCTGGCCTGTATTTGTGGTGAAAGGGGAATGTTTGGAAGGAAAACAGCCAGACGAAAGTGTCAAAGCATACGTGTTTGCTGAGTGATTGAGTGAGTGTCACCTGGCTCTTTGAATGGACATGTGAGAGAGGAACATGCAGCTCCATTGTCCTCAGATGAGAGAGGAAGCACAGATGAATATTTTCCTCAAATAAAAACAATTACACCACCACGAAGCTGACAAGAGTGATATGCTGCTTTGCAGGTGTAAGGATTTGCCATGTTTGGTGCATAAATATGCATGGTTAGCGAGGTTTTTCTCAGAACGTCAGCAGCGCACCCTTTAGTATTATCCTTAGGCCAGAAATATCAGGCACTCCTTTGGGGTAAGAGGCCAAGAAATCCTTTGGGAAGCTTGCTCCAGTCATCTGAAGGATAGAAATACACTGGGGAAAAGTTACAGAGGGAGCCAGGCTGCACAACATTTAGTCATGGTTCGATAGAAATCTTTAGCAAGGACTTTTGACCACCCCTCGCTGTGGGACCTGGATGCCCATACCTCTTGTTCATGTTCGTCGTGCAGGGCCTGCAGAGTCGAGGACTGCGATGACTGAGTGAATGAGTAATGAGGTACATGCTGGCCTGTATTTGTGGTGAAAGGGGAATGTTTGGAAGGAAAACAGCCAGACGAAAGTGTCAAAGCATACGTGTTTGCTGAGTGATTGAGTGAGTGTCACCTGGCTCTTTGAATGGACATGTGAGAGAAAAACATGCAGCTCCATTGTCCTCAGATGAGAGAAGAAGCACAGATGAATATTTTCCTCAAATAAAACCACTTACACCACCACGAAGCTGACAAGAGCGATATGCTGCTTTGCAGGTGTAAGGATTTGCCATGTTTGGTGCATAAATATGCATGGTTAGCGAGGTTTTTCTCAGAACGTCAGCAGCGCACCCTTTAGTATTATCCTTAGGCCAGAAATATCAGGCACTCCTTTGGGGTATGAGGCCAAGAAATCCTTTGGGAAGCTTGCTCCAGTCATCTGAAGGATAGAAAAACACTGGGGAAAAGTTACAGAGGGAGCCAGGCTGCACAACATTTGGTCATGGTTCGATAGAAATCTTTAGCAAGGACTTTTGACCACCCCTCGCTGTGGGACCTGGATGCCCATACCTCTGTGGCTCTGACACCTTTTTTGACCTCTGGATAGCACCGTCTCATTACCCCTCAAACATTCCCTCTGAGTACCCCAGCTTTGGTAGTGCACCAACACGTTTCAATCCCTTGAGTGACTACAGACACCCTTCCTATGTGCTCTCCATTTACATTCCGTCAGTAACCCAGGTGCTTCTGTCACTGTTCAGTCTCAAGTGGCCGGTTGGATGCACATTGCTCGGATGTACAGGCACTTACCACTCTGTACAGCCCTCTCAGCACACACAGACCACACTTCTTTAAATCATAAATACATGTTCTGACTAACAGTAATGCTGTGCCTTCCCTCTGTAGATCATACCCAACGTAAGAAGGACAAATAAATTGAAGAGCGTACCAAACTCTCAACAGACACTGCCAGAACATGTGCTGCTGCCTATTTGCATGCCATGATTATTCTCTATGACCCATCCAACTACTTTCCACATGTACCCTTTCCCTGCCTCATTCATCTGCTCCAATGCCCCTATTTATTTAACAAATGTTAGTGCTCTCAGATATCATAGCGGGAATCTCTATAGCATCTCTTGCCAATAGAAATATCCCAAGGGTCCCTATAACATGCCGCACGGAGGGAAGGGGAGGCAGAAAAATCTTGGTGAGCACCACCTGCAAAAATTCCACGACATGCTCCTTGTTGTACCTTTCAATACAATAACTGCAGTTGGATTGTATGGTGCCCCCCCTTTGGGTTGGTAATGGAACTGTCACACACCTGTTTGCCCCAAATCCCCCCTGTTGCCCCTATCCTTTCAGGGTGCATCCCATAAAGGAGGAGGGGAGCAATAAAAAATATGGGTAGCCTCCCAAATATTGCCCAAAGTCATGTCATTCTGTGCACCCCATCGCCCTTCATAATGCACCCCCCCAAAATCAGAGAGTGTAGGGGGGTGCAGTAAAAAACACATTTTGGGGCTCCTCACTATATGTCCCATCCAATGTATTCACCCTATCTGTGGGACTGGGAACCACTGCATGTGTGTCCACATTTGGCTCTACTCTGAGCCCTCCTCTCTCCCCTGACTTGCCTCCTTCTCATGCATGACACCCTTCTTCACCCCAGGACTCCAGCCTCCCTGGCTCTCCTCCTACACCTCTTCTCTATGTCATTAATCTCTAACCCCCACCCACTACACCCACCTCATCTGTTCCCCTTCCACTGACCCCGCCCCTTGCACTAGCCACACCCATGTTACTTACCAACCACTCTGCAATTCACCTGTCACTGACCCCGCCCTTTGCACTAGCCACACGAATTTAACTTACCAACCACTCTGCAATTCACCTGTCACTGACCCCACCCCTTGCACTAGCCACACCCATGTTACTTACCAACCACTCTGCAATTCACCTGTCACTGACCCCGCCCCTTGCACTAGCCACACCCATGTTACTTACCAACCACTCTGCAACTCACCTGTCACTGACCCCGCCCCTTGCACTAGCCACACCCATGTTACTTACCAACCACTCTGCAATTCACCTGTCACTGACCCCGCCCTTTGCACTAGCCACACCCAAGTTAAATACCAACCACTCTGCAATTCAACTGTCACTGACCCCGCCCCTTGCACTAGCCACACCCATGTTACTTACCAACCACTCTGCAACTCACCTGTCACTGACCCCGCCCCTTGCACTAGCCACACTCATGTTACTTACCAACCACTCTGCAATTCCCGCCCTTTGCACTAGCCACACCCATTTAACTTACCAACCACTCTGCAACTCACCTGTCACTGACCCCGCCCTTTGCACTAGCCACACCCATTTAACTTACCAACCACTCTGCAACTCACCTGTCACTGACCCCGCCCTTTGCACTAGCCACACCCATTTAACTTACCAACCACTCTGCAATTCACCTGTCACTGATCCCCCGCCCCTTGCACTAGCCACACCCATGTTACTTACCAACCACTCTGCAACTCACCTGTCACTGACCCCGCCCCTCGCACAAGCCACACCCATGTTACTTACCAACCACTCTGCAAATCACCTGTCACTGACCCCGCCCTTTGCACTAGCCACACCCAAGTTACTTACCAACCACTCTGCAATTCACCTGTCACTGACCCCGACCCTTACACTAGTCACACCCAAGTTACTTACCAACCACTCTGCAATTCACCATCTGGCAGGCATGACTCCACTCTCACACCACACTTACTTACCAATTGGCCACATAGACCCATCTGGAACTTACCTCTGCTGTACCACAGTCACCTCGTGCCGATCCCGGGACTTGAACCCTGGTCACCTGGATGGAAGGCAGGAACTTACCCCCTGGACCACACTGGTTTCCATGTCAGTACCCTATCAAATCGTCCCCATAACATGGTCTTCCGTTTCATGTGCAATGGAAGCCACAAGCACTGATACCAGGTGCTGTATGTTGGTCATAGTTACTACTGCAGTGGTTCACACCACCAAGGAGCTGTAGCTCAACGGTAAGTCTCGTGCCTCTGGTGTCAGAGGTTCTCCCAAGACCAGGGTTCAAGTCCTGCCAATGCGGTCTAAGGGACATGAGAGGGTACATTTTCAATCTGTGGTTTAATTTTCATTTGCTAATTTTTTATTCACTTGGAAAAACAGAGGAGAAAAGTGCCACTCTTTTGGCACGTGCGCCCAAAAATTATACATCTTTTCCTGAGGAGTCTGACCTTCCACAAACCTCCCTTTTTCTCAAGTAGGTGCAATAGGGACAATGCCTTATCTTCCCTTATAAATGTGTTTATTCTTAGTCCTTTAAATTCGGCGTACTTTAGAGCACAAATGTTGCCTCAGGTGTATATATGAGCACAAGAATGCAAGGAGGGTGTTATACTGATAGTAAAATAGGTTGGATGGTGGTGATTTTTCGTTTTGGTGAGAGCCGATCCCTCCAATCAGGTCTTTGATGCATGTGATGTTGGCTAGGATAAAGGTGAAGTAGGAGCTCTGGCTAATGAAATGAAGGGGAGATTTTGAGGCAAGTGAAACTCCCTTTATTAGGTGCAATAGGAAGCTAGAAAAATTGTTTTTCTCAAGAGGCAGAGAAGAGCAGTTAGACCTTTGCTTCAGGAAGTCTTAATCATGCCTACTGAAGCAAGGGAAGGGATTGTGCTGACACAGCACAGTACAGCACTGGGCTGGGCTGGGCTGGGCTGGCACTGGGCTGGGCTGGCACTGGCACTGGGGCTTTAAGCAGCCCCTTCCTTCCTTCCTTTGAAGGAAGCCTACGAGCCCTCGAACGCACTCGAACGCCCAGGTTCTGTATAGAGGATGACTGCAGGCAAATGGGGACCCTGCTACATTAGGGTGACGTCCCCATCTGCGGCCTTCGAGTGGCAAAATCCTTAGCCTGAGATAGGTAGGCTGCTTTTGAATTTGGCTGAAGACCATTTGTTGGAGGCTGTATCACAGCGCAAGCCGGCGACTTTCTCAGAAGAAAGTAAGCATGGGAGGACATTATTTGCATAGGACAGCCCTCTTCTAAGTCCCATCATTCTGTTGCAGTTGCCATGTAGCGTTACTAGAGGGCAGCATTACGAACATAAGAGCACACCAAGGCTTTTCTTCTGCTTGCTCACATACCTCTTGTTCATGTTCGTCTTGCAGGGCCTGCAGAGTCGAGGACTGCGATGACTGAGTGAATGAGTAATGAGGTACATGCTGGCCTGTATTTGTGGTGAAAGGGGAATGTTTGGAAGGAAAACAGCCAGACGAAAGTGTCAAAGCATACGTGTTTGCTGAGTGATTGAGTGAGTGTCACCTGGCTCTTTGAATGGACATGTGAGAGAGGAACATGCAGCTCCATTGTCCTCAGATGAGAGAGGAAGCACAGATGAATATTTTCCTCAAATAAAAACAATTACACCACCACGAAGCTGACAAGAGCGATATGCTGCTTTGCAGGTGTAAGGATTTGCCATGTTTGGTGCATAAATATGCATGGTTAGCGAGGTTTTTCTCAGAACGTCAGCAGCGCACCCTTTAGTTTTATCCTTAGGCCAGAAATATCAGGCACTCCTTTGGGATAAGAGGCCAAGAAATCCTTTGGGAAGCTTGCTCCAGTCATCTGAAGGAAAGAAATACACTGGGGAAAAGTTACAGAGGGAGCCAGGCTGCACAACATTTGGTCATGGTTCGATAGAAATCTTTAGCAAGGACTTTTGACCACCCCTCGCTGTGGGACCTGGATGCCCATACCTCTTGTTCATGTTCGTCTTGCAGGGCCTGCAGAGTCGAGGACTGCGATGACTGAGTGAATGAGTAATGAGGTACATGCTGGCCTGTATTTGTGGTGAAAGGGGAATGTTTGGAAGGAAAACAGCCAGACGAAAGTGTCAAAGCATACGTGTTTGCTGAGTGATTGAGTGAGTGTCACCTGGCTCTTTGAATGGACATGTGAGAGAGGAACATGCAGCTCCATTGTCCTCAGATGAGAGAGGAAGCACAGATGAATATTTTCCTCAAATAAAAACAATTACACCACCACGAAGCTGACAAGAGTGATATGCTGCTTTGCAGGTGTAAGGATTTGCCATGTTTGGTGCATAAATATGCATGGTTAGCGAGGTTTTTCTCAGAACGTCAGCAGCGCACCCTTTAGTATTATCCTTAGGCCAGAAATATCAGGCACTCCTTTGGGGTAAGAGGCCAAGAAATCCTTTGGGAAGCTTGCTCCAGTCATCTGAAGGATAGAAATACACTGGGGAAAAGTTACAGAGGGAGCCAGGCTGCACAACATTTAGTCATGGTTCGATAGAAATCTTTAGCAAGGACTTTTGACCACCCCTCGCTGTGGGACCTGGATGCCCATACCTCTTGTTCATGTTCGTCGTGCAGGGCCTGCAGAGTCGAGGACTGCGATGACTGAGTGAATGAGTAATGAGGTACATGCTGGCCTGTATTTGTGGTGAAAGGGGAATGTTTGGAAGGAAAACAGCCAGACGAAAGTGTCAAAGCATACGTGTTTGCTGAGTGATTGAGTGAGTGTCACCTGGCTCTTTGAATGGACATGTGAGAGAAAAACATGCAGCTCCATTGTCCTCAGATGAGAGAAGAAGCACAGATGAATATTTTCCTCAAATAAAACCACTTACACCACCACGAAGCTGACAAGAGCGATATGCTGCTTTGCAGGTGTAAGGATTTGCCATGTTTGGTGCATAAATATGCATGGTTAGCGAGGTTTTTCTCAGAACGTCAGCAGCGCACCCTTTAGTATTATCCTTAGGCCAGAAATATCAGGCACTCCTTTGGGGTATGAGGCCAAGAAATCCTTTGGGAAGCTTGCTCCAGTCATCTGAAGGATAGAAAAACACTGGGGAAAAGTTACAGAGGGAGCCAGGCTGCACAACATTTGGTCATGGTTCGATAGAAATCTTTAGCAAGGACTTTTGACCACCCCTCGCTGTGGGACCTGGATGCCCATACCTCTGTGGCTCTGACACCTTTTTTGACCTCTGGATAGCACCGTCTCATTACCCCTCAAACATTCCCTCTGAGTACCCCAGCTTTGGTAGTGCACCAACACGTTTCAATCCCTTGAGTGACTACAGACACCCTTCCTATGTGCTCTCCATTTACATTCCGTCAGTAACCCAGGTGCTTCTGTCACTGTTCAGTCTCAAGTGGCCGGTTGGATGCACATTGCTCGGATGTACAGGCACTTACCACTCTGTACAGCCCTCTCAGCACACACAGACCACACTTCTTTAAATCATAAATACATGTTCTGACTAACAGTAATGCTGTGCCTTCCCTCTGTAGATCATACCCAACGTAAGAAGGACAAATAAATTGAAGAGCGTACCAAACTCTCAACAGACACTGCCAGAACATGTGCTGCTGCCTATTTGCATGCCATGATTATTCTCTATGACCCATCCAACTACTTTCCACATGTACCCTTTCCCTGCCTCATTCATCTGCTCCAATGCCCCTATTTATTTAACAAATGTTAGTGCTCTCAGATATCATAGCGGGAATCTCTATAGCATCTCTTGCCAATAGAAATATCCCAAGGGTCCCTATAACATGCCGCACGGAGGGAAGGGGAGGCAGAAAAATCTTGTTGAGCACCACCTGCAAAAATTCCACGACATGCTCCTTGTTGTACCTTTCAATACAATAACTGCAGTTGGATTGTATGGTGCCCCCCCTTTGGGTTGGTAATGGAACTGTCACACACCTGTTTGCCCCAAATCCCCCCTGTTGCCCCTATCCTTTCAGGGTGCATCCCATAAAGGAGGAGGGGAGCAATAAAAAATATGGGTAGCCTCCCAAATATTGCCCAAAGTCATGTCATTCTGTGCACCCCATCGCCCTTCATAATGCACCCCCCCAAAATCAGAGAGTGTAGGGGGGTGCAGTAAAAAACACATTTTGGGGCTCCTCACTATATGTCCCATCCAATGTATTCACCCTATCTGTGGGACTGGGAACCACTGCATGTGTGTCCACATTTGGCTCTACTCTGAGCCCTCCTCTCTCCCCTGACTTGCCTCCTTCTCATGCATGACACCCTTCTTCACCCCAGGACTCCAGCCTCCCTGGCTCTCCTCCTACACCTCTTCTCTAATCTCTAACCCCCACCCACTACACCCACCTCATCTGTTCCCCTTCCACTGACCCCGCCCCTTGCACTAGCCACACCCATGTTACTTACCAACCACTCTGCAATTCACCTGTCACTGACCCCGCCCCTTGCACTAGCCACACCCATGTTACTTACCAACCACTCTGCAACTCACCTGTCACTGACCCCGCCCCTTGCACTAGCCACACCCATGTTACTTACCAACCACTCTGCAACTCACCTGTCACTGACCCTTGCACTAGCCACACTCATGTTACTTACCAACCACTCTGCAATTCCCGCCCTTTGCACTAGCCACACCCATTTAACTTACCAACCACTCTGCAATTCACCTGTCACTGACCCCGCCCCTTGCACTAGCCACACCCATGTTACTTACCAACCACTCTGCAATACACCTGTCACTGACCCCGCCCCTTGCACTAGCCACACCCATGTTACTTACCAACCACTCTGCAATTCACCATCTGGCAGGCATGACTCCACTCTCACACCACACACACAGTTTATACTTACCAATTGGCCACATAGACACATCTGGAACTTACCTCTGCTGCACCACAGTCACCTCGTGCCGATCCCGGGACTTGAACCCTGGTCACCTGGATGGAAGGCAGGAACTTACCCCCTGGACCACACTGGTTTCCATGTCAGTACCCTATCAAATCGTCCCCAGAACATGGTCTTCCGTTTCATGTGCAATGGAAGCCACAAGCACTGACACCAGCTGCTGTATGTTGGTCATAGTTACTACTGCAGTGGTTCCGACCTCAAAGGAGCTGTAGCTCAATGGGAAGTCTCGTGCCTCTGGTGTCACAGGTTCTCCGAAGACCAGGGTTCAAGTCCTGCAAATGCGGTCCAAGTGACCTCAGAGGGTACATTTTCAATCTGTGGTTTAATTTTCATTTGCTAATTTTTTATTCACTTGGAAAAACAGAGGAGAAAAGTGCCACTCTTTTGGCACGTGCGCCCAAAAATTATACATCTTTTCCTGAGGAGTCTGACCTTCCACAAACCTCCCTTTTTCTCAAGTAGGTGCAATAGGGACAATGCCTTATCTTCCCTTATAAATGTGTTTATTCTTAGTCCTTTAAATTCGGCGTACTTTAGAGCACAAATGTTGCCTCAGGTGTATATATGAGCACAAGAATGCAAGGAGGGTGTTATACTGATAGTAAAATAGGTTGGATGGTGGTGATTTTTCGTTTTGGTGAGAGCCGATCCCTCCAATCAGGTCTTTGATGCATGTGATGTTGGCTAGGATAAAGGTGAAGTAGGAGCTCTGGCTAATGAAATGAAGGGGAGATTTTGAGGCAAGTGAAACTCCCTTTATTAGGTGCAATAGGAAGCTAGAAAAATTGTTTTTCTCAAGAGGCAGAGAAGAGCAGTTAGACCTTTGCTTCAGGAAGTCTTAATCATGCCTACTGAAGCAAGTGAAGGGATTGTGGTGACACAGCACAGTACAGTACAGTACAGTACAGTACAGTACGGCACTGGGCTGGGCTGGGCTGGGCTGGGCTGGCACTGGGGCTTTAAGCAGCCCCTTCCTTCCTTCCTTCCTTTGAAGGAAGCCTACGAGCCCTCCAACGCCCTCGAACGCCCAGGTTCTGTATGGAGGATGACTGCAGGCAAATTGGGACCCTGCTACATTAGGGTGACGTCCCCATCTGCGGCTTTCGAGTGGCAAAATCCTTAGCCTGAGATAGGTAGGCTGCTTTTGAATTTGGCTGAAGACCATTTGTTGGAGGCTGTATCACAGCGCAAGCCGGCGACTTTCTCAGAAGAAAGTAAGCATGGGAGGACATTATTTGCATAGGACAGCCCTCTTCTAAGTCCCATCATTCTGTTGCAGTTGCCATGTAGCGTTACTAGAGGGCAGCATTACGAACATAAGAGCACACCAAGGCTTTTCTTCTGCTTGCTCAGATACCTCTTGTTCATGTTCGTCTTGCAGGGCCTGCAGAGTCTAGGACTGCGATGACTGAGTGAATGAGTAATGAGGTACATGCTGGCCTGTATTTGTGGTGAAAGGGGAATGTTTGGAAGGAAAACAGCCAGACGAAAGTGTCAAAGCATACGTGTTTGCTGAGTGATTGAGTGAGTGTCACCTGGCTCTTTGAATGGACATGTGAGAGGAACATGCAGCTCCATTGTCCTCAGATGAGAGAGAAAGCACAGATGAATATTTTCCTCAAATAAAAACAATTACACCACCACGAAGCTGACAAGAGCGATGTGCTGCTTTGCAGGTGTAAGGATTTGCCATGTTTGGTGCATAAATGTGCATGGTTAGCGAGGTTTTTCTCAGAACGTCAGCAGCGCACCCTTTGGTATTATCCTTAGGCCAGAAATATCAGGCACTCCTTTGGGGTAAGAGGCCAAGAAATCCTTTGGGAAGCTTGCTCCAGTCATCTGAAGGATAGAAATACACTGGGGAAAAGTTACAGAGGGAGCCAGGCTGCACAACATTTGGTCATGGTTCGATAGAAATCTTTAGCAAGGACTTTTGACCACCCCTCGCTGTGGGACCTGGATGCCCATACCTCTTGTTCATGTTCGTCTTGCAGGGCCTGCAGAGTCGAGGACTGCGATGACTGAGTGAATGAGTAATGAGGTACATGCTGGCCTGTATTTGTGGTGAAAGGGGAATGTTTGGAAGGAAAACAGCCAGACGAAAGTGTCAAAGCATACGTGTTTGCTGAGTGATTGAGTGAGTGTCACCTGGCTCTTTGAATGGACATGTGAGAGAGGAACATGCAGCTCCATTGTCCTCAGATGAGAGAGAAAGCACAGATGAATATTTTCCTCAAATAAAAACAATTACACCACCACGAAGCTGACAAGAGCGATGTGCTGCTTTGCAGGTGTAAGGATTTGCCATGTTTGGTGCATAAATATGCCTGGTTAGCGAGGTTTTTCTCAGAACGTCAGCAGCGAACCCTTTAGTATTATCCTTAGGCCAGAAATATCAGGCACTCCTTTGGGGTAAGAGGCCAAGAAATCCTTTGGGAAGCTTGCTCCAGTCATCTGAAGGATAGAAAAACACTGGGGAAAAGTTACAGAGGGAGCCAGGCTGCACAACATTTGGTCATGGTTCGATAGAAATCTTTAGCAAGGACTTTTGACCACCCCTCGCTGTGGGACCTGGATGCCCATACCTCTTGTTCATGTTCGTCTTGCAGGGCCTGCAGAGTCGAGGACTGCGATGACTGAGTGAATGAGTAATGAGGTACATGCTGGCCTGTATTTGTGGTGAAAGGGGAATGTTTGGAAGGAAAACAGCCAGACGAAAGTGTCAAAGCATACGTGTTTGCTGAGTGATTGAGTGAGTGTCACCTGGCTCTTTGAATGGACATGTGAGAGAGGAACATGCAGCTCCATTGTCCTCAGATGAGAGAGGAAGCACAGATGAATATTTTCCTCAAATAAAAACAATTACACCACCACGAAGCTGACAAGAGCGATGTGCTGCTTTGCAGGTGTAAGGATTTGCCATGTTTGGTGCATAAATATGCATGGTTAGCGAGGTTTTTCTCAGAACGTAAGCAGCGCACCCTTTAGTATTATCCTTAGGCCAGAAATATCAGGCACTCCTTTGGGGTATGAGGCCAAGAAATCCTTTGGGAAGCTTGCTCCAGTCATCTGAAGGATAGAAAAACACTGGGGAAAAGTTACAGAGGGAGCCAGGCTGCACAACATTTGGTCATGGTTCGATAGAAATCTTTAGCAAGGACTTTTGACCACCCCTCGCTGTGGGACCTGGATGCCCATACCTCTGTGGCTCTGACACCTTTTTTGACCTCTGGATAGCACCGTCTCATTACCCCTCAAACATTCCCTCTGAGTACCCCAGCTTTGGTAGTGCACCAACACGTTTCAATCCCTTGAGTGACTACAGACACCCTTCCTATGTGCTCTCCATTTACATTCCGTCAGTAACCCAGGTGCTTCTGTCACTGTTCAGTCTCAAGTGGCCGGTTGGATGCACATTGCTCGGATGTACAGGCACTTACCACTCTGTACAGCCCTCTCAGCACACACAGACCACACTTCTTTAAATCATAAATACATGTTCTGACTAACAGTAATGCTGTGCCTTCCCTCTGTAGATCATACCCAACGTAAGAAGGACAAATAAATTGAAGAGCGTACCAAACTCTCAACAGACACTGCCAGAACATGTGCTGCTGCCTATTTGCATGCCATGATTATTCTCTATGACCCATCCAACTACTTTCCACATGTACCCTTTCCCTGCCTCATTCATCTGCTCCAATGCCCCTATTTATTTAACAAATGTTAGTGCTCTCAGATATCATAGCGGGAATCTCTATACCATCTCTTGCCAATAGAAACATCCCAAGGGTCCCTATAACATGCCGCACGGAGGGAAGGGGAGGCAGAAAAATCTTGTTGAGCACCACCTGCAAAAATTCCACGACATGCTCCTTGTTGTACCTTTCAATACAATAACTGCAGTTGGATTGTATGGTGCCCCCCCTTTGGGTTGGTAATGGAACTGTCACACACCTGTTTGCCCCAAATCCCCCCTGTTGCCCCTATCCTTTCAGGGTGCATCCCATAAAGGAGGAGGGGAGCAATAAAAAATATGGGTAGCCTCCCAAATATTGCCCAAAGTCATGTCATTCTGTGCACCCCATCGCCCTTCATAATGCACCCCCCCAAAATCAGAGAGTGTAGGGGGGTGCAGTAAAAAACACATTTTGGGGCTCCTCACTATATGTCCCATCCAATGTATTCACCCTATCTGTGGGACTGGGAACCACTGCATGTGTGTCCACATTTGGCTCTACTCTGAGCCCTCCTCTCTCCCCTGACTTGCCTCCTTCTCATGCATGACACCCTTCTTCACCCCAGGACTCCAGCCTCCCTGGCTCTCCTCTATGTCATTAATCTCTAACCCCCACCCACTACACCCACCTCATCTGTTCCCCTTCCAATGACCCCGCCCCTTGCACTAGCCACACCCATGTTACTTACCAACCACTCTGCAATTCACCTGTCACTGACCCCGCCCTTTGCACTAGCCACACGAATTTAACTTACCAACCACTCTGCAATTCACCTGTCACTGACCCCGACCCCACCCCTTGCACTAGCCACACCCATGTTACTTACCAACCACTCTGCAATTCACCTGTCACTGACCCCGCCCCTTGCACTAGCCACACCCATGTTACTTACCAACCACTCTGCAATTCACCTGTCACTGACCCCGACCCTTGCACTAGCCACACCCATGTTACTTACCAACCACTCTACAACTCACCTGTCACTGACCCCGCCCCTTGCACTAGCCACACCCATGTTACTTACCAACCACTCTGCAATTCACCTGTCACTGACCCCGCCCTTTGCACTAGCCACACCCATTTAACTTACCAACCACTCTGCAATACACCTGTCACTGACCCCGCCCCTTGCACTAGCCACACCCATGTTACTTACCAACCACTCTGCAATTCACCTGTCACTGACCCCACCCCTTGCACTAGCCACACCCATGTTACTTACCAACCACTCTGCAATTCACCTGTCACTGACCCCGCCCTTTGCACTAGCCACACCCATTTAACTTACCAACCACTCTGCAATACACCTGTCACTGACCCCGCCCCTTGCACTAGCCACACCTATGTTACTTACCAACCACTCTGCAATTCACCTGTCACTGACCCCGCCCTTTGCACTAGCCACACCCATTTAACTTACCAACCACTCTGCAATACACCTGTCACTGACCCCGCCCCTTGCACTAGCCACACCCATGTTACTTACCAACCACTCTGCAATTCACCATCTGGCAGGCATGACTCCACTCTCACACCACACACACACACAGTTTATACTTACCAATTGGCCACATAGACACATCTGGAACTTACCTCTGCTGCACCACAGTCACCTCGTGCCGATCCCGGGACTTGAACCCTGGTCACCTGGATGGAAGGCAGGAACTTACCCCCTGGACCACACTGGTTTCCATGTCAGTACCCTATCAAATCGTCCCCATAACATGGTCTTCCGTTTCATGTGCAATGGAAGCCACAAGCACTGACACCAGGTGCTGTATGTTGGTCATAGTTACTACTGCAGTGGTTCCGACCTCAAAGGAGCTGTAGCTCAACGGTAAGTCTCGTGCCTCTGGTGTCACATGTTCTCCCAAGACCAGGGTTCAAGTCCTGCAAATGCGGTCCAAGTGACCTGAGAGGGTACATTTTCAATCTGTGGTTTAATTTTCATTTGCTAATTTTTTATTCACTTGGAAAAACAGAGGAGAAAAGTGCCACTCTTTTGGCACGTGCGCCCAAAAATTATACATCTTTTCCTGAGGAGTCTGACCTTCCACAAACCTCCCTTTTTCTCAAGTAGGTGCAATAGGGACAATGCCTTATCTTCCCTTATAAATGTGTTTATTCTTAGTCCTTTAAATTCGGCGTACTTTAGAGCACAAATGTTGCCTCAGGTGTATATATGAGCACAAGAATGCAAGGAGGGTGTTATACTGATAGTAAAATAGGTTGGATGGTGGTGATTTTTCGTTTTGGTGAGAGCCGATCCCTCCAATCAGGTCTTTGATGCATGTGATGTTGGCTAGGATAAAGGTGAAGTAGGAGCTCTGGCTAATGAAATGAAGGGGAGATTTTGAGGCAAGTGAAACTCCCTTTATTAGGTGCAATAGGAAGCTAGAAAAATTGTTTTTCTCAAGAGGCAGAGAAGAGCAGTTAGACCTTTGCTTCAGGAAGTCTTAATCATACCTACTGAAGCAAGTGAAGGGATTGTGGTGACACAGCACAGTACAGTACAGTACGGCACTGGGCTGGGCTGGGCTGGGCTGGCACTGGGGCTTTAAGCAGCCCCTTCCTTCCTTCCTTCCTTTGAAGGAAGCCTACGAGCCCTCGATCGCACTCGAACGCCCAGGTTCTGTATGGAGGATGACTGCAGGCAAATTGGGACCCTGCTACATTAGGGTGACGTCCCCATCTGCGGCCTTCGAGTGGCAAAATCCTTAGCCTGAGATAGGTAGGCTGCTTTTGAATTTGGCTGAAGACCATTTGTTGGAGGCTGTATCACAGCGCAAGCCGGCGACTTTCTCAGAAGAAAGTAAGCATGGGAGGACATTATTTGCATAGGACAGCCCTCTTCTAAGTCCCATCATTCTGTTGCAGTTGCCATGTAGCGTTACTAGAGGGCAGCATTGCGAACATAAGAGCACACCAAGGCTTTTCTTCTGCTTGCTCAGATACCTCTTGTTCATGTTCGTCTTGCAGGGCCTGCAGAGTCGAGGACTGCGATGACTGAGTGAATGAGTAATGAGGTACATGCTGGCCTGTATTTGTGGTGAAAGGGGAATGTTTGGAAGGAAAACAGCCAGACGAAAGTGTCAAAGCATACGTGTTTGCTGAGTGATTGAGTGAGTGTCACCTGGCTCTTTGAATGGACATGTGAGAGAGGAACATGCAGCTCCATTGTCCTCAGATGAGAGAGGAAGCACAGATGAATATTTTCCTCAAATAAAAACAATTACACCACCACGAAGCTGACAAGAGCGATATGCTGCTTTGCAGGTGTAAGGATTTGCCATGTTTGGTGCATAAATATGCATGGTTAGCGAGGTTTTTCTCAGAACGTCAGCAGCGCACCCTTTAGTTTTATCCTTAGGCCAAAAATATCAGGCACTCCTTTGGGATAAGAGGCCAAGAAATCCTTTGGGAAGCTTGCTCCAGTCATCTGAAGGAAAGAAATACACTGGGGAAAAGTTACAGAGGGAGCCAGGCTGCACAACATTTGGTCATGGTTCGATAGAAATCTTTAGCAAGGACTTTTGACCACCCCTCGCTGTGGGACCTGGATGCCCATACCTCTTGTTCATGTTCGTCTTGCAGGGCCTGCAGAGTCGAGGACTGCGATGACTGAGTGAATGAGTAATGAGGTACATGCTGGCCTGTATTTGTGGTGAAAGGGGAATGTTTGGAAGGAAAACAGCCAGACGAAAGTGTCAAAGCATACGTGTTTGCTGAGTGATTGAGTGAGTGTCACCTGGCTCTTTGAATGGACATGTGAGAGAGGAACATGCAGCTCCATTGTCCTCAGATGAGAGAGGAAGCACAGATGAATATTTTCCTCAAATAAAAACAATTACACCACCACGAAGCTGACAAGAGCGATATGCTGCTTTGCAGGTGTAAGGATTTGCCATGTTTGGTGCATAAATATGCATGGTTAGCGAGGTTTTTCTCAGAACGTCAGCAGCGCACCCTTTAGTATTATCCTTAGGCCAGAAATATCAGGCACTCCTTTGGGGTATGAGGCCAAGAAATCCTTTGGGAAGCTTGCTCCAGTCATCTGAAGGATAGAAAAACACTGGGGAAAAGTTACAGAGGGAGCCAGGCTGCACAACATTTGGTCATGGTTCGATAGAAATCTTTAGCAAGGACTTTTGACCACCCCTCGCTGTGGGACCTGGATGCCCATACCTCTGTGGCTCTGACACCTTTTTTGACCTCTGGATAGCACCGTCTCATTACCCCTCAAACATTCCCTCTGAGTACCCCAGCTTTGGTAGTGCACCAACACGTTTCAATCCCTTGAGTGACTACAGACACCCTTCCTATGTGCTCTCCATTTACATTCCGTCAGTAACCCAGGTGCTTCTGTCACTGTTCAGTCTCAAGTGGCCGGTTGGATGCACATTGCTCGGATGTACAGGCACTTACCACTCTGTACAGCCCTCTCAGCACACACAGACCACACTTCTTTAAATCATAAATACATGTTCTGACTAACAGTAATGCTGTGCCTTCCCTCTGTAGATCATACCCAACGTAAGAAGGACAAATAAATTGAAGAGCGTACCAAACTCTCAACAGACACTGCCAGAACATGTGCTGCTGCCTATTTGCATGCCATGATTATTCTCTATGACCCATCCAACTACTTTCCACATGTACCCTTTCCCTGCCTCATTCATCTGCTCCAATGCCCCTATTTATTTAACAAATGTTAGTGCTCTCAGATATCATAGCGGGAATCTCTATAGCATCTCTTGCCAATAGAAATATCCCAAGGGTCCCTATAACATGCCGCACGGAGGGAAGGGGAGGCAGAAAAATCTTGTTGAGCACCACCTGCAAAAATTCCACGACATGCTCCTTGTTGTACCTTTCAATACAATAACTGCAGTTGGATTGTATGGTGCCCCCCCTTTGGGTTGGTAATGGAACTGTCACACACCTGTTTGCCCCAAATCCCCCCTGTTGCCCCTATCCTTTCAGGGTGCATCCCATAAAGGAGGAGGGGAGCAATAAAAAATATGGGTAGCCTCCCAAATATTGCCCAAAGTCATGTCATTCTGTGCACCCCATCGCCCTTCATAATGCACCCCCCCAAAATCAGAGAGTGTAGGGGGGTGCAGTAAAAAACACATTTTGGGGCTCCTCACTATATGTCCCATCCAATGTATTCACCCTATCTGTGGGACTGGGAACCACTGCATGTGTGTCCACATTTGGCTCTACTCTGAGCCCTCCTCTCTCCCCTGACTTGCCTCCTTCTCATGCATGACACCCTTCTTCACCCCAGGACTCCAGCCTCCCTGGCTCTCCTCCTACACCTCTTCTCTATGTCATTAATCTCTAACCCCCACCCACTACACCCACCTCATCTGTTCCCCTTCCACTGACCCCGCCCCTTGCACTAGCCACACCCATGTTACTTACCAACCACTCTGCAATTCAGCTGTCACTGACCCCGCCCCTTGCACTAGCCACACCCATGTTACTTACCAACCACTCTGCAACTCACCTGTCACTGACCCCGCCCCTTGCACTAGCCACACCCATGTTACTTACCAACCACTCTGCAACTCACCTGTCACTGACCCTTGCACTAGCCACACTCATGTTACTTACCAACCACTCTGCAATTCCCGCCCTTTGCACTAGCCACACCCATTTAACTTACCAACCACTCTGCAATTCACCTGTCACTGACCCCGCCCCTTGCACTAGCCACACCCATGTTACTTACCAACCACTCTGCAATACACCTGTCACTGACCCCGCCCCTTGCACTAGCCACACCCATGTTACTTACCAACCACTCTGCAATTCACCATCTGGCAGGCATGACTCCACTCTCACACCACACACACAGTTTATACTTACCAATTGGCCACATAGACACATCTGGAACTTACCTCTGCTGCACCACAGTCACCTCGTGCCGATCCCGGGACTTGAACCCTGGTCACCTGGATGGAAGGCAGGAACTTACCCCCTGGACCACACTGGTTTCCATGTCAGTACCCTATCAAATCGTCCCCAGAACATGGTCTTCCGTTTCATGTGCAATGGAAGACACAAGCACTGACACCAGCTGCTGTATGTTGGTCATAGTTACTACTGCAGTGGTTCCGACCTCAAAGGAGCTGTAGCTCAATGGGAAGTCTCGTGCCTCTGGTGTCACAGGTTCTCCGAAGACCAGGGTTCAAGTCCTGCAAATGCGGTCCAAGTGACCTCAGAGGGTACATTTTCAATCTGTGGTTTAATTTTCATTTGCTAATTTTTTATTCACTTGGAAAAACAGAGGAGAAAAGTGCCACTCTTTTGGCACGTGCGCCCAAAAATTATACATCTTTTCCTGAGGAGTCTGACCTTCCACAAACCTCCCTTTTTCTCAAGTAGGTGCAATAGGGACAATGCCTTATCTTCCCTTATAAATGTGTTTATTCTTAGTCCTTTAAATTCGGCGTACTTTAGAGCACAAATGTTGCCTCAGGTGTATATATGAGCACAAGAATGCAAGGAGGGTGTTATACTGATAGTAAAATAGGTTGGATGGTGGTGATTTTTCGTTTTGGTGAGAGCCGATCCCTCCAATCAGGTCTTTGATGCATGTGATGTTGGCTAGGATAAAGGTGAAGTAGGAGCTCTGGCTAATGAAATGAAGGGGAGATTTTGAGGCAAGTGAAACTCCCTTTATTAGGTGCAATAGGAAGCTAGAAAAATTGTTTTTCTCAAGAGGCAGAGAAGAGCAGTTAGACCTTTGCTTCAGGAAGTCTTAATCATGCCTACTGAAGCAAGTGAAGGGATTGTGGTGACACAGCACAGTACAGTACAGTACAGTACGGCACTGGGCTGGGCTGGGCTGGGCTGGCACTGGGGCTTTAAGCAGCCCCTTCCTTCCTTCCTTCCTTTGAAGGAAGCCTACGAGCCCTCCAACGCCCTCGAACGCCCAGGTTCTGTATGGAGGATGACTGCAGGCAAATTGGGACCCTGCTACATTAGGGTGACGTCCCCATCTGCGGCTTTCGAGTGGCAAAATCCTTAGCCTGAGATAGGTAGGCTGCTTTTGAATTTGGCTGAAGACCATTTGTTGGAGGCTGTATCACAGCGCAAGCCGGCGACTTTCTCAGAAGAAAGTAAGCATGGGAGGACATTATTTGCATAGGACAGCCCTCTTCTAAGTCCCATCATTCTGTTGCAGTTGCCATGTAGCGTTACTAGAGGGCAGCATTACGAACATAAGAGCACACCAAGGCTTTTCTTCTGCTTGCTCAGATACCTCTTGTTCATGTTCGTCTTGCAGGGCCTGCAGAGTCTAGGACTGCGATGACTGAGTGAATGAGTAATGAGGTACATGCTGGCCTGTATTTGTGGTGAAAGGGGAATGTTTGGAAGGAAAACAGCCAGACGAAAGTGTCAAAGCATACGTGTTTGCTGAGTGATTGAGTGAGTGTCACCTGGCTCTTTGAATGGACATGTGAGAGGAACATGCAGCTCCATTGTCCTCAGATGAGAGAGAAAGCACAGATGAATATTTTCCTCAAATAAAAACAATTACACCACCACGAAGCTGACAAGAGCGATGTGCTGCTTTGCAGGTGTAAGGATTTGCCATGTTTGGTGCATAAATGTGCATGGTTAGCGAGGTTTTTCTCAGAACGTCAGCAGCGCACCCTTTGGTATTATCCTTAGGCCAGAAATATCAGGCACTCCTTTGGGGTAAGAGGCCAAGAAATCCTTTGGGAAGCTTGCTCCAGTCATCTGAAGGATAGAAATACACTGGGGAAAAGTTACAGAGGGAGCCAGGCTGCACAACATTTGGTCATGGTTCGATAGAAATCTTTAGCAAGGACTTTTGACCACCCCTCGCTGTGGGACCTGGATGCCCATACCTCTTGTTCATGTTCGTCTTGCAGGGCCTGCAGAGTCGAGGACTGCGATGACTGAGTGAATGAGTAATGAGGTACATGCTGGCCTGTATTTGTGGTGAAAGGGGAATGTTTGGAAGGAAAACAGCCAGACGAAAGTGTCAAAGCATACGTGTTTGCTGAGTGATTGAGTGAGTGTCACCTGGCTCTTTGAATGGACATGTGAGAGAGGAACATGCAGCTCCATTGTCCTCAGATGAGAGAGAAAGCACAGATGAATATTTTCCTCAAATAAAAACAATTACACCACCACGAAGCTGACAAGAGCGATGTGCTGCTTTGCAGGTGTAAGGATTTGCCATGTTTGGTGCATAAATATGCCTGGTTAGCGAGGTTTTTCTCAGAACGTCAGCAGCGAACCCTTTAGTATTATCCTTAGGCCAGAAATATCAGGCACTCCTTTGGGGTAAGAGGCCAAGAAATCCTTTGGGAAGCTTGCTCCAGTCATCTGAAGGATAGAAAAACACTGGGGAAAAGTTACAGAGGGAGCTAGGCTGCACAACATTTGGTCATGGTTCGATAGAAATCTTTAGCAAGGACTTTTGACCACCCCTCGCTGTGGGACCTGGATGCCCATACCTCTTGTTCATGTTCGTCTTGCAGGGCCTGCAGAGTCGAGGACTGCGATGACTGAGTGAATGAGTAATGAGGTACATGCTGGCCTGTATTTGTGGTGAAAGGGGAATGTTTGGAAGGAAAACAGCCAGACGAAAGTGTCAAAGCATACGTGTTTGCTGAGTGATTGAGTGAGTGTCACCTGGCTCTTTGAATGGACATGTGAGAGAGGAACATGCAGCTCCATTGTCCTCAGATGAGAGAGGAAGCACAGATGAATATTTTCCTCAAATAAAAACAATTACACCACCACGAAGCTGACAAGAGCGATGTGCTGCTTTGCAGGTGTAAGGATTTGCCATGTTTGGTGCATAAATATGCATGGTTAGCGAGGTTTTTCTCAGAACGTAAGCAGCGCACCCTTTAGTATTATCCTTAGGCCAGAAATATCAGGCACTCCTTTGGGGTATGAGGCCAAGAAATCCTTTGGGAAGCTTGCTCCAGTCATCTGAAGGATAGAAAAACACTGGGGAAAAGTTACAGAGGGAGCCAGGCTGCACAACATTTGGTCATGGTTCGATAGAAATCTTTAGCAAGGACTTTTGACCACCCCTCGCTGTGGGACCTGGATGCCCATACCTCTGTGGCTCTGACACCTTTTTTGACCTCTGGATAGCACCGTCTCATTACCCCTCAAACATTCCCTCTGAGTACCCCAGCTTTGGTAGTGCACCAACACGTTTCAATCCCTTGAGTGACTACAGACACCCTTCCTATGTGCTCTCCATTTACATTCCGTCAGTAACCCAGGTGCTTCTGTCACTGTTCAGTCTCAAGTGGCCGGTTGGATGCACATTGCTCGGATGTACAGGCACTTACCACTCTGTACAGCCCTCTCAGCACACACAGACCACACTTCTTTAAATCATAAATACATGTTCTGACTAACAGTAATGCTGTGCCTTCCCTCTGTAGATCATACCCAACGTAAGAAGGACAAATAAATTGAAGAGCGTACCAAACTCTCAACAGACACTGCCAGAACATGTGCTGCTGCCTATTTGCATGCCATGATTATTCTCTATGACCCATCCAACTACTTTCCACATGTACCCTTTCCCTGCCTCATTCATCTGCTCCAATGCCCCTATTTATTTAACAAATGTTAGTGCTCTCAGATATCATAGCGGGAATCTCTATAGCATCTCTTGCCAATAGAAATATCCCAAGGGTCCCTATAACATGCCGCACGGAGGGAAGGGGAGGCAGAAAAATCTTGTTGAGCACCACCTGCAAAAATTCCACGACATGCTCCTTGTTGTACCTTTCAATACAATAACTGCAGTTGGATTGTATGGTGCCCCCCCTTTGGGTTGGTAATGGAACTGTCACACACCTGTTTGCCCCAAATCCCCCCTGTTGCCCCTATCCTTTCAGGGTGCATCCCATAAAGGAGGAGGGGAGCAATAAAAAATATGGGTAGCCTCCCAAATATTGCCCAAAGTCATGTCATTCTGTGCACCCCATCGCCCTTCATAATGCACCCCCCCAAAATCAGAGAGTGTAGGGGGGTGCAGTAAAAAACACATTTTGGGGCTCCTCACTATATGTCCCATCCAATGTATTCACCCTATCTGTGGGACTGGGAACCACTGCATGTGTGTCCACATTTGGCTCTACTCTGAGCCCTCCTCTCTCCCCTGACTTGCCTCCTTCTCATGCATGACACCCTTCTTCACCCCAGGACTCCAGCCTCCCTGGCTCTCCTCCTACACCTCTTCTCTATGTCATTAATCTCTAACCCCCACCCACTACACCCACCTCATCTGTTCCCCTTCCACTGACCCCGCCCCTTGCACTAGCCACACCCATGTTACTTACCAACCACTCTGCAATTCAGCTGTCACTGACCCCGCCCCTTGCACTAGCCACACCCATGTTACTTACCAACCACTCTGCAACTCACCTGTCACTGACCCCGCCCCTTGCACTAGCCACACCCATGTTACTTACCAACCACTCTGCAACTCACCTGTCACTGACCCTTGCACTAGCCACACTCATGTTACTTACCAACCACTCTGCAATTCCCGCCCTTTGCACTAGCCACACCCATTTAACTTACCAACCACTCTGCAATTCACCTGTCACTGACCCCGCCCCTTGCACTAGCCACACCCATGTTACTTACCAACCACTCTGCAATACACCTGTCACTGACCCCGCCCCTTGCACTAGCCACACCCATGTTACTTACCAACCACTCTGCAATTCACCATCTGGCAGGCATGACTCCACTCTCACACCACACACACAGTTTATACTTACCAATTGGCCACATAGACACATCTGGAACTTACCTCTGCTGCACCACAGTCACCTCGTGCCGATCCCGGGACTTGAACCCTGGTCACCTGGATGGAAGGCAGGAACTTACCCCCTGGACCACACTGGTTTCCATGTCAGTACCCTATCAAATCGTCCCCAGAACATGGTCTTCCGTTTCATGTGCAATGGAAGACACAAGCACTGACACCAGCTGCTGTATGTTGGTCATAGTTACTACTGCAGTGGTTCCGACCTCAAAGGAGCTGTAGCTCAATGGGAAGTCTCGTGCCTCTGGTGTCACAGGTTCTCCGAAGACCAGGGTTCAAGTCCTGCAAATGCGGTCCAAGTGACCTCAGAGGGTACATTTTCAATCTGTGGTTTAATTTTCATTTGCTAATTTTTTATTCACTTGGAAAAACAGAGGAGAAAAGTGCCACTCTTTTGGCACGTGCGCCCAAAAATTATACATCTTTTCCTGAGGAGTCTGACCTTCCACAAACCTCCCTTTTTCTCAAGTAGGTGCAATAGGGACAATGCCTTATCTTCCCTTATAAATGTGTTTATTCTTAGTCCTTTAAATTCGGCGTACTTTAGAGCACAAATGTTGCCTCAGGTGTATATATGAGCACAAGAATGCAAGGAGGGTGTTATACTGATAGTAAAATAGGTTGGATGGTGGTGATTTTTCGTTTTGGTGAGAGCCGATCCCTCCAATCAGGTCTTTGATGCATGTGATGTTGGCTAGGATAAAGGTGAAGTAGGAGCTCTGGCTAATGAAATGAAGGGGAGATTTTGAGGCAAGTGAAACTCCCTTTATTAGGTGCAATAGGAAGCTAGAAAAATTGTTTTTCTCAAGAGGCAGAGAAGAGCAGTTAGACCTTTGCTTCAGGAAGTCTTAATCATGCCTACTGAAGCAAGTGAAGGGATTGTGGTGACACAGCACAGTACAGTACAGTACAGTACGGCACTGGGCTGGGCTGGGCTGGGCTGGCACTGGGGCTTTAAGCAGCCCCTTCCTTCCTTCCTTCCTTTGAAGGAAGCCTACGAGCCCTCCAACGCCCTCGAACGCCCAGGTTCTGTATGGAGGATGACTGCAGGCAAATTGGGACCCTGCTACATTAGGGTGACGTCCCCATCTGCGGCTTTCGAGTGGCAAAATCCTTAGCCTGAGATAGGTAGGCTGCTTTTGAATTTGGCTGAAGACCATTTGTTGGAGGCTGTATCACAGCGCAAGCCGGCGACTTTCTCAGAAGAAAGTAAGCATGGGAGGACATTATTTGCATAGGACAGCCCTCTTCTAAGTCCCATCATTCTGTTGCAGTTGCCATGTAGCGTTACTAGAGGGCAGCATTACGAACATAAGAGCACACCAAGGCTTTTCTTCTGCTTGCTCAGATACCTCTTGTTCATGTTCGTCTTGCAGGGCCTGCAGAGTCTAGGACTGCGATGACTGAGTGAATGAGTAATGAGGTACATGCTGGCCTGTATTTGTGGTGAAAGGGGAATGTTTGGAAGGAAAACAGCCAGACGAAAGTGTCAAAGCATACGTGTTTGCTGAGTGATTGAGTGAGTGTCACCTGGCTCTTTGAATGGACATGTGAGAGGAACATGCAGCTCCATTGTCCTCAGATGAGAGAGAAAGCACAGATGAATATTTTCCTCAAATAAAAACAATTACACCACCACGAAGCTGACAAGAGCGATGTGCTGCTTTGCAGGTGTAAGGATTTGCCATGTTTGGTGCATAAATGTGCATGGTTAGCGAGGTTTTTCTCAGAACGTCAGCAGCGCACCCTTTGGTATTATCCTTAGGCCAGAAATATCAGGCACTCCTTTGGGGTAAGAGGCCAAGAAATCCTTTGGGAAGCTTGCTCCAGTCATCTGAAGGATAGAAATACACTGGGGAAAAGTTACAGAGGGAGCCAGGCTGCACAACATTTGGTCATGGTTCGATAGAAATCTTTAGCAAGGACTTTTGACCACCCCTCGCTGTGGGACCTGGATGCCCATACCTCTTGTTCATGTTCGTCTTGCAGGGCCTGCAGAGTCGAGGACTGCGATGACTGAGTGAATGAGTAATGAGGTACATGCTGGCCTGTATTTGTGGTGAAAGGGGAATGTTTGGAAGGAAAACAGCCAGACGAAAGTGTCAAAGCATACGTGTTTGCTGAGTGATTGAGTGAGTGTCACCTGGCTCTTTGAATGGACATGTGAGAGAGGAACATGCAGCTCCATTGTCCTCAGATGAGAGAGAAAGCACAGATGAATATTTTCCTCAAATAAAAACAATTACACCACCACGAAGCTGACAAGAGCGATGTGCTGCTTTGCAGGTGTAAGGATTTGCCATGTTTGGTGCATAAATATGCCTGGTTAGCGAGGTTTTTCTCAGAACGTCAGCAGCGAACCCTTTAGTATTATCCTTAGGCCAGAAATATCAGGCACTCCTTTGGGGTAAGAGGCCAAGAAATCCTTTGGGAAGCTTGCTCCAGTCATCTGAAGGATAGAAAAACACTGGGGAAAAGTTACAGAGGGAGCTAGGCTGCACAACATTTGGTCATGGTTCGATAGAAATCTTTAGCAAGGACTTTTGACCACCCCTCGCTGTGGGACCTGGATGCCCATACCTCTTGTTCATGTTCGTCTTGCAGGGCCTGCAGAGTCGAGGACTGCGATGACTGAGTGAATGAGTAATGAGGTACATGCTGGCCTGTATTTGTGGTGAAAGGGGAATGTTTGGAAGGAAAACAGCCAGACGAAAGTGTCAAAGCATACGTGTTTGCTGAGTGATTGAGTGAGTGTCACCTGGCTCTTTGAATGGACATGTGAGAGAGGAACATGCAGCTCCATTGTCCTCAGATGAGAGAGGAAGCACAGATGAATATTTTCCTCAAATAAAAACAATTACACCACCACGAAGCTGACAAGAGCGATGTGCTGCTTTGCAGGTGTAAGGATTTGCCATGTTTGGTGCATAAATATGCATGGTTAGCGAGGTTTTTCTCAGAACGTAAGCAGCGCACCCTTTAGTATTATCCTTAGGCCAGAAATATCAGGCACTCCTTTGGGGTATGAGGCCAAGAAATCCTTTGGGAAGCTTGCTCCAGTCATCTGAAGGATAGAAAAACACTGGGGAAAAGTTACAGAGGGAGCCAGGCTGCACAACATTTGGTCATGGTTCGATAGAAATCTTTAGCAAGGACTTTTGACCACCCCTCGCTGTGGGACCTGGATGCCCATACCTCTGTGGCTCTGACACCTTTTTTGACCTCTGGATAGCACCGTCTCATTACCCCTCAAACATTCCCTCTGAGTACCCCAGCTTTGGTAGTGCACCAACACGTTTCAATCCCTTGAGTGACTACAGACACCCTTCCTATGTGCTCTCCATTTACATTCCGTCAGTAACCCAGGTGCTTCTGTCACTGTTCAGTCTCAAGTGGCCGGTTGGATGCACATTGCTCGGATGTACAGGCACTTACCACTCTGTACAGCCCTCTCAGCACACACAGACCACACTTCTTTAAATCATAAATACATGTTCTGACTAACAGTAATGCTGTGCCTTCCCTCTGTAGATCATACCCAACGTAAGAAGGACAAATAAATTGAAGAGCGTACCAAACTCTCAACAGACACTGCCAGAACATGTGCTGCTGCCTATTTGCATGCCATGATTATTCTCTATGACCCATCCAACTACTTTCCACATGTACCCTTTCCCTGCCTCATTCATCTGCTCCAATGCCCCTATTTATTTAACAAATGTTAGTGCTCTCAGATATCATAGCGGGAATCTCTATACCATCTCTTGCCAATAGAAACATCCCAAGGGTCCCTATAACATGCCGCACGGAGGGAAGGGGAGGCAGAAAAATCTTGTTGAGCACCACCTGCAAAAATTCCACGACATGCTCCTTGTTGTACCTTTCAATACAATAACTGCAGTTGGATTGTATGGTGCCCCCCCTTTGGGTTGGTAATGGAACTGTCACACACCTGTTTGCCCCAAATCCCCCCTGTTGCCCCTATCCTTTCAGGGTGCATCCCATAAAGGAGGAGGGGAGCAATAAAAAATATGGGTAGCCTCCCAAATATTGCCCAAAGTCATGTCATTCTGTGCACCCCATCGCCCTTCATAATGCACCCCCCCAAAATCAGAGAGTGTAGGGGGGTGCAGTAAAAAACACATTTTGGGGCTCCTCACTATATGTCCCATCCAATGTATTCACCCTATCTGTGGGACTGGGAACCACTGCATGTGTGTCCACATTTGGCTCTACTCTGAGCCCTCCTCTCTCCCCTGACTTGCCTCCTTCTCATGCATGACACCCTTCTTCACCCCAGGACTCCAGCCTCCCTGGCTCTCCTCTATGTCATTAATCTCTAACCCCCACCCACTACACCCACCTCATCTGTTCCCCTTCCAATGACCCCGCCCCTTGCACTAGCCACACCCATGTTACTTACCAACCACTCTGCAATTCACCTGTCACTGACCCCGCCCTTTGCACTAGCCACACGAATTTAACTTACCAACCACTCTGCAATTCACCTGTCACTGACCCCGCCCCTTGCACTAGCCACACCCATGTTACTTACCAACCACTCTGCAACTCACCTGTCACTGACCCCGCCCCTTGCACTAGCCACACCCATGTTACTTACCAACCACTCTGCAACTCACCTGTCACTGACCCTTGCACTAGCCACACTCATGTTACTTACCAACCACTCTGCAATTCCCGCCCTTTGCACTAGCCACACCCATTTAACTTACCAACCACTCTGCAATTCACCTGTCACTGACCCCGCCCCTTGCACTAGCCACACCCATGTTACTTACCAACCACTCTGCAATACACCTGTCACTGACCCCGCCCCTTGCACTAGCCACACCCATGTTACTTACCAACCACTCTGCAATTCACCATCTGGCAGGCATGACTCCACTCTCACACCACACACACAGTTTATACTTACCAATTGGCCACATAGACACATCTGGAACTTACCTCTGCTGCACCACAGTCACCTCGTGCCGATCCCGGGACTTGAACCCTGGTCACCTGGATGGAAGGCAGGAACTTACCCCCTGGACCACACTGGTTTCCATGTCAGTACCCTATCAAATCGTCCCCAGAACATGGTCTTCCGTTTCATGTGCAATGGAAGACACAAGCACTGACACCAGCTGCTGTATGTTGGTCATAGTTACTACTGCAGTGGATCCGACCTCAAAGGAGCTGTAGCTCAATGGGAAGTCTCGTGCCTCTGGTGTCACAGGTTCTCCGAAGACCAGGGTTCAAGTCCTGCAAATGCGGTCCAAGTGACCTCAGAGGGTACATTTTCAATCTGTGGTTTAATTTTCATTTGCTAATTTTTTATTCACTTGGAAAAACAGAGGAGAAAAGTGCCACTCTTTTGGCACGTGCGCCCAAAAATTATACATCTTTTCCTGAGGAGTCTGACCTTCCACAAACCTCCCTTTTTCTCAAGTAGGTGCAATAGGGACAATGCCTTATCTTCCCTTATAAATGTGTTTATTCTTAGTCCTTTAAATTCGGCGTACTTTAGAGCACAAATGTTGCCTCAGGTGTATATATGAGCACAAGAATGCAAGGAGGGTGTTATACTGATAGTAAAATAGGTTGGATGGTGGTGATTTTTCGTTTTGGTGAGAGCCGATCCCTCCAATCAGGTCTTTGATGCATGTGATGTTGGCTAGGATAAAGGTGAAGTAGGAGCTCTGGCTAATGAAATGAAGGGGAGATTTTGAGGCAAGTGAAACTCCCTTTATTAGGTGCAATAGGAAGCTAGAAAAATTGTTTTTCTCAAGAGGCAGAGAAGAGCAGTTAGACCTTTGCTTCAGGAAGTCTTAATCATGCCTACTGAAGCAAGTGAAGGGATTGTGGTGACACAGCACAGTACAGTACAGTACAGTACGGCACTGGGCTGGGCTGGGCTGGGCTGGCACTGGGGCTTTAAGCAGCCCCTTCCTTCCTTCCTTCCTTTGAAGGAAGCCTACGAGCCCTCCAACGCCCTCGAACGCCCAGGTTCTGTATGGAGGATGACTGCAGGCAAATTGGGACCCTGCTACATTAGGGTGACGTCCCCATCTGCGGCTTTCGAGTGGCAAAATCCTTAGCCTGAGATAGGTAGGCTGCTTTTGAATTTGGCTGAAGACCATTTGTTGGAGGCTGTATCACAGCGCAAGCCGGCGACTTTCTCAGAAGAAAGTAAGCATGGGAGGACATTATTTGCATAGGACAGCCCTCTTCTAAGTCCCATCATTCTGTTGCAGTTGCCATGTAGCGTTACTAGAGGGCAGCATTACGAACATAAGAGCACACCAAGGCTTTTCTTCTGCTTGCTCAGATACCTCTTGTTCATGTTCGTCTTGCAGGGCCTGCAGAGTCGAGGACTGCGATGACTGAGTGAATGAGTAATGAGGTACATGCTGGCCTGTATTTGTGGTGAAAGGGGAATGTTTGGAAGGAAAACAGCCAGACGAAAGTGTCAAAGCATACGTGTTTGCTGAGTGATTGAGTGAGTGTCACCTGGCTCTTTGAATGGACATGTGAGAGAGGAACATGCAGCTCCATTGTCCTCAGATGAGAGAGAAAGCACAGATGAATATTTTCCTCAAATAAAAACAATTACACCACCACGAAGCTGACAAGAGCGATGTGCTGCTTTGCAGGTGTAAGGATTTGCCATGTTTGGTGCATAAATATGCCTGGTTAGCGAGGTTTTTCTCAGAACGTCAGCAGCGAACCCTTTAGTATTATCCTTAGGCCAGAAATATCAGGCACTCCTTTGGGGTAAGAGGCCAAGAAATCCTTTGGGAAGCTTGCTCCAGTCATCTGAAGGATAGAAAAACACTGGGGAAAAGTTACAGAGGGAGCTAGGCTGCACAACATTTGGTCATGGTTCGATAGAAATCTTTAGCAAGGACTTTTGACCACCCCTCGCTGTGGGACCTGGATGCCCATACCTCTTGTTCATGTTCGTCTTGCAGGGCCTGCAGAGTCGAGGACTGCGATGACTGAGTGAATGAGTAATGAGGTACATGCTGGCCTGTATTTGTGGTGAAAGGGGAATGTTTGGAAGGAAAACAGCCAGACGAAAGTGTCAAAGCATACGTGTTTGCTGAGTGATTGAGTGAGTGTCACCTGGCTCTTTGAATGGACATGTGAGAGAGGAACATGCAGCTCCATTGTCCTCAGATGAGAGAGGAAGCACAGATGAATATTTTCCTCAAATAAAAACAATTACACCACCACGAAGCTGACAAGAGCGATGTGCTGCTTTGCAGGTGTAAGGATTTGCCATGTTTGGTGCATAAATATGCATGGTTAGCGAGGTTTTTCTCAGAACGTAAGCAGCGCACCCTTTAGTATTATCCTTAGGCCAGAAATATCAGGCACTCCTTTGGGGTATGAGGCCAAGAAATCCTTTGGGAAGCTTGCTCCAGTCATCTGAAGGATAGAAAAACACTGGGGAAAAGTTACAGAGGGAGCCAGGCTGCACAACATTTGGTCATGGTTCGATAGAAATCTTTAGCAAGGACTTTTGACCACCCCTCGCTGTGGGACCTGGATGCCCATACCTCTGTGGCTCTGACACCTTTTTTGACCTCTGGATAGCACCGTCTCATTACCCCTCAAACATTCCCTCTGAGTACCCCAGCTTTGGTAGTGCACCAACACGTTTCAATCCCTTGAGTGACTACAGACACCCTTCCTATGTGCTCTCCATTTACATTCCGTCAGTAACCCAGGTGCTTCTGTCACTGTTCAGTCTCAAGTGGCCGGTTGGATGCACATTGCTCGGATGTACAGGCACTTACCACTCTGTACAGCCCTCTCAGCACACACAGACCACACTTCTTTAAATCATAAATACATGTTCTGACTAACAGTAATGCTGTGCCTTCCCTCTGTAGATCATACCCAACGTAAGAAGGACAAATAAATTGAAGAGCGTACCAAACTCTCAACAGACACTGCCAGAACATGTGCTGCTGCCTATTTGCATGCCATGATTATTCTCTATGACCCATCCAACTACTTTCCACATGTACCCTTTCCCTGCCTCATTCATCTGCTCCAATGCCCCTATTTATTTAACAAATGTTAGTGCTCTCAGATATCATAGCGGGAATCTCTATACCATCTCTTGCCAATAGAAACATCCCAAGGGTCCCTATAACATGCCGCACGGAGGGAAGGGGAGGCAGAAAAATCTTGTTGAGCACCACCTGCAAAAATTCCACGACATGCTCCTTGTTGTACCTTTCAATACAATAACTGCAGTTGGATTGTATGGTGCCCCCCCTTTGGGTTGGTAATGGAACTGTCACACACCTGTTTGCCCCAAATCCCCCCTGTTGCCCCTATCCTTTCAGGGTGCATCCCATAAAGGAGGAGGGGAGCAATAAAAAATATGGGTAGCCTCCCAAATATTGCCCAAAGTCATGTCATTCTGTGCACCCCATCGCCCTTCATAATGCACCCCCCCAAAATCAGAGAGTGTAGGGGGGTGCAGTAAAAAACACATTTTGGGGCTCCTCACTATATGTCCCATCCAATGTATTCACCCTATCTGTGGGACTGGGAACCACTGCATGTGTGTCCACATTTGGCTCTACTCTGAGCCCTCCTCTCTCCCCTGACTTGCCTCCTTCTCATGCATGACACCCTTCTTCACCCCAGGACTCCAGCCTCCCTGGCTCTCCTCTATGTCATTAATCTCTAACCCCCACCCACTACACCCACCTCATCTGTTCCCCTTCCAATGACCCCGCCCCTTGCACTAGCCACACCCATGTTACTTACCAACCACTCTGCAATTCACCTGTCACTGACCCCGCCCTTTGCACTAGCCACACGAATTTAACTTACCAACCACTCTGCAATTCACCTGTCACTGACCCCGACCCCACCCCTTGCACTAGCCACACCCATGTTACTTACCAACCACTCTGCAATTCACCTGTCACTGACCCCGCCCCTTGCACTAGCCACACCCATGTTACTTACCAACCACTCTGCAATTCACCTGTCACTGACCCCGACCCTTGCACTAGCCACACCCATGTTACTTACCAACCACTCTACAACTCACCTGTCACTGACCCCGCCCCTTGCACTAGCCACACCCATGTTACTTACCAACCACTCTGCAATTTACCTGTCACTGACCCCGCCCTTTGCACTAGCCACACCCATTTAACTTACCAACCACTCTGCAATACACCTGTCACTGACCCCGCCCCTTGCACTAGCCACACCCATGTTACTTACCAACCACTCTGCAATTCACCTGTCACTGATCCCACCCCTTGCACTAGCCACACCCATGTTACTTACCAACCACTCTGCAATTCACCTGTCACTGACCCCGCCCTTTGCACTAGCCACACCCATTTAACTTACCAACCACTCTGCAATACACCTGTCACTGACCCCGCCCCTTGCACTAGCCACACCTATGTTACTTACCAACCACTCTGCAATTCACCTGTCACTGACCCCGCCCTTTGCACTAGCCACACCCATTTAACTTACCAACCACTCTGCAATACACCTGTCACTGACCCCGCCCCTTGCACTAGCCACACCCATGTTACTTACCAACCACTCTGCAATTCACCATCTGGCAGGCATGACTCCACTCTCACACCACACACACACACACACACACACAGTTTATACTTACCAATTGGCCACATAGACACATCTGGAACTTACCTCTGCTGCACCACAGTCACCTCGTGCCGATCCCGGGACTTGAACCCTGGTCACCTGGATGGAAGGCAGGAACTTACCCCCTGGACCACACTGGTTTCCATGTCAGTACCCTATCAAATCGTCCCCATAACATGGTCTTCCGTTTCATGTGCAATGGAAGCCACAAGCACTGACACCAGGTGCTGTATGTTGGTCATAGTTACTACTGCAGTGGTTCCGACCTCAAAGGAGCTGTAGCTCAACGGTAAGTCTCGTGCCTCTGGTGTCACATGTTCTCCCAAGACCAGGGTTCAAGTCCTGCAAATGCGGTCCAAGTGACCTGAGAGGGTACATTTTCAATCTGTGGTTTAATTTTCATTTGCTAATTTTTTATTCACTTGGAAAAACAGAGGAGAAAAGTGCCACTCTTTTGGCACGTGCGCCCAAAAATTATACATCTTTTCCTGAGGAGTCTGACCTTCCACAAACCTCCCTTTTTCTCAAGTAGGTGCAATAGGGACAATGCCTTATCTTCCCTTATAAATGTGTTTATTCTTAGTCCTTTAAATTCGGCGTACTTTAGAGCACAAATGTTGCCTCAGGTGTATATATGAGCACAAGAATGCAAGGAGGGTGTTATACTGATAGTAAAATAGGTTGGATGGTGGTGATTTTTCGTTTTGGTGAGAGCCGATCCCTCCAATCAGGTCTTTGATGCATGTGATGTTGGCTAGGATAAAGGTGAAGTAGGAGCTCTGGCTAATGAAATGAAGGGGAGATTTTGAGGCAAGTGAAACTCCCTTTATTAGGTGCAATAGGAAGCTAGAAAAATTGTTTTTCTCAAGAGGCAGAGAAGAGCAGTTAGACCTTTGCTTCAGGAAGTCTTAATCATACCTACTGAAGCAAGTGAAGGGATTGTGGTGACACAGCACAGTACAGTACAGTACGGCACTGGGCTGGGCTGGGCTGGGCTGGCACTGGGGCTTTAAGCAGCCCCTTCCTTCCTTCCTTCCTTTGAAGGAAGCCTACGAGCCCTCGATCGCACTCGAACGCCCAGGTTCTGTATGGAGGATGACTGCAGGCAAATTGGGACCCTGCTACATTAGGGTGACGTCCCCATCTGCGGCCTTCGAGTGGCAAAATCCTTAGCCTGAGATAGGTAGGCTGCTTTTGAATTTGGCTGAAGACCATTTGTTGGAGGCTGTATCACAGCGCAAGCCGGCGACTTTCTCAGAAGAAAGTAAGCATGGGAGGACATTATTTGCATAGGACAGCCCTCTTCTAAGTCCCATCATTCTGTTGCAGTTGCCATGTAGCGTTACTAGAGGGCAGCATTGCGAACATAAGAGCACACCAAGGCTTTTCTTCTGCTTGCTCAGATACCTCTTGTTCATGTTCGTCTTGCAGGGCCTGCAGAGTCGAGGACTGCGATGACTGAGTGAATGAGTAATGAGGTACATGCTGGCCTGTATTTGTGGTGAAAGGGGAATGTTTGGAAGGAAAACAGCCAGACGAAAGTGTCAAAGCATACGTGTTTGCTGAGTGATTGAGTGAGTGTCACCTGGCTCTTTGAATGGACATGTGAGAGAGGAACATGCAGCTCCATTGTCCTCAGATGAGAGAGGAAGCACAGATGAATATTTTCCTCAAATAAAAACAATTACACCACCACGAAGCTGACAAGAGCGATATGCTGCTTTGCAGGTGTAAGGATTTGCCATGTTTGGTGCATAAATATGCATGGTTAGCGAGGTTTTTCTCAGAACGTCAGCAGCGCACCCTTTAGTTTTATCCTTAGGCCAAAAATATCAGGCACTCCTTTGGGATAAGAGGCCAAGAAATCCTTTGGGAAGCTTGCTCCAGTCATCTGAAGGAAAGAAATACACTGGGGAAAAGTTACAGAGGGAGCCAGGCTGCACAACATTTGGTCATGGTTCGATAGAAATCTTTAGCAAGGACTTTTGACCACCCCTCGCTGTGGGACCTGGATGCCCATACCTCTTGTTCATGTTCGTCTTGCAGGGCCTGCAGAGTCGAGGACTGCGATGACTGAGTGAATGAGTAATGAGGTACATGCTGGCCTGTATTTGTGGTGAAAGGGGAATGTTTGGAAGGAAAACAGCCAGACGAAAGTGTCAAAGCATACGTGTTTGCTGAGTGATTGAGTGAGTGTCACCTGGCTCTTTGAATGGACATGTGAGAGAGGAACATGCAGCTCCATTGTCCTCAGATGAGAGAGGAAGCACAGATGAATATTTTCCTCAAATAAAAACAATTACACCACCACGAAGCTGACAAGAGCGATATGCTGCTTTGCAGGTGTAAGGATTTGCCATGTTTGGTGCATAAATATGCATGGTTAGCGAGGTTTTTCTCAGAACGTCAGCAGCGCACCCTTTAGTATTATCCTTAGGCCAGAAATATCAGGCACTCCTTTGGGGTATGAGGCCAAGAAATCCTTTGGGAAGCTTGCTCCAGTCATCTGAAGGATAGAAAAACACTGGGGAAAAGTTACAGAGGGAGCCAGGCTGCACAACATTTGGTCATGGTTCGATAGAAATCTTTAGCAAGGACTTTTGACCACCCCTCGCTGTGGGACCTGGATGCCCATACCTCTGTGGCTCTGACACCTTTTTTGACCTCTGGATAGCACCGTCTCATTACCCCTCAAACATTCCCTCTGAGTACCCCAGCTTTGGTAGTGCACCAACACGTTTCAATCCCTTGAGTGACTACAGACACCCTTCCTATGTGCTCTCCATTTACATTCCGTCAGTAACCCAGGTGCTTCTGTCACTGTTCAGTCTCAAGTGGCCGGTTGGATGCACATTGCTCGGATGTACAGGCACTTACCACTCTGTACAGCCCTCTCAGCACACACAGACCACACTTCTTTAAATCATAAATACATGTTCTGACTAACAGTAATGCTGTGCCTTCCCTCTGTAGATCATACCCAACGTAAGAAGGACAAATAAATTGAAGAGCGTACCAAACTCTCAACAGACACTGCCAGAACATGTGCTGCTGCCTTTTTGCATGCCATGATTATTCTCTATGACCCATCCAACTACTTTCCACATGTACCCTTTCCCTGCCTCATTCATCTGCTCCAATGCCCCTATTTATTTAACAAATGTTAGTGCTCTCAGATATCATAGCGGGAATCTCTATACCATCTCTTGCCAATAGAAATATCCCAAGGGTCCCTATAACATGTCGCACGGAGGGAAGGGGAGGCAGAAAAATCTTGGTGAGCACCACCTGCAAAAATTCCACGACATGCTCCTTGTTGTACCTTTCAATACAATAACTGCAGTTGGATTGTATGGTGCCCCCCCTTGGGGTTGGTAATGGAACTGTCACATACCTGTTTGCCCCAAATCCCCCCTGTTGCCCCTATCCTTTCGGGGTGCATCCCATAAAGGAGGAGGGGAGCAATAAAAAGTAAGGGTAGCCTCCCAAAAATTGCCCAGAAGTCATGTCATTCTGTGCACCCCATCGCCCTTCATAATGCACTCCCAACCCCCTTTTAAAAGTGCTCCCCCAAATTTGACAGCACCCCCCCAAAATCAGAGAGAGTAGAGGGGTGCAGTAAAAAACACATTTTGGGGCTCCTCACTATATGTCATTAATCTCTAACCCCCACCCACTACATCTGTTCCCCTTCTTTTACCTGTCACTGACCCCACCCCTTGCACTAGCCACACCCATGTTACCAACCACTCTGCAACTCACCTGTCACTGACCCCGCCCCTTGCACTAGCCACACCCATGTTACTTACCAACCACTCTGCAATTCACCTGTCACTGACCCCGACCCTTGCACTAGCCACACCCATGTTACTTACCAACCACTCTGCAACTCACCTGTCACTGACCCTGCCCTTTGCACTAGCCACACCCATGTTACTTACCAACCACTCTGCAACTCACCTGTCACTGACCCCGCCCTTTGCACTAGCCACACCCATTTAACTTACCAACCACTCTGCAATTCACCTGTCACTGATCCCCCGCCCCTTGCACTAGCCACACCCATGTTACTTACCAACCACTCTGCAACTCACCTGTCACTGACCCCGCCCCTTGCACTAGCCACACCCATGTTACTTACCAACCACTCTGCAAATCACCTGTCACTGACCCCACCCTTTGCACTAGCCACACCCAAGTTACTTACCAACCACTCTGCAATTCACCTGTCACTGACCCCGCCCTTTGCACTAGCCACACCCATTTAACTTACCAACCACTCTGCAACTCACCTGTCACTGACCCCGCCCTTTGCACTAGCCACACCCATTTAACTTACCAACCACTCTGCAATTCACCTGTCACTGATCCCCCGCCCCTTGCACTAGCCACACCCAAGTTACTTACCAACCACTCTGCAATTCACCTGTCACTGACCCCTACACTAGCCACACCCAAGTTACTTACCAACCACTCTGCAATTCACCATCTGGCAGGCATGACTCCACTCTCACACCACACTTACTTACCAATTGGCCACATAGACCCATCTGGAACTTACCTCTGCTGCACCACAGTCACCTCGTGCCGATCCCGGGACTTGAACCCTGGTCACCTGGATGGAAGGCAGGAACTTACCCCCTGGACCACACTGGTTTCCATGTCAGTACCCTATCAAATCGTCCCCATAACATGGTCTTCCGTTTCATGTGCAATGGAAGCCACAAGCACTGACACCAGGTGCTGTATGTTGGTCATAGATACTACTGCAGTGGTTCAGACCACCAAGGAGCTGTAGCTCAACGGTAAGTCTCGTGCCTCTGGTGTCAGAGGTTCTCCCAAGACCAGGGTTCAAGTCCTGCCAATGCGGTCTAAGGGACATGAGAGGGTACATTTTCAATCTGTGGTTTAATTTTCATTTGCTAATTTTTTATTCACTTGGAAAAACAGAGGAGAAAAGTGCCACTCTTTTGGCACGTGCGCCCAAAAATTATACATCTTTTCCTGAGGAGTCTGACCTTCCACAAACCTCCCTTTTTCTCAAGTAGGTGCAATAGGGACCATGCCTTATCTTCCCTTATAAATGTGTTTATTCTTAGTCCTTTAAATTCGGCGTACTTTAGAGCACAAATGTTGCCTCAGGTGTATATATGAGCACAAGAATGCAAGGAGGGTGTTATACTGATAGTAAAATAGGTTGGATGGTGGTGATTTTTCGTTTTGCTGAGAGCCGATCCCTCCAATCAGGTCTTTGATGCATGTGATGTTGGCTAGGATAAAGGTGAAGTAGGAGCTCTGGCTAATGAAATGAAGGGGAGATTTTGAGGCAAGTGAAACTCCCTTTATTAGGTGCAATAGGAAGCTAGAAAAATTGTTTTTCTCAAGAGGCAGAGAAGAGCAGTTAGACCTTTGCTTCAGGAAGTCTTAATCATGCCTACTGAAGCAAGTGAAGGGATTGTGCTGACACAGCACAGTACAGTACGGCGCTGGGCTGGGCTGGGCTGGCACTGGGGCTTTAAGCAGCCCCTTTCTTCCTTCCTTCCTTTGAAGGAAGCCTACGAGCCCTCGAGCGCACTCGAACTCCCAGGTTCTGTATAGAGGATGACTGCAGGCAAATTGGAACCCTGCTACATTAGGGTGACGTCCCCATCTGCGGCCTTCGAGTGGCAAAATCCTTAGCCTGAGATAGGTAGGCAGCTTTTGAATTTGGCTGAAGACCATTTGTTGGAGGCTGTATCATAGCGCAAGCCGGCGACTTTCTCAGAAGAAAGTAAGCATGGGAGGACATTATTTGCATAGGACAGCCCTCTTCTAAGTCCCATCATTCTGTTGCAGTTGCCATGTAGCGTTACTAGAGGGCAGCATTGCGAACATAAGAGCACACCAAGGCTTTTCTTCTGCTTGCTCAGATACCTCTTGTTCATGTTCGTCTTGCAGGGCCTGCAGAGTCGAGGACTGCGATGACTGAGTGAATGAGTAATGAGGTACATGCTGGCCTGTATTTGTGGTGAAAGGGGAATGTTTGGAAGGAAAACAGCCAGACGAAAGTGTCAAAGCATACGTGTTTGCTGAGTGATTGAGTGAGTGTCACCTGGCTCTTTGAATGGACATGTGAGAGAGGAACATGCAGCTCCATTGTCCTCAGATGAGAGAGGAAGCACAGATGAATATTTTCCTCAAATAAAAACAATTACACCACCACGAAGCTGACAAGAGCGATATGCTGCTTTGCAGGTGTAAGGATTTGCCATGTTTGGTGCATAAATATGCATGGTTAGCGAGGTTTTTCTCAGAACGTCAGCAGCGCACCCTTTAGTTTTATCCTTAGGCCAAAAATATCAGGCACTCCTTTGGGATAAGAGGCCAAGAAATCCTTTGGGAAGCTTGCTCCAGTCATCTGAAGGAAAGAAATACACTGGGGAAAAGTTACAGAGGGAGCCAGGCTGCACAACATTTGGTCATGGTTCGATAGAAATCTTTAGCAAGGACTTTTGACCACCCCTCGCTGTGGGACCTGGATGCCCATACCTCTTGTTCATGTTCGTCTTGCAGGGCCTGCAGAGTCGAGGACTGCGATGACTGAGTGAATGAGTAATGAGGTACATGCTGGCCTGTATTTGTGGTGAAAGGGGAATGTTTGGAAGGAAAACAGCCAGACGAAAGTGTCAAAGCATACGTGTTTGCTGAGTGATTGAGTGAGTGTCACCTGGCTCTTTGAATGGACATGTGAGAGAGGAACATGCAGCTCCATTGTCCTCAGATGAGAGAGGAAGCACAGATGAATATTTTCCTCAAATAAAAACAATTACACCACCACGAAGCTGACAAGAGCGATATGCTGCTTTGCAGGTGTAAGGATTTGCCATGTTTGGTGCATAAATATGCATGGTTAGCGAGGTTTTTCTCAGAACGTCAGCAGCGCACCCTTTAGTATTATCCTTAGGCCAGAAATATCAGGCACTCCTTTGGGGTAAGAGGCCAAGAAATCCTTTGGGAAGCTTGCTCCAGTCATCTGAAGGATAGAAATACACTGGGGAAAAGTTACAGAGGGAGCCAGGCTGCACAACATTTAGTCATGGTTCGATAGAAATCTTTAGCAAGGACTTTTGACCACCCCTCGCTGTGGGACCTGGATGCCCATACCTCTGTGGCTCTGACACCTTTTTTGACCTCTGGATAGCACCGTCTCATTACCCCTCAAACATTCCCTCTGAGTACCCCAGCTTTGGTAGTGCACCAACACGTTTCAATCCCTTGAGTGACTACAGACACCCTTCCTATGTGCTCTCCATTTACATTCCGTCAGTAACCCAGGTGCTTCTGTCACTGTTCAGTCTCAAGTGGCCGGTTGGATGCACATTGCTCGGATGTACAGGCACTTACCACTCTGTACAGCCCTCTCAGCACACACAGACCACACTTCTTTAAATCATAAATACATGTTCTGACTAACAGTAATGCTGTGCCTTCCCTCTGTAGATCATACCCAACGTAAGAAGGACAAATAAATTGAAGAGCGTACCAAACTCTCAACAGACACTGCCAGAACATGTGCTGCTGCCTATTTGCATGCCATGATTATTCTCTATGACCCATCCAACTACTTTCCACATGTACCCTTTCCCTGCCTCATTCATCTGCTCCAATGCCCCTATTTATTTAACAAATGTTAGTGCTCTCAGATATCATAGCGGGAATCTCTATACCATCTCTTGCCAATAGAAATATCCCAAGGGTCCCTATAACATGTCGCACGGAGGGAAGGGGAGGCAGAAAAATCTTGGTGAGCACCACCTGCAAAAATTCCACGACATGCTCCTTGTTGTACCTTTCAATACAATAACTGCAGTTGGATTGTATGGTGCCCCCCCTTGGGGTTGGTAATGGAACTGTCACATACCTGTTTGCCCCAAATCCCCCCTGTTGCCCCTATCCTTTCGGGGTGCATCCCATAAAGGAGGAGGGGAGCAATAAAAAGTAAGGGTAGCCTCCCAAAAATTGCCCAGAAGTCATGTCATTCTGTGCACCCCATCGCCCTTCATAATGCACTCCCAACCCCCTTTTAAAAGTGCTCCCCCAAATTTGACAGCACCCCCCCAAAATCAGAGAGAGTAGGGGGGTGCAGTAAAAAACACATTTTGGGGCTCCTCACTATATGTCATTAATCTCTAACCCCCACCCACTCCATCTGTTCCCCTTCTTTTACCTGTCACTGACCCCACCCCTTGCACTAGCCACACCCATGTTACCAACCACTCTGCAACTCACCTGTCACTGACCCCACCCCTTGCACTAGCCACACCCATTTAACTTACCAACCACTCTGCAATTCACCTGTCACTGACCCCGCCCCTTGCACTAGCCACACCCATTTAACTTACCAACCACTCTGCAATTCAACTGTCACTGACCCCGCCCCTTGCACTAGCCACACCCATGCACTAGCCACACCCATTTAACTTACCAACCACTCTGCAATTCACCTGTCACTGACCCCGCCCTTTGCACTAGCCACACCCATGTTACTTACCAACCACTCCGCAATTCACCTGTCACTGACCCCGCCCTTTGCACTAGCCACACCTATTTAACTTACCAACCACTCTGCAATTCACCTGTCACTGACCCCGCCCCTTGCACTAGCCACACCCAAGTTACTTACCAACCACTCTGCAATTCACCTGTCACTGACCCCGACCCTTGCACTAGCCACACCCATGTTACTTACCAACCACTCTGCAACTCACCTGTCACTGACCCCGCCCTTTGCACTAGCCACAGCCATTTAACTTACCAACCACTCTGCAACTCACCTGTCACTGACCCCACCCTTTGCACTAGCCACACCCATTTAACTTACCAACCACTCTGCAACTCACCTGTCACTGACCCCACCCTTTGCACTAGCCACACCCATTTAACTTACCAACCACTCAGCAATTCACCTGTCACTGATCCCCCGCCCCTTGCACTAGCCACACCCATGTTACTTACCAACCACTCTGCAACTCACCTGTCACTGACCCCGCCCCTCGCACTAGCCACACCCATGTTACTTACCAACCACTCTGCAAATCACCTGTCACTGACCCCGCCCTTTGCACTAGCCACACCCAAGTTACTTACCAACCACTCTGCAATTCACCTGTCACTGACCCCGACCCTTACACTAGCCACACCCAAGTTACTTACCAACCACTCTGCAATTCACCATCTGGCAGGCATGACTCCACTCTCACACCACACTTACTTAACAATTGGCCACATAGACCCATCTGGAACTTACCTCTGCTGCACCACAGTCACCTCGTGCCGATCCCGGGACTTGAACCCTGGTCACCTGGATGGAAGGCAGGAACTTACCCCCTGGACCACACTGGTTTCCATGTCAGTACCCTATCAAATCATCCCCATAACATGGTCTTCCGTTTCATGTGCAATGGAAGCCACAAGCACTGACACCAGGTGCTGTATGTTGGACATAGATACTACTGCAGTGGTTCAGACCACCAAGGAGCTGTAGCTCAACGGTAAGTCTCGTGCCTCTGGTGTCAGAGGTTCTCCCAAGACCAGGGTTCAAGTCCTGCCAATGCGGTCTAAGGGACATGAGAGGGTAAATTTTCAATCTGTGGTTTAATTTTCATTTGCTAATTTTTTATTCACTTGCAAAAACAGAGGAGAAAAGTGCCACTCTTTTGGCACGTGCGCCCAAAAATTATACATCTTTTCCTGAGGAGTCTGACCTTCCACAAACCTCCCTTTTTCTCAAGTAGGTGCAATAGGGACAATGCCTTATCTTCCCTTATAAATGTGTTTATTCTTAGTCCTTTAAATTCGGCGTACTTTAGAGCACAAATGTTGCCTCAGGTGTATATATGAGCACAAGAATGCAAGGAGGGTGTTATACTGATAGTAAAATAGGTTGGATGGTGGTGATTTTTCGTTTTGGTGAGAGCCGATCCCTCCAATCAGGTCTTTGATGCATGTGATGTTGGCTAGGATAAAGGTGAAGTAGGAGCTCTGGCTAATGAAATGAAGGGGAGATTTTGAGGCAAGTGAAACTCCCTTTATTAGGTGCAATAGGAAGCTAGAAAAATTGTTTTTCTCAAGAGGCAGAGAAGAGCAGTTAGACCTTTGCTTCAGGAAGTCTTAATCATGCCTACTGAAGCAAGTGCAGGGATTGTGCTGACACAGCACAGTACAGTACGGCACTGGGCTGGGCTGGGCTGGGCTGGGCTGGCACTGGGGCTTTAAGCAGCCCCTTTCTTCCTTCCTTCCTTTGAAGGAAGCCTACGAGCCCTTGAACGCACTCGAACGCCCATGTTCTGTATGGAGGATGACTGCAGGCAAATTGGGACCCTGCTACATTAGGGTGACGTCCCCATCTGCGGCTTTCGAGTGGCAAAATCCTTAGCCTGAGATAGGTAGGCTGCTTTTGAATTTGGCTGAAGACCATTTGTTGGAGGCTGTATCACAGCGCAAGCCGGCGACTTTCTCAGAAGAAAGTAAGCATGGGAGGACATTATTTGCATAGGACAGCCCTCTTCTAAGTCCCATCATTCTGTTGCAGTTGCCATGTAGCGTTACTAGAGGGCAGCATTACGAACATAAGAGCACACCAAGGCTTTTCTTCTGCTTGCTCAGATACCTCTTGTTCATGTTCGTCTTGCAGGGCCTGCAGAGTCGAGGACTGCGATGACTGAGTGAATGAGTAATGAGGTACATGCTGGCCTGTATTTGTGGTGAAAGGGGAATGTTTGGAAGGAAAACAGCCAGACGAAAGTGTCAAAGCATACGTGTTTGCTGAGTGATTGAGTGAGTGTCACCTGGCTCTTTGAATGGACATGTGAGAGAGGAACATGCAGCTCCATTGTCCTCAGATGAGAGAGGAAGCACAGATGAATATTTTCCTCAAATAAAAACAATTACACCACCACGAAGCTGACAAGAGCGATATGCTGCTTTGCAGGTGTAAGGATTTGCCATGTTTGGTGCATAAATATGCATGGTTAGCGAGGTTTTTCTCAGAACGTCAGCAGCGCACCCTTTAGTTTTATCCTTAGGCCAGAAATATCAGGCACTCCTTTGGGATAAGAGGCCAAGAAATCCTTTGGGAAGCTTGCTCCAGTCATCTGAAGGAAAGAAATACACTGGGGAAAAGTTACAGAGGGAGCCAGGCTGCACAACATTTGGTCATGGTTCGATAGAAATCTTTAGCAAGGACTTTTGACCACCCCTCGCTGTGGGACCTGGATGCCCATACCTCTTGTTCATGTTCGTCTTGCAGGGCCTGCAGAGTCGAGGACTGCGATGACTGAGTGAATGAGTAATGAGGTACATGCTGGCCTGTATTTGTGGTGAAAGGGGAATGTTTGGAAGGAAAACAGCCAGACGAAAGTGTCAAAGCATACGTGTTTGCTGAGTGATTGAGTGAGTGTCACCTGGCTCTTTGAATGGACATGTGAGAGAGGAACATGCAGCTCCATTGTCCTCAGATGAGAGAGGAAGCACAGATGAATATTTTCCTCAAATAAAAACAATTACACCACCACGAAGCTGACAAGAGCGATATGCTGCTTTGCAGGTGTAAGGATTTGCCATGTTTGGTGCATAAATATGCATGGTTAGCGAGGTTTTTCTCAGAACGTCAGCAGCGCACCCTTTAGTATTATCCTTAGGCCAGAAATATCAGGCACTCCTTTGGGGTATGAGGCCAAGAAATCCTTTGGGAAGCTTGCTCCAGTCATCTGAAGGATAGAAAAACACTGGGGAAAAGTTACAGAGGGAGCCAGGCTGCACAACATTTGGTCATGGTTCGATAGAAATCTTTAGCAAGGACTTTTGACCACCCCTCGCTGTGGGACCTGGATGCCCATACCTCTGTGGCTCTGACACCTTTTTTGACCTCTGGATAGCACCGTCTCATTACCCCTCAAACATTCCCTCTGAGTACCCCAGCTTTGGTAGTGCACCAACACGTTTCAATCCCTTGAGTGACTACAGACACCCTTCCTATGTGCTCTCCATTTACATTCCGTCAGTAACCCAGGTGCTTCTGTCACTGTTCAGTCTCAAGTGGCCGGTTGGATGCACATTGCTCGGATGTACAGGCACTTACCACTCTGTACAGCCCTCTCAGCACACACAGACCACACTTCTTTAAATCATAAATACATGTTCTGACTAACAGTAATGCTGTGCCTTCCCTCTGTAGATCATACCCAACGTAAGAAGGACAAATAAATTGAAGAGCGTACCAAACTCTCAACAGACACTGCCAGAACATGTGCTGCTGCCTATTTGCATGCCATGATTATTCTCTATGACCCATCCAACTACTTTCCACATGTACCCTTTCCCTGCCTCATTCATCTGCTCCAATGCCCCTATTTATTTAACAAATGTTAGTGCTCTCAGATATCATAGCGGGAATCTCTATAGCATCTCTTGCCAATAGAAATATCCCAAGGGTCCCTATAACATGCCGCACGGAGGGAAGGGGAGGCAGAAAAATCTTGTTGAGCACCACCTGCAAAAATTCCACGACATGCTCCTTGTTGTACCTTTCAATACAATAACTGCAGTTGGATTGTATGGTGCCCCCCCTTTGGGTTGGTAATGGAACTGTCACACACCTGTTTGCCCCAAATCCCCCCTGTTGCCCCTATCCTTTCAGGGTGCATCCCATAAAGGAGGAGGGGAGCAATAAAAAATATGGGTAGCCTCCCAAATATTGCCCAAAGTCATGTCATTCTGTGCACCCCATCGCCCTTCATAATGCACCCCCCCAAAATCAGAGAGTGTAGGGGGGTGCAGTAAAAAACACATTTTGGGGCTCCTCACTATATGTCCCATCCAATGTATTCACCCTATCTGTGGGACTGGGAACCACTGCATGTGTGTCCACATTTGGCTCTACTCTGAGCCCTCCTCTCTCCCCTGACTTGCCTCCTTCTCATGCATGACACCCTTCTTCAACCCAGGACTCCAGCCTCCCTGGCTCTCCTCCTACACCTCTTCTCTATGTCATTAATCTCTAACCCCCACCCACTACACCCACCTCATCTGTTCCCCTTCCACTGACCCCGCCCCTTGCACTAGCCACACCCATGTTACTTACCAACCACTCTGCAATTCACCTGTCACTGACCCCGCCCTTTGCACTAGCCACACGAATTTAACTTACCAACCACTCTGCAATTCACCTGTCACTGACCCCACCCCTTGCACTAGCCACACCCATGTTACTTACCAACCACTCTGCAATTCACCTGTCACTGACCCCGCCCCTTGCACTAGCCACACCCATGTTACTTACCAACCACTCTGCAACTCACCTGTCACTGACCCCGCCCCTTGCACTAGCCACACCCATGTTACTTACCAACCACTCTGCAACTCACCTGTCACTAACCCCGCCCCTTGCACTAGCCACACTCATGTTACTTACCAACCACTCTGCAATTCCCGCCCTTTGCACTAGCCACACCCATTTAACTTACCAACCACTCTGCAATTCACCTGTCACTGACCCCGCCCCTTGCACTAGCCACACCCATGTTACTTACCAACCACTCTGCAATTCACCTGTCACTGACCCCGCCCCTTGCACTAGCCACACCCATTGTACTTACCAACCACTCTGCAATTCACCATCTGGCAGGCATGACTCCACTCTCACACCACACACACAGTTTATACTTACCAATTGGCCACATAGACACATCTGGAACTTACCTCTGCTGCACCACAGTCACCTCGTGCCGATCCCGGGACTTGAACCCTGGTCACCTGGATGGAAGGCAGGAACTTACCCCCTGGACCACACTGGTTTCCATGTCAGTACCCTATCAAATCGTCCCCATAACATGGTCTTCCGTTTCATGTGCAATGGAAGCCACAAGCACTGACACCAGGTGCTGTATGTTGGTCATAGTTACTACTGCAGTGGTCCCGACCTCAAAGGAGCTGTAGCTCAACGGTAAGTCTCGTGCCTCTGGTGTCACAGGTTCTCCGAAGACCAGGGTTCAAGTCCTGCCAATGCGGTCCACATTTTCAATCTGTGGTTTAATTTTCATTTGCTAATTTTTTATTCACTTGGAAAAACAGAGGAGAAAAGTGCCACTCTTTTGGCACGTGCGCCCAAAAATTATACATCTTTTCCTGAGGAGTCTGACCTTCCACAAACCTCCCTTTTTCTCAAGTAGATGCAATAGGGACAATGCCTTATCTTCCCTTATAAATGTGTTTATTCTTAGTCCTTTAAATTCGGCGTACTTTAGAGCACAAATGTTGCCTCAGGTGTATATATGAGCACAAGAATGCAAGGAGGGTGTTATACTGATAGTAAAATAGGTTGGATGGTGGTGATTTTTCGTTTTGGTGAGAGCCGATCCCACCAATCAGGTCTTTGATGCATGTGATGTTGGCTAGGATAAAGGTGAAGTAGGAGCTCTGGCTAATGAAATGAAGGGGAGATTTTGAGGCAAGTGAAACTCCCTTTATTAGGTGCAATAGGAAGCTAGAAAAATTGTTTTTCTCAAGAGGCAGAGAAGAGCAGTTAGACCTTTGCTTCAGGAAGTCTTAATCATGCCTACTGAAGCAAGTGAAGGGATTGTGGTGACACAGCACAGTACAGTACAGTACAGTACGGCACTGGGCTGGGCTGGGCTGGGCTGGCACTGGGGCTTTAAGCAGCCCCTTCCTTCCTTCCTTCCTTTGAAGGAAGCCTACGAGCCCTCCAACGCCCTCGAACGCCCAGGTTCTGTATGGAGGATGACTGCAGGCAAATTGGGACCCTGCTACATTAGGGTGACGTCCCCATCTGCGGCCTTCGAGTGGCAAAATCCTTAGCCTGAGATAGGTAGGCTGCTTTTGAATTTGGCTGAAGACCATTTGTTGGAGGCTGTATCACAGCGCAAGCCGGCGACTTTCTCAGAAGAAAGTAAGCATGGGAGGACATTATTTGCATAGGACAGCCCTCTTCTAAGTCCCATCATTCTGTTGCAGTTGCCATGTAGCGTTACTAGAGGGCAGCATTACGAACATAAGAGCACACCAAGGCTTTTCTTCTGCTTGCTCAGATACCTCTTGTTCATGTTCGTCTTGCAGGGCCTGCAGAGTCTAGGACTGCGATGACTGAGTGAATGAGTAATGAGGTACATGCTGGCCTGTATTTGTGGTGAAAGGGGAATGTTTGGAAGGAAAACAGCCAGACGAAAGTGTCAAAGCATACGTGTTTGCTGAGTGATTGAGTGAGTGTCACCTGGCTCTTTGAATGGACATGTGAGAGGAACATGCAGCTCCATTGTCCTCAGATGAGAGAGAAAGCACAGATGAATATTTTCCTCAAATAAAAACAATTACACCACCACGAAGCTGACAAGAGCGATGTGCTGCTTTGCAGGTGTAAGGATTTGCCATGTTTGGTGCATAAATGTGCATGGTTAGCGAGGTTTTTCTCAGAACGTCAGCAGCGCACCCTTTGGTATTATCCTTAGGCCAGAAATATCAGGCACTCCTTTGGGGTAAGAGGCCAAGAAATCCTTTGGGAAGCTTGCTCCAGTCATCTGAAGGATAGAAATACACTGGGGAAAAGTTACAGAGGGAGCCAGGCTGCACAACATTTGGTCATGGTTCGATAGAAATCTTTAGCAAGGACTTTTGACCACCCCTCGCTGTGGGACCTGGATGCCCATACCTCTTGTTCATGTTCGTCTTGCAGGGCCTGCAGAGTCGAGGACTGCGATGACTGAGTGAATGAGTAATGAGGTACATGCTGGCCTGTATTTGTGGTGAAAGGGGAATGTTTGGAAGGAAAACAGCCAGACGAAAGTGTCAAAGCATACGTGTTTGCTGAGTGATTGAGTGAGTGTCACCTGGCTCTTTGAATGGACATGTGAGAGAGGAACATGCAGCTCCATTGTCCTCAGATGAGAGAGAAAGCACAGATGAATATTTTCCTCAAATAAAAACAATTACACCACCACGAAGCTGACAAGAGCGATGTGCTGCTTTGCAGGTGTAAGGATTTGCCATGTTTGGTGCATAAATATGCCTGGTTAGCGAGGTTTTTCTCAGAACGTCAGCAGCGAACCCTTTAGTATTATCCTTAGGCCAGAAATATCAGGCACTCCTTTGGGGTAAGAGGCCAAGAAATCCTTTGGGAAGCTTGCTCCAGTCATCTGAAGGATAGAAAAACACTGGGGAAAAGTTACAGAGGGAGCCAGGCTGCACAACATTTGGTCATGGTTCGATAGAAATCTTTAGCAAGGACTTTTGACCACCCCTCGCTGTGGGACCTGGATGCCCATACCTCTTGTTCATGTTCGTCTTGCAGGGCCTGCAGAGTCGAGGACTGCGATGACTGAGTGAATGAGTAATGAGGTACATGCTGGCCTGTATTTGTGGTGAAAGGGGAATGTTTGGAAGGAAAACAGCCAGACGAAAGTGTCAAAGCATACGTGTTTGCTGAGTGATTGAGTGAGTGTCACCTGGCTCTTTGAATGGACATGTGAGAGAGGAACATGCAGCTCCATTGTCCTCAGATGAGAGAGGAAGCACAGATGAATATTTTCCTCAAATAAAAACAATTACACCACCACGAAGCTGACAAGAGCGATGTGCTGCTTTGCAGGTGTAAGGATTTGCCATGTTTGGTGCATAAATATGCATGGTTAGCGAGGTTTTTCTCAGAACGTAAGCAGCGCACCCTTTAGTATTATCCTTAGGCCAGAAATATCAGGCACTCCTTTGGGGTATGAGGCCAAGAAATCCTTTGGGAAGCTTGCTCCAGTCATCTGAAGGATAGAAAAACACTGGGGAAAAGTTACAGAGGGAGCCAGGCTGCACAACATTTGGTCATGGTTCGATAGAAATCTTTAGCAAGGACTTTTGACCACCCCTCGCTGTGGGACCTGGATGCCCATACCTCTGTGGCTCTGACACCTTTTTTGACCTCTGGATAGCACCGTCTCATTACCCCTCAAACATTCCCTCTGAGTACCCCAGCTTTGGTAGTGCACCAACACGTTTCAATCCCTTGAGTGACTACAGACACCCTTCCTATGTGCTCTCCATTTACATTCCGTCAGTAACCCAGGTGCTTCTGTCACTGTTCAGTCTCAAGTGGCCGGTTGGATGCACATTGCTCGGATGTACAGGCACTTACCACTCTGTACAGCCCTCTCAGCACACACAGACCACACTTCTTTAAATCATAAATACATGTTCTGACTAACAGTAATGCTGTGCCTTCCCTCTGTAGATCATACCCAATGTAAGAAGGACAAATAAATTGAAGAGCGTACCAAACTCTCAACAGACACTGCCAGAACATGTGCTGCTGCCTATTTGCATGCCATGATTATTCTCTATGACCCATCCAACTACTTTCCACATGTACCCTTTCCCTGCCTCATTCATCTGCTCCAATGCCCCTATTTATTTAACAAATGTTAGTGCTCTCAGATATCATAGCGGGAATCTCTATACCATCTCTTGCCAATAGAAACATCCCAAGGGTCCCTATAACATGCCGCACGGAGGGAAGGGGAGGCAGAAAAATCTTGTTGAGCACCACCTGCAAAAATTCCACGACATGCTCCTTGTTGTACCTTTCAATACAATAACTGCAGTTGGATTGTATGGTGCCCCCCCTTTGGGTTGGTAATGGAACTGTCACACACCTGTTTGCCCCAAATCCCCCCTGTTGCCCCTATCCTTTCAGGGTGCATCCCATAAAGGAGGAGGGGAGCAATAAAAAATATGGGTAGCCTCCCAAATATTGCCCAAAGTCATGTCATTCTGTGCACCCCATCGCCCTTCATAATGCACCCCCCCAAAATCAGAGAGTGTAGGGGGGTGCAGTAAAAAACACATTTTGGGGCTCCTCACTATATGTCCCATCCAATGTATTCACCCTATCTGTGGGACTGGGAACCACTGCATGTGTGTCCACATTTGGCTCTACTCTGAGCCCTCCTCTCTCCCCTGACTTGCCTCCTTCTCATGCATGACACCCTTCTTCACCCCAGGACTCCAGCCTCCCTGGCTCTCCTCCTACACCTCTTCTCTATGTCATTAATCTCTAACCCCCACCCACTACACCCACCTCATCTGTTCCCCTTCCACTGACCCCGCCCCTTGCACTAGCCACACCCATGTTACTTACCAACCACTCTGCAATTCACCTGTCACTGACCCCGCCCTTTGCACTAGCCACACGAATTTAACTTACCGACCACTCTGCAATTCACCTGTCACTGACCCCACCCCTTGCACTAGCCACACCCATGTTACTTACCAACCACTCTGCAATTCACCTGTCACTGACCCCGCCCCTTGCACTAGCCACACCCATGTTACTTACCAACCACTCTGCAACTCACCTGTCACTGACCCCGCCCCTTGCACTAGCCACACCCATGTTACTTACCAACCACTCTGCAATTCACCTGTCACTGACCCCGCCCTTTGCACTAGCCACACCCAAGTTAAATACCAACCACTCTGCAATTCAACTGTCACTGACCCCGCCCCTTGCACTAGCCACACCCATGTTACTTACCAACCACTCTGCAACTCACCTGTCACTGACCCCGCCCCTTGCACTAGCCACACCCATGTTACTTACCAACCACTCTGCAATTCACCTGTCACTGACCCCGCCCTTTGCACTAGCCACACCCATTTAACTTACCAACCACTCTGCAATACACCTGTCACTGACCCCGCCCCTTGCACTAGCCACACCCATGTTACTTACCAACCACTCTGCAATACACCTGTCACTGACCCTGCCCCTTGCACTAGCCACACCCATGTTACTTACCAACCACTCTGCAATTCACCTGTCACTGACCCCGACCCTTGCACTAGCCACACCCATGTTACTTACCAACCACTCTGCAACTCACCTGTCACTGACCCCGCCCCTTGCACTAGCCACACCCATGTTACTTACCAACCACTCTGCAATTCACCTGTCACTGAACCCGCCCTTTGCACTAGCCACACCCATTTAACTTACCAACCACTCTGCAATACACCTGTCACTGACCCCGCCCCTTGCACTAGCCACACCCATGTTACTTACCAACCACTCTGCAATTCACCTGTCACTGACCCCGCCCTTTGCACTAGCCACACCCATTTAACTTACCAACCACTCTGCAATACACCTGTCACTGACCCCGCCCCTTGCACTAGCCACACCCATGTTACTTACCAACCACTCTGCAATTCACCATCTGGCAGGCATGACTCCACTCTCACACCACACACACACACACACACACACACACACAGTTTATACTTACCAATTGGCCACATAGACACATCTGGAACTTACCTCTGCTGCACCACAGTCACCTCGTGCCGATCCCGGGACTTGAACCCTGGTCACCTGGATGGAAGGCAGGAACTTACCCCCTGGACCACACTGGTTTCCATGTCAGTACCCTATCAAATCGTCCCCATAACATGGTCTTCCGTTTCATGTGCAATGGAAGCCACAAGCACTGACACCAGGTGCTGTATGTTGGTCATAGTTACTACTGCAGCGGTTCCGACCTCAAAGGAGCTGTAGCTCAACGGTAAGTCTCGTGCCTCTGGTGTCACATGTTCTCCCAAGACCAGGGTTCAAGTCCTGCAAATGCGGTCCAAGTGACCTGAGAGGGTACATTTTCAATCTGTGGTTTAATTTTCATTTGCTAATTTTTTATTCACTTGGAAAAACAGAGGAGAAAAGTGCCACTCTTTTGGCACGTGCGCCCAAAAATTATACATCTTTTCCTGAGGAGTCTGACCTTCCACAAACCTCCCTTTTTCTCAAGTAGGTGCAATAGGGACAATGCCTTATCTTCCCTTATAAATGTGTTTATTCTTAGTCCTTTAAATTCGGCGTACTTTAGAGCACAAATGTTGCCTCAGGTGTATATATGAGCACAAGAATGCAAGGAGGGTGTTATACTGATAGTAAAATAGGTTGGATGGTGGTGATTTTTCGTTTTGGTGAGAGCCGATCCCTCCAATCAGGTCTTTGATGCATGTGATGTTGGCTAGGATAAAGGTGAAGTAGGAGCTCTGGCTAATGAAATGAAGGGGAGATTTTGAGGCAAGTGAAACTCCCTTTATTAGGTGCAATAGGAAGCTAGAAAAATTGTTTTTCTCAAGAGGCAGAGAAGAGCAGTTAGACCTTTGCTTCAGGAAGTCTTAATCATACCTACTGAAGCAAGTGAAGGGATTGTGGTGACACAGCACAGCACAGTACAGTACAGTACGGCACTGGGCTGGGCTGGGCTGGGCTGGCACTGGGACTTTAAGCAGCCCCTTCCTTCCTTCCTTCCTTTGAAGGAAGCCTACGAGCCCTCGATCGCACTCGAACGCCCAGGTTCTGTATGGAGGATGACTGCAGGCAAATTGGGACCCTGCTACATTAGGGTGACGTCCCCATCTGCGGCCTTCGAGTGGCAAAATCCTTAGCCTGAGATAGGTAGGCTGCTTTTGAATTTGGCTGAAGACCATTTGTTGGAGGCTGTATCACAGCGCAAGCCGGCGACTTTCTCAGAAGAAAGTAAGCATGGGAGGACATTATTTGCATAGGACAGCCCTCTTCTAAGTCCCATCATTCTGTTGCAGTTGCCATGTAGCGTTACTAGAGGGCAGCATTGCGAACATAAGAGCACACCAAGGCTTTTCTTCTGCTTGCTCAGATACCTCTTGTTCATGTTCGTCTTGCAGGGCCTGCAGAGTCGAGGACTGCGATGACTGAGTGAATGAGTAATGAGGTACATGCTGGCCTGTATTTGTGGTGAAAGGGGAATGTTTGGAAGGAAAACAGCCAGACGAAAGTGTCAAAGCATACGTGTTTGCTGAGTGATTGAGTGAGTGTCACCTGGCTCTTTGAATGGACATGTGAGAGAGGAACATGCAGCTCCATTGTCCTCAGATGAGAGAGGAAGCACAGATGAATATTTTCCTCAAATAAAAACAATTACACCACCACGAAGCTGACAAGAGCGATATGCTGCTTTGCAGGTGTAAGGATTTGCCATGTTTGGTGCATAAATATGCATGGTTAGCGAGGTTTTTCTCAGAACGTCAGCAGCGCACCCTTTAGTTTTATCCTTAGGCCAAAAATATCAGGCACTCCTTTGGGATAAGAGGCCAAGAAATCCTTTGGGAAGCTTGCTCCAGTCATCTGAAGGAAAGAAATACACTGGGGAAAAGTTACAGAGGGAGCCAGGCTGCACAACATTTGGTCATGGTTCGATAGAAATCTTTAGCAAGGACTTTTGACCACCCCTCGCTGTGGGACCTGGATGCCCATACCTCTTGTTCATGTTCGTCTTGCAGGGCCTGCAGAGTCGAGGACTGCGATGACTGAGTGAATGAGTAATGAGGTACATGCTGGCCTGTATTTGTGGTGAAAGGGGAATGTTTGGAAGGAAAACAGCCAGACGAAAGTGTCAAAGCATACGTGTTTGCTGAGTGATTGAGTGAGTGTCACCTGGCTCTTTGAATGGACATGTGAGAGAGGAACATGCAGCTCCATTGTCCTCAGATGAGAGAGGAAGCACAGATGAATATTTTCCTCAAATAAAAACAATTACACCACCACGAAGCTGACAAGAGCGATATGCTGCTTTGCAGGTGTAAGGATTTGCCATGTTTGGTGCATAAATATGCATGGTTAGCGAGGTTTTTCTCAGAACGTCAGCAGCGCACCCTTTAGTATTATCCTTAGGCCAGAAATATCAGGCACTCCTTTGGGGTATGAGGCCAAGAAATCCTTTGGGAAGCTTGCTCCAGTCATCTGAAGGATAGAAAAACACTGGGGAAAAGTTACAGAGGGAGCCAGGCTGCACAACATTTGGTCATGGTTCGATAGAAATCTTTAGCAAGGACTTTTGACCACCCCTCGCTGTGGGACCTGGATGCCCATACCTCTGTGGCTCTGACACCTTTTTTGACCTCTGGATAGCACCGTCTCATTACCCCTCAAACATTCCCTCTGAGTACCCCAGCTTTGGTAGTGCACCAACACGTTTCAATCCCTTGAGTGACTACAGACACCCTTCCTATGTGCTCTCCATTTACATTCCGTCAGTAACCCAGGTGCTTCTGTCACTGTTCAGTCTCAAGTGGCCGGTTGGATGCACATTGCTCGGATGTACAGGCACTTACCACTCTGTACAGCCCTCTCAGCACACACAGACCACACTTCTTTAAATCATAAATACATGTTCTGACTAACAGTAATGCTGTGCCTTCCCTCTGTAGATCATACCCAACGTAAGAAGGACAAATAAATTGAAGAGCGTACCAAACTCTCAACAGACACTGCCAGAACATGTGCTGCTGCCTTTTTGCATGCCATGATTATTCTCTATGACCCATCCAACTACTTTCCACATGTACCCTTTCCCTGCCTCATTCATCTGCTCCAATGCCCCTATTTATTTAACAAATGTTAGTGCTCTCAGATATCATAGCGGGAATCTCTATACCATCTCTTGCCAATAGAAATATCCCAAGGGTCCCTATAACATGTCGCACGGAGGGAAGGGGAGGCAGAAAAATCTTGGTGAGCACCACCTGCAAAAATTCCACGACATGCTCCTTGTTGTACCTTTCAATACAATAACTGCAGTTGGATTGTATGGTGCCCCCCCTTGGGGTTGGTAATGGAACTGTCACATACCTGTTTGCCCCAAATCCCCCCTGTTGCCCCTATCCTTTCGGGGTGCATCCCATAAAGGAGGAGGGGAGCAATAAAAAGTAAGGGTAGCCTCCCAAAAATTGCCCAGAAGTCATGTCATTCTGTGCACCCCATCGCCCTTCATAATGCACTCCCAACCCCCTTTTAAAAGTGCTCCCCCAAATTTGACAGCACCCCCCCAAAATCAGAGAGAGTAGGGGGGTGCAGTAAAAAACACATTTTGGGGCTCCTCACTATATGTCATTAATCTCTAACCCCCACCCACTACATCTGTTCCCCTTCTTTTACCTGTCACTGACCCCACCCCTTGCACTAGCCACACCCATGTTACCAACCACTCTGCAACTCACCTGTCACTGACCCCACCCCTTGCACTAGCCACACCCATTTAACTTACCAACCACTCTGCAATTCACCTGTCACTGACCCCGCCCCTTGCACTAGCCACACCCATTTAACTTACCAACCACTCTGCAATTCACCTGTCACTGACCCCGCCCTTTGCACTAGCCACACCCATGTTACTTACCAACCACTCCGCAATTCACCTGTCACTGACCCCGCCCTTTGCACTAGCCACACCTATTTAACTTACCAACCACTCTGCAATTCACCTGTCACTGACCCCGCCCCTTGCACTAGCCACACCCAAGTTACTTACCAACCACTCTGCAATTCACCTGTCACTGACCCCGATCCTTGCACTAGCCACACCCATGTTACTTACCAACCACTCTGCAACTCACCTGTCACTGACCCCGCCCTTTGCACTAGCCACAGCCATTTAACTTACCAACCACTCTGCAACTCACCTGTCACTGACCCCACCCTTTGCACTAGCCACACCCATTTAACTTACCAACCACTCTGCAATTCACCTGTCACTGATCCCCCGCCCCTTGCACTAGCCACACCCATGTTACTTACCAACCACTCTGCAACTCACCTGTCACTGACCCCGCCCCTCGCACTAGCCACACCCATGTTACTTACCAACCACTCTGCAAATCACCTGTCACTGACCACGCCCTTTGCACTAGCCACACCCAAGTTACTTACCAACTGCAATTCACCTGTCACTGACCCCGACCCTTACACTAGCCACACCCAAGTTACTTACCAACCACTCTGCAATTCACCATCTGGCAGGCATGACTCCACTCTCACACCACACACACACAGTTTATACTTACCAATTGGCCACATAGACACATCTGGAACTTACCTCTGCTGCACCACAGTCACCTCGTGCCGATCCCGGGACTTGAACCCTGGTCACCTGGATGGAAGGCAGGAACTTACCCCCTGGACCACACTGGTTTCCATGTCAGTACCCTATCAAATCGTCCCCATAACATGGTCTTCCGTTTCATGTGCAATGGAAGCCACAAGCACTGACACCAGGTGCTGTATGTTGGTCATAGTTACTACTGCAGTGGTTCAGACCTTCAAGGAGCTGTAGCTTAACGGTAAGTCTCGTGCCTCTGGTGTCACAGGTTCTCACAAGACCAGGGTTCAAGTCCTTCCAATGCGGTCCAAGTGACCTGAGAGGGTAAATTTTCAATCTGTGGTTTAATTTTCATTTGCTAATTTTTTATTCACTTGGAAAAACAGAGGAGAAAAGTGCCACTCTTTTGGCACATGCGCCCAAAAATTATACATCTTTTCCTGAGGAGTCTGACTTTCCACAAACCTCCCTTTTTCTCAAGTAGGTGCAATAGGGACAATGCCTTATCTTCCCTTATAAATGTGTTTATTCTTAGTCCTTTAAATTCGGCGTACTTTAGAGCACAAATGTTGCCTCAGGTGTATATATGAGCACAAGAATGCAAGGAGGGTGTTATACTGATAGTAAAATAGGTTGGATGGTGGTGATTTTTCGTTTTGGTGAGAGCCGATCCCTCCAATCAGGTCTTTGATGCATGTGATGTTGGCTAGGATAAAGGTGAAGTAGGAGCTCTGGCTAATGAAATGAAGGGGAGATTTTGAGGCAAGTGAAACTCCCTTTATTAGGTGCAATAGGAAGCTAGAAAAATTGTTTTTCTCAAGAGGCAGAGAAGAGCTGTTAGACCTTTGCTTCAGGAAGTCTTAATCATGCCTACTGAAGCAAGTGAAGGGATTGTGGTGACACAGCACAGTACAGTACGGCACTGGGCTGGGCTGGGCTGGGCTGGCACTGGGGCTTTAAGCAGCCCCTTCCTTCCTTCCTTCCTTTGAAGGAAGCCTACGAGCCCTCGATCGCACTCGAACGCCCAGGTTCTGTATGGAGGATGACTGCAGGCAAATTGGGACCCTGCTACATTAGGGTGACGTCCCCATCTGCGGCCTTCGAGTGGCAAAATCCTTAGCCTGAGATAGGTAGGCTGCTTTTGAATTTGGCTGAAGACCATTTGTTGGAGGCTGTATCACAGCGCAAGCCGGCGACTTTCTCAGAAGAAAGTAAGCATGGGAGGACATTATTTGCATAGGACAGCCCTCTTCTAAGTCCCATCATTCTGTTGCAGTTGCCATGTAGCGTTACTAGAGGGCAGCATTGCGAACATAAGAGCACACCAAGGCTTTTCTTCTGCTTGCTCAGATACCTCTTGTTCATGTTCGTCTTGCAGGGCCTGCACAGTCGAGGACTGCGATGACTGAGTGAATGAGTAATGAGGTACATGCTGGCCTGTATTTGTGGTGAAAGGGGAATGTTTGGAAGGAAAACAGCCAGACGAAAGTGTCAAAGCATACGTGTTTGCTGAGTGATTGAGTGAGTGTCACCTGGCTCTTTGAATGGACATGTGAGAGAGGAACATGCAGCTCCATTGTCCTCAGATGAGAGAGGAAGCACAGATGAATATTTTCCTCAAATAAAAACAATTACACCACCACGAAGCTGACAAGAGCGATATGCTGCTTTGCAGGTGTAAGGATTTGCCATGTTTGGTGCATAAATATGCATGGTTAGCGAGGTTTTTCTCAGAACGTCAGCAGCGCACCCTTTAGTTTTATCCTTAGGCCAAAAATATCAGGCACTCCTTTGGGATAAGAGGCCAAGAAATCCTTTGGGAAGCTTGCTCCAGTCATCTGAAGGAAAGAAATACACTGGGGAAAAGTTACAGAGGGAGCCAGGCTGCACAACATTTGGTCATGGTTCGATAGAAATCTTTAGCAAGGACTTTTGACCACCCCTCGCTGTGGGACCTGGATGCCCATACCTCTTGTTCATGTTCGTCTTGCAGGGCCTGCAGAGTCGAGGACTGCGATGACTGAGTGAATGAGTAATGAGGTACATGCTGGCCTGTATTTGTGGTGAAAGGGGAATGTTTGGAAGGAAAACAGCCAGACGAAAGTGTCAAAGCATACGTGTTTGCTGAGTGATTGAGTGAGTGTCACCTGGCTCTTTGAATGGACATGTGAGAGAGGAACATGCAGCTCCATTGTCCTCAGATGAGAGAGGAAGCACAGATGAATATTTTCCTCAAATAAAAACAATTACACCACCACGAAGCTGACAAGAGCGATATGCTGCTTTGCAGGTGTAAGGATTTGCCATGTTTGGTGCATAAATATGCATGGTTAGCGAGGTTTTTCTCAGAACGTCAGCAGCGCACCCTTTAGTATTATCCTTAGGCCAGAAATATCAGGCACTCCTTTGGGGTATGAGGCCAAGAAATCCTTTGGGAAGCTTGCTCCAGTCATCTGAAGGATAGAAAAACACTGGGGAAAAGTTACAGAGGGAGCCAGGCTGCACAACATTTGGTCATGGTTCGATAGAAATCTTTAGCAAGGACTTTTGACCACCCCTCGCTGTGGGACCTGGATGCCCATACCTCTGTGGCTCTGACACCTTTTTTGACCTCTGGATAGCACCGTCTCATTACCCCTCAAACATTCCCTCTGAGTACCCCAGCTTTGGTAGTGCACCAACACGTTTCAATCCCTTGAGTGACTACAGACACCCTTCCTATGTGCTCTCCATTTACATTCCGTCAGTAACCCAGGTGCTTCTGTCACTGTTCAGTCTCAAGTGGCCGGTTGGATGCACATTGCTCGGATGTACAGGCACTTACCACTCTGTACAGCCCTCTCAGCACACACAGACCACACTTCTTTAAATCATAAATACATGTTCTGACTAACAGTAATGCTGTGCCTTCCCTCTGTAGATCATACCCAACGTAAGAAGGACAAATAAATTGAAGAGCGTACCAAACTCTCAACAGACACTGCCAGAACATGTGCTGCTGCCTTTTTGCATGCCATGATTATTCTCTATGACCCATCCAACTACTTTCCACATGTACCCTTTCCCTGCCTCATTCATCTGCTCCAATGCCCCTATTTATTTAACAAATGTTAGTGCTCTCAGATATCATAGCGGGAATCTCTATACCATCTCTTGCCAATAGAAATATCCCAAGGGTCCCTATAACATGTCGCACGGAGGGAAGGGGAGGCAGACAAATCTTGGTGAGCACCACCTGCAAAAATTCCACGACATGCTCCTTGTTGTACCTTTCAATACAATAACTGCAGTTGGATTGTATGGTGCCCCCCCTTGGGGTTGGTAATGGAACTGTCACATACCTGTTTGCCCCAAATCCCCCCTGTTGCCCCTATCCTTTCGGGGTGCATCCCATAAAGGAGGAGGGGAGCAATAAAAAGTAAGGGTAGCCTCCCAAAAATTGCCCAGAAGTCATGTCATTCTGTGCACCCCATCGCCCTTCATAATGCACTCCCAACCCCCTTTTAAAAGTGCTCCCCCAAATTTGACAGCACCCCCCCAAAATCAGAGAGAGTAGAGGGGTGCAGTAAAAAACACATTTTGGGGCTCCTCACTATATGTCATTAATCTCTAACCCCCACCCACTACATCTGTTCCCCTTCTTTTACCTGTCACTGACCCCACCCCTTGCACTAGCCACACCCATGTTACCAACCACTCTGCAACTCACCTGTCACTGACCCTGCCCCTTGCACTAGCCACACCCATTTAACTTACCAACCACTCTGCAATTCACCTGTCACTGACCCCACCCCTTGCACTAGCCACACCCATTTAACTTACCAACCACTCTGCAATTCACCTGTCACTGACCCCGCCCCTTGCACTAGCCACACCCATTTAACTTACCAACCACTCTGCAATTCACCTGTCACTGACCCCGACCCTTGCACTAGCCACACCCATGTTACTTACCAACCACTCTGCAACTCACCTGTCACTGACCCCGCCCTTTGCACTAGCCACACCCATGTTACTTACCAACCACTCTGCAACTCACCTGTCACTGACCCCACCCTTTGCACTAGCCACACCCATTTAACTTACCAACCACTCTGCAATTCACCTGTCACTGATCCCCGCCCCTTGCACTAGCCACACCCATGTTACTTACGAACCACTCTGCAACTCACCTGTCACTGACCCCGCCCCTTGCACTAGCCACACCCATGTTACTTACCAACCACTCTGCAAATCACCTGTCACTGACCCCACTCTTTGCACTAGCCACACCCAAGTTACTTACCAACCACTCTGCAATTCACCTGTCACTGACCCCACCCTTTGCACTAGCCACACCCATGTTACTTACCAACCACTCTGCAACTCACCTGTCACTGACCCCGCCCTTTGCACTAGCCACACCCATTTAACTTACCAACCACTCTGCAACTCACCTGTCACTGACCCCGCCCTTTGCACTAGCCACACCCATTTAACTTACCAACCACTCTGCAATTCACCTGTCACTGATCCCCCGCCCCTTGCACTAGCCACACCCAAGTTACTTACCAACCACTCTGCAATTCACCTGTCACTGATCCCCCGCCCCTTGCACTAGCCACACCCAAGTTACTTACCAACCACTCTGCAATTCACCATCTGGCAGGCATGACTCCACTCTCACACCACACTTACTTACCAATTGGCCACATAGACCCATCTGGAACTTACCTCTGCTGCACCACAGTCACCTCGTGCCGATCCCGGGACTTGAACCCTGGTCACCTGGATGGAAGGCAGGAACTTACCCCCTGGACCACACTGGTTTCCATGTCAGTACCCTATCAAATCGTCCCCATAACATGGTCTTCCGTTTCATGTGCAATGGAAGCCACAAGCACTGACACCAGGTGCTGTATGTTGGTCATAGATACTACTGCAGTGGTTCACACCACCAAGGAGCTGTAGCTCAACGGTAAGTCTCGTGCCTCTGGTGTCAGAGGTTCTCCCAAGACCAGGGTACAAGTCCTGCCAATGCGGTCTAAGGGACATGAGAGGGTACATTTTCAATCTCTGGTTTAATTTTCATTTGCTAATTTTTTATTCACTTGGAAAAACAGAGGAGAAAAGTGCCACTCTTTTGGCACGTGCGCCCAAAAATTATACATCTTTTCCTGAGGAGTCTGACCTTCCACAAACCTCCCTTTTTCTCAAGTAGGTGCAATAGGGACCATGCCTTATCTTCCCTTATAAATGTGTTTATTCTTAGTCCTTTAAATTCGGCGTACTTTAGAGCACAAATGTTGCCTCAGGTGTATATATGAGCACAAGAATGCAAGGAGGGTGTTATACTGATAGTAAAATAGGTTGGATGGTGGTGATTTTTCGTTTTGGTGAGAGCCGATCCCTCCAATCAGGTCTTTGATGCATGTGATGTTGGCTAGGATAAAGGTGAAGTAGGAGCTCTGGCTAATGAAATGAAGGGGAGATTTTGAGGCAAGTGAAACTCCCTTTATTAGGTGCAATAGGAAGCTAGAAAAATTGTTTTTCTCAAGAGGCAGAGAAGAGCAGTTAGACCTTTGCTTCAGGAAGTCTTAATCATGCCTACTGAAGCAAGTGAAGAGATTGTGGTGACACAGCACAGTACAGTACGGCGCTGGGCTGGGCTGGGCTGGCCTGGCACTGGGGCTTTAAGCAGCCCCTTTCTTCCATCCTTCCTTTGAAGGAAGCCTACGAGCCCTCGAACGCACTCGAACGCCCAGGTTCTGTATGGAGGATGACTGCAGGCAAATTGGGACCCTGCTACATTAGGGTGACGTCCCCATCTGCGGCTTTCGAGTGGCAAAATCCTTAGCCTGAGATAGGTAGGCTGCTTTTGAATTTGGCTGAAGACCATTTGTTGGAGGCTGTATCATAGCGCAAGCCGGCGACTTTCTCAGAAGAAAGTAAGCATGGGAGGACATTATTTGCATAGGACAGCCCTCTTCTAAGTCCCATCATTCTGTTGCAGTTGCCATGTAGCGTTACTAGAGGGCAGCATTACGAACATAAGAGCACACCAAGGCTTTTCTTCTGCTTGCTCAGATACCTCTTGTTCATGTTCGTCTTGCAGGGCCTGCAGAGTCGAGGACTGCGATGACTGAGTGAATGAGTAATGAGGTACATGCTGGCCTGTATTTGTGGTGAAAGGGGAATGTTTGGAAGGAAAACAGCCAGACGAAAGTGTCAAAGCATACGTGTTTGCTGAGTGATTGAGTGAGTGTCACCTGGCTCTTTGAATGGACATGAGAGAGAGGAACATGCAGCTCCATTGTCCTCAGATGAGAGAGGAAGCACAGATGAATATTTTCCTCAAATAAAAACAATTACACCACCACGAAGCTGACAAGAGCGATATGCTGCTTTGCAGGTGTAAGGATTTGCCATGTTTGGTGCATAAATATGCATGGTTAGCGAGGTTTTTCTCAGAACGTCAGCAGCGCACCCTTTAGTTTTATCCTTAGGCCAAAAATATCAGGCACTCCTTTGGGATAAGAGGCCAAGAAATCCTTTGGGAAGCTTGCTCCAGTCATCTGAAGGAAAGAAATACACTGGGGAAAAGTTACAGAGGGAGCCAGGCTGCACAACATTTGGTCATGGTTCGATAGAAATCTTTAGCAAGGACTTTTGACCACCCCTCGCTGTGGGACCTGGATGCCCATACCTCTTGTTCATGTTCGTCTTGCAGGGCCTGCAGAGTCGAGGACTGCGATGACTGAGTGAATGAGTAATGAGGTACATGCTGGCCTGTATTTGTGGTGAAAGGGGAATGTTTGGAAGGAAAACAGCCAGACGAAAGTGTCAAAGCATACGTGTTTGCTGAGTGATTGAGTGAGTGTCACCTGGCTCATTGAATGGACATGTGAGAGAGGAACATGCAGCTCCATTGTCCTCAGATGAGAGAGGAAGCACAGATGAATATTTTCCTCAAATAAAAACAATTACACCACCACGAAGCTGACAAGAGCGATATGCTGCTTTGCAGGTGTAAGGATTTGCCATGTTTGGTGCATAAATATGCATGGTTAGCGAGGTTTTTCTCAGAACGTCAGCAGCGCACCCTTTAGTATTATCCTTAGGCCAGAAATATCAGGCACTCCTTTGGGGTAAGAGGCCAAGAAATCCTTTGGGAAGCTTGCTCCAGTCATCTGAAGGATAGAAATACACTGGGGAAAAGTTACAGAGGGAGCCAGGCTGCACAACATTTAGTCATGGTTCGATAGAAATCTTTAGCAAGGACTTTTGACCACCCCTCGCTGTGGGACCTGGATGCCCATACCTCTTGTTCATGTTCGTCGTGCAGGGCCTGCAGAGTCGAGGACTGCGATGACTGAGTGAATGAGTAATGAGGTACATGCTGGCCTGTATTTGTGGTGAAAGGGGAATGTTTGGAAGGAAAACAGCCAGACGAAAGTGTCAAAGCATACGTGTTTGCTGAGTGATTGAGTGAGTGTCACCTGGCTCTTTGAATGGACATGTGAGAGAAAAACATGCAGCTCCATTGTCCTCAGATGAGAGAGGAAGCACAGATGAATATTTTCCTCAAATAAAAACACTTACACCACCACGAAGCTGACAAGAGCGATATGCTGCTTTGCAGGTGTAAGGATTTGCCATGTTTGGTGCATAAATATGCATGGTTAGCGAGGTTTTTCTCAGAACGTCAGCAGCGCACCCTTTAGTATTATCCTTAGGCCAGAAATATCAGGCACTCCTTTGGGGTATGAGGCCAAGAAATCCTTTGGGAAGCTTGCTCCAGTCATCTGAAGGATAGAAAAACACTGGGGAAAAGTTACAGAGGGAGCCAGGCTGCACAACATTTGGTCATGGTTCGATAGAAATCTTTAGCAAGGACTTTTGACCACCCCTCGCTGTGGGACCTGGATGCCCATACCTCTGTGGCTCTGACACCTTTTTTGACCTCTGGATAGCACCGTCTCATTACCCCTCAAACATTCCCTCTGAGTACCCCAGCTTTGGTAGTGCACCAACACGTTTCAATCCCTTGAGTGACTACAGACACCCTTCCTATGTGCTCTCCATTTACATTCCGTCAGTAACCCAGGTGCTTCTGTCACTGTTCAGTCTCAAGTGGCCGGTTGGATGCACATTGCTCGGATGTACAGGCACTTACCACTCTGTACAGCCCTCTCAGCACACACAGACCACACTTCTTTAAATCATAAATACATGTTCTGACTAACAGTAATGCTGTGCCTTCCCTCTGTAGATCATACCCAACGTAAGAAGGACAAATAAATTGAAGAGCGTACCAAACTCTCAACAGACACTGCCAGAACATGTGCTGCTGCCTATTTGCATGCCATGATTATTCTCTATGACCCATCCAACTACTTTCCACATGTACCCTTTCCCTGCCTCATTCATCTGCTCCAATGCCCCTATTTATTTAACAAATGTTAGTGCTCTCAGATATCATAGCGGGAATCTCTATACCATCTCTTGCCAATAGAAATATCCCAAGGGTCCCTATAACATGTCGCACGGAGGGAAGGGGAGGCAGAAAAATCTTGGTGAGCACCACCTGCAAAAATTCCACGACATGCTCCTTGTTGTACCTTTCAATACAATAACTGCAGTTGGATTGTATGGTGCCCCCCCTTGGGGTTGGTAATGGAACTGTCACATACCTGTTTGCCCCAAATCCCCCCTGTTGCCCCTATCCTTTCGGGGTGCATCCCATAAAGGAGGAGGGGAGCAATAAAAAGTAAGGGTAGCCTCCCAAAAATTGCCCAGAAGTCATGTCATTCTGTGCACCCCATCGCCCTTCATAATGCACTCCCAACCCCCTTTTAAAAGTGCTCCCCCAAATTTGACAGCACCCCCCCAAAATCAGAGAGAGTAGAGGGGTGCAGTAAAAAACACATTTTGGGGCTCCTCACTATATGTCATTAATCTCTAACCCCCACCCACTACATCTGTTCCCCTTCTTTTACCTGTCACTGACCCCACCCCTTGCACTAGCCACACCCATTTAACTTACCAACCACTCTGCAATTCACCTGTCACTGACCCCACCCCTTGCACTAGCCACACCCATTTAACTTACCAACCACTCTGCAATTCACCTGTCACTGACCCCGCCCCTTGCACTAGCCACACCCATGTTACTTACCAACCACTCTGCAACTCACCTGTCACTGACCCTGCCCTTTGCACTAGCCACACCCATGTTACTTACCAACCACTCTGCAACTCACCTGTCACTGACCCCACCCTTTGCACTAGCCACACCCATTTAACTTACCAACCACTCTGCAATTCACCTGTCACTGATCCCCCGCCCCTTGCACTAGCCACACCCATGTTACTTACCAACCACTCTGCAACTCACCTGTCACTGACCCCGCCCCTTGCACTAGCCACACCCATTTAACTTACCAACCACTCTGCAATTCACCTGTCACTGACCCCGCCCTTTGCACTAGCCACACCCATGTTACTTACCAACCACTCCGCAATTCACCTGTCACTGACCCCGCCCTTTGCACTAGCCACACCTATTTAACTTACCAACCACTCTGCAATTCACCTGTCACTGACCCCGCCCCTTGCACTAGCCACACCCAAGTTACTTACCAACCACTCTGCAATTCACCTGTCACTGACCCCGACCCTTGCACTAGCCACACCCATGTTACTTACCAACCACTCTGCAACTCACCTGTCTCTGACCCCGCCCTTTGCACTAGCCACACCCATTTAACTTACCAACCACTCTGCAACTCACCTGTCACTGACCCCGCCCTTTGCACTAGCCACACCCATTTAACTTACCAACCACTCTGCAATTCACCTGTCACTGATCCCCCGCCCCTTGCACTAGCCACACCCAAGTTACTTACCAACCACTCTGGAATTCACCTGTCACTGACCCCGACCCTTACACTAGCCACACCCAAGTTACTTACCAACCACTCTGCAATTCACCATCTGGCAGGCATGACTCCACTCTCACACCACACTTACTTACCAATTGGCCACATAGACCCATCTGGAACTTACCTCTGCTGCACCACAGTCACCTCGTGCCGATCCCGGGACTTGAACCCTGGTCACCTGGATGGAAGGCAGGAACTTACCCCCTGGACCACACTGGTTTCCATGTCAGTACCCTATCAAATCGTCCCCATAACATGGTCTTCCGTTTCATGTGCAATGGAAGCCACAAGCACTGACACCAGGTGCTGTATGTTGGTCATAGATACTACTGCAGTGGTTCACACCACCAAGGAGCTGTAGCTCAACGGTAAGTCTCGTGCCTCTGGTGTCAGAGGTTCTCCCAAGACCAGGGTTCAAGTCCTGCCAATGCGGTCTAAGGGACATGAGAGGGTACATTTTCTTTTTTTTTTTTTTTTTTTGTTTTTTTTGAAAAAGTTTTTATTGAACAATAATTCGGTTACAAGTATGGGCCTACAACCACCCGGGCCGGCCGCTAGGTACATAAGGAAATATACACATATCAAGGCTGCAGTCCGTTCCCAGGGCACTGCCCCGCAGTGGCTCAAGATAGTTCTCGAAGAACAGCAAGTGTCAGTCCAACAAGAACAGAAACAAAAGGAAAAACAATAAAAACAAAAGGCGAGTTACGAGGGATACCAGTGCGGTTCAGGCTCCCCCCGGGAAACTCCAGTCAGAACATTTGAGCAATCCGCTAAAGAGAGGAGTACCGGGAGGCCGGGGACGGAGGGGGGGGGGAAGGGGGTCAAGGGAGATGAACGTCCATATGTAGTTGTTACAAAAAGCGCCAGGAGCCGTCAAGGGTCAGGGGGACATGGCGATATCAGTGTCTACCAGGGGGGGCGTACAGATGCCTCCGCGATACGCATTCCATTGACCCCAAATTCTACCCCATGCCCCCGGCTTGCCACGGGCCACATACACTGTCTTCTCCCGAAACATACACCAGTCCATATTCTCCTTCCATACTGACACGGTGGGCGGCCGTTGAGCGCCCCAAAGTTGCGCTATATCCCTCTTGGCAATCATGTTCCCTAGGGCCGCCCACCGAGTCTGAGCCGCGTTGTAGTCATTGGGCTCCCACACATTCAGGACACAGCGACGCACCTCCGGCAGCAGCACAACCCCGGTGACCTGTCCCATAACCGTGTGGACCCGGCGCCAGTAGTCCGCCACCTCGCGGCACTCCCAAAGGATATGAAGAAAGGTGGCGTTGAGCCCGCAGCCTCGTTTACAGAGCCCGTCGTCGGAAAATCCCATCGCGACCAAGCGCGGACCCGTAACATACACCCGGTGGAGAATCTTGAGCTGTACCAACCGGAGACGAGCCGGAATGGCAACCTCCTTGGGGGACGACAGTGCAGACTGCCAGTCTTCGTCGTCCAATTCGACCCCATCCCCAGTCCAAGCCTCCCGAAGGCGCACCAGGAGATCCGCCCGGTGATTAATCAATTTTTTATAAATTAAAGAAATAGTACTATCAGGGACATGTCCGTCAAGTACGCGGTCCTCGAGGGGCGAGGAAACAGGGATCTTGGTCCCCTCCCCGAAGACCGAGAGCAGGGCGTGTCGAACCTGGGCGTAGCGGAAGAACTCCCTGTCGGTCAACTCGTATTCGGCCTGGAGCACCGCGAAAGTCTTGACCGCGCCCTTGTGCCACAGGTCTCCCACTTTGCTAATACCAATCGTGTCCCACTGGTCAAACCCCTTGGTGGTCCACAAGCTGCCCAGGCGGTCGGAGGCAAACAAGGGAGTAGCACATGTCATTCGCTCACTCCAGCCCATGGCCGCAGTGGCAGCCCTCCAGGTCCGCACAGCAATCTTAGTAGGACCCGTAAGGGTCCGGTCAGCCAGGCGGGAATAAAGTGCCCTGTTGTAGTTCCCGCCGGGAAGCAGGAACTTGTCCATCTCATACGCCGGATTCAAGCCGGGCGCATACGTGGCGTGGTTAATGGCAGATAGCTGCGAGGCCCAATAGTACCTGCGAATGTCAGGAAGCGCGATGCCCCCGTCATACCAGGGGAGAGTGAGCTTGGCAAGAGCAATACGCGCCCGGCCGTTCCACACCAGTCTCCTCTGCAGGCTCTCCACCTCCCGAAAGTAGGCCACTGGGATAACGTCGAAGGAGTTCTGGAGTGCATAGAGGAACCTGGGAAGGGACATCATTTTAAACAGCGCGGCCCGACCCAGCGGGGACAGGGGCAGCCTGCACCACCGGGCCGTGTCTTCACGCAGTCGCCGAAGTGGACGCAGAAGATTCTGCTCGTAGCGAGCCACCGGGTCCAGCGAAACGTATATCCCCAGGTACTTAAAGCCGCTCAGAGATATTTGAATCGGGAGCCGAGGCGGCAGGAGAGGAGGACCACCAGCGATGGGATAAACGCAGGATTTAGACCAATTGATCGTGAGACCCGAATTGTTCCCAAAGGAGGTCAGAACGTCAAAGAGGACGTTGAGTGACTGCCGCGGTGAGGTGAGATACAGGAGAATGTCGTCCGCATACAGCGAGACCCGATCTTCAAAGCCCGGGCCCCACCGGATCCCTCTAAGCGAGGGCTCCCAACGGAGCCAGGCAGCGAGTGGCTCCAGGGCGAGAGCAAAAAGCAACGGGGACAACGGGCACCCCTGCCTCGTGCCCCTGCCGAGGGCAAAGGGCCGAGAGACCCGCCCATTCACCACCACTTGAGCCATGGGTCCCGTGTAAAGGAGCCTCACCCAGCCAATAAATCCCTCTCCAAAGCCGAATTTATCCAAGACGGCCCAGAGGAATGGCCACTCAATAGTGTCAAATGCCATCGTGGCATCCAAAGAAACCAGCACGGCCGGTTCGGTGAGGAGCTCCGCCCTGGCGAGGACCCCGTGCAGACGCCGCAAGTTAAGAGCGGTGTTGCGGTGCGGGATAAAGCCGCATTGGTCCGGATGAATAAGGTCGCACACGACACTCAACAATCGATTGGCCAGGACTTTCGCCAGGATTTTAGGCTCCGCATTGAGCAGTGAAATAGGCCGGTAAGAGGTACAGCGGTCACGCGGCTTGCCCTCCTTGGGGAGAACGACTATAGTGGCCAAGCGCTGGTCGGCCGGGAGGGAACCCGCCGCAAGAGAGTCGCGGAACATGCGGCTGAGGAAGGGCGCAAGCTTATCAGGACGCAATTTGTATAGTTCAATGGGCAGACCATTAGGACCCATAGCCTTGCCCGAGCGAAGGGAACGAATCGCGGTCGCTATTTCATCCGACGATAAGGGGGCGTCCAGCCGCTCCCGGTCCTCAACGGACAGGCCGGGCAGAGCAATATCTCTCAGTAGGAGGCGAGAGTCATCCTCGTCCCTGTCAGTCACCGGGGAGTACACCGCCCGGAGGTGGTCAGCGAAGCATTCCACAATCTCATCCGGCTCAGTCACACACACACCATCCGCAGCACGCAACTCGGGGACCACACGATTCACTCTCTCCTTTTTGTCCAGCCATGCAATCAACTTTCCCGCCTTGTCCCCCGCGTCATACAATCGGCCCTGCTGCTCCCTATACATAGTTTTGGCCGCGTCAGTGACCAGGGACCTATATTCGAACTGTTTCAGGCTAAGGGCATGTAGCCCGTCCGGAGTAACATTCGCCTCCAAGGCCGACTCCAGCCCGAGATGTCAGTCTCCAGCTTCACCACCGCCTCGCTCCTAACCTTCTTGGCCACCACTATCTGGGCGAGGGCGTGTCCACGTATAACAGTTTTAAAGGCTTCCCAAAGGGACAACGCAGACGACACCGACCCCTCGTTTTCACTGAAGTATTGGTCCATGGCCTTAACCAGGCTGTCACGAATCACAGGGTCCCGCAGGTACCAGGGGTTAATGGGAGCTATCCGCCCTGCGGACCGCGACCCGGTGTCAAAGACAAGCCACAGCGGAGAATGGTCGGAGATACCACGCGCCAGGTGTCTGACCTCTCGAATCCGACCAGTCTGCGCCGCGGGCATAAGGAAGTAGTCTAACCTGGAGAGACTCCCATGCGCCCCCGAATGAAAGGTGAACTGGCACTGGGTCGGATGCATTAGTCTCCAACTATCCACCAAGCCGAAGGTCTCCAACATCCCACCCAGCCATGACTGGGCAGCGGGGAGGGTCCTCGGTGGGTGACGATCCAGTTCACCCGAAACCACAGAATTAAAGTCCCCGCCCATGAGCAGGAGGCCGTCCGGGAGGTCAAGCAGCATTCGACCCAAATCAGTAAAGGTGGAGTTCTGGAGGCCCGGGGGGACGTAGACTGAAACCAGGGTAAGGGGCTGCCCCTCCCACCTCCCAATCAGACACACATAGCGCCCTCTGTCATCCGAGACTATCCTCGTGATCTCCACCGGAAGGGAGGCTCGCAGGAGAATGCCCACCCCCCTGGAGCCAGTTGTAAAACCAGAATGGGCTACGAGGCGGTATCCCCCCCTGTTCATCGCATGGCAGACATTGCCGACCAAATGCGTCTCCTGGAGAAACACCACATCAGGAGTCAAACGACGCAAATATTGCAGTACAACACCCCGCTTAATGCGGTCCCCCAACCCATTGACGTTCCACGACATAAGCCTCAACCCGTCTCCCCCCATCCCCTCCAATGGATCAAGAGGCCCCCAGCCCGCAGCACCGCTCCCAAATATGGATAAAAATCAATACCTCGCCCTGTAAACAAAAAACACACAACTAAACAACCCCTCTTCCCCCCCAACCCCACCCCAAGTCCAACGCCCCCCACCCTGCACCCCTGCGGGCCAAAGACCCCCCCCAACTTGCAGTGTGCCTGTCGCCCCACTAACCCCATTCTACAAAAAGACCCCGGAGGAGGAAAGGGACCCGAACCCGCCCGCACCCCTCACGGGTCCTGGTAAAACACAGTATGCAAAAGAAGTAAGACCCAACTGTACAGTGCAAAACCGCAAAAGCAAGGACCAAAGGTCAGTCTAAGGGGACCCGTCACCTGCGGTGCCCCCAGAGGGCCCGGGCCGGCCACCCCCGTCCGGCAGCGAGTCCAGCCAGTCACTTGCGGCCACAGGAGTGTCAAAAAAGGCTGTCCGCTCTCCATGCTCCACTCGAAGTTTCGCCGGGTAGAGCATCGAATACTTCAGGCCTAGCTCGCGGAGACGGCGCTTCACCCCCTGGAATCCCATCCGCTGTTTCTGGACCAGTTGCGTGAAGTCCGGGTAAAAGTTGATGGTCGAGTTCTCGTAGCGGACCGGGCCACGGGTCCGTGAAGCCTGCAGAATAGCATCGCGGTCCCTGTAGTGGAACAGTTTAGCCACGATAGGCCTCGGGAGGGCCCCCGGCCGCGGCCGGCCGCCCGGAACTCGATGGGCCCGCTCCACAGCGAAGAATTTGCTTAGGCCAACCGGGGACAACTGTTGCAGGATAAGTTCCTCGACCACGAGGTCCACCGGGCGGCTGTCGGAGGACTCCGGTACCCCAATGATGCGGATATTGTTGCGTCGGGCCCGTCCCTCGAAGTCCTCAAGCCGCCGGGCCATATGGTCGTTGACCACTCTAATGTCCCCAAGCGCGGCCCGCAGATCCGACACCTCCGCACCCAGGGTGGAGGTCCGTGTATCAAGGGCCTGGACCTTCTCGTTGGTTTTAGAGAGGTCGGCCCGAATCAGGGTGACGTCGATCGCGACAGTGTCGATCTTACGGGCCAGGGCCTCATATTGCGTCGCGATAGTTTCCCTGATGCCCTCGATGGCACCCATAATGTCCTGTAGGGAAGGTTCCGCAGCGACGGTCGTGCCTCCCCCCGCAGCATCCGGGGAAAGGCCAGCAGCGCCAGGGGACCCCCTGCCCTGGGTATAGCGGTCCATGTTGTTGCTCTGGACCGCTCCCCCGCGCAGTGAAGCCTTGGTCTTGCGCCCCTCCGGACCCCCTTTGCCCGCCATGTGAGCGCAGTCACTCAATGGGACCTCCGATCAAGGGGTGCGCGGGTGCCAGCGAAAGGACCACAAACTGTCGGTGTAGGGGTCGGAGGCGTCAGACCCGCCAGTAGCAGATGGAAGCAAACCTCGGGCAGAGGCCCAGGAGGCACCTCGCCACCTCGAGCACGCACGCCAGCTGATCTCCTGAAGGCCAAAACCGAAACCGAAAGTGCTGAATCGGTAACTGGCACCGCGCTGAGGCCGCTGTTGTTCAATTGCAGCCCGGCCCCACGGGTCACCTTCACCCCGGCCACCTCCGTCGGGTGGGTCCCAAAAGTTCCGGCGACGATAACTCAGGATTCCCAGGTCCGATTAGAGTTTTGAAAAGAGATATATAGTCAGCTGGTCTTCATCTCTCAGATTCCATACACCAAATCAGGATATTCTCAGGATTTATTCCGAGGAGCAGAAAGGGTCCGGGGAGCCCTGTGCTCACGCGACCATCTTGGATGCGCGCTAGGCTCCTCCGAGAGGGTACATTTTCAATCTGTGGTTTAATTTTCATTTGCTAATTTTTTATTCACTTGGAAAAACAGAGGAGAAAAGTGCCACTCTTTTGGCACGTGCGCCCAAAAATTATACATCTTTTCCTGAGGAGTCTGACCTTCCACAAACCTCCCTTTTTCTCAAGTAGGTGCAATAGGGACCATGCCTTATCTTCCCTTATAAATGTGTTTATTCTTAGTCCTTTAAATTCGGCGTACTTTAGAGCACAAATGTTGCCTCAGGTGTATATATGAGCACAAGAATGCAAGGAGGGTGTTATACTGATAGTAAAATAGGTTGGATGGTGGTGATTTTTCGTTTTGGTGAGAGCCGATCCCTCCAATCAGGTCTTTGATGCATGTGATGTTGGCTAGGATAAAGGTGAAGTAGGAGCTCTGGCTAATGAAATGAAGGGGAGATTTTGAGGCAAGTGAAACTCCCTTTATTAGGTGCAATAGGAAGCTAGAAAAATTGTTTTTCTCAAGAGGCAGAGAAGAGCAGTTAGACCTTTGCTTCAGGAAGTCTTAATCATGCCTACTGAAGCAAGTGAAGGGATTGTGCTGACACAGCACAGTACAGTACAGTACGGCGCTGGGCTGGGCTGGGCTGGCCTGGCACTGGGGCTTTAAGCAGCCCCTTTCTTCCTTCCTTCCTTTGAAGGAAGCCTACGAGCCCTCGAGCGCACTCGAACGCCCAGGTTCTGTATAGAGGATGACTGCAGGCAAATTGGGACCCTGCTACATTAGGGTGACGTCCCCATCTGCGGCCTTCGAGTGGCAAAATCCTTAGCCTGAGATAGGTAGGCAGCTTTTGAATTTGGCTGAAGACCATTTGTTGGAGGCTGTATCATAGCGCAAGCCGGCGACTTTCTCAGAAGAAAGTAAGCATGGGAGGACATTATTTGCATAGGACAGCCCTCTTCTAAGTCCCATCATTCTGTTGCAGTTGCCATGTAGCGTTACTAGAGGGCAGCATTACGAACATAAGAGCACACCAAGGCTTTTCTTCTGCTTGCTCAGATACCTCTTGTTCATGTTCGTCTTGCAGGGCCTGCAGAGTCGAGGACTGCGATGACTGAGTGAATGAGTAATGAGGTACATGCTGGCCTGTATTTGTGGTGAAAGGGGAATGTTTGGAAGGAAAACAGCCAGACGAAAGTGTCAAAGCATACGTGTTTGCTGAGTGATTGAGTGAGTGTCACCTGGCTCTTTGAATGGACATGTGAGAGAGGAACATGCAGCTCCATTGTCCTCAGATGAGAGAGGAAGCACAGATGAATATTTTCCTCAAATAAAAACAATTACACCACCACGAAGCTGACAAGAGCGATATGCTGCTTTGCAGGTGTAAGGATTTGCCATGTTTGGTGCATAAATATGCATGGTTAGCGAGGTTTTTCTCAGAACGTCAGCAGCGCACCCTTTAGTATTATCCTTAGGCCAGAAATATCAGGCACTCCTTTGGGGTAAGAGGCCAAGAAATCCTTTGGGAAGCTTGCTCCAGTCATCTGAAGGATAGAAATACACTGGGGAAAAGTTACAGAGGGAGCCAGGCTGCACAACATTTAGTCATGGTTCGATAGAAATCTTTAGCAAGGACTTTTGACCACCCCTCGCTGTGGGACCTGGATGCCCATACCTCTTGTTCATGTTCGTCGTGCAGGGCCTGCAGAGTCGAGGACTGCGATGACTGAGTGAATGAGTAATGAGGTACATGCTGGCCTGTATTTGTGGTGAAAGGGGAATGTTTGGAAGGAAAACAGCCAGACGAAAGTGTCAAAGCATACGTGTTTGCTGAGTGATTGAGTGAGTGTCACCTGGCTCTTTGAATGGACATGTGAGAGAAAAACATGCAGCTCCATTGTCCTCAGATGAGAGAGGAAGCACAGATGAATATTTTCCTCAAATAAAAACACTTACACCACCACGAAGCTGACAAGAGCGATATGCTGCTTTGCAGGTGTAAGGATTTGCCATGTTTGGTGCATAAATATGCATGGTTAGCGAGGTTTTTCTCAGAACGTCAGCAGCGCACCCTTTAGTATTATCCTTAGGCCAGAAATATCAGGCACTCCTTTGGGGTATGAGGCCAAGAAATCCTTTGGGAAGCTTGCTCCAGTCATCTGAAGGATAGAAAAACACTGGGGAAAAGTTACAGAGGGAGCCAGGCTGCACAACATTTGGTCATGGTTCGATAGAAATCTTTAGCAAGGACTTTTGACCACCCCTCGCTGTGGGACCTGGATGCCCATACCTCTGTGGCTCTGACACCTTTTTTGACCTCTGGATAGCACCGTCTCATTACCCCTCAAACATTCCCTCTGAGTACCCCAGCTTTGGTAGTGCACCAACACGTTTCAATCCCTTGAGTGACTACAGACACCCTTCCTATGTGCTCTCCATTTACATTCCGTCAGTAACCCAGGTGCTTCTGTCACTGTTCAGTCTCAAGTGGCCGGTTGGATGCACATTGCTCGGATGTACAGGCACTTACCACTCTGTACAGCCCTCTCAGCACACACAGACCACACTTCTTTAAATCATAAATACATGTTCTGACTAACAGTAATGCTGTGCCTTCCCTCTGTAGATCATACCCAACGTAAGAAGGACAAATAAATTGAAGAGCGTACCAAACTCTCAACAGACACTGCCAGAACATGTGCTGCTGCCTATTTGCATGCCATGATTATTCTCTATGACCCATCCAACTACTTTCCACATGTACCCTTTCCCTGCCTCATTCATCTGCTCCAATGCCCCTATTTATTTAACAAATGTTAGTGCTCTCAGATATCATAGCGGGAATCTCTATACCATCTCTTGCCAATAGAAACATCCCAAGGGTCCCTATAACATGCCGCACGGAGGGAAGGGGAGGCAGAAAAATCTTGTTGAGCACCACCTGCAAAAATTCCACGACATGCTCCTTGTTGTACCTTTCAATACAATAACTGCAGTTGGATTGTATGGTGCCCCCCCTTTGGGTTGGTAATGGAACTGTCACACACCTGTTTGCCCCAAATCCCCCCTGTTGCCCCTATCCTTTCAGGGTGCATCCCATAAAGGAGGAGTGGAGCAATAAAAAATATGGGTAGCCTCCCAAATATTGCCCAAAGTCATGTCATTCTGTGCACCCCATCGCCCTTCATAATGCACCCCCCCAAAATCAGAGAGTGTAGGGGGTGCAGTAAAAAACACATTTTGGGGCTCCTCACTATATGTCCCATCCAATGTATTCACCCTATCTGTGGGACTGGGAACCACTGCATGTGTGTCCACATTTGGCTCTACTCTGAGCCCTCCTCTCTCCCCTGACTTGCCTCCTTCTCATGCATGACACCCTTCTTCACCCCAGGACTCCAGCCTCCCTGGCTCTCCTCCTACACCTCTTCTCTATGTCATTAATCTCTAACCCCCACCCACTACACCCACCTCATCTGTTCCCCTTCCACTGACCCCGCCCCTTGCACTAGCCACACCCATGTTACTTACCAACCACTCTGCAATTCACCTGTCACTGACCCCGACCCTTGCACTAGCCACACCCATGTTACTTACCAACCACTCTGCAACTCACCTGTCACTGACCCCGCCCCTTGCACTAGCCACACCCATGTTACTTACCAACCACTCTGCAATTCACCTGTCACTGACCCCGCCCTTTGCACTAGCCACACCCATTTAACTTACCAACCACTCTGCAATACACCTGTCACTGACCCCGCCCCTTGCACTAGCCACACCCATGTTACTTACCAACCACTCTGCAATTCACCTGTCACTGACCCCGACCCTTGCACTAGCCACACCCATGTTACTTACCAACCACTCTGCAACTCACCTGTCACTGACCCCGCCCCTTGCACTAGCCACACCCATGTTACTTACCAACCACTCTGCAATTCACCTGTCACTGACCCCGCCCTTTGCACTAGCCACACCCATTTAACTTACCAACCACTCTGCAATACACCTGTCACTGACCCCGCCCCTTGCACTAGCCACACCCATGTTACTTACCAACCACTCTGCAATTCACCTGTCACTGACCCCGCCCCTTGCACTAGCCACACCCATGCACTAGCCACACCCATTTAACTTACCAACCACTCTGCAATTCACCTGTCACTGACCCCGACCCCGCCCCTTGCACTAGCTACACCCATGTTACTTACCAACCACTCTGCAATTCACCTGTCACTGACCCCGCCCCTTGCACTAGCCACCCCCATGTTACTTACCAACCACTTTGCAATTCACCACCTGGCAGGCATGACTCCACTCTCACACCACACACAGTTTATACTTACCAATTGGCCACATAGACCCATCTGGAACTTACCTCTGCTGCACCACAGTCACCTCGTGACGATCCCGGGACTTGAACCCTGGTCACCTGGATGGAAGGCAGGAACTTACCCCCTGGACCACACTGGTTTCCATGTCAGTACCCTATCAAATCGTCCCCATAACATGGTCTTCAGTTTCATGTGCAATGGAAGCCACAAGCACTGACACCAGGTGCTGTATGTTGGTCATAGTTACTACTGCAGTGGTTCCGACCTCAAAGGAGCTGTAGCTCAACGGTAAGTCTCGTGCCTCTGGTGTCACATGTTCTCCCAAGACCAGGGTTCAAGTCCTGCAAATGCGGTCCAAGTGACCTGAGAGGGTACATTTTCAATCTGTGGTTTAATTTTCATTTGCTAATTTTTTATTCACTTGGAAAAACAGAGGAGAAAAGTGCCACTCTTTTGGCACGTGCGCCCAAAAATTATACATCTTTTCCTGAGGAGTCTGACCTTCCACAAACCTCCCTTTTTCTCAAGTAGGTGCAATAGGGACAATGCCTTATCTTCCCTTATAAATGTGTTTATTCTTAGTCCTTTAAATTCGGCGTACTTTAGAGCACAAATGTTGCCTCAGGTGTATATATGAGCACAAGAATGCAAGGAGGGTGTTATACTGATAGTAAAATAGGTTGGATGGTGGTGATTTTTCGTTTTGGTGAGAGCCGATCCCTCCAATCAGGTCTTTGATGCATGTGATGTTGGCTAGGATAAAGGTGAAGTAGGAGCTCTGGCTAATGAAATGAAGGGGAGATTTTGAGGCAAGTGAAACTCCCTTTATTAGGTGCAATAGGAAGCTAGAAAAATTGTTTTTCTCAAGAGGCAGAGAAGAGCAGTTAGACCTTTGCTTCAGGAAGTCTTAATCATACCTACTGAAGCAAGTGAAGGGATTGTGGTGACACAGCACAGTACAGTACAGTACGGCACTGGGCTGGGCTGGGCTGGGCTGGGCTGGCACTGGGGCTTTAAGCAGCCCCTTCCTTCCTTCCTTCCTTTGAAGGAAGCCTACGAGCCCTCGATCGCACTCGAACGCCCAGGTTCTGTATGGAGGATGACTGCAGGCAAATTGGGACCCTGCTACATTAGGGTGACGTCCCCATCTGCGGCCTTCGAGTGGCAAAATCCTTAGCCTGAGATAGGTAGGCTGCTTTTGAATTTGGCTGAAGACCATTTGTTGGAGGCTGTATCATAGCGCAAGCCGGCGACTTTCTCAGAAGAAAGTAAGCATGGGAGGACATTATTTGCATAGGACAGCCCTCTTCTAAGTCCCATCATTCTGTTGCAGTTGCCATGTAGCGTTACTAGAGGGCAGCATTGCGAACATAAGAGCACACCAAGGCTTTTCTTCTGCTTGCTCAGATACCTCTTGTTCATGTTCGTCTTGCAGGGCCTGCAGAGTCGAGGACTGCGATGACTGAGTGAATGAGTAATGAGGTACATGCTGGCCTGTATTTGTGGTGAAAGGGGAATGTTTGGAAGGAAAACAGCCAGACGAAAGTGTCAAAGCATACGTGTTTGCTGAGTGATTGAGTGAGTGTCACCTGGCTCTTTGAATGGACATGTGAGAGAGGAACATGCAGCTCCATTGTCCTCAGATGAGAGAGGAAGCACAGATGAATATTTTCCTCAAATAAAAACAATTACACCACCACGAAGCTGACAAGAGCGATATGCTGCTTTGCAGGTGTAAGGATTTGCCATGTTTGGTGCATAAATATGCATGGTTAGCGAGGTTTTTCTCAGAACGTCAGCAGCGCACCCTTTAGTTTTATCCTTAGGCCAAAAATATCAGGCACTCCTTTGGGATAAGAGGCCAAGAAATCCTTTGGGAAGCTTGCTCCAGTCATCTGAAGGAAAGAAATACACTGGGGAAAAGTTACAGAGGGAGCCAGGCTGCACAACATTTGGTCATGGTTCGATAGAAATCTTTAGCAAGGACTTTTGACCACCCCTCGCTGTGGGACCTGGATGCCCATACCTCTTGTTCATGTTCGTCTTGCAGGGCCTGCAGAGTCGAGGACTGCGATGACTGAGTGAATGAGTAATGAGGTACATGCTGGCCTGTATTTGTGGTGAAAGGGGAATGTTTGGAAGGAAAACAGTCAGACGAAAGTGTCAAAGCATACGTGTTTGCTGAGTGATTGAGTGAGTGTCACCTGGCTCTTTGAATGGACATGTGAGAGAGGAACATGCAGCTCCATTGTCCTCAGATGAGAGAGGAAGCACAGATGAATATTTTCCTCAAATAAAAACAATTACACCACCACGAAGCTGACAAGAGCGATATGCTGCTTTGCAGGTGTAAGGATTTGCCATGTTTGGTGCATAAATATGCATGGTTAGCGAGGTTTTTCTCAGAACGTCAGCAGCGCACCCTTTAGTATTATCCTTAGGCCAGAAATATCAGGCACTCCTTTGGGGTATGAGGCCAAGAAATCCTTTGGGAAGCTTGCTCCAGTCATCTGAAGGATAGAAAAACACTGGGGAAAAGTTACAGAGGGAGCCAGGCTGCACAACATTTGGTCATGGTTCGATAGAAATCTTTAGCAAGGACTTTTGACCACCCCTCGCTGTGGGACCTGGATGCCCATACCTCTGTGGCTCTGACACCTTTTTTGACCTCTGGATAGCACCGTCTCATTACCCCTCAAACATTCCCTCTGAGTACCCCAGCTTTGGTAGTGCACCAACACGTTTCAATCCCTTGAGTGACTACAGACACCCTTCCTATGTGCTCTCCATTTACATTCCGTCAGTAACCCAGGTGCTTCTGTCACTGTTCAGTCTCAAGTGGCCGGTTGGATGCACATTGCTCGGATGTACAGGCACTTACCACTCTGTACAGCCCTCTCAGCACACACAGACCACACTTCTTTAAATCATAAATACATGTTCTGACTAACAGTAATGCTGTGCCTTCCCTCTGTAGATCATACCCAACGTAAGAAGGACAAATAAATTGAAGAGCGTACCAAACTCTCAACAGACACTGCCAGAACATGTGCTGCTGCCTATTTGCATGCCATGATTATTCTCTATGACCCATCCAACTACTTTCCACATGTACCCTTTCCCTGCCTCATTCATCTGCTCCAATGCCCCTATTTATTTAACAAATGTTAGTGCTCTCAGATATCATAGCGGGAATCTCTATACCATCTCTTGCCAATAGAAATATCCCAAGGGTCCCTATAACATGTCGCACGGAGGGAAGGGGAGGCAGAAAAATCTTGGTGAGCACCACCTGCAAAAATTCCACGACATGCTCCTTGTTGTACCTTTCAATACAATAACTGCAGTTGGATTGTATGGTGCCCCCCCTTGGGGTTGGTAATGGAACTGTCACATACCTGTTTGCCCCAAATCCCCCCTGTTGCCCCTATCCTTTCGGGGTGCATCCCATAAAGGAGGAGGGGAGCAATAAAAAGTAAGGGTAGCCTCCCAAAAATTGCCCAGAAGTCATGTCATTCTGTGCACCCCATCGCCCTTCATAATGCACTCCCAACCCCCTTTTAAAAGTGCTCCCCCAAATTTGACAGCACCCCCCCAAAATCAGAGAGAGTAGAGGGGTGCAGTAAAAAACACATTTTGGGGCTCCTCACTATATGTCATTAATCTCTAACCCCCACCCACTACATCTGTTCCCCTTCTTTTACCTGTCACTGACCCCACCCCTTGCACTAGCCACACCCATGTTACCAACCACTCTGCAACTCACCTGTCACTGACCCCGCCCCTTGCACTAGCCACACCCATTTAACTTACCAACCACTCTGCAATTCACCTGTCACTGACCCCACCCCTTGCACTAGCCACACCCATTTAACTTACCAACCACTCTGCAATTCACCTGTCACTGACCCCGCCCCTTGCACTAGCCACACCCATTTAACTTACCAACCACTCTGCAATTCACCTGTCACTGACCCCGACCCTTGCACTAGCCACACCCATGTTACTTACCAACCACTCTGCAACTCACCTGTCACTGACCCCGCCCTTTGCACTAGCCACACCCATGTAACTTACCAACCACTCTGCAACTCACCTGTCACTGACCCCGCCCTTTGCACTAGCCACACCCATTTAACTTACCAACCACTCTGCAATTCACCTGTCACTGATCCCCGCCCCTTGCACTAGCCACACCCATGTTACTTACCAACCACTCTGCAACTCACCTGTCACTGACCCCGCCCCTTGCACTAGCCACACCCATGTTACTTACCAACCACTCTGCAAATCACCTGTCACTGACCCCACCCTTTGCACTAGCCACACCCAAGTTACTTACCAACCACTCTGCAATTCACCTGTCACTGACCCCGACCCTTGCACTAGCCACACCCATGTTACTTACCAACCACTCTGCAACTCACCTGTCACTGACCCCGCCCTTCGCACTAGCCACACCCATTTAACTTACCAACCACTCTGCAACTCACCTGTCACTGACCCCGCCCTTTGCACTAGCCACACCCATTTAACTTACCAACCACTCTGCAATTCACCTGTCACTGATCCCCCACCTCTTGCACTAGCCACACCCAAGTTACTTACCAACCACTCTGCAATTCACCTGTCACTGACCCCGACCCTTACACTAGCCACACCCAAGTTACTTACCAACCACTCTGCAATTCACCATCTGGCAGGCATGACTCCACTCTCACACCACACTTACTTACCAATTGGCCACATAGACCCATCTGGAACTTACCTCTGCTGCACCACAGTCACCTCGTGCCGATCCCGGGACTTGAACCCTGGTCACCTGGATGGAAGGCAGGAACTTACCCCCTGGACCACACTGGTTTCCATGTCAGTACCCTATCAAATCGTCCCCATAACATGGTCTTCCGTTTCATGTGCAATGGAAGCCACAAGCACTGACACCAGGTGCTGTATGTTGGTCATAGATACTACTGCAGTGGTTCACACCACCAAGGAGCTGTAGCTCAACGGTAAGTCTCGTGCCTCTGGTGTCAGAGGTTCTCCCAAGACCAGGGTTCAAGTCCTGCCAATGCGGTCTAAGGGACATGAGAGGGTACATTTTCAATCTGTGGTTTAATTTTCATTTGCTAATTTTTTATTCACTTGGAAAAACAGAGGAGAAAAGTGCCACTCTTTTGGCACGTGCGCCCAAAATTTATACATCTTTTCCTGAGGAGTCTGACCTTCCACAAACCTCCCTTTTTCTCAAGTAGGTGCAATAGGGACCATGCCTTATCTTCCCTTATAAATTTGTTTATTCTTAGTCCTTTAAATTCGGCGTACTTTAGAGCACAAATGTTGCCTCAGGTGTATATATGAGCACAAGAATGCAAGGAGGGTGTTATACTGATAGTAAAATAGGTTGGATGGTGGTGATTTTTCGTTTTGGTGAGAGCCGATCCCTCCAATCAGGTCTTTGATGCATGTGATGTTGGCTAGGATAAAGGTGAAGTAGGAGCTCTGGCTAATGAAATGAAGGGGAGATTTTGAGGCAAGTGAAACTCCCTTTATTAGGTGCAATAGGAAGCTAGAAAAATTGTTTTTCTCAAGAGGCAGAGAAGAGCAGTTAGACCTTTGCTTCAGGAAGTCTTAATCATGCCTACTGAAGCAAGTGAAGGGATTGTGCTGACACAGCACAGTACAGTACAGTACGGCGCTGGGCTGGGCTGGGCTGGGCTGGGCTGGCACTGGGGCTTTAAGCAGCCCCTTTCTTCCTTCCTTCCTTTGAAGGAAGCCTACGAGCCCTCGAACGCCCTCCAACGCCCAGGTTCTGTATGGAGGATGACTGCAGGCAAATTGGGACCCTGCTACATTAGGGTGACGTCCCCATCTGCGGCTTTCGAGTGGCAAAATCCTTAGCCTGAGATAGGTAGGCTGCTTTTGAATTTGGCTGAAGACCATTTGTTGGAGGCTGTATCATAGCGCAAGCCGGCGACTTTCTCAGAAGAAAGTAAGCATGGGAGGACATTATTTGCATAGGACAGCCCTCTTCTAAGTCCCATCATTCTGTTGCAGTTGCCATGTAGCGTTACTAGAGGGCAGCATTACGAACATAAGAGCACACCAAGGCTTTTCTTCTGCTTGCTCAGATACCTCTTGTTCATGTTCGTCTTGCAGGGCCTGCAGAGTCGAGGACTGCGATGACTGAGTGAATGAGTAATGAGGTACATGCTGGCCTGTATTTGTGGTGAAAGGGGAATGTTTGGAAGGAAAACAGCCAGACGAAAGTGTCAAAGCATACGTGTTTGCTGAGTGATTGAGTGAGTGTCACCTGGCTCTTTGAATGGACATGTGAGAGAGGAACATGCAGCTCCATTGTCCTCAGATGAGAGAGGAAGCACAGATGAATATTTTCCTCAAATAAAAACAATTACACCACCACGAAGCTGACAAGAGCGATATGCTGCTTTGCAGGTGTAAGGATTTGCCATGTTTGGTGCATAAATATGCATGGTTAGCGAGGTTTTTCTCAGAACGTCAGCAGCGCACCCTTTAGTTTTATCTTTAGGCCAAAAATATCAGGCACTCCTTTGGGATAAGAGGCCAAGAAATCCTTTGGGAAGCTTGCTCCAGTCATCTGAAGGAAAGAAATACACTGGGGAAAAGTTACAGAGGGAGCCAGGCTGCACAACATTTGGTCATGGTTCGATAGAAATCTTTAGCAAGGACTTTTGACCACCCCTCGCTGTGGGACCTGGATGCCCATACCTCTTGTTCATGTTCGTCTTGCAGGGCCTGCAGAGTCGAGGACTGCGATGACTGAGTGAATGAGTAATGAGGTACATGCTGGCCTGTATTTGTGGTGAAAGGGGAATGTTTGGAAGGAAAACAGCCAGACGAAAGTGTCAAAGCATACGTGTTTGCTGAGTGATTGAGTGAGTGTCACCTGGCTCTTTGAATGGACATGTGAGAGAGGAACATGCAGCTCCATTGTCCTCAGATGAGAGAGGAAGCACAGATGAATATTTTCCTCAAATAAAAACAATTACACCACCACGAAGCTGACAAGAGCGATATGCTGCTTTGCAGGTGTAAGGATTTGCCATGTTTGGTGCATAAATATGCATGGTTAGCGAGGTTTTTCTCAGAACGTCAGCAGCGCACCCTTTAGTATTATCCTTAGGCCAGAAATATCAGGCACTCCTTTGGGGTATGAGGCCAAGAAATCCTTTGGGAAGCTTGCTCCAGTCATCTGAAGGATAGAAAAACACTGGGGAAAAGTTACAGAGGGAGCCAGGCTGCACAACATTTGGTCATGGTTCGATAGAAATCTTTAGCAAGGACTTTTGACCACCCCTCGCTGTGGGACCTGGATGCCCATACCTCTGTGGCTCTGACACCTTTTTTGACCTCTGGATAGCACCGTCTCATTACCCCTCAAACATTCCCTCTGAGTACCCCAGCTTTGGTAGTGCACCAACACGTTTCAATCCCTTGAGTGACTACAGACACCCTTCCTATGTGCTCTCCATTTACATTCCGTCAGTAACCCAGGTGCTTCTGTCACTGTTCAGTCTCAAGTGGCCGGTTGGATGCACATTGCTCGGATGTACAGGCACTTACCACTCTGTACAGCCCTCTCAGCACACACAGACCACACTTCTTTAAATCATAAATACATGTTCTGACTAACAGTAATGCTGTGCCTTCCCTCTGTAGATCATACCCAACGTAAGAAGGACAAATAAATTGAAGAGCGTACCAAACTCTCAACAGACACTGCCAGAACATGTGCTGCTGCCTATTTGCATGCCATGATTATTCTCTATGACCCATCCAACTACTTTCCACATGTACCCTTTCCCTGCCTCATTCATCTGCTCCAATGCCCCTATTTATTTAACAAATGTTAGTGCTCTCAGATATCATAGCGGGAATCTCTATACCATCTCTTGCCAATAGAAATATCCCAAGGGTCCCTATAACATGTCGCACGGAGGGAAGGGGAGGCAGAAAAATCTTGGTGAGCACCACCTGCAAAAATTCCACGACATGCTCCTTGTTGTACCTTTCAATACAATAACTGCAGTTGGATTGTATGGTGCCCCCCCTTGGGGTTGGTAATGGAACTGTCACATACCTGTTTGCCCCAAATCCCCCCTGTTGCCCCTATCCTTTCGGGGTGCATCCCATAAAGGAGGAGGGGAGCAATAAAAAGTAAGGGTAGCCTCCCAAAAATTGCCCAGAAGTCATGTCATTCTGTGCACCCCATCGCCCTTCATAATGCACTCCCAACCCCCTTTTAAAAGTGCTCCCCCAAATTTGACAGCACCCCCCCAAAATCAGAGAGAGTAGGGGGGTGCAGTAAAAAACACATTTTGGGGCTCCTCACTATATGTCATTAATCTCTAACCCCCACCCACTACATCTGTTCCCCTTCTTTTACCTGTCACTGACCCCACCCCTTGCACTAGCCACACCCATGTTACCAACCACTCTGCAATTCACCTGTCACTGACCCCGCCCCTTGCACTAGCCACACCCATTTAACTTACCAACCACTCTGCAATTCACCTGTCACTGACCCCGCCCTTTGCACTAGCCACACCCATGTTACTTACCAACCACTCCGCAATTCACCTGTCACTGACCCCGCCCTTTGCACTAGCCACACCTATTTAACTTACCAACCACTCTGCAATTCACCTGTCACTGACCCCGCCCCTTGCACTAGCCACACCCAAGTTACTTACCAACCACTCTGCAATTCACCTGTCACTGACCCCGACCCTTGCACTAGCCACACCCATGTTACTTACCAACCACTCTGCAACTCACCTGTCACTGACCCCGCCCTTTGCACTAGCCACACCCATTTAACTTACCAACCACTCTGCAACTCACCTGTCACTGACCCCACCCTTTGCACTAGCCACACCCATTTAACTTACCAACCACTCTACAATTCACCTGTCACTGATCCCCCGCCCCTTGCACTAGCCACACCCATGTTACTTACCAACCACTCTGCAACTCACCTGTCACTGACCCCGCCCTTTGCACTAGCCACACCCAAGTTACTTACCAACCACTCTGCAATTCACCTGTCACTGACCCCGACCCTTACACTAGCCACACCCAAGTTACTTACCAACCACTCTGCAATTCACCATCTGGCAGGCATGACTCCACTCTCACACCACACTTACTTAACAATTGGCCACATAGACCCATCTCGAACTTACCTCTGCTGCACCACAGTCACCTCGTGCCGATCCCGGGACTTGAACCCTGGTCACCTGGATGGAAGGCAGGAACTTACCCCCTGGACCACACTGGTTTCCATGTCAGTACCCTATCAAATCATCCCCATAACATGGTCTTCCGTTTCATGTGCAATGGAAGCCACAAGCACTGACACCAGGTGCTGTATGTTGGACATAGATACTACTGCAGTGGTTCAGACCACCAAGGAGCTGTAGCTCAACGGTAAGTCTCGTGCCTCTGGTGTCAGAGGTTCTCCCAAGACCAGGGTTCAAGTCCTGCCAATGCGGTTCAAGTGACCTGAGAGGGTAAATTTTCAATCTGTGGTTTAATTTTCATTTGCTAATTTTTTATTCACTTGCAAAAACAGAGGAGAAAAGTGCCACTCTTTTGGCACGTGCGCCCAAAAATTATACATCTTTTCCTGAGGAGTCTGACCTTCCACAAACCTCCCTTTTTCTCAAGTAGGTGCAATAGGGAGAATGCCTTATCTTCCCTTATAAATGTGTTTATTCTTAGTCCTTTAAATTCGGCGTACTTTAGAGCACAAATGTTGCCTCAGGTGTATATATGAGCACAAGAATGCAAGGAGGGTGTTATACTGATAGTAAAATAGGTTGGATGGTGGTGATTTTTCGTTTTGGTGAGAGCCGATCCCTCCAATCAGGTCTTTGATGCATGTGATGTTGGCTAGGATAAAGGTGAAGTAGGAGCTCTGGCTAATGAAATGAAGGGGAGATTTTGAGGCAAGTGAAACTCCCTTTATTAGGTGCAATAGGAAGCTAGAAAAATTGTTTTTCTCAAGAGGCAGAGAAGAGCAGTTAGACCTTTGCTTCAGGAAGTCTTAATCATGCCTACTGAAGCAAGTGAAGGGATTGTGGTGACACAGCACAGTACAGTACAGTACGGCACTGGGCTGGGCTGGGCTGGGCTGGGCTGGCACTGGGGCTTTAAGCAGCCCCTTCCTTCCTTCCTTCCTTCCTTTGAAGGAAGCCTACGAGCCCTCGATCGCACTCGAACGCCCAGGTTCTGTATGGAGGATGACTGCAGGCAAATTGGGACCCTGCTACATTAGGGTGACGTCCCCATCTGCGGCCTTCGAGTGGCAAAATCCTTAGCCTGAGTTAGGTAGGCAGCTTTTGAATTTGGCTGAAGACCATTTGTTGGAGGCTGTATCACAGCGCAAGCCGGCGACTTTCTCAGAAGAAAGTAAGCATGGGAGGACATTATTTGCATAGGACAGCCCTCTTCTAAGTCCCATCATTCTGTTGCAGTTGCCATGTAGCGTTACTAGAGGGCAGCATTGCGAACATAAGAGCACACCAAGGCTTTTCTTCTGCTTGCTCAGATACCTCTTGTTCATGTTCGTCTTGCAGGGCCTGCAGAGTCGAGGACTGCGATGACTGAGTGAATGAGTAATGAGGTACATGCTGGCCTGTATTTGTGGTGAAAGGGGAATGTTTGGAAGGAAAACAGCCAGACGAAAGTGTCAAAGCATACGTGTTTGCTGAGTGATTGAGTGAGTGTCACCTGGCTCTTTGAATGGACATGTGAGAGAGGAACATGCAGCTCCATTGTCCTCAGATGAGAGAGGAAGCACAGATGAATATTTTCCTCAAATAAAAACAATTACACCACCACGAAGCTGACAAGAGCGATATGCTGCTTTGCAGGTGTAAGGATTTGCCATGTTTGGTGCATAAATATGCATGGTTAGCGAGGTTTTTCTCAGAACGTCAGCAGCGCACCCTTTAGTTTTATCCTTAGGCCAAAAATATCAGGCACTCCTTTGGGATAAGAGGCCAAGAAATCCTTTGGGAAGCTTGCTCCAGTCATCTGAAGGAAAGAAATACACTGGGGAAAAGTTACAGAGGGAGCCAGGCTGCACAACATTTGGTCATGGTTCGATAGAAATCTTTAGCAAGGACTTTTGACCACCCCTCGCTGTGGGACCTGGATGCCCATACCTCTTGTTCATGTTCGTCTTGCAGGGCCTGCAGAGTCGAGGACTGCGATGACTGAGTGAATGAGTAATGAGGTACATGCTGGCCTGTATTTGTGGTGAAAGGGGAATGTTTGGAAGGAAAACAGTCAGACGAAAGTGTCAAAGCATACGTGTTTGCTGAGTGATTGAGTGAGTGTCACCTGGCTCTTTGAATGGACATGTGAGAGAGGAACATGCAGCTCCATTGTCCTCAGATGAGAGAGGAAGCACAGATGAATATTTTCCTCAAATAAAAACAATTACACCACCACGAAGCTGACAAGAGCGATATGCTGCTTTGCAGGTGTAAGGATTTGCCATGTTTGGTGCATAAATATGCATGGTTAGCGAGGTTTTTCTCAGAACGTCAGCAGCGCACCCTTTAGTATTATCCTTAGGCCAGAAATATCAGGCACTCCTTTGGGGTATGAGGCCAAGAAATCCTTTGGGAAGCTTGCTCCAGTCATCTGAAGGATAGAAAAACACTGGGGAAAAGTTACAGAGGGAGCCAGGCTGCACAACATTTGGTCATGGTTCGATAGAAATCTTTAGCAAGGACTTTTGACCACCCCTCGCTGTGGGACCTGGATGCCCATACCTCTGTGGCTCTGACACCTTTTTTGACCTCTGGATAGCACCGTCTCATTACCCCTCAAACATTCCCTCTGAGTACCCCAGCTTTGGTAGTGCACCAACACGTTTCAATCCCTTGAGTGACTACAGACACCCTTCCTATGTGCTCTCCATTTACATTCCGTCAGTAACCCAGGTGCTTCTGTCACTGTTCAGTCTCAAGTGGCCGGTTGGATGCACATTGCTCGGATGTACAGGCACTTACCACTCTGTACAGCCCTCTCAGCACACACAGACCACACTTCTTTAAATCATAAATACATGTTCTGACTAACAGTAATGCTGTGCCTTCCCTCTGTAGATCATACCCAACGTAAGAAGGACAAATAAATTGAAGAGCGTACCAAACTCTCAACAGACACTGCCAGAACATGTGCTGCTGCCTATTTGCATGCCATGATTATTCTCTATGACCCATCCAACTACTTTCCACATGTACCCTTTCCCTGCCTCATTCATCTGCTCCAATGCCCCTATTTATTTAACAAATGTTAGTGCTCTCAGATATCATAGCGGGAATCTCTATACCATCTCTTGCCAATAGAAATATCCCAAGGGTCCCTATAACATGTCGCACGGAGGGAAGGGGAGGCAGAAAAATCTTGGTGAGCACCACCTGCAAAAATTCCACGACATGCTCCTTGTTGTACCTTTCAATACAATAACTGCAGTTGGATTGTATGGTGCCCCCCCTTGGGGTTGGTAATGGAACTGTCACATACCTGTTTGCCCCAAATCCCCCCTGTTGCCCCTATCCTTTCGGGGTGCATCCCATAAAGGAGGAGGGGAGCAATAAAAAGTAAGGGTAGCCTCCCAAAAATTGCCCAGAAGTCATGTCATTCTGTGCACCCCATCGCCCTTCATAATGCACTCCCAACCCCCTTTTAAAAGTGCTCCCCCAAATTTGACAGCACCCACCCAAAATCAGAGAGAGTAGAGGGGTGCAGTAAAAAACACATTTTGGGGCTCCTCACTATATGTCATTAATCTCTAACCCCCACCCACTACATCTGTTCCCCTTCTTTTACCTGTCACTGACCCCACCCCTTGCACTAGCCACACCCATGTTACCAACCACTCTGCAACTCACCTGTCACTGACCCCGCCCCTTGCACTAGCCACACCCATTTAACTTACCAACCACTCTGCAATTCACCTGTCACTGACCCCACCCCTTGCACTAGCCACACCCATTTAACTTACCAACCACTCTGCAATTCACCTGTCACTGACCCCGCCCCTTGCACTAGCCACACCCATTTAACTTACCAACCACTCTGCAATTCACCTGTCACTGACCCCGACCCTTGCACTAGCCACACCCATGTTACTTACCAACCACTCTGCAACTCACCTGTCACTGACCCCGCCCCTTGCACTAGCCACACCCAAGTTACTTACCAACCACTCTGCAATTCACCTGTCACTGACCCCGCCCCTTGCACTAGCCACACCCATTTAACTTACCAACCACTCTGCAATTCAACTGTCACTGACCCCGCCCCTTGCACTAGCCACACCCATGCACTAGCCACACCCATTTAACTTACCAACCACTCTGCAATTCACCTGTCACTGACCCCGCCCTTTGCACTAGCCACACCCATGTTACTTACCAACCACTCCGCAATTCACCTGTCACTGACCCCGCCCTTTGCACTAGCCACACCTATTTAACTTACCAACCACTCTGCAATTCACCTGTCACTGACCCCGCCCCTTGCACTAGCCACACCCAAGTTACTTACCAACCACTCTGCAATTCACCTGTCACTGACCCCGACCCTTGCACTAGCCACACCCATGTTACTTACCAACCACTCTGCAACTCACCTGTCACTGACCCCGCCCTTTGCACTAGCCACACCCATTTAACTTACCAACCACTCTGCAACTCACCTGTCACTGACCCCGCCCTTTGCACTAGCCACACCCATTTAACTTACCAACCACTCTGCAATTCACCTGTCACTGATCCCCCGCCCCTTGCACTAGCCACACCCAAGTTACTTACCAACCACTCTGCAATTCACCTGTCACTGACCCCGACCCTTACACTAGCCACACCCAAGTTACTTACCAACCACTCTGCAATTCACCATCTGGCAGGCATGACTCCACTCTCACACCACACTTACTTACCAATTGGCCACATAGACCCATCTGGAACTTACCTCTGCTGCACCACAGTCACCTCGTGCCGATCCCGGGACTTGAACTCTGGTCACCTGGATGGAAGGCAGGAACTTACCCCCTGGACCACACTGGTTTCCATGTCAGTACCCTATCAAATCGTCCCCATAACATGGTCTTCCGTTTCATGTGCAATGGAAGCCACAAGCACTGACACCAGGTGCTGTATGTTGGTCATAGATACTACTGCAGTGGTTCAGACCACCAAGGAGCTGTAGCTCAACGGTAAGTCTCATCCCTCTGGTGTCAGAGGTTCTCCCAAGACCAGGGTTCAAGTCCTGCCAATGCGGTCTAAGGGACATGAGAGGGTACATTTTCAATCTGTGGTTTAATTTTCATTTGCTAATTTTTTATTCACTTGGAAAAACAGAGGAGAAAAGTGCCACTCTTTTGGCACGTGCGCCCAAAAATTATACATCTTTTCCTGAGGAGTCTGACCTTCCACAAACCTCCCTTTTTCTCAAGTAGGTGCAATAGGGACCATGCCTTATCTTCCCTTATAAATGTGTTTATTCTTAGTCCTTTAAATTCGGCGTACTTTAGAGCACAAATTTTGCCTCAGGTGTATATATGAGCACAAGAATGCAAGGAGGGTGTTATACTGATAGTAAAATAGGTTGGATGGTGGTGATTTTTCGTTTTGGTGAGAGCCGATCCCTCCAATCAGGTCTTTGATGCATGTGATGTTGGCTAGGATAAAGGTGAAGTAGGAGCTCTGGCTAATGAAATGAAGGGGAGATTTTGAGGCAAGTGAAACTCCCTTTATTAGGTGCAATAGGAAGCTAGAAAAATTGTTTTTCTCAAGAGGCAGAGAAGAGCAGTTAGACCTTTGCTTCAGGAAGTCTTAATCATGCCTACTGAAGCAAGTGAAGGGATTGTGCTGACACAGCACAGTACAGTACGGCGCTGGGCTGGGCTGGGCTGGCCTGGCACTGGGGCTTTAAGCAGCCCCTTTCTTCCTTCCTTCCTTTGAAGGAAGCCTACGAGCCCTCGAGCGCACTCGAACGCCCAGGTTCTGTATAGAGGATGACTGCAGGCAAATTGGGACCCTGCTACATTAGGGTGACGTCCCCATCTGCGGCCTTCGAGTGGCAAAATCCTTAGCCTGAGATAGGTAGGCAGCTTTTGAATTTGGCTGAAGACCATTTGTTGGAGGCTGTATCATAGCGCAAGCCGGCGACTTTCTCAGAAGAAAGTAAGCATGGGAGGACATTATTTGCATAGGACAGCCCTCTTCTAAGTCCCATCATTCTGTTGCAGTTGCCATGTAGCGTTACTAGAGGGCAGCATTACGAACATAAGAGCACACCAAGGCTTTTCTTCTGCTTGCTCAGATACCTCTTGTTCATGTTCGTCTTGCAGGGCCTGCAGAGTCGAGGACTGCGATGACTGAGTGAATGAGTAATGAGGTACATGCTGGCCTGTATTTGTGGTGAAAGGGGAATGTTTGGAAGGAAAACAGCCAGACGAAAGTGTCAAAGCATACGTGTTTGCTGAGTGATTGAGTGAGTGTCACCTGGCTCTTTGAATGGACATGTGAGAGAGGAACATGCAGCTCCATTGTCCTCAGATGAGAGAGGAAGCACAGATGAATATTTTCCTCAAATAAAAACAATTACACCACCACGAAGCTGACAAGAGCGATATGCTGCTTTGCAGGTGTAAGGATTTGCCATGTTTGGTGCATAAATATGCATGGTTAGCGAGGTTTTTCTCAGAACGTCAGCAGCGCACCCTTTAGTATTATCCTTAGGCCAGAAATATCAGGCACTCCTTTGGGGTAAGAGGCCAAGAAATCCTTTGGGAAGCTTGCTCCAGTCATCTGAAGGATAGAAATACACTGGGGAAAAGTTACAGAGGGAGCCAGGCTGCACAACATTTAGTCATGGTTCGATAGAAATCTTTAGCAAGGACTTTTGACCACCCCTCGCTGTGGGACCTGGATGCCCATACCTCTTGTTCATGTTCGTCGTGCAGGGCCTGCAGAGTCGAGGACTGCGATGACTGAGTGAATGAGTAATGAGGTACATGCTGGCCTGTATTTGTGGTGAAAGGGGAATGTTTGGAAGGAAAACAGCCAGACGAAAGTGTCAAAGCATACGTGTTTGCTGAGTGATTGAGTGAGTGTCACCTGGCTCTTTGAATGGACATGTGAGAGAAAAACATGCAGCTCCATTGTCCTCAGATGAGAGAGGAAGCACAGATGAATATTTTCCTCAAATAAAAACACTTACACCACCACGAAGCTGACAAGAGCGATATGCTGCTTTGCAGGTGTAAGGATTTGCCATGTTTGGTGCATAAATATGCATGGTTAGCGAGGTTTTTCTCAGAACGTCAGCAGCGCACCCTTTAGTATTATCCTTAGGCCAGAAATATCAGGCACTCCTTTGGGGTATGAGGCCAAGAAATCCTTTGGGAAGCTTGCTCCAGTCATCTGAAGGATAGAAAAACACTGGGGAAAAGTTACAGAGGGAGCCAGGCTGCACAACATTTGGTCATGGTTCGATAGAAATCTTTAGCAAGGACTTTTGACCACCCCTCGCTGTGGGACCTGGATGCCCATACCTCTGTGGCTCTGACACCTTTTTTGACCTCTGGATAGCACCGTCTCATTACCCCTCAAACATTCCCTCTGAGTACCCCAGCTTTGGTAGTGCACCAACACGTTTCAATCCCTTGAGTGACTACAGACACCCTTCCTATGTGCTCTCCATTTACATTCCGTCAGTAACCCAGGTGCTTCTGTCACTGTTCAGTCTCAAGTGGCCGGTTGGATGCACATTGCTCGGATGTACAGGCACTTACCACTCTGTACAGCCCTCTCAGCACACACAGACCACACTTCTTTAAATCATAAATACATGTTCTGACTAACAGTAATGCTGTGCCTTCCCTCTGTAGATCATACCCAACGTAAGAAGGACAAATAAATTGAAGAGCGTACCAAACTCTCAACAGACACTGCCAGAACATGTGCTGCTGCCTATTTGCATGCCATGATTATTCTCTATGACCCATCCAACTACTTTCCACATGTACCCTTTCCCTGCCTCATTCATCTGCTCCAATGCCCCTATTTATTTAACAAATGTTAGTGCTCTCAGATATCATAGCGGGAATCTCTATACCATCTCTTGCCAATAGAAACATCCCAAGGGTCCCTATAACATGCCGCACGGAGGGAAGGGGAGGCAGAAAAATCTTGGTGAGCACCACCTGCAAAAATTCCACGACATGCTCCTTGTTGTACCTTTCAATACAATAACTGCAGTTGGATTGTATGGTGCCCCCCCTTGGGGTTGGTAATGGAACTGTCACATACCTGTTTGCCCCAAATCCCCCCTGTTGCCCCTATCCTTTCGGGGTGCATCCCATAAAGGAGGAGGGGAGCAATAAAAAGTAAGGGTAGCCTCCCAAAAATTGCCCAGAAGTCATGTCATTCTGTGCACCCCATCGCCCTTCATAATGCACTCCCAACCCCCTTTTAAAAGTGCTCCCCCAAATTTGACAGCACCCCCCCAAAATCAGAGAGAGTAGGGGGGTGCAGTAAAAAACACATTTTGGGGCTTCTCACTATATGTCATTAATCTCTAACCCCCACCCACTACATCTGTTCCCCTTCTTTTACCTGTCACTGACCCCACCCCTTGCACTAGCCACACCCATGTTACCAACCACTCTGCAACTCACCTGTCACTGACCCCACCCTTTGCACTAGCCACACCCATGTTACTTACCAACCACTCTGCAATTCACCTGTCACTGACCCCGCCCCTTGCACTAGCCACACCCATGCACTAGCCACACCCATTTAACTTACCAACCACTCTGCAATTCACCTGTCACTGACCCCGCCCTTTGCACTAGCCACACCCATGTTACTTACCAACCACTCCGCAATTCACCTGTCACTGACCCCGCCCTTTGCACTAGCCACACCTATTTAACTTACCAACCACTCTGCAATTCACCTGTCACTGACCCCGCCCCTTGCACTAGCCACACCCAAGTTACTTACCAACCACTCTGCAATTCAACTGTCACTGACCCCGCCCCTTGCACTAGCCACACCCATGCACTAGCCACACCCATTTAACTTACCAACCACTCTGCAATTCACCTGTCACTGACCCCGCCCTTTGCACTAGCCACACCCAAGTTACTTACCAACCACTCTGCAATTCACCTGTCACTGATCCCCCGCCCCTTGCACTAGCCACACCCAAGTTACTTACCAACCACTCTGCAATTCACCTGTCACTGACCCCGACCCTTACACTAGCCACACCCAAGTTACTTACCAACCACTCTGCAATTCACCATCTGGCAGGCATGACTCCACTCTCACACCACACTTACTTACCAATTGGCCACATAGACCCATCTGGAACTTACCTCTGCTGCACCACAGTCACCTCGTGCCGATCCCGGGACTTGAACCCTGGTCACCTGGATGGAAGGCAGGAACTTACCCCCTGGACCACACTGGTTTCCATGTCAGTACCCTATCAAATCGTCCCCATAACATGGTCTTCCGTTTCATGTGCAATGGAAGCCACAAGCACTGACACCAGGTGCTGTGTGTTGGTCATAGATACTACTGCAGTGGTTCAGACCACCAAGGAGCTGTAGCTCAACGGTAAGTCTCGTGCCTCTGGTGTCAGAGGTTCTCCCAAAACCAGGGTTCAAGTCCTGCCAATGCGGTCTAAGGGACATGAGAGGGTACATTTTCAATCTGTGGTTTAATTTTCATTTGCTAATTTTTTATTCACTTGGAAAAACAGAGGAGAAAAGTGCCACTCTTTTGGCACGTGCGCCCAAAAATTATACATCTTTTCCTGAGGAGTCTGACCTTCCACAAACCTCCCTTTTTCTCAAGTAGGTGCAATAGGGACCATGCCTTATCTTCCCTTATAAATGTGTTTATTCTTAGTCCTTTAAATTCGGCGTACTTTAGAGCACAAATGTTGCCTCAGGTGTATATATGAGCACAAGAATGCAAGGAGGGTGTTATACTGATAGTAAAATAGGTTGGATGGTGGTGATTTTTCGTTTTGGTGAGAGCCGATCCCTCCAATCAGGTCTTTGATGCATGTGATGTTGGCTAGGATAAAGGTGAAGTAGGAGCTCTGGCTAATGAAATGAAGGGGAGATTTTGAGGCAAGTGAAACTCCCTTTATTAGGTGCAATAGGAAGCTAGAAAAATTGTTTTTCTCAAGAGGCAGAGAAGAGCAGTTAGACCTTTGCTTCAGGAAGTCTTAATCATGCCTACTGAAGCAAGTGAAGTGATTGTGGTGACACAGCACAGTACAGTACGGCACTGGGCTGGGCTGGGCTGGGCTGGGCTGGCACTGGGGCTTTAAGCAGCCCCTTTCTTCCTTCCTTCCTTTGAAGGAAGCCTACGAGCCCTTGAACGCACTCGAACGCCCAGGTTCTGTATAGAGGATGACTGCAGGCAAATTGGGACCCTGCTACATTAGGGTGACGTCCCCATCTGCGGCTTTCGAGTGGCAAAATCCTTAGCCTGAGATAGGTAGGCTGCTTTTGAATTTGGCTGAAGACCATTTGTTGGAGGCTGTATCATAGCGCAAGCCGGCGACTTTCTCAGAAGAAAGTAAGCATGGGAGGACATTATTTGCATAGGACAGCCCTCTTCTAAGTCCCATCATTCTGTTGCAGTTGCCATGTAGCGTTACTAGAGGGCAGCATTACGAACATAAGAGCACACCAAGGCTTTTCTTCTGCTTGCTCAGATACCTCTTGTTCATGTTCGTCTTGCAGGGCCTGCAGAGTCGAGGACTGCGATGACTGAGTGAATGAGTAATGAGGTACATGCTGGCCTGTATTTGTGGTGAAAGGGGAATGTTTGGAAGGAAAACAGCCAGACGAAAGTGTCAAAGCATACGTGTTTGCTGAGTGATTGAGTGAGTGTCACCTGGCTCTTTGAATGGACATGTGAGAGAGGAACATGCAGCTCCATTGTCCTCAGATGAGAGAGGAAGCACAGATGAATATTTTCCTCAAATAAAAACAATTACACCACCACGAAGCTGACAAGAGCGATATGCTGCTTTGCAGGTGTAAGGATTTGCCATGTTTGGTGCATAAATATGCATGGTTAGCGAGGTTTTTCTCAGAACGTCAGCAGCGCACCCTTTAGTTTTATCCTTAGGCCAGAAATATCAGGCACTCCTTTGGGATAAGAGGCCAAGAAATCCTTTGGGAAGCTTGCTCCAGTCATCTGAAGGAAAGAAATACACTGGGGAAAAGTTACAGAGGGAGCCAGGCTGCACAACATTTGGTCATGGTTCGATAGAAATCTTTAGCAAGGACTTTTGACCACCCCTCGCTGTGGGACCTGGATGCCCATACCTCTTGTTCATGTTCGTCTTGCAGGGCCTGCAGAGTCGAGGACTGCGATGACTGAGTGAATGAGTAATGAGGTACATGCTGGCCTGTATTTGTGGTGAAAGGGGAATGTTTGGAAGGAAAACAGCCAGACGAAAGTGTCAAAGCATACGTGTTTGCTGAGTGATTGAGTGAGTGTCATCTGGCTCTTTGAATGGACATGTGAGAGAGGAACATGCAGCTCCATTGTCCTCAGATGAGAGAGGAAGCACAGATGAATATTTTCCTCAAATAAAAACAATTACACCACCACGAAGCTGACAAGAGCGATATGCTGCTTTGCAGGTGTAAGGATTTGCCATGTTTGGTGCATAAATATGCATGGTTAGCGAGGTTTTTCTCAGAACGTCAGCAGCGCACCCTTTAGTATTATCCTTAGGCCAGAAATATCAGGCACTCCTTTGGGGTAAGAGGCCAAGAAATCCTTTGGGAAGCTTGCTCCAGTCATCTGAAGGATAGAAATACACTGGGGAAAAGTTCCAGAGGGAGCCAGGCTGCACAACATTTAGTCATGGTTCGATAGAAATCTTTAGCAAGGACTTTTGACCACCCCTCGCTGTGGGACCTGGATGCCCATACCTCTTGTTCATGTTCGTCGTGCAGGGCCTGCAGAGTCGAGGACTGCGATGACTGAGTGAATGAGTAATGAGGTACATGCTGGCCTGTATTTGTGGTGAAAGGGGAATGTTTGGAAGGAAAACAGCCAGACGAAAGTGTCAAAGCATACGTGTTTGCTGAGTGATTGAGTGAGTGTCACCTGGCTCTTTGAATGGACATGTGAGAGAAAAACATGCAGCTCCATTGTCCTCAGATGAGAGAGAAAGCACAGATGAATATTTTCCTCAAATAAAAACAATTACACCACCACGAAGCTGACAAGAGCGATGTGCTGCTTTGCAGGTGTAAGGATTTGCCATGTTTGGTGCATAAATATGCCTGGTTAGCGAGGTTTTTCTCAGAACGTCAGCAGCGAACCCTTTAGTATTATCCTTAGGCCAGAAATATCAGGCACTCCTTTGGGGTAAGAGGCCAAGAAATCCTTTGGGAAGCTTGCTCCAGTCATCTGAAGGATAGAAATACACAGGGGAAAAGTTACAGAGGGAGCCAGGCTGCACAACATTTGGTCATGGTTCGATAGAAATCTTTAGCAAGGACTTTTGACCACCCCTCGCTGTGGGACCTGGATGCCCATACCTCTGTGGCTCTGACACCTTTTTTGACCTCTGGATATCACCGTCTCATTACCCCTCAAACATTCCCTCTGAGTACCCCAGCTTTGGTAGTGCACCAACACGTTTCAATCCCTTGAGTGACTACAGACACCCTTCCTATGTGCTCTCCATTTACATTCCGTCAGTAACCCAGGTGCTTCTGTCACTGTTCAGTCTCAAGTGGCCGGTTGGATGCACATTGCTCGGATGTACAGGCACTTACCACTCTGTACAGCCCTCTCAGCACACACAGACCACACTTCTTTAAATCATAAATACATGTTCTGACTAACAGTAATGCTGTGCCTTCCCTCTGTAGATCATACCCAACGTAAGAAGGACAAATAAATTGAAGAGTGTTAGAAAAGGTAGACGGACCGGGAGGGTCGGCCGGGGTCAGGAGGAGAGGTCTCCGGGGAGAGCCGTCTCCAGCGATCGTACAGACAAGTAACTTCCCCCCCACAGACAAATACCACACACGGATAAGGTTCAGTGATCTTTATAGGCACTTATTTAAGGTACGGTAAAATGGTACAAGGAGGTCTGGACTCAGGGGTCCCCTCGATTAGAGTCTCGTAAGGTAGGGAAGGGGGTAGCGGGACAGTCTATTTACCAATCAGGTAATTCGGATGAGATGGTGATGAGCTCACAATCCTCGAGCTTGGTGGTTAGGTGGTAGGGGCCGCGGCAGCGCCAGCAGGTCCCGGTGCGGATGGTCGATACAACGGGCCGCGGCAGCGCCAGCAGGTCCCTGGAAGATGAACGGTCCGCGGCAGCGCCAGCAGGTCCCGGTGAGGATGGTCGTTACAACGGGCCGCGGCAGCGCCAGCAGGTCCCAGGAAGATGAAGGTTGCAGAGGGCCGCGGCAGCGCCAGCAGGTCCCGGTGAGGATGGTCGGTACAACGGGCCGCGGCAGCGCCAGCAGGTCCCAGGAAGATGAAGGTGGCAGAAGGCCGCGGCAGCGCCAGCAGGCAGGACGATGGTTCACAAGAGCGGGCTACGGCAGCGCCAGTAGACCGTCAGGGTTGAGTTCACTCGGTGTCTCTCGACTCCAGGATACAACTGCCTTCCTGCTCCGGAGCTGCCTCAGTTATAGGGCTGGTGCCCTTTGATGTCCGGACCCTCGCACTTGGAGGTCGGAGGGTCCGGGATGAAGGTGTCCAGACACCCAGCAGGGGGTGGAGCCAGTGCCTGGGGGAGCTGGGAGCGATCGGCACCTGGCGGGGGGAGAGCCCTTGACACTTCGGTCTCCCATTGACCTGCCAAGTGGTCCGCTCACCTCCTGGGTGGATAGTGGTGCCGGGATGTCGGGGCCGGCCAGGCCCGGGGTTAGGGTCGAGGGGAGGCCAGGCGGCCGCGTGGTACAGGGTCCAAGATGGCGGCTTGACCCGGCCGGGAAAGCCGGTGGGGCTGGACCCCGTGATGAGTAGGGGTCCGAGGCAGAGGGTCCGTCGGGGGACAGGGTACAGGTGCTGGTCGCGGGGTTATGCCAGGTGGCCCGGAGTCCTGGCCTTGTCGAGCGGGGAGGGCGCGAGCCGTCTGTGAGGCCTGTCCAACATGCGTCCCCCCCAGCTGAAGGCGGGGAGAGTCACCCATCCCCTTGGGGACTCTCTTCGTCGAGGCGGAAAAAGCGGGACAGGCCATCCGCGTTGGCGTGGTCTCGGCCCGGTCGGTGCTCCACAGTGAAGTCCATTCCCTGCAGGGAAATGGACCAGCGCAAGAGTTTTGGGTTCTCCCCCCGCATCTGCATCAGCCATTGCAGGGGTCGATGGTCGGTCTGTACCCGGAAGTGGGTACCGAAGAGATAGGGCCGGAGCTTTTTGAGGGCCCACACCACTGCGAAGGCTTCCCTCTCGATGGTGCTCCAACGCTGTTCTCGGGCCAGGAGACGTCGACTGATGAAGGCCACCGGCTGGTCCTGACCTTCGGGGTTCAACTGAGAGAGGACGGCTCCGATGCCGTGGTCGGAGGCGTCGGTCTGCACCACAAACTCCCGACTGTAATCGGGGGCCTGGAGCACCGGGGCGGTGCACAGGGCGGCCTTCAGCTCCTCGAAGGCCGCTTGACAGTCAGGAGTCCAATTGACCCGCTTTGGCTGGTTCTTGGATGTGAGACCCGTGAGGGGCCCCACGATGCTGCCGTATTCCTTCACGAACCGCCGGTAGTAGCCGGTGAGCCCCAAGAAGGCTCGGACCTCGGTCTGGGTGACGGGGGGCTGCCAGGACTGGATGGCAGCAATCTTAAGTTGTAGGGGGGCCACCAGCCCGCTCCCCACTTGGTGCCCAAGGTAGGTCACAGACCCTTGGCCAATCTGGCACTTGCCGGCCTTAATGGTGAGGCCGGCCCGCTGGAGGGCTTGTAGGACCTCTTGGAGGTGACGGAGGTGGTCGGACCAGTGGCGGCTGTACACAGCGATATCGTCCAGGTAGGCAGCGCTGAATTCTTCAAGCCCCGCCAAGACCTGGTTCACAAGGCGTTGGAACGTGGCGGGGGCATTCTTCATGCCAAAGGGCATGACCTTAAATTGATAGTGGCCATCGGGGGTGGAGAAGGCCGACCGTTCCTGAGCCCTGGGTGTGAGGCCGATTTGCCAGTAGCCCGCCGTTAGGTCGAAGATACTAAGGTAGCGGGCGGCCCCCAGCCGGTCGATCAGCTCGTCTGCTCGGGGGATGGGATGAGCGTCGGTCCGGGTGACAGCGTTCAAGCCCCGGTAGTCGACGCAGAATCTCAGTTCAGGTGCGGTGCCGGGGGCAGCGGCTTTGGGGACTAGTACGACCGGACTGGCCCAGGGACTGTCCGAGGGCTCGATGACCCCGATCGTGAGCATCTTGGCCACTTCCTCCTGTATGCAGGCCCGTACCCGATCTGGTACGCGGTAGGCCCGGTGCCGGACAGGGGGACTGTCCCCGGTGTCTACGTCGTGCAAACACCAGGGGGTGACCCCGGGGGTGAGGGAGAACAGGGCAGCGAACTGCAGCAGGAGGTCCCGGCAGTCCTGTCGTTGCTCCGTAGTGAGGGCGTCAGAGAGCCGGACCCCATCCACGGACCCGTCCTTCTCTTGAGTCTTCAGGAGATCCGGGAGGGGCTCGGAGTCTTCTTCTGTGCCACTGTCCGTAGCCATCAAGAGGCTTAGTTCGGAGCGCACAAAGTGCGGTTTGAGCCGGTTGGTGTGGAGGACCCGAAGGGGGTTCCGGGAGGTCCCCAGGTCGATGAGATAAGTGACGGGGCTTTTGCGCTCGACCACTTTGAAGGGCCCCGTCCACTTATCTTGCAGGGCACACGGTTCGGTGGGGGACATTACCCATACTTGCTGCCCCGGCTCGAATTCCACGGAGGAGGCATTGTGGTCATACCACCTCTTCATGTCTTCCTGGCTGGCCTCGAGGTTCGCCTTGGCAATCTCCCTGAAGCGCCGGGTCTGGTTTCGTAAGGCCAGGAGGTATTTGAAGACGTCTGGAGGGGTCGTTAGGGGGGCCAACTCCCAGCCCTCCTTCACGAGGCTGAGGGGCCCTCGCACAGGGTGTCCGTATAGGAGTTCAAAGGGGCTAAAGCCGAGGGACTTCTGGGGTACTTCTCGGTAGGCGAAGAGGAGGCACGGGAGCAGTACATCCCACTGGCGACGGAGAGGCTCTTCCAATCCCCCAATCATCCCTTTGAGAGTGCGGTTGAACCGCTCCACTAGTCCGTTTCCTTGGGGGTGATAGGGGGTCGTGAATCTGTATGTGACCCCGCATTGTTGCCAGAGGGACTTCATGTACTTCGATATGAAGTTCGTACCTCGGTCGCTGACGACTTCTCGGGGGAAGCCTACCCGGGAGAAGATCCCCATCAGGGCCCGGCCAACCACTGGAGCGGTCACGGTCCGTAGGGGCACCGCCTCGGGATAGCGGGTGGCATGGTCCACTAGTACCAAGATGAACCTGTGTCCTTGTGCCGTGCGAGGGTCCAGCGGCCCCACAATGTCTATCCCCACCCTCTCGAACGGGGTGGTGACCACCGGGAAGGGTTGTAGAGGAGCCTTAAGCTTCCGGCCACTCTTCCCGCTTGCTTGGCATGTGGGGCACGATCGGCAGTGGTTCAGGACGTCATTCCTCATTTTTGGCCAGAAAAAGTGGGTCACCAGTCGACTGTACGTTTTATCTTGGCCCAGGTGCCCAGCCAGGGGGACATCGTGGGCTAGGTTGAGTAGAAAGTCTCGGAAGCGGAGCGGTACCACCAGAACTCGACTGGCCCCCAGCTCGGCGATTCTTTGCTCGCTGTAGAGCAGGTCGTTATCCCAGTAGACCCAGTGGGTTCCGGTGGTGTCCCCGGCGGCTTGGGTGCTGGCTTGTTGGCGAAGTCCCTCGAGGGAGGGACAGGTCTTTTGCTCCTGGCGGAACTGTTCTTGGGTGGGCCCCCCTTCTTGCCGCCACTGAGCCAGATCCGGAAGGTCCTGGGGTTGCGCGTTTTCTTCGGGGGCCGGGTCTGGGAGGTCGGCCTCGCCGTTGTCTTCTACGGGGGCAACCGGGGGCGGAGGTGCCGGCCATTCGGTTTCTTCTGATCGGGGGGCGGCCCGGCCGGCCATGGGTCGGGTGGTTATGCAGGCCCAGTCCGGGAGGCCCAGCATCCCCAAGTGCTCTCTTCTCTCGACGGTGGCCCACGGGGAACTCTCGAGGTCATTCCCCAGGAGGCAGTCCACGGGGGCATCGTCCCGGACCGTCACTTTCAGTAGGCCGGAGACCCCTCCCCATTCAAACGGGACGCAGGCCATCTTGCACATGCTTTCAGAGTTATCTGCCGAGCGGACGGGGCAGAGAATGTTCGGCAAGATCTGCTCGGGCTTCACCAGGTGACAGCGGACGGCCGTCACGCTGGCGCCGGTGTCGCGCAAGGCCTCAGCTCTCTGTCCATTAATGGTCACCCACTGACCGTATTTCCTGGTGTTGGCGGGTAGGGGAGCCCGCGGAACCATGTCTCTTCCCCCTAAGCATGCCAGGACCATGGCGGCCGGTTCCCACCCTTGCTGGTCTGGCTCACACTCCTCGGGCCCCTCCAACGACTGCTCCTCCCCCAGGGCAGCGGCAGCTACCTGGCGGGGCTTGGGCGTTTGGTTCAGCGGGCAGTTCGGATCGTTGGCGTAGTGGCCTAGTCGCTGGCATCTGTGGCACGTGACGTTGGCTCGGTACCCAGGCCGCAACGGGGGGTTGCCCCGGCCGGCCGGCGGCGGGGTGCTGGCCACGGTTGTTGCTGGTAAGGCGTCTCTCCCCCGCCCCTGGCCTCCTCCTCCTCCCCGAGGACGGTGCTGGCCTTGGTTGCTTCTGTTCTGGTCGTGTGGCCCTTTCCGGCCCACTCGGGTGCTCTCCCACCGGTCAGCTTCGGCGGCGAGCTGCCGGGGGTCAGTCAGCTTACTGTCGAGTAGGTGCTGCCGGAGCTCGACGAAGCAGTTGTTTGACAGGTGTTCCCATACCATGAGGTTGAAGAGCTGTTCGTAGGTGGTGACCTGACTTCCCTTGATCCAACCCTCGAAGGCCCGGCTGAAATAGTTCACGTATTCCACCCAAGTGGTACCTGGGATCCGGGTGCAATCCCTGAACCTCTGGCGGTACATCTCGGGCGTGAGGCCGTAGCGGGTGAGGAGGGCAGCCTTCATGTGGTCGTAGGACGACATTTGGTGATCGGGGAGCTGCAGCAGGGCATCGCGACCCTCGTTGATAAATCTCCCCCAAAGTCCGGCTCCCCAATCACTCCGGTCGATCCGGTGGGAGGTCATTGCGATCTCATAGGCCTTAAACCATTGTTGTATGTCGTCTTCTCGGACATACTCGCGGACCACATCCTTGGGGATGTGAACTTTTTTCTCAGTTGGTCCCGGGGTGTGTGGTCTTTCAGGCACCCCCAAGTCCTTATGCTGTTTGCGCAGTTCTATCTCTGCCAATTGGCGCTCGTGCTCGAGCGTTATCTTTTTCTCTTCCAGCTCTCTCTGTCTCTGTTTTTCTTCTCGCTCCTCTCGAATCCGCATATGCTCGAGGTTGAGTTTCTGTTCAGCTAACTTGAGCTCCCCATCCATCTTGAGTCGTGCCATCTCTAATTCGTGCAGTCTGACTCTGTCTCTTTCTCGTATCTCCTCCGGTGAGAGGCCCGTTCCCCGCTCCTCGGGAGTCGTGGCGTTCCCCTCTGGTGTAACGCTGTTTTGGTCTGGTGTGACGCTGCTTTGGTCGGAGGGTCTTGCGACCCCCGTTTCTGTCCACGACTCAAGGGCGTGCTTTAGGTCATCCTTGGTACTCAGGCCAGTGGTAGCAATGCCAAGTTCTATGCAAAATTGTCTCAGTTCGCGGTGGTTGTACTCCTCTAGTTTCTCCATTTGGAACTTCTCGGTGCAGCTGCTATCTTTGGTCGACATCGTGCTTTGTCGTGGGGTGAGCTACTCTCTGTACGATTACGCGTTGATTCGGATCCCGCCGCTGGCCACCAATGTTAGAAAAGGTAGACGGACCGGGAGGGTCGGCCGGGGTCAGGAGGAGAGGTCTCCGGGGAGAGCCGTCTCCAGCGATCGTACAGACAAGTAACTTCCCCCCCACAGACAAATACCACACACGGATAAGGTTCAGTGATCTTTATAGGCACTTATTTAAGGTACGGTAAAATGGTACAAGGAGGTCTGGACTCAGGGGTCCCCTCGATTAGAGTCTCGTAAGGTAGGGAAGGGGGTAGCGGGACAGTCTATTTACCAATCAGGTAATTCGGATGAGATGGTGATGAGCTCACAATCCTCGAGCTTGGTGGTTAGGTGGTAGGGGCCGCGGCAGCGCCAGCAGGTCCCGGTGCGGATGGTCGATACAACGGGCCGCGGCAGCGCCAGCAGGTCCCTGGAAGATGAACGGTCCGCGGCAGCGCCAGCAGGTCCCGGTGAGGATGGTCGTTACAACGGGCCGCGGCAGCGCCAGCAGGTCCCAGGAAGATGAAGGTTGCAGAGGGCCGCGGCAGCGCCAGCAGGTCCCGGTGAGGATGGTCGGTACAACGGGCCGCGGCAGCGCCAGCAGGTCCCAGGAAGATGAAGGTGGCAGAAGGCCGCGGCAGCGCCAGCAGGCAGGACGATGGTTCACAAGAGCGGGCTACGGCAGCGCCAGTAGACCGTCAGGGTTGAGTTCACTCGGTGTCTCTCGACTCCAGGATACAACTGCCTTCCTGCTCCGGAGCTGCCTCAGTTATAGGGCTGGTGCCCTTTGATGTCCGGACCCTCGCACTTGGAGGTCGGAGGGTCCGGGATGAAGGTGTCCAGACACCCAGCAGGGGGTGGAGCCAGTGCCTGGGGGAGCTGGGAGCGATCGGCACCTGGCGGGGGGAGAGCCCTTGACACTTCGGTCTCCCATTGACCTGCCAAGTGGTCCGCTCACCTCCTGGGTGGATAGTGGTGCCGGGATGTCGGGGCCGGCCAGGCCCGGGGTTAGGGTCGAGGGGAGGCCAGGCGGCCGCGTGGTACAGGGTCCAAGATGGCGGCTTGACCCGGCCGGGAAAGCCGGTGGGGCTGGACCCCGTGATGAGTAGGGGTCCGAGGCAGAGGGTCCGTCGGGGGACAGGGTACAGGTGCTGGTCGCGGGGTTATGCCAGGTGGCCCGGAGTCCTGGCCTTGTCGAGCGGGGAGGGCGCGAGCCGTCTGTGAGGCCTGTCCAACAAAGAGCGTACCAAACTCTCAACAGACACTGCCAGAACATGTGCTGCTGCCTATTTGCATGCCATGATTATTCTCTATGACCCATCCAACTACTTTCCACATGTACCCTTTCCCTGCCTCATTCATCTGCTCCAATGCCCCTATTTATTTAACAAATGTTAGTGCTCTCAGATATCATAGCGGGAATCTCTATACCATCTCTTGCCAATAGAAATATCCCAAGGGTCCCTATAACATGCCGCACGGAGGGAAGGGGAGGCAGAAAAATCTTGGTGAGCACCACCTGCAAAAATTCCACGACATGCTCCTTGTTGTACCTTTCAATACAATAACTGCAGTTGGATTGTATGGTGCCCCCCCTTGGGGTTGGTAATGGAACTGTCACATACCTGTTTGCCCCAAATCCCCCCTGTTGCCCCTATCCTTTCGGGGTGCATCCCATAAAGGAGGAGGGGAGCAATAAAAAGTAAGGGTAGCCTCCCAAAAATTGCCCAGAAGTCATGTCATTCTGTGCACCCCATCGCCCTTCATAATGCACTCCCAACCCCCTTTTAAAAGTGCTCCCCCAAATTTGACAGCACCCCCCAAAATCAGAGAGAGTAGGGGGGTGCAGTAAAAAACACATTTTGGGGCTCCTCACTATATGTCATTAATCTCTAACCCCCACCCACTACATCTGTTCCCCTTCTTTTACCTGTCACTGACCCCACCCCTTGCACTAGCCACACCCATGTTACCAACCACTCTGCAACTCACCTGTCACTGACCCCGCCCCTTGCACTAGCCACACCCATTTAACTTACCAACCACTCTGCAATTCACCTGTCACTGACCCCACCCCTTGCACTAGCCACACCCATTTAACTTACCAACCACTCTGCAATTCACCTGTCACTGACCCCGCCCCTTGCACTAGCCACACCTATTTAACTTACCAACCACTCTGCAATTCACCTGTCACTGACCCCGCCCCTTGCACTAGCCACACCCAAATTACTTACCAACCACTCTGCAATTCACCTGTCACTGACCCCGACCCTTGCACTAGCCACACCCATGTTACTTACCAACCACTCTGCAACTCACCTGTCACTGACCCCGCCCTTTGCACTAGCCACACCCATTTAACTTACCAACCACTCTGCAATTCACCTGTCACTGATCCCCCGCCCCTTGCACTAGCCGCACCCCATGTTACTTACCAACCACTCTGCAACTCACCTGTCACTGACCCCGCCCCTCGCACTAGCCACACCCATGTTACTTACCAACCACTCTGCAAATCACCTGTCACTGACCCCGCCCTTTGCACTAGCCACACCCAAGTTACTTACCAACCACTCTGCAATTCACCTGTCACTGACCCCAACCCTTACACTAGCCACACCCAAGTTACTTACCAACCACTCTGTAATTCACCATCTGGTAGGCATGACTCCACTCTCACACCACACTTACTTACCAATTGGCCACATAAACCCATCTGGAACTTACCTCTGCTGCACCACAATCACCTCGTGCCGATCCCGGGACTTGAACCCTGGTCACCTGGATGGAAGGCAGGAACTTACCCCCTGGACCACACTGGTTTCCATGTCAGTTCCCTATCAAATCGTCCCCATAACATGGTCTTCCGTTTCATGTGCAATGGAAGCCACAAGCACTGACACCAGGTGCTGTATGTTGGTCATAGATACTACTGCAGTGGTTCAGACCACCAAGGAGCTGTAGCTCAACGGTAAGTCTCGTGCCTCTGGTGTCAGAGGTTCTCCCAAGACCAGGGTTCAAGTCCTGCCAATGCGGTCTAAGGGACATGAGAGGGTACATTTTCAATCTGTGGTTTAATTTTCATTTGCTAATTTTTTATTCACTTGGAAAAACAGAGGAGAAAAGTGCCACTCTTTTGGCACGTGCGCCCAAAAATTATACATCTTTTCCTGAGGAGTCTGACCTTCCACAAACCTCCCTTTTTCTCAAGTAGGTGCAATAGGGACAATGCCTTATCTTCCCTTATAAATGTGTTTATTCTTAGTCCTTTAAATTCGGCGTACTTTAGAGCACAAATGTTGCCTCAGGTGTATATATGAGCACAAGAATGCAAGGAGGGTGTTATACTGATAGTAAAATAGGTTGGATGGTGGTGATTTTTCGTTTTGGTGAGAGCCGATCCCTCCAATCAGGTCTTTGATGCATGTGATGTTGGCTAGGATAAAGGTGAAGTAGGAGCTCTGGCTAATGAAATGAAGGGGAGATTTTGAGGCAAGTGAAACTCCCTTTATTAGGTGCAATAGGAAGCTAGAAAAATTGTTTTTCTCAAGAGGCAGAGAAGAGCAGTTAGACCTTTGCTTCAGGAAGTCTTAATCATGCCTACTGAAGCAAGTGAAGGGATTGTGCTGACACAGCACAGTACAGCACTGGGCTGGGCTGGCACTGGGGCTTTAAGCAGCCCCTTCCTTCCTTCCTTTGAAGGAAGCCTACGAGCCCTCGAACGCACTCGAACGCCCAGGTTCTGTATAGAGGATGACTGCAGGCAAATTGGGACCCTGCTACATTAGGGTGACGTCCCCATCTGCGGCCTTCGAGTGGCAAAATCCTTAGCCTGAGATAGGTAGGCTGCTTTTGAATTTGGCTGAAGACCATTTGTTGGAGGCTGTATCACAGCGCAAGCCGGCGACTTTCTCAGAAGAAAGTAAGCATGGGAGGACATTATTTGCATAGGACAGCCCTCTTCTAAGTCCCATCATTCTGTTGCAGTTGCCATGTAGCGTTACTAGAGGGCAGCATTACGAACATAAGAGCACACCAAGGCTTTTCTTCTGCTTGCTCACATACCTCTTGTTCATGTTCGTCTTGCAGGGCCTGCAGAGTCGAGGACTGCGATGACTGAGTGAATGAGTAATGAGGTACATGCTGGCCTGTATTTGTGGTGAAAGGGGAATGTTTGGAAGGAAAACAGCCAGACGAAAGTGTCAAAGCATACGTGTTTGCTGAGTGATTGAGTGAGTGTCACCTGGCTCTTTGAATGGACATGTGAGAGAGGAACATGCAGCTCCATTGTCCTCAGATGAGAGAGGAAGCACAGATGAATATTTTCCTCAAATAAAAACAATTACACCACCACGAAGCTGACAAGAGCGATATGCTGCTTTGCAGGTGTAAGGATTTGCCATGTTTGGTGCATAAATATGCATGGTTAGCGAGGTTTTTCTCAGAACGTCAGCAGCGCACCCTTTAGTTTTATCCTTAGGCCAGAAATATCAGGCACTCCTTTGGGATAAGAGGCCAAGAAATCCTTTGGGAAGCTTGCTCCAGTCATCTGAAGGAAAGAAATACACTGGGGAAAAGTTACAGAGGGAGCCAGGCTGCACAACATTTGGTCATGGTTCGATAGAAATCTTTAGCAAGGACTTTTGACCACCCCTCGCTGTGGGACCTGGATGCCCATACCTCTTGTTCATGTTCGTCTTGCAGGGCCTGCAGAGTCGAGGACTGCGATGACTGAGTGAATGAGTAATGAGGTACATGCTGGCCTGTATTTGTGGTGAAAGGGGAATGTTTGGAAGGAAAACAGCCAGACGAAAGTGTCAAAGCATACGTGTTTGCTGAGTGATTGAGTGAGTGTCACCTGGCTCTTTGAATGGACATGTGAGAGAGGAACATGCAGCTCCATTGTCCTCAGATGAGAGAGGAAGCACAGATGAATATTTTCCTCAAATAAAAACAATTACACCACCACGAAGCTGACAAGAGTGATATGCTGCTTTGCAGGTGTAAGGATTTGCCATGTTTGGTGCATAAATATGCATGGTTAGCGAGGTTTTTCTCAGAACGTCAGCAGCGCACCCTTTAGTATTATCCTTAGGCCAGAAATATCAGGCACTCCTTTGGGGTAAGAGGCCAAGAAATCCTTTGGGAAGCTTGCTCCAGTCATCTGAAGGATAGAAATACACTGGGGAAAAGTTACAGAGGGAGCCAGGCTGCACAACATTTAGTCATGGTTCGATAGAAATCTTTAGCAAGGACTTTTGACCACCCCTCGCTGTGGGACCTGGATGCCCATACCTCTTGTTCATGTTCGTCGTGCAGGGCCTGCAGAGTCGAGGACTGCGATGACTGAGTAAATGAGTAATGAGGTACATGCTGGCCTGTATTTGTGGTGAAAGGGGAATGTTTGGAAGGAAAACAGCCAGACGAAAGTGTCAAAGCATACGTGTTTGCTGAGTGATTGAGTGAGTGTCACCTGGCTCTTTGAATGGACATGTGAGAGAAAAACATGCAGCTCCATTGTCCTCAGATGAGAGAGGAAGCACAGATGAATATTTTCCTCAAATAAAAACACTTACACCACCACGAAGCTGACAAGAGCGATATGCTGCTTTGCAGGTGTAAGGATTTGCCATGTTTGGTGCATAAATATGCATGGTTAGCGAGGTTTTTCTCAGAACGTCAGCAGCGCACCCTTTAGTATTATCCTTAGGCCAGAAATATCAGGCACTCCTTTGGGGTATGAGGCCAAGAAATCCTTTGGGAAGCTTGCTCCAGTCATCTGAAGGATAGAAAAACACTGGGGAAAAGTTACAGAGGGAGCCAGGCTGCACAACATTTGGTCATGGTTCGATAGAAATCTTTAGCAAGGACTTTTGACCACCCCTCGCTGTGGGACCTGGATGCCCATACCTCTGTGGCTCTGACACCTTTTTTGACCTCTGGATAGCACCGTCTCATTACCCCTCAAACATTCCCTCTGAGTACCCCAGCTTTGGTAGTGCACCAACACGTTTCAATCCCTTGAGTGACTACAGACACCCTTCCTATGTGCTCTCCATTTACATTCCGTCAGTAACCCAGGTGCTTCTGTCACTGTTCAGTCTCAAGTGGCCGGTTGGATGCACATTGCTCGGATGTACAGGCACTTACCACTCGGTACAGCCCTCTCAGCACACACAGACCACACTTCTTTAAATCATAAATACATGTTCTGACTAACAGTAATGCTGTGCCTTCCCTCTGTAGATCATACCCAACGTAAGAAGGACAAATAAATTGAAGAGCGTACCAAACTCTCAACAGACACTGCCAGAACATGTGCTGCTGCCTATTTGCATGCCATGATTATTCTCTATGACCCATCCAACTACTTTCCACATGTACCCTTTCCCTGCCTCATTCATCTGCTCCAATGCCCCTATTTATTTAACAAATGTTAGTGCTCTCAGATATCATAGCGGGAATCTCTATAGCATCTCTTGCCAATAGAAATATCCCAAGGGTCCCTATAACATGCCGCACGGAGGGAAGGGGAGGCAGAAAAATCTTGGTGAGCACCACCTGCAAAAAGTCCACGACATGCTCCTTGTTGTACCTTTCAATACAATAACTGCAGTTGGATTGTATGGTGCCCCCCCTTGGGGTTGGTAATGGAACTGTCACATACCTGTTTGCCCCAAATCCCCCCTGTTGCCCCTATCCTTTCGGGGTGCATCCCATAAAGGAGGAGGGCAGCAATAAAAAGTAAGGGTAGCCTCCCAAAAATTGCCCAGAAGTCATGTCATTCTGTGCACCCCATCGCCCTTCATAATGCACTCCCAACCCCCTTTTAAAAGTGCTCCCCCAAATTTGACAGCACCCCCCCAAAATCAGAGAGAGTAGGGGGGTGCAGTAAAAAACACATTTTGGGGCTCCTCACTATATGTCATTAATCTCTAACCCCCACCCACTACATCTGTTCCCCTTCTTTTACCTGTCACTGACCCCACCTCTTGCACTAGCCACACCCATGTTACCAACCACTCTGCAATTCACCTGTCACTGACCCCGCCCTTTGCACTAGCCACACCCATTTAACTTACCAACCACTCTGCAATTCACCTGTCACTGACCCCGCCCCTTGCACTAGCCACACCCATGTTACTTACCAACCACTCTGCAATTCACCTGTCACTGACCCCGCCCTTTGCACTAGCCACATCCATTTAACTTACCAACCACTCTGCAATTCACCTGTCACTGACCCCGCCCCTTGCACTAGCCACACCCAAGTTACTTACCAACCACTCTGCAATTCACCTGTCACTGACCCCGACCCCACCCCTTGCAATAGCCACACCCATGTTACTTACCAACCACTCTGCAACTCACCTGTCACTGACCCCACCCCTTGCACTAGCCACACCCATTTAACTTACCAACCACTCTGCAATTCACCTGTCACTGACCCCACCCCTTGCACTAGCCACACCCATTTAACTTACCAACCACTCTGCAATTCACCTGTCACTGACCCCGCCCTTTGCACTAGCCACACCCATGTTACTTACCAACCACTCTGCAATTCACCTGTCACTGACCCCGCCCCTTGCACTAGCCACACCTATTTAACTTACCAACCACTCTGCAATTCACCTGTCACTGACCCCGCCCCTTGCACTAGCCACACCCAAGTTACTTACCAACCACTCTGCAATTCACCTGTCACTGACCCCGACCCTTGCACTAGCCACACCCATGTTACTTACCAACCACTCTGCAATTCACCTGTCACTGACCCCGCCCTTTGCACTAGCCACACCCATGTTACTTACCAACCACTCTGCAATTCACCTGTCACTGACCCCGCCCTTTGCACTAGCCACACCTATTTAACTTACCAACCACTCTGCAATTCACCTGTCACTGACCCCGCCCCTTGCACTAGCCACACCCAAGTTACTTACCAACCACTCTGCAATTCACCTGTCACTGACCCCGACCCTTGCACTAGCCACACCCATGTTACTTACCAACCACTCTGCAACTCACCTGTCACTGACCCCGCCCTTTGCACTAGCCACACCCATTTAACTTACCAACCACTCTGCAACTCACCTGTCACTGACCCCGCCCTTTGCACTAGCCACACCCATTTAACTTACCAACCACTCTGCAATTCACCTGTCACTGATCCCCCGCCCCTTGCACTAGCCACACCCATGTTACTTACCAACCACTCTGCAACTCACCTGTCACTGACCCCGCCCCTTGCACTAGCCACACCCATGTTACTTACCAACCACTCTGCAAATCACCTGTCACTGACCCGCCCTTTGCACTAGCCACACCCAAGTTACTTACCAACCACTCTGCAATTCACCTGTCACTGACCCCGACCCTTACACTAGCCACACCCAAGTTACTTACCAACCACTCTGCAATTCACCATCTGGCAGGCATGACTCCACTCTCACACCACACTTACTTACCAATTGGCCACATAGACCCATCTGGAACTTACCAATGCTGCACCACAGTCACCTCGTGCCGATCCCGGGACTTGAACCCTGGTCACCTGGATGGAAGGCAGGAACTTACCCCTTGGACCACACTGGTTTCCATGTCAGTACCCTATCAAATCATCCCCATAACATGGTCTTCCGTTTCATGTGCAATGGAAGCCACAAGCACTGACACCAGGTGCTGTATGTTGGTCATAGATACTACTGCAGTAGTTCAGACCACCAAGGAGCTGTAGCTCAACGGTAAGTCTTGTGCCTCTGGTGTCAGAGGTTCTCCCAAGACCAGGGTTCAAGTCCTGCCAATGCGGTCTAAGGGACATGAGAGGGTAAATTTTCAATCTGTGGTTTAATTTTCATTTGCTAATTTTTTATTCACTTGGAAAAACAGAGGAGAAAAGTGCCACTCTTTTGGCACGTGCGCCCAAAAATTATACATCTTTTCCTGAGGAGTCTGACCTTCCACAAACCTCCCTTTTTCTCAAGTAGGTGCAATAGGGACCATGCCTTATCTTCCCTTATAAATGTGTTTATTCTTAGTCCTTTAAATTCGGCGTACTTTAGAGCACAAATGTTGCCTCAGGTGTATATATGAGCACAAGAATGCAAGGAGGGTGTTATACTGATAGTAAAATAGGTTGGATGGTGGTGATTTTTCGTTTTGGTGAGAGCCGATCCCTCCAATCAGGTCTTTGATGCATGTGATGTTGGCTAGGATAAAGGTGAAGTAGGAGCTCTGGCTAATGAAATGAAGGGGAGATTTTGAGGCAAGTGAAACTCCCTTTATTAGGTGCAATAGGAAGCTAGAAAAATTGTTTTTCTCAAGAGGCAGAGAAGAGCAGTTGGACCTTTGCTTCAGGAAGTCTTAATCATGCCTACTGAAGCAAGTGAAGGGATTGTGCTGACACAGCACAGTACAGTACGGCGCTGGGCTGGGCTGGGCTGGCCTGGCACTGGGGCTTTAAGCAGCCCCTTTCTTCCTTCCTTCCTTTGAAGGAAGCCTACGAGCCCTCGAGCGCACTCGAACGCCCAGGTTCTGTATAGAGGATGACTGCAGGCAAATTGGGACCCTGCTACATTAGGGTGACGTCCCCATCTGCGGCTTTCGAGTGGCAAAATCCTTAGCCTGAGATAGGTAGGCTGCTTTTGAATTTGGCTGAAGACCATTTGTTGGAGGCTGTATCATAGCGCAAGCCGGCGACTTTCTCAGAAGAAAGTAAGCATGGGAGGACATTATTTGCATAGGACAGCCCTCTTCTAAGTCCCATCATTCTGTTGCAGTTGCCATGTAGCGTTACTAGAGGGCAGCATTACGAACATAAGAGCACACCAAGGCTTTTCTTCTGCTTGCTCAGATACCTCTTGTTCATGTTCGTCTTGCAGGGCCTGCAGAGTCGAGGACTGCGATGACTGAGTGAATGAGTAATGAGGTACATGCTGGCCTGTATTTGTGGTGAAAGGGGAATGTTTGGAAGGAAAACAGCCAGACGAAAGTGTCAAAGCATACGTGTTTGCTGAGTGATTGAGTGAGTGTCACCTGGCTCTTTGAATGGACATGTGAGAGAGGAACATGCAGCTCCATTGTCCTCAGATGAGAGAGGAAGCACAGATGAATATTTTCCTCAAATAAAAACAATTACACCACCACGAAGCTGACAAGAGCGATATGCTGCTTTGCAGGTGTAAGGATTTGCCATGTTTGGTGCATAAATATGCATGGTTAGCGAGGTTTTTCTCAGAACGTCAGCAGCGCACCCTTTAGTATTATCCTTAGGCCAGAAATATCAGGCACTCCTTTGGGGTAAGAGGCCAAGAAATCCTTTGGGAAGCTTGCTCCAGTCATCTGAAGGATAGAAATACACTGGGGAAAAGTTCCAGAGGGAGCCAGGCTGCACAACATTTAGTCATGGTTCGATAGAAATCTTTAGCAAGGACTTTTGACCACCCCTCGCTGTGGGACCTGGATGCCCATACCTCTTGTTCATGTTCGTCGTGCAGGGCCTGCAGAGTCGAGGACTGCGATGACTGAGTGAATGAGTAATGAGGTACATGCTGGCCTGTATTTGTGGTGAAAGGGGAATGTTTGGAAGGAAAACAGCCAGACGAAAGTGTCAAAGCATACGTGTTTGCTGAGTGATTGAGTGAGTGTCACCTGGCTCTTTGAATGGACATGTGAGAGAAAAACATGCAGCTCCATTGTCCTCAGATGAGAGAGAAAGCACAGATGAATATTTTCCTCAAATAAAAACAATTACACCACCACGAAGCTGACAAGAGCGATGTGCTGCTTTGCAGGTGTAAGGATTTGCCATGTTTGGTGCATAAATATGCCTGGTTAGCGAGGTTTTTCTCAGAACGTCAGCAGCGAACCCTTTAGTATTATCCTTAGGCCAGAAATATCAGGCACTCCTTTGGGGTAAGAGGCCAAGAAATCCTTTGGGAAGCTTGCTCCAGTCATCTGAAGGATAGAAATACACTGGGGAAAAGTTACAGAGGGAGCCAGGCTGCACAACATTTGGTCATGGTTCGATAGAAATCTTTAGCAAGGACTTTTGACCACCCCTCGCTGTGGGACCTGGATGCCCATACCTCTGTGGCTCTGACACCTTTTTTGACCTCTGGATATCACCGTCTCATTACCCCTCAAACATTCCCTCTGAGTACCCCAGCTTTGGTAGTGCACCAACACGTTTCAATCCCTTGAGTGACTACAGACACCCTTCCTATGTGCTCTCCATTTACATTCCGTCAGTAACCCAGGTGCTTCTGTCACTGTTCAGTCTCAAGTGGCCGGTTGGATGCACATTGCTCGGATGTACAGGCACTTACCACTCTGTACAGCCCTCTCAGCACACACAGACCACACTTCTTTAAATCATAAATACATGTTCTGACTAACAGTAATGCTGTGCCTTCCCTCTGTAGATCATACCCAACGTAAGAAGGACAAATAAATTGAAGAGCGTACCAAACTCTCAACAGACACTGCCAGAACATGTGCTGCTGCCTATTTGCATGCCATGATTATTCTCTATGACCCATCCAACTACTTTCCACATGTACCCTTTCCCTGCCTCATTCATCTGCTCCAATGCCCCTATTTATTTAACAAATGTTAGTGCTCTCAGATATCATAGCGGGAATCTCTATACCATCTCTTGCCAATAGAAATATCCCAAGGGTCCCTATAACATGCCGCACGGAGGGAAGGGGAGGCAGAAAAATCTTGGTGAGCACCACCTGCAAAAATTCCACGACATGCTCCTTGTTGTACCTTTCAATACAATAACTGCAGTTGGATTGTATGGTGCCCCCCCTTGGGGTTGGTAATGGAACTGTCACATACCTGTTTGCCCCAAATCCCCCCTGTTGCCCCTATCCTTTCGGGGTGCATCCCATAAAGGAGGAGGGGAGCAATAAAAAGTAAGGGTAGCCTCCCAAAAATTGCCCAGAAGTCATGTCATTCTGTGCACCCCATCGCCCTTCATAATGCACTCCCAACCCCCTTTTAAAAGTGCTCCCCCAAATTTGACAGCACCCCCCCAAAATCAGAGAGAGTAGGGGGGTGCAGTAAAAAACACATTTTGGGGCTCCTCACTATATGTCATTAATCTCTAACCCCCACCCACTACATCTGTTCCCCTTCTTTTACCTGTCACTGACCCCACCCCTTGCACTAGCCACACCCATGTTACCAACCACTCTGCAACTCACCTGTCACTGACCCCGCCCCTTGCACTAGCCACACCCATTTAACTTACCAACCACTCTGCAATTCACCTGTCACTGACCCCACCCCTTGCACTAGCCACACCCATTTAACTTACCAACCACTCTGCAATTCACCTGTCACTGACCCCGCCCCTTGCACTAGCCACACCTATTTAACTTACCAACCACTCTGCAATTCACCTGTCACTGACCCCGCCCCTTGCACTAGCCACACCCAAATTACTTACCAACCACTCTGCAATTCACCTGTCACTGACCCCGACCCTTGCACTAGCCACACCCATGTTACTTACCAACCACTCTGCAACTCACCTGTCACTGACCCCGCCCTTTGCACTAGCCACACCCATTTAACTTACCAACCACTCTGCAACTCACCTGTCACTGACCCCGCCCTTTGCACTAGCCACACCCATTTAACTTACCAACCACTCTGCAATTCACCTGTCACTGATCCCCCGCCCCTTGCACTAGCCACACCCATGTTACTTACCAACCACTCTGCAACTCACCTGTCACTGACCCCGCCCCTCGCACTAGCCACACCCATGTTACTTACCAACCACTCTGCAAATCACCTGTCACTGACCCCGACCCTTACACTAGCCACACCCAAGTTACTTACCAACCACTCTGTAATTCACCATCTGGTAGGCATGACTCCACTCTCACACCACACTTACTTACCAATTGGCCACATAAACCTATCTGGAACTTACCTCTGCTGCACCACAGTCACCTCGTGCCGATCCCGGGACTTGAACCCTGGTCACCTGGATGGAAGGCAGGAACTTACCCCCTGGACCACACTGGTTTCCATGTCAGTTCCCTATCAAATCGTCCCCATAACATGGTCTTCCGTTTCATGTGCAATGGAAGCCACAAGCACTGACACCAGGTGCTGTATGTTGGTCATAGATACTACTGCAGTGGTTCAGACCACCAAGGAGCTGTAGCTCAACGGTAAGTCTCGTGCCTCTGGTGTCAGAGGTTCTCCCAAGACCAGGGTTCAAGTCCTGCCAATGCGGTCTAAGGGACATGAGAGGGTACATTTTCAATCTGTGGTTTAATTTTCATTTGCTAATTTTTTATTCACTTGGAAAAACAGAGGAGAAAAGTGCCACTCTTTTGGCACGTGCGCCCAAAAATTATACATCTTTTCCTGAGGAGTCTGACCTTCCACAAACCTCCCTTTTTCTCAAGTAGGTGCAATAGGGACAATGCCTTATCTTCCCTTATAAATGTGTTTATTCTTAGTCCTTTAAATTCGGCGTACTTTAGAGCACAAATGTTGCCTCAGGTGTATATATGAGCACAAGAATGCAAGGAGGGTGTTATACTGATAGTAAAATAGGTTGGATGGTGGTGATTTTTCGTTTTGGTGAGAGCCGATCCCTCCAATCAGGTCTTTGATGCATGTGATGTTGGCTAGGATAAAGGTGAAGTAGGAGCTCTGGCTAATGAAATGAAGGGGAGATTTTGAGGCAAGTGAAACTCCCTTTATTAGGTGCAATAGGAAGCTAGAAAAATTGTTTTTCTCAAGAGGCAGAGAAGAGCAGTTAGACCTTTGCTTCAGGAAGTCTTAATCATGCCTACTGAAGCAAGTGAAGGGATTGTGCTGACACAGCACAGTACAGCACTGGGCTGGGATGGGCTGGGCTGGGCTGGGCTGGGCTGGCACTGGGGCTTTAAGCAGCCCCTTCCTTCCTTCCTTTGAAGGAAGCCTACGAGCCCTCGAACGCACTCGAACGCCCAGGTTCTGTATAGAGGATGACTGCAGGCAAATTGGGACCCTGCTACATTAGGGTGACGTCCCCATCTGCGGCCTTCGAGTGGCAAAATCCTTAGCCTGAGATAGGTAGGCTGCTTTTGAATTTGGCTGAAGACCATTTGTTGGAGGCTGTATCACAGCGCAAGCCGGCGACTTTCTCAGAAGAAAGTAAGCATGGGAGGACATTATTTGCATAGGACAGCCCTCTTCTAAGTCCCATCATTCTGTTGCAGTTGCCATGTAGCGTTACTAGAGGGCAGCATTACGAACATAAGAGCACACCAAGGCTTTTCTTCTGCTTGCTCACATACCTCTTGTTCATGTTCGTCTTGCAGGGCCTGCAGAGTCGAGGACTGCGATGACTGAGTGAATGAGTAATGAGGTACATGCTGGCCTGTATTTGTGGTGAAAGGGGAATGTTTGGAAGGAAAACAGCCAGACGAAAGTGTCAAAGCATACGTGTTTGCTGAGTGATTGAGTGAGTGTCACCTGGCTCTTTGAATGGACATGTGAGAGAGGAACATGCAGCTCCATTGTCCTCAGATGAGAGAGGAAGCACAGATGAATATTTTCCTCAAATAAAAACAATTACACCACCACGAAGCTGACAAGAGCGATATGCGGCTTTGCAGGTGTAAGGATTTGCCATGTTTGGTGCATAAATATGCATGGTTAGCGAGGTTTTTCTCAGAACGTCAGCAGCGCACCCTTTAGTTTTATCCTTAGGCCAGAAATATCAGGCACTCCTTTGGGATAAGAGGCCAAGAAATCCTTTGGGAAGCTTGCTCCAGTCATCTGAAGGAAAGAAATACACTGGGGAAAAGTTACAGAGGGAGCCAGGCTGCACAACATTTGGTCATGGTTCGATAGAAATCTTTAGCAAGGACTTTTGACCACCCCTCGCTGTGGGACCTGGATGCCCATACCTCTTGTTCATGTTCGTCTTGCAGGGCCTGCAGAGTCGAGGACTGCGATGACTGAGTGAATGAGTAATGAGGTACATGCTGGCCTGTATTTGTGGTGAAAGGGGAATGTTTGGAAGGAAAACAGCCAGACGAAAGTGTCAAAGCATACGTGTTTGCTGAGTGATTGAGTGAGTGTCACCTGGCTCTTTGAATGGACATGTGAGAGAGGAACATGCAGCTCCATTGTCCTCAGATGAGAGAGGAAGCACAGATGAATATTTTCCTCAAATAAAAACAATTACACCACCACGAAGCTGACAAGAGTGATATGCTGCTTTGCAGGTGTAAGGATTTGCCATGTTTGGTGCATAAATATGCATGGTTAGCGAGGTTTTTCTCAGAACGTCAGCAGCGCACCCTTTAGTATTATCCTTAGGCCAGAAATATCAGGCACTCCTTTGGGGTAAGAGGCCAAGAAATCCTTTGGGAAGCTTGCTCCAGTCATCTGAAGGATAGAAATACACTGGGGAAAAGTTCCAGAGGGAGCCAGGCTGCACAACATTTAGTCATGGTTCGATAGAAATCTTTAGCAAGGACTTTTGACCACCCCTCGCTGTGGGACCTGGATGCCCATACCTCTTGTTCATGTTCGTCGTGCAGGGCCTGCAGAGTCGAGGACTGCGATGACTGAGTGAATGAGTAATGAGGTACATGCTGGCCTGTATTTGTGGTGAAAGGGGAATGTTTGGAAGGAAAACAGCCAGACGAAAGTGTCAAAGCATACGTGTTTGCTGAGTGATTGAGTGAGTGTCACCTGGCTCTTTGAATGGACATGTGAGAGAAAAACATGCAGCTCCATTGTCCTCAGATGAGAGAGGAAGCACAGATGAATATTTTCCTCAAATAAAAACACTTACACCACCACGAAGCTGACAAGAGCGATATGCTGCTTTGCAGGTGTAAGGATTTGCCATGTTTGGTGCATAAATATGCATGGTTAGCGAGGTTTTTCTCAGAACGTCAGCAGCGCACCCTTTAGTATTATCCTTAGGCCAGAAATATCAGGCACTCCTTTGGGGTATGAGGCCAAGAAATCCTTTGGGAAGCTTGCTCCAGTCATCTGAAGGATAGAAAAACACTGGGGAAAAGTTACAGAGGGAGCCAGGCTGCACAACATTTGGTCATGGTTCGATAGAAATCTTTAGCAAGGACTTTTGACCACCCCTCGCTGTGGGACCTGGATGCCCATACCTCTGTGGCTCTGACACCTTTTTTGACCTCTGGATAGCACCGTCTCATTACCCCTCAAACATTCCCTCTGAGTACCCCAGCTTTGGTAGTGCACCAACACGTTTCAATCCCTTGAGTGACTACAGACACCCTTCCTATGTGCTCTCCATTTACATTCCGTCAGTAACCCAGGTGCTTCTGTCACTGTTCAGTCTCAAGTGGCCGGTTGGATGCACATTGCTCGGATGTACAGGCACTTACCACTCGGTACAGCCCTCTCAGCACACACAGACCACACTTCTTTAAATCATAAATACATGTTCTGACTAACAGTAATGCTGTGCCTTCCCTCTGTAGATCATACCCAACGTAAGAAGGACAAATAAATTGAAGAGCGTACCAAACTCTCAACAGACACTGCCAGAACATGTGCTGCTGCCTATTTGCATGCCATGATTATTCTCTATGACCCATCCAACTACTTTCCACATGTACCCTTTCCCTGCCTCATTCATCTGCTCCAATGCCCCTATTTATTTAACAAATGTTAGTGCTCTCAGATATCATAGCGGGAATCTCTATAGCATCTCTTGCCAATAGAAATATCCCAAGGGTCCCTATAACATGCCGCACGGAGGGAAGGGGAGGCAGAAAAATCTTGGTGAGCACCACCTGCAAAAAGTCCACGACATGCTCCTTGTTGTACCTTTCAATACAATAACTGCAGTTGGATTGTATGGTGCCCCCCCTTGGGGTTGGTAATGGAACTGTCACATACCTGTTTGCCCCAAATCCCCCCTGTTGCCCCTATCCTTTCGGGGTGCATCCCATAAAGGAGGAGGGGAGCAATAAAAAGTAAGGGTAGCCTCCCAAAAATTGCCCAGAAGTCATGTCATTCTGTGCACCCCATCGCCCTTCATAATGCACTCCCAACCCCCTTTTAAAAGTGCTCCCCCAAATTTGACAGCACCCCCCCAAAATCAGAGAGAGTAGGGGGGTGCAGTAAAAAACACATTTTGGGGCTCCTCACTATATGTCATTAATCTCTAACCCCCACCCACTACATCTGTTCCCCTTCTTTTACCTGTCACTGACCCCACCCCTTGCACTAGCCACACCCATGTTACCAACCACTCTGCAACTCACCTGTCACTGACCCCGCCCTTTGCACTAGCCACACCCATTTAACTTACCAACCACTCTGCAATTCACCTGTCACTGACCCCGCCCCTTGCACTAGCCACACCCATGTTACTTACCAACCACTCTGCAATTCACCTGTCACTGACCCCGCCCTTTGCACTAGCCACATCCATTTAACTTACCAACCACTCTGCAATTCACCTGTCACTGACCCCGCCCCTTGCACTAGCCACACCCAAGTTACTTACCAACCACTCTGCAATTCACCTGTCACTGACCCCGACCCCACCCCTTGCAATAGCCACACCCATGTTACTTACCAACCACTCTGCAACTCACCTGTCACTGACCCCGCCCCTTGCACTAGCCACACCCATTTAACTTACCAACCACTCTGCAATTCACCTGTCACTGACCCCACCCCTTGCACTAGCCACACCCATTTAACTTACCAACCACTCTGCAATTCACCTGTCACTGACCCCGCCCTTTGCACTAGCCACACCCATGTTACTTACCAACCACTCTGCAATTCACCTGTCACTGACCCCGCCCCTTGCACTAGCCACACCTATTTAACTTACCAACCTCTCTGCAATTCACCTGTCACTGACCCCGCCCCTTGCACTAGCCACACCCAAGTTACTTACCAACCACTCTGCAATTCACCTGTCACTGACCCCGACCCTTGCACTAGCCACACCCATGTTACTTACCAACCACTCTGCAATTCACCTGTCACTGACCCTGCCCTTTGCACTAGCCACACGCATGTTACTTACCAACCACTCTGCAATTCACCTGTCACTGACCCCGCCCTTTGCACTAGCCACACCTATTTAACTTACCAACCACTCTGCAATTCACCTGTCACTGACCCCGCCCCTTGCACTAGCCACACCCAAGTTACTTACCAACCACTCTGCAATTCACCTGTCACTGACCCCGACCCTTGCACTAGCCACACCCATGTTACTTACCAACCACTCTGCAACTCACCTGTCACTGACCCCGCCCTTTGCACTAGCCACACCCATTTAACTTACCAACCACTCTGCAACTCACCTGTCACTGACCCCGCCCTTTGCACTAGCCACACCCATTTAACTTACCAACCACTCTGCAATTCACCTGTCACTGATCCCCCGCCCCTTGCACTAGCCACACCCATGTTACTTACCAACCACTCTGCAACTCACCTGTCACTGACCCCGCCCCTTGCACTAGCCACACCCATGTTACTTACCAACCACTCTGCAAATCACCTGTCACTGACCCGCCCTTTGCACTAGCCACACCCAAGTTACTTACCAACCACTCTGCAATTCACCTGTCACTGACCCCGACCCTTACACTAGCCACACCCAAGTTACTTACCAACCACTCTGCAATTCACCATCTGGCAGGCATGACTCCACTCTCACACCACACTTACTTACCAATTGGCCACATAGACCCATCTGGAACTTACCAATGCTGCACCACAGTCACCTCGTGCCGATCCCGGGACTTGAACCCTGGTCACCTGGATGGAAGGCAGGAACTTACCCCCTGGACCACACTGGTTTCCATGTCAGTACCCTATCAAATCATCCCCATAACATGGTCTTCCGTTTCATGTGCAATGGAAGCCACAAGCACTGACACCAGGTGCTGTATGTTGGTCATAGATACTACTGCAGTGGTTCAGACCACCAAGGAGCTGTAGCTCAACGGTAAGTCTCGTGCCTCTGGTGTCAGAGGTTCTCCCAAGACCAGGGTTCAAGTCCTGCCAATGCGGTCTAAGGGACATGAGAGGGTACATTTTCAATCTGTGGTTTAATTTTCATTTGCTAATTTTTTATTCATTAGGAAAAACAGAGGAGAAAAGTGCCACTCTTTTGGCACGTGCGCCCAAAAATTATACATCTTTTCCTGAGGAGTCTGACCTTCCACAAACCTCCCTTTTTCTCAAGTAGGTGCAATAGGGACAATGCCTTATCTTCCCTTATAAATGTGTTTATTCTTAGTCCTTTAAATTCGGCGTACTTTAGAGCACAAATGTTGCCTCAGGTGTATATATGAGCACAAGAATGCAAGGAGGGTGTTATACTGATAGTAAAATAGGTTGGATGGTGGTGATTTTTCGTTTTGGTGAGAGCCGATCCCTCCAATCAGGTCTTTGATGCATGTGATGTTGGCTAGGATAAAGGTGAAGTAGGAGCTCTGGCTAATGAAATGAAGGGGAGATTTTGAGGCAAGTGAAACTCCCTTTATTAGGTGCAATAGGAAGCTAGAAAAATTGTTTTTCTCAAGAGGCAGAGAAGAGCAGTTAGACCTTTGCTTCAGGAAGTCTTAATCATGCCTACTGAAGCAAGTGAAGGGATTGTGCTGACACAGCACAGTACAGCACTGGGCTGGGCTGGGCTGGGCTGGGCTGGGCTGGCACTGGGGCTTTAAGCAGCCCCTTCCTTCCTTCCTTTGAAGGAAGCCTACGAGCCCTCGAACGCACTCGAACGCCCAGGTTCTGTATAGAGGATGACTGCAGGCAAATTGGGACCCTGCTACATTAGGGTGACGTCCCCATCTGCGGCCTTCGAGTGGCAAAATCCTTAGCCTGAGATAGGTAGGCTGCTTTTGAATTTGGCTGAAGACCATTTGTTGGAGGCTGTATCACAGCGCAAGCCGGCGACTTTCTCAGAAGAAAGTAAGCATGGGAGGACATTATTTGCATAGGACAGCCCTCTTCTAAGTCCCATCATTCTGTTGCAGTTGCCATGTAGCGTTACTAGAGGGCAGCATTACGAACATAAGAGCACACCAAGGCTTTTCTTCTGCTTGCTCAGATACCTCTTGTTCATGTTTGTCTTGCAGGGCCTGCAGAGTCGAGGACTGCGATGACTGAGTGAATGAGTAATGAGGTACATGCTGGCCTGTATTTGTGGAGAAAGGGGAATGTTTGGAAGGAAAACAGCCAGACGAAAGTGTCAAAGCATACGTGTTTGCTGAGTGATTGAGTGAGTGTCACCTGGCTCTTTGAATGGACATGTGAGAGAGGAACATGCAGCTCCATTGTCCTCAGATGAGAGAGGAAGCACAGATGAATATTTTCCTCAAATAAAAACAATTACACCACCACGAAGCTGACAAGAGCGATATGCTGCTTTGCAGGTGTAAGGATTTGCCATGTTTGGTGCATAAATATGCATGGTTAGCGAGGTTTTTCTCAGAACGTCAGCAGCGCACCCTTTAGTTTTATCCTTAGGCCAGAAATATCAGGCACTCCTTTGGGATAAGAGGCCAAGAAATCCTTTGGGAAGCTTGCTCCAGTCATCTGAAGGAAAGAAATACACTGGGGAAAAGTTACAGAGGGAGCCAGGCTGCACAACATTTGGTCATGGTTCGATAGAAATCTTTAGCAAGGACTTTTGACCACCCCTCGCTGTGGGACCTGGATGCCCATACCTCTTGTTCATGTTCGTCTTGCAGGGCCTGCAGAGTCGAGGACTGCGATGACTGAGTGAATGAGTAATGAGGTACATGCTGGCCTGTATTTGTGGTGAAAGGGGAATGTTTGGAAGGAAAACAGCCAGACGAAAGTGTCAAAGCATACGTGTTTGCTGAGTGATTGAGTGAGTGTCACCTGGCTCTTTGAATGGACATGTGAGAGAGGAACATGCAGCTCCATTGTCCTCAGATGAGAGAGGAAGCACAGATGAATATTTTCCTCAAATAAAAACAATTACACCACCACGAAGCTGACAAGAGTGATATGCTGCTTTGCAGGTGTAAGGATTTGCCATGTTTGGTGCATAAATATGCATGGTTAGCGAGGTTTTTCTCAGAACGTCAGCAGCGCACCCTTTAGTATTATCCTTAGGCCAGAAATATCAGGCACTCCTTTGGGGTAAGAGGCCAAGAAATCCTTTGGGAAGCTTGCTCCAGTCATCTGAAGGATAGAAATACACTGGGGAAAAGTTACAGAGGGAGCCAGGCTGCACAACATTTAGTCATGGTTCGATAGAAATCTTTAGCAAGGACTTTTGACCACCCCTCGCTGTGGGACCTGGATGCCCATACCTCTTGTTCATGTTCGTCGTGCAGGGCCTGCAGAGTCGAGGACTGCGATGACTGAGTGAATGAGTAATGAGGTACATGCTGGCCTGTATTTGTGGTGAAAGGGGAATGTTTGGAAGGAAAACAGCCAGACGAAAGTGTCAAAGCATACGTGTTTGCTGAGTGATTGAGTGAGTGTCACCTGGCTCTTTGAATGGACATGTGAGAGAAAAACATGCAGCTCCATTGTCCTCAGATGAGAGAGGAAGCACAGATGAATATTTTCCTCAAATAAAAACACTTACACCACCACGAAGCTGACAAGAGCGATATGCTGCTTTGCAGGTGTAAGGATTTGCCATGTTTGGTGCATAAATATGCATGGTTAGCGAGGTTTTTCTCAGAACGTCAGCAGCGCACCCTTTAGTATTATCCTTAGGCCAGAAATATCAGGCACTCCTTTGGGGTATGAGGCCAAGAAATCCTTTGGGAAGCTTGCTCCAGTCATCTGAAGGATAGAAAAACACTGGGGAAAAGTTACAGAGGGAGCCAGGCTGCACAACATTTGGTCATGGTTCGATAGAAATCTTTAGCAAGGACTTTTGACCACCCCTCGCTGTGGGACCTGGATGCCCATACCTCTGTGGCTCTGACACCTTTTTTGACCTCTGGATAGCACCGTCTCATTACCCCTCAAACATTCCCTCTGAGTACCCCAGCTTTGGTAGTGCACCAACACGTTTCAATCCCTTGAGTGACTACAGACACCCTTCCTATGTGCTCTCCATTTACATTCCGTCAGTAACCCAGGTGCTTCTGTCACTGTTCAGTCTCAAGTGGCCGGTTGGATGCACATTGCTCGGATGTACAGGCACTTACCACTCGGTACAGCCCTCTCAGCACACACAGACCACACTTCTTTAAATCATAAATACATGTTCTGACTAACAGTAATGCTGTGCCTTCCCTCTGTAGATCATACCCAACGTAAGAAGGACAAATAAATTGAAGAGCGTACCAAACTCTCAACAGACACTGCCAGAACATGTGCTGCTGCCTATTTGCATGCCATGATTATTCTCTATGACCCATCCAACTACTTTCCACATGTACCCTTTCCCTGCCTCATTCATCTGCTCCAATGCCCCTATTTATTTAACAAATGTTAGTGCTCTCAGATATCATAGCGGGAATCTCTATAGCATCTCTTGCCAATAGAAATATCCCAAGGGTCCCTATAACATGCCGCACGGAGGGAAGGGGAGGCAGAAAAATCTTGGTGAGCACCACCTGCAAAAATTCCACGACATGCTCCTTGTTGTACCTTTCAATACAATAACTGCAGTTGGATTGTATGGTGCCCCCCCTTGGGGTTGGTAATGGAACTGTCACATACCTGTTTGCCCCAAATCCCCCCTGTTGCCCCTATCCTTTCGGGGTGCATCCCATAAAGGAGGAGGGGAGCAATAAAAAGTAAGGGTAGCCTCCCAAAAATTGCCCAGAAGTCATGTCATTCTGTGCACCCCATCGCCCTTCATAATGCACTCCCAACCCCCTTTTAAAAGTGCTCCCCCAAATTTGACAGCACCCCCCCAAAATCAGAGAGAGTAGGGGGGTGCAGTAAAAAACACATTTTGGGGCTCCTCACTATATGTCATTAATCTCTAACCCCCACCCACTACATCTGTTCCCCTTCTTTTATCTGTCACTGACCCCACCCCTTGCACTAGCCACACCCATGTTACCAACCACTCTGCAATTCACCTGTCACTGACCCCGCCCTTTGCACTAGCCACACCCATTTAACTTACCAACCACTCTGCAATTAACCTGTCACTGACCCCGCCCCTTGCACTAGCCACACCCATGTTACTTACCAACCACTCTGCAATTCACCTGTCACTGACCCCGCCCTTTGCACTAGCCACATCCATTTAACTTACCAACCACTCTGCAATTCACCTGTCACTGACCCCGCCCCTTGCACTAGCCACACCCAAGTTACTTACCAACCACTCTGCAATTCACCTGTCACTGACCCCGACCCCACCCGTTGCACTAGCCACACCCATGTTACTTACCAACCACTCTGCAACTCACCTGTCACTGACCCCGCCCCTTGCACTAGCCACACCCATTTAACTTACCAACCACTCTGCAATTCACCTGTCACTGACCCCACCCCTTGCACTAGCCACACCCATTTAACTTACCAACCACTCTGCAATTCACCTGTCACTGACCCCGCCCTTTGCACTAGCCACACCCATGTTACTTACCAACCACTCTGCAATTCACCTGTCACTGACCCCGCCCTTTGCACTAGCCACACCTATTTAACTTACCAACCACTCTGCAATTCACCTGTCACTGACCCCGCCCCTTGCACTAGCCACACCCAAGTTACTTACCAACCACTCTGCAATTCACCTGTCACTGACCCCGACCCTTGCACTAGCCACACCCATGTTACTTACCAACCACTCTGCAATTCACCTGTCACTGACCCCACCCTTTGCACTAGCCACACCTATTTAACTTACCAACCACTCTGCAATTCACCTGTCACTGACCCCGCCCCTTGCACTAGCCACACCCAAGTTACTTACCAACCACTCTGCAATTCACCTGTCACTGACCCCGACCCTTGCACTAGCCACACCCATGTTACTTACCAACCACTCTGCAACTCACCTGTCACTGACCCCACCCTTTGCATTAGCCACACCCATTTAACTTACCAACCACTCTGCAATTCACCTGTCACTGATCCCCCACCCCTTGCACTAGCCACACCCATGTTACTTACCAACCACTCTGCAACTCACCTGTCACTGACCCCGCCCCTTGCACTAGCCACACCCATGTTACTTACCAACCACTCTGCAAATCACCTGTCACTGACCCGCCCTTTGCACTAGCCACACCCAAGTTACTTACCAACCACTCTGCAATTCACCTGTCACTGACCCCGACCCTTACACTAGCCACACCCAAGTTACTTACCAACCACTCTGCAATTCACCATCTGGCAGGCATGACTCCACTCTCACACCACACTTACTTACCAATTGGCCACATAGACCCATCTGGAACTTACCTCTGCTGCACCACAGTCACCTCGTGCCGATCCCGGGACTTGAACCCTGGTCACCTGGATGGAAGGCAGGAACTTACCCCCTGGACCACACTGGTTTCCATGTCAGTACCCTATCAAATCATCCCCATAACATGGTCTTCCGTTTCATGTGCAATGGAAGCCACAAGCACTGACACCAGGTGCTGTATGTTGGTCATAGATACTACTGCAGTGGTTCAGACCACCAAGGAGCTGTAGCTCAACGGTAAGTCTCGTGCCTCTGGTGTCAGAGGTTCTCCCAAGACCAGGGTTCAAGTCCTGCCAATGCGGTCTAAGGGACATGAGAGGGTACATTTTCAATCTGTGGTTTAATTTTCATTTGCTAATTTTTTATTCACTTGGAAAAACAGAGGAGAAAAGTGCCACTCTTTTGGCACGTGCGCCCAAAAATTATACATCTTTTCCTGAGGAGTCTGACCTTCCACAAACCTCCCTTTTTCTCAAGTAGGTGCAATAGGGACAATGCCTTATCTTCCCTTATAAATGTGTTTATTCTTAGTCCTTTAAATTCGGCGTACTTTAGAGCACAAATGTTGCCTCAGGTGTATATATGAGCACAAGAATGCAAGGAGGGTGTTATACTGATAGTAAAATAGGTTGGATGGTGGTGATTTTTCGTTTTGGTGAGAGCCGATCCCTCCAATCAGGTCTTTGATGCATGTGATGTTGGCTAGGATAAAGGTGAAGTAGGAGCTCTGGCTAATGAAATGAAGGGGAGATTTTGAGGCAAGTGAAACTCCCTTTATTAGGTGCAATAGGAAGCTAGAAAAATTGTTTTTCTCAAGAGGCAGAGAAGAGCAGTTAGACCTTTGCTTCAGGAAGTCTTAATCATGCCTACTGAAGCAAGTGAAGGGATTGTGCTGACACAGCACAGTACAGTACGGCACTGGGCTGGGCTGGGCTGGGCTGGCACTGGGGCTTTAAGCAGCCCCTTCCTTCCTTCCTTCCTTTGAAGGAAGCCTACGAGCCCTCCATCGCCCTCGAACGCCCAGGTTCTGTATGGAGGATGACTGCAGGCAAATTGGGACCCTGCTACATTAGGGTGACGTCCCCATCTGCGGCCTTCGAGTGGCAAAATCCTTAGCCTGAGATAGGTAGGCTGCTTTTGAATTTGGCTGAAGACCATTTGTTGGAGGCTGTATCACAGCGCAAGCCGGCGACTTTCTCAGAAGAAAGTAAGCATGGGAGGACCTTATTTGCATAGGACAGCCCTCTTCTAAGTCCCATCAGTCTGTTGCAGTTGCCATGTAGCGTTACTAGAGGGCAGCATTACGAACATAAGAGCACACCAAGGCTTTTCTTCTGCTTGCTCAGATACCTCTTGTTCATGTTCGTCTTGCAGGGCCTGCAGAGTCGAGGACTGCGATGACTGAGTGAATGAGTAATGAGGTACATGCTGGCCTGTATTTGTGGTGAAAGGGGAATGTTTGGAAGGAAAACAGCCAGACGAAAGTGTCAAAGCATACGTGTTTGCTGAGTGATTGAGTGAGTGTCACCTGGCTCTTTGAATGGACATGTGAGAGAGGAACATGCAGCTCCATTGTCCTCAGATGAGAGAGAAAGCACAGATGAATATTTTCCTCAAATAAAAACAATTACACCACCACGAAGCTGACAAGAGCGATGTGCTGCTTTGCAGGTGTAAGGAGTTGCCATGTTTGGTGCATAAATATGCATGGTTAGCGAGGTTTTTCTCAGAACGTCAGCAGCGCACCCTTTAGTATTATCCTTAGGCCAGAAATATCAGGCACTCCTTTGGGGTATGAGGACAAGAAATCCTTTGGGAAGCTTGCTCCAGTCATCTGAAGGATAGAAAAACACTGGGGAAAAGTTACAGAGGGAGCCAGGCTGCACAACATTTGGTCATGGTTCGATAGAAATCTTTAGCAAGGACTTTTGACCACCCCTCGCTGTGGGACCTGGATGCCCATACCTCTGTGGCTCTGACACCTTTTTTGACCTCTGGATAGCACCGTCTCATTACCCCTCAAACATTCCCTCTGAGTACCCCAGCTTTGGTAGTGCACCAACACGTTTCAATCCCTTGAGTGACTACAGACACCCTTCCTATGTGCTCTCCATTTACATTCCGTCAGTAACCCAGGTGCTTCTGTCACTGTTCAGTCTCAAGTGGCCGGTTGGATGCACATTGCTCGGATGTACAGGCACTTACCACTCTGTACAGCCCTCTCAGCACCCACAGACCACACTTCTTTAAATCATAAATACATGTTCTGACTAACAGTAATGCTGTGCCTTCCCTCTGTAGATCATACCCAACGTAAGAAGGACAAATAAATTGAAGAGCGTACCAAACTCTCAACAGACACTGCCAGAACATGTGCTGCTGCCTATTTGCATGCCATGATTATTCTCTATGACCCATCCAACTACTTTCCACATGTACCCTTTCCCTGCCTCATTCAACTGCTCCAATGCCCCTATTTATTTAACAAATGTTAGTGCTCTCAGATATCATAGCGGGAATCTCTATACCATCTCTTGCCAATAGAAATATCCCAAGGGTCCCTATAACATGCCGCACGGAGGGAAGGGGAGGCGGAAAAATCTTGGTGAGCACCACCTGCAAAAATTCCACGACATGCTCCTTGTTGTACCTTTCAATACAATAACTGCAGTTGGATTGTATGGTGCCCCCCCTTGGGGTTGGTAAAGGAACTGTCACATACCTGTTTGCCCCAAATCCCCCCTGTTGCCCCTATCCTTTCGGGGTGCATCCCATAAAGGAGGAGGGGAGCAATAAAAAGTATGGGTAGCCTCCCAAAAATTGCCCAGAAGTCATGTCATTCTGTGCACCCCATCGCCCTTCATAATGCACTCCCAACCCCCTTTTAAAAGTGCTCCCCCAAATTTGACAGCATCCCCCCAAAATCAGAGAGTGTAGGGGGGTGCAGTAAAAAACACATTTTGGGGCTCCTCACTATATGTCATTAATCTCTAACCCCCACCCACTACATCTGTTCCCCTTCTTTTACCTGTCACTGACCCCGCCCCTTGAACTAGCCACACCCATTTAACTTACCAACCACTCTGCAATTCACCTGTCACTGACCCCACCCCTTGCACTAGCCACACCCATTTAACTTACCAACCACTCTGCAATTCACCTGTCACTGACCCCACCCCTTGCACTAGCCACGCCCATTTAACTTACCAACCACTCTGCAATTCACCTGTCACTGACCCCGCCCCTTGCACTAGCCACACCCATTTAACTTACCAACCACTCTGCAATTCACCTGTCACTGACCCCGCCCCTTGCACTAGCCACACCCATGTTACTTACCAACCACTCTGCAATTCACCTGTCACTGACCCCGCCCTTTGCACTAGCCACACCTATTTAACTTACCAACCACTCTGCAATTCACCTGTCACTGACCCCGCCCCTTGCACTAGCCACACCCAAGTTACTTACCAACCACTCTGCAACTCACCTGTCACTGACCCCGCCCTTTGCACTAGCCACACCTATTTAACTTACCAACCACTCTGCAATTCACCTGTCACTGACCCCGACCCTTGCACTAGCCACACCCATGTTACTTACCAACCACTCTGCAACTCACCTGTCACTGACCCCGCCCTTTGCACTAGCCACACCCATTTAACTTACCAACCACTCTGCAACTCACCTGTCACTGACCCCGCCCTTTGCACTAGCCACACCCATTTAACTTACCAACCACTCTGCAACTCACCTGTCACTGACCCCGCCCTTTGCACTAGCCACACCCATTTAACTTACCAACCACTCTGCAATTCACCTGTCACTGACCCCACCCCTTGCACTAGCCACACCCATTTAACTTACCAACCACTCTGCAATTCACCTGTCACTGACCCCGCCCTTTGCACTAGCCACACCCATGTTACTTACCAACCACTCTGCAATTCACCTGTCACTGACCCCGCCCTTTGCACTAGCCACACCTATTTAACTTACCAACCACTCTGCAATTCACCTGTCACTGACCCCGCCCCTTGCACTAGCCACACCCAAGTTACTTACCAACCACTCTGCAATTCACCTGTCACTGACCCCGACCCTTGCACTAGCCACACCCATGTTACTTACCAACCACTCTGCAACTCACCTGTCACTGACCCCACCCTTTGCACTAGCCACACCTATTTAACTTACCAACCACTCTGCAATTCACCTGTCACTGACCCCGCCCCTTGCACTAGCCACACCCAAGTTACTTACCAACCACTCTGCAATTCACCTGTCACTGACCCCGACCCTTGCACTAGCCACACCCATGTTACTTACCAACCACTCTGCAACTCACCTGTCACTGACCCCGCCCTTTGCATTAGCCACACCCATTTAACTTACCAACCACTCTGCAATTCACCTGTCACTGATCCCCCGCCCCTTGCACTAGCCACACCCATGTTACTTACCAACCACTCTGCAACTCACCTGTCACTGACCCCGCCCCTTGCACTAGCCACACCCATGTTACTTACCAACCACTCTGCCAATCACCTGTCACTGACCCGCCCTTTGCACTAGCCACACCCAAGTTACTTACCAACCACTCTGCAATTCACCTGTCACTGACCCCGACCCTTACACTAGCCACACCCAAGTTACTTACCAACCACTCTGCAATTCACCATCTGGCAGGCATGACTCCACTCTCACACCACACTTACTTACCAATTGGCCACATAGACCCATCTGGAACTTACCTCTGCTGCACCACAGTCACCTCGTGCCGATCCCGGGACTTGAACCCTGGTCACCTGGATGGAAGGCAGGAACTTACCCCCTGGACCACACTGGTTTCCATGTCAGTACCCTATCAAATCATCCCCATAACATGGTCTTCCGTTTCATGTGCAATGGAAGCCACAAGCACTGACACCAGGTGCTGTATGTTGGTCATAGATACTACTGCAGTGGTTCAGACCACCAAGGAGCTGTAGCTCAACGGTAAGTCTCGTGCCTCTGGTGTCAGAGGTTCTCCCAAGACCAGGGTTCAAGTCCTGCCAATGCGGTCTAAGGGACATGAGAGGGTAAATTTTCAATCTGTGGTTTAATTTTCATTTGCTAATTTTTTATTCACTTGGAAAAACAGAGGAGAAAAGTGCCACTCTTTTGGCACGTGCGCCCAAAAATTATACATCTTTTCCTGAGGAGTCTGACCTTCCACAAACCTCCCTTTTTCTCAAGTAGGTGCAATAGGGACAATGCCTTATCTTCCCTTATAAATGTGTTTATTCTTAGTCCTTTAAATTCGGCGTACTTTAGAGCACAAATGTTGCCTCAGGTGTATATATGAGCACAAGAATGCAAGGAGGGTGTTATACTGATAGTAAAATAGGTTGGATGGTGGTGATTTTTCGTTTTGGTGAGAGCCGATCCCTCCAATCAGGTCTTTGATGCATGTGATGTTGGCTAGGATAAAGGTGAAGTAGGAGCTCTGGCTAATGAAATGAAGGGGAGATTTTGAGGCAAGTGAAACTCCCTTTATTAGGTGCAATAGGAAGCTAGAAAAATTGTTTTTCTCAAGAGGCAGAGAAGAGCAGTTAGACCTTTGCTTCAGGAAGTCTTAATCATGCCTACTGAAGCAAGTGAAGGGATTGTGCTGACACAGCACAGTACAGTACGGCACTGGGCTGGGCTGGGCTGGGCTGGCACTGGGGCTTTAAGCAGCCCCTTCCTTCCTTCCTTCCTTTGAAGGAAGCCTACGAGCCCTCCATCGCCCTCGAACGCCCAGGTTCTGTATGGAGGATGACTGCAGGCAAATTGGGACCCTGCTACATTAGGGTGACGTCCCCATCTGCGGCCTTCGAGTGGCAAAATCCTTAGCCTGAGATAGGTAGGCTGCTTTTGAATTTGGCTGAAGACCATTTGTTGGAGGCTGTATCACAGCGCAAGCCGGCGACTTTCTCAGAAGAAAGTAAGCATGGGAGGACCTTATTTGCATAGGACAGCCCTCTTCTAAGTCCCATCAGTCTGTTGCAGTTGCCATGTAGCGTTACTAGAGGGCAGCATTACGAACATAAGAGCACACCAAGGCTTTTCTTCTGCTTGCTCAGATACCTCTTGTTCATGTTCGTCTTGCAGGGCCTGCAGAGTCGAGGACTGCGATGACTGAGTGAATGAGTAATGAGGTACATGCTGGCCTGTATTTGTGGTGAAAGGGGAATGTTTGGAAGGAAAACAGCCAGACGAAAGTGTCAAAGCATACGTGTTTGCTGAGTGATTGAGTGAGTGTCACCTGGCTCTTTGAATGGACATGTGAGAGAGGAACATGCAGCTCCATTGTCCTCAGATGAGAGAGAAAGCACAGATGAATATTTTCCTCAAATAAAAACAATTACACCACCACGAAGCTGACAAGAGCGATGTGCTGCTTTGCAGGTGTAAGGAGTTGCCATGTTTGGTGCATAAATATGCATGGTTAGCGAGGTTTTTCTCAGAACGTCAGCAGCGCACCCTTTAGTATTATCCTTAGGCCAGAAATATCAGGCACTCCTTTGGGGTATGAGGACAAGAAATCCTTTGGGAAGCTTGCTCCAGTCATCTGAAGGATAGAAAAACACTGGGGAAAAGTTACAGAGGGAGCCAGGCTGCACAACATTTGGTCATGGTTCGATAGAAATCTTTAGCAAGGACTTTTGACCACCCCTCGCTGTGGGACCTGGATGCCCATACCTCTGTGGCTCTGACACCTTTTTTGACCTCTGGATAGCACCGTCTCATTACCCCTCAAACATTCCCTCTGAGTACCCCAGCTTTGGTAGTGCACCAACACGTTTCAATCCCTTGAGTGACTACAGACACCCTTCCTATGTGCTCTCCATTTACATTCCGTCAGTAACCCAGGTGCTTCTGTCACTGTTCAGTCTCAAGTGGCCGGTTGGATGCACATTGCTCGGATGTACAGGCACTTACCACTCTGTACAGCCCTCTCAGCACACACAGACCACACTTCTTTAAATCATAAATACATGTTCTGACTAACAGTAATGCTGTGCCTTCCCTCTGTAGATCATACCCAACGTAAGAAGGACAAATAAATTGAAGAGCGTACCAAACTCTCAACAGACACTGCCAGAACATGTGCTGCTGCCTATTTGCATGCCATGATTATTCTCTATGACCCATCCAACTACTTTCCACATGTACCCTTTCCCTGCCTCATTCAACTGCTCCAATGCCCCTATTTATTTAACAAATGTTAGTGCTCTCAGATATCATAGCGGGAATCTCTATACCATCTCTTGCCAATAGAAATATCCCAAGGGTCCCTATAACATGCCGCACGGAGGGAAGGGGAGGCGGAAAAATCTTGGTGAGCACCACCTGCAAAAATTCCACGACATGCTCCTTGTTGTACCTTTCAATACAATAACTGCAGTTGGATTGTATGGTGCCCCCCCTTGGGGTTGGTAAAGGAACTGTCACATACCTGTTTGCCCCAAATCCCCCCTGTTGCCCCTATCCTTTCGGGGTGCATCCCATAAAGGAGGAGGGGAGCAATAAAAAGTATGGGTAGCCTCCCAAAAATTGCCCAGAAGTCATGTCATTCTGTGCACCCCATCGCCCTTCATAATGCACTCCCAACCCCCTTTTAAAAGTGCTCCCCCAAATTTGACAGCATCCCCCCAAAATCAGAGAGTGTAGGGGGGTGCAGTAAAAAACACATTTTGGGGCTCCTCACTATATGTCATTAATCTCTAACCCCCACCCACTACATCTGTTCCCCTTCTTTTACCTGTCACTGACCCCGCCCCTTGAACTAGCCACACCCAGTTAACTTACCAACCACTCTGCAATTCACCTGTCACTGACCCCACCCCTTGCACTAGCCACACCCATTTAACTTACCAACCACTCTGCAATTCACCTGTCACTGACCCCACCCACTAGCCACGCCCATTTAACTTACCAACCACTCTGCAATTCACCTGTCACTGACCCCGCCCCTTGCACTAGCCACACCCATTTAACTTACCAACCACTCTGCAATTCACCTGTCACTGACCCCGCCCCTTGCACTAGCCACACCCAAGTTACTTACCAACCACTCTGCAACTCACCTGTCACTGACCCCGCCCTTTGCACTAGCCACACCTATTTAACTTACCAACCACTCTGCAATTCACCTGTCACTGACCCCGACCCTTGCACTAGCCACACCCATGTTACTTACCAACCACTCTGCAACTCACCTGTCACTGACCCCGCCCTTTGCACTAGCCACACCCATTTAACTTACCAACCACTCTGCAACTCACCTGTCACTGACCCCGCCCTTTGCACTAGCCACACCCATTTAACTTACCAACCACTCTGCAATTCACCTGTCACTGATCCCCCGCCCCTTGCACTAGCCACACCCATGTTACTTACCAACCACTCTGCAACTCACCTGTCACTGACCCCGCTCCTTGCACTAGCCACACCCATGTTACTTACCAACCACTCTGCAACTCACCTGTCACTGACCCCGCCCTTTGCACTAGCCACACCCATTTAACTTACCAACCACTCTGCAACTCACCTGTCACTGACCCCGCCCTTTGCACTAGCCACACCCATTTACCTTACCAACCACTCTGCAATTCACCTGTCACTGATCCCCCGCCCCTTGCACTAGCCACACCCATGTTACTTACCAACCACTCTGCAACTCACCTGTCACTGACCCCGCCCCTCGCACTAGCCACACCCAAGTTACTTACCAACCACTCTGCAAATCACCTGTCACTGACCCCACCCTTTGCACTAGCCACACCCAAGTTACTTACCAACCACTCTGCAATACACCTGTCACTGACCCCGACCCTTACACTAGCCACACCCAAGTTACTTACCAACCACTCTGTAATTCACCATCTGGCAGGCATGACTCCACTCTCACACCACACTTACTTACCAATTGGCCACATAAACCTATCTGGAACTTACCTCTGCTGCACCACAGTCACCTCGTGCCGATCCCGGGACTTGAACCCTGGTCACCTGGATGGAAGGCAGGAACTTACCCCCTGGACCACACTGGTTTCCATGTCAGTTCCCTATCAAATCGTCCCCATAACATGGTCTTCCGTTTCATGTGCAATGGAAGCCACAAGCACTGACACCAGGTGCTGTATGTTGGTCATAGATACTACTGCAGTGGTTCAGACCACCAAGGAGCTGTAGCTTAACGGTAAGTCTCGTGCCTCTGGTGTCAGAGGTTCTCCCAAGACCAGGGTTCAAGTCCTGCCAATGCGGTCTAAGGGACATGAGAGGGTACATTTTCAATCTGTGGTTTAATTTTCATTTGCTAATTTTTTATTCACTTGGAAAAACAGAGGAGAAAAGTGCCACTCTTTTGGCACGTGCGCCCAAAAATTATACATCTTTTCCTGAGGAGTCTGACCTTCCACAAACCTCCCTTTTTCTCAAGTAGGTGCAATAGGGACAATGCCTTATCTTCCCTTATAAATGTGTTTATTCTTACTCCTTTAAATTCGGCGTACTTTAGAGCACAAATGTTGCCTCAGGTGTATATATGAGCACAAGAATGCAAGGAGGGTGTTATACTGATAGTAAAATAGGTTGGATGGTGGTGATTTTTCGTTTTGGTGAGAGCCGATCCCTCCAATCAGGTCTTTGATGCATGTGATGTTGGCTAGGATAAAGGTGAAGTAGGAGCTCTGGCTAATGAAATGAAGGGGAGATTTTGAGGCAAGTGAAACTCCCTTTATTAGGTGCAATAGGAAGCTAGAAAAATTGTTTTTCTCAAGAGGCAGAGAAGAGCAGTTAGACCTTTGCTTCAGGAAGTCTTAATCATGCCTACTGAAGCAAGTGAAGGGATTGTGCTGACACAGCACAGTACAGCACTGGGCTGGGATGGGCTGGGCTGGGCTGGGCTGGCACTGGGGCTTTAAGCAGCCCCTTCCTTCCTTCCTTTGAAGGAAGCCTACGAGCCCTCGAACGCACTCGAACGCCCAGGTTCTGTATAGAGGATGACTGCAGGCAAATTGGGACCCTGCTACATTAGGGTGACGTCCCCATCTGCGGCCTTCGAGTGGCAAAATCCTTAGCCTGAGATAGGTAGGCTGCTTTTGAATTTGGCTGAAGACCATTTGTTGGAGGCTGTATCACAGCGCAAGCCGGCGACTTTCTCAGAAGAAAGTAAGCATGGGAGGACATTATTTGCATAGGACAGCCCTCTTCTAAGTCCCATCATTCTGTTGCAGTTGCCATGTAGCGTTACTAGAGGGCAGCATTACGAACATAAGAGCACACCAAGGCTTTTCTTCTGCTTGCTCACATACCTCTTGTTCATGTTCGTCTTGCAGGGCCTGCAGAGTCGAGGACTGCGATGACTGAGTGAATGAGTAATGAGGTACATGCTGGCCTGTATTTGTGGTGAAAGGGGAATGTTTGGAAGGAAAACAGCCAGACGAAAGTGTCAAAGCATACGTGTTTGCTGAGTGATTGAGTGAGTGTCACCTGGCTCTTTGAATGGACATGTGAGAGAGGAACATGCAGCTCCATTGTCCTCAGATGAGAGAGGAAGCACAGATGAATATTTTCCTCAAATAAAAACAATTACACCACCACGAAGCTGACAAGAGCGATATGCTGCTTTGCAGGTGTAAGGATTTGCCATGTTTGGTGCATAAATATGCATGGTTAGCGAGGTTTTTCTCAGAACGTCAGCAGCGCACCCTTTAGTTTTATCCTTAGGCCAGAAATATCAGGCACTCCTTTGGGATAAGAGGCCAAGAAATCCTTTGGGAAGCTTGCTCCAGTCATCTGAAGGAAAGAAATACACTGGGGAAAAGTTACAGAGGGAGCCAGGCTGCACAACATTTGGTCATGGTTCGATAGAAATCTTTAGCAAGGACTTTTGACCACCCCTCGCTGTGGGACCTGGATGCCCATACCTCTTGTTCATGTTCGTCTTGCAGGGCCTGCAGAGTCGAGGACTGCGATGACTGAGTGAATGAGTAATGAGGTACATGCTGGCCTGTATTTGTGGTGAAAGGGGAATGTTTGGAAGGAAAACAGCCAGACGAAAGTGTCAAAGCATACGTGTTTGCTGAGTGATTGAGTGAGTGTCACCTGGCTCTTTGAATGGACATGTGAGAGAGGAACATGCAGCTCCATTGTCCTCAGATGAGAGAGGAAGCACAGATGAATATTTTCCTCAAATAAAAACAATTACACCACCACGAAGCTGACAAGAGTGATATGCTGCTTTGCAGGTGTAAGGATTTGCCATGTTTGGTGCATAAATATGCATGGTTAGCGAGGTTTTTCTCAGAACGTCAGCAGCGCACCCTTTAGTATTATCCTTAGGCCAGAAATATCAGGCACTCCTTTGGGGTAAGAGGCCAAGAAATCCTTTGGGAAGCTTGCTCCAGTCATCTGAAGGATAGAAATACACTGGGGAAAAGTTCCAGAGGGAGCCAGGCTGCACAACATTTAGTCATGGTTCGATAGAAATCTTTAGCAAGGACTTTTGACCACCCCTCGCTGTGGGACCTGGATGCCCATACCTCTTGTTCATGTTCGTCGTGCAGGGCCTGCAGAGTCGAGGACTGCGATGACTGAGTGAATGAGTAATGAGGTACATGCTGGCCTGTATTTGTGGTGAAAGGGGAATGTTTGGAAGGAAAACAGCCAGACGAAAGTGTCAAAGCATACGTGTTTGCTGAGTGATTGAGTGAGTGTCACCTGGCTCTTTGAATGGACATGTGAGAGAAAAACATGCAGCTCCATTGTCCTCAGATGAGAGAGGAAGCACAGATGAATATTTTCCTCAAATAAAAACACTTACACCACCACGAAGCTGACAAGAGCGATATGCTGCTTTGCAGGTGTAAGGATTTGCCATGTTTGGTGCATAAATATGCATGGTTAGCGAGGTTTTTCTCAGAACGTCAGCAGCGCACCCTTTAGTATTATCCTTAGGCCAGAAATATCAGGCACTCCTTTGGGGTATGAGGCCAAGAAATCCTTTGGGAAGCTTGCTCCAGTCATCTGAAGGATAGAAAAACACTGGGGAAAAGTTACAGAGGGAGCCAGGCTGCACAACATTTGGTCATGGTTCGATAGAAATCTTTAGCAAGGACTTTTGACCACCCCTCGCTGTGGGACCTGGATGCCCATACCTCTGTGGCTCTGACACCTTTTTTGACCTCTGGATAGCACCGTCTCATTACCCCTCAAACATTCCCTCTGAGTACCCCAGCTTTGGTAGTGCACCAACACGTTTCAATCCCTTGAGTGACTACAGACACCCTTCCTATGTGCTCTCCATTTACATTCCGTCAGTAACCCAGGTGCTTCTGTCACTGTTCAGTCTCAAGTGGCCGGTTGGATGCACATTGCTCGGATGTACAGGCACTTACCACTCGGTACAGCCCTCTCAGCACACACAGACCACACTTCTTTAAATCATAAATACATGTTCTGACTAACAGTAATGCTGTGCCTTCCCTCTGTAGATCATACCCAACGTAAGAAGGACAAATAAATTGAAGAGCGTACCAAACTCTCAACAGACACTGCCAGAACATGTGCTGCTGCCTATTTGCATGCCATGATTATTCTCTATGACCCATCCAACTACTTTCCACATGTACCCTTTCCCTGCCTCATTCATCTGCTCCAATGCCCCTATTTATTTAACAAATGTTAGTGCTCTCAGATATCATAGCGGGAATCTCTATAGCATCTCTTGCCAATAGAAATATCCCAAGGGTCCCTATAACATGCCGCACGGAGGGAAGGGGAGGCAGAAAAATCTTGGTGAGCACCACCTGCAAAAAGTCCACGACATGCTCCTTGTTGTACCTTTCAATACAATAACTGCAGTTGGATTGTATGGTGCCCCCCCTTGGGGTTGGTAATGGAACTGTCACATACCTGTTTGCCCCAAATCCCCCCTGTTGCCCCTATCCTTTCGGGGTGCATCCCATAAAGGAGGAGGGGAGCAATAAAAAGTAAGGGTAGCCTCCCAAAAATTGCCCAGAAGTCATGTCATTCTGTGCACCCCATCGCCCTTCATAATGCACTCCCAACCCCCTTTTAAAAGTGCTCCCCCAAATTTGACAGCACCCCCCCAAAATCAGAGAGAGTAGGGGGGTGCAGTAAAAAACACATTTTGGGGCTCCTCACTATATGTCATTAATCTCTAACCCCCACCCACTACATCTGTTCCCCTTCTTTTACCTGTCACTGACCCCACCCCTTGCACTAGCCACACCCATGTTACCAACCACTCTGCAACTCACCTGTCACTGACCCCGCCCTTTGCACTAGCCACACCCATTTAACTTACCAACCACTCTGCAATTCACCTGTCACTGACCCCGCCCCTTGCACTAGCCACACCCATGTTACTTACCAACCACTCTGCAATTCACCTGTCACTGACCCCGCCCTTTGCACTAGCCACATCCATTTAACTTACCAACCACTCTGCAATTCACCTGTCACTGACCCCGCCCCTTGCACTAGCCACACCCAAGTTACTTACCAACCACTCTGCAATTCACCTGTCACTGACCCCGACCCCACCCCTTGCAATAGCCACACCCATGTTACTTACCAACCACTCTGCAACTCACCTGTCACTGACCCCGCCCCTTGCACTAGCCACACCCATTTAACTTACCAACCACTCTGCAATTCACCTGTCACTGACCCCACCCCTTGCACTAGCCACACCCATTTAACTTACCAACCACTCTGCAATTCACCTGTCACTGACCCCGCCCTTTGCACTAGCCACACCCATGTTACTTACCAACCACTCTGCAATTCACCTGTCACTGACCCCGCCCCTTGCACTAGCCACACCTATTTAACTTACCAACCACTCTGCAATTCACCTGTCACTGACCCCGCCCCTTGCACTAGCCACACCCAAGTTACTTACCAACCACTCTGCAATTCACCTGTCACTGACCCCGACCCTTGCACTAGCCACACCCATGTTACTTACCAACCACTCTGCAATTCACCTGTCACTGACCCCGCCCTTTGCACTAGCCACACGCATGTTACTTACCAACCACTCTGCAATTCACCTGTCACTGACCCCGCCCTTTGCACTAGCCACACCTATTTAACTTACCAACCACTCTGCAATTCACCTGTCACTGACCCCGCCCCTTGCACTAGCCACACCCAAGTTACTTACCAACCACTCTGCAATTCACCTGTCACTGACCCCGACCCTTGCACTAGCCACACCCATGTTACTTACCAACCACTCTGCAACTCACCTGTCACTGACCCCGCCCTTTGCACTAGCCACACCCATTTAACTTACCAACCACTCTGCAACTCACCTGTCACTGACCCCGCCCTTTGCACTAGCCACACCCATTTAACTTACCAACCACTCTGCAATTCACCTGTCACTGATCCCCCGCCCCTTGCACTAGCCACACCCATGTTACTTACCAACCACTCTGCAACTCACCTGTCACTGACCCCGCCCCTTGCACTAGCCACACCCATGTTACTTACCAACCACTCTGCAAATCACCTGTCACTGACCCGCCCTTTGCACTAGCCACACCCAAGTTACTTACCAACCACTCTGCAATTCACCTGTCACTGACCCCGACCCTTACACTAGCCACACCCAAGTTACTTACCAACCACTCTGCAATTCACCATCTGGCAGGCATGACTCCACTCTCACACCACACTTACTTACCAATTGGCCACATAGACCCATCTGGAACTTACCAATGCTGCACCACAGTCACCTCGTGCCGATCCCGGGACTTGAACCCTGGTCACCTGGATGGAAGGCAGGAACTTACCCCCTGGACCACACTGGTTTCCATGTCAGTACCCTATCAAATCATCCCCATAACATGGTCTTCCGTTTCATGTGCAATGGAAGCCACAAGCACTGACACCAGGTGCTGTATGTTGGTCATAGATACTACTGCAGTGGTTCAGACCACCAAGGAGCTGTAGCTCAACGGTAAGTCTCGTGCCTCTGGTGTCAGAGGTTCTCCCAAGACCAGGGTTCAAGTCCTGCCAATGCGGTCTAAGGGACATGAGAGGGTACATTTTCAATCTGTGGTTTAATTTTCATTTGCTAATTTTTTATTCATTAGGAAAAACAGAGGAGAAAAGTGCCACTCTTTTGGCACGTGCGCCCAAAAATTATACATCTTTTCCTGAGGAGTCTGACCTTCCACAAACCTCCCTTTTTCTCAAGTAGGTGCAATAGGGACAATGCCTTATCTTCCCTTATAAATGTGTTTATTCTTAGTCCTTTAAATTCGGCGTACTTTAGAGCACAAATGTTGCCTCAGGTGTATATATGAGCACAAGAATGCAAGGAGGGTGTTATACTGATAGTAAAATAGGTTGGATGGTGGTGATTTTTCGTTTTGGTGAGAGCCGATCCCTCCAATCAGGTCTTTGATGCATGTGATGTTGGCTAGGATAAAGGTGAAGTAGGAGCTCTGGCTAATGAAATGAAGGGGAGATTTTGAGGCAAGTGAAACTCCCTTTATTAGGTGCAATAGGAAGCTAGAAAAATTGTTTTTCTCAAGAGGCAGAGAAGAGCAGTTAGACCTTTGCTTCAGGAAGTCTTAATCATGCCTACTGAAGCAAGTGAAGGGATTGTGCTGACACAGCACAGTACAGCACTGGGCTGGGCTGGGCTGGGCTGGGCTGGGCTGGCACTGGGGCTTTAAGCAGCCCCTTCCTTCCTTCCTTTGAAGGAAGCCTACGAGCCCTCGAACGCACTCGAACGCCCAGGTTCTGTATAGAGGATGACTGCAGGCAAATTGGGACCCTGCTACATTAGGGTGACGTCCCCATCTGCGGCCTTCGAGTGGCAAAATCCTTAGCCTGAGATAGGTAGGCTGCTTTTGAATTTGGCTGAAGACCATTTGTTGGAGGCTGTATCACAGCGCAAGCCGGCGACTTTCTCAGAAGAAAGTAAGCATGGGAGGACATTATTTGCATAGGACAGCCCTCTTCTAAGTCCCATCATTCTGTTGCAGTTGCCATGTAGCGTTACTAGAGGGCAGCATTACGAACATAAGAGCACACCAAGGCTTTTCTTCTGCTTGCTCAGATACCTCTTGTTCATGTTTGTCTTGCAGGGCCTGCAGAGTCGAGGACTGCGATGACTGAGTGAATGAGTAATGAGGTACATGCTGGCCTGTATTTGTGGAGAAAGGGGAATGTTTGGAAGGAAAACAGCCAGACGAAAGTGTCAAAGCATACGTGTTTGCTGAGTGATTGAGTGAGTGTCACCTGGCTCTTTGAATGGACATGTGAGAGAGGAACATGCAGCTCCATTGTCCTCAGATGAGAGAGGAAGCACAGATGAATATTTTCCTCAAATAAAAACAATTACACCACCACGAAGCTGACAAGAGCGATATGCTGCTTTGCAGGTGTAAGGATTTGCCATGTTTGGTGCATAAATATGCATGGTTAGCGAGGTTTTTCTCAGAACGTCAGCAGCGCACCCTTTAGTTTTATCCTTAGGCCAGAAATATCAGGCACTCCTTTGGGATAAGAGGCCAAGAAATCCTTTGGGAAGCTTGCTCCAGTCATCTGAAGGAAAGAAATACACTGGGGAAAAGTTACAGAGGGAGCCAGGCTGCACAACATTTGGTCATGGTTCGATAGAAATCTTTAGCAAGGACTTTTGACCACCCCTCGCTGTGGGACCTGGATGCCCATACCTCTTGTTCATGTTCGTCTTGCAGGGCCTGCAGAGTCGAGGACTGCGATGACTGAGTGAATGAGTAATGAGGTACATGCTGGCCTGTATTTGTGGTGAAAGGGGAATGTTTGGAAGGAAAACAGCCAGACGAAAGTGTCAAAGCATACGTGTTTGCTGAGTGATTGAGTGAGTGTCACCTGGCTCTTTGAATGGACATGTGAGAGAGGAACATGCAGCTCCATTGTCCTCAGATGAGAGAGGAAGCACAGATGAATATTTTCCTCAAATAAAAACAATTACACCACCACGAAGCTGACAAGAGTGATATGCTGCTTTGCAGGTGTAAGGATTTGCCATGTTTGGTGCATAAATATGCATGGTTAGCGAGGTTTTTCTCAGAACGTCAGCAGCGCACCCTTTAGTATTATCCTTAGGCCAGAAATATCAGGCACTCCTTTGGGGTAAGAGGCCAAGAAATCCTTTGGGAAGCTTGCTCCAGTCATCTGAAGGATAGAAATACACTGGGGAAAAGTTACAGAGGGAGCCAGGCTGCACAACATTTAGTCATGGTTCGATAGAAATCTTTAGCAAGGACTTTTGACCACCCCTCGCTGTGGGACCTGGATGCCCATACCTCTTGTTCATGTTCGTCGTGCAGGGCCTGCAGAGTCGAGGACTGCGATGACTGAGTGAATGAGTAATGAGGTACATGCTGGCCTGTATTTGTGGTGAAAGGGGAATGTTTGGAAGGAAAACAGCCAGACGAAAGTGTCAAAGCATACGTGTTTGCTGAGTGATTGAGTGAGTGTCACCTGGCTCTTTGAATGGACATGTGAGAGAAAAACATGCAGCTCCATTGTCCTCAGATGAGAGAGGAAGCACAGATGAATATTTTCCTCAAATAAAAACACTTACACCACCACGAAGCTGACAAGAGCGATATGCTGCTTTGCAGGTGTAAGGATTTGCCATGTTTGGTGCATAAATATGCATGGTTAGCGAGGTTTTTCTCAGAACGTCAGCAGCGCACCCTTTAGTATTATCCTTAGGCCAGAAATATCAGGCACTCCTTTGGGGTATGAGGCCAAGAAATCCTTTGGGAAGCTTGCTCCAGTCATCTGAAGGATAGAAAAACACTGGGGAAAAGTTACAGAGGGAGCCAGGCTGCACAACATTTGGTCATGGTTCGATAGAAATCTTTAGCAAGGACTTTTGACCACCCCTCGCTGTGGGACCTGGATGCCCATACCTCTGTGGCTCTGACACCTTTTTTGACCTCTGGATAGCACCGTCTCATTACCCCTCAAACATTCCCTCTGAGTACCCCAGCTTTGGTAGTGCACCAACACGTTTCAATCCCTTGAGTGACTACAGACACCCTTCCTATGTGCTCTCCATTTACATTCCGTCAGTAACCCAGGTGCTTCTGTCACTGTTCAGTCTCAAGTGGCCGGTTGGATGCACATTGCTCGGATGTACAGGCACTTACCACTCGGTACAGCCCTCTCAGCACACACAGACCACACTTCTTTAAATCATAAATACATGTTCTGACTAACAGTAATGCTGTGCCTTCCCTCTGTAGATCATACCCAACGTAAGAAGGACAAATAAATTGAAGAGCGTACCAAACTCTCAACAGACACTGCCAGAACATGTGCTGCTGCCTATTTGCATGCCATGATTATTCTCTATGACCCATCCAACTACTTTCCACATGTACCCTTTCCCTGCCTCATTCATCTGCTCCAATGCCCCTATTTATTTAACAAATGTTAGTGCTCTCAGATATCATAGCGGGAATCTCTATAGCATCTCTTGCCAATAGAAATATCCCAAGGGTCCCTATAACATGCCGCACGGAGGGAAGGGGAGGCAGAAAAATCTTGGTGAGCACCACCTGCAAAAATTCCACGACATGCTCCTTGTTGTACCTTTCAATACAATAACTGCAGTTGGATTGTATGGTGCCCCCCCTTGGGGTTGGTAATGGAACTGTCACATACCTGTTTGCCCCAAATCCCCCCTGTTGCCCCTATCCTTTCGGGGTGCATCCCATAAAGGAGGAGGGGAGCAATAAAAAGTAAGGGTAGCCTCCCAAAAATTGCCCAGAAGTCATGTCATTCTGTGCACCCCATCGCCCTTCATAATGCACTCCCAACCCCCTTTTAAAAGTGCTCCCCCAAATTTGACAGCACCCCCCCAAAATCAGAGAGAGTAGGGGGGTGCAGTAAAAAACACATTTTGGGGCTCCTCACTATATGTCATTAATCTCTAACCCCCACCCACTACATCTGTTCCCCTTCTTTTATCTGTCACTGACCCCACCCCTTGCACTAGCCACACCCATGTTACCAACCACTCTGCAATTCACCTGTCACTGACCCCGCCCTTTGCACTAGCCACACCCATTTAACTTACCAACCACTCTGCAATTAACCTGTCACTGACCCCGCCCCTTGCACTAGCCACACCCATGTTACTTACCAACCACTCTGCAATTCACCTGTCACTGACCCCGCCCTTTGCACTAGCCACATCCATTTAACTTACCAACCACTCTGCAATTCACCTGTCACTGACCCCGCCCCTTGCACTAGCCACACCCAAGTTACTTACCAACCACTCTGCAATTCACCTGTCACTGACCCCGACCCCACCCGTTGCACTAGCCACACCCATGTTACTTACCAACCACTCTGCAACTCACCTGTCACTGACCCCGCCCCTTGCACTAGCCACACCCATTTAACTTACCAACCACTCTGCAATTCACCTGTCACTGACCCCACCCCTTGCACTAGCCACACCCATTTAACTTACCAACCACTCTGCAATTCACCTGTCACTGACCCCGCCCTTTGCACTAGCCACACCCATGTTACTTACCAACCACTCTGCAATTCACCTGTCACTGACCCCGCCCTTTGCACTAGCCACACCTATTTAACTTACCAACCACTCTGCAATTCACCTGTCACTGACCCCGCCCCTTGCACTAGCCACACCCAAGTTACTTACCAACCACTCTGCAATTCACCTGTCACTGACCCCGACCCTTGCACTAGCCACACCCATGTTACTTACCAACCACTCTGCAACTCACCTGTCACTGACCCCACCCTTTGCACTAGCCACACCTATTTAACTTACCAACCACTCTGCAATTCACCTGTCACTGACCCCGCCCCTTGCACTAGCCACACCCAAGTTACTTACCAACCACTCTGCAATTCACCTGTCACTGACCCCGACCCTTGCACTAGCCACACCCATGTTACTTACCAACCACTCTGCAACTCACCTGTCACTGACCCCGCCCTTTGCATTAGCCACACCCATTTAACTTACCAACCACTCTGCAATTCACCTGTCACTGATCCCCCGCCCCTTGCACTAGCCACACCCATGTTACTTACCAACCACTCTGCAACTCACCTGTCACTGACCCCGCCCCTTGCACTAGCCACACCCATGTTACTTACCAACCACTCTGCAAATCACCTGTCACTGACCCGCCCTTTGCACTAGCCACACCCAAGTTACTTACCAACCACTCTGCAATTCACCTGTCACTGACCCCGACCCTTACACTAGCCACACCCAAGTTACTTACCAACCACTCTGCAATTCACCATCTGGCAGGCATGACTCCACTCTCACACCACACTTACTTACCAATTGGCCACATAGACCCATCTGGAACTTACCTCTGCTGCACCACAGTCACCTCGTGCCGATCCCGGGACTTGAACCCTGGTCACCTGGATGGAAGGCAGGAACTTACCCCCTGGACCACACTGGTTTCCATGTCAGTACCCTATCAAATCATCCCCATAACATGGTCTTCCGTTTCATGTGCAATGGAAGCCACAAGCACTGACACCAGGTGCTGTATGTTGGTCATAGATACTACTGCAGTGGTTCAGACCACCAAGGAGCTGTAGCTCAACGGTAAGTCTCGTGCCTCTGGTGTCAGAGGTTCTCCCAAGACCAGGGTTCAAGTCCTGCCAATGCGGTCTAAGGGACATGAGAGGGTACATTTTCAATCTGTGGTTTAATTTTCATTTGCTAATTTTTTATTCACTTGGAAAAACAGAGGAGAAAAGTGCCACTCTTTTGGCACGTGCGCCCAAAAATTATACATCTTTTCCTGAGGAGTCTGACCTTCCACAAACCTCCCTTTTTCTCAAGTAGGTGCAATAGGGACAATGCCTTATCTTCCCTTATAAATGTGTTTATTCTTAGTCCTTTAAATTCGGCGTACTTTAGAGCACAAATGTTGCCTCAGGTGTATATATGAGCACAAGAATGCAAGGAGGGTGTTATACTGATAGTAAAATAGGTTGGATGGTGGTGATTTTTCGTTTTGGTGAGAGCCGATCCCTCCAATCAGGTCTTTGATGCATGTGATGTTGGCTAGGATAAAGGTGAAGTAGGAGCTCTGGCTAATGAAATGAAGGGGAGATTTTGAGGCAAGTGAAACTCCCTTTATTAGGTGCAATAGGAAGCTAGAAAAATTGTTTTTCTCAAGAGGCAGAGAAGAGCAGTTAGACCTTTGCTTCAGGAAGTCTTAATCATGCCTACTGAAGCAAGTGAAGGGATTGTGCTGACACAGCACAGTACAGTACGGCACTGGGCTGGGCTGGGCTGGGCTGGCACTGGGGCTTTAAGCAGCCCCTTCCTTCCTTCCTTCCTTTGAAGGAAGCCTACGAGCCCTCCATCGCCCTCGAACGCCCAGGTTCTGTATGGAGGATGACTGCAGGCAAATTGGGACCCTGCTACATTAGGGTGACGTCCCCATCTGCGGCCTTCGAGTGGCAAAATCCTTAGCCTGAGATAGGTAGGCTGCTTTTGAATTTGGCTGAAGACCATTTGTTGGAGGCTGTATCACAGCGCAAGCCGGCGACTTTCTCAGAAGAAAGTAAGCATGGGAGGACCTTATTTGCATAGGACAGCCCTCTTCTAAGTCCCATCAGTCTGTTGCAGTTGCCATGTAGCGTTACTAGAGGGCAGCATTACGAACATAAGAGCACACCAAGGCTTTTCTTCTGCTTGCTCAGATACCTCTTGTTCATGTTCGTCTTGCAGGGCCTGCAGAGTCGAGGACTGCGATGACTGAGTGAATGAGTAATGAGGTACATGCTGGCCTGTATTTGTGGTGAAAGGGGAATGTTTGGAAGGAAAACAGCCAGACGAAAGTGTCAAAGCATACGTGTTTGCTGAGTGATTGAGTGAGTGTCACCTGGCTCTTTGAATGGACATGTGAGAGAGGAACATGCAGCTCCATTGTCCTCAGATGAGAGAGAAAGCACAGATGAATATTTTCCTCAAATAAAAACAATTACACCACCACGAAGCTGACAAGAGCGATGTGCTGCTTTGCAGGTGTAAGGAGTTGCCATGTTTGGTGCATAAATATGCATGGTTAGCGAGGTTTTTCTCAGAACGTCAGCAGCGCACCCTTTAGTATTATCCTTAGGCCAGAAATATCAGGCACTCCTTTGGGGTATGAGGACAAGAAATCCTTTGGGAAGCTTGCTCCAGTCATCTGAAGGATAGAAAAACACTGGGGAAAAGTTACAGAGGGAGCCAGGCTGCACAACATTTGGTCATGGTTCGATAGAAATCTTTAGCAAGGACTTTTGACCACCCCTCGCTGTGGGACCTGGATGCCCATACCTCTGTGGCTCTGACACCTTTTTTGACCTCTGGATAGCACCGTCTCATTACCCCTCAAACATTCCCTCTGAGTACCCCAGCTTTGGTAGTGCACCAACACGTTTCAATCCCTTGAGTGACTACAGACACCCTTCCTATGTGCTCTCCATTTACATTCCGTCAGTAACCCAGGTGCTTCTGTCACTGTTCAGTCTCAAGTGGCCGGTTGGATGCACATTGCTCGGATGTACAGGCACTTACCACTCTGTACAGCCCTCTCAGCACACACAGACCACACTTCTTTAAATCATAAATACATGTTCTGACTAACAGTAATGCTGTGCCTTCCCTCTGTAGATCATACCCAACGTAAGAAGGACAAATAAATTGAAGAGCGTACCAAACTCTCAACAGACACTGCCAGAACATGTGCTGCTGCCTATTTGCATGCCATGATTATTCTCTATGACCCATCCAACTACTTTCCACATGTACCCTTTCCCTGCCTCATTCAACTGCTCCAATGCCCCTATTTATTTAACAAATGTTAGTGCTCTCAGATATCATAGCGGGAATCTCTATACCATCTCTTGCCAATAGAAATATCCCAAGGGTCCCTATAACATGCCGCACGGAGGGAAGGGGAGGCGGAAAAATCTTGGTGAGCACCACCTGCAAAAATTCCACGACATGCTCCTTGTTGTACCTTTCAATACAATAACTGCAGTTGGATTGTATGGTGCCCCCCCTTGGGGTTGGTAAAGGAACTGTCACATACCTGTTTGCCCCAAATCCCCCCTGTTGCCCCTATCCTTTCGGGGTGCATCCCATAAAGGAGGAGGGGAGCAATAAAAAGTATGGGTAGCCTCCCAAAAATTGCCCAGAAGTCATGTCATTCTGTGCACCCCATCGCCCTTCATAATGCACTCCCAACCCCCTTTTAAAAGTGCTCCCCCAAATTTGACAGCATCCCCCCAAAATCAGAGAGTGTAGGGGGGTGCAGTAAAAAACACATTTTGGGGCTCCTCACTATATGTCATTAATCTCTAACCCCCACCCACTACATCTGTTCCCCTTCTTTTACCTGTCACTGACCCCGCCCCTTGAACTAGCCACACCCATTTAACTTACCAACCACTCTGCAATTCACCTGTCACTGACCCCACCCCTTGCACTAGCCACACCCATTTAACTTACCAACCACTCTGCAATTCACCTGTCACTGACCCCACCCACTAGCCACGCCCATTTAACTTACCAACCACTCTGCAATTCACCTGTCACTGACCCCGCCCCTTGCACTAGCCACACCCATTTAACTTACCAACCACTCTGCAATTCACCTGTCACTGACCCCGCCCCTTGCACTAGCCACACCCAAGTTACTTACCAACCACTCTGCAACTCACCTGTCACTGACCCCGCCCTTTGCACTAGCCACACCTATTTAACTTACCAACCACTCTGCAATTCACCTGTCACTGACCCCGACCCTTGCACTAGCCACACCCATGTTACTTACCAACCACTCTGCAACTCACCTGTCACTGACCCCGCCCTTTGCACTAGCCACACCCATTTAACTTACCAACCACTCTGCAACTCACCTGTCACTGACCCCGCCCTTTGCACTAGCCACACCCATTTAACTTACCAACCACTCTGCAATTCACCTGTCACTGATCCCCCGCCCCTTGCACTAGCCACACCCATGTTACTTACCAACCACTCTGCAACTCACCTGTCACTGACCCCGCTCCTTGCACTAGCCACACCCATGTTACTTACCAACCACTCTGCAACTCACCTGTCACTGACCCCGCCCTTTGCACTAGCCACACCCATTTAACTTACCAACCACTCTGCAACTCACCTGTCACTGACCCCGCCCTTTGCACTAGCCACACCCATTTACCTTACCAACCACTCTGCAATTCACCTGTCACTGATCCCCCGCCCCTTGCACTAGCCACACCCATGTTACTTACCAACCACTCTGCAACTCACCTGTCACTGACCCCGCCCCTCGCACTAGCCACACCCAAGTTACTTACCAACCACTCTGCAAATCACCTGTCACTGACCCCACCCTTTGCACTAGCCACACCCAAGTTACTTACCAACCACTCTGCAATACACCTGTCACTGACCCCGACCCTTACACTAGCCACACCCAAGTTACTTACCAACCACTCTGTAATTCACCATCTGGCAGGCATGACTCCACTCTCACACCACACTTACTTACCAATTGGCCACATAAACCCATCTGGAACTTACCTCTGCTGCACCACAGTCACCTCGTGCCGATCCCGGGACTTGAACCCAGGTCACCTGGATGGAAGGCAGGAACTTACCCCCTGGACCACACTGGTTTCCATGTTAGTACCCTATCAAATCGTCCCCATAACATGGTCTTCCGTTTCATGTGCAATGGAAGCCACAAGCACTGACACCAGGTGCTGTATGTTGGTCATAGATACTACTGCAGTGGTTCAGACCACCAAGGAGCTGTAGCTCAACGGTAAGTCTCGTGCCTCTGGTGTCAGAGGTTCTCCCAAGACCAGGGTTCAAGTCCTGCCAATGCGGTCTAAGGGACATGAGAGGGTACATTTTCAATCTGTGGTTTAATTTTCATTTGCTAATTTTTTATTCACTTGGAAAAACAGAGGAGAAAAGTGCCACTCTTTTGGCACGTGCGCCCAAAAATTATACATCTTTTTCTGAGGAGTCTGACCTTCCACAAACCTCCCTTTTTCTCAAGTAGGTGCAATAGGGACAATGCCTTATCTTCCCTTATAAATGTGTTTATTCTTAGTCCTTTAAATTCGGCGTACTTTAGAGCACAAATGTTGCCTCAGGTGTATATATGAGCACAAGAATGCAAGGAGGGTGTTATACTGATAGTAAAATAGGTTGGATGGTGGTGATTTTTCGTTTTGGTGAGAGCCGATCCCTCCAATCAGGTCTTTGATGCATGTGATGTTGGCTAGGATAAAGGTGAAGTAGGAGCTCTGGCTAATGAAATGAAGGGGAGATTTTGAGGCAAGTGAAACTCCCTTTATTAGGTGCAATAGGAAGCTAGAAAAATTGTTTTTCTCAAGAGGCAGAGAAGAGCAGTTAGACCTTTGCTTCAGGAAGTCTTAATCATGCCTACTGAAGCAAGTGAAGGGATTGTGCTGACACAGCACAGTACAGCACTGGGCTGGGCTGGGCTGGGCTGGGCTGGGCTGGCACTGGGGCTTCAAGCAGCCCCTTCCTTCCTTCCTTTGAAGGAAGCCTACGAGCCTTCGAACGCACTCGAACGCCCAGGTTCTGTATAGAGGATGACTGCAGGCAAATTGGGACCCTGCTACATTAGGGTGACGTCCCCATCTGCGGCCTTCGAGTGGCAAAATCCTTAGCCTGAGATAGGTAGGCTGCTTTTGAATTTGGCTGAAGACCATTTGTTGGAGGCTGTATCACAGCGCAAGCCGGCGACTTTCTCAGAAGAAAGTAAGCATGGGAGGACATTATTTGCATAGGACAGCCCTCTTCTAAGTCCCATCATTCTGTTGCAGTTGCCATGTAGCGTTACTAGAGGGCAGCATTACGAACATAAGAGCACACCAAGGCTTTTCTTCTGCTTGCTCACATACCTCTTGTTCATGTTCGTCTTGCAGGGCCTGCAGAGTCAAGGACTGCGATGACTGAGTGAATGAGTAATGAGGTACATGCTGGCCTGTATTTGTGGTGAAAGGGGAATGTTTGGAAGGAAAACAGCCAGACGAAAGTGTCAAAGCATACGTGTTTGCTGAGTGATTGAGTGAGTGTCACCTGGCTCTTTGAATGGACATGTGAGAGAGGAACATGCAGCTCCATTGTCCTCAGATGAGAGAGGAAGCACAGATGAATATTTTCCTCAAATAAAAACAATTACACCACCACGAAGCTGACAAGAGCGATATGCTGCTTTGCAGGTGTAAGGATTTGCCATGTTTGGTGCATAAATATGCATGGTTAGCGAGGTTTTTCTCAGAACGTCAGCAGCGCACCCTTTAGTTTTATCCTTAGGCCAGAAATATCAGGCACTCCTTTGGGATAAGAGGCCAAGAAATCCTTTGGGAAGCTTGCTCCAGTCATCTGAAGGAAAGAAATACACTGGGGAAAAGTTACAGAGGGAGCCAGGCTGCACAACATTTGGTCATGGTTCGATAGAAATCTTTAGCAAGGACTTTTGACCACCCCTCGCTGTGGGACCTGGATGCCCATACCTCTTGTTCATGTTCGTCTTGCAGGGCCTGCAGAGTCGAGGACTGCGATGACTGAGTGAATGAGTAATGAGGTACATGCTGGCCTGTATTTGTGGTGAAAGGGGAATGTTTGGAAGGAAAACAGCCAGACGAAAGTGTCAAAGCATACGTGTTTGCTGAGTGATTGAGTGAGTGTCACCTGGCTCTTTGAATGGACATGTGAGAGAGGAACATGCAGCTCCATTGTCCTCAGATGAGAGAGGAAGCACAGATGAATATTTTCCTCAAATAAAAACAATTACACCACCACGAAGCTGACAAGAGTGATATGCTGCTTTGCAGGTGTAAGGATTTGCCATGTTTGGTGCATAAATATGCATGGTTAGCGAGGTTTTTCTCAGAACGTCAGCAGCGCACCCTTTAGTATTATCCTTAGGCCAGAAATATCAGGCACTCCTTTGGGGTAAGAGGCCAAGAAATCCTTTGGGAAGCTTGCTCCAGTCATCTGAAGGATAGAAATACACTGGGGAAAAGTTACAGAGGGAGCCAGGCTGCACAACATTTAGTCATGGTTCGATAGAAATCTTTAGCAAGGACTTTTGACCACCCCTCGCTGTGGGACCTGGATGCCCATACCTCTTGTTCATGTTCGTCGTGCAGGGCCTGCAGAGTCGAGGACTGCGATGACTGAGTGAATGAGTAATGAGGTACATGCTGGCCTGTATTTGTGGTGAAAGGGGAATGTTTGGAAGGAAAACAGCCAGACGAAAGTGTCAAAGCATACGTGTTTGCTGAGTGATTGAGTGAGTGTCACCTGGCTCTTTGAATGGACATGTGAGAGAAAAACATGCAGCTCCATTGTCCTCAGATGAGAGAGGAAGCACAGATGAATATTTTCCTCAAATAAAAACACTTACACCACCACGAAGCTGACAAGAGCGATATGCTGCTTTGCAGGTGTAAGGATTTGCCATGTTTGGTGCATAAATATGCATGGTTAGCGAGGTTTTTCTCAGAACGTCAGCAGCGCACCCTTTAGTATTATCCTTAGGCCAGAAATATCAGGCACTCCTTTGGGGTATGAGGCCAAGAAATCCTTTGGGAAGCTTGCTCCAGTCATCTGAAGGATAGAAAAACACTGGGGAAAAGTTACAGAGGGAGCCAGGCTGCACAACATTTGGTCATGGTTCGATAGAAATCTTTAGCAAGGACTTTTGACCACCCCTCGCTGTGGGACCTGGATGCCCATACCTCTGTGGCTCTGACACCTTTTTTGACCTCTGGATAGCACCGTCTCATTACCCCTCAAACATTCCCTCTGAGTACCCCAGCTTTGGTAGTGCACCAACACGTTTCAATCCCTTGAGTGACTACAGACACCCTTCCTATGTGCTCTCCATTTACATTCCGTCAGTAACCCAGGTGCTTCTGTCACTGTTCAGTCTCAAGTGGCCGGTTGGATGCACATTGCTCGGATGTACAGGCACTTACCACTCGGTACAGCCCTCTCAGCACACACAGACCACACTTCTTTAAATCATAAATACATGTTCTGACTAACAGTAATGCTGTGCCTTCCCTCTGTAGATCATACCCAACGTAAGAAGGACAAATAAATTGAAGAGCGTACCAAACTCTCAACAGACACTGCCAGAACATGTGCTGCTGCCTATTTGCATGCCATGATTATTCTCTATGACCCATCCAACTACTTTCCACATGTACCCTTTCCCTGCCTCATTCATCTGCTCCAATGCCCCTATTTATTTAACAAATGTTAGTGCTCTCAGATATCATAGCGGGAATCTCTATAGCATCTCTTGCCAATAGAAATATCCCAAGGGTCCCTATAACATGCCGCACGGAGGGAAGGGGAGGCAGAAAAATCTTGGTGAGCACCACCTGCAAAAATTCCACGACATGCTCCTTGTTGTACCTTTCAATACAATAACTGCAGTTGGATTGTATGGTGCCCCCCCTTGGGGTTGGTAATGGAACTGTCACATACCTGTTTGCCCCAAATCCCCCCTGTTGCCCCTATCCTTTCGGGGTGCATCCCATAAAGGAGGAGGGGAGCAATAAAAAGTAAGGGTAGCCTCCCAAAAATTGCCCAGAAGTCATGTCATTCTGTGCACCCCATCGCCCTTCATAATGCACTCCCAACCCCCTTTTAAAAGTGCTCCCCCAAATTTGACAGCACCCCCCCAAAATCAGAGAGAGTAGGGGGGTGCAGTAAAAAACACATTTTGGGGCTCCTCACTATATGTCATTAATCTCTAACCCCCACCCACTACATCTGTTCCCCTTCTTTTACCTGTCACTGACCCCACCCCTTGCACTAGCCACACCCATGTTACCAACCACTCTGCAATTCACCTGTCACTGACCCCGCCCTTTGCACTAGCCACACCCATTTAACTTACCAACCACTCTGCAATTCACCTGTCACTGACCCCGCCCCTTGCACTAGCCACACCCATGTTAGTTACCAACCACTCTGCAATTCACCTGTCACTGACCCCGCCCTTTGCACTAGCCACATCCATTTAACTTACCAACCACTCTGCAATTCACCTGTCACTGACCCCGCCCCTTGCACTAGCCACACCCAAGTTACTTACCAACCACTCTGCAATTCACCTGTCACTGACCCCGACCCCACCCCTTGCACTAGCCACACCCATGTTACTTACCAACCACTCTGCAACTCACCTGTCACTGACCCCGCCCCTTGCACTAGCCACACCCATTTAACTTACCAACCACTCTGCAATTCACCTGTCACTGACCCCACCCCTTGCACTAGCCACACCCATTTAACTTACCAACCACTCTGCAATTCACCTGTCACTGACCCCGCCCTTTGCACTAGCCACACCCATGTTACTTACCAACCACTCTGCAATTCACCTGTGACTGACCCCGCCCTTTGCACTAGCCACACCTATTTAACTTACCAACCACTCTGCAATTCACCTGTCACTGACCCCGCCCCTTGCACTAGCCACACCCAAGTTACTTACCAACCACTCTGCAATTCACCTGTCACTGACCCCGACCCTTGCACTAGCCACACCCATGTTACTTACCAACCACTCTGCAATTCACCTGTCACTGACCCCACCCTTTGCACTAGCCACACCTATTTAACTTACCAACCACTCTGCAATTCACCTGTCACTGACCCCGCCCCTTGCACTAGCCACACCCAAGTTACTTACCAACCACTCTGCAATTCACCTGTCACTGACCCCGACCCTTGCACTAGCCACACCCATGTTACTTACCAACCACTCTGCAACTCACCTGTCACTGACCCCGCCCTTTGCATTAGCCACACCCATTTAACTTACCAACCACTCTGCAATTCACCTGTCACTGATCCCCCGCCCCTTGCACTAGCCACACCCATGTTACTTACCAACCACTCTGCAACTCACCTGTCACTGACCCCGCCCCTTGCACTAGCCACACCCATGTTACTTACCAACCACTCTGCAAATCACCTGTCACTGACCCGCCCTTTGCACTAGCCACACCCAAGTTACTTACCAACCACTCTGCAATTCACCTGTCACTGACCCCGACCCTTACACTAGCCACACCCAAGTTACTTACCAACCACTCTGCAATTCACCATCTGGCAGGCATGACTCCACTCTCACACCACACTTACTTACCAATTGGCCACATAGACCCATCTGGAACTTACCTCTGCTGCACCACAGTCACCTCGTGCCGATCCCGGGACTTGAACCCTGGTCACCTGGATGGAAGGCAGGAACTTACCCCCTGGACCACACTGGTTTCCATGTCAGTACCCTATCAAATCATCCCCATAACATGGTCTTCCGTTTCATGTGCAATGGAAGCCACAAGCACTGACACCAGGTGCTGTATGTTGGTCATAGATACTACTGCAGTGGTTCAGACCACCAAGGAGCTGTAGCTCAACGGTAAGTCTCGTGCCTCTGGTGTCAGAGGTTCTCCCAAGACCAGGGTTCAAGTCCTGCCAATGCGGTCTAAGGGACATGAGAGGGTACATTTTCAATCTCTGGTTTAATTTTCATTTGCTAATTTTTTATTCACTTGGAAAAACAGAGGAGAAAAGTGCCACTCTTTTGGCACGTGCGCCCAAAAATTATACATCTTTTCCTGAGGAGTCAGACCTTCCACAAACCTCCCTTTTTCTCAAGTAGGTGCAATAGGGACAATGCCTTATCTTCCCTTATAAATGTGTTTATTCTTAGTCCTTTAAATTCGGCGTACTTTAGAGCACAAATGTTGCCTCAGGTGTATATATGAGCACAAGAATGCAAGGAGGGTGTTATACTGATAGTAAAATAGGTTGGATGGTGGTGATTTTTCGTTTTGGTGAGAGCCGATCCCTCCAATCAGGTCTTTGATGCATGTGATGTTGGCTAGGATAAAGGTGAAGTAGGAGCTCTGGCTAATGAAATGAAGGGGAGATTTTGAGGCAAGTGAAACTCCCTTTATTAGGTGCAATAGGAAGCTAGAAAAATTGTTTTTCTCAAGAGGCAGAGAAGAGCAGTTAGACCTTTGCTTCAGGAAGTCTTAATCATGCCTACTGAAGCAAGTGAAGGGATTGTGCTGACACAGCACAGTACAGTACGGCACTGGGCTGGGCTGGGCTGGGCTGGCACTGGGGCTTTAAGCAGCCCCTTCCTTCCTTCCTTCCTTTGAAGGAAGCCTACGAGCCCTCCAACGCCCTCGAACGCCCAGGTTCTGTATGGAGGATGACTGCAGGCAAATTGGGACCCTGCTACATTAGGGTGACGTCCCCATCTGCGGCCTTCGAGTGGCAAAATCCTTAGCCTGAGATAGGTAGGCTGCTTTTGAATTTGGCTGAAGACCATTTGTTGGAGGCTGTATCACAGCGCAAGCCGGCGACTTTCTCAGAAGAAAGTAAGCATGGGAGGACCTTATTTGCATAGGACAGCCCTCTTCTAAGTCCCATCATTCTGTTGCAGTTGCCATGTAGCGTTACTAGAGGGCAGCATTACGAACATAAGAGCACACCAAGGCTTTTCTTCTGCTTGCTCAGATACCTCTTGTTCATGTTCGTCTTGCAGGGCCTGCAGAGTCGAGGACTGCGATGACTGAGTGAATGAGTAATGAGGTACATGCTGGCCTGTATTTGTGGTGAAAGGGGAATGTTTGGAAGGAAAACAGCCAGACGAAAGTGTCAAAGCATACGTGTTTGCTGAGTGATTGAGTGAGTGTCACCTGGCTCTTTGAATGGACATGTGAGAGAGGAACATGCAGCTCCATTGTCCTCAGATGAGAGAGAAAGCACAGATGAATATTTTCCTCAAATAAAAACAATTACACCACCACGAAGCTGACAAGAGCGATGTGCTGCTTTGCAGGTGTAAGGAGTTGCCATGTTTGGTGCATAAATATGCATGGTTAGCGAGGTTTTTCTCAGAACGTCAGCAGCGCACCCTTTAGTATTATCCTTAGGCCAGAAATATCAGGCACTCCTTTGGGGTATGAGGACAAGAAATCCTTTGGGAAGCTTGCTCCAGTCATCTGAAGGATAGAAAAACACTGGGGAAAAGTTACAGAGGGAGCCAGGCTGCACAACATTTGGTCATGGTTCGATAGAAATCTTTAGCAAGGACTTTTGACCACCCCTCGCTGTGGGACCTGGATGCCCATACCTCTGTGGCTCTGACACCTTTTTTGACCTCTGGATAGCACCGTCTCATTACCCCTCAAACATTCCCTCTGAGTACCCCAGCTTTGGTAGTGCACCAACACGTTTCAATCCCTTGAGTGACTACAGACACCCTTCCTATGTGCTCTCCATTTACATTCCGTCAGTAACCCAGGTGCTTCTGTCACTGTTCAGTCTCAAGTGGCCGGTTGGATGCACATTGCTCGGATGTACAGGCACTTACCACTCTGTACAGCCCTCTCAGCACCCACAGACCACACTTCTTTAAATCATAAATACATGTTCTGACTAACAGTAATGCTGTGCCTTCCCTCTGTAGATCATACCCAACGTAAGAAGGACAAATAAATTGAAGAGCGTACCAAACTCTCAACAGACACTGCCAGAACATGTGCTGCTGCCTATTTGCATGCCATGATTATTCTCTATGACCCATCCAACTACTTTCCACATGTACCCTTTCCCTGCCTCATTCAACTGCTCCAATGCCCCTATTTATTTAACAAATGTTAGTGCTCTCAGATATCATAGCGGGAATCTCTATACCATCTCTTGCCAATAGAAATATCCCAAGGGTCCCTATAACATGCCGCACGGAGGGAAGGGGAGGCGGAAAAATCTTGGTGAGCACCACCTGCAAAAATTCCACGACATGCTCCTTGTTGTACCTTTCAATACAATAACTGCAGTTGGATTGTATGGTGCCCCCCCTTGGGGTTGGTAAAGGAACTGTCACATACCTGTTTGCCCCAAATCCCCCCTGTTGCCCCTATCCTTTCGGGGTGCATCCCATAAAGGAGGAGGGGAGCAATAAAAAGTATGGGTAGCCTCCCAAAAATTGCCCAGAAGTCATGTCATTCTGTGCACCCCATCGCCCTTCATAATGCACTCCCAACCCCCTTTTAAAAGTGCTCCCCCAAATTTGACAGCATCCCCCCAAAATCAGAGAGTGTAGGGGGGTGCAGTAAAAAACACATTTTGGGGCTCCTCACTATATGTCATTAATCTCTAACCCCCACCCACTACATCTGTTCCCCTTCTTTTACCTGTCACTGACCCCGCCCCTTGAACTAGCCACACCGATTTAACTTACCAACCACTCTGCAATTCACCTGTCACTGACCCCACCCCTTGCACTAGCCACACCCATTTAACTTACCAACCACTCTGCAATTCACCTGTCACTGACCCCACCCACTAGCCACGCCCATTTAACTTACCAACCACTCTGCAATTCACCTGTCACTGACCCCGCCCCTTGCACTAGCCACACCCATTTAACTTACCAACCACTCTGCAATTCACCTGTCACTGACCCCGCCCCTTGCACTAGCCACACCCAAGTTACTTACCAACCACTCTGCAACTCACCTGTCACTGACCCCGCCCTTTGCACTAGCCACACCTATTTAACTTACCAACCACTCTGCAATTCACCTGTCACTGACCCCGACCCTTGCACTAGCCACACCCATGTTACTTACCAACCACTCTGCAACTCACCTGTCACTGACCCCGCCCTTTGCACTAGCCACACCCATTTAACTTACCAACCACTCTGCAACTCACCTGTCACTGACCCCGCCCTTTGCACTAGCCACACCCATTTAACTTACCAACCACTCTGCAATTCACCTGTCACTGATCCCCCGCCCCTTGCACTAGCCACACCCATGTTACTTACCAACCACTCTGCAACTCACCTGTCACTGACCCCACTCCTTGCACTAGCCACACCCATGTTACTTACCAACCACTCTGCAACTCACCTGTCACTGACCCCGCCCTTTGCACTAGCCACACCCATTTAACTTACCAACCACTCTGCAACTCACCTGTCACTGACCCCGCCCTTTGCACTAGCCACACCCATTTACCTTACCAACCACTCTGCAATTCACCTGTCACTGATCCCCCGCCCCTTGCACTAGCCACACCCATGTTACTTACCAACCACTCTGCAACTCACCTGTCACTGACCCCGCCCCTCGCACTAGCCACACCCAAGTTACTTACCAACCACTCTGCAAATCACCTGTCACTGACCCCACCCTTTGCACTAGCCACACCCAAGTTACTTACCAACCACTCTGCAATACACCTGTCACTGACCCCGACCCTTACACTAGCCACACCCAAGTTACTTACCAACCACTCTGTAATTCACCATCTGGCAGGCATGACTCCACTCTCACACCACACTTACTTACCAATTGGCCACATAAACCCATCTGGAACTTACCTCTGCTGCACCACAGTCACCTCGTGCCGATCCCGGGACTTGAACCCAGGTCACCTGGATGGAAGGCAGGAACTTACCCCCTGGACCACACTGGTTTGCATGTTAGTACCCTATCAAATCGTCCCCATAACATGGTCTTCCGTTTCATGTGCAATGGAAGCCACAAGCACTGACACCAGGTGCTGTATGTTGGTCATAGATACTACTGCAGTGGTTCAGACCACCAAGGAGCTGTAGCTCAACGGTAAGTCTCGTGCCTCTGGTGTCAGAGGTTCTCCCAAGACCAGGGTTCAAGTCCTGCCAATGCGGTCTAAGGGACATGAGAGGGTACATTTTCAATCTGTGGTTTAATTTTCATTTGCTAATTTTTTATTCACTTGGAAAAACAGAGGAGAAAAGTGCCACTCTTTTGGCACGTGCGCCCAAAAATTATACATCTTTTTCTGAGGAGTCTGACCTTCCACAAACCTCCCTTTTTCTCAAGTAGGTGCAATAGGGACAATGCCTTATCTTCCCTTATAAATGTGTTTATTCTTAGTCCTTTAAATTCGGCGTACTTTAGAGCACAAATGTTGCCTCAGGTGTATATATGAGCACAAGAATGCAAGGAGGGTGTTATACTGATAGTAAAATAGGTTGGATGGTGGTGATTTTTCGTTTTGGTGAGAGCCGATCCCTCCAATCAGGTCTTTGATGCATGTGATGTTGGCTAGGATAAAGGTGAAGTAGGAGCTCTGGCTAATGAAATGAAGGGGAGATTTTGAGGCAAGTGAAACTCCCTTTATTAGGTGCAATAGGAAGCTAGAAAAATTGTTTTTCTCAAGAGGCAGAGAAGAGCAGTTAGACCTTTGCTTCAGGAAGTCTTAATCATGCCTACTGAAGCAAGTGAAGGGATTGTGCTGACACAGCACAGTACAGCACTGGGCTGGGCTGGGCTGGGCTGGGCTGGGCTGGCACTGGGGCTTCAAGCAGCCCCTTCCTTCCTTCCTTTGAAGGAAGCCTACGAGCCTTCGAACGCACTCGAACGCCCAGGTTCTGTATAGAGGATGACTGCAGGCAAATTGGGACCCTGCTACATTAGGGTGACGTCCCCATCTGCGGCCTTCGAGTGGCAAAATCCTTAGCCTGAGATAGGTAGGCTGCTTTTGAATTTGGCTGAAGACCATTTGTTGGAGGCTGTATCACAGCGCAAGCCGGCGACTTTCTCAGAAGAAAGTAAGCATGGGAGGACATTATTTGCATAGGACAGCCCTCTTCTAAGTCCCATCATTCTGTTGCAGTTGCCATGTAGCGTTACTAGAGGGCAGCATTACGAACATAAGAGCACACCAAGGCTTTTCTTCTGCTTGCTCACATACCTCTTGTTCATGTTCGTCTTGCAGGGCCTGCAGAGTCAAGGACTGCGATGACTGAGTGAATGAGTAATGAGGTACATGCTGGCCTGTATTTGTGGTGAAAGGGGAATGTTTGGAAGGAAAACAGCCAGACGAAAGTGTCAAAGCATACGTGTTTGCTGAGTGATTGAGTGAGTGTCACCTGGCTCTTTGAATGGACATGTGAGAGAGGAACATGCAGCTCCATTGTCCTCAGATGAGAGAGGAAGCACAGATGAATATTTTCCTCAAATAAAAACAATTACACCACCACGAAGCTGACAAGAGCGATATGCTGCTTTGCAGGTGTAAGGATTTGCCATGTTTGGTGCATAAATATGCATGGTTAGCGAGGTTTTTCTCAGAACGTCAGCAGCGCACCCTTTAGTTTTATCCTTAGGCCAGAAATATCAGGCACTCCTTTGGGATAAGAGGCCAAGAAATCCTTTGGGAAGCTTGCTCCAGTCATCTGAAGGAAAGAAATACACTGGGGAAAAGTTACAGAGGGAGCCAGGCTGCACAACATTTGGTCATGGTTCGATAGAAATCTTTAGCAAGGACTTTTGACCACCCCTCGCTGTGGGACCTGGATGCCCATACCTCTTGTTCATGTTCGTCTTGCAGGGCCTGCAGAGTCGAGGACTGCGATGACTGAGTGTATGAGTAATGAGGTACATGCTGGCCTGTATTTGTGGTGAAAGGGGAATGTTTGGAAGGAAAACAGCCAGACGAAAGTGTCAAAGCATACGTGTTTGCTGAGTGATTGAGTGAGTGTCACCTGGCTCTTTGAATGGACATGTGAGAGAGGAACATGCAGCTCCATTGTCCTCAGATGAGAGAGGAAGCACAGATGAATATTTTCCTCAAATAAAAACAATTACACCACCACGAAGCTGACAAGAGTGATATGCTGCTTTGCAGGTGTAAGGATTTGCCATGTTTGGTGCATAAATATGCATGGTTAGCGAGGTTTTTCTCAGAACGTCAGCAGCGCACCCTTTAGTATTATCCTTAGGCCAGAAATATCAGGCACTCCTTTGGGGTAAGAGGCCAAGAAATCCTTTGGGAAGCTTGCTCCAGTCATCTGAAGGATAGAAATACACTGGGGAAAAGTTACAGAGGGAGCCAGGCTGCACAACATTTAGTCATGGTTCGATAGAAATCTTTAGCAAGGACTTTTGACCACCCCTCGCTGTGGGACCTGGATGCCCATACCTCTTGTTCATGTTCGTCGTGCAGGGCCTGCAGAGTCGAGGACTGCGATGACTGAGTGAATGAGTAATGAGGTACATGCTGGCCTGTATTTGTGGTGAAAGGGGAATGTTTGGAAGGAAAACAGCCAGACGAAAGTGTCAAAGCATACGTGTTTGCTGAGTGATTGAGTGAGTGTCACCTGGCTCTTTGAATGGACATGTGAGAGAAAAACATGCAGCTCCATTGTCCTCAGATGAGAGAGGAAGCACAGATGAATATTTTCCTCAAATAAAAACACTTACACCACCCCGAAGCTGACAAGAGCGATATGCTGCTTTGCAGGTGTAAGGATTTGCCATGTTTGGTGCATAAATATGCATGGTTAGCGAGGTTTTTCTCAGAACGTCAGCAGCGCACCCTTTAGTATTATCCTTAGGCCAGAAATATCAGGCACTCCTTTGGGGTATGAGGCCAAGAAATCCTTTGGGAAGCTTGCTCCAGTCATCTGAAGGATAGAAAAACACTGGGGAAAAGTTACAGAGGGAGCCAGGCTGCACAACATTTGGTCATGGTTCGATAGAAATCTTTAGCAAGGACTTTTGACCACCCCTCGCTGTGGGACCTGGATGCCCATACCTCTGTGGCTCTGACACCTTTTTTGACCTCTGGATAGCACCGTCTCATTACCCCTCAAACATTCCCTCTGAGTACCCCAGCTTTGGTAGTGCACCAACACGTTTCAATCCCTTGAGTGACTACAGACACCCTTCCTATGTGCTCTCCATTTACATTCCGTCAGTAACCCAGGTGCTTCTGTCACTGTTCAGTCTCAAGTGGCCGGTTGGATGCACATTGCTCGGATGTACAGGCACTTACCACTCGGTACAGCCCTCTCAGCACACACAGACCACACTTCTTTAAATCATAAATACATGTTCTGACTAACAGTAATGCTGTGCCTTCCCTCTGTAGATCATACCCAACGTAAGAAGGACAAATAAATTGAAGAGCGTACCAAACTCTCAACAGACACTGCCAGAACATGTGCTGCTGCCTATTTGCATGCCATGATTATTCTCTATGACCCATCCAACTACTTTCCACATGTACCCTTTCCCTGCCTCATTCATCTGCTCCAATGCCCCTATTTATTTAACAAATGTTAGTGCTCTCAGATATCATAGCGGGAATCTCTATAGCATCTCTTGCCAATAGAAATATCCCAAGGGTCCCTATAACATGCCGCACGGAGGGAAGGGGAGGCAGAAAAATCTTGGTGAGCACCACCTGCAAAAATTCCACGACATGCTCCTTGTTGTACCTTTCAATACAATAACTGCAGTTGGATTGTATGGTGCCCCCCCTTGGGGTTGGTAATGGAACTGTCACATACCTGTTTGCCCCAAATCCCCCCTGTTGCCCCTATCCTTTCGGGGTGCATCCCATAAAGGAGGAGGGGAGCAATAAAAAGTAAGGGTAGCCTCCCAAAAATTGCCCAGAAGTCATGTCATTCTGTGCACCCCATCGCCCTTCATAATGCACTCCCAACCCCCTTTTAAAAGTGCTCCCCCAAATTTGACAGCACCCCCCCAAAATCAGAGAGAGTAGGGGGGTGCAGTAAAAAACACATTTTGGGGCTCCTCACTATATGTCATTAATCTCTAACCCCCACCCACTACATCTGTTCCCCTTCTTTTACCTGTCACTGACCCCACCCCTTGCACTAGCCACACCCATGTTACCAACCACTCTGCAATTCACCTGTCACTGACCCCGCCCTTTGCACTAGCCACACCCATTTAACTTACCAACCACTCTGCAATTCACCTGTCACTGACCCCGCCCCTTGCACTAGCCACACCCATGTTACTTACCAACCACTCTGCAATTCACCTGTCACTGACCCCGCCCTTTGCACTAGCCACATCCATTTAACTTACCAACCACTCTGCAATTCACCTGTCACTGACCCCGCCCCTTGCACTAGCCACACCCAAGTTACTTACCAACCACTCTGCAATTCACCTGTCACTGACCCCGACCCCACCCCTTGCACTAGCCACATCCATGTTACTTACCAACCACTCTGCAACTCACCTGTCACTGACCCCGCCCCTTGCACTAGCCACACCCATTTAACTTACCAACCACTCTGCAATTCACCTGTCACTGACCCCACCCCTTGCACTAGCCACACCCATTTAACTTACCAACCACTCTGCAATTCACCTGTCACTGACCCCGCCCTTTGCACTAGCCACACCCATGTTACTTACCAACCACTCTGCAATTCACCTGTGACTGACCCCGCCCTTTGCACTAGCCACACCTATTTAACTTACCAACCACTCTGCAATTCACCTGTCACTGACCCCGCCCCTTGCACTAGCCACACCCAAGTTACTTACCAACCACTCTGCAATTCACCTGTCACTGACCCCGACCCTTGCACTAGCCACACCCATGTTACTTACCAACCACTCTGCAATTCACCTGTCACTGACCCCACCCTTTGCACTAGCCACACCTATTTAACTTACCAACCACTCTGCAATTCACCTGTCACTGACCCCGCCCCTTGCACTAGCCACACCCAAGTTACTTACCAACCACTCTGCAATTCACCTGTCACTGACCCCGACCCTTGCACTAGCCACACCCATGTTACTTACCAACCACTCTGCAACTCACCTGTCACTGACCCCGCCCTTTGCATTAGCCACACCCATTTAACTTACCAACCACTCTGCAATTCACCTGTCACTGATCCCCCGCCCCTTGCACTAGCCACACCCATGTTACTTACCAACCACTCTGCAACTCACCTGTCACTGACCCCGCCCCTTGCACTAGCCACACCCATGTTACTTACCAACCACTCTGCAAATCACCTGTCACTGACCCGCCCTTTGCACTAGCCACACCCAAGTTACTTACCAACCACTCTGCAATTCACCTGTCACTGACCCCGACCCTTACACTAGCCACACCCAAGTTACTTACCAACCACTCTGCAATTCACCATCTGGCAGGCATGACTCCACTCTCACACCACACTTACTTACCAATTGGCCACATAGACCCATCTGGAACTTACCTCTGCTGCACCACAGTCACCTCGTGCCGATCCCGGGACTTGAACCCTGGTCACCTGGATGGAAGGCAGGAACTTACCCCCTGGACCACACTGGTTTCCATGTCAGTACCCTATCAAATCATCCCCATAACATGGTCTTCCGTTTCATGTGCAATGGAAGCCACAAGCACTGACACCAGGTGCTGTATGTTGGTCATAGATACTACTGCAGTGGTTCAGACCACCAAGGAGCTGTAGCTCAACGGTAAGTCTCGTGCCTCTGGTGTCAGAGGTTCTCCCAAGACCAGGGTTCAAGTCCTGCCAATGCGGTCTAAGGGACATGAGAGGGTACATTTTCAATCTCTGGTTTAATTTTCATTTGCTAATTTTTTATTCACTTGGAAAAACAGAGGAGAAAAGTGCCACTCTTTTGGCACGTGCGCCCAAAAATTATACATCTTTTCCTGAGGAGTCTGACCTTCCACAAACCTCCCTTTTTCTCAAGTAGGTGCAATAGGGACAATGCCTTATCTTCCCTTATAAATGTGTTTATTCTTAGTCCTTTAAATTCGGCGTACTTTAGAGCACAAATGTTGCCTCAGGTGTATATATGAGCACAAGAATGCAAGGAGGGTGTTATACTGATAGTAAAATAGGTTGGATGGTGGTGATTTTTCGTTTTGGTGAGAGCCGATCCCTCCAATCAGGTCTTTGATGCATGTGATGTTGGCTAGGATAAAGGTGAAGTAGGAGCTCTGGCTAATGAAATGAAGGGGAGATTTTGAGGCAAGTGAAACTCCCTTTATTAGGTGCAATAGGAAGCTAGAAAAATTGTTTTTCTCAAGAGGCAGAGAAGAGCAGTTAGACCTTTGCTTCAGGAAGTCTTAATCATGCCTACTGAAGCAAGTGAAGGGATTGTGCTGACACAGCACAGTACAGTACGGCACTGGGCTGGGCTGGGCTGGGCTGGCACTGGGGCTTTAAGCAGCCCCTTCCTTCCTTCCTTCCTTTGAAGGAAGCCTACGAGCCCTCCAACGCCCTCGAACGCCCAGGTTCTGTATGGAGGATGACTGCAGGCAAATTGGGACCCTGCTACATTAGGGTGACGTCCCCATCTGCGGCCTTCGAGTGGCAAAATCCTTAGCCTGAGATAGGTAGGCTGCTTTTGAATTTGGCTGAAGACCATTTGTTGGAGGCTGTATCACAGCGCAAGCCGGCGACTTTCTCAGAAGAAAGTAAGCATGGGAGGACCTTATTTGCATAGGACAGCCCTCTTCTAAGTCCCATCATTCTGTTGCAGTTGCCATGTAGCGTTACTAGAGGGCAGCATTACGAACATAAGAGCACACCAAGGCTTTTCTTCTGCTTGCTCAGATACCTCTTGTTCATGTTCGTCTTGCAGGGCCTGCAGAGTCGAGGACTGCGATGACTGAGTGAATGAGTAATGAGGTACATGCTGGCCTGTATTTGTGGTGAAAGGGGAATGTTTGGAAGGAAAACAGCCAGACGAAAGTGTCAAAGCATACGTGTTTGCTGAGTGATTGAGTGAGTGTCACCTGGCTCTTTGAATGGACATGTGAGAGAGGAACATGCAGCTCCATTGTCCTCAGATGAGAGAGAAAGCACAGATGAATATTTTCCTCAAATAAAAACAATTACACCACCACGAAGCTGACAAGAGCGATGTGCTGCTTTGCAGGTGTAAGGAGTTGCCATGTTTGGTGCATAAATATGCATGGTTAGCGAGGTTTTTCTCAGAACGTCAGCAGCGCACCCTTTAGTATTATCCTTAGGCCAGAAATATCAGGCACTCCTTTGGGGTATGAGGACAAGAAATCCTTTGGGAAGCTTGCTCCAGTCATCTGAAGGATAGAAAAACACTGGGGAAAAGTTACAGAGGGAGCCAGGCTGCACAACATTTGGTCATGGTTCGATAGAAATCTTTAGCAAGGACTTTTGACCACCCCTCGCTGTGGGACCTGGATGCCCATACCTCTGTGGCTCTGACACCTTTTTTGACCTCTGGATAGCACCGTCTCATTACCCCTCAAACATTCCCTCTGAGTACCCCAGCTTTGGTAGTGCACCAACACGTTTCAATCCCTTGAGTGACTACAGACACCCTTCCTATGTGCTCTCCATTTACATTCCGTCAGTAACCCAGGTGCTTCTGTCACTGTTCAGTCTCAAGTGGCCGGTTGGATGCACATTGCTCGGATGTACAGGCACTTACCACTCTGTACAGCCCTCTCAGCACCCACAGACCACACTTCTTTAAATCATAAATACATGTTCTGACTAACAGTAATGCTGTGCCTTCCCTCTGTAGATCATACCCAACGTAAGAAGGACAAATAAATTGAAGAGCGTACCAAACTCTCAACAGACACTGCCAGAACATGTGCTGCTGCCTATTTGCATGCCATGATTATTCTCTATGACCCATCCAACTACTTTCCACATGTACCCTTTCCCTGCCTCATTCAACTGCTCCAATGCCCCTATTTATTTAACAAATGTTAGTGCTCTCAGATATCATAGCGGGAATCTCTATACCATCTCTTGCCAATAGAAATATCCCAAGGGTCCCTATAACATGCCGCACGGAGGGAAGGGGAGGCGGAAAAATCTTGGTGAGCACCACCTGCAAAAATTCCACGACATGCTCCTTGTTGTACCTTTCAATACAATAACTGCAGTTGGATTGTATGGTGCCCCCCCTTGGGGTTGGTAAAGGAACTGTCACATACCTGTTTGCCCCAAATCCCCCCTGTTGCCCCTATCCTTTCGGGGTGCATCCCATAAAGGAGGAGGGGAGCAATAAAAAGTATGGGTAGCTTCCCAAAAATTGCCCAGAAGTCATGTCATTCTGTGCACCCCATCGCCCTTCATAATGCACTCCCAACCCCCTTTTAAAAGTGCTCCCCCAAATTTGACAGCATCCCCCCAAAATCAGAGAGTGTAGGGGGGTGCAGTAAAAAACACATTTTGGGGCTCCTCACTATATGTCATTAATCTCTAACCCCCACCCACTACATCTGTTCCCCTTCTTTTACCTGTCACTGACCCCGCCCCTTGAACTAGCCACACCCATTTAACTTACCAACCACTCTGCAATTCACCTGTCACTGACCCCACCCCTTGCACTAGCCACACCCATTTAACTTACCAACCACTCTGCAATTCACCTGTCACTGACCCCACCCCTTGCACTAGCCACGCCCATTTAACTTACCAACCACTCTGCAATTCACCTGTCACTGACCCCGCCCCTTGCACTAGCCACACCCATTTAACTTACCAACCACTCTGCAATTCACCTGTCACTGACCCCACCCCTTGCACTAGCCACGCCCATTTAACTTACCAACCACTCTGCAATTCACCTGTCACTGACCCCGCCCCTTGCACTAGCCACACCCATTTAACTTACCAACCACTCTGCAATTCACCTGTCACTGACCCCGCCCCTTGCACTAGCCACACCCATTTAACTTACTAACCACTCTGCAATTCACCTGTCACTGACCCCGCCCTTTGCACTAGCCACACCCATGTTACTTACCAACCACTCTGCAATTCACCTGTCACTGACCCCGCCCTTTGCACTAGCCACACCTATTTAACTTACCAACCACTCTGCAATTCACCTGTCACTGACCCCGCCCCTTGCACTAGCCACACCCAAGTTACTTACCAACCACTCTGCAACTCACCTGTCACTGACCCCGCCCTTTGCACTAGCCACACCTATTTAACTTACCAACCACTCTGCAATTCACCTGTCACTGACCCCGACCCTTGCACTAGCCACACCCATGTTACTTACCAACCACTCTGCAACTCACCTGTCACTGACCCCGCCCTTTGCACTAGCCACACCCATTTAACTTACCAACCACTCTGCAACTCACCTGTCACTGACCCCGCCCTTTGCACTAGCCACACCCATTTAACTTACCAACCACTCTGCAATTCACCTGTCACTGATCCCCCGCCCCTTGCACTAGCCACACCCATGTTACTTACCAACCACTCTGCAACTCACCTGTCACTGACCCCGCTCCTTGCACTAGCCACACCCATGTTACTTACCAACCACTCTGCAACTCACCTGTCACTGACCCCGCCCTTTGCACTAGCCACACCCATTTAACTTACCAACCACTCTGCAACTCACCTGTCACTGACCCCGCCCTTTGCACTAGCCACACCCATTTACCTTACCAACCACTCTGCAATTCACCTGTCACTGATCCCCCGCCCCTTGCACTAGCCACACCCATGTTACTTACCAACCTCTCTGCAACTCACCTGTCACTGACCCCGCCCCTCGCACTAGCCACACCCATGTTACTTACCAACCACTCTGCAAATCACCTGTCACTGACCCGCCCTTTGCACTAGCCACACCCAAGTTACTTACCAACCACTCTGCAATTCACCTGTCACTGACCCCGACCCTTACACTAGCCACACCCAAGTTACTTACCAACCACTCTGCAATTCACCATCTGGCAGGCATGACTCCACTCTCACACCACACTTACTTACCAATTGGCCACATAGACCCATCTGGAACTTACCTCTGCTGCACCACAGTCACCTCGTGCCGATCCCGGGACTTGAACCCTGGTCACCTGGATGGAAGGCAGGAACTTACCCCCTGGACCACACTGGTTTCCATGTCAGTACCCTATCAAATCATCCCCATAACATGGTCTTCCGTTTCATGTGCAATGGAAGCCACAAGCACTGACACCAGGTGCTGTATGTTGGTCATAGATACTACTGCAGTGGTTCAGACCACCAAGGAGCTGTAGCTCAACGGTAAGTCTTGTGCCTCTGGTGTCAGAGGTTCTCCCAAGACCAGGGTTCAAGTCCTGCCAATGCGGTCTAAGGGACATGAGAGGGTAAATTTTCAATCTGTGGTTTAATTTTCATTTGCTAATTTTTTATTCACTTGGAAAAACAGAGGAGAAAAGTGCCACTCTTTTGGCACGTGCGCCCAAAAATTATACATCTTTTCCTGAGGAGTCTGACCTTCCACAAACCTCCCTTTTTCTCAAGTAGGTGCAATAGGGACCATGCCTTATCTTCCCTTATAAATGTGTTTATTCTTAGTCCTTTAAATTCGGCGTACTTTAGAGCACAAATGTTGCCTCAGGTGTATATATGAGCACAAGAATGCAAGGAGGGTGTTATACTGATAGTAAAATAGGTTGGATGGTGGTGATTTTTCGTTTTGGTGAGAGCCGATCCCTCCAATCAGGTCTTTGATGCATGTGATGTTGGCTAGGATAAAGGTGAAGTAGGAGCTCTGGCTAATGAAATGAAGGGGAGATTTTGAGGCAAGTGAAACTCCCTTTATTAGGTGCAATAGGAAGCTAGAAAAATTGTTTTTCTCAAGAGGCAGAGAAGAGCAGTTGGACCTTTGCTTCAGGAAGTCTTAATCATGCCTACTGAAGCAAGTGAAGGGATTGTGCTGACACAGCACAGTACAGTACGGCGCTGGGCTGGGCTGGGCTGGCCTGGCACTGGGGCTTTAAGCAGCCCCTTTCTTCCTTCCTTCCTTTGAAGGAAGCCTACGAGCCCTCGAGCGCACTCGAACGCCCAGGTTCTGTATAGAGGATGACTGCAGGCAAATTGGGACCCTGCTACATTAGGGTGACGTCCCCATCTGCGGCTTTCGAGTGGCAAAATCCTTAGCCTGAGATAGGTAGGCTGCTTTTGAATTTGGCTGAAGACCATTTGTTGGAGGCTGTATCATAGCGCAAGCCGGCGACTTTCTCAGAAGAAAGTAAGCATGGGAGGACATTATTTGCATAGGACAGCCCTCTTCTAAGTCCCATCATTCTGTTGCAGTTGCCATGTAGCGTTACTAGAGGGCAGCATTACGAACATAAGAGCACACCAAGGCTTTTCTTCTGCTTGCTCAGATACCTCTTGTTCATGTTCGTCTTGCAGGGCCTGCAGAGTCGAGGACTGCGATGACTGAGTGAATGAGTAATGAGGTACATGCTGGCCTGTATTTGTGGTGAAAGGGGAATGTTTGGAAGGAAAACAGCCAGACGAAAGTGTCAAAGCATACGTGTTTGCTGAGTGATTGAGTGAGTGTCACCTGGCTCTTTGAATGGACATGTGAGAGAGGAACATGCAGCTCCATTGTCCTCAGATGAGAGAGGAAGCACAGATGAATATTTTCCTCAAATAAAAACAATTACACCACCACGAAGCTGACAAGAGCGATATGCTGCTTTGCAGGTGTAAGGATTTGCCATGTTTGGTGCATAAATATGCATGGTTAGCGAGGTTTTTCTCAGAACGTCAGCAGCGCACCCTTTAGTATTATCCTTAGGCCAGAAATATCAGGCACTCCTTTGGGGTAAGAGGCCAAGAAATCCTTTGGGAAGCTTGCTCCAGTCATCTGAAGGATAGAAATACACTGGGGAAAAGTTCCAGAGGGAGCCAGGCTGCACAACATTTAGTCATGGTTCGATAGAAATCTTTAGCAAGGACTTTTGACCACCCCTCGCTGTGGGACCTGGATGCCCATACCTCTTGTTCATGTTCGTCGTGCAGGGCCTGCAGAGTCGAGGACTGCGATGACTGAGTGAATGAGTAATGAGGTACATGCTGGCCTGTATTTGTGGTGAAAGGGGAATGTTTGGAAGGAAAACAGCCAGACGAAAGTGTCAAAGCATACGTGTTTGCTGAGTGATTGAGTGAGTGTCACCTGGCTCTTTGAATGGACATGTGAGAGAAAAACATGCAGCTCCATTGTCCTCAGATGAGAGAGAAAGCACAGATGAATATTTTCCTCAAATAAAAACAATTACACCACCACGAAGCTGACAAGAGCGATGTGCTGCTTTGCAGGTGTAAGGATTTGCCATGTTTGGTGCATAAATATGCCTGGTTAGCGAGGTTTTTCTCAGAACGTCAGCAGCGAACCCTTTAGTATTATCCTTAGGCCAGAAATATCAGGCACTCCTTTGGGGTAAGAGGCCAAGAAATCCTTTGGGAAGCTTGCTCCAGTCATCTGAAGGATAGAAATACACTGGGGAAAAGTTACAGAGGGAGCCAGGCTGCACAACATTTGGTCATGGTTCGATAGAAATCTTTAGCAAGGACTTTTGACCACCCCTCGCTGTGGGACCTGGATGCCCATACCTCTGTGGCTCTGACACCTTTTTTGACCTCTGGATATCACCGTCTCATTACCCCTCAAACATTCCCTCTGAGTACCCCAGCTTTGGTAGTGCACCAACACGTTTCAATCCCTTGAGTGACTACAGACACCCTTCCTATGTGCTCTCCATTTACATTCCGTCAGTAACCCAGGTGCTTCTGTCACTGTTCAGTCTCAAGTGGCCGGTTGGATGCACATTGCTCGGATGTACAGGCACTTACCACTCTGTACAGCCCTCTCAGCACACACAGACCACACTTCTTTAAATCATAAATACATGTTCTGACTAACAGTAATGCTGTGCCTTCCCTCTGTAGATCATACCCAACGTAAGAAGGACAAATAAATTGAAGAGCGTACCAAACTCTCAACAGACACTGCCAGAACATGTGCTGCTGCCTATTTGCATGCCATGATTATTCTCTATGACCCATCCAACTACTTTCCACATGTACCCTTTCCCTGCCTCATTCATCTGCTCCAATGCCCCTATTTATTTAACAAATGTTAGTGCTCTCAGATATCATAGCGGGAATCTCTATACCATCTCTTGCCAATAGAAATATCCCAAGGGTCCCTATAACATGCCGCACGGAGGGAAGGGGAGGCAGAAAAATCTTGGTGAGCACCACCTGCAAAAATTCCACGACATGCTCCTTGTTGTACCTTTCAATACAATAACTGCAGTTGGATTGTATGGTGCCCCCCCTTGGGGTTGGTAATGGAACTGTCACATACCTGTTTGCCCCAAATCCCCCCTGTTGCCCCTATCCTTTCGGGGTGCATCCCATAAAGGAGGAGGGGAGCAATAAAAAGTAAGGGTAGCCTCCCAAAAATTGCCCAGAAGTCATGTCATTCTGTGCACCCCATCGCCCTTCATAATGCACTCCCAACCCCCTTTTAAAAGTGCTCCCCCAAATTTGACAGCACCCCCCCAAAATCAGAGAGAGTAGGGGGGTGCAGTAAAAAACACATTTTGGGGCTCCTCACTATATGTCATTAATCTCTAACCCCCACCCACTACATCTGTTCCCCTTCTTTTACCTGTCACTGACCCCACCCCTTGCACTAGCCACACCCATGTTACCAACCACTCTGCAACTCACCTGTCACTGACCCCGCCCCTTGCACTAGCCACACCCATTTAACTTACCAACCACTCTGCAATTCACCTGTCACTGACCCCACCCCTTGCACTAGCCACACCCATTTAACTTACCAACCACTCTGCAATTCACCTGTCACTGACCCCGCCCCTTGCACTAGCCACACCTATTTAACTTACCAACCACTCTGCAATTCACCTGTCACTGACCCCGCCCCTTGCACTAGCCACACCCAAATTACTTACCAACCACTCTGCAATTCACCTGTCACTGACCCCGACCCTTGCACTAGCCACACCCATGTTACTTACCAACCACTCTGCAACTCACCTGTCACTGACCCCGCCCTTTGCACTAGCCACACCCATTTAACTTACCAACCACTCTGCAACTCACCTGTCACTGACCCCGCCCTTTGCACTAGCCACACCCATTTAACTTACCAACCACTCTGCAATTCACCTGTCACTGATCCCCCGCCCCTTGCACTAGCCACACCCATGTTACTTACCAACCACTCTGCAACTCACCTGTCACTGACCCCGCCCCTCGCACTAGCCACACCCATGTTACTTACCAACCACTCTGCAAATCACCTGTCACTGACCCCGACCCTTACACTAGCCACACCCAAGTTACTTACCAACCACTCTGTAATTCACCATCTGGTAGGCATGACTCCACTCTCACACCACACTTACTTACCAATTGGCCACATAAACCTATCTGGAACTTACCTCTGCTGCACCACAGTCACCTCGTGCCGATCCCGGGACTTGAACCCTGGTCACCTGGATGGAAGGCAGGAACTTACCCCCTGGACCACACTGGTTTCCATGTCAGTTCCCTATCAAATCGTCCCCATAACATGGTCTTCCGTTTCATGTGCAATGGAAGCCACAAGCACTGACACCAGGTGCTGTATGTTGGTCATAGATACTACTGCAGTGGTTCAGACCACCAAGGAGCTGTAGCTCAACGGTAAGTCTCGTGCCTCTGGTGTCAGAGGTTCTCCCAAGACCAGGGTTCAAGTCCTGCCAATGCGGTCTAAGGGACATGAGAGGGTACATTTTCAATCTGTGGTTTAATTTTCATTTGCTAATTTTTTATTCACTTGGAAAAACAGAGGAGAAAAGTGCCACTCTTTTGGCACGTGCGCCCAAAAATTATACATCTTTTCCTGAGGAGTCTGACCTTCCACAAACCTCCCTTTTTCTCAAGTAGGTGCAATAGGGACAATGCCTTATCTTCCCTTATAAATGTGTTTATTCTTAGTCCTTTAAATTCGGCGTACTTTAGAGCACAAATGTTGCCTCAGGTGTATATATGAGCACAAGAATGCAAGGAGGGTGTTATACTGATAGTAAAATAGGTTGGATGGTGGTGATTTTTCGTTTTGGTGAGAGCCGATCCCTCCAATCAGGTCTTTGATGCATGTGATGTTGGCTAGGATAAAGGTGAAGTAGGAGCTCTGGCTAATGAAATGAAGGGGAGATTTTGAGGCAAGTGAAACTCCCTTTATTAGGTGCAATAGGAAGCTAGAAAAATTGTTTTTCTCAAGAGGCAGAGAAGAGCAGTTAGACCTTTGCTTCAGGAAGTCTTAATCATGCCTACTGAAGCAAGTGAAGGGATTGTGCTGACACAGCACAGTACAGCACTGGGCTGGGATGGGCTGGGCTGGGCTGGGCTGGCACTGGGGCTTTAAGCAGCCCCTTCCTTCCTTCCTTTGAAGGAAGCCTACGAGCCCTCGAACGCACTCGAACGCCCAGGTTCTGTATAGAGGATGACTGCAGGCAAATTGGGACCCTGCTACATTAGGGTGACGTCCCCATCTGCGGCCTTCGAGTGGCAAAATCCTTAGCCTGAGATAGGTAGGCTGCTTTTGAATTTGGCTGAAGACCATTTGTTGGAGGCTGTATCACAGCGCAAGCCGGCGACTTTCTCAGAAGAAAGTAAGCATGGGAGGACATTATTTGCATAGGACAGCCCTCTTCTAAGTCCCATCATTCTGTTGCAGTTGCCATGTAGCGTTACTAGAGGGCAGCATTACGAACATAAGAGCACACCAAGGCTTTTCTTCTGCTTGCTCACATACCTCTTGTTCATGTTCGTCTTGCAGGGCCTGCAGAGTCGAGGACTGCGATGACTGAGTGAATGAGTAATGAGGTACATGCTGGCCTGTATTTGTGGTGAAAGGGGAATGTTTGGAAGGAAAACAGCCAGACGAAAGTGTCAAAGCATACGTGTTTGCTGAGTGATTGAGTGAGTGTCACCTGGCTCTTTGAATGGACATGTGAGAGAGGAACATGCAGCTCCATTGTCCTCAGATGAGAGAGGAAGCACAGATGAATATTTTCCTCAAATAAAAACAATTACACCACCACGAAGCTGACAAGAGCGATATGCTGCTTTGCAGGTGTAAGGATTTGCCATGTTTGGTGCATAAATATGCATGGTTAGCGAGGTTTTTCTCAGAACGTCAGCAGCGCACCCTTTAGTTTTATCCTTAGGCCAGAAATATCAGGCACTCCTTTGGGATAAGAGGCCAAGAAATCCTTTGGGAAGCTTGCTCCAGTCATCTGAAGGAAAGAAATACACTGGGGAAAAGTTACAGAGGGAGCCAGGCTGCACAACATTTGGTCATGGTTCGATAGAAATCTTTAGCAAGGACTTTTGACCACCCCTCGCTGTGGGACCTGGATGCCCATACCTCTTGTTCATGTTCGTCTTGCAGGGCCTGCAGAGTCGAGGACTGCGATGACTGAGTGAATGAGTAATGAGGTACATGCTGGCCTGTATTTGTGGTGAAAGGGGAATGTTTGGAAGGAAAACAGCCAGACGAAAGTGTCAAAGCATACGTGTTTGCTGAGTGATTGAGTGAGTGTCACCTGGCTCTTTGAATGGACATGTGAGAGAGGAACATGCAGCTCCATTGTCCTCAGATGAGAGAGGAAGCACAGATGAATATTTTCCTCAAATAAAAACAATTACACCACCACGAAGCTGACAAGAGTGATATGCTGCTTTGCAGGTGTAAGGATTTGCCATGTTTGGTGCATAAATATGCATGGTTAGCGAGGTTTTTCTCAGAACGTCAGCAGCGCACCCTTTAGTATTATCCTTAGGCCAGAAATATCAGGCACTCCTTTGGGGTAAGAGGCCAAGAAATCCTTTGGGAAGCTTGCTCCAGTCATCTGAAGGATAGAAATACACTGGGGAAAAGTTCCAGAGGGAGCCAGGCTGCACAACATTTAGTCATGGTTCGATAGAAATCTTTAGCAAGGACTTTGGACCACCCCTCGCTGTGGGACCTGGATGCCCATACCTCTTGTTCATGTTCGTCGTGCAGGGCCTGCAGAGTCGAGGACTGCGATGACTGAGTGAATGAGTAATGAGGTACATGCTGGCCTGTATTTGTGGTGAAAGGGGAATGTTTGGAAGGAAAACAGCCAGACGAAAGTGTCAAAGCATACGTGTTTGCTGAGTGATTGAGTGAGTGTCACCTGGCTCTTTGAATGGACATGTGAGAGAAAAACATGCAGCTCCATTGTCCTCAGATGAGAGAGGAAGCACAGATGAATATTTTCCTCAAATAAAAACACTTACACCACCACGAAGCTGACAAGAGCGATATGCTGCTTTGCAGGTGTAAGGATTTGCCATGTTTGGTGCATAAATATGCATGGTTAGCGAGGTTTTTCTCAGAACGTCAGCAGCGCACCCTTTAGTATTATCCTTAGGCCAGAAATATCAGGCACTCCTTTGGGGTATGAGGCCAAGAAATCCTTTGGGAAGCTTGCTCCAGTCATCTGAAGGATAGAAAAACACTGGGGAAAAGTTACAGAGGGAGCCAGGCTGCACAACATTTGGTCATGGTTCGATAGAAATCTTTAGCAAGGACTTTTGACCACCCCTCGCTGTGGGACCTGGATGCCCATACCTCTGTGGCTCTGACACCTTTTTTGACCTCTGGATAGCACCGTCTCATTACCCCTCAAACATTCCCTCTGAGTACCCCAGCTTTGGTAGTGCACCAACACGTTTCAATCCCTTGAGTGACTACAGACACCCTTCCTATGTGCTCTCCATTTACATTCCGTCAGTAACCCAGGTGCTTCTGTCACTGTTCAGTCTCAAGTGGCCGGTTGGATGCACATTGCTCGGATGTACAGGCACTTACCACTCGGTACAGCCCTCTCAGCACACACAGACCACACTTCTTTAAATCATAAATACATGTTCTGACTAACAGTAATGCTGTGCCTTCCCTCTGTAGATCATACCCAACGTAAGAAGGACAAATAAATTGAAGAGCGTACCAAACTCTCAACAGACACTGCCAGAACATGTGCTGCTGCCTATTTGCATGCCATGATTATTCTCTATGACCCATCCAACTACTTTCCACATGTACCCTTTCCCTGCCTCATTCATCTGCTCCAATGCCCCTATTTATTTAACAAATGTTAGTGCTCTCAGATATCATAGCGGGAATCTCTATAGCATCTCTTGCCAATAGAAATATCCCAAGGGTCCCTATAACATGCCGCACGGAGGGAAGGGGAGGCAGAAAAATCTTGGTGAGCACCACCTGCAAAAAGTCCACGACATGCTCCTTGTTGTACCTTTCAATACAATAACTGCAGTTGGATTGTATGGTGCCCCCCCTTGGGGTTGGTAATGGAACTGTCACATACCTGTTTGCCCCAAATCCCCCCTGTTGCCCCTATCCTTTCGGGGTGCATCCCATAAAGGAGGAGGGGAGCAATAAAAAGTAAGGGTAGCCTCCCAAAAATTGCCCAGAAGTCATGTCATTCTGTGCACCCCATCGCCCTTCATAATGCACTCCCAACCCCCTTTTAAAAGTGCTCCCCCAAATTTGACAGCACCCCCCCAAAATCAGAGAGAGTAGGGGGGTGCAGTAAAAAACACATTTTGGGGCTCCTCACTATATGTCATTAATCTCTAACCCCCACCCACTACATCTGTTCCCCTTCTTTTACCTGTCACTGACCCCACCCCTTGCACTAGCCACACCCATGTTACCAACCACTCTGCAACTCACCTGTCACTGACCCCGCCCTTTGCACTAGCCACACCCATTTAACTTACCAACCACTCTGCAATTCACCTGTCACTGACCCCGCCCCTTGCACTAGCCACACCCATGTTACTTACCAACCACTCTGCAATTCACCTGTCACTGACCCCGCCCTTTGCACTAGCCACATCCATTTAACTTACCAACCACTCTGCAATTCACCTGTCACTGACCCCGCCCCTTGCACTAGCCACACCCAAGTTACTTACCAACCACTCTGCAATTCACCTGTCACTGACCCCGACCCCACCCCTTGCAATAGCCACACCCATGTTACTTACCAACCACTCTGCAACTCACCTGTCACTGACCCCGCCCCTTGCACTAGCCACACCCATTTAACTTACCAACCACTCTGCAATTCACCTGTCACTGACCCCACCCCTTGCACTAGCCACACCCATTTAACTTACCAACCACTCTGCAATTTACCTGTCACTGACCCCGCCCTTTGCACTAGCCACACCCATGTTACTTACCAACCACTCTGCAATTCACCTGTCACTGACCCCGCCCCTTGCACTAGCCACACCTATTTAACTTACCAACCACTCTGCAATTCACCTGTCACTGACCCCGCCCCTTGCACTAGCCACACCCAAGTTACTTACCAACCACTCTGCAATTCACCTGTCACTGACCCCGACCCTTGCACTAGCCACACCCATGTTACTTACCAACCACTCTGCAATTCACCTGTCACTGACCCCGCCCTTTGCACTAGCCACACGCATGTTACTTACCAACCACTCTGCAACTCACCTGTCACTGACCCCGCCCTTTGCACTAGCCACACCTATTTAACTTACCAACCACTCTGCAATTCACCTGTCACTGACCCCGCCCCTTGCACTAGCCACACCCAAGTTACTTACCAACCACTCTGCAACTCACCTGTCACTGACCCCGCCCCTCGCACTAGCCACACCCAAGTTACTTACCAACCACTCTGCAAATCACCTGTCACTGACCCCACCCAAGTTACTTACCAACCACTCTGCAATACACCTGTCACTGACCCCGACCCTTACACTAGCCACACCCAAGTTACTTACCAACCACTCTGTAATTCACCATCTGGCAGGCATGACTCCACTCTCACACCACACTTACTTACCAATTGGCCACATAAACCCATCTGGAACTTACCTCTGCTGCACCACAGTCACCTCGTGCCGATCCCGGGACTTGAACCCAGGTCACCTGGATGGAAGGCAGGAACTTACCCCCTGGACCACACTGGTTTCCATGTTAGTACCCTATCAAATCGTCCCCATAACATGGTCTTCCGTTTCATGTGCAATGGAAGCCACAAGCACTGACACCAGGTGCTGTATGTTGGTCATAGATACTACTGCAGTGGTTCAGACCACCAAGGAGCTGTAGCTCAACGGTAAGTCTCGTGCCTCTGGTGTCAGAGGTTCTCCCAAGACCAGGGTTCAAGTCCTGCCAATGCGGTCTAAGGGACATGAGAGGGTACATTTTCAATCTGTGGTTTAATTTTCATTTGCTAATTTTTTATTCACTTGGAAAAACAGAGGAGAAAAGTGCCACTCTTTTGGCACGTGCGCCCAAAAATTATACATCTTTTTCTGAGGAGTCTGACCTTCCACAAACCTCCCTTTTTCTCAAGTAGGTGCAATAGGGACAATGCCTTATCTTCCCTTATAAATGTGTTTATTCTTAGTCCTTTAAATTCGGCGTACTTTAGAGCACAAATGTTGCCTCAGGTGTATATATGAGCACAAGAATGCAAGGAGGGTGTTATACTGATAGTAAAATAGGTTGGATGGTGGTGATTTTTCGTTTTGGTGAGAGCCGATCCCTCCAATCAGGTCTTTGATGCATGTGATGTTGGCTAGGATAAAGGTGAAGTAGGAGCTCTGGCTAATGAAATGAAGGGGAGATTTTGAGGCAAGTGAAACTCCCTTTATTAGGTGCAATAGGAAGCTAGAAAAATTGTTTTTCTCAAGAGGCAGAGAAGAGCAGTTAGACCTTTGCTTCAGGAAGTCTTAATCATGCCTACTGAAGCAAGTGAAGGGATTGTGCTGACACAGCACAGTACAGCACTGGGCTGGGCTGGGCTGGGCTGGGCTGGGCTGGGCTGGGCTGGCACTGGGGCTTTAAGCAGCCCCTTCCTTCCTTCCTTTGAAGGAAGCCTACGAGCCCTCGAACGCACTCGAACGCCCAGGTTCTGTATAGAGGATGACTGCAGGCAAATTGGGACCCTGCTACATTAGGGTGACGTCCCCATCTGCGGCCTTCGAGTGGCAAAATCCTTAGCCTGAGATAGGTAGGCTGCTTTTGAATTTGGCTGAAGACCATTTGTTGGAGGCTGTATCACAGCGCAAGCCGGCGACTTTCTCAGAAGAAAGTAAGCATGGGAGGACATTATTTGCATAGGACAGCCCTCTTCTAAGTCCCATCATTCTGTTGCAGTTGCCATGTAGCGTTACTAGAGGGCAGCATTACGAACATAAGAGCACACCAAGGCTTTTCTTCTGCTTGCTCACATACCTCTTGTTCATGTTCGTCTTGCAGGGCCTGCAGAGTCAAGGACTGCGATGACTGAGTGAATGAGTAATGAGGTACATGCTGGCCTGTATTTGTGGTGAAAGGGGAATGTTTGGAAGGAAAACAGCCAGACGAAAGTGTCAAAGCATACGTGTTTGCTGAGTGATTGAGTGAGTGTCACCTGGCTCTTTGAATGGACATGTGAGAGAGGAACATGCAGCTCCATTGTCCTCAGATGAGAGAGGAAGCACAGATGAATATTTTCCTCAAATAAAAACAATTACACCACCACGAAGCTGACAAGAGCGATATGCTGCTTTGCAGGTGTAAGGATTTGCCATGTTTGGTGCATAAATATGCATGGTTAGCGAGGTTTTTCTCAGAACGTCAGCAGCGCACCCTTTAGTTTTATCCTTAGGCCAGAAATATCAGGCACTCCTTTGGGATAAGAGGCCAAGAAATCCTTTGGGAAGCTTGCTCCAGTCATCTGAAGGAAAGAAATACACTGGGGAAAAGTTACAGAGGGAGCCAGGCTGCACAACATTTGGTCATGGTTCGATAGAAATCTTTAGCAAGGACTTTTGACCACCCCTCGCTGTGGGACCTGGATGCCCATACCTCTTGTTCATGTTCGTCTTGCAGGGCCTGCAGAGTCGAGGACTGCGATGACTGAGTGAATGAGTAATGAGGTACATGCTGGCCTGTATTTGTGGTGAAAGGGGAATGTTTGGAAGGAAAACAGCCAGACGAAAGTGTCAAAGCATACGTGTTTGCTGAGTGATTGAGTGAGTGTCACCTGGCTCTTTGAATGGACATGTGAGAGAGGAACATGCAGCTCCATTGTCCTCAGATGAGAGAGGAAGCACAGATGAATATTTTCCTCAAATAAAAACAATTACACCACCACGAAGCTGACAAGAGTGATATGCTGCTTTGCAGGTGTAAGGATTTGCCATGTTTGGTGCATAAATATGCATGGTTAGCGAGGTTTTTCTCAGAACGTCAGCAGCGCACCCTTTAGTATTATCCTTAGGCCAGAAATATCAGGCACTCCTTTGGGGTAAGAGGCCAAGAAATCCTTTGGGAAGCTTGCTCCAGTCATCTGAAGGATAGAAATACACTGGGGAAAAGTTACAGAGGGAGCCAGGCTGCACAACATTTAGTCATGGTTCGATAGAAATCTTTAGCAAGGACTTTTGACCACCCCTCGCTGTGGGACCTGGATGCCCATACCTCTTGTTCATGTTCGTCGTGCAGGGCCTGCAGAGTCGAGGACTGCGATGACTGAGTGAATGAGTAATGAGGTACATGCTGGCCTGTATTTGTGGTGAAAGGGGAATGTTTGGAAGGAAAACAGCCAGACGAAAGTGTCAAAGCATACGTGTTTGCTGAGTGATTGAGTGAGTGTCACCTGGCTCTTTGAATGGACATGTGAGAGAAAAACATGCAGCTCCATTGTCCTCAGATGAGAGAGGAAGCACAGATGAATATTTTCCTCAAATAAAAACACTTACACCACCACGAAGCTGACAAGAGCGATATGCTGCTTTGCAGGTGTAAGGATTTGCCATGTTTGGTGCATAAATATGCATGGTTAGCGAGGTTTTTCTCAGAACGTCAGCAGCGCACCCTTTAGTATTATCCTTAGGCCAGAAATATCAGGCACTCCTTTGGGGTATGAGGCCAAGAAATCCTTTGGGAAGCTTGCTCCAGTCATCTGAAGGATAGAAAAACACTGGGGAAAAGTTACAGAGGGAGCCAGGCTGCACAACATTTGGTCATGGTTCGATAGAAATCTTTAGCAAGGACTTTTGACCACCCCTCGCTGTGGGACCTGGATGCCCATACCTCTGTGGCTCTGACACCTTTTTTGACCTCTGGATAGCACCGTCTCATTACCCCTCAAACATTCCCTCTGAGTACCCCAGCTTTGGTAGTGCACCAACACGTTTCAATCCCTTGAGTGACTACAGACACCCTTCCTATGTGCTCTCCATTTACATTCCGTCAGTAACCCAGGTGCTTCTGTCACTGTTCAGTCTCAAGTGGCCGGTTGGATGCACATTGCTCGGATGTACAGGCACTTACCACTCGGTACAGCCCTCTCAGCACACACAGACCACACTTCTTTAAATCATAAATACATGTTCTGACTAACAGTAATGCTGTGCCTTCCCTCTGTAGATCATACCCAACGTAAGAAGGACAAATAAATTGAAGAGCGTACCAAACTCTCAACAGACACTGCCAGAACATGTGCTGCTGCCTATTTGCATGCCATGATTATTCTCTATGACCCATCCAACTACTTTCCACATGTACCCTTTCCCTGCCTCATTCATCTGCTCCAATGCCCCTATTTATTTAACAAATGTTAGTGCTCTCAGATATCATAGCGGGAATCTCTATAGCATCTCTTGCCAATAGAAATATCCCAAGGGTCCCTATAACATGCCGCACGGAGGGAAGGGGAGGCAGAAAAATCTTGGTGAGCACCACCTGCAAAAATTCCACGACATGCTCCTTGTTGTACCTTTCAATACAATAACTGCAGTTGGATTGTATGGTGCCCCCCCTTGGGGTTGGTAATGGAACTGTCACATACCTGTTTGCCCCAAATCCCCCCTGTTGCCCCTATCCTTTCGGGGTGCATCCCATAAAGGAGGAGGGGAGCAATAAAAAGTAAGGGTAGCCTCCCAAAAATTGCCCAGAAGTCATGTCATTCTGTGCACCCCATCGCCCTTCATAATGCACTCCCAACCCCCTTTTAAAAGTGCTCCCCCAAATTTGACAGCACCCCCCCAAAATCAGAGAGAGTAGGGGGGTGCAGTAAAAAACACATTTTGGGGCTCCTCACTATATGTCATTAATCTCTAACCCCCACCCACTACATCTGTTCCCCTTCTTTTACCTGTCACTGACCCCACCCCTTGCACTAGCCACACCCATGTTACCAACCACTCTGCAATTCACCTGTCACTGACCCCGCCCTTTGCACTAGCCACACCCATTTAACTTACCAACCACTCTGCAATTCACCTGTCACTGACCCCGCCCCTTGCACTAGCCACACCCATGTTACTTACCAACCACTCTGCAATTCACCTGTCACTGACCCCGCCCTTTGCACTAGCCACATCCATTTAACTTACCAACCACTCTGCAATTCACCTGTCACTGACCCCGCCCCTTGCACTAGCCACACCCAAGTTACTTACCAACCACTCTGCAATTCACCTGTCACTGACCCCGACCCCACCCCTTGCACTAGCCACACCCATGTTACTTACCAACCACTCTGCAACTCACCTGTCACTGACCCCGCCCCTTGCACTAGCCACACCCATTTAACTTACCAACCACTCTGCAATTCACCTGTCACTGACCCCACCCCTTGCACTAGCCACACCCATTTAACTTACCAACCACTCTGCAATTCACCTGTCACTGACCCCGCCCTTTGCACTAGCCACACCCATGTTACTTACCAACCACTCTGCAATTCACCTGTGACTGACCCCGCCCTTTGCACTAGCCACACCTATTTAACTTACCAACCACTCTGCAATTCACCTGTCACTGACCCCGCCCCTTGCACTAGCCACACCCAAGTTACTTACCAACCACTCTGCAATTCACCTGTCACTGACCCCGACCCTTGCACTAGCCACACCCATGTTACTTACCAACCACTCTGCAATTCACCTGTCACTGACCCCACCCTTTGCACTAGCCACACCTATTTAACTTACCAACCACTCTGCAATTCACCTGTCACTGACCCCGCCCCTTGCACTAGCCACACCCAAGTTACTTACCAACCACTCTGCAATTCACCTGTCACTGACCCCGACCCTTGCACTAGCCACACCCATGTTACTTACCAACCACTCTGCAACTCACCTGTCACTGACCCCGCCCTTTGCATTAGCCACACCCATTTAACTTACCAACCACTCTGCAATTCACCTGTCACTGATCCCCCGCCCCTTGCACTAGCCACACCCATGTTACTTACCAACCACTCTGCAACTCACCTGTCACTGACCCCGCCCCTTGCACTAGCCACACCCATGTTACTTACCAACCACTCTGCAAATCACCTGTCACTGACCCGCCCTTTGCACTAGCCACACCCAAGTTACTTACCAACCACTCTGCAATTCACCTGTCACTGACCCCGACCCTTACACTAGCCACACCCAAGTTACTTACCAACCACTCTGCAATTCACCATCTGGCAGGCATGACTCCACTCTCACACCACACTTACTTACCAATTGGCCACATAGACCCATCTGGAACTTACCTCTGCTGCACCACAGTCACCTCGTGCCGATCCCGGGACTTGAACCCTGGTCACCTGGATGGAAGGCAGGAACTTACCCCCTGGACCACACTGGTTTCCATGTCAGTACCCTATCAAATCATCCCCATAACATGGTCTTCCGTTTCATGTGCAATGGAAGCCACAAGCACTGACACCAGGTGCTGTATGTTGGTCATAGATACTACTGCAGTGGTTCAGACCACCAAGGAGCTGTAGCTCAACGGTAAGTCTCGTGCCTCTGGTGTCAGAGGTTCTCCCAAGACCAGGGTTCAAGTCCTGCCAATGCGGTCTAAGGGACATGAGAGGGTACATTTTCAATCTCTGGTTTAATTTTCATTTGCTAATTTTTTATTCACTTGGAAAAACAGAGGAGAAAAGTGCCACTCTTTTGGCACGTGCGCCCAAAAATTATACATCTTTTCCTGAGGAGTCTGACCTTCCACAAACCTCCCTTTTTCTCAAGTAGGTGCAATAGGGACAATGCCTTATCTTCCCTTATAAATGTGTTTATTCTTAGTCCTTTAAATTCGGCGTACTTTAGAGCACAAATGTTGCCTCAGGTGTATATATGAGCACAAGAATGCAAGGAGGGTGTTATACTGATAGTAAAATAGGTTGGATGGTGGTGATTTTTCGTTTTGGTGAGAGCCGATCCCTCCAATCAGGTCTTTGATGCATGTGATGTTGGCTAGGATAAAGGTGAAGTAGGAGCTCTGGCTAATGAAATGAAGGGGAGATTTTGAGGCAAGTGAAACTCCCTTTATTAGGTGCAATAGGAAGCTAGAAAAATTGTTTTTCTCAAGAGGCAGAGAAGAGCAGTTAGACCTTTGCTTCAGGAAGTCTTAATCATGCCTACTGAAGCAAGTGAAGGGATTGTGCTGACACAGCACAGTACAGTACGGCACTGGGCTGGGCTGGGCTGGGCTGGCACTGGGGCTTTAAGCAGCCCCTTCCTTCCTTCCTTCCTTTGAAGGAAGCCTACGAGCCCTCCAACGCCCTCGAACGCCCAGGTTCTGTATGGAGGATGACTGCAGGCAAATTGGGACCCTGCTACATTAGGGTGACGTCCCCATCTGCGGCCTTCGAGTGGCAAAATCCTTAGCCTGAGATAGGTAGGCTGCTTTTGAATTTGGCTGAAGACCATTTGTTGGAGGCTGTATCACAGCGCAAGCCGGCGACTTTCTCAGAAGAAAGTAAGCATGGGAGGACCTTATTTGCATAGGACAGCCCTCTTCTAAGTCCCATCATTCTGTTGCAGTTGCCATGTAGCGTTACTAGAGGGCAGCATTACGAACATAAGAGCACACCAAGGCTTTTCTTCTGCTTGCTCAGATACCTCTTGTTCATGTTCGTCTTGCAGGGCCTGCAGAGTCGAGGACTGCGATGACTGAGTGAATGAGTAATGAGGTACATGCTGGCCTGTATTTGTGGTGAAAGGGGAATGTTTGGAAGGAAAACAGCCAGACGAAAGTGTCAAAGCATACGTGTTTGCTGAGTGATTGAGTGAGTGTCACCTGGCTCTTTGAATGGACATGTGAGAGAGGAACATGCAGCTCCATTGTCCTCAGATGAGAGAGAAAGCACAGATGAATATTTTCCTCAAATAAAAACAATTACACCACCACGAAGCTGACAAGAGCGATGTGCTGCTTTGCAGGTGTAAGGAGTTGCCATGTTTGGTGCATAAATATGCATGGTTAGCGAGGTTTTTCTCAGAACGTCAGCAGCGCACCCTTTAGTATTATCCTTAGGCCAGAAATATCAGGCACTCCTTTGGGGTATGAGGACAAGAAATCCTTTGGGAAGCTTGCTCCAGTCATCTGAAGGATAGAAAAACACTGGGGAAAAGTTACAGAGGGAGCCAGGCTGCACAACATTTGGTCATGGTTCGATAGAAATCTTTAGCAAGGACTTTTGACCACCCCTCGCTGTGGGACCTGGATGCCCATACCTCTGTGGCTCTGACACCTTTTTTGACCTCTGGATAGCACCGTCTCATTACCCCTCAAACATTCCCTCTGAGTACCCCAGCTTTGGTAGTGCACCAACACGTTTCAATCCCTTGAGTGACTACAGACACCCTTCCTATGTGCTCTCCATTTACATTCCGTCAGTAACCCAGGTGCTTCTGTCACTGTTCAGTCTCAAGTGGCCGGTTGGATGCACATTGCTCGGATGTACAGGCACTTACCACTCTGTACAGCCCTCTCAGCACCCACAGACCACACTTCTTTAAATCATAAATACATGTTCTGACTAACAGTAATGCTGTGCCTTCCCTCTGTAGATCATACCCAACGTAAGAAGGACAAATAAATTGAAGAGCGTACCAAACTCTCAACAGACACTGCCAGAACATGTGCTGCTGCCTATTTGCATGCCATGATTATTCTCTATGACCCATCCAACTACTTTCCACATGTACCCTTTCCCTGCCTCATTCAACTGCTCCAATGCCCCTATTTATTTAACAAATGTTAGTGCTCTCAGATATCATAGCGGGAATCTCTATACCATCTCTTGCCAATAGAAATATCCCAAGGGTCCCTATAACATGCCGCACGGAGGGAAGGGGAGGCGGAAAAATCTTGGTGAGCACCACCTGCAAAAATTCCACGACATGCTCCTTGTTGTACCTTTCAATACAATAACTGCAGTTGGATTGTATGGTGCCCCCCCTTGGGGTTGGTAAAGGAACTGTCACATACCTGTTTGCCCCAAATCCCCCCTGTTGCCCCTATCCTTTCGGGGTGCATCCCATAAAGGAGGAGGGGAGCAATAAAAAGTATGGGTAGCTTCCCAAAAATTGCCCAGAAGTCATGTCATTCTGTGCACCCCATCGCCCTTCATAATGCACTCCCAACCCCCTTTTAAAAGTGCTCCCCCAAATTTGACAGCATCCCCCCAAAATCAGAGAGTGTAGGGGGGTGCAGTAAAAAACACATTTTGGGGCTCCTCACTATATGTCATTAATCTCTAACCCCCACCCACTACATCTGTTCCCCTTCTTTTACCTGTCACTGACCCCGCCCCTTGAACTAGCCACACCCATTTAACTTACCAACCACTCTGCAATTCACCTGTCACTGACCCCACCCCTTGCACTAGCCACACCCATTTAACTTACCAACCACTCTGCAATTCACCTGTCACTGACCCCACCCCTTGCACTAGCCACGCCCATTTAACTTACCAACCACTCTGCAATTCACCTGTCACTGACCCCGCCCCTTGCACTAGCCACACCCATTTAACTTACCAACCACTCTGCAATTCACCTGTCACTGACCCCACCCCTTGCACTAGCCACGCCCATTTAACTTACCAACCACTCTGCAATTCACCTGTCACTGACCCCGCCCCTTGCACTAGCCACACCCATTTAACTTACCAACCACTCTGCAATTCACCTGTCACTGACCCCGCCCCTTGCACTAGCCACACCCATTTAACTTACCAACCACTCTGCAATTCACCTGTCACTGACCCCGCCCTTTGCACTAGCCACACCCATGTTACTTACCAACCACTCTGCAATTCACCTGTCACTGACCCCGCCCTTTGCACTAGCCACACCTATTTAACTTACCAACCACTCTGCAATTCACCTGTCACTGACCCCGCCCCTTGCACTAGCCACACCCAAGTTACTTACCAACCACTCTGCAACTCACCTGTCACTGACCCCGCCCTTTGCACTAGCCACACCTATTTAACTTACCAACCACTCTGCAATTCACCTGTCACTGACCCCGACCCTTGCACTAGCCACACCCATGTTACTTACCAACCACTCTGCAACTCACCTGTCACTGACCCCGCCCTTTGCACTAGCCACACCCATTTAACTTACCAACCACTCTGCAACTCACCTGTCACTGACCCCGCCCTTTGCACTAGCCACACCCATTTAACTTACCAACCACTCTGCAATTCACCTGTCACTGATCCCCCGCCCCTTGCACTAGCCACACCCATGTTACTTACCAACCACTCTGCAACTCACCTGTCACTGACCCCGCTCCTTGCACTAGCCACACCCATGTTACTTACCAACCACTCTGCAACTCACCTGTCACTGACCCCGCCCTTTGCACTAGCCACACCCATTTAACTTACCAACCACTCTGCAACTCACCTGTCACTGACCCCGCCCTTTGCACTAGCCACACCCATTTACCTTACCAACCACTCTGCAATTCACCTGTCACTGATCCCCCGCCCCTTGCACTAGCCACACCCATGTTACTTACCAACCTCTCTGCAACTCACCTGTCACTGACCCCGCCCCTCGCACTAGCCACACCCATGTTACTTACCAACCACTCTGCAAATCACCTGTCACTGACCCCGCCCTTTGCACTAGCCACACCCAAGTTACTTACCAACCACTCTGCAATTCACCTGTCACTGACCCCGACCCTTACACTAGCCACACCCAAGTTACTTACCAACCACTCTGCAATTCACCATCTGGCAGGCATGACTCCACTCTCACACCACACTTACTTACCAATTGGCCACATAGACCCATCTGGAACTTACCTCTGCTGCACCACAGTCACCTCGTGCCGATCCCGGGACTTGAACCCTGGTCACCTGGATGGAAGGCAGGAACTTACCCCCTGGACCACACTGGTTTCCATGTCAGTACCCTATCAAATCATCCCCATAACATGGTCTTCCGTTTCATGTGCAATGGAAGCCACAAGCACTGACACCAGGTGCTGTATGTTGGTCATAGATACTACTGCAGTGGTTCAGACCACCAAGGAGCTGTAGCTCAACGGTAAGTCTTGTGCCTCTGGTGTCAGAGGTTCTCCCAAGACCAGGGTTCAAGTCCTGCCAATGCGGTCTAAGGGACATGAGAGGGTAAATTTTCAATCTGTGGTTTAATTTTCATTTGCTAATTTTTTATTCACTTGGAAAAACAGAGGAGAAAAGTGCCACTCTTTTGGCACGTGCGCCCAAAAATTATACATCTTTTCCTGAGGAGTCTGACCTTCCACAAACCTCCCTTTTTCTCAAGTAGGTGCAATAGGGACCATGCCTTATCTTCCCTTATAAATGTGTTTATTCTTAGTCCTTTAAATTCGGCGTACTTTAGAGCACAAATGTTGCCTCAGGTGTATATATGAGCACAAGAATGCAAGGAGGGTGTTATACTGATAGTAAAATAGGTTGGATGGTGGTGATTTTTCGTTTTGGTGAGAGCCGATCCCTCCAATCAGGTCTTTGATGCATGTGATGTTGGCTAGGATAAAGGTGAAGTAGGAGCTCTGGCTAATGAAATGAAGGGGAGATTTTGAGGCAAGTGAAACTCCCTTTATTAGGTGCAATAGGAAGCTAGAAAAATTGTTTTTCTCAAGAGGCAGAGAAGAGCAGTTGGACCTTTGCTTCAGGAAGTCTTAATCATGCCTACTGAAGCAAGTGAAGGGATTGTGCTGACACAGCACAGTACAGTACGGCGCTGGGCTGGGCTGGGCTGGCCTGGCACTGGGGCTTTAAGCAGCCCCTTTCTTCCTTCCTTCCTTTGAAGGAAGCCTACGAGCCCTCGAGCGCACTCGAACGCCCAGGTTCTGTATAGAGGATGACTGCAGGCAAATTGGGACCCTGCTACATTAGGGTGACGTCCCCATCTGCGGCTTTCGAGTGGCAAAATCCTTAGCCTGAGATAGGTAGGCTGCTTTTGAATTTGGCTGAAGACCATTTGTTGGAGGCTGTATCATAGCGCAAGCCGGCGACTTTCTCAGAAGAAAGTAAGCATGGGAGGACATTATTTGCATAGGACAGCCCTCTTCTAAGTCCCATCATTCTGTTGCAGTTGCCATGTAGCGTTACTAGAGGGCAGCATTACGAACATAAGAGCACACCAAGGCTTTTCTTCTGCTTGCTCAGATACCTCTTGTTCATGTTCGTCTTGCAGGGCCTGCAGAGTCGAGGACTGCGATGACTGAGTGAATGAGTAATGAGGTACATGCTGGCCTGTATTTGTGGTGAAAGGGGAATGTTTGGAAGGAAAACAGCCAGACGAAAGTGTCAAAGCATACGTGTTTGCTGAGTGATTGAGTGAGTGTCACCTGGCTCTTTGAATGGACATGTGAGAGAGGAACATGCAGCTCCATTGTCCTCAGATGAGAGAGGAAGCACAGATGAATATTTTCCTCAAATAAAAACAATTACACCACCACGAAGCTGACAAGAGCGATATGCTGCTTTGCAGGTGTAAGGATTTGCCATGTTTGGTGCATAAATATGCATGGTTAGCGAGGTTTTTCTCAGAACGTCAGCAGCGCACCCTTTAGTATTATCCTTAGGCCAGAAATATCAGGCACTCCTTTGGGGTAAGAGGCCAAGAAATCCTTTGGGAAGCTTGCTCCAGTCATCTGAAGGATAGAAATACACTGGGGAAAAGTTCCAGAGGGAGCCAGGCTGCACAACATTTAGTCATGGTTCGATAGAAATCTTTAGCAAGGACTTTTGACCACCCCTCGCTGTGGGACCTGGATGCCCATACCTCTTGTTCATGTTCGTCGTGCAGGGCCTGCAGAGTCGAGGACTGCGATGACTGAGTGAATGAGTAATGAGGTACATGCTGGCCTGTATTTGTGGTGAAAGGGGAATGTTTGGAAGGAAAACAGCCAGACGAAAGTGTCAAAGCATACGTGTTTGCTGAGTGATTGAGTGAGTGTCACCTGGCTCTTTGAATGGACATGTGAGAGAAAAACATGCAGCTCCATTGTCCTCAGATGAGAGAGAAAGCACAGATGAATATTTTCCTCAAATAAAAACAATTACACCACCACGAAGCTGACAAGAGCGATGTGCTGCTTTGCAGGTGTAAGGATTTGCCATGTTTGGTGCATAAATATGCCTGGTTAGCGAGGTTTTTCTCAGAACGTCAGCAGCGAACCCTTTAGTATTATCCTTAGGCCAGAAATATCAGGCACTCCTTTGGGGTAAGAGGCCAAGAAATCCTTTGGGAAGCTTGCTCCAGTCATCTGAAGGATAGAAATACACTGGGGAAAAGTTACAGAGGGAGCCAGGCTGCACAACATTTGGTCATGGTTCGATAGAAATCTTTAGCAAGGACTTTTGACCACCCCTCGCTGTGGGACCTGGATGCCCATACCTCTGTGGCTCTGACACCTTTTTTGACCTCTGGATATCACCGTCTCATTACCCCTCAAACATTCCCTCTGAGTACCCCAGCTTTGGTAGTGCACCAACACGTTTCAATCCCTTGAGTGACTACAGACACCCTTCCTATGTGCTCTCCATTTACATTCCGTCAGTAACCCAGGTGCTTCTGTCACTGTTCAGTCTCAAGTGGCCGGTTGGATGCACATTGCTCGGATGTACAGGCACTTACCACTCTGTACAGCCCTCTCAGCACACACAGACCACACTTCTTTAAATCATAAATACATGTTCTGACTAACAGTAATGCTGTGCCTTCCCTCTGTAGATCATACCCAACGTAAGAAGGACAAATAAATTGAAGAGCGTACCAAACTCTCAACAGACACTGCCAGAACATGTGCTGCTGCCTATTTGCATGCCATGATTATTCTCTATGACCCATCCAACTACTTTCCACATGTACCCTTTCCCTGCCTCATTCATCTGCTCCAATGCCCCTATTTATTTAACAAATGTTAGTGCTCTCAGATATCATAGCGGGAATCTCTATACCATCTCTTGCCAATAGAAATATCCCAAGGGTCCCTATAACATGCCGCACGGAGGGAAGGGGAGGCAGAAAAATCTTGGTGAGCACCACCTGCAAAAATTCCACGACATGCTCCTTGTTGTACCTTTCAATACAATAACTGCAGTTGGATTGTATGGTGCCCCCCCTTGGGGTTGGTAATGGAACTGTCACATACCTGTTTGCCCCAAATCCCCCCTGTTGCCCCTATCCTTTCGGGGTGCATCCCATAAAGGAGGAGGGGAGCAATAAAAAGTAAGGGTAGCCTCCCAAAAATTGCCCAGAAGTCATGTCATTCTGTGCACCCCATCGCCCTTCATAATGCACTCCCAACCCCCTTTTAAAAGTGCTCCCCCAAATTTGACAGCACCCCCCCAAAATCAGAGAGAGTAGGGGGGTGCAGTAAAAAACACATTTTGGGGCTCCTCACTATATGTCATTAATCTCTAACCCCCACCCACTACATCTGTTCCCCTTCTTTTACCTGTCACTGACCCCACCCCTTGCACTAGCCACACCCATGTTACCAACCACTCTGCAACTCACCTGTCACTGACCCCGCCCCTTGCACTAGCCACACCCATTTAACTTACCAACCACTCTGCAATTCACCTGTCACTGACCCCACCCCTTGCACTAGCCACACCCATTTAACTTACCAACCACTCTGCAATTCACCTGTCACTGACCCCGCCCCTTGCACTAGCCACACCTATTTAACTTACCAACCACTCTGCAATTCACCTGTCACTGACCCCGCCCCTTGCACTAGCCACACCCAAATTACTTACCAACCACTCTGCAATTCACCTGTCACTGACCCCGACCCTTGCACTAGCCACACCCATGTTACTTACCAACCACTCTGCAACTCACCTGTCACTGACCCCGCCCTTTGCACTAGCCACACCCATTTAACTTACCAACCACTCTGCAACTCACCTGTCACTGACCCCGCCCTTTGCACTAGCCACACCCATTTAACTTACCAACCACTCTGCAATTCACCTGTCACTGATCCCCCGCCCCTTGCACTAGCCACACCCATGTTACTTACCAACCACTCTGCAACTCACCTGTCACTGACCCCGCCCCTCGCACTAGCCACACCCATGTTACTTACCAACCACTCTGCAAATCACCTGTCACTGACCCCGACCCTTACACTAGCCACACCCAAGTTACTTACCAACCACTCTGTAATTCACCATCTGGTAGGCATGACTCCACTCTCACACCACACTTACTTACCAATTGGCCACATAAACCTATCTGGAACTTACCTCTGCTGCACCACAGTCACCTCGTGCCGATCCCGGGACTTGAACCCTGGTCACCTGGATGGAAGGCAGGAACTTACCCCCTGGACCACACTGGTTTCCATGTCAGTTCCCTATCAAATCGTCCCCATAACATGGTCTTCCGTTTCATGTGCAATGGAAGCCACAAGCACTGACACCAGGTGCTGTATGTTGGTCATAGATACTACTGCAGTGGTTCAGACCACCAAGGAGCTGTAGCTCAACGGTAAGTCTCGTGCCTCTGGTGTCAGAGGTTCTCCCAAGACCAGGGTTCAAGTCCTGCCAATGCGGTCTAAGGGACATGAGAGGGTACATTTTCAATCTGTGGTTTAATTTTCATTTGCTAATTTTTTATTCACTTGGAAAAACAGAGGAGAAAAGTGCCACTCTTTTGGCACGTGCGCCCAAAAATTATACATCTTTTCCTGAGGAGTCTGACCTTCCACAAACCTCCCTTTTTCTCAAGTAGGTGCAATAGGGACAATGCCTTATCTTCCCTTATAAATGTGTTTATTCTTAGTCCTTTAAATTCGGCGTACTTTAGAGCACAAATGTTGCCTCAGGTGTATATATGAGCACAAGAATGCAAGGAGGGTGTTATACTGATAGTAAAATAGGTTGGATGGTGGTGATTTTTCGTTTTGGTGAGAGCCGATCCCTCCAATCAGGTCTTTGATGCATGTGATGTTGGCTAGGATAAAGGTGAAGTAGGAGCTCTGGCTAATGAAATGAAGGGGAGATTTTGAGGCAAGTGAAACTCCCTTTATTAGGTGCAATAGGAAGCTAGAAAAATTGTTTTTCTCAAGAGGCAGAGAAGAGCAGTTAGACCTTTGCTTCAGGAAGTCTTAATCATGCCTACTGAAGCAAGTGAAGGGATTGTGCTGACACAGCACAGTACAGCACTGGGCTGGGATGGGCTGGGCTGGGCTGGGCTGGCACTGGGGCTTTAAGCAGCCCCTTCCTTCCTTCCTTTGAAGGAAGCCTACGAGCCCTCGAACGCACTCGAACGCCCAGGTTCTGTATAGAGGATGACTGCAGGCAAATTGGGACCCTGCTACATTAGGGTGACGTCCCCATCTGCGGCCTTCGAGTGGCAAAATCCTTAGCCTGAGATAGGTAGGCTGCTTTTGAATTTGGCTGAAGACCATTTGTTGGAGGCTGTATCACAGCGCAAGCCGGCGACTTTCTCAGAAGAAAGTAAGCATGGGAGGACATTATTTGCATAGGACAGCCCTCTTCTAAGTCCCATCATTCTGTTGCAGTTGCCATGTAGCGTTACTAGAGGGCAGCATTACGAACATAAGAGCACACCAAGGCTTTTCTTCTGCTTGCTCACATACCTCTTGTTCATGTTCGTCTTGCAGGGCCTGCAGAGTCGAGGACTGCGATGACTGAGTGAATGAGTAATGAGGTACATGCTGGCCTGTATTTGTGGTGAAAGGGGAATGTTTGGAAGGAAAACAGCCAGACGAAAGTGTCAAAGCATACGTGTTTGCTGAGTGATTGAGTGAGTGTCACCTGGCTCTTTGAATGGACATGTGAGAGAGGAACATGCAGCTCCATTGTCCTCAGATGAGAGAGGAAGCACAGATGAATATTTTCCTCAAATAAAAACAATTACACCACCACGAAGCTGACAAGAGCGATATGCTGCTTTGCAGGTGTAAGGATTTGCCATGTTTGGTGCATAAATATGCATGGTTAGCGAGGTTTTTCTCAGAACGTCAGCAGCGCACCCTTTAGTTTTATCCTTAGGCCAGAAATATCAGGCACTCCTTTGGGATAAGAGGCCAAGAAATCCTTTGGGAAGCTTGCTCCAGTCATCTGAAGGAAAGAAATACACTGGGGAAAAGTTACAGAGGGAGCCAGGCTGCACAACATTTGGTCATGGTTCGATAGAAATCTTTAGCAAGGACTTTTGACCACCCCTCGCTGTGGGACCTGGATGCCCATACCTCTTGTTCATGTTCGTCTTGCAGGGCCTGCAGAGTCGAGGACTGCGATGACTGAGTGAATGAGTAATGAGGTACATGCTGGCCTGTATTTGTGGTGAAAGGGGAATGTTTGGAAGGAAAACAGCCAGACGAAAGTGTCAAAGCATACGTGTTTGCTGAGTGATTGAGTGAGTGTCACCTGGCTCTTTGAATGGACATGTGAGAGAGGAACATGCAGCTCCATTGTCCTCAGATGAGAGAGGAAGCACAGATGAATATTTTCCTCAAATAAAAACAATTACACCACCACGAAGCTGACAAGAGTGATATGCTGCTTTGCAGGTGTAAGGATTTGCCATGTTTGGTGCATAAATATGCATGGTTAGCGAGGTTTTTCTCAGAACGTCAGCAGCGCACCCTTTAGTATTATCCTTAGGCCAGAAATATCAGGCACTCCTTTGGGGTAAGAGGCCAAGAAATCCTTTGGGAAGCTTGCTCCAGTCATCTGAAGGATAGAAATACACTGGGGAAAAGTTCCAGAGGGAGCCAGGCTGCACAACATTTAGTCATGGTTCGATAGAAATCTTTAGCAAGGACTTTGGACCACCCCTCGCTGTGGGACCTGGATGCCCATACCTCTTGTTCATGTTCGTCGTGCAGGGCCTGCAGAGTCGAGGACTGCGATGACTGAGTGAATGAGTAATGAGGTACATGCTGGCCTGTATTTGTGGTGAAAGGGGAATGTTTGGAAGGAAAACAGCCAGACGAAAGTGTCAAAGCATACGTGTTTGCTGAGTGATTGAGTGAGTGTCACCTGGCTCTTTGAATGGACATGTGAGAGAAAAACATGCAGCTCCATTGTCCTCAGATGAGAGAGGAAGCACAGATGAATATTTTCCTCAAATAAAAACACTTACACCACCACGAAGCTGACAAGAGCGATATGCTGCTTTGCAGGTGTAAGGATTTGCCATGTTTGGTGCATAAATATGCATGGTTAGCGAGGTTTTTCTCAGAACGTCAGCAGCGCACCCTTTAGTATTATCCTTAGGCCAGAAATATCAGGCACTCCTTTGGGGTATGAGGCCAAGAAATCCTTTGGGAAGCTTGCTCCAGTCATCTGAAGGATAGAAAAACACTGGGGAAAAGTTACAGAGGGAGCCAGGCTGCACAACATTTGGTCATGGTTCGATAGAAATCTTTAGCAAGGACTTTTGACCACCCCTCGCTGTGGGACCTGGATGCCCATACCTCTGTGGCTCTGACACCTTTTTTGACCTCTGGATAGCACCGTCTCATTACCCCTCAAACATTCCCTCTGAGTACCCCAGCTTTGGTAGTGCACCAACACGTTTCAATCCCTTGAGTGACTACAGACACCCTTCCTATGTGCTCTCCATTTACATTCCGTCAGTAACCCAGGTGCTTCTGTCACTGTTCAGTCTCAAGTGGCCGGTTGGATGCACATTGCTCGGATGTACAGGCACTTACCACTCGGTACAGCCCTCTCAGCACACACAGACCACACTTCTTTAAATCATAAATACATGTTCTGACTAACAGTAATGCTGTGCCTTCCCTCTGTAGATCATACCCAACGTAAGAAGGACAAATAAATTGAAGAGCGTACCAAACTCTCAACAGACACTGCCAGAACATGTGCTGCTGCCTATTTGCATGCCATGATTATTCTCTATGACCCATCCAACTACTTTCCACATGTACCCTTTCCCTGCCTCATTCATCTGCTCCAATGCCCCTATTTATTTAACAAATGTTAGTGCTCTCAGATATCATAGCGGGAATCTCTATAGCATCTCTTGCCAATAGAAATATCCCAAGGGTCCCTATAACATGCCGCACGGAGGGAAGGGGAGGCAGAAAAATCTTGGTGAGCACCACCTGCAAAAAGTCCACGACATGCTCCTTGTTGTACCTTTCAATACAATAACTGCAGTTGGATTGTATGGTGCCCCCCCTTGGGGTTGGTAATGGAACTGTCACATACCTGTTTGCCCCAAATCCCCCCTGTTGCCCCTATCCTTTCGGGGTGCATCCCATAAAGGAGGAGGGGAGCAATAAAAAGTAAGGGTAGCCTCCCAAAAATTGCCCAGAAGTCATGTCATTCTGTGCACCCCATCGCCCTTCATAATGCACTCCCAACCCCCTTTTAAAAGTGCTCCCCCAAATTTGACAGCACCCCCCCAAAATCAGAGAGAGTAGGGGGGTGCAGTAAAAAACACATTTTGGGGCTCCTCACTATATGTCATTAATCTCTAACCCCCACCCACTACATCTGTTCCCCTTCTTTTACCTGTCACTGACCCCACCCCTTGCACTAGCCACACCCATGTTACCAACCACTCTGCAACTCACCTGTCACTGACCCCGCCCTTTGCACTAGCCACACCCATTTAACTTACCAACCACTCTGCAATTCACCTGTCACTGACCCCGCCCCTTGCACTAGCCACACCCATGTTACTTACCAACCACTCTGCAATTCACCTGTCACTGACCCCGCCCTTTGCACTAGCCACATCCATTTAACTTACCAACCACTCTGCAATTCACCTGTCACTGACCCCGCCCCTTGCACTAGCCACACCCAAGTTACTTACCAACCACTCTGCAATTCACCTGTCACTGACCCCGACCCCACCCCTTGCAATAGCCACACCCATGTTACTTACCAACCACTCTGCAACTCACCTGTCACTGACCCCGCCCCTTGCACTAGCCACACCCATTTAACTTACCAACCACTCTGCAATTCACCTGTCACTGACCCCACCCCTTGCACTAGCCACACCCATTTAACTTACCAACCACTCTGCAATTTACCTGTCACTGACCCCGCCCTTTGCACTAGCCACACCCATGTTACTTACCAACCACTCTGCAATTCACCTGTCACTGACCCCGCCCCTTGCACTAGCCACACCTATTTAACTTACCAACCACTCTGCAATTCACCTGTCACTGACCCCGCCCCTTGCACTAGCCACACCCAAGTTACTTACCAACCACTCTGCAATTCACCTGTCACTGACCCCGACCCTTGCACTAGCCACACCCATGTTACTTACCAACCACTCTGCAATTCACCTGTCACTGACCCCGCCCTTTGCACTAGCCACACGCATGTTACTTACCAACCACTCTGCAATTCACCTGTCACTGACCCCGCCCTTTGCACTAGCCACACCTATTTAACTTACCAACCACTCTGCAATTCACCTGTCACTGACCCCGCCCCTTGCACTAGCCACACCCAAGTTACTTACCAACCACTCTGCAATTCACCTGTCACTGACCCCGACCCTTGCACTAGCCACACCCATGTTACTTACCAACCACTCTGCAACTCACCTGTCACTGACCCCGCCCTTTGCACTAGCCACACCCATTTAACTTACCAACCACTCTGCAACTCACCTGTCACTGACCCCGCCCTTTGCACTAGCCACACCCATTTAACTTACCAACCACTCTGCAATTCACCTGTCACTGATCCCCCGCCCCTTGCACTAGCCACACCCATGTTACTTACCAACCACTCTGCAACTCACCTGTCACTGACCCCGCCCCTTGCACTAGCCACACCCATGTTACTTACCAACCACTCTGCAAATCACCTGTCACTGACCCGCCCTTTGCACTAGCCACACCCAAGTTACTTACCAACCACTCTGCAATTCACCTGTCACTGACCCCGACCCTTACACTAGCCACACCCAAGTTACTTACCAACCACTCTGCAATTCACCATCTGGCAGGCATGACTCCACTCTCACACCACACTTACTTACCAATTGGCCACATAGACCCATCTGGAACTTACCAATGCTGCACCACAGTCACCTCGTGCCGATCCCGGGACTTGAACCCTGGTCACCTGGATGGAAGGCAGGAACTTACCCCCTGGACCACACTGGTTTCCATGTCAGTACCCTATCAAATCATCCCCATAACATGGTCTTCCGTTTCATGTGCAATGGAAGCCACAAGCACTGACACCAGGTGCTGTATGTTGGTCATAGATACTACTGCAGTGGTTCAGACCACCAAGGAGCTGTAGCTCAACGGTAAGTCTCGTGCCTCTGGAGTCAGAGGTTCTCCCAAGACCAGGGTTCAAGTCCTGCCAATGCGGTCTAAGGGACATGAGAGGGTACATTTTCAATCTGTGGTTTAATTTTCATTTGCTAATTTTTTATTCATTAGGAAAAACAGAGGAGAAAAGTGCCACTCTTTTGGCACGTGCGCCCAAAAATTATACATCTTTTCCTGAGGAGTCTGACCTTCCACAAACCTCCCTTTTTCTCAAGTAGGTGCAATAGGGACAATGCCTTATCTTCCCTTATAAATGTGTTTATTCTTAGTCCTTTAAATTCGGCGTACTTTAGAGCACAAATGTTGCCTCAGGTGTATATATGAGCACAAGAATGCAAGGAGGGTGTTATACTGATAGTAAAATAGGTTGGATGGTGGTGATTTTTCGTTTTGGTGAGAGCCGATCCCTCCAATCAGGTCTTTGATGCATGTGATGTTGGCTAGGATAAAGGTGAAGTAGGAGCTCTGGCTAATGAAATGAAGGGGAGATTTTGAGGCAAGTGAAACTCCCTTTATTAGGTGCAATAGGAAGCTAGAAAAATTGTTTTTCTCAAGAGGCAGAGAAGAGCAGTTAGACCTTTACTTCAGGAAGTCTTAATCATGCCTACTGAAGCAAGTGAAGGGATTGTGCTGACACAGCACAGTACAGCACTGGGCTGGGCTGGGCTGGGCTGGGCTGGGCTGGCACTGGGGCTTTAAGCAGCCCCTTCCTTCCTTCCTTTGAAGGAAGCCTACGAGCCCTCGAACGCACTCGAACGCCCAGGTTCTGTATAGAGGATGACTGCAGGCAAATTGGGACCCTGCTACATTAGGGTGACGTCCCCATCTGCGGCCTTCGAGTGGCAAAATCCTTAGCCTGAGATAGGTAGGCTGCTTTTGAATTTGGCTGAAGACCATTTGTTGGAGGCTGTATCACAGCGCAAGCCGGCGACTTTCTCAGAAGAAAGTAAGCATGGGAGGACATTATTTGCATAGGACAGCCCTCTTCTAAGTCCCATCATTCTGTTGCAGTTGCCATGTAGCGTTACTAGAGGGCAGCATTACGAACATAAGAGCACACCAAGGCTTTTCTTCTGCTTGCTCAGATACCTCTTGTTCATGTTTGTCTTGCAGGGCCTGCAGAGTCGAGGACTGCGATGACTGAGTGAATGAGTAATGAGGTACATGCTGGCCTGTATTTGTGGAGAAAGGGGAATGTTTGGAAGGAAAACAGCCAGACGAAAGTGTCAAAGCATACGTGTTTGCTGAGTGATTGAGTGAGTGTCACCTGGCTCTTTGAATGGACATGTGAGAGAGGAACATGCAGCTCCATTGTCCTCAGATGAGAGAGGAAGCACAGATGAATATTTTCCTCAAATAAAAACAATTACACCACCACGAAGCTGACAAGAGCGATATGCTGCTTTGCAGGTGTAAGGATTTGCCATGTTTGGTGCATAAATATGCATGGTTAGCGAGGTTTTTCTCAGAACGTCAGCAGCGCACCCTTTAGTTTTATCCTTAGGCCAGAAATATCAGGCACTCCTTTGGGATAAGAGGCCAAGAAATCCTTTGGGAAGCTTGCTCCAGTCATCTGAAGGAAAGAAATACACTGGGGAAAAGTTACAGAGGGAGCCAGGCTGCACAACATTTGGTCATGGTTCGATAGAAATCTTTAGCAAGGACTTTTGACCACCCCTCGCTGTGGGACCTGGATGCCCATACCTCTTGTTCATGTTCGTCTTGCAGGGCCTGCAGAGTCGAGGACTGCGATGACTGAGTGAATGAGTAATGAGGTACATGCTGGCCTGTATTTGTGGTGAAAGGGGAATGTTTGGAAGGAAAACAGCCAGACGAAAGTGTCAAAGCATACGTGTTTGCTGAGTGATTGAGTGAGTGTCACCTGGCTCTTTGAATGGACATGTGAGAGAGGAACATGCAGCTCCATTGTCCTCAGATGAGAGAGGAAGCACAGATGAATATTTTCCTCAAATAAAAACAATTACACCACCACGAAGCTGACAAGAGTGATATGCTGCTTTGCAGGTGTAAGGATTTGCCATGTTTGGTGCATAAATATGCATGGTTAGCGAGGTTTTTCTCAGAACGTCAGCAGCGCACCCTTTAGTATTATCCTTAGGCCAGAAATATCAGGCACTCCTTTGGGGTAAGAGGCCAAGAAATCCTTTGGGAAGCTTGCTCCAGTCATCTGAAGGATAGAAATACACTGGGGAAAAGTTACAGAGGGAGCCAGGCTGCACAACATTTAGTCATGGTTCGATAGAAATCTTTAGCAAGGACTTTGGACCACCCCTCGCTGTGGGACCTGGATGCCCATACCTCTTGTTCATGTTCGTCGTGCAGGGCCTGCAGAGTCGAGGACTGCGATGACTGAGTGAATGAGTAATGAGGTACATGCTGGCCTGTATTTGTGGTGAAAGGGGAATGTTTGGAAGGAAAACAGCCAGACGAAAGTGTCAAAGCATACGTGTTTGCTGAGTGATTGAGTGAGTGTCACCTGGCTCTTTGAATGGACATGTGAGAGAAAAACATGCAGCTCCATTGTCCTCAGATGAGAGAGGAAGCACAGATGAATATTTTCCTCAAATAAAAACACTTACACCACCACGAAGCTGACAAGAGCGATATGCTGCTTTGCAGGTGTAAGGATTTGCCATGTTTGGTGCATAAATATGCATGGTTAGCGAGGTTTTTCTCAGAACGTCAGCAGCGCACCCTTTAGTATTATCCTTAGGCCAGAAATATCAGGCACTCCTTTGGGGTATGAGGCCAAGAAATCCTTTGGGAAGCTTGCTCCAGTCATCTGAAGGATAGAAAAACACTGGGGAAAAGTTACAGAGGGAGCCAGGCTGCACAACATTTGGTCATGGTTCGATAGAAATCTTTAGCAAGGACTTTTGACCACCCCTCGCTGTGGGACCTGGATGCCCATACCTCTGTGGCTCTGACACCTTTTTTGACCTCTGGATAGCACCGTCTCATTACCCCTCAAACATTCCCTCTGAGTACCCCAGCTTTGGTAGTGCACCAACACGTTTCAATCCCTTGAGTGACTACAGACACCCTTCCTATGTGCTCTCCATTTACATTCCGTCAGTAACCCAGGTGCTTCTGTCACTGTTCAGTCTCAAGTGGCCGGTTGGATGCACATTGCTCGGATGTACAGGCACTTACCACTCGGTACAGCCCTCTCAGCACACACAGACCACACTTCTTTAAATCATAAATACATGTTCTGACTAACAGTAATGCTGTGCCTTCCCTCTGTAGATCATACCCAACGTAAGAAGGACAAATAAATTGAAGAGCGTACCAAACTCTCAACAGACACTGCCAGAACATGTGCTGCTGCCTATTTGCATGCCATGATTATTCTCTATGACCCATCCAACTACTTTCCACATGTACCCTTTCCCTGCCTCATTCATCTGCTCCAATGCCCCTATTTATTTAACAAATGTTAGTGCTCTCAGATATCATAGCGGGAATCTCTATAGCATCTCTTGCCAATAGAAATATCCCAAGGGTCCCTATAACATGCCGCACGGAGGGAAGGGGAGGCAGAAAAATCTTGGTGAGCACCACCTGCAAAAATTCCACGACATGCTCCTTGTTGTACCTTTCAATACAATAACTGCAGTTGGATTGTATGGTGCCCCCCCTTGGGGTTGGTAATGGAACTGTCACATACCTGTTTGCCCCAAATCCCCCCTGTTGCCCCTATCCTTTCGGGGTGCATCCCATAAAGGAGGAGGGGAGCAATAAAAAGTAAGGGTAGCCTCCCAAAAATTGCCCAGAAGTCATGTCATTCTGTGCACCCCATCGCCCTTCATAATGCACTCCCAACCCCCTTTTAAAAGTGCTCCCCCAAATTTGACAGCACCCCCCCAAAATCAGAGAGAGTAGGGGGGTGCAGTAAAAAACACATTTTGGGGCTCCTCACTATATGTCATTAATCTCTAACCCCCACCCACTACATCTGTTCCCCTTCTTTTATCTGTCACTGACCCCACCCCTTGCACTAGCCACACCCATGTTACCAACCACTCTGCAATTCACCTGTCACTGACCCCGCCCTTTGCACTAGCCACACCCATTTAACTTACCAACCACTCTGCAATTAACCTGTCACTGACCCCGCCCCTTGCACTAGCCACACCCATGTTACTTACCAACCACTCTGCAATTCACCTGTCACTGACCCCGCCCTTTGCACTAGCCACATCCATTTAACTTACCAACCACTCTGCAATTCACCTGTCACTGACCCCGCCCCTTGCACTAGCCACACCCAAGTTACTTACCAACCACTCTGCAATTCACCTGTCACTGACCCCGACCCCACCCGTTGCACTAGCCACACCCATGTTACTTACCAACCACTCTGCAACTCACCTGTCACTGACCCCGCCCCTTGCACTAGCCACACCCATTTAACTTACCAACCACTCTGCAATTCACCTGTCACTGACCCCACCCCTTGCACTAGCCACACCCATTTAACTTACCAACCACTCTGCAATTCACCTGTCACTGACCCCGCCCTTTGCACTAGCCACACCCATGTTACTTACCAACCACTCTGCAATTCACCTGTCACTGACCCCGCCCTTTGCACTAGCCACACCTATTTAACTTACCAACCACTCTGCAATTCACCTGTCACTGACCCCGCCCCTTGCACTAGCCACACCCAAGTTACTTACCAACCACTCTGCAATTCACCTGTCACTGACCCCGACCCTTGCACTAGCCACACCCATGTTACTTACCAACCACTCTGCAATTCACCTGTCACTGACCCCGCCCTTTGCATTAGCCACACCCATTTAACTTACCAACCACTCTGCAATTCACCTGTCACTGATCCCCCGCCCCTTGCACTAGCCACACCCATGTTACTTACCAACCACTCTGCAACTCACCTGTCACTGACCCCGCCCCTTGCACTAGCCACACCCATGTTACTTACCAACCACTCTGCAAATCACCTGTCACTGACCCGCCCTTTGCACTAGCCACACCCAAGTTACTTACCAACCACTCTGCAATTCACCTGTCACTGACCCCGACCCTTACACTAGCCACACCCAAGTTACTTACCAACCACTCTGCAATTCACCATCTGGCAGGCATGACTCCACTCTCACACCACACTTACTTACCAATTGGCCACATAGACCCATCTGGAACTTACCTCTGCTGCACCACAGTCACCTCGTGCCGATCCCGGGACTTGAACCCTGGTCACCTGGATGGAAGGCAGGAACTTACCCCCTGGACCACACTGGTTTCCATGTCAGTACCCTATCAAATCATCCCCATAACATGGTCTTCCGTTTCATGTGCAATGGAAGCCACAAGCACTGACACCAGGTGCTGTATGTTGGTCATAGATACTACTGCAGTGGTTCAGACCACCAAGGAGCTGTAGCTCAACGGTAAGTCTCGTGCCTCTGGTGTCAGAGGTTCTCCCAAGACCAGGGTTCAAGTCCTGCCAATGCGGTCTAAGGGACATGAGAGGGTACATTTTCAATCTGTGGTTTAATTTTCATTTGCTAATTTTTTATTCACTTGGAAAAACAGAGGAGAAAAGTGCCACTCTTTTGGCACGTGCGCCCAAAAATTATACATCTTTTCCTGAGGAGTCTGACCTTCCACAAACCTCCCTTTTTCTCAAGTAGGTGCAATAGGGACAATGCCTTATCTTCCCTTATAAATGTGTTTATTCTTAGTCCTTTAAATTCGGCGTACTTTAGAGCACAAATGTTGCCTCAGGTGTATATATGAGCACAAGAATGCAAGGAGGGTGTTATACTGATAGTAAAATAGGTTGGATGGTGGTGATTTTTCGTTTTGGTGAGAGCCGATCCCTCCAATCAGGTCTTTGATGCATGTGATGTTGGCTAGGATAAAGGTGAAGTAGGAGCTCTGGCTAATGAAATGAAGGGGAGATTTTGAGGCAAGTGAAACTCCCTTTATTAGGTGCAATAGGAAGCTAGAAAAATTGTTTTTCTCAAGAGGCAGAGAAGAGCAGTTAGACCTTTACTTCAGGAAGTCTTAATCATGCCTACTGAAGCAAGTGAAGGGATTGTGCTGACACAGCACAGTACAGCACTGGGCTGGGCTGGGCTGGGCTGGGCTGGGCTGGGCTGGCACTGGGGCTTTAAGCAGCCCCTTCCTTCCTTCCTTTGAAGGAAGCCTACGAGCCCTCGAACGCACTCGAACGCCCAGGTTCTGTATAGAGGATGACTGCAGGCAAATTGGGACCCTGCTACATTAGGGTGACGTCCCCATCTGCGGCCTTCGAGTGGCAAAATCCTTAGCCTGAGATAGGTAGGCTGCTTTTGAATTTGGCTGAAGACCATTTGTTGGAGGCTGTATCACAGCGCAAGCCGGCGACTTTCTCAGAAGAAAGTAAGCATGGGAGGACATTATTTGCATAGGACAGCCCTCTTCTAAGTCCCATCATTCTGTTGCAGTTGCCATGTAGCGTTACTAGAGGGCAGCATTACGAACATAAGAGCACACCAAGGCTTTTCTTCTGCTTGCTCAGATACCTCTTGTTCATGTTTGTCTTGCAGGGCCTGCAGAGTCGAGGACTGCGATGACTGAGTGAATGAGTAATGAGGTACATGCTGGCCTGTATTTGTGGAGAAAGGGGAATGTTTGGAAGGAAAACAGCCAGACGAAAGTGTCAAAGCATACGTGTTTGCTGAGTGATTGAGTGAGTGTCACCTGGCTCTTTGAATGGACATGTGAGAGAGGAACATGCAGCTCCATTGTCCTCAGATGAGAGAGGAAGCACAGATGAATATTTTCCTCAAATAAAAACAATTACACCACCACGAAGCTGACAAGAGCGATATGCTGCTTTGCAGGTGTAAGGATTTGCCATGTTTGGTGCATAAATATGCATGGTTAGCGAGGTTTTTCTCAGAACGTCAGCAGCGCACCCTTTAGTTTTATCCTTAGGCCAGAAATATCAGGCACTCCTTTGGGATAAGAGGCCAAGAAATCCTTTGGGAAGCTTGCTCCAGTCATCTGAAGGAAAGAAATACACTGGGGAAAAGTTACAGAGGGAGCCAGGCTGCACAACATTTGGTCATGGTTCGATAGAAATCTTTAGCAAGGACTTTTGACCACCCCTCGCTGTGGGACCTGGATGCCCATACCTCTTGTTCATGTTCGTCTTGCAGGGCCTGCAGAGTCGAGGACTGCGATGACTGAGTGAATGAGTAATGAGGTACATGCTGGCCTGTATTTGTGGTGAAAGGGGAATGTTTGGAAGGAAAACAGCCAGACGAAAGTGTCAAAGCATACGTGTTTGCTGAGTGATTGAGTGAGTGTCACCTGGCTCTTTGAATGGACATGTGAGAGAGGAACATGCAGCTCCATTGTCCTCAGATGAGAGAGGAAGCACAGATGAATATTTTCCTCAAATAAAAACAATTACACCACCACGAAGCTGACAAGAGTGATATGCTGCTTTGCAGGTGTAAGGATTTGCCATGTTTGGTGCATAAATATGCATGGTTAGCGAGGTTTTTCTCAGAACGTCAGCAGCGCACCCTTTAGTATTATCCTTAGGCCAGAAATATCAGGCACTCCTTTGGGGTAAGAGGCCAAGAAATCCTTTGGGAAGCTTGCTCCAGTCATCTGAAGGATAGAAATACACTGGGGAAAAGTTACAGAGGGAGCCAGGCTGCACAACATTTAGTCATGGTTCGATAGAAATCTTTAGCAAGGACTTTTGACCACCCCTCGCTGTGGGACCTGGATGCCCATACCTCTTGTTCATGTTCGTCGTGCAGGGCCTGCAGAGTCGAGGACTGCGATGACTGAGTGAATGAGTAATGAGGTACATGCTGGCCTGTATTTGTGGTGAAAGGGGAATGTTTGGAAGGAAAACAGCCAGACGAAAGTGTCAAAGCATACGTGTTTGCTGAGTGATTGAGTGAGTGTCACCTGGCTCTTTGAATGGACATGTGAGAGAAAAACATGCAGCTCCATTGTCCTCAGATGAGAGAGGAAGCACAGATGAATATTTTCCTCAAATAAAAACACTTACACCACCACGAAGCTGACAAGAGCGATATGCTGCTTTGCAGGTGTAAGGATTTGCCATGTTTGGTGCATAAATATGCATGGTTAGCGAGGTTTTTCTCAGAACGTCAGCAGCGCACCCTTTAGTATTATCCTTAGGCCAGAAATATCAGGCACTCCTTTGGGGTATGAGGCCAAGAAATCCTTTGGGAAGCTTGCTCCAGTCATCTGAAGGATAGAAAAACACTGGGGAAAAGTTACAGAGGGAGCCAGGCTGCACAACATTTGGTCATGGTTCGATAGAAATCTTTAGCAAGGACTTTTGACCACCCCTCGCTGTGGGACCTGGATGCCCATACCTCTGTGGCTCTGACACCTTTTTTGACCTCTGGATAGCACCGTCTCATTACCCCTCAAACATTCCCTCTGAGTACCCCAGCTTTGGTAGTGCACCAACACGTTTCAATCCCTTGAGTGACTACAGACACCCTTCCTATGTGCTCTCCATTTACATTCCGTCAGTAACCCAGGTGCTTCTGTCACTGTTCAGTCTCAAGTGGCCGGTTGGATGCACATTGCTCGGATGTACAGGCACTTACCACTCGGTACAGCCCTCTCAGCACACACAGACCACACTTCTTTAAATCATAAATACATGTTCTGACTAACAGTAATGCTGTGCCTTCCCTCTGTAGATCATACCCAACGTAAGAAGGACAAATAAATTGAAGAGCGTACCAAACTCTCAACAGACACTGCCAGAACATGTGCTGCTGCCTATTTGCATGCCATGATTATTCTCTATGACCCATCCAACTACTTTCCACATGTACCCTTTCCCTGCCTCATTCATCTGCTCCAATGCCCCTATTTATTTAACAAATGTTAGTGCTCTCAGATATCATAGCGGGAATCTCTATAGCATCTCTTGCCAATAGAAATATCCCAAGGGTCCCTATAACATGCCGCACGGAGGGAAGGGGAGGCAGAAAAATCTTGGTGAGCACCACCTGCAAAAATTCCACGACATGCTCCTTGTTGTACCTTTCAATACAATAACTGCAGTTGGATTGTATGGTGCCCCCCCTTGGGGTTGGTAATGGAACTGTCACATACCTGTTTGCCCCAAATCCCCCCTGTTGCCCCTATCCTTTCGGGGTGCATCCCATAAAGGAGGAGGGGAGCAATAAAAAGTAAGGGTAGCCTCCCAAAAATTGCCCAGAAGTCATGTCATTCTGTGCACCCCATCGCCCTTCATAATGCACTCCCAACCCCCTTTTAAAAGTGCTCCCCCAAATTTGACAGCACCCCCCCAAAATCAGAGAGAGTAGGGGGGTGCAGTAAAAAACACATTTTGGGGCTCCTCACTATATGTCATTAATCTCTAACCCCCACCCACTACATCTGTTCCCCTTCTTTTATCTGTCACTGACCCCACCCCTTGCACTAGCCACACCCATGTTACCAACCACTCTGCAATTCACCTGTCACTGACCCCGCCCTTTGCACTAGCCACACCCATTTAACTTACCAACCACTCTGCAATTAACCTGTCACTGACCCCGCCCCTTGCACTAGCCACACCCATGTTACTTACCAACCACTCTGCAATTCACCTGTCACTGACCCCGCCCTTTGCACTAGCCACATCCATTTAACTTACCAACCACTCTGCAATTCACCTGTCACTGACCCCGCCCCTTGCACTAGCCACACCCAAGTTACTTACCAACCACTCTGCAATTCACCTGTCACTGACCCCGACCCCACCCGTTGCACTAGCCACACCCATGTTACTTACCAACCACTCTGCAACTCACCTGTCACTGACCCCGCCCCTTGCACTAGCCACACCCATTTAACTTACCAACCACTCTGCAATTCACCTGTCACTGACCCCACCCCTTGCACTAGCCACACCCATTTAACTTACCAACCACTCTGCAATTCACCTGTCACTGACCCCGCCCTTTGCACTAGCCACACCCATGTTACTTACCAACCACTCTGCAATTCACCTGTCACTGACCCCGCCCTTTGCACTAGCCACACCTATTTAACTTACCAACCACTCTGCAATTCACCTGTCACTGACCCCGCCCCTTGCACTAGCCACACCCAAGTTACTTACCAACCACTCTGCAATTCACCTGTCACTGACCCCGACCCTTGCACTAGCCACACCCATGTTACTTACCAACCACTCTGCAATTCACCTGTCACTGACCCCGCCCTTTGCATTAGCCACACCCATTTAACTTACCAACCACTCTGCAATTCACCTGTCACTGATCCCCCGCCCCTTGCACTAGCCACACCCATGTTACTTACCAACCACTCTGCAACTCACCTGTCACTGACCCCGCCCCTTGCACTAGCCACACCCATGTTACTTACCAACCACTCTGCAAATCACCTGTCACTGACCCGCCCTTTGCACTAGCCACACCCAAGTTACTTACCAACCACTCTGCAATTCACCTGTCACTGACCCCGACCCTTACACTAGCCACACCCAAGTTACTTACCAACCACTCTGCAATTCACCATCTGGCAGGCATGACTCCACTCTCACACCACACTTACTTACCAATTGGCCACATAGACCCATCTGGAACTTACCTCTGCTGCACCACAGTCACCTCGTGCCGATCCCGGGACTTGAACCCTGGTCACCTGGATGGAAGGCAGGAACTTACCCCCTGGACCACACTGGTTTCCATGTCAGTACCCTATCAAATCATCCCCATAACATGGTCTTCCGTTTCATGTGCAATGGAAGCCACAAGCACTGACACCAGGTGCTGTATGTTGGTCATAGATACTACTGCAGTGGTTCAGACCACCAAGGAGCTGTAGCTCAACGGTAAGTCTCGTGCCTCTGGTGTCAGAGGTTCTCCCAAGACCAGGGTTCAAGTCCTGCCAATGCGGTCTAAGGGACATGAGAGGGTACATTTTCAATCTGTGGTTTAATTTTCATTTGCTAATTTTTTATTCACTTGGAAAAACAGAGGAGAAAAGTGCCACTCTTTTGGCACGTGCGCCCAAAAATTATACATCTTTTCCTGAGGAGTCTGACCTTCCACAAACCTCCCTTTTTCTCAAGTAGGTGCAATAGGGACAATGCCTTATCTTCCCTTATAAATGTGTTTATTCTTAGTCCTTTAAATTCGGCGTACTTTAGAGCACAAATGTTGCCTCAGGTGTATATATGAGCACAAGAATGCAAGGAGGGTGTTATACTGATAGTAAAATAGGTTGGATGGTGGTGATTTTTCGTTTTGGTGAGAGCCGATCCCTCCAATCAGGTCTTTGATGCATGTGATGTTGGCTAGGATAAAGGTGAAGTAGGAGCTCTGGCTAATGAAATGAAGGGGAGATTTTGAGGCAAGTGAAACTCCCTTTATTAGGTGCAATAGGAAGCTAGAAAAATTGTTTTTCTCAAGAGGCAGAGAAGAGCAGTTAGACCTTTACTTCAGGAAGTCTTAATCATGCCTACTGAAGCAAGTGAAGGGATTGTGCTGACACAGCACAGTACAGCACTGGGCTGGGCTGGGCTGGGCTGGGCTGGGCTGGGCTGGCACTGGGGCTTTAAGCAGCCCCTTCCTTCCTTCCTTTGAAGGAAGCCTACGAGCCCTCGAACGCACTCGAACGCCCAGGTTCTGTATAGAGGATGACTGCAGGCAAATTGGGACCCTGCTACATTAGGGTGACGTCCCCATCTGCGGCCTTCGAGTGGCAAAATCCTTAGCCTGAGATAGGTAGGCTGCTTTTGAATTTGGCTGAAGACCATTTGTTGGAGGCTGTATCACAGCGCAAGCCGGCGACTTTCTCAGAAGAAAGTAAGCATGGGAGGACATTATTTGCATAGGACAGCCCTCTTCTAAGTCCCATCATTCTGTTGCAGTTGCCATGTAGCGTTACTAGAGGGCAGCATTACGAACATAAGAGCACACCAAGGCTTTTCTTCTGCTTGCTCAGATACCTCTTGTTCATGTTTGTCTTGCAGGGCCTGCAGAGTCGAGGACTGCGATGACTGAGTGAATGAGTAATGAGGTACATGCTGGCCTGTATTTGTGGAGAAAGGGGAATGTTTGGAAGGAAAACAGCCAGACGAAAGTGTCAAAGCATACGTGTTTGCTGAGTGATTGAGTGAGTGTCACCTGGCTCTTTGAATGGACATGTGAGAGAGGAACATGCAGCTCCATTGTCCTCAGATGAGAGAGGAAGCACAGATGAATATTTTCCTCAAATAAAAACAATTACACCACCACGAAGCTGACAAGAGCGATATGCTGCTTTGCAGGTGTAAGGATTTGCCATGTTTGGTGCATAAATATGCATGGTTAGCGAGGTTTTTCTCAGAACGTCAGCAGCGCACCCTTTAGTTTTATCCTTAGGCCAGAAATATCAGGCACTCCTTTGGGATAAGAGGCCAAGAAATCCTTTGGGAAGCTTGCTCCAGTCATCTGAAGGAAAGAAATACACTGGGGAAAAGTTACAGAGGGAGCCAGGCTGCACAACATTTGGTCATGGTTCGATAGAAATCTTTAGCAAGGACTTTTGACCACCCCTCGCTGTGGGACCTGGATGCCCATACCTCTTGTTCATGTTCGTCTTGCAGGGCCTGCAGAGTCGAGGACTGCGATGACTGAGTGAATGAGTAATGAGGTACATGCTGGCCTGTATTTGTGGTGAAAGGGGAATGTTTGGAAGGAAAACAGCCAGACGAAAGTGTCAAAGCATACGTGTTTGCTGAGTGATTGAGTGAGTGTCACCTGGCTCTTTGAATGGACATGTGAGAGAGGAACATGCAGCTCCATTGTCCTCAGATGAGAGAGGAAGCACAGATGAATATTTTCCTCAAATAAAAACAATTACACCACCACGAAGCTGACAAGAGTGATATGCTGCTTTGCAGGTGTAAGGATTTGCCATGTTTGGTGCATAAATATGCATGGTTAGCGAGGTTTTTCTCAGAACGTCAGCAGCGCACCCTTTAGTATTATCCTTAGGCCAGAAATATCAGGCACTCCTTTGGGGTAAGAGGCCAAGAAATCCTTTGGGAAGCTTGCTCCAGTCATCTGAAGGATAGAAATACACTGGGGAAAAGTTACAGAGGGAGCCAGGCTGCACAACATTTAGTCATGGTTCGATAGAAATCTTTAGCAAGGACTTTTGACCACCCCTCGCTGTGGGACCTGGATGCCCATACCTCTTGTTCATGTTCGTCGTGCAGGGCCTGCAGAGTCGAGGACTGCGATGACTGAGTGAATGAGTAATGAGGTACATGCTGGCCTGTATTTGTGGTGAAAGGGGAATGTTTGGAAGGAAAACAGCCAGACGAAAGTGTCAAAGCATACGTGTTTGCTGAGTGATTGAGTGAGTGTCACCTGGCTCTTTGAATGGACATGTGAGAGAAAAACATGCAGCTCCATTGTCCTCAGATGAGAGAGGAAGCACAGATGAATATTTTCCTCAAATAAAAACACTTACACCACCACGAAGCTGACAAGAGCGATATGCTGCTTTGCAGGTGTAAGGATTTGCCATGTTTGGTGCATAAATATGCATGGTTAGCGAGGTTTTTCTCAGAACGTCAGCAGCGCACCCTTTAGTATTATCCTTAGGCCAGAAATATCAGGCACTCCTTTGGGGTATGAGGCCAAGAAATCCTTTGGGAAGCTTGCTCCAGTCATCTGAAGGATAGAAAAACACTGGGGAAAAGTTACAGAGGGAGCCAGGCTGCACAACATTTGGTCATGGTTCGATAGAAATCTTTAGCAAGGACTTTTGACCACCCCTCGCTGTGGGACCTGGATGCCCATACCTCTGTGGCTCTGACACCTTTTTTGACCTCTGGATAGCACCGTCTCATTACCCCTCAAACATTCCCTCTGAGTACCCCAGCTTTGGTAGTGCACCAACACGTTTCAATCCCTTGAGTGACTACAGACACCCTTCCTATGTGCTCTCCATTTACATTCCGTCAGTAACCCAGGTGCTTCTGTCACTGTTCAGTCTCAAGTGGCCGGTTGGATGCACATTGCTCGGATGTACAGGCACTTACCACTCGGTACAGCCCTCTCAGCACACACAGACCACACTTCTTTAAATCATAAATACATGTTCTGACTAACAGTAATGCTGTGCCTTCCCTCTGTAGATCATACCCAACGTAAGAAGGACAAATAAATTGAAGAGCGTACCAAACTCTCAACAGACACTGCCAGAACATGTGCTGCTGCCTATTTGCATGCCATGATTATTCTCTATGACCCATCCAACTACTTTCCACATGTACCCTTTCCCTGCCTCATTCATCTGCTCCAATGCCCCTATTTATTTAACAAATGTTAGTGCTCTCAGATATCATAGCGGGAATCTCTATAGCATCTCTTGCCAATAGAAATATCCCAAGGGTCCCTATAACATGCCGCACGGAGGGAAGGGGAGGCAGAAAAATCTTGGTGAGCACCACCTGCAAAAATTCCACGACATGCTCCTTGTTGTACCTTTCAATACAATAACTGCAGTTGGATTGTATGGTGCCCCCCCTTGGGGTTGGTAATGGAACTGTCACATACCTGTTTGCCCCAAATCCCCCCTGTTGCCCCTATCCTTTCGGGGTGCATCCCATAAAGGAGGAGGGGAGCAATAAAAAGTAAGGGTAGCCTCCCAAAAATTGCCCAGAAGTCATGTCATTCTGTGCACCCCATCGCCCTTCATAATGCACTCCCAACCCCCTTTTAAAAGTGCTCCCCCAAATTTGACAGCACCCCCCCAAAATCAGAGAGAGTAGGGGGGTGCAGTAAAAAACACATTTTGGGGCTCCTCACTATATGTCATTAATCTCTAACCCCCACCCACTACATCTGTTCCCCTTCTTTTATCTGTCACTGACCCCACCCCTTGCACTAGCCACACCCATGTTACCAACCACTCTGCAATTCACCTGTCACTGACCCCGCCCTTTGCACTAGCCACACCCATTTAACTTACCAACCACTCTGCAATTAACCTGTCACTGACCCCGCCCCTTGCACTAGCCACACCCATGTTACTTACCAACCACTCTGCAATTCACCTGTCACTGACCCCGCCCTTTGCACTAGCCACATCCATTTAACTTACCAACCACTCTGCAATTCACCTGTCACTGACCCCGCCCCTTGCACTAGCCACACCCAAGTTACTTACCAACCACTCTGCAATTCACCTGTCACTGACCCCGACCCCACCCGTTGCACTAGCCACACCCATGTTACTTACCAACCACTCTGCAACTCACCTGTCACTGACCCCGCCCCTTGCACTAGCCACACCCATTTAACTTACCAACCACTCTGCAATTCACCTGTCACTGACCCCACCCCTTGCACTAGCCACACCCATTTAACTTACCAACCACTCTGCAATTCACCTGTCACTGACCCCGCCCTTTGCACTAGCCACACCCATGTTACTTACCAACCACTCTGCAATTCACCTGTCACTGACCCCGCCCTTTGCACTAGCCACACCTATTTAACTTACCAACCACTCTGCAATTCACCTGTCACTGACCCCGCCCCTTGCACTAGCCACACCCAAGTTACTTACCAACCACTCTGCAATTCACCTGTCACTGACCCCGACCCTTGCACTAGCCACACCCATGTTACTTACCAACCACTCTGCAATTCACCTGTCACTGACCCCGCCCTTTGCATTAGCCACACCCATTTAACTTACCAACCACTCTGCAATTCACCTGTCACTGATCCCCCGCCCCTTGCACTAGCCACACCCATGTTACTTACCAACCACTCTGCAACTCACCTGTCACTGACCCCGCCCCTTGCACTAGCCACACCCATGTTACTTACCAACCACTCTGCAAATCACCTGTCACTGACCCGCCCTTTGCACTAGCCACACCCAAGTTACTTACCAACCACTCTGCAATTCACCTGTCACTGACCCCGACCCTTACACTAGCCACACCCAAGTTACTTACCAACCACTCTGCAATTCACCATCTGGCAGGCATGACTCCACTCTCACACCACACTTACTTACCAATTGGCCACATAGACCCATCTGGAACTTACCTCTGCTGCACCACAGTCACCTCGTGCCGATCCCGGGACTTGAACCCTGGTCACCTGGATGGAAGGCAGGAACTTACCCCCTGGACCACACTGGTTTCCATGTCAGTACCCTATCAAATCATCCCCATAACATGGTCTTCCGTTTCATGTGCAATGGAAGCCACAAGCACTGACACCAGGTGCTGTATGTTGGTCATAGATACTACTGCAGTGGTTCAGACCACCAAGGAGCTGTAGCTCAACGGTAAGTCTCGTGCCTCTGGTGTCAGAGGTTCTCCCAAGACCAGGGTTCAAGTCCTGCCAATGCGGTCTAAGGGACATGAGAGGGTACATTTTCAATCTGTGGTTTAATTTTCATTTGCTAATTTTTTATTCACTTGGAAAAACAGAGGAGAAAAGTGCCACTCTTTTGGCACGTGCGCCCAAAAATTATACATCTTTTCCTGAGGAGTCTGACCTTCCACAAACCTCCCTTTTTCTCAAGTAGGTGCAATAGGGACAATGCCTTATCTTCCCTTATAAATGTGTTTATTCTTAGTCCTTTAAATTCGGCGTACTTTAGAGCACAAATGTTGCCTCAGGTGTATATATGAGCACAAGAATGCAAGGAGGGTGTTATACTGATAGTAAAATAGGTTGGATGGTGGTGATTTTTCGTTTTGGTGAGAGCCGATCCCTCCAATCAGGTCTTTGATGCATGTGATGTTGGCTAGGATAAAGGTGAAGTAGGAGCTCTGGCTAATGAAATGAAGGGGAGATTTTGAGGCAAGTGAAACTCCCTTTATTAGGTGCAATAGGAAGCTAGAAAAATTGTTTTTCTCAAGAGGCAGAGAAGAGCAGTTAGACCTTTGCTTCAGGAAGTCTTAATCATGCCTACTGAAGCAAGTGAAGGGATTGTGCTGACACAGCACAGTACAGTACGGCACTGGGCTGGGCTGGGCTGGGCTGGCACTGGGGCTTTAAGCAGCCCCTTCCTTCCTTCCTTCCTTTGAAGGAAGCCTACGAGCCCTCCATCGCCCTCGAACGCCCAGGTTCTGTATGGAGGATGACTGCAGGCAAATTGGGACCCTGCTACATTAGGGTGACGTCCCCATCTGCGGCCTTCGAGTGGCAAAATCCTTAGCCTGAGATAGGTAGGCTGCTTTTGAATTTGGCTGAAGACCATTTGTTGGAGGCTGTATCACAGCGCAAGCCGGCGACTTTCTCAGAAGAAAGTAAGCATGGGAGGACCTTATTTGCATAGGACAGCCCTCTTCTAAGTCCCATCAGTCTGTTGCAGTTGCCATGTAGCGTTACTAGAGGGCAGCATTACGAACATAAGAGCACACCAAGGCTTTTCTTCTGCTTGCTCAGATACCTCTTGTTCATGTTCGTCTTGCAGGGCCTGCAGAGTCGAGGACTGCGATGACTGAGTGAATGAGTAATGAGGTACATGCTGGCCTGTATTTGTGGTGAAAGGGGAATGTTTGGAAGGAAAACAGCCAGACGAAAGTGTCAAAGCATACGTGTTTGCTGAGTGATTGAGTGAGTGTCACCTGGCTCTTTGAATGGACATGTGAGAGAGGAACATGCAGCTCCATTGTCCTCAGATGAGAGAGAAAGCACAGATGAATATTTTCCTCAAATAAAAACAATTACACCACCACGAAGCTGACAAGAGCGATGTGCTGCTTTGCAGGTGTAAGGAGTTGCCATGTTTGGTGCATAAATATGCATGGTTAGCGAGGTTTTTCTCAGAACGTCAGCAGCGCACCCTTTAGTATTATCCTTAGGCCAGAAATATCAGGCACTCCTTTGGGGTATGAGGACAAGAAATCCTTTGGGAAGCTTGCTCCAGTCATCTGAAGGATAGAAAAACACTGGGGAAAAGTTACAGAGGGAGCCAGGCTGCACAACATTTGGTCATGGTTCGATAGAAATCTTTAGCAAGGACTTTTGACCACCCCTCGCTGTGGGACCTGGATGCCCATACCTCTGTGGCTCTGACACCTTTTTTGACCTCTGGATAGCACCGTCTCATTACCCCTCAAACATTCCCTCTGAGTACCCCAGCTTTGGTAGTGCACCAACACGTTTCAATCCCTTGAGTGACTACAGACACCCTTCCTATGTGCTCTCCATTTACATTCCGTCAGTAACCCAGGTGCTTCTGTCACTGTTCAGTCTCAAGTGGCCGGTTGGATGCACATTGCTCGGATGTACAGGCACTTACCACTCTGTACAGCCCTCTCAGCACCCACAGACCACACTTCTTTAAATCATAAATACATGTTCTGACTAACAGTAATGCTGTGCCTTCCCTCTGTAGATCATACCCAACGTAAGAAGGACAAATAAATTGAAGAGCGTACCAAACTCTCAACAGACACTGCCAGAACATGTGCTGCTGCCTATTTGCATGCCATGATTATTCTCTATGACCCATCCAACTACTTTCCACATGTACCCTTTCCCTGCCTCATTCAACTGCTCCAATGCCCCTATTTATTTAACAAATGTTAGTGCTCTCAGATATCATAGCGGGAATCTCTATACCATCTCTTGCCAATAGAAATATCCCAAGGGTCCCTATAACATGCCGCACGGAGGGAAGGGGAGGCGGAAAAATCTTGGTGAGCACCACCTGCAAAAATTCCACGACATGCTCCTTGTTGTACCTTTCAATACAATAACTGCAGTTGGATTGTATGGTGCCCCCCCTTGGGGTTGGTAAAGGAACTGTCACATACCTGTTTGCCCCAAATCCCCCCTGTTGCCCCTATCCTTTCGGGGTGCATCCCATAAAGGAGGAGGGGAGCAATAAAAAGTATGGGTAGCCTCCCAAAAATTGCCCAGAAGTCATGTCATTCTGTGCACCCCATCGCCCTTCATAATGCACTCCCAACCCCCTTTTAAAAGTGCTCCCCCAAATTTGACAGCATCCCCCCAAAATCAGAGAGTGTAGGGGGGTGCAGTAAAAAACACATTTTGGGGCTCCTCACTATATGTCATTAATCTCTAACCCCCACCCACTACATCTGTTCCCCTTCTTTTACCTGTCACTGACCCCGCCCCTTGAACTAGCCACACCCATTTAACTTACCAACCACTCTGCAATTCACCTGTCACTGACCCCACCCCTTGCACTAGCCACACCCATTTAACTTACCAACCACTCTGCAATTCACCTGTCACTGACCCCACCCCTTGCACTAGCCACGCCCATTTAACTTACCAACCACTCTGCAATTCACCTGTCACTGACCCCGCCCCTTGCACTAGCCACACCCATTTAACTTACCAACCACTCTGCAATTCACCTGTCACTGACCCCGCCCCTTGCACTAGCCACACCCATGTTACTTACCAACCACTCTGCAATTCACCTGTCACTGACCCCGCCCTTTGCACTAGCCACACCTATTTAACTTACCAACCACTCTGCAATTCACCTGTCACTGACCCCGCCCCTTGCACTAGCCACACCCAAGTTACTTACCAACCACTCTGCAACTCACCTGTCACTGACCCCGCCCTTTGCACTAGCCACACCTATTTAACTTACCAACCACTCTGCAATTCACCTGTCACTGACCCCGACCCTTGCACTAGCCACACCCATGTTACTTACCAACCACTCTGCAACTCACCTGTCACTGACCCCGCCCTTTGCACTAGCCACACCCATTTAACTTACCAACCACTCACCTGTCACTGACCCCGCCCTTTGCACTAGCCACACCCATTTAACTTACCAACCACTCTGCAACTCACCTGTCACTGACCCCGCCCTTTGCACTAGCCACACCCATTTAACTTACCAACCACTCTGCAATTCACCTGTCACTGACCCCACCCCTTGCACTAGCCACACCCATTTAACTTACCAACCACTCTGCAATTCACCTGTCACTGACCCCGCCCTTTGCACTAGCCACACCCATGTTACTTACCAACCACTCTGCAATTCACCTGTCACTGACCCCGCCCTTTGCACTAGCCACACCTATTTAACTTACCAACCACTCTGCAATTCACCTGTCACTGACCCCGCCCCTTGCACTAGCCACACCCAAGTTACTTACCAACCACTCTGCAATTCACCTGTCACTGACCCCGACCCTTGCACTAGCCACACCCATGTTACTTACCAACCACTCTGCAACTCACCTGTCACTGACCCCACCCTTTGCACTAGCCACACCTATTTAACTTACCAACCACTCTGCAATTCACCTGTCACTGACCCCGCCCCTTGCACTAGCCACACCCAAGTTACTTACCAACCACTCTGCAATTCACCTGTCACTGACCCCGACCCTTGCACTAGCCACACCCATGTTACTTACCAACCACTCTGCAACTCACCTGTCACTGACCCCGCCCTTTGCATTAGCCACACCCATTTAACTTACCAACCACTCTGCAATTCACCTGTCACTGATCCCCCGCCCCTTGCACTAGCCACACCCATGTTACTTACCAACCACTCTGCAACTCACCTGTCACTGACCCCGCCCCTTGCACTAGCCACACCCATGTTACTTACCAACCACTCTGCAAATCACCTGTCACTGACCCGCCCTTTGCACTAGCCACACCCAAGTTACTTACCAACCACTCTGCAATTCACCTGTCACTGACCCCGACCCTTACACTAGCCACACCCAAGTTACTTACCAACCACTCTGCAATTCACCATCTGGCAGGCATGACTCCACTCTCACACCACACTTACTTACCAATTGGCCACATAGACCCATCTGGAACTTACCTCTGCTGCACCACAGTCACCTCGTGCCGATCCCGGGACTTGAACCCTGGTCACCTGGATGGAAGGCAGGAACTTACCCCCTGGACCACACTGGTTTCCATGTCAGTACCCTATCAAATCATCCCCATAACATGGTCTTCCGTTTCATGTGCAATGGAAGCCACAAGCACTGACACCAGGTGCTGTATGTTGGTCATAGATACTACTGCAGTGGTTCAGACCACCAAGGAGCTGTAGCTCAACGGTAAGTCTCGTGCCTCTGGTGTCAGAGGTTCTCCCAAGACCAGGGTTCAAGTCCTGCCAATGCGGTCTAAGGGACATGAGAGGGTAAATTTTCAATCTGTGGTTTAATTTTCATTTGCTAATTTTTTATTCACTTGGAAAAACAGAGGAGAAAAGTGCCACTCTTTTGGCACGTGCGCCCAAAAATTATACATCTTTTCCTGAGGAGTCTGACCTTCCACAAACCTCCCTTTTTCTCAAGTAGGTGCAATAGGGACAATGCCTTATCTTCCCTTATAAATGTGTTTATTCTTAGTCCTTTAAATTCGGCGTACTTTAGAGCACAAATGTTGCCTCAGGTGTATATATGAGCACAAGAATGCAAGGAGGGTGTTATACTGATAGTAAAATAGGTTGGATGGTGGTGATTTTTCGTTTTGGTGAGAGCCGATCCCTCCAATCAGGTCTTTGATGCATGTGATGTTGGCTAGGATAAAGGTGAAGTAGGAGCTCTGGCTAATGAAATGAAGGGGAGATTTTGAGGCAAGTGAAACTCCCTTTATTAGGTGCAATAGGAAGCTAGAAAAATTGTTTTTCTCAAGAGGCAGAGAAGAGCAGTTAGACCTTTGCTTCAGGAAGTCTTAATCATGCCTACTGAAGCAAGTGAAGGGATTGTGCTGACACAGCACAGTACAGTACGGCACTGGGCTGGGCTGGGCTGGGCTGGCACTGGGGCTTTAAGCAGCCCCTTCCTTCCTTCCTTCCTTTGAAGGAAGCCTACGAGCCCTCCATCGCCCTCGAACGCCCAGGTTCTGTATGGAGGATGACTGCAGGCAAATTGGGACCCTGCTACATTAGGGTGACGTCCCCATCTGCGGCCTTCGAGTGGCAAAATCCTTAGCCTGAGATAGGTAGGCTGCTTTTGAATTTGGCTGAAGACCATTTGTTGGAGGCTGTATCACAGCGCAAGCCGGCGACTTTCTCAGAAGAAAGTAAGCATGGGAGGACCTTATTTGCATAGGACAGCCCTCTTCTAAGTCCCATCAGTCTGTTGCAGTTGCCATGTAGCGTTACTAGAGGGCAGCATTACGAACATAAGAGCACACCAAGGCTTTTCTTCTGCTTGCTCAGATACCTCTTGTTCATGTTCGTCTTGCAGGGCCTGCAGAGTCGAGGACTGCGATGACTGAGTGAATGAGTAATGAGGTACATGCTGGCCTGTATTTGTGGTGAAAGGGGAATGTTTGGAAGGAAAACAGCCAGACGAAAGTGTCAAAGCATACGTGTTTGCTGAGTGATTGAGTGAGTGTCACCTGGCTCTTTGAATGGACATGTGAGAGAGGAACATGCAGCTCCATTGTCCTCAGATGAGAGAGAAAGCACAGATGAATATTTTCCTCAAATAAAAACAATTACACCACCACGAAGCTGACAAGAGCGATGTGCTGCTTTGCAGGTGTAAGGAGTTGCCATGTTTGGTGCATAAATATGCATGGTTAGCGAGGTTTTTCTCAGAACGTCAGCAGCGCACCCTTTAGTATTATCCTTAGGCCAGAAATATCAGGCACTCCTTTGGGGTATGAGGACAAGAAATCCTTTGGGAAGCTTGCTCCAGTCATCTGAAGGATAGAAAAACACTGGGGAAAAGTTACAGAGGGAGCCAGGCTGCACAACATTTGGTCATGGTTCGATAGAAATCTTTAGCAAGGACTTTTGACCACCCCTCGCTGTGGGACCTGGATGCCCATACCTCTGTGGCTCTGACACCTTTTTTGACCTCTGGATAGCACCGTCTCATTACCCCTCAAACATTCCCTCTGAGTACCCCAGCTTTGGTAGTGCACCAACACGTTTCAATCCCTTGAGTGACTACAGACACCCTTCCTATGTGCTCTCCATTTACATTCCGTCAGTAACCCAGGTGCTTCTGTCACTGTTCAGTCTCAAGTGGCCGGTTGGATGCACATTGCTCGGATGTACAGGCACTTACCACTCTGTACAGCCCTCTCAGCACACACAGACCACACTTCTTTAAATCATAAATACATGTTCTGACTAACAGTAATGCTGTGCCTTCCCTCTGTAGATCATACCCAACGTAAGAAGGACAAATAAATTGAAGAGCGTACCAAACTCTCAACAGACACTGCCAGAACATGTGCTGCTGCCTATTTGCATGCCATGATTATTCTCTATGACCCATCCAACTACTTTCCACATGTACCCTTTCCCTGCCTCATTCAACTGCTCCAATGCCCCTATTTATTTAACAAATGTTAGTGCTCTCAGATATCATAGCGGGAATCTCTATACCATCTCTTGCCAATAGAAATATCCCAAGGGTCCCTATAACATGCCGCACGGAGGGAAGGGGAGGCGGAAAAATCTTGGTGAGCACCACCTGCAAAAATTCCACGACATGCTCCTTGTTGTACCTTTCAATACAATAACTGCAGTTGGATTGTATGGTGCCCCCCCTTGGGGTTGGTAAAGGAACTGTCACATACCTGTTTGCCCCAAATCCCCCCTGTTGCCCCTATCCTTTCGGGGTGCATCCCATAAAGGAGGAGGGGAGCAATAAAAAGTATGGGTAGCCTCCCAAAAATTGCCCAGAAGTCATGTCATTCTGTGCACCCCATCGCCCTTCATAATGCACTCCCAACCCCCTTTTAAAAGTGCTCCCCCAAATTTGACAGCATCCCCCCAAAATCAGAGAGTGTAGGGGGGTGCAGTAAAAAACACATTTTGGGGCTCCTCACTATATGTCATTAATCTCTAACCCCCACCCACTACATCTGTTCCCCTTCTTTTACCTGTCACTGACCCCGCCCCTTGAACTAGCCACACCCATTTAACTTACCAACCACTCTGCAATTCACCTGTCACTGACCCCACCCCTTGCACTAGCCACACCCATTTAACTTACCAACCACTCTGCAATTCACCTGTCACTGACCCCACCCACTAGCCACGCCCATTTAACTTACCAACCACTCTGCAATTCACCTGTCACTGACCCCGCCCCTTGCACTAGCCACACCCATTTAACTTACCAACCACTCTGCAATTCACCTGTCACTGACCCCGCCCCTTGCACTAGCCACACCCAAGTTACTTACCAACCACTCTGCAACTCACCTGTCACTGACCCCGCCCTTTGCACTAGCCACACCTATTTAACTTACCAACCACTCTGCAATTCACCTGTCACTGACCCCGACCCTTGCACTAGCCACACCCATGTTACTTACCAACCACTCTGCAACTCACCTGTCACTGACCCCGCCCTTTGCACTAGCCACACCCATTTAACTTACCAACCACTCTGCAACTCACCTGTCACTGACCCCGCCCTTTGCACTAGCCACACCCATTTAACTTACCAACCACTCTGCAATTCACCTGTCACTGATCCCCCGCCCCTTGCACTAGCCACACCCATGTTACTTACCAACCACTCTGCAACTCACCTGTCACTGACCCCGCTCCTTGCACTAGCCACACCCATGTTACTTACCAACCACTCTGCAACTCACCTGTCACTGACCCCGCCCTTTGCACTAGCCACACCCATTTAACTTACCAACCACTCTGCAACTCACCTGTCACTGACCCCGCCCTTTGCACTAGCCACACCCATTTACCTTACCAACCACTCTGCAATTCACCTGTCACTGATCCCCCGCCCCTTGCACTAGCCACACCCATGTTACTTACCAACCACTCTGCAACTCACCTGTCACTGACCCCGCCCCTCGCACTAGCCACACCCAAGTTACTTACCAACCACTCTGCAAATCACCTGTCACTGACCCCACCCTTTGCACTAGCCACACCCAAGTTACTTACCAACCACTCTGCAATACACCTGTCACTGACCCCGACCCTTACACTAGCCACACCCAAGTTACTTACCAACCACTCTGTAATTCACCATCTGGCAGGCATGACTCCACTCTCACACCACACTTACTTACCAATTGGCCACATAAACCCATCTGGAACTTACCTCTGCTGCACCACAGTCACCTCGTGCCGATCCCGGGACTTGAACCCAGGTCACCTGGATGGAAGGCAGGAACTTACCCCCTGGACCACACTGGTTTCCATGTTAGTACCCTATCAAATCGTCCCCATAACATGGTCTTCCGTTTCATGTGCAATGGAAGCCACAAGCACTGACACCAGGTGCTGTATGTTGGTCATAGATACTACTGCAGTGGTTCAGACCACCAAGGAGCTGTAGCTCAACGGTAAGTCTCGTGCCTCTGGTGTCAGAGGTTCTCCCAAGACCAGGGTTCAAGTCCTGCCAATGCGGTCTAAGGGACATGAGAGGGTACATTTTCAATCTGTGGTTTAATTTTCATTTGCTAATTTTTTATTCACTTGGAAAAACAGAGGAGAAAAGTGCCACTCTTTTGGCACGTGCGCCCAAAAATTATACATCTTTTCCTGAGGAGTCTGACCTTCCACAAACCTCCCTTTTTCTCAAGTAGGTGCAATAGGGACAATGCCTTATCTTCCCTTATAAATGTGTTTATTCTTAGTCCTTTAAATTCGGCGTACTTTAGAGCACAAATGTTGCCTCAGGTGTATATATGAGCACAAGAATGCAAGGAGGGTGTTATACTGATAGTAAAATAGGTTGGATGGTGGTGATTTTTCGTTTTGGTGAGAGCCGATCCCTCCAATCAGGTCTTTGATGCATGTGATGTTGGCTAGGATAAAGGTGAAGTAGGAGCTCTGGCTAATGAAATGAAGGGGAGATTTTGAGGCAAGTGAAACTCCCTTTATTAGGTGCAATAGGAAGCTAGAAAAATTGTTTTTCTCAAGAGGCAGAGAAGAGCAGTTAGACCTTTGCTTCAGGAAGTCTTAATCATGCCTACTGAAGCAAGTGAAGGGATTGTGCTGACACAGCACAGTACAGCACTGGGCTGGGCTGGGCTGGGCTGGGCTGGCACTGGGGCTTCAAGCAGCCCCTTCCTTCCTTCCTTTGAAGGAAGCCTACGAGCCTTCGAACGCACTCGAACGCCCAGGTTCTGTATAGAGGATGACTGCAGGCAAATTGGGACCCTGCTACATTAGGGTGACGTCCCCATCTGCGGCCTTCGAGTGGCAAAATCCTTAGCCTGAGATAGGTAGGCTGCTTTTGAATTTGGCTGAAGACCATTTGTTGGAGGCTGTATCACAGCGCAAGCCGGCGACTTTCTCAGAAGAAAGTAAGCATGGGAGGACATTATTTGCATAGGACAGCCCTCTTCTAAGTCCCATCATTCTGTTGCAGTTGCCATGTAGCGTTACTAGAGGGCAGCATTACGAACATAAGAGCACACCAAGGCTTTTCTTCTGCTTGCTCACATACCTCTTGTTCATGTTCGTCTTGCAGGGCCTGCAGAGTCAAGGACTGCGATGACTGAGTGAATGAGTAATGAGGTACATGCTGGCCTGTATTTGTGGTGAAAGGGGAATGTTTGGAAGGAAAACAGCCAGACGAAAGTGTCAAAGCATACGTGTTTGCTGAGTGATTGAGTGAGTGTCACCTGGCTCTTTGAATGGACATGTGAGAGAGGAACATGCAGCTCCATTGTCCTCAGATGAGAGAGGAAGCACAGATGAATATTTTCCTCAAATAAAAACAATTACACCACCACGAAGCTGACAAGAGCGATATGCTGCTTTGCAGGTGTAAGGATTTGCCATGTTTGGTGCATAAATATGCATGGTTAGCGAGGTTTTTCTCAGAACGTCAGCAGCGCACCCTTTAGTTTTATCCTTAGGCCAGAAATATCAGGCACTCCTTTGGGATAAGAGGCCAAGAAATCCTTTGGGAAGCTTGCTCCAGTCATCTGAAGGAAAGAAATACACTGGGGAAAAGTTACAGAGGGAGCCAGGCTGCACAACATTTGGTCATGGTTCGATAGAAATCTTTAGCAAGGACTTTTGACCACCCCTCGCTGTGGGACCTGGATGCCCATACCTCTTGTTCATGTTCGTCTTGCAGGGCCTGCAGAGTCGAGGACTGCGATGACTGAGTGAATGAGTAATGAGGTACATGCTGGCCTGTATTTGTGGTGAAAGGGGAATGTTTGGAAGGAAAACAGCCAGACGAAAGTGTCAAAGCATACGTGTTTGCTGAGTGATTGAGTGAGTGTCACCTGGCTCTTTGAATGGACATGTGAGAGAGGAACATGCAGCTCCATTGTCCTCAGATGAGAGAGGAAGCACAGATGAATATTTTCCTCAAATAAAAACAATTACACCACCACGAAGCTGACAAGAGTGATATGCTGCTTTGCAGGTGTAAGGATTTGCCATGTTTGGTGCATAAATATGCATGGTTAGCGAGGTTTTTCTCAGAACGTCAGCAGCGCACCCTTTAGTATTATCCTTAGGCCAGAAATATCAGGCACTCCTTTGGGGTAAGAGGCCAAGAAATCCTTTGGGAAGCTTGCTCCAGTCATCTGAAGGATAGAAATACACTGGGGAAAAGTTACAGAGGGAGCCAGGCTGCACAACATTTAGTCATGGTTCGATAGAAATCTTTAGCAAGGACTTTTGACCACCCCTCGCTGTGGGACCTGGATGCCCATACCTCTTGTTCATGTTCGTCGTGCAGGGCCTGCAGAGTCGAGGACTGCGATGACTGAGTGAATGAGTAATGAGGTACATGCTGGCCTGTATTTGTGGTGAAAGGGGAATGTTTGGAAGGAAAACAGCCAGACGAAAGTGTCAAAGCATACGTGTTTGCTGAGTGATTGAGTGAGTGTCACCTGGCTCTTTGAATGGACATGTGAGAGAAAAACATGCAGCTCCATTGTCCTCAGATGAGAGAGGAAGCACAGATGAATATTTTCCTCAAATAAAAACACTTACACCACCACGAAGCTGACAAGAGCGATATGCTGCTTTGCAGGTGTAAGGATTTGCCATGTTTGGTGCATAAATATGCATGGTTAGCGAGGTTTTTCTCAGAACGTCAGCAGCGCACCCTTTAGTATTATCCTTAGGCCAGAAATATCAGGCACTCCTTTGGGGTATGAGGCCAAGAAATCCTTTGGGAAGCTTGCTCCAGTCATCTGAAGGATAGAAAAACACTGGGGAAAAGTTACAGAGGGAGCCAGGCTGCACAACATTTGGTCATGGTTCGATAGAAATCTTTAGCAAGGACTTTTGACCACCCCTCGCTGTGGGACCTGGATGCCCATACCTCTGTGGCTCTGACACCTTTTTTGACCTCTGGATAGCACCGTCTCATTACCCCTCAAACATTCCCTCTGAGTACCCCAGCTTTGGTAGTGCACCAACACGTTTCAATCCCTTGAGTGACTACAGACACCCTTCCTATGTGCTCTCCATTTACATTCCGTCAGTAACCCAGGTGCTTCTGTCACTGTTCAGTCTCAAGTGGCCGGTTGGATGCACATTGCTCGGATGTACAGGCACTTACCACTCGGTACAGCCCTCTCAGCACACACAGACCACACTTCTTTAAATCATAAATACATGTTCTGACTAACAGTAATGCTGTGCCTTCCCTCTGTAGATCATACCCAACGTAAGAAGGACAAATAAATTGAAGAGCGTACCAAACTCTCAACAGACACTGCCAGAACATGTGCTGCTGCCTATTTGCATGCCATGATTATTCTCTATGACCCATCCAACTACTTTCCACATGTACCCTTTCCCTGCCTCATTCATCTGCTCCAATGCCCCTATTTATTTAACAAATGTTAGTGCTCTCAGATATCATAGCGGGAATCTCTATAGCATCTCTTGCCAATAGAAATATCCCAAGGGTCCCTATAACATGCCGCACGGAGGGAAGGGGAGGCAGAAAAATCTTGGTGAGCACCACCTGCAAAAATTCCACGACATGCTCCTTGTTGTACCTTTCAATACAATAACTGCAGTTGGATTGTATGGTGCCCCCCCTTGGGGTTGGTAATGGAACTGTCACATACCTGTTTGCCCCAAATCCCCCCTGTTGCCCCTATCCTTTCGGGGTGCATCCCATAAAGGAGGAGGGGAGCAATAAAAAGTAAGGGTAGCCTCCCAAAAATTGCCCAGAAGTCATGTCATTCTGTGCACCCCATCGCCCTTCATAATGCACTCCCAACCCCCTTTTAAAAGTGCTCCCCCAAATTTGACAGCACCCCCCCAAAATCAGAGAGAGTAGGGGGGTGCAGTAAAAAACACATTTTGGGGCTCCTCACTATATGTCATTAATCTCTAACCCCCACCCACTACATCTGTTCCCCTTCTTTTACCTGTCACTGACCCCACCCCTTGCACTAGCCACACCCATGTTACCAACCACTCTGCAATTCACCTGTCACTGACCCCGCCCTTTGCACTAGCCACACCCATTTAACTTACCAACCACTCTGCAATTCACCTGTCACTGACCCCGCCCCTTGCACTAGCCACACCCATGTTACTTACCAACCACTCTGCAATTCACCTGTCACTGACCCCGCCCTTTGCACTAGCCACATCCATTTAACTTACCAACCACTCTGCAATTCACCTGTCACTGACCCCGCCCCTTGCACTAGCCACACCCAAGTTACTTACCAACCACTCTGCAATTCACCTGTCACTGACCCCGACCCCACCCCTTGCACTAGCCACACCCATGTTACTTACCAACCACTCTGCAACTCACCTGTCACTGACCCCGCCCCTTGCACTAGCCACACCCATTTAACTTACCAACCACTCTGCAATTCACCTGTCACTGACCCCACCCCTTGCACTAGCCACACCCATTTAACTTACCAACCACTCTGCAATTCACCTGTCACTGACCCCGCCCTTTGCACTAGCCACACCCATGTTACTTACCAACCACTCTGCAATTCACCTGTGACTGACCCCGCCCTTTGCACTAGCCACACCTATTTAACTTACCGACCACTCTGCAATTCTCCTGTCACTGACCCCGCCCCTTGCACTAGCCACACCCAAGTTATTTACCAACCACTCTGCAATTCACCTGTCACTGACCCCGACCCTTGCACTAGCCACACCCATGTTACTTACCAACCACTCTGCAATTCACCTGTCACTGACCCCACCCTTTGCACTAGCCACACCTATTTAACTTACCAACCACTCTGCAATTCACCTGTCACTGACCCCGCCCCTTGCACTAGCCACACCCAAGTTACTTACCAACCACTCTGCAATTCACCTGTCACTGACCCCGACCCTTGCACTAGCCACACCCATGTTACTTACCAACCACTCTGCAACTCACCTGTCACTGACCCCGCCCTTTGCATTAGCCACACCCATTTAACTTACCAACCACTCTGCAATTCACCTGTCACTGATCCCCCGCCCCTTGCACTAGCCACACCCATGTTACTTACCAACCACTCTGCAACTCACCTGTCACTGACCCCGCCCCTTGCACTAGCCACACCCATGTTACTTACCAACCACTCTGCAAATCACCTGTCACTGACCCGCCCTTTGCACTAGCCACACCCAAGTTACTTACCAACCACTCTGCAATTCACCTGTCACTGACCCCGACCCTTACACTAGCCACACCCAAGTTACTTACCAACCACTCTGCAATTCACCATCTGGCAGGCATGACTCCACTCTCACACCACACTTACTTACCAATTGGCCACATAGACCCATCTGGAACTTACCTCTGCTGCACCACAGTCACCTCGTGCCGATCCCGGGACTTGAACCCTGGTCACCTGGATGGAAGGCAGGAACTTACCCCCTGGACCACACTGGTTTCCATGTCAGTACCCTATCAAATCATCCCCATAACATGGTCTTCCGTTTCATGTGCAATGGAAGCCACAAGCACTGACACCAGGTGCTGTATGTTGGTCATAGATACTACTGCAGTGGTTCAGACCACCAAGGAGCTGTAGCTCAACGGTAAGTCTCGTGCCTCTGGTGTCAGAGGTTCTCCCAAGACCAGGGTTCAAGTCCTGCCAATGCGGTCTAAGGGACATGAGAGGGTACATTTTCAATCTCTGGTTTAATTTTCATTTGCTAATTTTTTATTCACTTGGAAAAACAGAGGAGAAAAGTGCCACTCTTTTGGCACGTGCGCCCAAAAATTATACATCTTTTCCTGAGGAGTCTGACCTTCCACAAACCTCCCTTTTTCTCAAGTAGGTGCAATAGGGACAATGCCTTATCTTCCCTTATAAATGTGTTTATTCTTAGTCCTTTAAATTCGGCGTACTTTAGAGCACAAATGTTGCCTCAGGTGTATATATGAGCACAAGAATGCAAGGAGGGTGTTATACTGATAGTAAAATAGGTTGGATGGTGGTGATTTTTCGTTTTGGTGAGAGCCGATCCCTCCAATCAGGTCTTTGATGCATGTGATGTTGGCTAGGATAAAGGTGAAGTAGGAGCTCTGGCTAATGAAATGAAGGGGAGATTTTGAGGCAAGTGAAACTCCCTTTATTAGGTGCAATAGGAAGCTAGAAAAATTGTTTTTCTCAAGAGGCAGAGAAGAGCAGTTAGACCTTTGCTTCAGGAAGTCTTAATCATGCCTACTGAAGCAAGTGAAGGGATTGTGCTGACACAGCACAGTACAGTACGGCACTGGGCTGGGCTGGGCTGGGCTGGCACTGGGGCTTTAAGCAGCCCCTTCCTTCCTTCCTTCCTTTGAAGGAAGCCTACGAGCCCTCCAACGCCCTCGAACGCCCAGGTTCTGTATGGAGGATGACTGCAGGCAAATTGGGACCCTGCTACATTAGGGTGACGTCCCCATCTGCGGCCTTCGAGTGGCAAAATCCTTAGCCTGAGATAGGTAGGCTGCTTTTGAATTTGGCTGAAGACCATTTGTTGGAGGCTGTATCACAGCGCAAGCCGGCGACTTTCTCAGAAGAAAGTAAGCATGGGAGGACCTTATTTGCATAGGACAGCCCTCTTCTAAGTCCCATCATTCTGTTGCAGTTGCCATGTAGCGTTACTAGAGGGCAGCATTACGAACATAAGAGCACACCAAGGCTTTTCTTCTGCTTGCTCAGATACCTCTTGTTCATGTTCGTCTTGCAGGGCCTGCAGAGTCGAGGACTGCGATGACTGAGTGAATGAGTAATGAGGTACATGCTGGCCTGTATTTGTGGTGAAAGGGGAATGTTTGGAAGGAAAACAGCCAGACGAAAGTGTCAAAGCATACGTGTTTGCTGAGTGATTGAGTGAGTGTCACCTGGCTCTTTGAATGGACATGTGAGAGAGGAACATGCAGCTCCATTGTCCTCAGATGAGAGAGAAAGCACAGATGAATATTTTCCTCAAATAAAAACAATTACACCACCACGAAGCTGACAAGAGCGATGTGCTGCTTTGCAGGTGTAAGGAGTTGCCATGTTTGGTGCATAAATATGCATGGTTAGCGAGGTTTTTCTCAGAACGTCAGCAGCGCACCCTTTAGTATTATCCTTAGGCCAGAAATATCAGGCACTCCTTTGGGGTATGAGGACAAGAAATCCTTTGGGAAGCTTGCTCCAGTCATCTGAAGGATAGAAAAACACTGGGGAAAAGTTACAGAGGGAGCCAGGCTGCACAACATTTGGTCATGGTTCGATAGAAATCTTTAGCAAGGACTTTTGACCACCCCTCGCTGTGGGACCTGGATGCCCATACCTCTGTGGCTCTGACACCTTTTTTGACCTCTGGATAGCACCGTCTCATTACCCCTCAAACATTCCCTCTGAGTACCCCAGCTTTGGTAGTGCACCAACACGTTTCAATCCCTTGAGTGACTACAGACACCCTTCCTATGTGCTCTCCATTTACATTCCGTCAGTAACCCAGGTGCTTCTGTCACTGTTCAGTCTCAAGTGGCCGGTTGGATGCACATTGCTCGGATGTACAGGCACTTACCACTCTGTACAGCCCTCTCAGCACCCACAGACCACACTTCTTTAAATCATAAATACATGTTCTGACTAACAGTAATGCTGTGCCTTCCCTCTGTAGATCATACCCAACGTAAGAAGGACAAATAAATTGAAGAGCGTACCAAACTCTCAACAGACACTGCCAGAACATGTGCTGCTGCCTATTTGCATGCCATGATTATTCTCTATGACCCATCCAACTACTTTCCACATGTACCCTTTCCCTGCCTCATTCAACTGCTCCAATGCCCCTATTTATTTAACAAATGTTAGTGCTCTCAGATATCATAGCGGGAATCTCTATACCATCTCTTGCCAATAGAAATATCCCAAGGGTCCCTATAACATGCCGCACGGAGGGAAGGGGAGGCGGAAAAATCTTGGTGAGCACCACCTGCAAAAATTCCACGACATGCTCCTTGTTGTACCTTTCAATACAATAACTGCAGTTGGATTGTATGGTGCCCCCCCTTGGGGTTGGTAAAGGAACTGTCACATACCTGTTTGCCCCAAATCCCCCCTGTTGCCCCTATCCTTTCGGGGTGCATCCCATAAAGGAGGAGGGGAGCAATAAAAAGTATGGGTAGCTTCCCAAAAATTGCCCAGAAGTCATGTCATTCTGTGCACCCCATCGCCCTTCATAATGCACTCCCAACCCCCTTTTAAAAGTGCTCCCCCAAATTTGACAGCATCCCCCCAAAATCAGAGAGTGTAGGGGGGTGCAGTAAAAAACACATTTTGGGGCTCCTCACTATATGTCATTAATCTCTAACCCCCACCCACTACATCTGTTCCCCTTCTTTTACCTGTCACTGACCCCGCCCCTTGAACTAGCCACACCCATTTAACTTACCAACCACTCTGCAATTCACCTGTCACTGACCCCACCCCTTGCACTAGCCACACCCATTTAACTTACCAACCACTCTGCAATTCACCTGTCACTGACCCCACCCCTTGCACTAGCCACGCCCATTTAACTTACCAACCACTCTGCAATTCACCTGTCACTGACCCCGCCCCTTGCACTAGCCACACCCATTTAACTTACCAACCACTCTGCAATTCACCTGTCACTGACCCCGCCCCTTGCACTAGCCACACCCATTTAACTTACCAACCACTCTGCAATTCACCTGTCACTGACCCCGCCCTTTGCACTAGCCACACCCATGTTACTTACCAACCACTCTGCAATTCACCTGTCACTGACCCCGCCCTTTGCACTAGCCACACCTATTTAACTTACCAACCACTCTGCAATTCACCTGTCACTGACCCCGCCCCTTGCACTAGCCACACCCAAGTTACTTACCAACCACTCTGCAACTCACCTGTCACTGACCCCGCCCTTTGCACTAGCCACACCTATTTAACTTACCAACCACTCTGCAATTCACCTGTCACTGACCCCGACCCTTGCACTAGCCACACCCATGTTACTTACCAACCACTCTGCAACTCACCTGTCACTGACCCCGCCCTTTGCACTAGCCACACCCATTTAACTTACCAACCACTCTGCAACTCACCTGTCACTGACCCCGCCCTTTGCACTAGCCACACCCATTTAACTTACCAACCACTCTGCAACTCACCTGTCACTGACCCCGCCCTTTGCACTAGCCACACCCATTTACCTTACCAACCACTCTGCAATTCACCTGTCACTGATCCCCCGCCCCTTGCACTAGCCACACCCATGTTACTTACCAACCTCTCTGCAACTCACCTGTCACTGACCCCGCCCCTCGCACTAGCCACACCCATGTTACTTACCAACCACTCTGCAAATCACCTGTCACTGACCCCGCCCTTTGCACTAGCCACACCCAAGTTACTTACCAACCACTCTGCAATTCACCTGTCACTGACCCCGACCCTTACACTAGCCACACCCAAGTTACTTACCAACCACTCTGCAATTCACCATCTGGCAGGCATGACTCCACTCTCACACCACACTTACTTACCAATTGGCCACATAGACCCATCTGGAACTTACCTCTGCTGCACCACAGTCACCTCGTGCCGATCCCGGGACTTGAACCCTGGTCACCTGGATGGAAGGCAGGAACTTACCCCCTGGACCACACTGGTTTCCATGTCAGTACCCTATCAAATCATCCCCATAACATGGTCTTCCGTTTCATGTGCAATGGAAGCCACAAGCACTGACACCAGGTGCTGTATGTTGGTCATAGATACTACTGCAGTGGTTCAGACCACCAAGGAGCTGTAGCTCAACGGTAAGTCTCGTGCCTCTGGTGTCAGAGGTTCTCCCAAGACCAGGGTTCAAGTCCTGCCAATGCGGTCTAAGGGACATGAGAGGGTACATTTTCAATTTCTGGTTTAATTTTCATTTGCTAATTTTTTATTCACTTGGAAAAACAGAGGAGAAAAGTGCCACTCTTTTGGCACGTGCACCCAAAAATTATACATCTTTTCCTGAGGAGTCTGACCTTCCACAAACCTCCCTTTTTCTCAAGTAGGTGCAATAGGGACAATGCCTTATCTTCCCTTATAAATGTGTTTATTCTTAGTCCTTTAAATTCGGCGTACTTTAGAGCACAAATGTTGCCTCAGGTGTATATATGAGCACAAGAATGCAAGGAGGGTGTTATACTGATAGTAAAATAGGTTGGATGGTGGTGATTTTTCGTTTTGGTGAGAGCCGATCCATCCAATCAGGTCTTTGATGCATGTGATGTTGGCTAGGATAAAGGTGAAGTAGGAGCTCTGGCTAATGAAATGAAGGGGAGATTTTGAGGCAAGTGAAACTCCCTTTATTAGGTGCAATAGGAAGCTAGAAAAATTGTTTTTCTCAAGAGGCAGAGAAGAGCAGTTAGACCTTTGCTTCAGGAAGTCTTAATCATGCCTACTGAAGCAAGTGCAGGGATTGTGCTGACACAGCACAGTACAGTACAGTACGGAACTGGGCTGGGCTGGGCTGGGCTGGGCTGGCACTGGGGCTTTAAGCAGCCCCTTTCTTCCTTCCTTCCTTTGAAGGAAGCCTACGAGCCCTCCAACGCCCTCCAACGCCCAGGTTCTGTATAGAGGATGACTGCAGGCAAATGGGGACCCTGCTACATTAGGGTGACGTCCCCATCTGCGGCTTTCGAGTGGCAAAATCCTTAGCCTGAGATAGGTAGGCTGCTTTTGAATTTGGCTGAAGACCATTTGTTGGAGGCTGTATCACAGCGCAAGCCGGCGACTTTCTCAGAAGAAAGTAAGCATGGGAGGACATTATTTGCATAGGACAGCCCTCTTCTAAGTCCCATCATTCTGTTGCAGTTGCCATGTAGCGTTACTAGAGGGCAGCATTACGAACATAAGAGCACACCAAGGCTTTTCTTCTGCTTGCTCAGATACCTCTTGTTCATGTTCGTCTTGCAGGGCCTGCAGAGTCGAGGACTGCGATGACTGAGTGAATGAGTAATGAGGTACATGCTGGCCTGTATTTGTGGAGAAAGGGGAATGTTTGGAAGGAAAACAGCCAGACGAAAGTGTCAAAGCATACGTGTTTGCTGAGTGATTGAGTGAGTGTCCCCTGGCTCTTTGAATGGACATGTGAGAGAGGAACATGCAGCTCCATTGTCCTCAGATGAGAGAGGAAGCACAGATGAATATTTTCCTCAAATAAAAACAATTACACCACCACGAAGCTGACAAGAGCGATATGCTGCTTTGCAGGTGTAAGGATTTGCCATGTTTGGTGCATAAATATGCATGGTTAGCGAGGTTTTTCTCAGAACGTCAGCAGCGCACCCTTTAGTTTTATCCTTAGGCCAGAAATATCAGGCACTCCTTTGGGATAAGAGGCCAAGAAATCCTTTGGGAAGCTTGCTCCAGTCATCTGAAGGAAAGAAATACACTGGGGAAAAGTTACAGAGGGAGCCAGGCTGCACAACATTTGGTCATGGTTCGATAGAAATCTTTAGCAAGGACTTTTGACCACCCCTCGCTGTGGGACCTGGATGCCCATACCTCTTGTTCATGTTCGTCTTGCAGGGCCTGCAGAGTCGAGGACTGCGATGACTGAGTGAATGAGTAATGAGGTACATGCTGGCCTGTATTTGTGGTGAAAGGGGAATGTTTGGAAGGAAAACAGCCAGACGAAAGTGTCAAAGCATACGTGTTTGCTGAGTGATTGAGTGAGTGTCACCTGGCTCTTTGAATGGACATGTGAGAGAGGAACATGCAGCTCCATTGTCCTCAGATGAGAGAGGAAGCACAGATGAATATTTTCCTCAAATAAAAACAATTACACCACCACGAAGCTGACAAGAGCGATATGCTGCTTTGCAGGTGTAAGGATTTGCCATGTTTGGTGCATAAATATGCATGGTTAGCGAGGTTTTTCTCAGAACGTCAGCAGCGCACCCTTTAGTATTATCCTTAGGCCAGAAATATCAGGCACTCCTTTGGGGTAAGAGGCCAAGAAATCCTTTGGGAAGCTTGCTCCAGTCATCTGAAGGATAGAAATACACTGGGGAAAAGTTCCAGAGGGAGCCAGGCTGCACAACATTTAGTCATGGTTCGATAGAAATCTTTAGCAAGGACTTTTGACCACCCCTCGCTGTGGGACCTGGATGCCCATACCTCTTGTTCATGTTCGTCGTGCAGGGCCTGTAGAGTCGAGGACTGCGATGACTGAGTGAATGAGTAATGAGGTACATGCTGGCCTGTATTTGTGGTGAAAGGGGAATGTTTGGAAGGAAAACAGCCAGACGAAAGTGTCAAAGCATACGTGTTTGCTGAGTGATTGAGTGAGTGTCACCTGGCTCTTTGAATGGACATGTGAGAGAAAAACATGCAGCTCCATTGTCCTCAGATGAGAGAGGAAGCACAGATGAATATTTTCCTCAAATAAAACCACTTACACCACCACGAAGCTGACAAGAGCGATATGCTGCTTTGCAGGTGTAAGGATTTGCCATGTTTGGTGCATAAATATGCATGGTTAGCGAGGTTTTTCTCAGAACGTCAGCAGCGCACCCTTTAGTATTATCCTTAGGCCAGAAATATCAGGCACTCCTTTGGGGTATGAGGCCAAGAAATCCTTTGGGAAGCTTGCTCCAGTCATCTGAAGGATAGAAAAACACTGGGGAAAAGTTACAGAGGGAGCCAGGCTGCACAACATTTGGTCATGGTTCGATAGAAATCTTTAGCAAGGACTTTTGACCACCCCTCGCTGTGGGACCTGGATGCCCATACCTCTGTGGCTCTGACACCTTTTTTGACCTCTGGATAGCACCGTCTCATTACCCCTCAAACATTCCCTCTGAGTACCCCAGCTTTGGTAGTGCACCAACACGTTTCAATCCCTTGAGTGACTACAGACACCCTTCCTATGTGCTCTCCATTTACATTCCGTCAGTAACCCAGGTGCTTCTGTCACTGTTCAGTCTCAAGTGGCCGGTTGGATGCACATTGCTCGGATGTACAGGCACTTACCACTCTGTACAGCCCTCTCAGCACACACAGACCACACTTCTTTAAATCATAAATACATGTTCTGACTAACAGTAATGCTGTGCCTTCCCTCTGTAGATCATACCCAACGTAAGAAGGACAAATAAATTGAAGAGCGTACCAAACTCTCAACAGACACTGCCAGAACATGTGCTGCTGCCTATTTGCATGCCATGATTATTCTCTATGACCCATCCAACTACTTTCCACATGTACCCTTTCCCTGCCTCATTCATCTGCTCCAATGCCCCTATTTATTTAACAAATGTTAGTGCTCTCAGATATCATAGCGGGAATCTCTATAGCATCTCTTGCCAATAGAAATATCCCAAGGGTCCCTATAACATGCCGCACGGAGGGAAGGGGAGGCAGAAAAATCTTGGTGAGCACCACCTGCAAAAATTCCACGACATGCTCCTTGTTGTACCTTTCAATACAATAACTGCAGTTGGATTGTATGGTGCCCCCCCTTGGGGTTGGTAATGGAACTGTCACATACCTGTTTGCCCCAAATCCCCCCTGTTGCCCCTATCCTTTCGGGGTGCATCCCATAAAGGAGGAGGGGAGCAATAAAAAGTAAGGGTAGCCTCCCAAAAATTGCCCAGAAGTCATGTCATTCTGTGCACCCCATCGCCCTTCATAATGCACTCCCAACCCCCTTTTAAAAGTGCTCCCCCAAATTTGACAGCACCCCCCCAAAATCAGAGAGAGTAGGGGGGTGCAGTAAAAAACACATTTTGGGGCTCCTCTCTATATGTCATTAATCTCTAACCCCCACCCACTACATCTGTTCCCCTTCTTTTACCTGTCACTGACCCCACCCCTTGCACTAGCCACACCCATGTTACCAACCACTCTGCAATTCACCTGTCACTGACCCCGCCCTTTGCACTAGCCACACCCATTTAACTTACCAACCACTCTGCAATTCACCTGTCACTGACCCCGCCCCTTGCACTAGCCACACCCATGTTACTTACCAACCACTCTGCAATTCACCTGTCACTGACCCCGCCCTTTGCACTAGCCACATCCATTTAACTTACCAACCACTCTGCAATTCACCTGTCACTGACCCCGCCCCTTGCACTAGCCACACCCAAGTTACTTACCAACCACTCTGCAATTCACCTGTCACTGACCCCGACCCCACCCCTTGCATTAGCCACACCCATGTTACTTACCAACCACTCTGCAACTCACCTGTCACTGACCCCGCCCCTTGCACTAGCCACACCCATTTAACTTACCAACCACTCTGCAATTCACCTGTCACTGACCCCACCCCTTGCACTAGCCACACCCATTTAACTTACCAACCACTCTGCAATTCACCTGTCACTGACCCCGCCCTTTGCACTAGCCACACCCATGTTACTTACCAACCACTCTGCAATTCACCTGTCACTGACCCCGACCCTTGCACTAGCCACACCCATGTTACTTACCAACCACTCTGCAATTCACCTGTCACTGACCCCACCCTTTGCACTAGCCACACCTATTTAACTTACCAACCACTCTGCAATTCACCTGTCACTGACCCCGCCCCTTGCACTAGCCACACCCAAGTTACTTACCAACCACTCTGCAATTCACCTGTCACTGACCCCGACCCTTGCACTAGCCACACCCATGTTACTTACCAACCACTCTGCAACTCACCTGTCACTGACCCCGCCCTTTGCATTAGCCACACCCATTTAACTTACCAACCACTCTGCAATTCACCTGTCACTGATCCCCCGCCCCTTGCACTAGCCACACCCATGTTACTTACCAACCACTCTGCAACTCACCTGTCACTGACCCCGCCCCTTGCACTAGCCACACCCATGTTACTTACCAACCACTCTGCAAATCACCTGTCACTGACCCGCCCTTTGCACTAGCCACACCCAAGTTACTTACCAACCACTCTGCAATTCACCTGTCACTGACCCCGACCCTTACACTAGCCACACCCAAGTTACTTACCAACCACTCTGCAATTCACCATCTGGCAGGCATGACTCCACTCTCACACCACACTTACTTACCAATTGGCCACATAGACCCATCTGGAACTTACCTCTGCTGCACCACAGTCACCTCGTGCCGATCCCGGGACTTGAACCCTGGTCACCTGGATGGAAGGCAGGAACTTACCCCCTGGACCACACTGGTTTCCATGTCAGTACCCTATCAAATCATCCCCATAACATGGTCTTCCGTTTCATGTGCAATGGAAGCCACAAGCACTGACACCAGGTGCTGTATGTTGGTCATAGATACTACTGCAGTGGTTCAGACCACCAAGGAGCTGTAGCTCAACGGTAAGTCTCGTGCCTCTGGTGTCAGAGGTTCTCCCAAGACCAGGGTTCAAGTCCTGCCAATGCGGTCTAAGGGACATGAGAGGGTAAATTTTCAATCTGTGGTTTAATTTTCATTTGCTAATTTTTTATTCACTTGGAAAAACAGAGGAGAAAAGTGCCACTCTTTTGGCACGTGCGCCCAAAAATTATACATCTTTTCCTGAGGAGTCTGACCTTCCACAAACCTCCCTTTTTCTCAAGTAGGTGCAATAGGGACAATGCCTTATCTTCCCTTATAAATGTGTTTATTCTTAGTCCTTTAAATTCGGCGTACTTTAGAGCACAAATGTTGCCTCAGGTGTATATATGAGCACAAGAATGCAAGGAGGGTGTTATACTGATAGTAAAATAGGTTGGATGGTGGTGATTTTTCGTTTTGGTGAGAGCCGATCCCTCCAATCAGGTCTTTGATGCATGTGATGTTGGCTAGGATAAAGGTGAAGTAGGAGCTCTGGCTAATGAAATGAAGGGGAGATTTTGAGGCAAGTGAAACTCCCTTTATTAGGTGCAATAGGAAGCTAGAAAAATTGTTTTTCTCAAGAGGCAGAGAAGAGCAGTTAGACCTTTGCTTCAGGAAGTCTTAATCATGCCTACTGAAGCAAGTGAAGGGATTGTGCTGACACAGCACAGTACAGTACGGCACTGGGCTGGGCTGGGCTGGGCTGGCACTGGGGCTTTAAGCAGCCCCTTCCTTCCTTCCTTCCTTTGAAGGAAGCCTACGAGCCCTCCAACGCCCTCGAACGCCCAGGTTCTGTATGGAGGATGACTGCAGGCAAATTGGGACCCTGCTACATTAGGGTGACGTCCCCATCTGCGGCCTTCGAGTGGCAAAATCCTTAGCCTGAGATAGGTAGGCTGCTTTTGAATTTGGCTGAAGACCATTTGTTGGAGGCTGTATCACAGCGCAAGCCGGCGACTTTCTCAGAAGAAAGTAAGCATGGGAGGACCTTATTTGCATAGGACAGCCCTCTTCTAAGTCCCATCATTCTGTTGCAGTTGCCATGTAGCGTTACTAGAGGGCAGCATTACGAACATAAGAGCACACCAAGGCTTTTCTTCTGCTTGCTCAGATACCTCTTGTTCATGTTCGTCTTGCAGGGCCTGCAGAGTCGAGGACTGCGATGACTGAGTGAATGAGTAATGAGGTACATGCTGGCCTGTATTTGTGGTGAAAGGGGAATGTTTGGAAGGAAAACAGCCAGACGAAAGTGTCAAAGCATACGTGTTTGCTGAGTGATTGAGTGAGTGTCACCTGGCTCTTTGAATGGACATGTGAGAGAGGAACATGCAGCTCCATTGTCCTCAGATGAGAGAGAAAGCACAGATGAATATTTTCCTCAAATAAAAACAATTACACCACCACGAAGCTGACAAGAGCGATGTGCTGCTTTGCAGGTGTAAGGAGTTGCCATGTTTGGTGCATAAATATGCATGGTTAGCGAGGTTTTTCTCAGAACGTCAGCAGCGCACCCTTTAGTATTATCCTTAGGCCAGAAATATCAGGCACTCCTTTGGGGTATGAGGACAAGAAATCCTTTGGGAAGCTTGCTCCAGTCATCTGAAGGATAGAAAAACACTGGGGAAAAGTTACAGAGGGAGCCAGGCTGCACAACATTTGGTCATGGTTCGATAGAAATCTTTAGCAAGGACTTTTGACCACCCCTCGCTGTGGGACCTGGATGCCCATACCTCTGTGGCTCTGACACCTTTTTTGACCTCTGGATAGCACCGTCTCATTACCCCTCAAACATTCCCTCTGAGTACCCCAGCTTTGGTAGTGCACCAACACGTTTCAATCCCTTGAGTGACTACAGACACCCTTCCTATGTGCTCTCCATTTACATTCCGTCAGTAACCCAGGTGCTTCTGTCACTGTTCAGTCTCAAGTGGCCGGTTGGATGCACATTGCTCGGATGTACAGGCACTTACCACTCTGTACAGCCCTCTCAGCACCCACAGACCACACTTCTTTAAATCATAAATACATGTTCTGACTAACAGTAATGCTGTGCCTTCCCTCTGTAGATCATACCCAACGTAAGAAGGACAAATAAATTGAAGAGCGTACCAAACTCTCAACAGACACTGCCAGAACATGTGCTGCTGCCTATTTGCATGCCATGATTATTCTCTATGACCCATCCAACTACTTTCCACATGTACCCTTTCCCTGCCTCATTCAACTGCTCCAATGCCCCTATTTATTTAACAAATGTTAGTGCTCTCAGATATCATAGCGGGAATCTCTATACCATCTCTTGCCAATAGAAATATCCCAAGGGTCCCTATAACATGCCGCACGGAGGGAAGGGGAGGCGGAAAAATCTTGGTGAGCACCACCTGCAAAAATTCCACGACATGCTCCTTGTTGTACCTTTCAATACAATAACTGCAGTTGGATTGTATGGTGCCCCCCCTTGGGGTTGGTAAAGGAACTGTCACATACCTGTTTGCCCCAAATCCCCCCTGTTGCCCCTATCCTTTCGGGGTGCATCCCATAAAGGAGGAGGGGAGCAATAAAAAGTATGGGTAGCTTCCCAAAAATTGCCCAGAAGTCATGTCATTCTGTGCACCCCATCGCCCTTCATAATGCACTCCCAACCCCCTTTTAAAAGTGCTCCCCCAAATTTGACAGCATCCCCCCAAAATCAGAGAGTGTAGGGGGGTGCAGTAAAAAACACATTTTGGGGCTCCTCACTATATGTCATTAATCTCTAACCCCCACCCACTACATCTGTTCCCCTTCTTTTACCTGTCACTGACCCCGCCCCTTGAACTAGCCACACCCATTTAACTTACCAACCACTCTGCAATTCACCTGTCACTGACCCCACCCCTTGCACTAGCCACACCCATTTAACTTACCAACCACTCTGCAATTCACCTGTCACTGACCCCACCCCTTGCACTAGCCACGCCCATTTAACTTACCAACCACTCTGCAATTCACCTGTCACTGACCCCGCCCCTTGCACTAGCCACACCCATTTAACTTACCAACCACTCTGCAATTCACCTGTCACTGACCCCGCCCCTTGCACTAGCCACACCCATTTAACTTACCAACCACTCTGCAATTCACCTGTCACTGACCCCGCCCTTTGCACTAGCCACACCCATGTTACTTACCAACCACTCTGCAATTCACCTGTCACTGACCCCGCCCTTTGCACTAGCCACACCTATTTAACTTACCAACCACTCTGCAATTCACCTGTCACTGACCCCGCCCCTTGCACTAGCCACACCCAAGTTACTTACCAACCACTCTGCAACTCACCTGTCACTGACCCCGCCCTTTGCACTAGCCACACCCATTTAACTTACCAACCACTCTGCAATTCACCTGTCACTGATCCCCCGCCCCTTGCACTAGCCACACCGATGTTACTTACCAACCACTCTGCAACTCACCTGTCACTGACCCCGCTCCTTGCACTAGCCACACCCATGTTACTTACCAACCACTCTGCAACTCACCTGTCACTGACCCCGCCCTTTGCACTAGCCACACCCATTTAACTTACCAACCACTCTGCAACTCACCTGTCACTGACCCCGCCCTTTGCACTAGCCACACCCATTTACCTTACCAACCACTCTGCAATTCACCTGTCACTGATCCCCCGCCCCTTGCACTAGCCACACCCATGTTACTTACCAACCTCTCTGCAACTCACCTGTCACTGACCCCGCCCCTCGCACTAGCCACACCCATGTTACTTACCAACCACTCTGCAAATCACCTGTCACTGACCCCGCCCTTTGCACTAGCCACACCCAAGTTACTTACCAACCACTCTGCAATTCACCTGTCACTGACCCCGACCCTTACACTAGCCACACCCAAGTTACTTACCAACCACTCTGCAATTCACCATCTGGCAGGCATGACTCCACTCTCACACCACACTTACTTACCAATTGGCCACATAGACCCATCTGGAACTTACCTCTGCTGCACCACAGTCACCTCGTGCCGATCCCGGGACTTGAACCCTGGTCACCTGGATGGAAGGCAGGAACTTACCCCCTGGACCACACTGGTTTCCATGTCAGTACCCTATCAAATCATCCCCATAACATGGTCTTCCGTTTCATGTGCAATGGAAGCCACAAGCACTGACACCAGGTGCTGTATGTTGGTCATAGATACTACTGCAGTGGTTCAGACCACCAAGGAGCTGTAGCTCAACGGTAAGTCTCGTGCCTCTGGTGTCAGAGGTTCTCCCAAGACCAGGGTTCAAGTCCTGCCAATGCGGTCTAAGGGACATGAGAGGGTACATTTTCAATCTCTGGTTTAATTTTCATTTGCTAATTTTTTATTCACTTGGAAAAACAGAGGAGAAAAGTGCCACTCTTTTGGCACGTGCACCCAAAAATTATACATCTTTTCCTGAGGAGTCTGACCTTCCACAAACCTCCCTTTTTCTCAAGTAGGTGCAATAGGGACAATGCCTTATCTTCCCTTATAAATGTGTTTATTCTTAGTCCTTTAAATTCGGCGTACTTTAGAGCACAAATGTTGCCTCAGGTGTATATATGAGCACAAGAATGCAAGGAGGGTGTTATACTGATAGTAAAATAGGTTGGATGGTGGTGATTTTTCGTTTTGGTGAGAGCCGATCCATCCAATCAGGTCTTTGATGCATGTGATGTTGGCTAGGATAAAGGTGAAGTAGGAGCTCTGGCTAATGAAATGAAGGGGAGATTTTGAGGCAAGTGAAACTCCCTTTATTAGGTGCAATAGGAAGCTAGAAAAATTGTTTTTCTCAAGAGGCAGAGAAGAGCAGTTAGACCTTTGCTTCAGGAAGTCTTAATCATGCCTACTGAAGCAAGTGCAGGGATTGTGCTGACACAGCACAGTACAGTACAGTACGGAACTGGGCTGGGCTGGGCTGGGCTGGGCTGGCACTGGGGCTTTAAGCAGCCCCTTTCTTCCTTCCTTCCTTTGAAGGAAGCCTACGAGCCCTCCAACGCCCTCCAACGCCCAGGTTCTGTATAGAGGATGACTGCAGGCAAATGGGGACCCTGCTACATTAGGGTGACGTCCCCATCTGCGGCTTTCGAGTGGCAAAATCCTTAGCCTGAGATAGGTAGGCTGCTTTTGAATTTGGCTGAAGACCATTTGTTGGAGGCTGTATCACAGCGCAAGCCGGCGACTTTCTCAGAAGAAAGTAAGCATGGGAGGACATTATTTGCATAGGACAGCCCTCTTCTAAGTCCCATCATTCTGTTGCAGTTGCCATGTAGCGTTACTAGAGGGCAGCATTACGAACATAAGAGCACACCAAGGCTTTTCTTCTGCTTGCTCAGATACCTCTTGTTCATGTTCGTCTTGCAGGGCCTGCAGAGTCGAGGACTGCGATGACTGAGTGAATGAGTAATGAGGTACATGCTGGCCTGTATTTGTGGAGAAAGGGGAATGTTTGGAAGGAAAACAGCCAGACGAAAGTGTCAAAGCATACGTGTTTGCTGAGTGATTGAGTGAGTGTCCCCTGGCTCTTTGAATGGACATGTGAGAGAGGAACATGCAGCTCCATTGTCCTCAGATGAGAGAGGAAGCACAGATGAATATTTTCCTCAAATAAAAACAATTACACCACCACGAAGCTGACAAGAGCGATATGCTGCTTTGCAGGTGTAAGGATTTGCCATGTTTGGTGCATAAATATGCATGGTTAGCGAGGTTTTTCTCAGAACGTCAGCAGCGCACCCTTTAGTTTTATCCTTAGGCCAGAAATATCAGGCACTCCTTTGGGATAAGAGGCCAAGAAATCCTTTGGGAAGCTTGCTCCAGTCATCTGAAGGAAAGAAATACACTGGGGAAAAGTTACAGAGGGAGCCAGGCTGCACAACATTTGGTCATGGTTCGATAGAAATCTTTAGCAAGGACTTTTGACCACCCCTCGCTGTGGGACCTGGATGCCCATACCTCTTGTTCATGTTCGTCTTGCAGGGCCTGCAGAGTCGAGGACTGCGATGACTGAGTGAATGAGTAATGAGGTACATGCTGGCCTGTATTTGTGGTGAAAGGGGAATGTTTGGAAGGAAAACAGCCAGACGAAAGTGTCAAAGCATACGTGTTTGCTGAGTGATTGAGTGAGTGTCACCTGGCTCTTTGAATGGACATGTGAGAGAGGAACATGCAGCTCCATTGTCCTCAGATGAGAGAGGAAGCACAGATGAATATTTTCCTCAAATAAAAACAATTACACCACCACGAAGCTGACAAGAGCGATATGCTGCTTTGCAGGTGTAAGGATTTGCCATGTTTGGTGCATAAATATGCATGGTTAGCGAGGTTTTTCTCAGAACGTCAGCAGCGCACCCTTTAGTATTATCCTTAGGCCAGAAATATCAGGCACTCCTTTGGGGTAAGAGGCCAAGAAATCCTTTGGGAAGCTTGCTCCAGTCATCTGAAGGATAGAAATACACTGGGGAAAAGTTCCAGAGGGAGCCAGGCTGCACAACATTTAGTCATGGTTCGATAGAAATCTTTAGCAAGGACTTTTGACCACCCCTCGCTGTGGGACCTGGATGCCCATACCTCTTGTTCATGTTCGTCGTGCAGGGCCTGTAGAGTCGAGGACTGCGATGACTGAGTGAATGAGTAATGAGGTACATGCTGGCCTGTATTTGTGGTGAAAGGGGAATGTTTGGAAGGAAAACAGCCAGACGAAAGTGTCAAAGCATACGTGTTTGCTGAGTGATTGAGTGAGTGTCACCTGGCTCTTTGAATGGACATGTGAGAGAAAAACATGCAGCTCCATTGTCCTCAGATGAGAGAGGAAGCACAGATGAATATTTTCCTCAAATAAAACCACTTACACCACCACGAAGCTGACAAGAGCGATATGCTGCTTTGCAGGTGTAAGGATTTGCCATGTTTGGTGCATAAATATGCATGGTTAGCGAGGTTTTTCTCAGAACGTCAGCAGCGCACCCTTTAGTATTATCCTTAGGCCAGAAATATCAGGCACTCCTTTGGGGTATGAGGCCAAGAAATCCTTTGGGAAGCTTGCTCCAGTCATCTGAAGGATAGAAAAACACTGGGGAAAAGTTACAGAGGGAGCCAGGCTGCACAACATTTGGTCATGGTTCGATAGAAATCTTTAGCAAGGACTTTTGACCACCCCTCGCTGTGGGACCTGGATGCCCATACCTCTGTGGCTCTGACACCTTTTTTGACCTCTGGATAGCACCGTCTCATTACCCCTCAAACATTCCCTCTGAGTACCCCAGCTTTGGTAGTGCACCAACACGTTTCAATCCCTTGAGTGACTACAGACACCCTTCCTATGTGCTCTCCATTTACATTCCGTCAGTAACCCAGGTGCTTCTGTCACTGTTCAGTCTCAAGTGGCCGGTTGGATGCACATTGCTCGGATGTACAGGCACTTACCACTCTGTACAGCCCTCTCAGCACACACAGACCACACTTCTTTAAATCATAAATACATGTTCTGACTAACAGTAATGCTGTGCCTTCCCTCTGTAGATCATACCCAACGTAAGAAGGACAAATAAATTGAAGAGCGTACCAAACTCTCAACAGACACTGCCAGAACATGTGCTGCTGCCTATTTGCATGCCATGATTATTCTCTATGACCCATCCAACTACTTTCCACATGTACCCTTTCCCTGCCTCATTCATCTGGTCCAATGCCCCTATTTATTTAACAAATGTTAGTGCTCTCAGATATCATAGCGGGAATCTCTATACCATCTCTTGCCAATAGAAATATCCCAAGGGTCCCTATAACATGCCGCACGGAGGGAAGGGGAGGCAGAAAAATCTTGGTGAGCACCACCTGCAAAAATTCCACGACATGCTCCTTGTTGTACCTTTCAATACAATAACTGCAGTTGGATTGTATGGTGCCCCCCCTTGGGGTTGGTAATGGAACTGTCACATACCTGTTTGCCCCAAATCCCCCCTGTTGCCCCTATCCTTTCGGGGTGCATCCCATAAAGGAGGAGGGGAGCAATAAAAAGTAAGGGTAGCCTCCCAAAAATTGCCCAGAAGTCATGTCATTCTGTGCACCCCATCGCCCTTCATAATGCACTCCCAACCCCCTTTTAAAAGTGCTCCCCCAAATTTGACAGCACCCCCCCAAAATCAGAGAGAGTAGGGGGGTGCAGTAAAAAACACATTTTGGGGCTCCTCACTATATGTCATTAATCTCTAACCCCCACCCACTACATCTGTTCCCCTTCTTTTACCTGTCACTGACCCTGCCCCTTGCACTAGCCACACCCATTTAACTTACCAACCACTCTGCAATTCACCTGTCACTGACCCCGCCCCTTGCACTAGCCACACCCAAGTTACTTACCAACCACTCTGCAATTCACCTGTCACTGACCCCGCCCCTTGCACTAGCCACACCCATTTAACTTACCAACCACTCTGCAACTCACCTGTCACTGACCCCACCCTTTGCACTAGCCACACCCATTTAACTTACCAACCACTCTGCAATTCACCTGTCACTGATCCCCCGCCCCTTGCACTAGCCACACCCATGTTACTTACCAACCACTCTGCAACTCACCTGTCACTGACCCCGCCCCTCGCACTAGCCACACCCATGTTACTTACCAACCACTCTGCAAATCACCTGTCACTGACCCCGCCCTTTGCACTAGCCACACCCAAGTTACTTACCAACCACTCTGCAATTCACCATCTGGCAGGCATGACTCCACTCTCACACCACACTTACTTACCAATTGGCCACATAGACCCTTCTGGAACTTACCTCTGCTGCACCACAGTCACCTCGTGCCGATCCCGGGACTTGAACCCTGGTCACCTGGATGGAAGGCAGGAACTTACCCCCTGGACCACACTGGTTTCCATGTCAGTACCCTATCAAATCGTCCCCATAACATGGTCTTCCGTTTCATGTGCAATGGAAGCCACAAGCACTGACACCAGGTTCTGTATGTTGGTCATAGATACTACTGCAGTGGTTCAGACCACCAAGGAGCTGTAGCTCAACGGTAAGTCTCGTGCCTCTGGTGTCAGAGGTTCTCCCAAGACCAGGGTTCAAGTCCTGCCAATGCGGTCTAAGGGACATGAGAGGGTACATTTTCAATCTGTGGTTTAATTTTCATTTGCTAATTTTTTATTCACTTGGAAAAACAGAGGAGAAAAGTGCCTCTCTTTTGGCACGTGCGCCCAAAAATTATACATCTTTTCCTGAGGAGTCTGACCTTCCACAAACCTCCCTTTTTCTCAAGTAGGTGCAATAGGGACAATGCCTTATCTTCCCTTATAAATGTGTTTATTCTTAGTCCTTTAAATTCGGCGTACTTTAGAGCACAAATGTTGCCTCAGGTGTATATATGAGCACAAGAATGCAAGGAGGGTGTTATACTGATAGTAAAATAGGTTGGATGGTGGTGATTTTTCGTTTTGGTGAGAGCCGATCCCTCCAATCAGGTCTTTGATGCATGTGATGTTGGCTAGGATAAAGGTGAAGTAGGAGCTCTGGCTAATGAAATGAAGGGGAGATTTTGAGGCAAGTGAAACTCCCTTTATTAGGTGCAATAGGAAGCTAGAAAAATTGTTTTTCTCAAGAGGCAGAGAAGAGCAGTTAGACCTTTGCTTCAGGAAGTCTTAATCATGCCTACTGAAGCAAGTGAAGGGATTGTGCTGACACAGCACAGTACAGTACGGCACTGGGCTGGGCTGGGCTGGGCTGGCACTGGGGCTTTAAGCAGCCCCTTCCTTCCTTCCTTCCTTTGAAGGAAGCCTACGAGCCCTCCAACGCCCTCGAACGCCCAGGTTCTGTATGGAGGATGACTGCAGGCAAATTGGGACCCTGCTACATTAGGGTGACGTCCCCATCTGCGGCCTTCGAGTGGCAAAATCCTTAGCCTGAGATAGGTAGGCTGCTTTTGAATTTGGCTGAAGACCATTTGTTGGAGGCTGTATCACAGCGCAAGCCGGCGACTTTCTCAGAAGAAAGTAAGCATGGGAGGACCTTATTTGCATAGGACAGCCCTCTTCTAAGTCCCATCATTCTGTTGCAGTTGCCATGTAGCGTTACTAGAGGGCAGCATTACGAACATAAGAGCACACCAAGGCTTTTCTTCTGCTTGCTCAGATACCTCTTGTTCATGTTCGTCTTGCAGGGCCTGCAGAGTCGAGGACTGCGATGACTGAGTGAATGAGTAATGAGGTACATGCTGGCCTGTATTTGTGGTGAAAGGGGAATGTTTGGAAGGAAAACAGCCAGACGAAAGTGTCAAAGCATACGTGTTTGCTGAGTGATTGAGTGAGTGTCACCTGGCTCTTTGAATGGACATGTGAGAGAGGAACATGCAGCTCCATTGTCCTCAGATGAGAGAGAAAGCACAGATGAATATTTTCCTCAAATAAAAACAATTACACCACCACGAAGCTGACAAGAGCGATGTGCTGCTTTGCAGGTGTAAGGAGTTGCCATGTTTGGTGCATAAATATGCATGGTTAGCGAGGTTTTTCTCAGAACGTCAGCAGCGCACCCTTTAGTATTATCCTTAGGCCAGAAATATCAGGCACTCCTTTGGGGTATGAGGACAAGAAATCCTTTGGGAAGCTTGCTCCAGTCATCTGAAGGATAGAAAAACACTGGGGAAAAGTTACAGAGGGAGCCAGGCTGCACAACATTTGGTCATGGTTCGATAGAAATCTTTAGCAAGGACTTTTGACCACCCCTCGCTGTGGGACCTGGATGCCCATACCTCTGTGGCTCTGACACCTTTTTTGACCTCTGGATAGCACCGTCTCATTACCCCTCAAACATTCCCTCTGAGTACCCCAGCTTTGGTAGTGCACCAACACGTTTCAATCCCTTGAGTGACTACAGACACCCTTCCTATGTGCTCTCCATTTACATTCCGTCAGTAACCCAGGTGCTTCTGTCACTGTTCAGTCTCAAGTGGCCGGTTGGATGCACATTGCTCGGATGTACAGGCACTTACCACTCTGTACAGCCCTCTCAGCACCCACAGACCACACTTCTTTAAATCATAAATACATGTTCTGACTAACAGTAATGCTGTGCCTTCCCTCTGTAGATCATACCCAACGTAAGAAGGACAAATAAATTGAAGAGCGTACCAAACTCTCAACAGACACTGCCAGAACATGTGCTGCTGCCTATTTGCATGCCATGATTATTCTCTATGACCCATCCAACTACTTTCCACATGTACCCTTTCCCTGCCTCATTCAACTGCTCCAATGCCCCTATTTATTTAACAAATGTTAGTGCTCTCAGATATCATAGCGGGAATCTCTATACCATCTCTTGCCAATAGAAATATCCCAAGGGTCCCTATAACATGCCGCACGGAGGGAAGGGGAGGCGGAAAAATCTTGGTGAGCACCACCTGCAAAAATTCCACGACATGCTCCTTGTTGTACCTTTCAATACAATAACTGCAGTTGGATTGTATGGTGCCCCCCCTTGGGGTTGGTAAAGGAACTGTCACATACCTGTTTGCCCCAAATCCCCCCTGTTGCCCCTATCCTTTCGGGGTGCATCCCATAAAGGAGGAGGGGAGCAATAAAAAGTATGGGTAGCTTCCCAAAAATTGCCCAGAAGTCATGTCATTCTGTGCACCCCATCGCCCTTCATAATGCACTCCCAACCCCCTTTTAAAAGTGCTCCCCCAAATTTGACAGCATCCCCCCAAAATCAGAGAGTGTAGGGGGGTGCAGTAAAAAACACATTTTGGGGCTCCTCACTATATGTCATTAATCTCTAACCCCCACCCACTACATCTGTTCCCCTTCTTTTACCTGTCACTGACCCCGCCCCTTGAACTAGCCACACCCATTTAACTTACCAACCACTCTGCAATTCACCTGTCACTGACCCCACCCCTTGCACTAGCCACACCCATTTAACTTACCAACCACTCTGCAATTCACCTGTCACTGACCCCACCCCTTGCACTAGCCACGCCCATTTAACTTACCAACCACTCTGCAATTCACCTGTCACTGACCCCGCCCCTTGCACTAGCCACACCCATTTAACTTACCAACCACTCTGCAATTCACCTGTCACTGACCCCGCCCCTTGCACTAGCCACACCCATTTAACTTACCAACCACTCTGCAATTCACCTGTCACTGACCCCGCCCTTTGCACTAGCCACACCCATGTTACTTACCAACCACTCTGCAATTCACCTGTCACTGACCCCGCCCTTTGCACTAGCCACACCTATTTAACTTACCAACCACTCTGCAATTCACCTGTCACTGACCCCGCCCCTTGCACTAGCCACACCCAAGTTACTTACCAACCACTCTGCAACTCACCTGTCACTGACCCCGCCCTTTGCACTAGCCACACCTATTTAACTTACCAACCACTCTGCAATTCACCTGTCACTGACCCCGACCCTTGCACTAGCCACACCCATGTTACTTACCAACCACTCTGCAACTCACCTGTCACTGACCCCGCCCTTTGCACTAGCCACACCCATTTAACTTACCAACCACTCTGCAACTCACCTGTCACTGACCCCGCCCTTTGCACTAGCCACACCCATTTAACTTACCAACCACTCTGCAATTCACCTGTCACTGATCCCCCGCCCCTTGCACTAGCCACACCCATGTTACTTACCAACCACTCTGCAACTCACCTGTCACTGACCCCGCTCCTTGCACTAGCCACACCCATGTTACTTACCAACCACTCTGCAACTCACCTGTCACTGACCCCGCCCTTTGCACTAGCCACACCCATTTAACTTACCAACCACTCTGCAACTCACCTGTCACTGACCCCGCCCTTTGCACTAGCCACACCCATTTACCTTACCAACCACTCTGCAATTCACCTGTCACTGATCCCCCGCCCCTTGCACTAGCCACACCCATGTTACTTACCAACCTCTCTGCAACTCACCTGTCACTGACCCCGCCCCTCGCACTAGCCACACCCATGTTACTTACCAACCACTCTGCAAATCACCTGTCACTGACCCCGCCCTTTGCACTAGCCACACCCAAGTTACTTACCAACCACTCTGCAATTCACCTGTCACTGACCCCGACCCTTACACTAGCCACACCCAAGTTACTTACCAACCACTCTGCAATTCACCATCTGGCAGGCATGACTCCACTCTCACACCACACTTACTTACCAATTGGCCACATAGACCCATCTGGAACTTACCTCTGCTGCACCACAGTCACCTCGTGCCGATCCCGGGACTTGAACCCTGGTCACCTGGATGGAAGGCAGGAACTTACCCCCTGGACCACACTGGTTTCCATGTCAGTACCCTATCAAATCATCCCCATAACATGGTCTTCCGTTTCATGTGCAATGGAAGCCACAAGCACTGACACCAGGTGCTGTATGTTGGTCATAGATACTACTGCAGTGGTTCAGACCACCAAGGAGCTGTAGCTCAACGGTAAGTCTCGTGCCTCTGGTGTCAGAGGTTCTCCCAAGACCAGGGTTCAAGTCCTGCCAACGCGGTCTAAGGGACATGAGAGGGTACATTTTCAATCTCTGGTTTAATTTTCATTTGCTAATTTTTTATTCACTTGGAAAAACAGAGGAGAAAAGTGCCACTCTTTTGGCACGTGCACCCAAAAATTATACATCTTTTCCTGAGGAGTCTGACCTTCCACAAACCTCCCTTTTTCTCAAGTAGGTGCAATAGGGACAATGCCTTATCTTCCCTTATAAATGTGTTTATTCTTAGTCCTTTAAATTCGGCGTACTTTAGAGCACAAATGTTGCCTCAGGTGTATATATGAGCACAAGAATGCAAGGAGGGTGTTATACTGATAGTAAAATAGGTTGGATGGTGGTGATTTTTCGTTTTGGTGAGAGCCGATCCATCCAATCAGGTCTTTGATGCATGTGATGTTGGCTAGGATAAAGGTGAAGTAGGAGCTCTGGCTAATGAAATGAAGGGGAGATTTTGAGGCAAGTGAAACTCCCTTTATTAGGTGCAATAGGAAGCTAGAAAAATTGTTTTTCTCAAGAGGCAGAGAAGAGCAGTTAGACCTTTGCTTCAGGAAGTCTTAATCATGCCTACTGAAGCAAGTGCAGGGATTGTGCTGACACAGCACAGTACAGTACAGTACGGAACTGGGCTGGGCTGGGCTGGGCTGGGCTGGCACTGGGGCTTTAAGCAGCCCCTTTCTTCCTTCCTTCCTTTGAAGGAAGCCTACGAGCCCTCCAACGCCCTCCAACGCCCAGGTTCTGTATAGAGGATGACTGCAGGCAAATGGGGACCCTGCTACATTAGGGTGACGTCCCCATCTGCGGCTTTCGAGTGGCAAAATCCTTAGCCTGAGATAGGTAGGCTGCTTTTGAATTTGGCTGAAGACCATTTGTTGGAGGCTGTATCACAGCGCAAGCCGGCGACTTTCTCAGAAGAAAGTAAGCATGGGAGGACATTATTTGCATAGGACAGCCCTCTTCTAAGTCCCATCATTCTGTTGCAGTTGCCATGTAGCGTTACTAGAGGGCAGCATTACGAACATAAGAGCACACCAAGGCTTTTCTTCTGCTTGCTCAGATACCTCTTGTTCATGTTCGTCTTGCAGGGCCTGCAGAGTCGAGGACTGCGATGACTGAGTGAATGAGTAATGAGGTACATGCTGGCCTGTATTTGTGGAGAAAGGGGAATGTTTGGAAGGAAAACAGCCAGACGAAAGTGTCAAAGCATACGTGTTTGCTGAGTGATTGAGTGAGTGTCCCCTGGCTCTTTGAATGGACATGTGAGAGAGGAACATGCAGCTCCATTGTCCTCAGATGAGAGAGGAAGCACAGATGAATATTTTCCTCAAATAAAAACAATTACACCACCACGAAGCTGACAAGAGCGATATGCTGCTTTGCAGGTGTAAGGATTTGCCATGTTTGGTGCATAAATATGCATGGTTAGCGAGGTTTTTCTCAGAACGTCAGCAGCGCACCCTTTAGTTTTATCCTTAGGCCAGAAATATCAGGCACTCCTTTGGGATAAGAGGCCAAGAAATCCTTTGGGAAGCTTGCTCCAGTCATCTGAAGGAAAGAAATACACTGGGGAAAAGTTACAGAGGGAGCCAGGCTGCACAACATTTGGTCATGGTTCGATAGAAATCTTTAGCAAGGACTTTTGACCACCCCTCGCTGTGGGACCTGGATGCCCATACCTCTTGTTCATGTTCGTCTTGCAGGGCCTGCAGAGTCGAGGACTGCGATGACTGAGTGAATGAGTAATGAGGTACATGCTGGCCTGTATTTGTGGTGAAAGGGGAATGTTTGGAAGGAAAACAGCCAGACGAAAGTGTCAAAGCATACGTGTTTGCTGAGTGATTGAGTGAGTGTCACCTGGCTCTTTGAATGGACATGTGAGAGAGGAACATGCAGCTCCATTGTCCTCAGATGAGAGAGGAAGCACAGATGAATATTTTCCTCAAATAAAAACAATTACACCACCACGAAGCTGACAAGAGCGATATGCTGCTTTGCAGGTGTAAGGATTTGCCATGTTTGGTGCATAAATATGCATGGTTAGCGAGGTTTTTCTCAGAACGTCAGCAGCGCACCCTTTAGTATTATCCTTAGGCCAGAAATATCAGGCACTCCTTTGGGGTATGAGGCCAAGAAATCCTTTGGGAAGCTTGCTCCAGTCATCTGAAGGATAGAAAAACACTGGGGAAAAGTTACAGAGGGAGCCAGGCTGCACAACATTTGGTCATGGTTCGATAGAAATCTTTAGCAAGGACTTTTGACCACCCCTCGCTGTGGGACCTGGATGCCCATACCTCTGTGGCTCTGACACCTTTTTTGACCTCTGGATAGCACCGTCTCATTACCCCTCAAACATTCCCTCTGAGTACCCCAGCTTTGGTAGTGCACCAACACGTTTCAATCCCTTGAGTGACTACAGACACCCTTCCTATGTGCTCTCCATTTACATTCCGTCAGTAACCCAGGTGCTTCTGTCACTGTTCAGTCTCAAGTGGCCGGTTGGATGCACATTGCTCGGATGTACAGGCACTTACCACTCTGTACAGCCCTCTCAGCACACACAGACCACACTTCTTTAAATCATAAATACATGTTCTGACTAACAGTAATGCTGTGCCTTCCCTCTGTAGATCATACCCAACGTAAGAAGGACAAATAAATTGAAGAGTGTACCAAACTCTCAACAGACACTGCCAGAACATGTGCTGCTGCCTATTTGCATGCCATGATTATTCTCTATGACCCATCCAACTACTTTCCACATGTACCCTTTCCCTGCCTCATTCATCTGCTCCAATGCCCCTATTTATTTAACAAATGTTAGTGCTCTCAGATATCATAGCGGGAATCTCTATACCATCTCTTGCCAATAGAAATATCCCAAGGGTCCCTATAACATGCCGCACGGAGGGAAGGGGAGGCAGAAAAATCTTGGTGAGCACCACCTGCAAAAATTCCACGACATGCTCCTTGTTGTACCTTTCAATACAATAACTGCAGTTGGATTGTATGGTGCCCCCCCTTGGGGTTGGTAATGGAACTGTCACATACCTGTTTGCCCCAAATCCCCCCTGTTGCCCCTATCCTTTCGGGGTGCATCCCATAAAGGAGGAGGGGAGCAATAAAAAGTAAGGGTAGCCTCCCAAAAATTGCCCAGAAGTCATGTCATTCTGTGCACCCCATCGCCCTTCATAATGCACTCCCAACCCCCTTTTAAAAGTGCTCCCCCAAATTTGACAGCACCCCCCCAAAATCAGAGAGAGTAGGGGGGTGCAGTAAAAAACACATTTTGGGGCTCCTCACTATATGTCATTAATCTCTAACCCCCACCCACTACATCTGTTCCCCTTCTTTTACCTGTCACTGACCCTGCCCCTTGCACTAGCCACACCCATTTAACTTACCAACCACTCTGCAATTCACCTGTCACTGACCCCGCCCCTTGCACTAGCCACACCCATGTTACTTACCAACCTCTCTGCAACTCACCTGTCACTGACCCCGCCCCTCGCACTAGCCACACCCATGTTACTTACCAACCACTCTGCAAATCACCTGTCACTGACCCCGCCCTTTGCACTAGCCACACCCAAGTTACTTACCAACCACTCTGCAATTCACCTGTCACTGACCCCGACCCTTACACTAGCCACACCCAAGTTACTTACCAACCACTCTGCAATTCACCATCTGGCAGGCATGACTCCACTCTCACACCACACTTACTTACCAATTGGCCACATAGACCCATCTGGAACTTACCTCTGCTGCACCACAGTCACCTCGTGCCGATCCCGGGACTTGAACCCTGGTCACCTGGATGGAAGGCAGGAACTTACCCCCTGGACCACACTGGTTTCCATGTCAGTACCCTATCAAATCATCCCCATAACATGGTCTTCCGTTTCATGTGCAATGGAAGCCACAAGCACTGACACCAGGTGCTGTATGTTGGTCATAGATACTACTGCAGTGGTTCAGACCACCAAGGAGCTGTAGCTCAACGGTAAGTCTCGTGCCTCTGGTGTCAGAGGTTCTCCCAAGACCAGGGTTCAAGTCCTGCCAACGCGGTCTAAGGGACATGAGAGGGTACATTTTCAATCTCTGGTTTAATTTTCATTTGCTAATTTTTTATTCACTTGGAAAAACAGAGGAGAAAAGTGCCACTCTTTTGGCACGTGCACCCAAAAATTATACATCTTTTCCTGAGGAGTCTGACCTTCCACAAACCTCCCTTTTTCTCAAGTAGGTGCAATAGGGACAATGCCTTATCTTCCCTTATAAATGTGTTTATTCTTAGTCCTTTAAATTCGGCGTACTTTAGAGCACAAATGTTGCCTCAGGTGTATATATGAGCACAAGAATGCAAGGAGGGTGTTATACTGATAGTAAAATAGGTTGGATGGTGGTGATTTTTCGTTTTGGTGAGAGCCGATCCATCCAATCAGGTCTTTGATGCATGTGATGTTGGCTAGGATAAAGGTGAAGTAGGAGCTCTGGCTAATGAAATGAAGGGGAGATTTTGAGGCAAGTGAAACTCCCTTTATTAGGTGCAATAGGAAGCTAGAAAAATTGTTTTTCTCAAGAGGCAGAGAAGAGCAGTTAGACCTTTGCTTCAGGAAGTCTTAATCATGCCTACTGAAGCAAGTGCAGGGATTGTGCTGACACAGCACAGTACAGTACAGTACGGAACTGGGCTGGGCTGGGCTGGGCTGGGCTGGGCTGGCACTGGGGCTTTAAGCAGCCCCTTTCTTCCTTCCTTCCTTTGAAGGAAGCCTACGAGCCCTCCAACGCCCTCCAACGCCCAGGTTCTGTATAGAGGATGACTGCAGGCAAATGGGGACCCTGCTACATTAGGGTGACGTCCCCATCTGCGGCTTTCGAGTGGCAAAATCCTTAGCCTGAGATAGGTAGGCTGCTTTTGAATTTGGCTGAAGACCATTTGTTGGAGGCTGTATCACAGCGCAAGCCGGCGACTTTCTCAGAAGAAAGTAAGCATGGGAGGACATTATTTGCATAGGACAGCCCTCTTCTAAGTCCCATCATTCTGTTGCAGTTGCCATGTAGCGTTACTAGAGGGCAGCATTACGAACATAAGAGCACACCAAGGCTTTTCTTCTGCTTGCTCAGATACCTCTTGTTCATGTTCGTCTTGCAGGGCCTGCAGAGTCGAGGACTGCGATGACTGAGTGAATGAGTAATGAGGTACATGCTGGCCTGTATTTGTGGAGAAAGGGGAATGTTTGGAAGGAAAACAGCCAGACGAAAGTGTCAAAGCATACGTGTTTGCTGAGTGATTGAGTGAGTGTCCCCTGGCTCTTTGAATGGACATGTGAGAGAGGAACATGCAGCTCCATTGTCCTCAGATGAGAGAGGAAGCACAGATGAATATTTTCCTCAAATAAAAACAATTACACCACCACGAAGCTGACAAGAGCGATATGCTGCTTTGCAGGTGTAAGGATTTGCCATGTTTGGTGCATAAATATGCATGGTTAGCGAGGTTTTTCTCAGAACGTCAGCAGCGCACCCTTTAGTTTTATCCTTAGGCCAGAAATATCAGGCACTCCTTTGGGATAAGAGGCCAAGAAATCCTTTGGGAAGCTTGCTCCAGTCATCTGAAGGAAAGAAATACACTGGGGAAAAGTTACAGAGGGAGCCAGGCTGCACAACATTTGGTCATGGTTCGATAGAAATCTTTAGCAAGGACTTTTGACCACCCCTCGCTGTGGGACCTGGATGCCCATACCTCTTGTTCATGTTCGTCTTGCAGGGCCTGCAGAGTCGAGGACTGCGATGACTGAGTGAATGAGTAATGAGGTACATGCTGGCCTGTATTTGTGGTGAAAGGGGAATGTTTGGAAGGAAAACAGCCAGACGAAAGTGTCAAAGCATACGTGTTTGCTGAGTGATTGAGTGAGTGTCACCTGGCTCTTTGAATGGACATGTGAGAGAGGAACATGCAGCTCCATTGTCCTCAGATGAGAGAGGAAGCACAGATGAATATTTTCCTCAAATAAAAACAATTACACCACCACGAAGCTGACAAGAGCGATATGCTGCTTTGCAGGTGTAAGGATTTGCCATGTTTGGTGCATAAATATGCATGGTTAGCGAGGTTTTTCTCAGAACGTCAGCAGCGCACCCTTTAGTATTATCCTTAGGCCAGAAATATCAGGCACTCCTTTGGGGTAAGAGGCCAAGAAATCCTTTGGGAAGCTTGCTCCAGTCATCTGAAGGATAGAAATACACTGGGGAAAAGTTCCAGAGGGAGCCAGGCTGCACAACATTTAGTCATGGTTCGATAGAAATCTTTAGCAAGGACTTTTGACCACCCCTCGCTGTGGGACCTGGATGCCCATACCTCTTGTTCATGTTCGTCGTGCAGGGCCTGTAGAGTCGAGGACTGCGATGACTGAGTGAATGAGTAATGAGGTACATGCTGGCCTGTATTTGTGGTGAAAGGGGAATGTTTGGAAGGAAAACAGCCAGACGAAAGTGTCAAAGCATACGTGTTTGCTGAGTGATTGAGTGAGTGTCACCTGGCTCTTTGAATGGACATGTGAGAGAAAAACATGCAGCTCCATTGTCCTCAGATGAGAGAGGAAGCACAGATGAATATTTTCCTCAAATAAAACCACTTACACCACCACGAAGCTGACAAGAGCGATATGCTGCTTTGCAGGTGTAAGGATTTGCCATGTTTGGTGCATAAATATGCATGGTTAGCGAGGTTTTTCTCAGAACGTCAGCAGCGCACCCTTTAGTATTATCCTTAGGCCAGAAATATCAGGCACTCCTTTGGGGTATGAGGCCAAGAAATCCTTTGGGAAGCTTGCTCCAGTCATCTGAAGGATAGAAAAACACTGGGGAAAAGTTACAGAGGGAGCCAGGCTGCACAACATTTGGTCATGGTTCGATAGAAATCTTTAGCAAGGACTTTTGACCACCCCTCGCTGTGGGACCTGGATGCCCATACCTCTGTGGCTCTGACACCTTTTTTGACCTCTGGATAGCACCGTCTCATTACCCCTCAAACATTCCCTCTGAGTACCCCAGCTTTGGTAGTGCACCAACACGTTTCAATCCCTTGAGTGACTACAGACACCCTTCCTATGTGCTCTCCATTTACATTCCGTCAGTAACCCAGGTGCTTCTGTCACTGTTCAGTCTCAAGTGGCCGGTTGGATGCACATTGCTCGGATGTACAGGCACTTACCACTCTGTACAGCCCTCTCAGCACACACAGACCACACTTCTTTAAATCATAAATACATGTTCTGACTAACAGTAATGCTGTGCCTTCCCTCTGTAGATCATACCCAACGTAAGAAGGACAAATAAATTGAAGAGCGTACCAAACTCTCAACAGACACTGCCAGAACATGTGCTGCTGCCTATTTGCATGCCATGATTATTCTCTATGACCCATCCAACTACTTTCCACATGTACCCTTTCCCTGCCTCATTCATCTGCTCCAATGCCCCTATTTATTTAACAAATGTTAGTGCTCTCAGATATCATAGCGGGAATCTCTATACCATCTCTTGCCAATAGAAATATCCCAAGGGTCCCTATAACATGCCGCACGGAGGGAAGGGGAGGCAGAAAAATCTTGGTGAGCACCACCTGCAAAAATTCCACGACATGCTCCTTGTTGTACCTTTCAATACAATAACTGCAGTTGGATTGTATGGTGCCCCCCCTTGGGGTTGGTAATGGAACTGTCACATACCTGTTTGCCCCAAATCCCCCCTGTTGCCCCTATCCTTTCGGGGTGCATCCCATAAAGGAGGAGGGGAGCAATAAAAAGTAAGGGTAGCCTCCCAAAAATTGCCCAGAAGTCATGTCATTCTGTGCACCCCATCGCCCTTCATAATGCACTCCCAACCCCCTTTTAAAAGTGCTCCCCCAAATTTGACAGCACCCCCCCAAAATCAGAGAGAGTAGGGGGGTGCAGTAAAAAACACATTTTGGGGCTCCTCACTATATGTCATTAATCTCTAACCCCCACCCACTACATCTGTTCCCCTTCTTTTACCTGTCACTGACCCTGCCCCTTGCACTAGCCACACCCATTTAACTTACCAACCACTCTGCAATTCACCTGTCACTGACCCCGCCCCTTGCACTAGCCACACCCAAGTTACTTACCAACCACTCTGCAATTCACCTGTCACTGACCCCGCCCCTTGCACTAGCCACACCCATTTAACTTACCAACCACTCTGCAATTCACCTGTCACTGATCCCCCGCCCCTTGCACTAGCCACACCCATGTTACTTACCAACCACTCTGCAACTCACCTGTCACTGACCCCGCCCCTCGCACTAGCCACACCCATGTTACTTACCAACCACTCTGCAAATCACCTGTCACTGACCCCGCCCTTTGCACTAGCCACACCCAAGTTACTTACCAACCACTCTGCAATTCACCATCTGGCAGGCATGACTCCACTCTCACACCACACTTACTTACCAATTGGCCACATAGACCCTTCTGGAACTTACCTCTGCTGCACCACAGTCACCTCGTGCCGATCCCGGGACTTGAACCCTGGTCACCTGGATGGAAGGCAGGAACTTACCCCCTGGACCACACTGGTTTCCATGTCAGTACCCTATCAAATCGTCCCCATAACATGGTCTTCCGTTTCATGTGCAATGGAAGCCACAAGCACTGACACCAGGTTCTGTATGTTGGTCATAGATACTACTGCAGTGGTTCAGACCACCAAGGAGCTGTAGCTCAACGGTAAGTCTCGTGCCTCTGGTGTCAGAGGTTCTCCCAAGACCAGGGTTCAAGTCCTGCCAATGCGGTCTAAGGGACATGAGAGGGTACATTTTCAATCTGTGGTTTAATTTTCATTTGCTAATTTTTTATTCACTTGGAAAAACAGAGGAGAAAAGTGCCTCTCTTTTGGCACGTGCGCCCAAAAATTATACATCTTTTCCTGAGGAGTCTGACCTTCCACAAACCTCCCTTTTTCTCAAGTAGGTGCAATAGGGACAATGCCTTATCTTCCCTTATAAATGTGTTTATTCTTAGTCCTTTAAATTCGGCGTACTTTAGAGCACAAATGTTGCCTCAGGTGTATATATGAGCACAAGAATGCAAGGAGGGTGTTATACTGATAGTAAAATAGGTTGGATGGTGGTGATTTTTCGTTTTGGTGAGAGCCGATCCCTCCAATCAGGTCTTTGATGCATGTGATGTTGGCTAGGATAAAGGTGAAGTAGGAGCTCTGGCTAATGAAATGAAGGGGAGATTTTGAGGCAAGTGAAACTCCCTTTATTAGGTGCAATAGGAAGCTAGAAAAATTGTTTTTCTCAAGAGGCAGAGAAGAGCAGTTAGACCTTTGCTTCAGGAAGTCTTAATCATGCCTACTGAAGCAAGTGAAGGGATTGTGCTGACACAGCACAGTACAGCACTGGGCTGGGCTGGGCTGGGCTGGGCTGGGCTGGCACTGGGGCTTCAAGCAGCCCCTTCCTTCCTTCCTTTGAAGGAAGCCTACGAGCCCTCGAACGCACTCGAACGCCCAGGTTCTGTATAGAGGATGACTGCAGGCAAATTGGGACCCTGCTACATTAGGGTGACGTCCCCATCTGCGGCTTTCGAGTGGCAAAATCCTTAGCCTGAGATAGGTAGGCTGCTTTTGAATTTGGCTGAAGACCATTTGTTGGAGGCTGTATCACAGCGCAAGCCGGCGACTTTCTCAGAAGAAAGTAAGCATGGGAGGACATTATTTGCATAGGACAGCCCTCTTCTAAGTCCCATCATTCTGTTGCAGTTGCCATGTAGCGTTACTAGAGGGCAGCATTACGAACATAAGAGCACACCAAGGCTTTTCTTCTGCTTGCTCACATACCTCTTGTTCATGTTCGTCTTGCAGGGCCTGCAGAGTCGAGGACTGCGATGACTGAGTGAATGAGTAATGAGGTACATGCTGGCCTGTATTTGTGGTGAAAGGGGAATGTTTGGAAGGAAAACAGCCAGACGAAAGTGTCAAAGCATACGTGTTTGCTGAGTGATTGAGTGAGTGTCACCTGGCTCTTTGAATGGACATGTGAGAGAGGAACATGCAGCTCCATTGTCCTCAGATGAGAGAGGAAGCACAGATGAATATTTTCCTCAAATAAAAACAATTACACCACCACGAAGCTGACAAGAGTGATATGCTGCTTTGCAGGTGTAAGGATTTGCCATGTTTGGTGCATAAATATGCATGGTTAGCGAGGTTTTTCTCAGAACGTCAGCAGCGCACCCTTTAGTATTATCCTTAGGCCAGAAATATCAGGCACTCCTTTGGGGTAAGAGGCCAAGAAATCCTTTGGGAAGCTTGCTCCAGTCATCTGAAGGATAGAAATACACTGGGGAAAAGTTACAGAGGGAGCCAGGCTGCACAACATTAAGTCATGGTTCGATAGAAATCTTTAGCAAGGACTTTTGACCACCCCTCGCTGTGGGACCTGGATGCCCATACCTCTTGTTCATGTTCGTCGTGCAGGGCCTGCAGAGTCGAGGACTGCGATGACTGAGTGAATGAGTAATGAGGTACATGCTGGCCTGTATTTGTGGTGAAAGGGGAATGTTTGGAAGGAAAACAGCCAGACGAAAGTGTCAAAGCATACGTGTTTGCTGAGTGATTGAGTGAGTGTCACCTGGCTCTTTGAATGGACATGTGAGAGAAAAACATGCAGCTCCATTGTCCTCAGATGAGAGAGGAAGCACAGATGAATATTTTCCTCAAATAAACACACTTACACCACCACGAAGCTGACAAGAGCGATATGCTGCTTTGCAGGTGTAAGGATTTGCCATGTTTGGTGCATAAATATGCATGGTTAGCGAGGTTTTTCTCAGAACGTCAGCAGCGCACCCTTTAGTATTATCCTTAGGCCAGAAATATCAGGCACTCCTTTGGGGTATGAGGCCAAGAAATCCTTTGGGAAGCTTGCTCCAGTCATCTGAAGGATAGAAAAACACTGGGGAAAAGTTACAGAGGGAGCCAGGCTGCACAACATTTGGTCATGGTTCGATAGAAATCTTTAGCAAGGACTTTTGACCACCCCTCGCTGTGGGACCTGGATGCCCATACCTCTGTGGCTCTGACACCTTTTTTGACCTCTGGATAGCACCGTCTCATTACCCCTCAAACATTCCCTCTGAGTACCCCAGCTTTGATAGTGCACCAACACGTTTCAATCCCTTGAGTGACTACAGACACCCTTCCTATGTGCTCTCCATTTACATTCCGTCAGTAACCCAGGTGCTTCTGTCACTGTTCAGTCTCAAGTGGCCGGTTGGATGCACATTGCTCGGATGTACAGGCACTTACCACTCTGTACAGCCCTCTCAGCACACACAGACCACACTTCTTTAAATCATAAATACATGTTCTGACTAACAGTAATGCTGTGCCTTCCCTCTGTAGATCATACCCAACGTAAGAAGGACAAATAAATTGAAGAGCGTACCAAACTCTCAACAGACACTGCCAGAACATGTGCTGCTGCCTATTTGCATGCCATGATTATTCTCTATGACCCATCCAACTACTTTCCACATGTACCCTTTCCCTGCCTCATTCATCTGCTCCAATGCCCCTATTTATTTAACAAATGTTAGTGCTCTCAGATATCATAGCGGGAATCTCTATAGCATCTCTTGCCAATAGAAATATCCCAAGGGTCCCTATAACATGCCGCACGGAGGGAAGGGGAGGCAGAAAAATCTTGGTGAGCACCACCTGCAAAAATTCCACGACATGCTCCTTGTTGTACCTTTCAATACAATAACTGCAGTTGGATTGTATGGTGCCCCCCCTTGGGGTTGGTAATGGAATTGTCACATACCTGTTTGCCCCAAATCCCCCCTGTTGCCCCTATCCTTTCGGGGTGCATCCCATAAAGGAGGAGGGGAGCAATAAAAAGTAAGGGTAGCCTCCCAAAAATTGCCCAGAAGTCATGTCATTCTGTGCACCCCATCGCCCTTCATAATGCACTCCCAACCCCCTTTTAAAAGTGCTCCCCCAAATTTGACAGCACCCCCCCAAAATCAGAGAGAGTAGGGGGGTGCAGTAAAAAACACATTTTGGGGCTCCTCACTATATGTCATTAATCTCTAACCCCCACCCACTACATCTGTTCCCCTTCTTTTACCTGTCACTGACGCCACACCTTGCACTAGCCACACCCATGTTACTTACCAACCACTCTGCAATTCACCTGTCACTGACCCCGCCCCTTGCACTAGCCACACCCATGTTACTTACCAACCACTCTGCAATTCACCTGTCACTGACCCCGCCCTTTGCACTAGCCACATCCATTTAACTTACCAACCACTCTGCAATTCACCTGTCACTGACCCCGCCCCTTGCACTAGCCACACCCAAGTTACTTACCAACCACTCTGCAATTCACCTGTCACTGACCCCGACCCCACCCCTTGCACTAGCCACACCCATGTTACTTACCAACCACTCTGCAACTCACCTGTGACTGACCCCGCCCCTTGCACTAGCCACACCCATTTAACTTACCAACCACTCTGCAATTCACCTGTCACTGACCCCACCCCTTGCACTAGCCACACCCATTTAACTTACCAACCACTCTGCAATTCACCTGTCACTGACCCCGCCCCTTGCACTAGCCACACCCATTTAACTTACCAACCACTGTGCAATTCAACTGTCACTGACCCCGCCCCTTGCACTAGCCACACCCATTTAACTTACCAACCACTCTGCAATTCACCTGTCACTGACCCCGCCCCTTGCACTAGCCACACCCATGTTACTTACCAACCACTCTGCAATTCACCTGTCACTGACCCCGACCCCACCCCTTGCACTAGCCACACCCATGTTACTTACCAACCACTCTGCAACTCACCTGTCACTGACCCCACCCCTTGCACTAGCCACACCCATTTAACTTACCAACCACTCTGCAATTCACCTGTCACTGACCCCACCCCTTGCACTAGCCACACCCATTTAACTTACCAACCACTCTGCAATTCACCTGTCACTGACCCCGCCCCTTGCACTAGCCACACCCATTTAACTTACCAACCACTCTGCAACTCACCTGTCACTGATCCCCCGCGCTTTGCACTAGCCACACCCATTTAACTTACCAACCACTCTGCAATTCACCTGTCACTGATCCCCCGCCCCTTGCACTAGCCACACCTATTTAACTTACCAACCACTCTGCAATTCACCTGTCACTGACCCCGCCCCTTGCACTAGCCACACCCAAGTTACTTACCAACCACTCTGCAATTCAATTGTCACTGACCCCGCCCCTTGCACTAGCCACACCCATGCACTAGCCACACCCATTTAACTTACCAACCACTCTGCAATTCACCTGTCACTGACCCCGCCCTTTGCACTAGCCACACCCAAGTTACTTACCAACCACTCTGCAATTCACCTGTCACTGACCCCGACCCTTGCACTAGCCACACCCATGTTACTTACCAACCACTCTGCAACTCACCTGTCACTGACCCCGCCCTTTGCACTAGCCACACCCATTTAACTTACCAACCACTCTGCAATTCACCTGTCACTGATCCCCCGCCCCTTGCACTAGCCACACCCAAGTTACTTACCAACCACTCTGCAATTCACCTGTCACTGACCCCGACCCTTACACTAACCACACCCAAGTTACTTACCAACCACTCTGCAATTCACCATCTGGCAGGCATGACTCCACTCTCACACCACACTTACTTACCAATTGGCCACATAGACCCATCTGGAACTTACCTCTGCTGCACCACAGTCACCTCGTGCCGATCCCGGGACTTGAACCCTGGTCACCTGGATGGAAGGCAGGAACTTACCCCCTGGACCACACTGGTTTCCATGTCAGTACCCTATCAAATCGTCCCCATAACATGGTCTTCCGTTTCATGTGCAATGGAAGCCACAAGCACTGACACCAGGTGCTGTATGTTGGTCATAGATACTACTGCAGTGGTTCAGACCACCAAGGAGCTGTAGCTCAACGGTAAGTCTCGTGCCTCTGGTGTCAGAGGTTCTCCCAAGACCAGGGTTCAAGTCCTGCCAATGCGGTCTAAGGGACATGAGAGGGTACATTTTCAATCTGTGGTTTAATTTTCATTTGCTAATTTTTTATTCACTTGGAAAAACAGAGGAGAAAAGTGCCACTCTTTTGGCACGTGCGCCCAAAAATTATACATCTTTTCCTGAGGAGTCTGACCTTCCACAAACCTCCCTTTTTCTCAAGTAGGTGCAATAGGGACAATGCCTTATCTTCCCTTATAAATGTGTTTATTCTTAGTCCTTTAAATTCGGCGTACTTTAGAGCACAAATGTTGCCTCAGGTGTATATATGAGCACAAGAATGCAAGGAGGGTGTTATACTGATAGTAAAATAGGTTGGATGGTGGTGATTTTTCGTTTTGCTCAGAGCCGATCCCTCCAATCAGGTCTTTGATGCATGTGATGTTGGCTAGGATAAAGGTGAAGTAGGAGCTCTGGCTAATGAAATGAAGGGGAGATTTTGAGGCAAGTGAAACTCCCTTTATTAGGTGCAATAGGAAGCTAGAAAAATTGTTTTTCTCAAGAGGCAGAGAAGAGCAGTTAGACCTTTGCTTCAGGAAGTCTTAATCATGCCTACTGAAGCAAGTGCAGGGATTGTGCTGACACAGCACAGTACAGTACGGCACTGGGCTGGGCTGGGCTGGCACTGGGGCTTTAAGCAGCCCCTTCCTTCCTTCCTTTGAAGGAAGCCTACGAGCCCTCAAACGCACTCGAACGCCCAGGTTCTGTATAGAGGATGACTGCAGGCAAATTGGGACCCTGCTACATTAGGGTGACGTCCCCATCTGCGGCCTTCGAGTGGCAAAATCCTTAGCCTGAGATAGGTAGGCTGCTTTTGAATTTGGCTGAAGACCATTTGTTGGAGGCTGTATCACAGCGCAAGCCGGCGACTTTCTCAGAAGAAAGTAAGCATGGGAGGACATTATTTGCATAGGACAGCCCTCTTCTAAGTCCCATCATTCTGTTGCAGTTGCCATGTAGCGTTACTAGAGGGCAGCATTACGAACATAAGAGCACACCAAGGCTTTTCTTCTGCTTGCTCAGATACCTCTTGTTCATGTTCGTCTTGCAGGGCCTGCAGAGTCGAGGACTGCGATGACTGAGTGAATGAGTAATGAGGTACATGCTGGCCTGTATTTGTGGAGAAAGGGGAATGTTTGGAAGGAAAACAGCCAGACGAAAGTGTCAAAGCATACGTGTTTGCTGAGTGATTGAGTGAGTGTCACCTGGCTCTTTGAATGGACATGTGAGAGAGGAACATGCAGCTCCATTGTCCTCAGATGAGAGAGGAAGCACAGATGAATATTTTCCTCAAATAAAAACAATTACACCACCACGAAGCTGACAAGAGCGATATGCTGCTTTGCAGGTGTAAGGATTTGCCATGTTTGGTGCATAAATATGCATGGTTAGCGAGGTTTTTCTCAGAACGTCAGCAGCGCACCCTTTAGTTTTATCCTTAGGCCAGAAATATCAGGCACTCCTTTGGGATAAGAGGCCAAGAAATCCTTTGGGAAGCTTGCTCCAGTCATCTGAAGGAAAGAAATACACTGGGGAAAAGTTACAGAGGGAGCCAGGCTGCACAACATTTGGTCATGGTTCGATAGAAATCTTTAGCAAGGACTTTTGACCACCCCTCGCTGTGGGACCTGGATGCCCATACCTCTTGTTCATGTTCGTCTTGCAGGGCCTGCAGAGTCGAGGACTGCGATGACTGAGTGAATGAGTAATGAGGTACATGCTGGCCTGTATTTGTGGTGAAAGGGGAATGTTTGGAAGGAAAACAGCCAGACGAAAGTGTCAAAGCATACGTGTTTGCTGAGTGATTGAGTGAGTGTCACCTGGCTCTTTGAATGGACATGTGAGAGAGGAACATGCAGCTCCATTGTCCTCAGATGAGAGAGGAAGCACAGATGAATATTTTCCTCAAATAAAAACAATTACACCACCACGAAGCTGACAAGAGCGATATGCTGCTTTGCAGGTGTAAGGATTTTTTTTTTTTTTTTTTATTTTTTTTTTTGAAACCGTTTATTGCAATCTCAAATAGTTACAGGTATGGGCCTACAACCATCTGGCCGGCTGCTAGAGTGGCAGAAGCGTATGACATACATACAGAAAAATCTCTTGGTGGTGCAAAAAGGGTAAATCAGGAGATGTCAGCAGTGCAGGCCACATAACTCCAAGCCCACAATACGGTTTCCTTTTATTAAAACACAACAACACAAAAAACCACACCCGCAAGGCAACCCGCAATCCCAAGTGACAGCACGCGCTCCTTAAGTGGGGGACCCCAACCAATCGCCAAACTCTGAAGAGGGGAATGAGAGCAGATCAGGGACTGGGGAACCACGTGCCCATGGCTGGGGGAGGGGGTCGGCTAGGGGGACGGAGCTGGTGAGGCAGCCGGCAGCAGTGGCGGCTCGCAGATGTCCCCGCGATAGGCGTTCCAGGGGCCCCAGATTTGCACCCACGCCCCAGGCTTACCCCTCGCAACATACACCACCTTTTCACGAAACATACACCAATCCATGTGTTCTTTCCAGGCCGACACCGCCGGGGGCCTCTGGGATCCCCACAATTGAGCAATGTCACGCTTAGCTATCATGTATCCCAGAGTCACCCACCGCGTCTGCGGAACCGAGTAGTCGGTTGGCTCCCACACATTCAGCAAGCATCTCCTCGCTTCAGGCAACAGCGCGACACGCGTAACCACTCGCAGGACCTCGTGCACACCACGCCAGAATCGCTCCACCTTTGGGCATTCCCACAGAATATGCAGGAAAGTTGCCAAAGCACCACAGCCACGCTTACACAGTCCATCCTCAGCAAAGCCCATACGTAAAAGCCTTGGCCCCGTCACGTAAACCCGGTGGAGGATCTTAAGCTGGACGAAGCGAAGGCGAGCCGGGATGGCCACCTCCTTCGGAGAGGCCACCGCGGAAATCCAGTCCTCGTCATCCAATTCCAGCCCATCGGCAACCCAGGCCTCGCGGAGGCCAGTCAGCAGGCCCGATCGGTCGTTGATCAGTTTTTTATATATAAGGGAGATCGTGCTGTCTGGGACATGGCCATCCAGCACTCTGTCCTCTAGGGGGGAAGACTCCGGAATGGACGCGACATCCGGGAAGACGGAGCCCAGCGCGTGGCGGACTTGTAAGTACCGAAAGTACTCACTGCCTTGCAACTGAAACTCCGTCTGCAGCGTCTCGAAAGTTTTGAATCCCCCCCTCGTCCAGAGATCTCCCACGGTGCTGATACCGATCGTGTCCCACTTCTCGAAGCCCTTCGAGGTCCACAGGGAGCCCACCCTCGCAGACGCATAGAGCGGTGACGCCCGGGTCAAACGGTCCTTCCACCCCATAGCTGCGTTAGCCGCGTGCCATACACGCACCATGACACGCGTCGGTCCCGTCAGGCGAGGGTCCGGCGCGCCAGAATAGAGCGCTCGATTGTAGTCGCCACCGGGCAGGAGCATCTTGTCCATTTCAAATGCCGGGTTCAGGGCGGGCCCGTAAAGGCCATGATTAATCGCAGCTAGCTGGGTGGCCCAGTAATACCGTTTAATATCCGGGAGGGCGACCCCCCCATCGTACCACGGAAGCGTCAATTTAGCCAAGGCAATACGTGGCCTCCCATCCCAGAACAGGCGACGCTGCAAACTCTCCACCTCTCGGAAGTAACGCGCCGGGACCAAGTCCATAGTGTTCTGGAGAGCGTACAGAAAGCGCGGCAACGACATCATCTTAAACAAGGCTGCTCGGCCGAGCGGCGAAAGCGGCAGACGCCGCCAACGCACCACGTCCTCCCTCAAGCGTTGGAGGGGGGGTAGCAAATTCCGCTCGTAGCGGGCCTCCGGGTCCAGAGTAATATATATACCCAGGTACCGAAACCCCTGGGAAGCGATCTGGATCGGACAGTCCCGTGGTAGGACCGGAGCCTCCCCGGCAAGCACATATACACAGGATTTCCCCCAGTTGATGACGAGGCCTGAGTTGCGACCGAATGAGCGCAAAACATCAACTAGGACGATCAGTGATTTACGCGGGGAGGCGAGATATAGAAGGATATCATCAGCGTAGAGAGACACACGGTCCTCATGCTCGGGGGTCCAGCGGAGACCACGGATGGAGGGGTGCCACCGCAGCCACTCCGCCAGGGGCTCCAGGGCCAGTGCAAACAGGAGAGGCGACAGGGGGCAACCCTGTCGCGTGCCCCGTCCCAGTGCGAATGGAGCCGAGACTCGTCCATTCACCACCACCTGCGCCAGTGGGCCGGAATACAACAACTTGACCCAGCCGATGAAGCCCGGTCCGAAGCCAAACTTCGCCAGCATCGCCCAGATGTATGGCCACTCGAGCGTATCAAACGCCATGGTGGCGTCCAAGGACGCCAAGATGGCCGGCTCCCGCACGAACGGGACACGCGCGAGCACCCCGTGCAAGCGTCGCAGATTAAGGGCCGTGCTACGATGGGGTATGAAGCCGGACTGGTCTTGGTGGACCAAATCGCCCACCACGCCGACCAGCCGGTTGGCCAGCACCTTGGCGAGGATTTTGGGCTCCGCGTTCAAGAGCGAGATGGGCCTATAGGATGTGACCCGCTCACGCGGTCTCCCCTCCTTGTGGATTACCACGATCGTGGCCAGACGCTGGTCCGGCGGAAGGGAACCCCGCGAGCGGGCCGCCAGGAACATCGCGCGCAGGTGGGGCGCCAGTACATCCGGTCGCAGCTTATACAGCTCGATAGGGATGCCATTGGGGCCCATGGCCTTGCCAGATGCGACCGAGCGGATAGCAAGGGCAATTTCGTCCGAGGTGGGAGGAGCGTCCAGCGAATCCCTGTCCTCCACCGAAAGGGAGGGCAGCGCGATGTCCCGAAGCAGGGCATGGGAATCCTCCTCCGAGCAGGGAGAAACCGGGGAATACACCTCGCGGAAATAATCCGCGAAGCAGGAGACAATGGCGTCCGGCTCGGTGACACACACACCATCCATCCTCTCGATCAACGGAACCACACGACTCGCTCTCTCCTTTTTGTCCAACCACGCAATCAATTTACCAGCCTTATCACCCACATCATACAGTCGCCCCTGTTGCTCCCTACTGAGGCCCCTGGCCGCCTCCGTGACGAGGGCCCTATAGGCCGCCTGCTTGAGGTGTAGAACATGCAATGTGGCATCCGGCACCCCGCTCCCCAGGTCACCCTCTAGTTCAGTAATTTCGGCCTCCACCCGGGTTACCTCCTCCCGCTCGCGCCTCCGGGCATGGGAGATAAGGGAGAGGGCCTCCCCCCTGAGAACTATCTTAAAAGCCTCCCAAAGGGAGATAGCCGAAGGAACAGACCCCACATTCTCCTCAAAGTACCGCTGCAAGGATTTGATCAATTCTGCTCGAATAGTGGGGTCGCGCAGGTACCAGGCATTGATTGGGGCTACCCTGCCCTCCCCCCTCGGGAAGACATCAAAGTGCAACAGTAATGGGGAGTGATCTGAAATACCCCGCGCCAAATGGCGCACCTCTCCCACTCTCCCAGCATAGGCCGCAGGGACAAGGACATAATCAAGCCGCGAGAGGCTACCATGGGCACCCGAGTGGAAGGTGTATTGCAGCTGCGCGGGATGCTTTAGTCGCCAGCAATCCACCAATCCTAGTGTATCTAAAAGGCCGGACAGCCACGCCTGTGCCCGGGGGAGGTCCCTGGGGGGATGACGATCCATAGACCCAGAAGCCACCGCATTGAAGTCTCCCCCGACTACCAGAAGCCCACCCGGGAGGTCAAGGAGGAGGCGCCCCAGGTCCGCAAACGTGGTAGATTGCAACCCCGGCGGAACGTACACTGATACAAAAACGACCACTTTGCCCTCCATTCTACCCACCAAGACAGTGTAACGTCCCCTCTCATCATGGCGCACCTCATCAATCTCCAATGGGAGCGAGTTCTTAATCATGATGCCCACCCCCCGCGAGCCCGAGGTGAAGCCCGAATGGGCCGCCAAGCGATAGCCTCGCCGATTCATGGCATGAAAGGAATTACCTATAAGGTGTGTCTCCTGCAGGAAGACCACATCTGGTGAAATCCGTTTCAGATACTGCAGGACCACACCACGCTTAATCCTATCCCCCAGTCCGTTAACGTTCCATGATAACACAGTCAAATCCCTACCCCCCATCATACATGGAAGCCATCAGTCGTCCCCCAAAGAGCATCTCAAAAACAACAATACAGTAAAGGGTTCGCCTTGCGGTGCAAACAAACAACACTCCACCCCCGCCCACCCATCCCAACAGAACTCCCCCCTCCCTGCACCCCTGCATGAGCCCAGACAGCCCCCCCAAAGTGCAGTGTGCCTGTCGCCCCATAGATGAAAAACTAACTAGTCCCCCAGAGGAGGAGGGAAAGCCCCCAATGGACCCCGCACGACCTCCATGGGAGGGGAACATACACGGTCAGGTAATGGTAACAGGAATGTTGTCCAGAGCAAGGCCTACTATTCACCCCTCAGTTCTGATCCGGCGAGCCCTCCCCGCCAACCGCACCCCCCCCACCCCCCCGGCCCCGATCCCCAGGTAGAGTATCCAACCAGTCCCCAGCCGCCTCGGGACGGTCAAAAAAGTGCGTGCGACCATCCACCTCCACCCTCAGCTTAGCTGGAAAAAGCATTGAGTACTTAAGGTTCAGGTCCCGTAGGCGACGTTTAACTCCGAGAAAACTCAGTCTCTGCTTTTGGACTGTCGGAGTAAAGTCAGGGTAGAAATTCACGTCCATATTATCGAGCTTGACCGGTCCCTGTAGCCTGGAAGTCTGCAGGATAGCGTCTCTGTCCCGAAAGTTAAAAATCCGGGCAATAAGAGGCCGCGGCGGGGCTCCGGCCTTAGGTCTTCCTCCGGGGACCCTGTGAGCACGTTCCACCGCAAAAAGTTTACTCAGCCCCCGGGGCTGGAGACGGGTGAGGATCAGGTCTTCCACAAACAAATCTGCCGCCTCCTCCTCCCGTCCCTCCGGCACCCCGACAATGCGAACGTTGTTCCTCCGGGCCCGACCCTCGGCGTCCTCCAATCGACGGTCCATCAGGGCGCTCGCCTGGCCAAGCCGGTGCACCTCCTTTTGAAGGGCCGCCACGTCTGTAGTGAGACTCGAGGTGGTGTGGGCCAGAGAATCGACCCGGTCATTTGTTTTAGACAAGTCGGCTCTCACCAGGCCCACATCCACCAGGGCCGAGTCTATCTTCTGCGCCAGAGTATCAAAGCGCTGGTCCACCGAGGCCTTCATCTCGGCAATGGCGCCCATGACGTCCCGGAGGGTCAGATCCGCGGGCTGAGCAGACGCCTCAGCCGGGCCCGCGGGGGATGTACGCTGTGCCTCTGGGGATCCCTTCTGGAGGGTGTAGCGGTCCATACTGTTTGACTGAAGTGCCGGGCCACGGCGGGTCGATTTCACCTTTGCCCGGTCGCCATCTTGCTTTGTGGACATGTCGCACTCCCAAAGTCGTGCCAATCTCCTCAAAAGGGCCGAAAAACCAGTTCACGGGTTCCGGGGGGGGGTGACCACTGGACCGCAGGACAACTCACAGCCGGCGGGACAGCCGGGCACCGGGACAAGGCCACCCCACCGCACCCCGCTCCGCAACCCTACCTCGCTTGAGGGCAAGGAGGGCGCAAAAGCGAAAGTGAAAGGGGAATGTTTGGAAGGAAAACAGCCAGACGAAAGTGTCAAAGCATACGTGTTTGCTGAGTGATTGAGTGAGTGTCACCTGGCTCTTTGAATGGACATGTGAGAGAGGAACATGCAGCTCCATTGTCCTCAGATGAGAGAGGAAGCACAGATGAATATTTTCCTCAAATAAAAACAATTACACCACCACGAAGCTGACAAGAGCGATATGCTGCTTTGCAGGTGTAAGGATTTGCCATGTTTGGTGCATAAATATGCATGGTTAGCGAGGTTTTTCTCAGAACGTCAGCAGCGCACCCTTTAGTATTATCCTTAGGCCAGAAATATCAGGCACTCCTTTGGGGTAAGAGGCCAAGAAATCCTTTGGGAAGCTTGCTCCAGTCATCTGAAGGATAGAAATACACTGGGGAAAAGTTCCAGAGGGAGCCAGGCTGCACAACATTTAGTCATGGTTCGATAGAAATCTTTAGCAAGGACTTTTGACCACCCCTCGCTGTGGGACCTGGATGCCCATACCTCTTGTTCATGTTCGTCGTGCAGGGCCTGCAGAGTCGAGGACTGCGATGACTGAGTGAATGAGTAATGAGGTACATGCTGGCCTGTATTTGTGGTGAAAGGGGAATGTTTGGAAGGAAAACAGCCAGACGAAAGTGTCAAAGCATACGTGTTTGCTGAGTGATTGAGTGAGTGTCACCTGGCTCTTTGAATGGACATGTGAGAGAAAAACATGCAGCTCCATTGTCCTCAGATGAGAGAGGAAGCACAGATGAATATTTTCCTCAAATAAAACCACTTACACCACCACGAAGCTGACAAGAGCGATATGCTGCTTTGCAGGTGTAAGGATTTGCCATGTTTGGTGCATAAATATGCATGGTTAGCGAGGTTTTTCTCAGAACGTCAGCAGCGCACCCTTTAGTATTATCCTTAGGCCAGAAATATCAGGCACTCCTTTGGGGTATGAGGCCAAGAAATCCTTTGGGAAGCTTGCTCCAGTCATCTGAAGGATAGAAAAACACTGGGGAAAAGTTACAGAGGGAGCCAGGCTGCACAACATTTGGTCATGGTTCGATAGAAATCTTTAGCAAGGACTTTTGACCACCCCTCGCTGTGGGACCTGGATGCCCATACCTCTGTGGCTCTGACACCTTTTTTGACCTCTGGATAGCACCGTCTCATTACCCCTCAAACATTCCCTCTGAGTACCCCAGCTTTGGTAGTGCACCAACACGTTTCAATCCCTTGAGTGACTACAGACACCCTTCCTATGTGCTCTCCATTTACATTCCGTCAGTAACCCAGGTGCTTCTGTCACTGTTCAGTCTCAAGTGGCCGGTTGGATGCACATTGCTCGGATGTACAGGCACTTACCACTCTGTACAGCCCTCTCAGCACACACAGACCACACTTCTTTAAATCATAAATACATGTTCTGACTAACAGTAATGCTGTGCCTTCCCTCTGTAGATCATACCCAACGTAAGAAGGACAAATAAATTGAAGAGCGTACCAAACTCTCAACAGACACTGCCAGAACATGTGCTGCTGCCTATTTGCATGCCATGATTATTCTCTATGACCCATCCAACTACTTTCCACATGTACCCTTTCCCTGCCTCATTCATCTGCTCCAATGCCCCTATTTATTTAACAAATGTTAGTGCTCTCAGATATCATAGCGGGAATCTCTATAGCATCTCTTGCCAATAGAAATATCCCAAGGGTCCCTATAACATGCCGCACGGAGGGAAGGGGAGGCAGAAAAATCTTGGTGAGCACCACCTGCAAAAATTCCACGACATGCTCCTTGTTGTACCTTTCAATACAATAACTGCAGTTGGATTGTATGGTGCCCCCCCTTGGGGTTGGTAATGGAACTGTCACATACCTGTTTGCCCCAAATCCCCCCTGTTGCCCCTATCCTTTCGGGGTGCATCCCATAAAGGAGGAGGGGAGCAATAAAAAGTAAGGGTAGCCTCCCAAAAATTGCCCAGAAGTCATGTCATTCTGTGCACCCCATCGCCCTTCATAATGCACTCCCAACCCCCTTTTAAAAGTGCTCCCCCAAATTTGACAGCACCCCCCCAAAATCAGAGAGAGTAGGGGGGTGCAGTAAAAAACACATTTTGGGGCTCCTCACTATATGTCATTAATCTCTAACCCCCACCCACTACATCTGTTCCCCTTCTTTTACCTGTCACTGACCCCACCCCTTGCACTAGCCACACCCATGTTACCAACCACTCTGCAACTCACCTGTCACTGACCCCGCCCCTTACACTAGCCACACCCATTTAACTTACCAACCACTCTGCAATTCACCTGTCACTGACCCCACCCCTTGCACTAGCCACACCCATTTAACTTACCAACCACTCTGCAATTCACCTGTCACTGACCCCGCCCCTTGCACTAGCCACACCCATTTAACTTACCAACCACTCTGCAATTCAACTGTCACTGACCCCGCCCTTTGCACTAGCCACACCCATTTAACTTACCAACCACTCTGCAATTCACCTGTCACTGACCCCGCCCTTTGCACTAGCCACACCCATGTTACTTACCAACCACTCCGCAATTCACCTGTCACTGACCCCGCCCTTTGCACTAGCCACACCTATTTAACTTACCAACCACTCTGCAATTCACCTGTCACTGACCCCACCCCTTGCACTAGCCACACCCAAGTTACTTACCAACCACTCTGCAATTCACCTGTCACTGACCCCGACCCTTGCACTAGCCACACCCATGTTACTTACCAACCACTCTGCAACTCACCTGTCACTGACCCCGCCCTTTGCACTAGCCACACCCATTTAACTTACCAACCACTCTGCAACTCACCTGTCACTGACCCCGCCCCTCGCACTAGCCACACCCATGTTACTTACCAACCACTCTGCAAATCACCTGTCACTGACCCCGCCCTTTGCACTAGCCACACCCAAGTTACTTACCAACCACTCTGCAATTCACCTGTCACTGACCCCGACCCTTACACTAGTCACACCCAAGTTACTTACCAACCACTCTGCAATTCACCATCTGGCAGGCATGACTCCACTCTCACACCACACTTACTTACCAATTGGCCACATAGACCCATCTGGAACTTACCTCTGCTGTACCACAGTCACCTCGTGCCGATCCCGGGACTTGAACCCTGGTCACCTGGATGGAAGGCAGGAACTTACCCCCTGGACCACACTGGTTTCCATGTCAGTACCCTGTCAAATCGTCCCCATAACATGGTCTTCCGTTTCATGTGCAATGGAAGCCACAAGCACTGATACCAGGTGCTGTATGTTGGTCATAGATACTACTGCAGTGGTTCAGACCACCAAGGAGCTGTAGCTCAACGGTAAGTCTCGTGCCTCTGGTGTCAGAGGTTCTCCCAAGACCAGGGTTCAAGTCCTGCCAATGCGGTCTAAGAGACATGAGAGGGTACATTTTCAATCTGTGGTTTAATTTTCATTTGCTAATTTTTTATTCACTTGGAAAAACAGAGGAGAAAAGTGCCACTCTTTTGGCACGTGCGCCCAAAAATTATACATCTTTTCCTGAGGAGTCTGACCTTCCACAAACCTCCCTTTTTCTCAAGTAGGTGCAATAGGGACAATGCCTTATCTTCCCTTATAAATGTGTTTATTCTTAGTCCTTTAAATTCGGCGTACTTTAGAGCACAAATGTTGCCTCAGGTGTATATATGAGCACAAGAATGCAAGGAGGGTGTTATACTGATAGTAAAATAGGTTGGATGGTGGTGATTTTTCGTTTTGGTGAGAGCCGATCCCTCCAATCAGGTCTTTGATGCATGTGATGTTGGCTAGGATAAAGGTGAAGTAGGAGCTCTGGCTAATGAAATGAAGGGGAGATTTTGAGGCAAGTGAAACTCCCTTTATTAGGTGCAATAGGAAGCTAGAAAAATTGTTTTTCTCAAGAGGCAGAGAAGAGCAGTTAGACCTTTGCTTCAGGAAGTCTTAATCATGCCTACTGAAGCAAGGGAAGGGATTGTGCTGACACAGCACAGTACAGCACTGGGCTGGGCTGGGCTGGGCTGGCACTGGGCTGGGCTGGCACTGGCACTGGGGCTTTAAGCAGCCCCTTCCTTCCTTCCTTTGAAGGAAGCCTACGAGCCCTCGAACGCACTCGAACGCCCAGGTTCTGTATAGAGGATGACTGCAGGCAAATGGGGACCCTGCTACATTAGGGTGACGTCCCCATCTGCGGCCTTCGAGTGGCAAAATCCTTAGCCTGAGATAGGTAGGCTGCTTTTGAATTTGGCTGAAGACCATTTGTTGGAGGCTGTATCACAGCGCAAGCCGGCGACTTTCTCAGAAGAAAGTAAGCATGGGAGGACATTATTTGCATAGAACAGCCCTCTTCTAAGTCCCATCATTCTGTTGCAGTTGCCATGTAGCGTTACTAGAGGGCAGCATTACGAACATAAGAGCACACCAAGGCTTTTCTTCTGCTTGCTCAGATACCTCTTGTTCATGTTCGTCTTGCAGGGCCTGCAGAGTCGAGGACTGCGATGACTGAGTGAATGAGTAATGAGGTACATGCTGGCCTGTATTTGTGGTGAAAGGGGAATGTTTGGAAGGAAAACAGCCAGACGAAAGTGTCAAAGCATACGTGTTTGCTGAGTGATTGAGTGAGTGTCACCTGGCTCTTTGAATGGACATGTGAGAGAGGAACATGCAGCTCCATTGTCCTCAGATGAGAGAGGAAGCACAGATGAATATTTTCCTCAAATAAAAACAATTACACCACCACGAAGCTGACAAGAGCGATATGCTGCTTTGCAGGTGTAAGGATTTGCCATGTTTGGTGCATAAATATGCATGGTTAGCGAGGTTTTTCTCAGAACGTCAGCAGCGCACCCTTTAGTTTTATCCTTAGGCCAGAAATATCAGGCACTCCTTTGGGATAAGAGGCCAAGAAATCCTTTGGGAAGCTTGCTCCAGTCATCTGAAGGAAAGAAATACACTGGGGAAAAGTTACAGAGGGAGCCAGGCTGCACAACATTTGGTCATGGTTCGATAGAAATCTTTAGCAAGGACTTTTGACCACCCCTCGCTGTGGGACCTGGATGCCCATACCTCTTGTTCATGTTCGTCTTGCAGGGCCTGCAGAGTCGAGGACTGCGATGACTGAGTGAATGAGTAATGAGGTACATGCTGGCCTGTATTTGTGGTGAAAGGGGAATGTTTGGAAGGAAAACAGCCAGACGAAAGTGTCAAAGCATACGTGTTTGCTGAGTGATTGAGTGAGTGTCACCTGGCTCTTTGAATGGACATGTGAGAGAGGAACATGCAGCTCCATTGTCCTCAGATGAGAGAGGAAGCACAGATGAATATTTTCCTCAAATAAAAACAATTACACCACCACGAAGCTGACAAGAGTGATATGCTGCTTTGCAGGTGTAAGGATTTGCCATGTTTGGTGCATAAATATGCATGGTTAGCGAGGTTTTTCTCAGAACGTCAGCAGCGCACCCTTTAGTATTATCCTTAGGCCAGAAATATCAGGCACTCCTTTGGGGTAAGAGGCCAAGAAATCCTTTGGGAAGCTTGCTCCAGTCATCTGAAGGATAGAAATACACTGGGGAAAAGTTACAGAGGGAGCCAGGCTGCACAACATTTAGTCATGGTTCGATAGAAATCTTTAGCAAGGACTTTTGACCACCCCTCGCTGTGGGACCTGGATGCCCATACCTCTTGTTCATGTTCGTCGTGCAGGGCCTGCAGAGTCGAGGACTGCGATGACTGAGTGAATGAGTAATGAGGTACATGCTGGCCTGTATTTGTGGTGAAAGGGGAATGTTTGGAAGGAAAACAGCCAGACGAAAGTGTCAAAGCATACGTGTTTGCTGAGTGATTGAGTGAGTGTCACCTGGCTCTTTGAATGGACATGTGAGAGAAAAACATGCAGCTCCATTGTCCTCAGATGAGAGAAGAAGCACAGATGAATATTTTCCTCAAATAAAAACACTTACACCACCACGAAGCTGACAAGAGCGATATGCTGCTTTGCAGGTGTAAGGATTTGCCATGTTTGGTGCATAAATATGCATGGTTAGCGAGGTTTTTCTCAGAACGTCAGCAGCGCACCCTTTAGTATTATCCTTAGGCCAGAAATATCAGGCACTCCTTTGGGGTATGAGGCCAAGAAATCCTTTGGGAAGCTTGCTCCAGTCATCTGAAGGATAGAAAAACACTGGGGAAAAGTTACAGAGGGAGCCAGGCTGCACAACATTTGGTCATGGTTCGATAGAAATCTTTAGCAAGGACTTTTGACCACCCCTCGCTGTGGGACCTGGATGCCCATACCTCTGTGGCTCTGACACCTTTTTTGACCTCTGGATAGCACCGTCTCATTACCCCTCAAACATTCCCTCTGAGTACCCCAGCTTTGGTAGTGCACCAACACGTTTCAATCCCTTGAGTGACTACAGACACCCTTCCTATGTGCTCTCCATTTACATTCCGTCAGTAACCCAGGTGCTTCTGTCACTGTTCAGTCTCAAGTGGCCGGTTGGATGCACATTGCTCGGATGTACAGGCACTTACCACTCTGTACAGCCCTCTCAGCACACACAGACCACACTTCTTTAAATCATAAATACATGTTCTGACTAACAGTAATGCTGTGCCTTCCCTCTGTAGATCATACCCAACGTTAGAAGGACAAATAAATTGAAGAGCGTACCAAACTCTCAACAGACACTGCCAGAACATGTGCTGCTGCCTATTTGCATGCCATGATTATTCTCTATGACCCATCCAACTACTTTCCACATGTACCCTTTCCCTGCCTCATTCATCTGCTCCAATGCCCCTATTTATTTAACAAATGTTAGTGCTCTCAGATATCATAGCGGGAATCTCTATAGCATCTCTTGCCAATAGAAATATCCCAAGGGTCCCTATAACATGCCGCACGGAGGGAAGGGGAGGCAGAAAAATCTTGGTGAGCACCACCTGCAAAAATTCCACGACATGCTCCTTGTTGTACCTTTCAATACAATAACTGCAGTTGGATTGTATGGTGCCCCCCCTTGGGGTTGGTAATGGAACTGTCACATACCTGTTTGCCCCAAATCCCCCCTGTTGCCCCTATCCTTTCGGGGTGCATCCCATAAAGGAGGAGGGGAGCAATAAAAAGTAAGGGTAGCCTCCCAAAAATTGCCCAGAAGTCATGTCATTCTGTGCACCCCATCGCCCTTCATAATGCACTCCCAACCCCCTTTTAAAAGTGCTCCCCCAAATTTGACAGCACCCCCCCAAAATCAGAGAGAGTAGGGGGGTGCAGTAAAAAACACATTTTGGGGCTCCTCACTATATGTCATTAATCTCTAACCCCCACCCACTACATCTGTTCCCCTTCTTTTACCTGTCACTGACCCCACCCCTTGCACTAGCCACACCCATGTTACCAACCACTCTGCAATTCACCTGTCACTGACCCCGCCCTTTGCACTAGCCACACCCATTTAACTTACCAACCACTCTGCAATTCACCTGTCACTGACCCCGACCCTTGCACTAGCCACACCCATGTTACTTACCAACCACTCTGCAACTCACCTGTCACTGACCCCGACCCCACCCCTTGCACTAGCCACACCCATGTTACTTACCAACCACTCTGCAATTCACCTGTCACTGACCCCGCCCCTTGCACTAGCCACACCCATGTTACTTACCAACCACTCTGCAACTCACCTGTCACTGACCCCGCCCTTTGCACTAGCCACACCCATTTAACTTACCAACCACTCTGCAACTCACCTGTCACTGACCCCGCCCTTTGCACTAGCCACACCCATTTAACTTACCAACCACTCTGCAATTCACCTGTCACTGATCCCCCGCCCCTTGCACTAGCCACACCCATGTTACTTACCAACCACTCTGCAACTCACCTGTCACTGACCCCGCCCCTCGCACTAGCCACACCCATGTTACTTACCAACCACTCTGCAAATCACCTGTCACTGACCCCGCCCTTTGCACTAGCCACACCCAAGTTACTTACCAACCACTCTGCAATTCACCTGTCACTGACCCCGACCCTTACACTAGTCACACCCAAGTTACTTACCAACCACTCTGCAATTCACCATCTGGCAGGCATGACTCCACTCTCACACCACACTTACTTACCAATTGGCCACATAGACCCATCTGGAACTTACCTCTGCTGTACCACAGTCACCTCGTGCCGATCCCGGGACTTGAACCCTGGTCACCTGGATGGAAGGCAGGAACTTACCCCCTGGACCACACTGGTTTCCATGCCAGTACCCTATCAAATCGTCCCCATAACATGGTCTTCCGTTTCATGTGCAATGGAAGCCACAAGCACTGATACCAGGTGCTGTATGTTGGTCATAGATACTACTGCAGTGGTTCAGACCACCAAGGAGCTGTAGCTCAACGGTAAGTCTCGTGCCTCTGGTGTCAGAGGTTCTCCCAAGACCAGGGTTCAAGTCCTGCCAATGCAGTCTAAGGGACATGAGAGGGTACATTTTCAATCTGTGGTTTAATTTTCATTTGCTAATTTTTTATTCACTTGGAAAAACAGAGGAGAAAAGTGCCACTCTTTTGGCACGTGCGCCCAAAAATTATACATCTTTTCCTGAGGAGTCTGACCTTCCACAAACCTCCCTTTTTCTCAAGTAGGTGCAATAGGGACAATGCCTTATCTTCCCTTATAAATGTGTTTATTCTTAGTCCTTTAAATTCGGCGTACTTTAGAGCACAAATGTTGCCTCAGGTGTATATATGAGCACAAGAATGCAAGGAGGGTGTTATACTGATAGTAAAATAGGTTGGATGGTGGTGATTTTTCGTTTTGGTGAGAGCCGATCCCTCCAATCAGGTCTTTGATGCATGTGATGTTGGCTAGGATAAAGGTGAAGTAGGAGCTCTGGCTAATGAAATGAAGGGGAGATTTTGAGGCAAGTGAAACTCCCTTTATTAGGTGCAATAGGAAGCTAGAAAAATTGTTTTTCTCAAGAGGCAGAGAAGAGCAGTTAGACCTTTGCTTCAGGAAGTCTTAATCATGCCTACTGAAGCAAGGGAAGGGATTGTGGTGACACAGCACAGCACAGTACAGTACGGCACTGGGCTGGGCTGGGCTGGGCTGGCACTGGGGCTTTAAGCAGCCCCTTTCTTCCTTCCTTCCTTCCTTTGAAGGAAGCCTACGAGCCCTCCAACGCCCTCGAACGCCCAGGTGCTGTATAGAGGATGACTGCAGGCAAATTGGGACCCTGCTACATTAGGGTGACGTCCCCATCTGCGGCCTTCGAGTGGCAAAATCCTTAGCCTGAGATAGGTAGGCTGCTTTTGAATTTGGCTGAAGACCATTTGTTGGAGGCTGTATCACAGCGCAAGCCGGCGACTTTCTCAGAAGAAAGTAAGCATGGGAGGACCTTATTTGCATAGGACAGCCCTCTTCTAAGTCCCATCATTCTGTTGCAGTTGCCATGTAGCGTTACTAGAGGGCAGCATTACGAACATAAGAGCACACCAAGGCTTTTCTTCTGCTTGCTCAGATACCTCTTGTTCATGTTCGTCTTGCAGGGCCTGCAGAGTCGAGGACTGCGATGACTGAGTGAATGAGTAATGAGGTACATGCTGGCCTGTATTTGTGGTGAAAGGGGAATGTTTGGAAGGAAAACAGCCAGACGAAAGTGTCAAAGCATACGTGTTTGCTGAGTGATTGAGTGAGTGTCACCTGGCTCTTTGAATGGACATGTGAGAGAGGAACATGCAGCTCCATTGTCCTCAGATGAGAGAGAAAGCACAGATGAATATTTTCCTCAAATAAAAACAATTACACCACCACGAAGCTGACAAGAGCGATGTGCTGCTTTGCAGGTGTAAGGAGTTGCCATGTTTGGTGCATAAATATGCATGGTTAGCGAGGTTTTTCTCAGAACGTCAGCAGCGCACCCTTTAGTATTATCCTTAGGCCAGAAATATCAGGCACTCCTTTGGGGTATGAGGCCAAGAAATCCTTTGGGAAGCTTGCTCCAGTCATCTGAAGGATAGAAAAACACTGGGGAAAAGTTACAGAGGGAGCCAGGCTGCACAACATTTGGTCATGGTTCGATAGAAATCTTTAGCAAGGACTTTTGACCACCCCTCGCTGTGGGACCTGGATGCCCATACCTCTGTGGCTCTGACACCTTTTTTGACCTCTGGATAGCACCGTCTCATTACCCCTCAAACATTCCCTCTGAGTACCCCAGCTTTGGTAGTGCACCAACACGTTTCAATCCCTTGAGTGACTACAGACACCCTTCCTATGTGCTCTCCATTTACATTCCGTCAGTAACCCAGGTGCTTCTGTCACTGTTCAGTCTCAAGTGGCCGGTTGGATGCACATTGCTCGGATGTACAGGCACTTACCACTCTGTACAGCCCTCTCAGCACACACAGACCACACTTCTTTAAATCATAAATACATGTTCTGACGAACAGTAATGCTGTGCCTTCCCTCTGTAGATCATACCCAACGTAAGAAGGACAAATAAATTGAAGAGCGTACCAAACTCTCAACAGACACTGCCAGAACATTTGCTGCTGCCTATTTGCATGCCATGATTATTCTCTATGACCCATCCAACTACTTTCCACATGTACCCTTTCCCTGCCTCATTCAACTGCTCCAATGCCCCTATTTATTTAACAAATGTTAGTGCTCTCAGATATCATAGCGGGAATCTCTATACCATCTCTTGCCAATAGAAATATCCCAAGGGTCCCTATAACATGCCGCACGGAGGGAAGGGGAGGCGGAAAAATCTTGGTGAGCACCACCTGCAAAAATTCCACGACATGCTCCTTGTTGTACCTTTCAATACAATAACTGCAGTTGGATTGTATGGTGCCCCCCCTTGGGGTTGGTAAAGGAACTGTCACATACCTGTTTGCCCCAAATCCCCCCTGTTGCCCCTATCCTTTCGGGGTGCATCCCATAAAGGAGGAGGGGAGCAATAAAAAGTATGGGTAGCCTCCCAAAAATTGCCCAGAAGTCATGTCATTCTGTGCACCCCATCGCCCTTCATAATGCACTCCCAACCCCCTTTTAAAAGTGCTCCCCCAAATTTGACAGCATCCCCCCAAAATCAGAGAGTGTAGGGGGGTGCAGTAAAAAACACATTTTGGGGCTCCTCACTATATGTCATTAATCTCTAACCCCCACCCACTACATCTGTTCCCCTTCTTTTACCTGTCACTGACCCCGCCCCTTGAACTAGCCACACCCATTTAACTTACCAACCACTCTGCAATTCACCTGTCACTGACCCCACCCCTTGCACTAGCCACACCCATTTAACTTACCAACCACTCTGCAATTCACCTGTCACTGACCCCACCCCTTGCACTAGCCACACCCATTTAACTTACCAACCACTCTGCAATTCACCTGTCACTGACCCCGCCCCTTGCACTAGCCACACCCATTTAACTTACCAACCACTCTGCAATTCAACTGTCACTGACCCCGCCCCTTGCACTAGTCACACCCATTTAACTTACCAACCACTCTGCAATTCACCTGTCACTGACCCTGCCCTTTGCACTAGCCACACCCATGTTACTTACCAACCACTCTGCAATTCACCTGTCACTGACCCCGCCCTTTGCACTAGCCACACCTATTTAACTTCCAACCACTCTGCAATTCACCTGTCACTGACCCCGCCCCTTGCACTAGCCACACCCAAGTTACTTACCAACCACTCTGCAATTCACCTGTCACTGACCCCGACCCTTGCACTAGCCACACCCATGTTACTTACCAACCACTCTGCAACTCACCTGTCACTGACCCCGCCCTTTGCACTAGCCACACCCATTTAACTTACCAACCACTCTGCAACTCACCTGTCACTGACCCTGCCCTAGCCACACCCATTTAACTTACCAACCACTCTGCAATTCACCTGTCACTGATCCCCCGCCCCTTGCACTAGCCACACCCATGTTACTTACCAACCACTCTGCAACTCACCTGTCACTGACCCCGCCCCTCGCACTAGCCACACCCATGTTACTTACCAACCACTCTGCAAATCACCTGTCACTGACCCCGCCCTTTGCACTAGCCACACCCAAGTTACTTACCAACCACTCTGCAATTCACCTGTCACTGACCCCGACCCTTACACTAGTCACACCCAAGTTACTTACCAACCACTCTGCAATTCACCATCTGGCAGGCATGACTCCACTCTCACACCACACTTACTTACCAATTGGCCACATAGACCCATCTGGAACTTACCTCTGCTGTACCACAGTCACCTCGTGCCGATCCCGGGACTTGAACCCTGGTCACCTGGATGGAAGGCAGGAACTTACCCCCTGGACCACACTGGTTTCCATGTCAGTACCCTATCAAATCGTCCCCATAACATGGTCTTCCGTTTCATGTGCAATGGAAGCCACAAGCACTGATACCAGGTGCTGTATGTTGGTCATAGATACTACTGCAGTGGTTCAGACCACCAAGGAGCTGTAGCTCAACGGTAAGTCTCGTGCCTCTGGTGTCAGAGGTTCTCCCAAGACCAGGGTTCAAGTCCTGCCAATGCGGTCTAAGGGACATGAGAGGGTACATTTTCAATCTGTGGTTTAATTTTCATTTGCTAATTTTTTATTCACTTGGAAAAACAGAGGAGAAAAGTGCCACTCTTTTGGCACGTGCGCCCAAAAATTATACATCTTTTCCTGAGGAGTCTGACCTTCCACAAACCTCCCTTTTTCTCAAGTAGGTGCAATAGGGACAATGCCTTATCTTCCCTTATAAATGTGTTTATTCTTAGTCCTTTAAATTCGGCGTACTTTAGAGCACAAATGTTGCCTCAGGTGTATATATGAGCACAAGAATGCAAGGAGGGTGTTATACTGATAGTAAAATAGGTTGGATGGTGGTGATTTTTCGTTTTGGTGAGAGCCGATCCCTCCAATCAGGTCTTTGATGCATGTGATGTTGGCTAGGATAAAGGTGAAGTAGGAGCTCTGGCTAATGAAATGAAGGGGAGATTTTGAGGCAAGTGAAACTCCCTTTATTAGGTGCAATAGGAAGCTAGAAAAATTGTTTTTCTCAAGAGGCAGAGAAGAGCAGTTAGACCTTTGCTTCAGGAAGTCTTAATCATGCCTACTGAAGCAAGGGAAGGGATTGTGCTGACACAGCACAGTACAGCACTGGGCTGGGCTGGCACTGGGCTGGGCTGGCACTGGCACTGGGGCTTTAAGCAGCCCCTTCCTTCCTTCCTTTGAAGGAAGCCTACGAGCCCTCGAACGCACTCGAACGCCCAGGTTCTGTATGGAGGATGACTGCAGGCAAATGGGGACCCTGCTACATTAGGGTGACGTCCCCATCTGCGGCCTTCGAGTGGCAAAATCCTTAGCCTGAGATAGGTAGGCTGCTTTTGAATTTGGCTGAAGACCATTTGTTGGAGGCTGTATCACAGCGCAAGCCGGCGACTTTCTCAGAAGAAAGTAAGCATGGGAGGACATTATTTGCATAGGACAGCCCTCTTCTAAGTCCCATCATTCTGTTGCAGTTGCCATGTAGCGTTACTAGAGGGCAGCATTACGAACATAAGAGCACACCAAGGCTTTTCTTCTGCTTGCTCACATACCTCTTGTTCATGTTCGTCTTGCAGGGCCTGCAGAGTCGAGGACTGCGATGACTGAGTGAATGAGTAATGAGGTACATGCTGGCCTGTATTTGTGGTGAAAGGGGAATGTTTGGAAGGAAAACAGCCAGACGAAAGTGTCAAAGCATACGTGTTTGCTGAGTGATTGAGTGAGTGTCACCTGGCTCTTTGAATGGACATGTGAGAGAGGAACATGCAGCTCCATTGTCCTCAGATGAGAGAGGAAGCACAGATGAATATTTTCCTCAAATAAAAACAATTACACCACCACGAAGCTGACAAGAGCGATATGCTGCTTTGCAGGTGTAAGGATTTGCCATGTTTGGTGCATAAATATGCATGGTTAGCGAGGTTTTTCTCAGAACGTCAGCAGCGCACCCTTTAGTTTTATCCTTAGGCCAGAAATATCAGGCACTCCTTTGGGATAAGAGGCCAAGAAATCCTTTGGGAAGCTTGCTCCAGTCATCTGAAGGAAAGAAATACACTGGGGAAAAGTTACAGAGGGAGCCAGGCTGCACAACATTTGGTCATGGTTCGATAGAAATCTTTAGCAAGGACTTTTGACCACCCCTCGCTGTGGGACCTGGATGCCCATACCTCTTGTTCATGTTCGTCTTGCAGGGCCTGCAGAGTCGAGGACTGCGATGACTGAGTGAATGAGTAATGAGGTACATGCTGGCCTGTATTTGTGGTGAAAGGGGAATGTTTGGAAGGAAAACAGCCAGACGAAAGTGTCAAAGCATACGTGTTTGCTGAGTGATTGAGTGAGTGTCACCTGGCTCTTTGAATGGACATGTGAGAGAGGAACATGCAGCTCCATTGTCCTCAGATGAGAGAGGAAGCACAGATGAATATTTTCCTCAAATAAAAACAATTACACCACCACGAAGCTGACAAGAGTGATATGCTGCTTTGCAGGTGTAAGGATTTGCCATGTTTGGTGCATAAATATGCATGGTTAGCGAGGTTTTTCTCAGAACGTCAGCAGCGCACCCTTTAGTATTATCCTTAGGCCAGAAATATCAGGCACTCCTTTGGGGTAAGAGGCCAAGAAATCCTTTGGGAAGCTTGCTCCAGTCATCTGAAGGATAGAAATACACTGGGGAAAAGTTACAGAGGGAGCCAGGCTGCACAACATTTAGTCATGGTTCGATAGAAATCTTTAGCAAGGACTTTTGACCACCCCTCGCTGTGGGACCTGGATGCCCATACCTCTTGTTCATGTTCGTCGTGCAGGGCCTGCAGAGTCGAGGACTGCGATGACTGAGTGAATGAGTAATGAGGTACATGCTGGCCTGTATTTGTGGTGAAAGGGGAATGTTTGGAAGGAAAACAGCCAGACGAAAGTGTCAAAGCATACGTGTTTGCTGAGTGATTGAGTGAGTGTCACCTGGCTCTTTGAATGGACATGTGAGAGAAAAACATGCAGCTCCATTGTCCTCAGATGAGAGAAGAAGCACAGATGAATATTTTCCTCAAATAAAAACACTTACACCACCACGAAGCTGACAAGAGCGATATGCTGCTTTGCAGGTGTAAGGATTTGCCATGTTTGGTGCATAAATATGCATGGTTAGCGAGGTTTTTCTCAGAACGTCAGCAGCGCACCCTTTAGTATTATCCTTAGGCCAGAAATATCAGGCACTCCTTTGGGGTATGAGGCCAAGAAATCCTTTGGGAAGCTTGCTCCAGTCATCTGAAGGATAGAAAAACACTGGGGAAAAGTTACAGAGGGAGCCAGGCTGCACAACATTTGGTCATGGTTCGATAGAAATCTTTAGCAAGGACTTTTGACCACCCCTCGCTGTGGGACCTGGATGCCCATACCTCTGTGGCTCTGACACCTTTTTTGACCTCTGGATAGCACCGTCTCATTACCCCTCAAACATTCCCTCTGAGTACCCCAGCTTTGGTAGTGCACCAACACGTTTCAATCCCTTGAGTGACTACAGACACCCTTCCTATGTGCTCTCCATTTACATTCCGTCAGTAACCCAGGTGCTTCTGTCACTGTTCAGTCTCAAGTGGCCGGTTGGATGCACATTGCTCGGATGTACAGGCACTTACCACTCTGTACAGCCCTCTCAGCACACACAGACCACACTTCTTTAAATCATAAATACATGTTCTGACTAACAGTAATGCTGTGCCTTCCCTCTGTAGATCATACCCAACGTAAGAAGGACAAATAAATTGAAGAGCGTACCAAACTCTCAACAGACACTGCCAGAACATGTGCTGCTGCCTATTTGCATGCCATGATTATTCTCTATGACCCATCCAACTACTTTCCACATGTACCCTTTCCCTGCCTCATTCATCTGCTCCAATGCCCCTATTTATTTAACAAATGTTAGTGCTCTCAGATATCATAGCGGGAATCTCTATAGCATCTCTTGCCAATAGAAATATCCCAAGGGTCCCTATAACATGCCGCACGGAGGGAAGGGGAGGCAGAAAAATCTAGGTGAGCACCACCTGCAAAAATTCCACGACATGCTCCTTGTTGTACCTTTCAATACAATAACTGCAGTTGGATTGTATGGTGCCCCCCCTTGGGGTTGGTAATGGAACTGTCACATACCTGTTTGCCCCAAATCCCCCCTGTTGCCCCTATCCTTTCGGGGTGCATCCCATAAAGGAGGAGGGGAGCAATAAAAAGTAAGGGTAGCCTCCCAAAAATTGCCCAGAAGTCATGTCATTCTGTGCACCCCATCGCCCTTCATAATGCACTCCCAACTCCCTTTTAAAAGTGCTCCCCCAAATTTGACAGCACCCCCCCAAAATCAGAGAGAGTAGGGGGGTGCAGTAAAAAACACATTTTGGGGCTCCTCACTATATGTCATTAATCTCTAACCCCCACCCACTACATCTGTTCCCCTTCTTTTACCTGTCACTGACCCCACCCCTTGCACTAGCCACACCCATGTTACCAACCACTCTGCAATTCACCTGTCACTGACCCCGCCCTTTGCACTAGCCACACCCATTTAACTTACCAACCACTCTGCAATTCACCTGTCACTGACCCCGACCCTTGCACTAGCCACACCCATGTTACTTACCAACCACTCTGCAATTCACCTGTCACTGACCCCGCCCTTTGCACTAGCCACATCCATTTAACTTACCAACCACTCTGCAATTCACCTGTCACTGACCCCGCCCCTTGCACTAGCCACACCCAAGTTACTTACCAACCACTCTGCAATTCACCTGTCACTGACCCCGACCCCACCCCTTGCACTAGCCACACCCATGTTACTTACCAACCACTCTGCAATTCACCTGTCACTGACCCCGCCCCTTGCACTAGCCACACCCATTTAACTTACCAACCACTCTGCAATTCACCTGTCACTGACCCCGCCCCTTGCACTAGCCACACCCATTTAACTTACCAACCACTCTGCAATTCAACTGTCACTGACCCCGCCCCTTGCACTAGTCACACCCATTTAACTTACCAACCACTCTGCAATTCACCTGTCACTGACCCCGCCCTTTGCACTAGCCACACCCATGTTACTTACCAACCACTCTGCAATTCACCTGTCACTGACCCCGCCCTTTGCACTAGCCACACCTATTTAACTTACCAACCACTCTGCAATTCACCTGTCACTGACCCCGCCCCTTGCACTAGCCACACCCAAGTTACTTACCAACCACTCTGCAATTCACCTGTCACTGACCCCGACCCTTGCACTAGCCACACCCATGTTACTTACCAACCACTCTGCAATTCACCTGTCACTGACGCCGCCCTTTGCACTAGCCACACCCATGTTACTTACCAACCACTCTGCAATTCACCTGTCACTGACCCCGCCCTTTGCACTAGCCACACCTATTTAACTTACCAACCACTCTGCAATTCACCTGTCACTGACCCCGCCCCTTGCACTAGCCACACCCAAGTTACTTACCAACCACTCTGCAATTCACCTGTCACTGACCCCGCCCTTTGCACTAGCCACACCCATGTTACTTACCAACCACTCCTCAACTCACCTGTCACTGACCCCGCCCTTTGCACTAGCCACACCCATTTAACTTACCAACCACTCTGCAACTCACCTGTCACTGACCCCGCCCTTTGCACTAGCCACACCCATTTAACTTACCAACCACTCTGCAATTCACCTGTCACTGATCCCCCGCCCCTTGCACTAGCCACACCCATGTTACTTACCAACCACTCTGCAACTCACCTGTCACTGACCCCGCCCCTTGCACTAGCCACACCCATGTTACTTACCAACCACTCTGCAAATCACCTGTCACTGACCCGCCCTTTGCACTAGCCACACCCAAGTTACTTACCAACCACTCTGCAATTCACCTGTCACTGACCCCGACCCTTACACTAGCCACACCCAAGTTACTTACCAACCACTCTGCAATTCACCATCTGGCAGGCATGACTCCACTCTCACACCACACTTACTTACCAATTGGCCACATAGACCCATCTGGAACTTACCTCTGCTGCACCACAGTCACCTCGTGCCGATCCCGGGACTTGAACCCTGGTCACCTGGATGGAAGGCAGGAACTTACCCCCTGGACCACACTGGTTTCCATGTCAGTAACCTATCAAATCATGCCCATAACATGGTCTTCCGTTTCATGTGCAATGGAAGCCACAAGCACTGACACCAGGTGCTGTATGTTGGTCATAGATACTACTGCAGTGGTTCAGACCACCAAGGAGCTGTAGCTCAACGGTAAGTCTCGTGCCTCTGGTGTCAGAGGTTTTCCCAAGACCAGGGTTCAAGTCCTGCCAATGCGGTCTAAGGGACATGAGAGGGTAAATTTTCAATCTGTGGTTTAATTTTCATTTGCTAATTTTTTATTCACTTGGAAAAACAGAGGAGAAAAGTGCCACTCTTTTGGCACGTGCGCCCAAAAATTATACATCTTTTCCTGAGGAGTCTGACCTTCCACAAACCTCCCTTTTTCTCAAGTAGGTGCAATAGGGACAATGCCTTATCTTCCCTTATAAATGTGTTTATTCTTAGTCCTTTGAATTCGGCGTACTTTAGAGCACAAATGTTGCCTCAGGTGTATATATGAGCACAAGAATGCAAGGAGAGTGTTATACTGATAGTAAAATAGGTTGGATGGTGGTGATTTTTCGTTTTGGTGAGAGCCGATCCCTCCAATCAGGTCTTTGATGCATGTGATGTTGGCTAGGATAAAGGTGAAGTAGGAGCTCTGGCTAATGAAATGAAGGGGAGATTTTGAGGCAAGTGAAACTCCCTTTATTAGGTGCAATAGGAAGCTAGAAAAATTGTTTTTCTCAAGAGGCAGAGAAGAGCAGTTAGACCTTTGCTTCAGGAAGTCTTAATCATGCCTACTGAAGCAAGTGAAGGGATTGTGGTGACACAGCACAGTACAGTACGGCACTGGGCTGGGCTGGGCTGGGCTGGCACTGGGGCTTTAAGCAGCCCCTTTCTTCCTTCCTTCCTTCCTTTGAAGGAAGCCTACGAGCCCTCCAACGCCCTCGAACGCCCAGGTGCTGTATAGAGGATGACTGCAGGCAAATTGGGACCCTGCTACATTAGGGTGACGTCCCCATCTGCGGCCTTCGAGTGGCAAAATCCTTAGCCTGAGATAGGTAGGCTGCTTTTGAATTTGGCTGAAGACCATTTGTTGGAGGCTGTATCACAGCGCAAGCCGGCGACTTTCTCAGAAGAAAGTAAGCATGGGAGGACCTTATTTGCATAGGACAGCCCTCTTCTAAGTCCCATCATTCTGTTGCAGTTGCCATGTAGCGTTACTAGAGGGCAGCATTACGAACATAAGAGCACACCAAGGCTTTTCTTCTGCTTGCTCAGATACCTCTTGTTCATGTTCGTCTTGCAGGGCCTGCAGAGTCGAGGACTGCGATGACTGAGTGAATGAGTAATGAGGTACATGCTGGCCTGTATTTGTGGTGAAAGGGGAATGTTTGGAAGGAAAACAGCCAGACGAAAGTGTCAAAGCATACGTGTTTGCTGAGTGATTGAGTGAGTGTCACCTGGCTCTTTGAATGGACATGTGAGAGAGGAACATGCAGCTCCATTGTCCTCAGATGAGAGAGAAAGCACAGATGAATATTTTCCTCAAATAAAAACAATTACACCACCACGAAGCTGACAAGAGCGATGTGCTGCTTTGCAGGTGTAAGGAGTTGCCATGTTTGGTGCATAAATATGCATGGTTAGCGAGGTTTTTCTCAGAACGTCAGCAGCGCACCCTTTAGTATTATCCTTAGGCCAGAAATATCAGGCACTCCTTTGGGGTATGAGGCCAAGAAATCCTTTGGGAAGCTTGCTCCAGTCATCTGAAGGATAGAAAAACACTGGGGAAAAGTTACAGAGGGAGCCAGGCTGCACAACATTTGGTCATGGTTCGATAGAAATCTTTAGCAAGGACTTTTGACCACCCCTCGCTGTGGGACCTGGATGCCCATACCTCTGTGGCTCTGACACCTTTTTTGACCTCTGGATAGCACCGTCTCATTACCCCTCAAACATTCCCTCTGAGTACCCCAGCTTTGGTAGTGCACCAACACGTTTCAATCCCTTGAGTGACTACAGACACCCTTCCTATGTGCTCTCCATTTACATTCCGTCAGTAACCCAGGTGCTTCTGTCACTGTTCAGTCTCAAGTGGCCGGTTGGATGCACATTGCTCGGATGTACAGGCACTTACCACTCTGTACAGCCCTCTCAGCACACACAGACCACACTTCTTTAAATCATAAATACATGTTCTGACTAACAGTAATGCTGTGCCTTCCCTCTGTAGATCATACCCAACGTAAGAAGGACAAATAAATTGAAGAGCGTACCAAACTCTCAACAGACACTGCCAGAACATTTGCTGCTGCCTATTTGCATGCCATGATTATTCTCTATGACCCATCCAACTACTTTCCACATGTACCCTTTCCCTGCCTCATTCAACTGCTCCAATGCCCCTATTTATTTAACAAATGTTAGTGCTCTCAGATATCATAGCGGGAATCTCTATACCATCTCTTGCCAATAGAAATATCCCAAGGGTCCCTATAACATGCCGCACGGAGGGAAGGGGAGGCGGAAAAATCTTGGTGAGCACCACCTGCAAAAATTCCACGACATGCTCCTTGTTGTACCTTTCAATACAATAACTGCAGTTGGATTGTATGGTGCCCCCCCTTGGGGTTGGTAAAGGAACTGTCACATATCTGTTTGCCCCAAATCCCCCCTGTTGCCCCTATCCTTTCGGGGTGCATCCCATAAAGGAGGAGGGGAGCAATAAAAAGTATGGGTAGCCTCCCAAAAATTGCCCAGAAGTCATGTCATTCTGTGCACCCCATCGCCCTTCATAATGCACTCCCAACCCCCTTTTAAAAGTGCTCCCCCAAATTTGACAGCATCCCCCCAAAATCAGAGAGTGTAGGGGGGTGCAGTAAAAAACACATTTTGGGGCTCCTCACTATATGTCATTAATCTCTAACCCCCACCCACTACATCTGTTCCCCTTCTTTTACCTGTCACTGACCCCGCCCCTTGAACTAGCCACACCCATTTAACTTACCAACCACTCTGCAATTCACCTGTCACTGACCCCACCCCTTGCACTAGCCACACCCATTTAACTTACCAACCACTCTGCAATTCACCTGTCACTGACCCCACCCCTTGCACTAGCCACACCCATTTAACTTACCAACCACTCTGCAATTCACCTGTCACTGACCCCGCCCCTTGCACTAGCCACACCCATTTAACTTACCAACCACTCTGCAATTCACCTGTCACTGACCCCACCCCTTGCACTAGCCACACCCATTTAACTTACCAACCACTCTGCAATTCACCTGTCACTGACCCCGCCCTTTGCACTAGCCACACCCATGTTACTTACCAACCACTCTGCAATTCACCTGTCACTGACCCCGCCCTTTGCACTAGCCACACCTATTTAACTTACCAACCACTCTGCAATTCACCTGTCAATGACCCCGCCCCTTGCACTAGCCACACCCAAGTTACTTACCAACCACTCTGCAATTCACCTGTCACTGACCCCGACCCTTGCACTAGCCACACCCATGTTACTTACCAACCACTCTGCAACTCACCTGTCACTGACCCCGCCCTTTGCACTAGCCACACCCATTTAACTTACCAACCACTCTGCAACTCACCTGTCACTGATCCCCCGCCCCTTGCACTAGCCACACCCATGTTACTTACCAACCACTCTGCAACTCACCTGTCACTGACCCCGCTCCTTGCACTAGCCACACCCATGTTACTTACCAACCACTCTGCAACTCACCTGTCACTGACCCCGCCCTTTGCACTAGCCACACCCATTTAACTTACCAACCACTCTGCAACTCACCTGTCACTGAACCCGCCCTTTGCACTAGCCACACCCATTTAACTTACCAACCACTCTGCAACTCACCTGTCACTGATCCCCCGCCCCTTGCACTAGCCACACCCATGTTACTTACCAACCACTCTGCAACTCACCTGTCACTGACCCCGCTCCTTGCACTAGCCACACCCATGTTACTTACCAACCACTCTGCAACTCACCTGTGACTGACCCCGCCCTTTGCACTAGCCACACCCATGTTACTTACCAACCACTCTGCAACTCACCTGTCACTGACCCCGCCCCTCGCACTAGCCACACCCATGTTACTTACCAACCACTCTGCAAATCACCTGTCACTGACCCCGCCCTTTGCACTAGCCACACCCAAGTTACTTACCAACCACTCTGCAATTCACCTGTCACTGACCCCGACCCTTACACTAGCCACACCCAAGTTACTTACCAACCACTCTGCAATTCACCATCTGGCAGGCATGACTCCACTCTCACACCACACTTACTTACCAATTGGCCACATAGACCCATCTGGAACTTACCTCTGCTGCACCACAGTCACCTCGTGCCGATCCCGGGACTTGAACCCTGGTCACCTGGATGGAAGGCAGGAACTTACTCCCTGGACCACACTGGTTTCCATGTCAGTACCCTATCAAATCATCCCCATAACATGGTCTTTCGTTTCATGTGCAATGGAAGCCACAAGCACTGACACCAGGTGCTGTATGTTGGTCATAGATACTACTGCAGTGGTTCAGACCACCAAGGAGCTGTAGCTCAACGGTAAGTCTCGTGCCTCTGGTGTCACAGGTTCTCCCAAGACCAGGGTTCAAGTCCTGCCAATGCGGTCTAAGGGACATGAGAGGGTACATTTTCAATCTGTGGTTTAATTTTCATTTGCTAATTTTTTATTCACTTGGAAAAACAGAGGAGAAAAGTGCCACTCTTTTGGCACGTGCGCCCAAAAATTATACATCTTTTCCTGAGGAGTCTGACCTTCCACAAACCTCCCTTTTTCTCAAGTAGGTGCAATAGGGACAATGCCTTATCTTCCCTTATAAATGTGTTTATTCTTAGTCCTTTAAATTCGGCGTACTTTAGAGCACAAATGTTGCCTCAGGTGTATATATGAGCACAAGAATGCAAGGAGGGTGTTATACTGATAGTAAAATAGGTTGGATGGTGGTGATTTTTCGTTTTGGTGAGAGCCGATCCCTCCAATCAGGTCTTTGATGCATGTGATGTTGGCTAGGATAAAGGTGAAGTAGGAGCTCTGGCTAATGAAATGAAGGGGAGATTTTGAGGCAAGTGAAACTCCCTTTATTAGGTGCAATAGGAAGCTAGAAAAATTGTTTTTCTCAAGAGGCAGAGAAGAGCAGTTAGACCTTTGCTTCAGGAAGTCTTAATCATGCCTACTGAAGCAAGTGCAGGGATTGTGCTGACACAGCACAGTACAGTACGGCACTGGGCTGGGCTGGGCTGGGCTGGCACTGGGGCTTTACGCAGCCCCTTTCTTCCTTCCTTCCTTTGAAGGAAGCGTACGAGCCCTCGAACGCACTCGAACGCCCAGGTTCTGTATGGAGGATGACTGCAGGCAAATTGGGACCCTGCTACATTAGGGTGACGTCCCCATCTGCGGCCTTCGAGTGGCAAAATCCTTAGCCTGAGATAGGTAGGCAGCTTTTGAATTTGGCTGAAGACCATTTGTTGGAGGCTGTATCACAGCGCAAGCCGGCGACTTTCTCAGAAGAAAGTAAGCATGGGAGGACATTATTTGCATAGGACAGCCCTCTTCTAAGTCCCATCATTCTGTTGCAGTTGCCATGTAGCGTTACTAGAGGGCAGCATTACGAACATAAGAGCACACCAAGGCTTTTCTTCTGCTTGCTCAGATACCTCTTGTTCATGTTCGTCTTGCAGGGCCTGCAGAGTCGAGGACTGCGATGACTGAGTGAATGAGTAATGAGGTACATGCTGGCCTGTATTTGTGGAGAAAGGGGAATGTTTGGAAGGAAAACAGCCAGACGAAAGTGTCAAAGCATACGTGTTTGCTGAGTGATTGAGTGAGTGTCACCTGGCTCTTTGAATGGACATGTGAGAGAGGAACATGCAGCTCCATTGTCCTCAGATGAGAGAGGAAGCACAGATGAATATTTTCCTCAAATAAAAACAATTACACCACCACGAAGCTGACAAGAGCGATATGCTGCTTTGCAGGTGTAAGGATTTGCCATGTTTGGTGCATAAATATGCATGGTTAGCGAGGTTTTTCTCAGAACGTCAGCAGCGCACCCTTTAGTTTTATCCTTAGGCCAGAAATATCAGGCACTCCTTTGGGATAAGAGGCCAAGAAATCCTTTGGGAAGCTTGCTCCAGTCATCTGAAGGAAAGAAATACACTGGGGAAAAGTTACAGAGGGAGCCAGGCTGCACAACATTTGGTCATGGTTCGATAGAAATCTTTAGCAAGGACTTTTGACCACCCCTCGCTGTGGGACCTGGATGCCCATACCTCTTGTTCATGTTCGTCTTGCAGGGCCTGCAGAGTCGAGGACTGCGATGACTGAGTGAATGAGTAATGAGGTACATGCTGGCCTGTATTTGTGGTGAAAGGGGAATGTTTGGAAGGAAAACAGCCAGACGAAAGTGTCAAAGCATACGTGTTTGCTGAGTGATTGAGTGAGTGTCACCTGGCTCTTTGAATGGCCATGTGAGAGAGGAACATGCAGCTCCATTGTCCTCAGATGAGAGAGGAAGCACAGATGAATATTTTCCTCAAATAAAAACAATTACACCACCACGAAGCTGACAAGAGCGATATGCTGCTTTGCAGGTGTAAGGATTTGCCATGTTTGGTGCATAAATATGCATGGTTAGCGAGGTTTTTCTCAGAACGTCAGCAGCGCACCCTTTAGTATTATCCTTAGGCCAGAAATATCAGGCACTCCTTTGGGGTAAGAGGCCAAGAAATCCTTTGGGAAGCTTGCTCCAGTCATCTGAAGGATAGAAATACACTGGGGAAAAGTTCCAGAGGGAGCCAGGCTGCACAACATTTAGTCATGGTTCGATAGAAATCTTTAGCAAGGACTTTTGACCACCCCTCGCTGTGGGACCTGGATGCCCATACCTCTTGTTCATGTTCGTCGTGCAGGGCCTGCAGAGTCGAGGACTGCGATGACTGAGTGAATGAGTAATGAGGTACATGCTGGCCTGTATTTGTGGTGAAAGGGGAATGTTTGGAAGGAAAACAGCCAGACGAAAGTGTCAAAGCATACGTGTTTGCTGAGTGATTGAGTGAGTGTCACCTGGCTCTTTGAATGGACATGTGAGAGAAAAACATGCAGCTCCATTGTCCTCAGATGAGAGAGGAAGCACAGATGAATATTTTCCTCAAATAAAACCACTTACACCACCACGAAGCTGACAAGAGCGATATGCTGCTTTGCAGGTGTAAGGATTTGCCATGTTTGGTGCATAAATATGCATGGTTAGCGAGGTTTTTCTCAGAACGTCAGCAGCGCACCCTTTAGTATTATCCTTAGGCCAGAAATATCAGGCACTCCTTTGGGGTATGAGGCCAAGAAATCCTTTGGGAAGCTTGCTCCAGTCATCTGAAGGATAGAAAAACACTGGGGAAAAGTTACAGAGGGAGCCAGGCTGCACAACATTTGGTCATGGTTCGATAGAAATCTTTAGCAAGGACTTTTGACCACCCCTCGCTGTGGGACCTGGATGCCCATACCTCTGTGGCTCTGACACCTTTTTTGACCTCTGGATAGCACCGTCTCATTACCCCTCAAACATTCCCTCTGAGTACCCCAGCTTTGGTAGTGCACCAACACGTTTCAATCCCTTGAGTGACTACAGACACCCTTCCTATGTGCTCTCCATTTACATTCCGTCAGTAACCCAGGTGCTTCTGTCACTGTTCAGTCTCAAGTGGCCGGTTGGATGCACATTGCTCGGATGTACAGGCACTTACCACTCTGTACAGCCCTCTCAGCACACACAGACCACACTTCTTTAAATCATAAATACATGTTCTGACTAACAGTAATGCTGTGCCTTCCCTCTGTAGATCATACCCAACGTAAGAAGGACAAATAAATTGAAGAGCGTACCAAATTCTCAACAGACACTGCCAGAACATGTGCTGCTGCCTATTTGCATGCCATGATTATTCTCTATGACCCATCCAACTACTTTCCACATGTACCCTTTCCCTGCCTCATTCATCTGCTCCAATGCCCCTATTTATTTAACAAATGTTAGTGCTCTCAGATATCATAGCGGGAATCTCTATAGCATCTCTTGCCAATAGAAATATCCCAAGGGTCCCTATAACATGCCGCACGGAGGGAAGGGGAGGCAGAAAAATCTTGGTGAGCACCACCTGCAAAAATTCCACGACATGCTCCTTGTTGTACCTTTCAATACAATAACTGCAGTTGGATTGTATGGTGCCCCCCCTTGGGGTTGGTAATGGAACTGTCACATACCTGTTTGCCCCAAATCCCCCCTGTTGCCCCTATCCTTTCGGGGTGCATCCCATAAAGGAGGAGGGGAGCAATAAAAAGTAAGGGTAGCCTCCCAAAAATTGCCCAGAAGTCATGTCATTCTGTGCACCCCATCGCCCTTCATAATGCACTCCCAACCCCCTTTTAAAAGTGCTCCCCCAAATTTGACAGCACCCCCCCAAAATCAGAGAGAGTAGGGGGGTGCAGTAAAAAACACATTTTGGGGCTCCTCACTATATGTCATTAATCTCTAACCCCCACCCACTACATCTGTTCCCCTTCTTTTACCTGTCACTGACCCCACCCCTTGCACTAGCCACACCCATGTTACTTACCAACCACTCTGCAATTCACCTGTCACTGACCCCGCCCCTTGCACTAGCCACACCCATGTTACTTACCAACCACTCTGCAATTCACCTGTCACTGACCCCGCCCCTTGCACTAGCCACACCCAAGTTACTTACCAACCACTCTGCAATTCACCTGTCACTGACCCCGACCCCACCCCTTGCACTAGCCACACCCATGTTACTTACCAACCACTCTGCAACTCACCTGTCACTGACCCCGCCCCTTGCACTAGCCACACCCATTTAACTTACCAACCACTCTGCAATTCACCTGTCACTGACCCCACCCCTTGCACTAGCCACACCCATTTAACTTACCAACCACTCTGCAATTCACCTGTCACTGACCCCGCCCCTTGCACTAGCCACACCCAAGTTACTTACCAACCACTCTGCAATTCACCTGTCACTGACCCCAGCCCTTGCACTAGCCACACCCATTTAACTTACCAACCACTCTGCAATTCACCTGTCACTGACCCCACCCCTTGCACTAGCCACACCTATTTAACTTACCAACCACTCTGCAATTCACCTGTCACTGACCCCGTACCTTGCACTAGCCACACCCATGTTACTTACCAACCACTCTGCAATTCACCTGTCACTGACCCCGCCCCTTGCACTAGCCACACCCAAGTTACTTACCAACCACTCTGCAATTCACCTGTCACTGACCCCGACCCCACCCCTTGCACTAGCCACACCCATGTTACTTACCAACCACTCTGCAACTCACCTGTCACTGACCCCACCCCTTGCACTAGCCACACCCATTTAACTTACCAACCACTCTGCAATTCACCTGTCACTGACCCCACCCCTTGCACTAGCCACACCCATTTAACTTACCAACCACTCTGCAATTCACCTGTCACTGACCCCGCCCCTTGCACTAGCCACACCCATTTAACTTACCAACCACTCTGCAATTCAACTGTCACTGGCCCCGCCCTTTGCACTAGCCACACCCATTTAACTTACCAACCACTCTGCAATTCACCTGTCACTGACCCCGCCCTTTGCACTAGCCACACCCATGTTACTTACTAACCACTCTGCAATTCACCTGTCACTGACCCCGCCCTTTGCACTAGCCACACCTATTTAACTTACCAACCACTCTGCAATTCACCTGTCACTGACCCCGCCCCTTGCACTAGCCACACCCAAGTTACTTACCAACCACTCTGCAATTCACCTGTCACTGACCCCGACCCTTACACTAGCCACACCCAAGTTACTTACCAACCACTCTGCAATTCACCATCTGGCAGGCATGACTCCACTCTCACACCACACTTACTTACCAATTGGCCACATAGACCCATCTGGTACTTACCTCTGCTGCACCACAGTCACCTCGTGCCGATCCCGGGACTTGAACCCTGGTCACCTGGATGGAAGGCAGGAACTTACCCCCTGGACCACACTGGTTTCCATGTCAGTACCCTATCAAATCATCCCCATAACATGGTCTTCCGTTTCATGTGCAATGGAAGCCACAAGCACTGACACCAGGTGCTGTATGTTGGTCATAGATACTACTGCAGTGGTTCAGACCACCAAGGAGCTGTAGCTCAACGGTAAGTCTCGTGCCTCTGGTGTCAGAGGTTCTCCCAAGACCAGGATTCAAGTCCTGCCAATGCGGTCTAAGGGACATGAGAAGGTAAATTTTCAATCTGTGGTTTAATTTTCATTTGCTAATTTTTTATTCACTTGGAAAAACAGAGGAGAAAAGTGCCACTCTTTTGGCACGTGCGCCCAAAAATTATACATCTTTTCCTGAGGAGTCTGACCTTCCACAAACCTCCCTTTTTCTCAAGTAGGTGCAATAGGGACAATGCCTTATCTTCCCTTATAAATGTGTTTATTCTTAGTCCTTTAAATTCGGCGTACTTTAGAGCACAAATGTTGCCTCAGGTGTATATATGAGCACAAGAATGCAAGGAGGGTGTTATACTGATAGTAAAATAGGTTGGATGGTGGTGATTTTTCGTTTTGGTGAGAGCCGATCCCTCCAATCAGGTCTTTGATGCATGTGATGTTGGCTAGGATAAAGGTGAAGTAGGAGCTCTGGCTAATGAAATGAAGGGGAGATTTTGAGGCAAGTGAAACTCCCTTTATTAGGTGCAATAGGAAGCTAGAAAAATTGTTTTTCTCAAGAGGCAGAGAAGAGCAGTTAGACCTTTGCTTCAGGAAGTCTTAATCATGCCTACTGAAGCAAGTGCAGGGATTGTGCTGACACAGCACAGTACAGTACGGCACTGGGCTGGGCTGGGCTGGGCTGGGCTGGGCTGGGCTGGGCTGGCACTGGGGCTTTAAGCAGCCCCTTCCTTCCTTCCTTTGAAGGAAGCCTACGAGCCCTCGAACGCACTCGAACGCCCAGGTTCTGTATAGAGGATGACTGCAGGCAAATGGGGACCCTGCTACATTAGGGTGACGTCCCCATCTGCGGCCTTCGAGTGGCAAAATCCTTAGCCTGAGATAGGTAGGCTGCTTTTGAATTTGGCTGAAGACCATTTGTTGGAGGCTGTATCACAGCGCAAGCCGGCGACTTTCTCAGAAGAAAGTAAGCATGGGAGGACATTATTTGCATTGGACAGCCCTCTTCTAAGTCCCATCATTCTGTTGCAGTTGCCATGTAGCGTTACTAGAGGGCAGCATTACGAACATAAGAGCACACCAAGGCTTTTCTTCTGCTTGCTCAGATACCTCTTGTTCATGTTCGTCTTGCAGGGCCTGCAGAGTCGAGGACTGCGATGACTGAGTGAATGAGTAATGAGGTACATGCTGGCCTGTATTTGTGGAGAAAGGGGAATGTTTGGAAGGACATGTGAGAGAGGAACATGCAGCTCCATTGTCCTCAGATGAGAGAGGAAGCACAGATGAATATTTTCCTCAAATAAAAACAATTACACCACCACGAAGCTGACAAGAGCGATATGCTGCTTTGCAGGTGTAAGGATTTGCCATGTTTGGTGCATAAATATGCATGGTTAGCGAGGTTTTTCTCAGAACGTCAGCAGCGCACCCTTTAGTTTTATCCTTAGGCCAGAAATATCAGGCACTCCTTTGGGATAAGAGGCCAAGAAATCCTTTGGGAAGCTTGCTCCAGTCATCTGAAGGAAAGAAATACACTGGGGAAAAGTTACAGAGGGAGCCAGGCTGCACAACATTTGGTCATGGTTCGATAGAAATCTTTAGCAAGGACTTTTGACCACCCCTCGCTGTGGGACCTGGATGCCCATACCTCTTGTTCATGTTCGTCTTGCAGGGCCTGCAGAGTCGAAAACAGCCAGACGAAAGTGTCAAAGCATACGTGTTTGCTGAGTGATTGAGTGAGTGTCACCTGGCTCTTTGAATGGACATGTGAGAGAGGAACATGCAGCTCCATTGTCCTCAGATGAGAGAGGAAGCACAGATGAATATTTTCCTCAAATAAAAACAATTACACCACCACGAAGCTGACAAGAGCGATATGCTGCTTTGCAGGTGTAAGGATTTTTTTTTTTTTTTTTTTTTTTTTTTTTTTGAAACCGTTTATTGCAATCTCAAATAGTTACAGGTATGGGCCTACAACCATCTGGCCGGCCGCTAGAGTGGCAGAAGCGTATGACATACATACAGAAAAATCTCTTGGTGGTGCAAAAAGGGTAAATCAGGAGATGTCAGCAGTGCAGGCCACATAACTCCAAGCCCACAATACGGTTTCCTTTTATTAAAACACAACAACACAAAAAACCACACCCGCAAGGCAACCCGCAATCCCAAGTGACAGCACGCGCTCCTTAAGTGGGGGACCCCAACCAATCGCCAAACTCTGAAGAGGGGAATGAGAGCAGATCAGGGACTGGGGAACCACGTGCCCATGGCTGGGGGAGGGGGTCGGCTAGGGGGACGGAGCTGGTGAGGCAGCCGGCAGCAGTGGCGGCTCGCAGATGTCCCCGCGATAGGCGTTCCAGGGGCCCCAGATTTGCACCCACGCCCCAGGCTTACCCCTCGCAACATACACCACCTTTTCACGAAACATACACCAATCCATGTGTTCTTTCCAGGCCGACACCGCCGGGGGCCTCTGGGATCCCCACAATTGAGCAATGTCACGCTTAGCTATCATGTATCCCAGAGTCACCCACCGCGTCTGCGGAACCGAGTAGTCGGTTGGCTCCCACACATTCAGCAAGCATCTCCTCGCTTCAGGCAACAGCGCGACACGCGTAACCACTCGCAGGACCTCGTGCACACCACACCAGAATCGCTCCACCTTTGGGCATTCCCACAGAATATGCAGGAAAGTTGCCAAAGCACCACAGCCACGCTTACACAGTCCATCCTCAGCAAAGCCCATACGTAAAAGCCTTGGCCCCGTCACGTAAACCCGGTGGAGGATCTTAAGCTGGACGAAGCGAAGGCGAGCCGGGATGGCCACCTCCTTCGGAGAGGCCACCGCGGAAATCCAGTCCTCGTCATCCAATTCCAGCCCATCGGCAACTCAGGCCTCGCGGAGGCCAGTCAGCAGGCCCGATCGGTCGTTGATCAGTTTTTTATATATAAGGGAGATCGTGCTGTCTGGGACATGGCCATCCAGCACTCTGTCCTCTAGGGGGGAAGACTCCGGAATGGACGCGACATCCGGGAAGACGGAGCCCAGCGCGTGGCGGACTTGTAAGTACCGAAAGTACTCACTGCCTTGCAACTGAAACTCCGTCTGCAGCGTCTCGAAAGTTTTGAATCCCCCCCTCGTCCAGAGATCTCCCACGGTGCTGATACCGATCGTGTCCCACTTCTCGAAGCCCTTCGAGGTCCACAGGGAGCCCAACCTCGCAGACGCATAGAGCGGTGACGCCCGGGTCAAACGGTCCTTCCACCCCATAGCTGCGTTAGCCGCGTGCCATACACGCACCATGACACGCGTCGGTCCCGTCAGGCGAGGGTCCGGCGCGCCAGAATAGAGCGCTCGATTGTAGTCGCCACCGGGCAGGAGCATCTTGTCCATTTCAAATGCCGGGTTCAGGGCGGGCCCGTAAAGGCCATGATTAATCGCAGCTAGCTGGGTGGCCCAGTAATACCGTTTAATATCCGGGAGGGCGACCCCCCCATCGTACCACGGAAGCGTCAATTTAGCCAAGGCAATACGTGGCCTCCCATCCCAGAACAGGCGACGCTGCAAACTCTCCACCTCTCGGAAGTAATGCGCCGGGACCAAGTCCATAGTGTTCTGGAGAGCGTACAGAAAGCGCGGCAACGACATCATCTTAAACAAGGCTGCTCGGCCGAGCGGCGAAAGCGGCAGACGCCGCCAACGCACCACGTCCTCCCTCAAGCGTTGGAGGGGGGGTAGCAAATTCCGCTCGTAGCGGGCCTCCGGGTCCAGAGTAATATATATACCCAGGTACCGAAACCCCTGGGAAGCGATCTGGATCGGACAGTCCCGTGGTAGGACCGGAGCCTCCCCGGCAAGCACATATACACAGGATTTCCCCCAGTTGATGACGAGGCCTGAGTTGCGACCGAATGAGCGCAAAACATCAACTAGGACGATCAGTGATTTACGCGGGGAGGCGAGATATAGAAGGATATCATCAGCGTAGAGAGACACACGGTCCTCATGCTCGGGGGTCCAGCGGAGACCACGGATGGAGGGGTGCCACCGCAGCCACTCCGCCAGGGGCTCCAGGGCCAGTGCAAACAGGAGAGGCGACAGGGGGCAACCCTGTCGCGTGCCCCGTCCCAGTGCAAATGGAGCCGAGACTCGTCCATTCACCACCACCTGCGCCAGTGGGCCGGAATACAACAACTTGACCCAGCCGATGAAGCCCGGTCCGAAGCCAAACTTCGCCAGCATCGCCCAGATGTATGGCCACTCGAGCGTATCAAACGCCATGGTGGCGTCCAAGGACGCCAAGATGGCCGGCTCCCGCACGAACGGGACACGCGCGAGCACCCCGTGCAAGCGTCGCAGATTAAGGGCCGTGCTACGATGGGGTATGAAGCCGGACTGGTCTTGGTGGACCAAATCGCCCACCACGCCGACCAGCCGGTTGGCCAGCACCTTGGCGAGGATTTTGGGCTCCGCGTTCAAGAGCGAGATGGGCCTATAGGATGTGACCCGCTCACGGGGTCTCCCCTCCTTGTGGATTACCACGATCGTGGCCAGACGCTGGTCCGGCGGAAGGGAACCCCGCGAGCGGGCCGCCAGGAACATCGCGCGCAGGTGGGGCGCCAGTACATCCGGTCGCAGCTTATACAGCTCGATAGGGATGCCATTGGGGCCCATGGCCTTGCCAGATGCGACCGAGCGGATAGCAAGGGCAATTTCGTCCGAGGTGGGAGGAGCGTCCAGCGAATCCCTGTCCTCCACCGAAAGGGAGGGCAGCGCGATGTCCCGAAGCAGGGCATGGGAATCCTCCTCCGAGCAGGGAGAAACCGGGGAATACACCTCGCGGAAATAATCCGCGAAGCAGGAGACAATGGCGTCCGGCTCGGTGACACACACACCATCCATCCTCTCGATCAACGGAACCACACGACTCGCTCTCTCCTTTTTGTCCAACCACGCAATCAATTTACCAGCCTTATCACCCACATCATACAGTCGCCCCTGTTGCTCCCTACTGAGGCCCCTGGCCGCCTCCGTGACGAGGGCCCTATAGGCCGCCTGCTTGAGGTGTAGAACATGCAATGTGGCATCCGGCACCCCGCTCCCCAGGTCACCCTCTAGTTCAGTAATTTCGGCCTCCACCCGGGTTACCTCCTCCCGCTCGCGCCTCCGGGCATGGGAGATAAGGGAGAGGGCCTCCCCCCTGAGAACTATCTTAAAAGCCTCCCAAAGGGAGATAGCCGAAGGAACAGACCCCACATTCTCCTCAAAGTACCGCTGCAAGGATTTGATCAATTCTGCTCGAATAGTGGGGTCGCGCAGGTACCAGGCATTGATTGGGGCTACCCTGCCCTCCCCCCTCGGGAAGACATCAAAGTGCAACAGTAATGGGGAGTGATCTGAAATACCCCGCGCCAAATGGCGCACCTCTCCCACTCTCCCAGCATAGGCCGCAGGGACAAGGACATAATCAAGCCGCGAGAGGCTACCATGGGCACCCGAGTGGAAGGTGTATTGCAGCTGCGCGGGATGCTTTAGTCGCCAGCAATCCACCAATCCTAGTGTATCTAAAAGGCCGGACAGCCACGCCTGTGCCCGGGGGAGGTCCCTGGGGGGGTGACGATCCATAGACCCAGAAGCCACCGCATTGAAGTCTCCCCCGACTACCAGAAGCCCACCCGGGAGGTCAAGGAGGAGGCGCCCCAGGTCCGCAAACGTGGTAGATTGCAACCCCGGCGGAACGTACACTGATACAAAAACGACCACTTTGCCCTCCATTCTACCCACCAAGACAGTGTAACGTCCCCTCTCATCATGGCGCACCTCATCAATCTCCAATGGGAGCGAGTTCTTAATCATGATGCCCACCCCCCGCGAGCCCGAGGTGAAGCCCGAATGGGCCGCCAAGCGATAGCCACGCCGATTCATGGCATGAAAGGAATTACCTATAAGGTGTGTCTCCTGCAGGAAGACCACATCTGGTGAAATCCGTTTCAGATACTGCAGGACCACACCACGCTTAATCCTATCCCCCAGTCCGTTAACGTTCCATGATAACACAGTCAAATCCCTACCCCCCATCATACATGGAAGCCATCAGTCGTCCCCCAAAGAGCATCTCAAAAACAACAATACAGTAAAGGGTTCGCCTTGCGGTGCAAACAAACAACACTCCACCCCCGCCCACCCATCCCAACAGAACTCCCCCCTCCCTGCACCCCTGCATGAGCCCAGACAGCCCCCCCAAAGTGCAGTGTGCCTGTCGCCCCATAGATGAAAAACTAACTAGTCCCCCAGAGGAGGAGGGAAAGCCCCCAATGGACCCCGCACGACCTCCATGGGAGGGGAACATACACGGTCAGTGAATGGTAACAGGAATGTTGTCCAGAGCAAGGCCTACTATTCACCCCTCAGTTCTGATCCGGCAAACCCTCCCCGCCAACCGCACCCCCCCCACCCCCCCGGCCCCGATCCCCAGGTAGAGTATCCAACCAGTCCCCAGCCGCCTCGGGACGGTCAAAAAAGTGCGTGCGACCATCCACCTCCACCCTCAGCTTAGCTGGAAAAAGCATTGAGTACTTAAGGTTCAGGTCCCGTAGGCGACGTTTAACTCCGAGAAAACTCAGTCTCTGCTTTTGGACTGTCGGAGTAAAGTCAGGGTAGAAATTCACGTCCATATTATCGAGCTTGACCGGTCCCTGTAGCCTGGAAGTCTGCAGGATAGCGTCTCTGTCCCGAAAGTTAAAAATCCGGGCAATAAGAGGCCGCGGCGGGGCTCCGGCCTTAGGTCTTCCTCCGGGGACCCTGTGAGCACGTTCCACCGCAAAAAGTTTACTCAGCCCCCGGGGCTGGAGACGGGTGAGGATCAGGTCTTCCACAAACAAATCTGCCGCCTCCTCCTCCCGTCCCTCCGGCACCCCGACAATGCGAACGTTGTTCCTCCGGGCCCGACCCTCGGCGTCCTCCAATCGACGGTCCATCAGGGCGCTCGCCTGGCCAAGCCGGTGCACCTCCTTTTGAAGGGCCGCCACGTCTGTAGTGAGACTCGAGGTGGTGTGGGCCAGGGAATCGACCCGGTCATTTGTTTTAGACAAGTCGGCTCTCACCAGGCCCACATCCACCAGGGCCGAGTCTATCTTCTGCGCCAGAGTATCAAAGCGCTGGTCCACCGAGGCCTTCATCTCGGCAATGGCGCCCATGACGTCCCGGAGGGTCAGATCCGCGGGCTGAGCAGACGCCTCAGCCGGGCCCGCGGGGGATGTACGCTGTGCCTCTGGGGATCCCTTCTGGAGGGTGTAGCGGTCCATACTGTTTGACTGAAGTGCCGGGCCACGGCGGGTCGATTTCACCTTTGCCCGGTCGCCATCTTGCTTTGTGGACATGTCGCACTCCCAAAGTCGTGCCAATCTCCTCAAAAGGGCCGAAAAACCAGTTCACGGGTTCCGGGGGGGGGGTGACCACTGGACCGCAGGACAACTCACAGCCGGCGGGACAGCCGGGCACCGGGACAAGGCCACCCCACCGCACCCCGCTCCGCAACCCTACCTCGCTTGAGGGCAAGGAGGGCGCAAAAGCGAAAGTGAAAGCGCGGGGTACGCGAGTCGCCCAGCCCTGCCCGCCGCTGTTGTTCGCTTCGTCCCCGGATCGCCCCACAACTCCAATCCGGGGGGCCGGCGCGGAGAAGGCCGCAATCTTCGAGCGGTGCTCCCACCAGTGTCCGGGGTCCGATTCGAAAACGGAAAACGGGTGCCGCCTCAGCTCGGGTACACAGACACAGTCCCCTCGTCAAAGAAAGGATATAATCAGGATTAATTCAGGAGGTCGCGGAGGTCCTCGGGAGCTTCGCACCTACGCGGCCATCTTGGTTGCGCGCTAGGCTCCTCCTCCAGGTGTAAGGATTTGCCATGTTTGGTGCATAAATATGCATGGTTAGCGAGGTTTTTCTCAGAACGTCAGCAGCGCACCCTTTAGTATTATCCTTAGGCCAGAAATATCAGGCACTCCTTTGGGGTAAGAGGCCAAGAAATCCTTTGGGAAGCTTGCTCCAGTCATCTGAAGGATAGAAATACACTGGGGAAAAGTTCCAGAGGGAGCCAGGCTGCACAACATTTAGTCATGGTTCGATAGAAATCTTTAGCAAGGACTTTTGACCACCCCTCGCTGTGGGACCTGGATGCCCATACCTCTTGTTCATGTTCGTCGTGCAGGGCCTGCAGAGTCGAGGACTGCGATGACTGAGTGAATGAGTAATGAGGTACATGCTGGCCTGTATTTGTGGTGAAAGGGGAATGTTTGGAAGGAAAACAGCCAGACGAAAGTGTCAAAGCATACGTGTTTGCTGAGTGATTGAGTGAGTGTCACCTGGCTCTTTGAATGGACATGTGAGAGAAAAACATGCAGCTCCATTGTCCTCAGATGAGAGAGGAAGCACAGATGAATATTTTCCTCAAATAAAACCACTTACACCACCACGAAGCTGACAAGAGCGATATGCTGCTTTGCAGGTGTAAGGATTTGCCATGTTTGGTGCATAAATATGCATGGTTAGCGAGGTTTTTCTCAGAACGTCAGCAGCGCACCCTTTAGTATTATCCTTAGGCCAGAAATATCAGGCACTCCTTTGGGGTATGAGGCCAAGAAATCCTTTGGGAAGCTTGCTCCAGTCATCTGAAGGATAGAAAAACACTGGGGAAAAGTTACAGAGGGAGCCAGGCTGCACAACATTTGGTCATGGTTCGATAGAAATCTTTAGCAAGGACTTTTGACCACCCCTCGCTGTGGGACCTGGATGCCCATACCTCTGTGGCTCTGACACCTTTTTTGACCTCTGGATAGCACCGTCTCATTACCCCTCAAACATTCCCTCTGAGTACCCCAGCTTTGGTAGTGCACCAACACGTTTCAATCCCTTGAGTGACTACAGACACCCTTCCTATGTGCTCTCCATTTACATTCCGTCAGTAACCCAGGTGCTTCTGTCACTGTTCAGTCTCAAGTGGCCGGTTGGATGCACATTGCTCGGATGTACAGGCACTTACCACTCTGTACAGCCCTCTCAGCACACACAGACCACACTTCTTTAAATCATAAATACATGTTCTGACTAACAGTAATGCTGTGCCTTCCCTCTGTAGATCATACCCAACGTAAGAAGGACAAATAAATTGAAGAGCGTACCAAACTCTCAACAGACACTGCCAGAACATGTGCTGCTGCCTATTTGCATGCCATGATTATTCTCTATGACCCATCCAACTACTTTCCACATGTACCCTTTCCCTGCCTCATTCATCTGCTCCAATGCCCCTATTTATTTAACAAATGTTAGTGCTCTCAGATATCATAGCGGGAATCTCTATACCATCTCTTGCCAATAGAAATATCCCAAGGGTCCCTATAACATGCCGCACGGAGGGAAGGGGAGGCAGAAAAATCTTGGTGAGCACCACCTGCAAAAATTCCACGACATGCTCCTTGTTGTACCTTTCAATACAATAACTGCAGTTGGATTGTATGGTGCCCCCCCTTGGGGTTGGTAATGGAACTGTCACATACCTGTTTGCCCCAAATCCCCCCTGTTGCCCCTATCCTTTCGGGGTGCATCCCATAAAGGAGGAGGGGAGCAATAAAAAGTAAGGGTAGCCTCCCAAAAATTGCCCAGAAGTCATGTCATTCTGTGCACCCCATCGCCCTTCATAATGCACTCCCAACCCCCTTTTAAAAGTGCTCCCCCAAATTTGACAGCACCCCCCCAAAATCAGAGAGAGTAGGGGGGTGCAGTAAAAAACACATTTTGGGGCTCCTCACTATATGTCATTAATCTCTAACCCCCACCCACTACATCTGTTCCCCTTCTTTTACCTGTCACTGACCCCACCCCTTGCACTAGCCACACCCATGTTACCAACCACTCTGCAACTCAACTGTCACTGACCCCGCCCTTTGCACTAGCCACACCCATTTAACTTACCAACCACTCTGCAATTCACCTGTCACTGACCCCACCCCTTGCACTAGCCACACCCATTTAACTTACCAACCACTCTGCAATTCACCTGTCACTGACCCCGCCCCTTGCACTAGCCACACCCATTTAACTTACCAACCACTCTGCAATTCAACTGTCACTGACCCCGCCCCTTGCACTAGCCACACCCATTTAACTTACCAACCACTCTGCATTTCACCTGTCACTGACCCCGCCCTTTGCACTAGCCACACCCATGTTACTTACCAACCACTCTGCAATTCACCTGTCACTGACCCCGACCCTTGCACTAGCCACACCCATGTTACTTACCAACCACTCTGCAACTCACCTGTCACTGACCCCGCCCTTTGCACTAGCCACACCCATTTAACTTACCAACCACTCTGCAACTCACCTGTCACTGACCCCGCCCTTTGCACTAGCCACACCCATTTAACTTACCAACCACTCTGCAATTCACCTGTCACTGATCCCCCGCCCCTTGCACTAGCCACACCCATGTTACTTACCAACCACTCTGCAACTCACCTGTCACTGACCCCGCCCCTCGCACTAGCCACACCCATGTTACTTACCAACCACTCTGCAAATCACCTGTCACTGACCCCGCCCTTTGCACTAGCCACACCCAAGTTACTTACCAACCACTCTGCAATTCACCTGTCACTGACCCCGACCCTTACACTAGCCACACCCAAGTTACTTACCAACCACTCTGCAATTCACCATCTGGCAGGCATGACTCCACTCTCACACCACACTTACTTACCAATTGGCCACATAGACACATCTGGAACTTACCTCTGCTGTACCACAGTCACCTCGTGCCGATCCCGGGACTTGAACCCTGGTCACCTGGATGGAAGGCAGGAACTTACCCCCTGGACCACACTGGTTTCCATGTCAGTACCCTATCAAATCGTCCCCATAACATGGTCTTCCGTTTCATGTGCAATGGAAGCCACAAGCACTGATACCAGGTGCTGTATGTTGGTCATAGATACTACTGCAGTGGTTCAGACCACCAAGGAGCTGTAGCTCAACGGTAAGTCTCGTGCCTCTGGTGTCAGAGGTTCTCCCAAGACCAGGGTTCAAGTCCTGCCTATGCGGTCTAAGGGACATGAGAGGGTACATTTTCAATCTGTGGTTTAATTTTCATTTGCTAATTTTTTATTCACTTGGAAAAACAGAGGAGAAAAGTGCCACTCTTTTGGCACGTGCGCCCAAAAATTATACATCTTTTCCTGAGGAGTCTGACCTTCCACAAACCTCCCTTTTTCTCAAGTAGGTGCAATAGGGACAATGCCTTATCTTCCCTTATAAATGTGTTTATTCTTAGTCCTTTAAATTCGGCGTACTTTAGAGCACAAATGTTGCCTCAGGTGTATATATGAGCACAAGAATGCAAGGAGGGTGTTATACTGATAGTAAAATAGGTTGGATGGTGGTGATTTTTCGTTTTGGTGAGAGCCGATCCCTCCAATCAGGTCTTTGATGCATGTGATGTTGGCTAGGATAAAGGTGAAGTAGGAGCTCTGGCTAATGAAATGAAGGGGAGATTTTGAGGCAAGTGAAACTCCCTTTATTAGGTGCAATAGGAAGCTAGAAAAATTGTTTTTCTCAAGAGGCAGAGAAGAGCAGTTAGACCTTTGCTTCAGGAAGTCTTAATCATGCCTACTGAAGCAAGGGAAGGGATTGTGCTGACACAGCACAGTACAGCACTGGGCTGGGCTGGGCTGGGCTGGGCTGGGCTGGCACTGGCACTGGCACTGGGGCTTTAAGCAGCCCCTTCCTTCCTTCCTTTGAAGGAAGCCTACGAGCCCTCGAACGCACTCGAACGCCCAGGTTCTGTATAGAGGATGACTGCAGGCAAATTGGGACCCTGCTACATTAGGGTGACGTCCCCATCTGCGGCCTTCGAGTGGCAAAATCCTTAGCCTGAGATAGGTAGGCTGCTTTTGAATTTGGCTGAAGACCATTTGTTGGAGGCTGTATCACAGCGCAAGCCGGCGACTTTCTCAGAAGAAAGTAAGCATGGGAGGACATTATTTGCATTGGACAGCCCTCTTCTAAGTCCCATCATTCTGTTGCAGTTGCCATGTAGCGTTACTAGAGGGCAGCATTACGAACATAAGAGCACACCAAGGCTTTTCTTCTGCTTGCTCACATACCTCTTGTTCATGTTCGTCTTGCAGGGCCTGCAGAGTCGAGGACTGCGATGACTGAGTGAATGAGTAATGAGGTACATGCTGGCCTGTATTTGTGGTGAAAGGGGAATGTTTGGAAGGACATGTGAGAGAGGAACATGCAGCTCCATTGTCCTCAGATGAGAGAGGAAGCACAGATGAATATTTTCCTCAAATAAAAACAATTACACCACCACGAAGCTGACAAGAGCGATATGCTGCTTTGCAGGTGTAAGGATTTGCCATGTTTGGTGCATAAATATGCATGGTTAGCGAGGTTTTTCTCAGAACGTCAGCAGCGCACCCTTTAGTTTTATCCTTAGGCCAGAAATATCAGGCACTCCTTTGGGATAAGAGGCCAAGAAATCCTTTGGGAAGCTTGCTCCAGTCATCTGAAGGAAAGAAATACACTGGGGAAAAGTTACAGAGGGAGCCAGGCTGCACAACATTTGGTCATGGTTCGATAGAAATCTTTAGCAAGGACTTTTGACCACCCCTCGCTGTGGGACCTGGATGCCCATACCTCTTGTTCATGTTCGTCTTGCAGGGCCTGCAGAGTCGAAAACAGCCAGACGAAAGTGTCAAAGCATACGTGTTTGCTGAGTGATTGAGTGAGTGTCACCTGGCTCTTTGAATGGACATGTGAGAGAGGAACATGCAGCTCCATTGTCCTCAGATGAGAGAGGAAGCACAGATGAATATTTTCCTCAAATAAAAACAATTACACCACCACGAAGCTGACAAGAGCGATATGCTGCTTTGCAGGTGTAAGGATTTTTTTTTTTTTGAAACCGTTTATTGCAATCTCAAATAGTTACAGGTATGGGCCTACAACCATCTGGCCGGCCGCTAGAGTGGCAGAAGCGTATGACATACATACAGAAAAATCTCTTGGTGGTGCAAAAAGGGTAAATCAGGAGATGTCAGCAGTGCAGGCCACATAACTCCAAGCCCACAATACGGTTTCCTTTTATTAAAACACAACAACACAAAAAACCACACCCGCAAGGCAACCCGCAATCCCAAGTGACAGCACGCGCTCCTTAAGTGGGGGACCCCAACCAATCGCCAAACTCTGAAGAGGGGAATGAGAGCAGATCAGGGACTGGGGAACCACGTGCCCATGGCTGGGGGAGGGGGTCGGCTAGGGGGACGGAGCTGGTGAGGCAGCCGGCAGCAGTGGCGGCTCGCAGATGTCCCCGCGATAGGCGTTCCAGGGGCCCCAGATTTGCACCCACGCCCCAGGCTTACCCCTCGCAACATACACCACCTTTTCACGAAACATACACCAATCCATGTGTTCTTTCCAGGCCGACACCGCCGGGGGCCTCTGGGATCCCCACAATTGAGCAATGTCACGCTTAGCTATCATGTATCCCAGAGTCACCCACCGCGTCTGCGGAACCGAGTAGTCGGTTGGCTCCCACACATTCAGCAAGCATCTCCTCGCTTCAGGCAACAGCGCGACACGCGTAACCACTCGCAGGACCTCGTGCACACCACGCCAGAATCGCTCCACCTTTGGGCATTCCCACAGAATATGCAGGAAAGTTGCCAAAGCACCACAGCCACGCTTACACAGTCCATCCTCAGCAAAGCCCATACGTAAAAGCCTTGGCCCCGTCACGTAAACCCGGTGGAGGATCTTAAGCTGGACGAAGCGAAGGCGAGCCGGGATGGCCACCTCCTTCGGAGAGGCCACCGCGGAAATCCAGTCCTCGTCATCCAATTCCAGCCCATCGGCAACTCAGGCCTCGCGGAGGCCAGTCAGCAGGCCCGATCGGTCGTTGATCAGTTTTTTATATATAAGGGAGATCGTGCTGTCTGGGACATGGCCATCCAGCACTCTGTCCTCTAGGGGGGAAGACTCCGGAATGGACGCGACATCCGGGAAGACGGAGCCCAGCGCGTGGCGGACTTGTAAGTACCGAAAGTACTCACTGCCTTGCAACTGAAACTCCGTCTGCAGCGTCTCGAAAGTTTTGAATCCCCCCCTCGTCCAGAGATCTCCCACGGTGCTGATACCGATCGTGTCCCACTTCTCGAAGCCCTTCGAGGTCCACAGGGAGCCCAACCTCGCAGACGCATAGAGCGGTGACGCCCGGGTCAAACGGTCCTTCCACCCCATAGCTGCGTTAGCCGCGTGCCATACACGCACCATGACACGCGTCGGTCCCGTCAGGCGAGGGTCCGGCGCGCCAGAATAGAGCGCTCGATTGTAGTCGCCACCGGGCAGGAGCATCTTGTCCATTTCAAATGCCGGGTTCAGGGCGGGCCCGTAAAGGCCATGATTAATCGCAGCTAGCTGGGTGGCCCAGTAATACCGTTTAATATCCGGGAGGGCGACCCCCCCATCGTACCACGGAAGCGTCAATTTAGCCAAGGCAATACGTGGCCTCCCATCCCAGAACAGGCGACGCTGCAAACTCTCCACCTCTCGGAAGTAATGCGCCGGGACCAAGTCCATAGTGTTCTGGAGAGCGTACAGAAAGCGCGGCAACGACATCATCTTAAACAAGGCTGCTCGGCCGAGCGGCGAAAGCGGCAGACGCCGCCAACGCACCACGTCCTCCCTCAAGCGTTGGAGGGGGGGTAGCAAATTCCGCTCGTAGCGGGCCTCCGGGTCCAGAGTAATATATATACCCAGGTACCGAAACCCCTGGGAAGCGATCTGGATCGGACAGTCCCGTGGTAGGACCGGAGCCTCCCCGGCAAGCACATATACACAGGATTTCCCCCAGTTGATGACGAGGCCTGAGTTGCGACCGAATGAGCGCAAAACATCAACTAGGACGATCAGTGATTTACGCGGGGAGGCGAGATATAGAAGGATATCATCAGCGTAGAGAGACACACGGTCCTCATGCTCGGGGGTCCAGCGGAGACCACGGATGGAGGGGTGCCACCGCAGCCACTCCGCCAGGGGCTCCAGGGCCAGTGCAAACAGGAGAGGCGACAGGGGGCAACCCTGTCGCGTGCCCCGTCCCAGTGCAAATGGAGCCGAGACTCGTCCATTCACCACCACCTGCGCCAGTGGGCCGGAATACAACAACTTGACCCAGCCGATGAAGCCCGGTCCGAAGCCAAACTTCGCCAGCATCGCCCAGATGTATGGCCACTCGAGCGTATCAAACGCCATGGTGGCGTCCAAGGACGCCAAGATGGCCGGCTCCCGCACGAACGGGACACGCGCGAGCACCCCGTGCAAGCGTCGCAGATTAAGGGCCGTGCTACGATGGGGTATGAAGCCGGACTGGTCTTGGTGGACCAAATCGCCCACCACGCCGACCAGCCGGTTGGCCAGCACCTTGGCGAGGATTTTGGGCTCCGCGTTCAAGAGCGAGATGGGCCTATAGGATGTGACCCGCTCACGGGGTCTCCCCTCCTTGTGGATTACCACGATCGTGGCCAGACGCTGGTCCGGCGGAAGGGAACCCCGCGAGCGGGCCGCCAGGAACATCGCGCGCAGGTGGGGCGCCAGTACATCCGGTCGCAGCTTATACAGCTCGATAGGGATGCCATTGGGGCCCATGGCCTTGCCAGATGCGACCGAGCGGATAGCAAGGGCAATTTCGTCCGAGGTGGGAGGAGCGTCCAGCGAATCCCTGTCCTCCACCGAAAGGGAGGGCAGCGCGATGTCCCGAAGCAGGGCATGGGAATCCTCCTCCGAGCAGGGAGAAACCGGGGAATACACCTCGCGGAAATAATCCGCGAAGCAGGAGACAATGGCGTCCGGCTCGGTGACACACACACCATCCATCCTCTCGATCAACGGAACCACACGACTCGCTCTCTCCTTTTTGTCCAACCACGCAATCAATTTACCAGCCTTATCACCCACATCATACAGTCGCCCCTGTTGCTCCCTACTGAGGCCCCTGGCCGCCTCCGTGACGAGGGCCCTATAGGCCGCCTGCTTGAGGTGTAGAACATGCAATGTGGCATCCGGCACCCCGCTCCCCAGGTCACCCTCTAGTTCAGTAATTTCGGCCTCCACCCGGGTTACCTCCTCCCGCTCGCGCCTCCGGGCATGGGAGATAAGGGAGAGGGCCTCCCCCCTGAGAACTATCTTAAAAGCCTCCCAAAGGGAGATAGCCGAAGGAACAGACCCCACATTCTCCTCAAAGTACCGCTGCAAGGATTTGATCAATTCTGCTCGAATAGTGGGGTCGCGCAGGTACCAGGCATTGATTGGGGCTACCCTGCCCTCCCCCCTCGGGAAGACATCAAAGTGCAACAGTAATGGGGAGTGATCTGAAATACCCCGCGCCAAATGGCGCACCTCTCCCACTCTCCCAGCATAGGCCGCAGGGACAAGGACATAATCAAGCCGCGAGAGGCTACCATGGGCACCCGAGTGGAAGGTGTATTGCAGCTGCGCGGGATGCTTTAGTCGCCAGCAATCCACCAATCCTAGTGTATCTAAAAGGCCGGACAGCCACGCCTGTGCCCGGGGGAGATCCCTGGGGGGATGACGATCCATAGACCCAGAAGCCACCGCATTGAAGTCTCCCCCGACTACCAGAAGCCCACCCGGGAGGTCAAGGAGGAGGCGCCCCAGGTCCGCAAACGTGGTAGATTGCAACCCCGGCGGAACGTACACTGATACAAAAACGACCACTTTGCCCTCCATTCTACCCACCAAGACAGTGTAACGTCCCCTCTCATCATGGCGCACCTCATCAATCTCCAATGGGAGCGAGTTCTTAATCATGATGCCCACCCCCCGCGAGCCCGAGGTGAAGCCCGAATGGGCCGCCAAGCGATAGCCACGCCGATTCATGGCATGAAAGGAATTACCTATAAGGTGTGTCTCCTGCAGGAAGACCACATCTGGTGAAATCCGTTTCAGATACTGCAGGACCACACCACGCTTAATCCTATCCCCCAGTCCGTTAACGTTCCATGATAACACAGTCAAATCCCTACCCCCCATCATACATGGAAGCCATCAGTCGTCCCCCAAAGAGCATCTCAAAAACAACAATACAGTAAAGGGTTCGCCTTGCGGTGCAAACAAACAACACTCCACCCCCGCCCACCCATCCCAACAGAACTCCCCCCTCCCTGCACCCCTGCATGAGCCCAGACAGCCCCCCCAAAGTGCAGTGTGCCTGTCGCCCCATAGATGAAAAACTAACTAGTCCCCCAGAGGAGGAGGGAAAGCCCCCAATGGACCCCGCACGACCTCCATGGGAGGGGAACATACACGGTCAGTGAATGGTAACAGGAATGTTGTCCAGAGCAAGGCCTACTATTCACCCCTCAGTTCTGATCCGGCAAACCCTCCCCGCCAACCGCACCCCCCCCACCCCCCCGGCCCCGATCCCCAGGTAGAGTATCCAACCAGTCCCCAGCCGCCTCGGGACGGTCAAAAAAGTGCGTGCGACCATCCACCTCCACCCTCAGCTTAGCTGGAAAAAGCATTGAGTACTTAAGGTTCAGGTCCCGTAGGCGACGTTTAACTCCGAGAAAACTCAGTCTCTGCTTTTGGACTGTCGGAGTAAAGTCAGGGTAGAAATTCACGTCCATATTATCGAGCTTGACCGGTCCCTGTAGCCTGGAAGTCTGCAGGATAGCGTCTCTGTCCCGAAAGTTAAAAATCCGGGCAATAAGAGGCCGCGGCGGGGCTCCGGCCTTAGGTCTTCCTCCGGGGACCCTGTGAGCACGTTCCACCGCAAAAAGTTTACTCAGCCCCCGGGGCTGGAGACGGGTGAGGATCAGGTCTTCCACAAACAAATCTGCCGCCTCCTCCTCCCGTCCCTCCGGCACCCCGACAATGCGAACGTTGTTCCTCCGGGCCCGACCCTCGGCGTCCTCCAATCGACGGTCCATCAGGGCGCTCGCCTGGCCAAGCCGGTGCACCTCCTTTTGAAGGGCCGCCACGTCTGTAGTGAGACTCGAGGTGGTGTGGGCCAGGGAATCGACCCGGTCATTTGTTTTAGACAAGTCGGCTCTCACCAGGCCCACATCCACCAGGGCCGAGTCTATCTTCTGCGCCAGAGTATCAAAGCGCTGGTCCACCGAGGCCTTCATCTCGGCAATGGCGCCCATGACGTCCCGGAGGGTCAGATCCGCGGGCTGAGCAGACGCCTCAGCCGGGCCCGCGGGGGATGTACGCTGTGCCTCTGGGGATCCCTTCTGGAGGGTGTAGCGGTCCATACTGTTTGACTGAAGTGCCGGGCCACGGCGGGTCGATTTCAACTTTGCCCGGTCGCCATCTTGCTTTGTGGACATGTCGCACTCCCAAAGTCGTGCCAATCTCCTCAAAAGGGCCGAAAAACCAGTTCACGGGTTCCGGGGGGGGGGTGACCACTGGACCGCAGGACAACTCACAGCCGGCGGGACAGCCGGGCACCGGGACAAGGCCACCCCACCGCACCCCGCTCCGCAACCCTACCTCGCTTGAGGGCAAGGAGGGCGCAAAAGCGAAAGTGAAAGCGCGGGGTACGCGAGTCGCCCAGCCCTGCCCGCCGCTGTTGTTCGCTTCGTCCCCGGATCGCCCCACAACTCCAATCCGGGGGGCCGGCGCGGAGAAGGCCGTAATCTTCGAGCGGTGCTCCCACCAGTGTCCGGGGTCCGATTCGAAAACGGAAAACGGGTGCCGCCTCAGCTCGGGTACACAGACACAGTCCCCTCGTCAAAGAAAGGATATAATCAGGATTAATTCAGGAGGTCGCGGAGGTCCTCGGGAGCTTCGCACCTACGCGGCCATCTTGGTTGCGCGCTAGGCTCCTCCTCCAGGTGTAAGGATTTGCCATGTTTGGTGCATAAATATGCATGGTTAGCGAGGTTTTTCTCAGAACGTCAGCAGCGCACCCTTTAGTATTATCCTTAGGCCAGAAATATCAGGCACTCCTTTGGGGTAAGAGGCCAAGAAATCCTTTGGGAAGCTTGCTCCAGTCATCTGAAGGATAGAAATACACTGGGGAAAAGTTCCAGAGGGAGCCAGGCTGCACAACATTTAGTCATGGTTCGATAGAAATCTTTAGCAAGGACTTTTGACCACCCCTCGCTGTGGGACCTGGATGCCCATACCTCTTGTTCATGTTCGTCGTGCAGGGCCTGCAGAGTCGAGGACTGCGATGACTGAGTGAATGAGTAATGAGGTACATGCTGGCCTGTATTTGTGGTGAAAGGGGAATGTTTGGAAGGAAAACAGCCAGACGAAAGTGTCAAAGCATACGTGTTTGCTGAGTGATTGAGTGAGTGTCACCTGGCTCTTTGAATGGACATGTGAGAGAAAAACATGCAGCTCCATTGTCCTCAGATGAGAGAGGAAGCACAGATGAATATTTTCCTCAAATAAAACCACTTACACCACCACGAAGCTGACAAGAGCGATATGCTGCTTTGCAGGTGTAAGGATTTGCCATGTTTGGTGCATAAATATGCATGGTTAGCGAGGTTTTTCTCAGAACGTCAGCAGCGCACCCTTTAGTATTATCCTTAGGCCAGAAATATCAGGCACTCCTTTGGGGTATGAGGCCAAGAAATCCTTTGGGAAGCTTGCTCCAGTCATCTGAAGGATAGAAAAACACTGGGGAAAAGTTACAGAGGGAGCCAGGCTGCACAACATTTGGTCATGGTTCGATAGAAATCTTTAGCAAGGACTTTTGACCACCCCTCGCTGTGGGACCTGGATGCCCATACCTCTGTGGCTCTGACACCTTTTTTGACCTCTGGATAGCACCGTCTCATTACCCCTCAAACATTCCCTCTGAGTACCCCAGCTTTGGTAGTGCACCAACACGTTTCAATCCCTTGAGTGACTACAGACACCCTTCCTATGTGCTCTCCATTTACATTCCGTCAGTAACCCAGGTGCTTCTGTCACTGTTCAGTCTCAAGTGGCCGGTTGGATGCACATTGCTCGGATGTACAGGCACTTACCACTCTGTACAGCCCTCTCAGCACACACAGACCACACTTCTTTAAATCATAAATACATGTTCTGACTAACAGTAATGCTGTGCCTTCCCTCTGTAGATCATACCCAACGTAAGAAGGACAAATAAATTGAAGAGCGTACCAAACTCTCAACAGACACTGCCAGAACATGTGCTGCTGCCTATTTGCATGCCATGATTATTCTCTATGACCCATCCAACTACTTTCCACATGTACCCTTTCCCTGCCTCATTCATCTGCTCCAATGCCCCTATTTATTTAACAAATGTTAGTGCTCTCAGATATCATAGCGGGAATCTCTATACCATCTCTTGCCAATAGAAATATCCCAAGGGTCCCTATAACATGCCGCACGGAGGGAAGGGGAGGCAGAAAAATCTTGGTGAGCACCACCTGCAAAAATTCCACGACATGCTCCTTGTTGTACCTTTCAATACAATAACTGCAGTTGGATTGTATGGTGCCCCCCCTTGGGGTTGGTAATGGAACTGTCACATACCTGTTTGCCCCAAATCCCCCCTGTTGCCCCTATCCTTTCGGGGTGCATCCCATAAAGGAGGAGGGGAGCAATAAAAAGTAAGGGTAGCCTCCCAAAAATTGCCCAGAAGTCATGTCATTCTGTGCACCCCATCGCCCTTCATAATGCACTCCCAACCCCCTTTTAAAAGTGCTCCCCCAAATTTGACAGCACCCCCCCAAAATCAGAGAGAGTAGGGGGGTGCAGTAAAAAACACATTTTGGGGCTCCTCACTATATGTCATTAATCTCTAACCCCCACCCACTACATCTGTTCCCCTTCTTTTACCTGTCACTGACCCCACCCCTTGCACTAGCCACACCCATGTTACCAACCACTCTGCAACTCACCTGTCACTGACCCCGCCCCTTGCACTAGCCACACCCATTTAACTTACCAACCACTCTGCAATTCACCTGTCACTGACCCCACCCCTTGCACTAGCCACACCCATTTAACTTACCAACCACTCTGCAATTCACCTGTCACTGACCCCGCCCCTTGCACTAGCCACACCCATTTAACTTACCAACCACTCTGCAATTCAACTGTCACTGACCCCACCCCTTGCACTAGCCACACCCATTTAACTTACCAACCACTCTGCATTTCACCTGTCACTGACCCCGCCCTTTGCACTAGCCACACCCATGTTACTTACCAACCACTCTGCAATTCACCTGTCACTGACCCTGACCCTTGCACTAGCCACACCCATGTTACTTACCAACCACTCTGCAACTCACCTGTCACTGACCCCGCCCTTTGCACTAGCCACACCCATTTAACTTACCAACCACTCTGCAACTCACCTGTCACTGACCCCGCCCTTTGCACTAGCCACACCCATTTAACTTACCAACCACTCTGCAATTCACCTGTCACTGATCCCCCGCCCCTTGCACTAGCCACACCCATGTTACTTACCAACCACTCTGCAACTCACCTGTCACTGACCCCGCCCCTCGCACTAGCCACACCCATGTTACTTACCAACCACTCTGCAAATCACCTGTCACTGACCCCGCCCTTTGCACTAGCCACACCCAAGTTACTTACCAACCACTCTGCAATTCACCTGTCACTGACCCCGACCCTTACACTAGCCACACCCAAGTTACTTACCAACCACTCTGCAATTCACCATCTGGCAGGCATGACTCCACTCTCACACCACACTTACTTACCAATTGGCCACATAGACCCGTCTGGAACTTACCCCTGCTGCACCACAGTCACCTCGTGCCGATCCCGGGACTTGAACCCTGGTCACCTGGATGGAAGGCAGGAACTTACCCCCTGGACCACACTGGTTTCCATGTCAGTACCCTATCAAATCGTCCCCATAACATGGTCTTCCGTTTCATGTGCAATGGAAGCCACAAGCACTGATACCAGGTGCTGTATGTTGGTCATAGATACTACTGCAGTGGTTCAGACCACCAAGGAGCTGTAGCTCAACGGTAAGTCTCGTGCCTCTGGTGTCAGAGGTTCTCCCAAGACCAGGGTTCAAGTCCTGCCTATGCGGTCTAAGGGACATGAGAGGGTACATTTTCAATCTGTGGTTTAATTTTCATTTGCTAATTTTTTATTCACTTGGAAAAACAGAGGAGAAAAGTGCCACTCTTTTGGCACGTGCGCCCAAAAATTATACATCTTTTCCTGAGGAGTCTGACCTTCCACAAACCTCCCTTTTTCTCAAGTAGGTGCAATAGGGACAATGCCTTATCTTCCCTTATAAATGTGTTTATTCTTAGTCCTTTAAATTCGGCGTACTTTAGAGCACAAATGTTGCCTCAGGTGTATATATGAGCACAAGAATGCAAGGAGGGTGTTATACTGATAGTAAAATAGGTTGGATGGTGGTGATTTTTCGTTTTGGTGAGAGCCGATCCCTCCAATCAGGTCTTTGATGCATGTGATGTTGGCTAGGATAAAGGTGAAGTAGGAGCTCTGGCTAATGAAATGAAGGGGAGATTTTGAGGCAAGTGAAACTCCCTTTATTAGGTGCAATAGGAAGCTAGAAAAATTGTTTTTCTCAAGAGGCAGAGAAGAGCAGTTAGACCTTTGCTTCAGGAAGTCTTAATCATGCCTACTGAAGCAAGGGAAGGGATTGTGCTGACACAGCACAGTACAGCACTGGGCTGGGCTGGGCTGGGCTGGGCTGGGCTGGGCTGGCACTGGCACTGGCACTGGCACTGGCACTGGGGCTTTAAGCAGCCCCTTCCTTCCTTCCTTTGAAGGAAGCCTACGAGCCCTCGAACGCACTCGAACGCCCAGGTTCTGTATAGAGGATGACTGCAGGCAAATTGGGACCCTGCTACATTAGGGTGACGTCCCCATCTGCGGCCTTCGAGTGGCAAAATCCTTAGCCTGAGATAGGTAGGCTGCTTTTGAATTTGGCTGAAGACCATTTGTTGGAGGCTGTATCACAGCGCAAGCCGGCGACTTTCTCAGAAGAAAGTAAGCATGGGAGGACATTATTTGCATAGGACAGCCCTCTTCTAAGTCCCATCATTCTGTTGCAGTTGCCATGTAGCGTTACTAGAGGGCAGCATTACGAACATAAGAGCACACCAAGGCTTTTCTTCTGCTTGCTCACATACCTCTTGTTCATGTTCGTCTTGCAGGGCCTGCAGAGTCGAGGACTGCGATGACTGAGTGAATGAGTAATGAGGTACATGCTGGCCTGTATTTGTGGTGAAAGGGGAATGTTTGGAAGGAAAACAGCCAGACGAAAGTGTCAAAGCATACGTGTTTGCTGAGTGATTGAGTGAGTGTCACCTGGCTCTTTGAATGGACATGTGAGAGAGGAACATGCAGCTCCATTGTCCTCAGATGAGAGAGGAAGCACAGATGAATATTTTCCTCAAATAAAAACAATTACACCACCACGAAGCTGACAAGAGCGATATGCTGCTTTGCAGGTGTAAGGATTTGCCATGTTTGGTGCATAAATATGCATGGTTAGCGAGGTTTTTCTCAGAACGTCAGCAGCGCACCCTTTAGTTTTATCCTTAGGCCAGAAATATCAGGCACTCCTTTGGGATAAGAGGCCAAGAAATCCTTTGGGAAGCTTGCTCCAGTCATCTGAAGGAAAGAAATACACTGGGGAAAAGTTACAGAGGGAGCCAGGCTGCACAACATTTGGTCATGGTTCGATAGAAATCTTTAGCAAGGACTTTTGACCACCCCTCGCTGTGGGACCTGGATGCCCATACCTCTTGTTCATGTTCGTCTTGCAGGGCCTGCAGAGTCGAGGACTGCGATGACTGAGTGAATGAGTAATGAGGTACATGCTGGCCTGTATTTGTGGTGAAAGGGGAATGTTTGGAAGGAAAACAGCCAGACGAAAGTGTCAAAGCATACGTGTTTGCTGAGTGATTGAGTGAGTGTCACCTGGCTCTTTGAATGGACATGTGAGAGAGGAACATGCAGCTCCATTGTCCTCAGATGAGAGAGGAAGCACAGATGAATATTTTCCTCAAATAAAAACAATTACACCACCACGAAGCTGACAAGAGCGATATGCTGCTTTGCAGGTGTAAGGATTTGCCATGTTTGGTGCATAAATATGCATGGTTAGCGAGGTTTTTCTCAGAACGTCAGCAGCGCACCCTTTAGTATTATCCTTAGGCCAGAAATATCAGGCACTCCTTTGGGGTAAGAGGCCAAGAAATCCTTTGGGAAGCTTGCTCCAGTCATCTGAAGGATAGAAATACACTGGGGAAAAGTTACAGAGGGAGCCAGGCTGCACAACATTTAGTCATGGTTCGATAGAAATCTTTAGCAAGGACTTTTGACCACCCCTCGCTGTGGGACCTGGATGCCCATACCTCTTGTTCATGTTCGTCGTGCAGGGCCTGCAGAGTCGAGGACTGCGATGACTGAGTGAATGAGTAATGAGGTACATGCTGGCCTGTATTTGTGGTGAAAGGGGAATGTTTGGAAGGAAAACAGCCAGACGAAAGTGTCAAAGCATACGTGTTTGCTGAGTGATTGAGTGAGTGTCACCTGGCTCTTTGAATGGACATGTGAGAGAAAAACATGCAGCTCCATTGTCCTCAGATGAGAGAAGAAGCACAGATGAATATTTTCCTCAAATAAAAACACTTACACCACCACGAAGCTGACAAGAGCGATATGCTGCTTTGCAGGTGTAAGGATTTGCCATGTTTGGTGCATAAATATGCATGGTTAGCGAGGTTTTTCTCAGAACGTCAGCAGCGCACCCTTTAGTATTATCCTTAGGCCAGAAATATCAGGCACTCCTTTGGGGTATGAGGCCAAGAAATCCTTTGGGAAGCTTGCTCCAGTCATCTGAAGGATAGAAAAACACTGGGGAAAAGTTACAGAGGGAGCCAGGCTGCACAACATTTGGTCATGGTTCGATAGAAATCTTTAGCAAGGACTTTTGACCACCCCTCGCTGTGGGACCTGGATGCCCATACCTCTGTGGCTCTGACACCTTTTTTGACCTCTGGATAGCACCGTCTCATTACCCCTCAAACATTCCCTCTGAGTACCCCAGCTTTGGTAGTGCACCAACACGTTTCAATCCCTTGAGTGACTACAGACACCCTTCCTATGTGCTCTCCATTTACATTCCGTCAGTAACCCAGGTGCTTCTGTCACTGTTCAGTCTCAAGTGGCCGGTTGGATGCACATTGCTCGGATGTACAGGCACTTACCACTCTGTACAGCCCTCTCAGCACACACAGACCACACTTCTTTAAATCATAAATACATGTTCTGACTAACAGTAATGCTGTGCCTTCCCTCTGTAGATCATACCCAACGTAAGAAGGACAAATAAATTGAAGAGCGTACCAAACTCTCAACAGACACTGCCAGAACATGTGCTGCTGCCTATTTGCATGCCATGATTATTCTCTATGACCCATCCAACTACTTTCCACATGTACCCTTTCCCTGCCTCATTCATCTGCTCCAATGCCCCTATTTATTTAACAAATGTTAGTGCTCTCAGATATCATAGCGGGAATCTCTATAGCATCTCTTGCCAATAGAAATATCCCAAGGGTCCCTATAACATGCCGCACGGAGGGAAGGGGAGGCAGAAAAATCTTGGTGAGCACCACCTGCAAAAATTCCACGACATGCTCCTTGTTGTACCTTTCAATACAATAACTGCAGTTGGATTGTATGGTGCCCCCCCTTGGGGTTGGTAATGGAACTGTCACATACCTGTTTGCCCCAAATCCCCCCTGTTGCCCCTATCCTTTCGGGGTGCATCCCATAAAGGAGGAGGGGAGCAATAAAAAGTAAGGGTAGCCTCCCAAAAATTGCCCAGAAGTCATGTCATTCTGTGCACCCCATCGCCCTTCATAATGCACTCCCAACTCCCTTTTAAAAGTGCTCCCCCAAATTTGACAGCACCCCCCCAAAATCAGAGAGAGTAGGGGGGTGCAGTAAAAAACACATTTTGGGGCTCCTCACTATATGTCATTAATCTCTAACCCCCACCCACTACATCTGTTCCCCTTCTTTTACCTGTCACTGACCCCACCCCTTGCACTAGCCACACCCATGTTACCAACCACTCTGCAATTCACCTGTCACTGACCCCGCCCTTTGCACTAGCCACACCCATTTAACTTACCAACCACTCTGCAATTCACCTGTCACTGACCCCGACCCCTTGCACTAGCCACACCCATTTAACTTACCAACCACTCTGCAATTCACCTGTCACTGACCCCGCCCCTTGCACTAGCCACACCCATTTAACTTACCAACCACTCTGCAATTCAACTGTCACTGACCCCACCCCTTGCACTAGTCACACCCATTTAACTTACCAACCACTCTGCAATTCACCTGTCACTGACCCCGCCCTTTGCACTAGCCACACCTATTTAACTTACCAACCACTCTGCAATTCACCTGTCACTGACCCCGCCCCTTGCACTAGCCACACCCAAGTTACTTACCAACCACTCTGCAATTCACCTGTCACTGACCACGACCCTTGCACTAGCTACACCCATGTTACTTACCAACCACTCTGCAATTCACCATCTGGCAGGCATGACTCCACTCTCACACCACACTTACTTACCAATTGGCCACATAGACCCATCTGGTACCTACCTCTGCTGCACCACAGTCACCTCGTGCCGATCCCGGGACTTGAACCCTGGTCACCTGGATGGAAGGCAGGAACTTACCCCCTGGACCACACTGGTTTCCATGTCAGTACCCTATCAAATCATCCCCATAACATGGTCTTCCGTTTCATGTGCAATGGAAGCCACAAGCACTGACACCAGGTGCTGCATGTTGGTCATAGATACTACTGCACTGGTTCAGACCACCAAGGAGCTGTAGCTCAACGGTAAGTCTCGTGCCTCTGGTGTCAGAGGTTCTTCCAAGACCAGGGTTCAAGTCCTGCCAATGCGGTCTAAGGGACATGAGAGGGTAAATTTTCAATATGTGGTTTAATTTTCATTTGCTAATTTTTTATTCACTTGGAAAAACAGAGGAGAAAAGTGCCACTCTTTTGGCACGTGCGCCCAAAAATTATACATCTTTTCCTGAGGAGTCTGACCTTCCACAAACCTCCCTTTTTCTCAGGTAGGTGCAATAGGGACAATGCCTTATCTTCCCTTATAAATGTGTTTATTCTTAGTCCTTTAAATTCGGCGTACTTTAGAGCACAAATGTTGCCTCAGGTGTATATATGAGCACAAGAATGCAAGGAGGGTGTTATACTGATAGTAAAATAGGTTGGATGGTGGTGATTTTTCGTTTTGGTGAGAGCCGATCCCTCCAATCAGGTCTTTGATGCATGTGATGTTGGCTAGGATAAAGGTGAAGTAGGAGCTCTGGCTAATGAAATGAAGGGGAGATTTTGAGGCAAGTGAAACTCCCTTTATTAGGTGCAATAGGAAGCTAGAAAAATTGTTTTTCTCAAGAGGCAGAGAAGAGCAGTTAGACCTTTGCTTCAGGAAGTCTTAATCATGCCTACTGAAGCAAGTGAAGGGATTGTGCTGACACAGCACAGTACAGCACTGGGCTGGGCTGGGCTGGGCTGGGCTGGGCTGGGCTGGGCTGGCACTGGGGCTTCAAGCAGCCCCTTCCTTCCTTTGAAGGAAGCCTACGAGCCTTCGAACGCACTCGAACGCCCAGATTCTGTATAGAGGATGACTGCAGGCAAATTGGGACCCTGCTACATTAGGGTGACGTCCCCATCTGCGGCCTTCGAGTGGCAAAATCCTTAGCCTGAGATAGGTAGGCTGCTTTTGAATTTGGCTGAAGACCATTTGTTGGAGGCTGTATCACAGCGCAAGCCGGCGACTTTCTCAGAAGAAAGTAAGCATGGGAGGACATTATTTGCATAGGACAGCCCTCTTCTAAGTCCCATCATTCTGTTGCAGTTGCCATGTAGCGTTACTAGAGGGCAGCATTACGAACATAAGAGCACACCAAGGCTTTTCTTCTGCTTGCTCAGATACCTCTTGTTCATGTTCGTCTTGCAGGGCCTGCAGAGTCGAGGACTGCGATGACTGAGTGAATGAGTAATGAGGTACATGCTGGCCTGTATTTGTGGTGAAAGGGGAATGTTTGGAAGGAAAACAGCCAGACGAAAGTGTCAAAGCATACGTGTTTGCTGAGTGATTGAGTGAGTGTCACCTGGCTCTTTGAATGGACATGTGAGAGAGGAACATGCAGCTCCATTGTCCTCAGATGAGAGAGGAAGCACAGATGAATATTTTCCTCAAATAAAAACAATTACACCACCACGAAGCTGACAAGAGCGATATGCTGCTTTGCAGGTGTAAGGATTTGCCATGTTTGGTGCATAAATATGCATGGTTAGCGAGGTTTTTCTCAGAACGTCAGCAGCGCACCCTTTAGTATTATCCTTAGGCCAGAAATATCAGGCACTCCTTTGGGGTAAGAGGCCAAGAAATCCTTTGGGAAGCTTGCTCCAGTCATCTGAAGGATAGAAATACACTGGGGAAAAGTTACAGAGGGAGCCAGGCTGCACAACATTTAGTCATGGTTCGATAGAAATCTTTAGCAAGGACTTTTGACCACCCCTCGCTGTGGGACCTGGATGCCCATACCTCTTGTTCATGTTCGTCGTGCAGGGCCTGCAGAGTCGAGGACTGCGATGACTGAGTGAATGAGTAATGAGGTACATGCTGGCCTGTATTTGTGGTGAAAGGGGAATGTTTGGAAGGAAAACAGCCAGACGAAAGTGTCAAAGCATACGTGTTTGCTGAGTGATTGAGTGAGTGTCACCTGGCTCTTTGAATGGACATGTGAGAGAGGAACATGCAGCTCCATTGTCCTCAGATGAGAGAGGAAGCACAGATGAATATTTTCCTCAAATAAAAACACTTACACCACCACGAAGCTGACAAGAGCGATATGCTGCTTTGCAGGTGTAAGGATTTGCCATGTTTGGTGCATAAATATGCATGGTTAGCGAGGTTTTTCCCAGAACGTCAGCAGCGCACCCTTTAGTATTATCCTTAGGCCAGAAATATCAGGCACTCCTTTGGGGAATGAGGCCAAGAAATCCTTTGGGAAGCTTGCTCCAGTCATCTGAAGGATAGAAAAACACTGGGGAAAAGTTACAGAGGGAGCCAGGCTGCACAACATTTGGTCATGGTTCGATAGAAATCTTTAGCAAGGACTTTTGACCACCCCTCGCTGTGGGACCTGGATGCCCAAACCTCTTGTTCATGTTCGTCTTGCAGGGCCTGCAGAGTCGAGGACTGCGATGACTGAGTGAATGAGTAATGAGGTACATGCTGGCCTGTATTTGTGGTGAAAGGGGAATGTTTGGAAGGAAAACAGCCAGACGAAAGTGTCAAAGCATACGTGTTTGCTGAGTGATTGAGTGAGTGTCACCTGGCTCTTTGAATGGACATGTGAGAGAGGAACATGCAGCTCCATTGTCCTCAGGTGAGAGAGGAAGCACAGATGAATATTTTCCTCAAATAAAAACAATTACACCACCACGAAGCTGACAAGAGCGATATGCTGCTTTGCAGGTGTAAGGATTTGCCATGTTTGGTGCATAAATATGCATGGTTAGCGAGGTTTTTCTCAGAACGTCAGCAGCGCACCCTTTAGTATTATCCTTAGGCCAGAAATATCAGGCACTCCTTTGGGGTAAGAGGCCAAGAAATCCTTTGGGAAGCTTGCTCCAGTCATCTGAAGGATAGAAATACACTGGGGAAAAGTTACAGAGGGAGCCAGGCTGCACAACATTTAGTCATGGTTCGATAGAAATCTTTAGCAAGGACTTTTGACCACCCCTCGCTGTGGGACCTGGATGCCCATACCTCTTGTTCATGTTCGTCGTGCAGGGCCTGCAGAGTCGAGGACTGCGATGACTGAGTGAATGAGTAATGAGGTACATGCTGGCCTGTATTTGTGGTGAAAGGGGAATGTTTGGAAGGAAAACAGCCAGACGAAAGTGTCAAAGCATACGTGTTTGCTGAGTGATTGAGTGAGTGTCACCTGGCTCTTTGAATGGACATGTGAGAGAGGAACATGCAGCTCCATTGTCCTCAGATGAGAGAGGAAGCACAGATGAATATTTTCCTCAAATAAAAACACTTACACCACCACGAAGCTGACAAGAGCGATATGCTGCTTTGCAGGTGTAAGGATTTGCCATGTTTGGTGCATAAATATGCATGGTTAGCGAGGTTTTTCTCAGAACGTCAGCAGCGCACCCTTTAGTATTATCCTTAGGCCAGAAATATCAGGCACTCCTTTGGGGTATGAGGCCAAGAAATCCTTTGGGAAGCTTGCTCCAGTCATCTGAAGGATAGAAAAACACTGGGGAAAAGTTACGGAGGGAGCCAGGCTGCACAACATTTGGTCATGGTTCGATAGAAATCTTTAGCAAGGACTTTTGACCACCCCTCGCTGTGGGACCTGGATGCCCATACCTCTGTGGCTCTGACACCTTTTTTGACCTCTGGATAGCACCGTCTCATTACCCCTCAAACATTCCCTCTGAGTACCCCAGCTTTGGTAGTGCACCAACACGTTTCAATCCCTTGAGTGACTACAGACACCCTTCCTATGTGCTCTCCATTTACATTCCGTCAGTAACCCAGGTGCTTCTGTCACTGTTCAGTCTCAAGTGGCCGGTTGGATGCACATTACTCGGATGTACAGGCACTTACCACTCGGTACAGCCCTCTCAGCACACACAGACCACACTTCTTTAAATCATAAATACATGTTCTGACTAACAGTAATGCTGTGCCTTCCCTCTGTAGATCATACCCAACGTAAGAAGGACAAATAAATTGAAGAGCGTACCAAACTCTCAACAGACACTGCCAGAACATGTGCTGCTGCCTATTTGCATGCCATGATTATTCTCTATGACCCATCCAACTACTTTCCACATGTACCCTTTCCCTGCCTCATTCATCTGCTCCAATGCCCCTATTTATTTAACAAATGTTAGTGCTCTCAGATATCATAGCGGGAATCTCTATACCATCTCTTGCCAATAGAAATATCCCAAGGGTCCCTATAACATGCCGCACGGAGGGAAGGGGAGGCAGAAAAATCTTGGTGAGCACCACCTGCAAAAATTCCACGACATGCTCCTTGTTGTACCTTTCAATACAATAACTGCAGTTGGATTGTATGGTGCCCCCCCTTGGGGTTGGTAATGGAACTGTCACATACCTGTTTGCCCCAAATCCCCCCTGTTGCCCCTATCCTTTCGGGGTGCATCCCATAAAGGAGGAGGGGAGCAATAAAAAGTAAGGGTAGCCTCCCAAAAATTGCCCAGAAGTCATGTCATTCTGTGCACCCCATCGCCCTTCATAATGCACTCCCAACCCGCTTTTAAAAGTGCTCCCCCAAATTTGACAGCACCCCCCCAAAATCAGAGAGAGTAGGGGGGTGCAGTAAAAAACACATTTTGGGGCTCCTCACTATATGTCATTAATCTCTAACCCCCACCCACTACATCTGTTCCCCTTCTTTTACCTGTCACTGACCCCACCCCTTGCACTAGCCACACCCATGTTACCAACCACTCTGCAACTCACCTGTCACTAACCCCGCCCTTTGCACTAGCCACACCCATTTAACTTACCAACCACTCTGCAATTCACCTGTCACTGACCCCGCCCCTTGCACTAGCCACACCCATGTTACTTACCAACCACTCTGCAATTCACCTGTCACTGACCCCGCCCTTTGCACTAGCCACACCCATTTAACTTACCAACCACTCTGCAATTCACCTGTCACTGACCCCGCCCTTTGCACTAGCCACACTCATTTAACTTACCAACCACTCTGCAATTCACCTGTCACTGACCCCACCCCTTGCACTAGCCACACCCATGTTACTTACCAACCACTCTGCAATTCACCGGTCACTGACCCCACCCCTTGCACTAGCCACACCCATTTACCTTACCCACCACTCTGCAATTCAACTGTCACTGACCCCGCCCCTTGCACTAGCCACACCCATGCACTAGCCACACCCATTTAACTTACCAACCATTCTGCAATTCACTTGTCACTGACCCCGCCCCTTGCACTAGCCACACCCATGTTACTTACCAACCACTCTGCAATTCACCTGTCACTGACCCCGCCCTTTGCACTAGCCACATCCATTTAACTTACCAACCACTCTGCAATTCACCTGTCACTGACCCCGCCCTTTGCACTAGCCACGTCCATTTAACTTACCAACCACTCTGCAATTCACCTGTCACTGACCCCGCCCCTTGCACTAGCCACACCCAAGTTACTTACCAACCACTCTGCAATTCACCTGTCACTGACCCCGACCCCGCCCCTTGCACTAGCCACACCCATGTTACTTACCAACCACTCTGCAACTCACCTGTCACTGACCACGCCCCTTGCACTAGCCCCACCCAAGTTACTTACCAACCACTCTTCAATTCACCTGTCACTGACCCCGACCCTTGCACTAGCCACACCCAAGTTACTTACCAACCACTCTGCAATTCAACATCTGGCAGGCATGACTCCACTCTCACACCACACACACACACACAGTTTATACTTACCAATTGGCCACATAGACCCATCTGGAACTTACCTCTGCTGCACCACAGTCACCTCGTGCCGATCCCGGGACTTGAACCCTGGTCACCTGGATGGAAGGCAGGAACTTACCCCCTGGACCACACTGGTTTCCATGTCAGAACCCTATCAAATCGTCCCCATAACATGGTCTTCCGTTTCATGTGCAATGGAAGCCACAAGCACTGACACCAGGTGCTGTATGTTGGTCATAGTTACTACTGCAGTGATTCAGACCACCAAGGAGCTGTTGCTCAACGGTAAGTCTAGTGCCTCTGGTGTCACAGGTTCTCCCAAGACCAGGGTTCAGGTCCTGCCAATGCGGTCCAAGTGACCTGAGAGGGTACATTTTCAATCTGTGGTTTAATTTTCATTTGCTAATTTTTTATTCACTTGGAAAAACAGAGGAGAAAAGTGCCACTCTTTTGGCACGTGCGCCCAAAAATTATACATCTTTTCCTGAGGAGTCTGACCTTCCACAAACCTCCCTTTTTCTCAAGTAGGTGCAATAGGGACAATGCCTTATCTTCCCTTATAAATGTGTTTATTCTTAGTCCTTTAAATTCGGCGTACTTTAGAGCACAAATGTTGCCTCAGGTGTATATATGAGCACAAGAATGCAAGGAGGATGTTATACTGATAGTAAAATAGGTTGGATGGTGGTGATTTTTCGTTTTGGTGAGAGCCGATCCCTCCAATCAGGTCTTTGATGCATGTGATGTTGGCTAGGATAAAGGTGAAGTAGGAGCTCTGGCTAATGAAATGAAGGGGAGATTTTGAGGCAAGTGAAACTCCCTTTATTAGGTGCAATAGGAAGCTAGAAAAATTGTTTTTCTCAAGAGGCAGAGAAGAGCAGTTAGACCTTTGCTTCAGGAAGTCTTAATCATGCCTACTGAAGCAAGTGAAGGGATTGTGGTGACACAGCACAGTACAGTACGGCACTGGGCTGGGCTGGGCTGGCACTGGGGCTTTAAGCAGCCCCTTCCTTCCTTCCTTTGAAGGAAGCCTACGAGCCCTCGAACGCACTCGAACGCCCAGGTTCTGTATAGAGGATGACTGCAGGCAAATTGGGACCCTGCTACATTAGGGTGACGTCCCCATCTGCGGCCTTCGAGTGGCAAAATCCTTAGCCTGAGATAGGTAGGCAGCTTTTGAATTTGGCTGAAGACCATTTGTTGGAGGCTGTATCACAGCGCAAGCCGGCGACTTTCTCAGGAGAAAGTAAGCATGGGAGGACATTATTTGCATAGGACAGCCCTCTTCTAAGTCCCATCATTCTGTTGCAGTTGCCATGTAGCGTTACTAGAGGGCAGCATTACGAACATAAGAGCACACCAAGGCTTTTCTTCTGCTTGCTCAGATACCTCTTGTTCATGTTCGTCTTTGTTAGACGGACTGGGAGGGTCGGCCGAGGACAAGGGGAGAGGTCCCCGGGGAGAGCCGTCTCCAGCGATCGTACAGACGAATAACTTCCCCCCCACAGAGGTACACCACACAATGATAAGGTTTAACGTTCTTTATAAGCAATCTTTAGGTACGATAGAATGGTACAAAGAGGTCAGGACTCAGGGGTCCCCTCGATTCTAGTCTCTTGGTTGGGAAAGGGGGTAGCGGGACAGTCTTGTTACCAATCAGGTAGATGCAATGGTATGATGGATAGCTCACAATCCTCGAGCTCGGTGTTCGAGATGGACGGACCGCGGCAGCGCCAGCAGGTCCCGGTGAAGGTGGTAGTTACAACGGTCCGCGGCAGCGCCAGCAGGTCCCGGCGAGGATGGTAGTTACAACGGTCCGCGGCAGCGCCAGCAGGTCCCGACGAGGATGGTAGTTACAACGGTCCGCGGCAGCGCCAGCAGGTCCCGACGAGGATGGTAGTTACAACGGTCCGCGGCAGCGCCAGCAGGTCCCGCCGAGGATGGTAGTTACAACGGTCCGCGGCAGCGCCAGTGGGTCCCGACGAGGATGAAGGATGCAGAAGGTTGCGGCAGCGCCAGCAGGCTGGATGATAGTTCACAAGGCAGGACTACGGCAGCGCCAGTAGTCCGTCAAGGATGAGTTCTTCACGGTGTCTCTCGACTCCAGGATACAACTGCCTTCCTGCTCTGGAGCTGCCCCAGTTATAGGTCTGGCGCCCTTTGATGTCCGGACCCTCGCACTTGGAGGTCGGGAGGTCCGGGATGAGGGAATCCAGACACCCAGCAGGGGGGTGGAGCCAGCGCCCGGGGGAGCTGGGGGCGATCGGCACCTGGCGGGGGAGAGCCATCGACACTTCTTTCTCCCATTGACCTGCCAAGTGGTCTGTTCACCTCCTGGGTGGATGGTGGTGCCGGGATGTCGGGGCCTGGCCAGGCCCAGGGTTAGGGTCGAGCTGAGGCCATGCGGCCTCGTGGTGCAGTGTCCAAGATGGCGGCCGGGCCAGGCGAGGGAGCCGGTAGTGGTTCGGCCCCATGATACAGAGATGTCCGGGGGCAGGAATCCCGTCTTGGGACGGGGTGCGGGTTGCTTCTGTGGGTAACACCTGGGGGGCCGGGGCTCGGGCCCTGTCATGCGGGGAGGGAGCAAGCCCTTCATGTGGCCTGTCCAACATGCGTCCCCCCCAGCTGAAGGCGGGGAGAGTCACCCATCCTCTTGGGGACTCTCCTCGTCGAGGCGGAAAAAGCGTGACAGGCCATCCGCGTTGGCGTGGTCTTGGCCCGGTCGGTGTTCCACAGTGAAGTCCATCCCCTGCAGGGAGATGGACCAACGCAATAGTTTGGGGTTTTCCCCCCGCATCTGCATTAGCCACTGCAGGGGCCGATGATCTGTTTGCACCCGGAAGTGGGTACCGAAGAGATAGGGCCGGAGCTTTTTGAGGGCCCACACCACTGCGAAGGCCTCCCTCTCGATGGTGCTCCAGCGCTGTTCTCGGGCCAGGAGGCGTCTGCTGATGAAGGCCACTGGTTGGTCAAGTCCCTCGGAGTTCAACTGGGAGAGGACCGCCCGATGCCATGGTCGGAGGCATCTGTTTGTACGATGAATTCCCGACTGTAGTCGGGGGCCTGGAGCACAGGGGCAGTGCACATGGCGGCTTTCAGCTTCTCGAAGGCCGCTTGACAGTCTGGGGTCCAGTTGACCTTCTTCGGGTGGTTTTTGATGTGAGTCCCGTGAGGGGCCCCACAATGCTGCCATAGTCCCTCACGAACCGCCGGTAGGAGCCGGTGAGCCCCAAGAAGGCTCGGACCTCGGTCTGCGTGACTGGAGGCTGCCAGGACTGGATGGCAGCGATCTTGAGTTGTAGAGGGGCCACCAGACCGCTTCCCACCTGGTGTCCGAGATAGGTCACGGACCCCTGACCGATTTGGCACTTGCCGGCCTTGATTGTAAGGCCGGCTCGTTTGAGGGCCTGCAGGACCTCTGGGAGGTGGTGGAGGTGGTCGGACCAGTGGCGGCTGTACACAGCGATATCGTCCAGGTAGGCGGCGCTGAACTCCTCGAGTCCCGCCAAGACCTGGTTCACTAGTCGCTGAAAAGTAGCTGGGGCATTCTTCATGCCGAATGGCATGACTTTGAAGTGGTAGTGGCCATCGGGGGTAGAAAAGGCGGATCGTTCTTGGGCCCGGGGTGTGAGACCGATCTGCCAGTAGCCCGCTGTCAGGTCGAAGATGCTGAGGTAGCGGGCAGCCCCCATGCGGTCGATCAGTTTATCCGCTCGGGGGATGGGATGAGCGTCGGTTCTGGTGACAGCATTCAAGTCCCGATAGTCGACGCAGAATCGGAGCTCAGGAGTGGTGCCGGGGGCAGCAGCTTTGGGGACCAGCACGACCGGGCTGGCCCAGGGGCTGTCCGAGGGCTCGATGACCCCGAGCGTGAGCATCTTTGATACCTCCTCTTGGATGCAGGCCCGTACCCGATCTGGTACGCGGTACGCCCGGTGTCTGATTGGGGGACTGTCCCCAGTGTCCACGTCGTGCAAGCACCAGGGGGTGACCCCTGGGGTGAGGGAAAACAAGGTCGCAAACTGCAGCAAGAGGTCCCGGCAGCCTTGGCACTGTTCCGGGGTGAGGGCATCTGAGAGTCGGACCCCGTCCACGGAACCATCTTTCTCATGAGTCTTCAGGAGATCAGGGAGAGGCTCGGAGTCTTCTTCCGCTCCACTGTCTGTAGCCATCAGGAGGCTGAGCTCCGAGCGCACAAAGTGGGGTTTGAGTCTGTTGGTGTGGAGGACCCGGAGGGGGTTCCGTGGAGATTCCACATCGATGAGATAGGTGACGGGGCTCTTGCGCTCGACCACTTTGAAGGGCCCCGTCCACTTGTCCTGCAAGGCACATGGCTCGGTGGGGGACATCACCCACACTTGTTGGCCAGGTTCGAATTTGATGGAGGAGGCATTTTGGTCGTACCATTTTTTCATGTCCTCCTGACTGGCCTCAAGGTTCGCTTTCGCCTTTTCTCTGAATCGCCTGGTCTGATTGCGTAGGGTCAGGAGGTACTTGAAGACGTCTGGAGGGGTCTTTAGGGGGGCCATCTCCCAACCTTCTTTGACTAGGCTGAGGGGCCCTCGCACAGGGTGCCCGTACAAGAGTTCGAAAGGGCTAAAGCCGAGGGACTTCTAGGGGACTTCTCGATATGCGAAGAGGAGGCACGGAAGAAGCACATCCCACTGGCGACGGAGGGGCTCTTCCAACCCCCCAATCATTCCCTTGAGCGTGCGGTTGAACCGCTCGACTAGTCCGTTTCCTTGAGGGTGATAGGGGGTCGTGAATCGGTAGGTGACCCCGCTCTGTTGCCAGAGGGACTTCATATATTTCGAAATAAAGTTTGTGCCTCTGTCGCTGACGACTTCTCGGGGGAAGCCCACCCGGGAGAAGATCCCCATTAAGGCCCGGCCGACCACCGGGGCTGTTACAGTTCGCAGGAGCACAGCCTCGGGGTAGCGGGTGGCGTGGTCCACCAGTACCAGGATGAACCGATGTCCTTGTGCGGTACGGGGGTCCAGGGGCCCCACAATGTCTATTCCCACCCTCTCGAACGGGGTGGTGACAACTGGGAAGGGTTGCAGAGGTGCTTTGAGTTTGCGGCCGCTCTTCCCGCTGCCTGGCACGTGGGGCAGGACCGGCAGTGGTTGAGGACGTCGTTTCTCATCTTTGGCCAGAAAAAGTGGGTCACCAGGCGACTGTAGGTTTTGTCCTGGCCCAGGTGTCCAGCCAGAGGGACATCGTGGGCCAAATTTAACAGGAAGTCTCTAAAACGGAGGGGCACCACCAGCACTCGACTGGCCCCTAACTCTGCGATTCTCTGTTCACTGAACAATAGGTCGTTGTCCCAATAGATCCAATGGTCTCCAGTGGTGTCTCCTGCGCTCTGGGTGAGGGCTTGCTGGCGGAGTCCCTCGAGGGAGGGACAGGTCTTCTGTTCTTGACGGAACTGTTCCTGGGTGGGCCCCCCTTCTTGACGCCACTGAGCCAGGTCGGGAAGGTCCTGGGGCTGAGCGAGCCCTTCGGGGGTTTGCACTGGGGGGTCGGTATGGTCGGTGTCCTCTACTGGAGCGAGCGGGGGAGGAGGTGCTGGCCATTCTGGTTCTTCTGATCGGGGGATGGCCCGGGCGGCCATGGACCGGGTGGTTACGCACGCCCAGTCCGGGAGGCCCAACATCCCCAGGTGCTCTCTTCTTTCTATGGCGGCCCACGGGAAACTCTGAAGATCATTCCCCAGGAGACAGTCCACGGGGGCATCGTCTCGGACCGTCACCTTCAACATGCCGGAGACTCCTCCCCATTTGAAGGGGACGCAGGCCATCCGACATAGACTCTCCGAGTTGTCGGCTGAACGGACGGGGCAGAGAATGTTCGGCAGGATCTGCTCTGGTTTTACCAGGTGACAGCGGACGGCCGTCACACTGGCCCCCGTGTCACGTAGTGCTTCGGCCCGGCGTCCATTAATGGTCACCCACTGACTATATTTTCTGGTGTTGGCGGGTAGGGGAGCCCGCGGGACCATGTCTCTTCCCCCTAGGCACGCTAGAACCATGGCGGCCGGTTCCCACTCTTGTCGTTCCTGTTCGCATTCTTCCTGTTCCTCGGAGATTTGTTCTCCCCCCAGGGCGGCGGCAGCTACCTGGCGGGGTCTCGGAGTTTGGTTCTGTGGACAGTTCGGGTCATTGGCGTAGTGGCCGACTCGCTGGCATCGGTGACACGTGACATTGGCTCGGAACCCCGGGCGCATCGGGGGGTTGCCCCGGCTGGCCGGGGGCGGGGTGCTGGCAGCGGGAGCGGCCGGGACGGTGTCTCTTCCTCGTCCCTGACCTCCTCCTCCTCCTCGGGGACGGTGCTGACCTTGATTGTTCCGGTTCTGTTCGTGCGGCCCTCGCTGGCCTACTCGGGTGCTTTCCCACCGGTCAGCTTCGGCGGCGAGTTGCCGTGGGTCAGTCAATTTACTGTCGAGGAGGTGCTGCCTGAGCTCGACGAAGCAGTTGTTAGAGAGGTGCTCCCACACCATGAGATTAAAAAGTTGCTCGTAGGTCGTTACGTGGCTTCCCTTGATCCAACCCTCGAAGGCTCGGCTGAAATAGTTGACATATTCCACCCAAGTTGTACCCGGGATCCGGGTGCAGTCTCGGAACCTCTGGCGGTACATTTCGGGTGTGAGCCCATATCGGGTGAGGAGGGCAGACTTCATGTGATTATAGGACGACATCAGATGGTCTGGGAGCTGTAACAGGGCATCGCGGCCTTCATTGACGAACCTCACCCATAGACCGGCTCCCCAGTCACTTCGATCGATCCGGTGGGAGGTCATGGCGATCTCGTAGGCCTTGAACCACTGTTGTATGTCGTCCTCTCGGACATACTCTCGAACGACATCCTTGGGGATGTGGACTTTCTTTTCTGTCGCTCTTGGGGTTCGCGGTTGCTCGGGCACCTCCAGTTCTTTGTTCTGCTTCCGTAGGTCTATTTCTGCCAGTTTGCGCTCGTGCTCGTACGCTAATCTCTTTTCTTCGAGCTCTCTCTGCCTCTGTTTTTCTTCCCGTTCTTCTCGGAGCCGCAGATGTTCTAGGTTCAGTTTTTGTTCGGCTAATTTTAGTTCACCGTCCATTTTGAGCCGTGCCATTTCTAACTCATGTAGTCTGTTTTTCTCTCTCTCTTGGATCTCTTCCTGCGAGAGGCCCGTTCTTCGCTCCTCGGGAGCCGTGGTGTTCCTCTCTGATGCTGCAATGTTTTGGTCCGGGGGTCTGGCGGCCCCGGTTTCTGCCCACGACTCAATGGCGTGCTTGAAATCGTCTTTAGTACTCAGACCGGTGGTAGCAATGCCTAGTTCAATGCAGAATTGTTTCAACTCACGATGGCTGTACTCTTCCAATTTCTCCATTTGGAATTTCTCGGTGGATCCGCTCTCTTTGGTTGTCATTGTGGTTTCGTCGTGGGGTGAGTTACTCTCTGTACGATTACGCGTTGATTCGGATCGCGCCGCTGGCCACCAATGTTAGACGGACCGGGAGGGTCGGCCGAGGACAAGGGGAGAGGTCTCCGGGAAGAGCCGTCTCCAGCGATCGTACAGACGAATAACTTCCCCCCCACAGAGGTACACCACACAATGATAAGGTTTAACGTTCTTTATAAGCAATCTTTAGGTACGATAGAATGGTACAAGGAGGTCAGGACTCAGGGGTCCCCTCGATTCTAGTCTCTTGGTTGGGAAAGGGGGTAGCGGGACAGTCTTGTTACCAATCAGGTAGATGCGATGGTATGATGGATAGCTCACAATCCTCGAGCTCGGTGTTCGAGATGGACGGACCGCGGCAGCGCCAGCAGGTCCCGGTGAAGGTGGTAGTTACAACGGTCCGCGGCAGCGCCAGCAGGTCCCGGCGAGGATGGTAGTTACAACGGTCCGCGGCAGCGCCAGCAGGTCCCGACGAGGATGGTAGTTACAACGGTCCGCGGCAGCGCCAGCAGGTCCCGACGAGGATGGTAGTTACAATGGTCCGTGGCAGCGCCAGCAGGTCCCGCCGAGGATGGTAGTTACAACGGTCCGCGGCAGCGCCAGCGGGTCCCGACGAGGATGAAGGATGCAGAAGGTTGTGGCAGCGCCAGCAGGCTGGATGATAGTTCACAAGGCAGGACTACGGCAGCGCCAGTAGTCCGTCAAGGATGAGTTCTTCACGGTGTCTCTCGACTCCAGGATACAACTGCCTTCCTGCTCTGGAGCTGCCCCAGTTATAGGTCTGGCGCCCTTTGATGTCCGGACCCTCGCACTTGGAGGTCGGGAGGTCCGGGATTAGGGAGTCCAGACACCCAGCAGGGGGGTGGAGCCAGCGCCCGGGGGAGCTGGGGGCGATCAGCACCTGGCGGGGGAGAGCCATCGACACTTCTTTCTCCCATTGATCTGCCAAGTGGTCTGTTCACCTCCTGGGTGGATGGTGGTGCCGGGATGTCGGGGCCTGGCCAGGCCCAGGGTTAGGGTCGAGCTGAGGCCATGCGGCCTTGTGGTGCAGTGTCCAAGATGGCGGCCGGGCCGGGCGAGGGAGCCGGTAGTGGTTCGGCCCCATGATACAGAGATGTCCGGGGGCAGGAATCCCGTCTTGGGACGGGGTGCGGGTTGCTTCTGTGGGTAACACCTGGGGGGCCGGGGCTCGGGTCCTGTCATGCAGGGAGGGAGCAAGCCCTTCATGTGGCCTGTCCAACAGTCTTGCAGGGCCTGCAGAGTCGAGGACTGCGATGACTGAGTGAATGAGTAATGAGGTACATGCTGGCCTGTATTTGTGGTGAAAGGGGAATGTTTGGAAGGAAAACAGCCAGACGAAAGTGTCAAAGCATACGTGTTTGCTGAGTGATTGAGTGAGTGTCACCTGGCTCTTTGAATGGACATGTGAGAGAGGAACATGCAGCTCCATTGTCCTCAGATGAGAGAAGAAGCACAGATGAATATTTTCCTCAAATAAAAACAATTACACCACCACGAAGCTGACAAGAGCGATATGCTGCTTTGCAGGTGTAAGGATTTGCCATGTTTGGTGCATAAATATGCATGGTTAGCGAGGTTTTTCTCAGAACGTCAGCAGCGCACCCTTTAGTTTTATCCTTAGGCCAGAAATATCAGGCACTCCTTTGGGGTAAGAGGCCAAGAAATCCTTTGGGAAGCTTGCTCCAGTCATCTGAAGGAAAGAAATACACTGGGGAAAAGTTACAGAGGGAGCCAGGCTGCACAACATTTGGTCATGGTTCGATAGAAATCTTTAGCAAGGACTTTTGACCACCCCTCGCTGTGGGACCTGGATGCCCATACCTCTTGTTCATGTTCGTCTTGCAGGGCCTGCAGAGTCGAGGACTGCGATGACTGAGTGAATGAGTAATGAGGTACATGCTGGCCTGTATTTGTGGTGAAAGGGGAATGTTTGGAAGGAAAACAGCCAGACGAAAGTGTCAAAGCATACGTGTTTGCTGAGTGATTGAGTGAGTGTCACCTGGCTCTTTGAATGGACATGTGAGAGAGGAACATGCAGCTCCATTGTCCTCAGATGAGAGAGGAAGCACAGATGAATATTTTCCTCAAATAAAAACAATTACACCACCACGAAGCTGACAAGAGCGATATGCTGCTTTGCAGGTGTAAGGATTTGCCATGTTTGGTGCATAAATATGCATGGTTAGCGAGGTTTTTCTCAGAACGTCAGCAGCGCACCCTTTAGTATTATCCTTAGGCCAGAAATATCAGGCACTCCTTTGGGGTAAGAGGCCAAGAAATCCTTTGGGAAGCTTGCTCCAGTCATCTGAAGGATAGAAATACACTGGGGAAAAGTTACAGAGGGAGCCAGGCTGCACAACATTTGGTCATGGTTCGATAGAAATCTTTAGCAAGGACTTTTGACCACCCCTCGCTGTGGGACCTGGATGCCCATACCTCTTGTTCATGTTCGTCTTGCAGGGCCTGCAGAGTCGAGGACTGCGATGACTGAGTGAATGAGTAATGAGGTACATGCTGGCCTGTATTTGTGGTGAAAGGGGAATGTTTGGAAGGAAAACAGCCAGACGAAAGTGTCAAAGCATACGTGTTTGCTGAGTGATTGAGTGAGTGTCACCTGGCTCTTTGAATGGACATGTGAGAGAAGAACATGCAGCTCCATTGTCCTCAGATGAGAGAGGAAGCACAGATGAATATTTTCCTCAAATAAAAACACTTACACCACCACGAAGCTGACAAGAGCGATATGCTGCTTTGCAGGTGTAAGGATTTGCCATGTTTGGTGCATAAATATGCATGGTTAGCGAGGTTTTTCTCAGAACGTCAGCAGCGCACCCTTTAGTATTATCCTTAGGCCAGAAATATCAGGCACTCCTTTGGGGTAAGAGGCCAAGAAATCCTTTGGGAAGCTTGCTCCAGTCATCTGAAGGATAGAAATACACTGGGGAAAAGTTACAGAGGGAGCCAGGCTGCACAACATTTGGTCATGGTTCGATAGAAATCTTTAGCAAGGACTTTTGACCACCCCTCGCTGTGGGACCTGGATGCCCATACCTCTGTGGCTCTGACACCTTTTTTGACCTCTGGATAGCACCGTCTCATTACCCCTCAAACATTCCCTCTGAGTACCCCAGCTTTGGTAGTGCACCAACACGTTTCAATCCCTTGAGTGACTACAGACACCCTTCCTATGTGCTCTCCATTTACTTTCCGTCAGTAACCCAGGTGCTTCTGTCACTGTTCAGTCTCAAGTGGCCGGTTGGATGCACATTGCTCGGATGTACAGGCACATACCACTCTGTACAGCCCTCTCAGCACACACAGACCACACTTCTTTAAATCATAAATACATGTTCTGACTATATTTCAACTGCAACAACGGCGGGCCCTTCTTGCCGCACCTCACACCAGTTCTTAAGATAAATGTGATGATTATCGTGCAATCCACCCCAAACGCCAGCCGCTGAATGGCGTCACTGTGCTCCAGATCAAACGTCAATAGAAAATGAAAAATGGGGGTGCACGAATAAGATAGTCCAATGAATCAAAAAGTTCTTTTAACTAAATGTCCACTTTAATTTTCATTTAAGTTTTGTAGGTAAAAGGATTGGTCAGCCAACGCGTTTCATTCCCTCAAGGGGAACTTCATCAGGGCTGTAACGTGATAAAACAACATAAATATTACAAATAAATCATAAGACACAGGACTTACAACATGAACTGATGACCATATAGTATGAGAATCATACAGACAAAACAAATTTTCAACAACATTTAAAAGTGCCCATGAAATTACATAAATTGTGTTAGAAAAACCCCACTCCCACACCGGCAAGGGTGGTGGTAACGGGATTTCTCCAGACATACACAGTGGTAGCTTGGCTCGAGTGGTCAGGGGTCAGGCACCGTGTTAAGCATACGTTATACCCACACAATAACCATGCGTGCATCCGTTCCAAAAACGACACTACACCTTAAAAATTATACTGAAAATATATCTCTTTATCTTCTTTTCTCTTAGTTACTGATTAAATAAATAATAAGACAATCACAGTACACAAGGCTTTTTCTGTGGAAGGGTACGTCAAATAAATACTGTCTTAACGATTCAATAAATAAGGTAGATCATAAATAATCAAGGCATAAATATAAGTGCATTACATTCCAGGCAATTAAATATTATGAGGCAATAAATACTGTACGACAATAAATATTGTGAAACAATAAATACTGTGAGGCAATAAATAGGATAAATACAATAAATACAGTGCTCTCAATAAATAATAAAAGCCAACAGTGACACTTGTAAATCAGTTCACATTCCTGAGGTACTATGGGATGATTTGACCCAATCCCAGCTTGTAAAGATTTGGATGGCCTGAGGGGTATACTCCCTGGCTTGGACAAGGCTGAGGCCTAAACTGAGGTAGATAAAGGGGGAATCTAGAGATCTGGCTCTCCCACACTACACAACCCCTCTGTATTAGTCTCAGCTCACCCCTGGCACAATCAAGCTGGTTCCAGCACCCTAGGGTAGTCTCTCAGGGCTCCACAGGGCCTTAGGCGCCCTCTATTCCACTTACTGCCCTTTTTATGAAGCTCCGACGCCGCTGGAGTCGTGTCGACGCCGTGAGGCGGCTCCGGTTCGTTGTCGGCGGCCTTGGCGCAATGTCAGTTCTTGACGACGTCGATAGGCGGCTCCGGTTCGATGTCGGCGGCCTCGGCTCGATGTCGATCTCCGATTCGATGACGTCGGGCAGTCTTGGCTCGATGACGACTTCGAGCGGCTCCGGTTCGATGACGTCGGCCGGCCTTGGCTCGATGTCGACTTCCGTCGGCTCCGGAGTGCGATCTCCACTCCCGACCTCCGGTGCTCCTTTCCTCAGATTCCGGCGACTCCGGAGTGCGACCTCCACTCCCGACCTCCGGCACGATTCTCTTCAGGTTCCGGCGACTCCGGAGTGCGATCTCCACTCCCGACCTCCGGCACACTTCACCTCGGTCTCCGGCGACTCCGGAGGGCGGACTTCACTCCCCCGTCGACGCCGATCACTTGACCTCAGGTGTCTTCCTCCTCGACCTCTGGTACTCTCCACGACCTCCGTCGGCGCCCTCTCTCGACCTCTGGCGGCTCCGGCTATGACGTCTGCTTCCCAGTCAGCGCCGCTTCTCCACCTCGGGCTCCAGGTCTCAGGCTTCTCGACGTCGGACTCCAGGGAAACCAATAAACAGGTCAGATTCTTGCTTTTCTTTACTTCTAAGGCCTGTTCCTGCTGTCCAGGTCCTTAAGATGGTTTTTCTTGCTTTCTCCCACACAGGGCTCCAGGCTGGGCTCAGTCAGTAGGGACTAGTATCAAGGGTGGGTTTATGGACCCCACTCCAGGCACAAGTTTCCACCCCTGCTGCCTCACTCCTTCCTCCTTCAGGTTTCTGCTGCTCTCTCTTCACCAGTCAGGTGCCAACTGCCCGCTCCAACTGTCAACTCTGGCTTAGCTTCCCAACATTCCAAACCGCCTCCACCTGTCACAGGGTTCTGGAATGTTCTGGAAGGTGCTGGTAGGTTCCAGTGGGTTCTGATGATGTCACAGGTGGCCACCATTTTGTGCTCCAGGCCCTCAGACAGAAGTTCCAGGGGTAGATAAAATGGCTCCCTGAATCTGCATCAATACTAAAAAGTCTAGTGGTTCCCAAAAAGGAAAAATACTAACAGGGTTTGAGGCAAAAGTGGGACAAAATAAATAATGATGAGGAGGGACCACCCAAAGGGCTGACAGGTCTAACAAATTGACATCGGACACATTTGCATCACAATAACAACATATGTACAAACAAATTTTTTGGGGGAACGACAATTTTTGTCGTTTTTTTCTTAGTCTTTTAGAGATTTGTAAACCTGTAAGGTATTTGTAAACACCTATTAAATGAACCTCATCAGGTATTATGAACACCAAAAAGAAGTCAGAAAATATTTATGAATAATAATAAAAAATGAGAAAAAGAAAAGAAAAGAAAAAAAGAAAAGAAGAAAGAAAAGAGAAAAAAGAAAGAAAAAATATATGTGCAAACTAACGTGAATATTTGAAAAAAGAGGAAGTGCAGTCCAATCCAAAAAGGTAGACATACCTTTAATCAGTATGTATTTTCCTGTGAAAAGACAAGTCTTATAATTTCCACGAAGTCAAGTACTTCAAGTTTCTGTAAAGAAGCATAATGACCCAATTCTTGATAATTGGTAGTCCATAACAGAGTGATATTGCAAATATAACTATACATTATCTACATGCAATCTCTCTAAAATTATCTACATACAATATCTCTAGGTACATTCACTATTTAGCGGCAATGTAGCAACATGAAAGTATATCAAACAATTGTTCCAAAGCGTCTAAACCGGTGGAAAGCGAGAACTGTAAAGTGCGCACAACAGCGCTAAAAACAATCCAATCCGGTAGGCACAAGAGTAAGCAGGGCGTGCACCAACCAACCAGTTGTACACACGGGAAACAAGTAAAGCGCCCTCATTGATAATCCTCATCAATACTAAATCCAAATCCAATCTTGCCATGTCGCACACAAAGTTCCCATGACCACACAAAATAACACCAAAAACATATACATGGAAACATATCCCAAAGATGAGCTATAGAATCGGCATTCTGGTGGTAATTGCTTCAAAATCGAAACTTAAAGGCAGTACATGCGGTAACCAACAGCTATGAGCATAAGCTACAGTACGTTCCCACGGGCATAATCACATTCCTACACGTGTAAACTTACCGGCAGTAGCCTGGACGGAGTTATAGATGCGACGGCGTATTCCTCGTTGCAGAGTAAACAGCCCGCCATGATGGATAAATATACGTGACTCCGCCCCCTCAGCTGAGAACAGCCAATCCATGTAAATGTTAACCCAGGGTGATGGTCCATTGGATCCAAATCTAAGTCAGTGTCCATTAGTACGTAGTCAAAAAAGTACCAATATAATAGTCTTAACGGTATTTAGTCTGAAAAGAATATCCAAGGGACATTTATAAAATTGAGAATTGTTGTCTTCCGAAATTTATAGAAGTCTGTGGATAGTTGTAAAAACGTACGATATTAGCGGTACGTCACTCCAAAAAATCAAAAACACAATATTACAAGTGATATCATATTAGTCGTGATTCGTCTTAAAATCAGGAAAAAAAAAGAGAGCAGAGATGTTCGTTTGCATATAAAAAGACGAAGCGCCATTTTGGAATGGGCAATATGTTCCGAACGTTTAGAAGTCTATAGATAGTTATGGAAAAGTACGGTAATAGCGGTACGTCACTCCATATAATCAAAATCAAAAACACAATATTGCAAAATAATATCGTATTAGTCGTGTTTCTTATTAAAAACAGGGGAAAAAAGCAGCAGAGATGTTCGTTTGTATATAAATAAACGAAGCGCCATTTTGGAGTGGGCAATATGTTCCGAACAAAGTTAGTAGATACATATAACCCGCAATGATTCAAAAATATATACATCCTAAGTATAATAGAGTTTATTAATCCGTGTCATGTAAGAATTATCACATGTAAGGAAAATAGGGTAACTGAGAGACACTGGCGTTCTATTTGGAAAGGGAAACAATGGGGTGGGGGGGGAAGAAGTGTTAATCACAGGTGCAATGAAAAAACGGTCGCCATCTTGAAACTGATATTTTACGGGTAATTGCTTGTCATAGTAAAGACCTGTGAGCATGTCAGGTAAAATTCTGACAGAAATAGTGCGTAACGTTTTATATACGCATGCAGCTCAATGCTTTGGGAAAAAATATATATAAAAAATGTCTCCAGGAAAATCCTGGTCAATTTCAATGTATAAACAGACATTTAACAATCAATGTACAAAGTCATAGAAGTCTGACTGTTACAAGCCAAAAGGGCTATCTAAGATTGGAGTATTATGCTCACCAATAAAAATAACTGGGCTAATCCTTAGTCATAAGTAACAATACGAGGGGAAGAGAGCGTGGAACGTTAAAAGAACAGAGAAATCTGCACAAGTAGATTTAAATCAACCCCAATAGTGCGTGGCATGTAATATCCAAGTAACAGATATTGCGAGTGTCCATGAGGGGGGGTTCAGATGTGTAAGCGCATGGGTGGTAAGTCATATCCCATCAAGCATGAATGATGGAAATGTAGCTTCACAACTTCTTTTCGGATGTAAGATCAACAAAAAATAAATAATAAATGCTAAAAGTAGACCCTAAACGAATAAACAAGAACAGGAATCCAGACCCTTGTCAAACACAATGGGACCAGACAAGGTATGAGAGAGCGCTAGGGGTATGAGTTAGGAACAGATGTTACAACATATACCCCTTATATCATAGTCCATCACCACGTGTTTATAAAGAAACAGAGATAGAAGGTATGATGGAAAAGAAAATAAGTCACTGGGGAGGGTTATAGCCACCGATTTGGTCACATCCATTTATAATTGTGCCAATATTAGATAGGCAAATATCATATTTTGCACCATTACTGTGGATCGCAAAAATTCCTGACCATTCGTTTCCGCACTTTAATCATTTTCAAGAAAATAATGCATTTCATTATCACTGTTAAATCCTTGAATAGCACTACGTAATCTGCAAATCCATTTTGCCTCACATTGCCTAAGCTGCAGTTCACGGTCACCTCCTCTTTCTGCACTTTCCACATGTTCAATAGCATGGAACCAGAAATTGGCAAGACCCTCATGCTTTTTAACAAAATGTTCCATCATAGGATATCTGGAGTCACGTTTGAGTATAGCCCTCCTATGCTCTTGAATTCTGATCTTTAAGCTACGTTTGGTACTGCCTACGTAAATGGTTCCACAAGGGCATCCAAACACGTAGACAACGAACATAGTATTGCAATTGATGAAATTGTAGATGTTATAGTTTCGTGAGCCATTGTATGAAAAGTTCTTAATTCTATTGATCCCCAGTTCACAAATGTTACACATTGTACAGGTAAAGAAACCTTTTGGTTTGGATGGTAACCATGTCAGTTGATTGTTGTTACTTTTTCTAATGTAACTCGGGCATAAATCATTTCTTAGAGTTTTCCCGCGCCTATATGTGATTGATGGATTTATGTGAACCACTTTCTGTAGACCGGGTATCTCACATAGGAGATTCCAATGTTTCTTCAGCAGCTTAAAAATAGCACTGCTATGTGAGGTGTACTGGGTCACGAACCTGATGTTATTATCACTGTTCTTGTTTATACTCCTGTTCTGTTTTTTTGTTGATATTAAGGTGGTCTCCCTAGTTAGTACACGTGCTCTTTTTTCTGCCTTTTCCACAATATCTTTTTTGTATCCCCTGGACAAAAACCTTTTCTTAACTTGTTGGAGATTTGTGTCAAAATTAGATTCTTCACTGCAATTACGTCTGACACGTACCATCTCCCCATAAGGAATCTTTTTAATAGTAGAGCTGGCATGTGCACTTTCTGGATGTAAAACTGCATTACACGCGGTGTCTTTGCGATATAAAGTGCTATGGATGTGCCCATCTTGTATATAGAATTGTAAATCCAAAAAATTGATTTTCTCATTACTGAATTCCATTATGAGTTTAACATTAAATGGATTGGAGTTAAGGTATTCAAAGTAGTCCTGAAGTTGTAAAACAGAACCCGACCAGAGGCAGATAATATCATCGATGTACCTCCCCCAGAACACGATGAATTCAGTCCAGGGGGAGGCACATCTTCCCCATGCATGCCCCCTCTCATACCATCCCATGAAAAGACAGGCATAAGAGGGGGCAAACTTGGACCCCATGGCCGTACCTCTCCTCTGATGGTACCAGACGTCGTCATATAGGAAATAGTTCCTATTGAGGACCAGCTTCAACATTTCCATAATCATTTGATTTTGGTCAAACTGATCTGAATTCTCCCTGTCCAAATAGAATTCAACAGCCTTGAGGCCATACTCATGTTGGATACAAGTATATAAACTGGTGACGTCAAAGGTGACAAATAGAAGTTCATCGGACCACTCAAAATCTTGGAATTTATTTAAAATATCCTTACTATCCTGAACATAAGAAGGGAGATCTAGGACATGTTTGTTAATTCTGAGGTCAATAAATTCAGACATCTTCTCGGTGACAAACCCAATACCTGAAATGAGTCTCCCTGGAGGGAAGTTACCCTTTTTATGCACTTTGGGAAGGATGTAAATGCAGGGAAATCTGGGATTCTCTGTTTTAAGGTACCTGTATTCCTGTTCACTGATCAGACCCATGTCTCTCCAGTCCCTTAACTTCAAGCTGATTTCTATAATCAGTTCTTGTGTGGGATTGTGGTCCAACCTGCCATAACATTCATTGTCCCCAAGTTGTCGTTCAATTTCACCTTTGTAGTCTTTTGTATTCATGACCACAACGTTACCACCTTTATCAGATTCCCTAATGACGATGTTATTATCATTCTTCAACCTTTTTAGTGCTAGTCTCTCTCCAAGTGTGAGGTTGTGTTGCTGATTGTTCATACACCTACTTTGTTTTTCCAATTGGTATAGACCCTCACTGACCCGCTCAGTAAAGATATCAATATTTCCATGATATGTCAATGGGGTAAACTTGGACCTGGGACGTAACCCGCTTTCTTTTGTAATGTTCTCACTAATGTCAAGATCTTCTAGAATTGCATGCATTCCCACCTCCTCCCCATCACTTAGTAACAGTAAGCATTGAATGTTTTTAACCTCCGCTATTGTGAGGTCTGTTTGTTTTATCTCATCAGAGAGTTTATTCTGAGGCAGTTTGTCTTTGAAAAAATCTTTTAATTTTAACATTCTGCTGAATTTGAAAAGATCTACATGTACATTCGTGAAGTCACCACCCTGTGTCGGGCAAAATCCCAGCCCTCTGCATAACAAGTTTGTCTCATCAGTATCCAATGTCTTGCTGGACAAGTTCACCACTCTTAGATCGGAGTACTCCCAATCCCCCTCATCCGTTGTCACCCCAAGTTTTTCTACTTCTGTTTGACTTTTCCCCTCTATGACCTTCTTAGTAAGTCTTCTGCTGAACCTTCCTTGCCCCCTTCTGCCCCCTCTCCTTGTCTTTTTTGCTGTTGTGTCTTTTTTGCTTGATTGCCACTTATCTTGAGTCTGGCCATTTCTTTTTGGAAGGTTGTGGCTTTCGCCCCTAAAGGGTGTGCATTGGGATTAGTATTCGATGATGTGCTCCCAACAGATGATAGGGAAGTGCTGCTTACTGATCTAGTATCTTCACTAGCTTCCCTGGATCGTTTTTTATCATCCGCCACCAAAGTTGTATCGTATTTTTTGGCAAATGTATAGATCCTCCCCTCCCTGTAATCTCCGTCATCCCGATTGATCTTACGTAGTTTCTTCTCTTTTAGATAGTTTTGATGACCCTCAATCACTTTTTGGAGAATGCCATAGTTTTTATCAATTAATTCCTTATTGCCACAAGTTTCGATTTCCTTTTCTATAGATTCAATCTCTGATAAGAGTTTCGCCCCTTTCTCTATTGAACACCCCTCGCTGTGGGACCTGGATGCCCATACCTCTGTGGCTCTGACACCTTTTTTGACCTCTGGATAGCACCGTCTCATTACCCCTCAAACATTCCCTCTGAGTACCCCAGCTTTGGTAGTGCACCAACACGTTTCAATCCCTTGAGTGACTACAGACACCCTTCCTATGTGCTCTCCATTTACATTCCGTCAGTAACCCAGGTGCTTCTGTCACTGTTCAGTCTCAAGTGGCCGGTTGGATGCACATTGCTCGGATGTACAGGCACTTACCACTCTGTACAGCCCTCTCAGCACACACAGACCACACTTCTTTAAATCATAAATACATGTTCTGACTAACAGTAATGCTGTGCCTTCCCTCTGTAGATCATACCCAACGTAAGAAGGACAAATAAATTGAAGAGTGTACCAAACTCTCAACAGACACTGCCAGAACATGTGCTGCTGCCTATTTGCATGCCATGATTATTTTCTATGACCCATCCAACTACTTTCCACATGTACCCTTTCCCTGCCTCATTCATCTGCTCCAATGCCCCTATTTATTTAACAAATGTTAGTGCTCTCAGATATCATAGCGGGAATCTCTATACCATCTCTTGCCAATAGAAATATCCCAAGGGTCCCTATAACTTGCCGCACGGTGGGAAGGGGAGGCAGAAAAATCTTGGTGAGCACCACCTGCAAAAATTCCACGACATGCTCCTTGTTGTACCTTTCAATACAATAACTGCAGTTGGATTGTATGGTGCCCCCCCTTGGGGTTGGTAATGGAACTGTCACATACCTGTTTGCCCCAAATCCCCCCTGTTGCCCCTATCCTTTCGGGGTGCATCCCATAAAGGAGGAGGGGAGCAATAAAAAGTATGGGTAGCCTCCCAAAAATTGCCCAGAAGTCATGTCATTCTGTGCACCCCATCGCCCTTCATAATGCACTCCCAACCCCCTTTTAAAAGTGCTCCCCCAAATTTGACAGCACCCCCCCAAAATCAGAGAGTGTAGGGGGGTGCAGTAAAAAAACACATTTTGGGGCTCCTCACTATATGTCCCATCCAATGTATTCACCCTATCTGTGGGAATGGGAACCACTGCATGTGTGTCCACATTTGGCTCTACTCTGAGCCCTCCTCTCTCCCCTGACTTGCCTCCTTCTCATGCATGCATGACACCCTTCTTCACCCCAGGACTCCAGCCTCCCTGGCTCTCCTCCTACACCTCTTCTCTATGTCATTAATCTCTAACCCCCACCCACTACACCCACCTCATCTGTTCCCCTTCTTTTACCTGTCACTGACCCTGCCCCTTGCACTAGCCACACCCATGTTACTTACCAACCACTCTGCAATTCACCTGTCACTGACCCCGCCCCTTGCACTAGCCACACCCATGTTACTTACCAACCACTCTGCAATTCACCTGTCACTGACCCCGCCCTTTGCACTAGCCACACCCATTTAACTTACCAACCACTCTGCAATTCACCTGTCACTGACCCCGCCCTTTGTACTAGCCACACCCATTTAACTTACCAACCACTCTGCAATTCACCTGTCACTGACCCCGCCCTTTGCACTAGCCACACCCATTTAACTTACCAACCACTCTGCAATTCACCTGTCACTGACCCCGCCGCTTGCACTAGCCACACCCATGTTACTTCCAAACATTCCCCTTTCACCACAAATACAGGCCAGCATGTACCTCATTACTCATTCACTCAGTCATCGCAGTCCTCGACTCTGCAGGCCCTGCAAGACGAACATGAACAAGAGGTATCTGAGCAAGCAGAAGAAAAGCCTTGGTGTGCTCTTATGTTCGAAATGCTGCCCTCTAGTAACGCTACATGGCAACTGCAACAGAATGATGGGACTTAGAAGAGGGCTGTCCTATGCAAATAATGTCCTCCCATGCTTACTTTCTTCTGAGAAAGTCGCCGGCTTGCGCTGTGATACAGCCTCCAACAAATGGTCTTCAGCCAAATTCAAAAGCAGCCTACCTATCTCAGGCTAAGGATTTTGCCACTCAAAGGCCGCAGATGGGGACGTCACCCTAATGTAGCAGGGTTCCAATTTGCCTGCAGTCATCCTCTATACAGAACCTGGGCGTTCGAGAGGCGTTCGAGGGCTCGTAGGCTTCCTTCAAAGGAAGGAAGGAAGGAAGGGGCTGCTTAAAGCCCCAGTGCCAGCCCAGCCCAGCCCAGCCCAGTGCCGTACTGTACTGTGCTGTGTCACCACAATCCCTTCACTTGCTTCAATAGGCATGATTGAGACTTCCTGAAGCAAAGGTCTAACTGCTCTTCTCTGCCTCTTGAGAAAAACAATTTTTCTAGCTTCCTATTGCACCTAATAAAGGGAGTTTCACTTGCCTCAAAATCTCCCCTTCATTTCATTAGCCAGAGCTCCTACTTCACCTTTATCCTAGCCAACATCACATGCATCAAAGACCTGATTGGAGGGATCGGCTCTCACCAAAACGAAAAATCACCACCATCCAACCTATTTTACTATCAGTATAACACCCTCCTTGCATTCTTGTGCTCATATATACACCTGAGGCAACATTTGTGCTCTAAAGTACGCCGAATTTAAAGGACTAAGAATAAACACATTTATAAGGGAAGATAAGGCATTGTCCCTATTGCACCTACTTGAGAAAAAGGGAGGTTTGTGGAAGGTCAGACTCCTCAGGAAAAGATGTATAATTTTTGGGCGCACGTGCCAAAAGAGTGGCACTTTTCTCCTCTGTTTTTCCAAGTGAATAAAAAATTAGCAAATGAAAATCAAACCACAGATTGAAAATTTACCCTCTCAGGTCACTTGGACCGCATTTGCAGGACTTGAATCCTGGTCTTGGGAGAACCTGTGACACCAGAGGCACGAGACTTACCGTTGCGCTACAGCTCCTTGGAGGTCTGAACCACTGCAGTAGTAACTATGAGCAATATACAGCACCTGGTGTCAGTGCTTGTGGCTTCCATTGCACATGAAACGGAAGACCATGTTATAGGGACGAATTGATAGGGTACTGACATGGAAACCAGTGTGGTCCAGGGGGTAAGTTCCTGCCTTCCATCCAGGTGACCAGGGTTCAAGTCCCGGGATTGGCACGAGGTGACTGTGGTGCAGCAGAGGTAAGTTCTAGATGGGTCTTTGTGGCCAATTGGTAAGTATAAACTGTGTGTGTGTGTTAGACCTGTCAGCCCTTTGGGTGGTCCCTCCTCATCATTATTTATTTTGTCCCACTCTTGCCTCAAACCCTGTTAGTATTTTTTTCCTTTTTGGGAACCACCAGACTTTTTAGTATTGATGCAGATTCAGGGAGCCATTTTATCTACCCCTGGAACTTCTGTCTGAGGGCCTGAAACACAAAATGGTGGCCACCCATTGTCACCTGTGACATCACTGGAACCTACCAGCACCTTCCAGAACATTCCAGAACCCTGTGACAGTGTGAGGCAGGTTTAGAATGTTGGGAAGGCATCTCCAGGTTGGCAGTTGGAGTTGGCAGTTGGCACCTGACTGGTGAAGAGAGAGGAGCACAGAACTGAAGGAGGAAGGAGTGAGGCAACAGGGGTGGAAATTTGTGCCTGGAGTGGGGTCCAGAAACCCACCCTTGATACTAGTCCCTGCTGACTGAGCCCAGCCTGGAGCCCTGTGTGGGAGAAAGCAAGAAAAACCATCTTAAGGACCTGGACAGCCGGAACAGGCCTTAAAAGTAAAGAACAGCAAGTTCCTGACCTGGTTACTGGTAACTTCCTGAAGTCCGACGTCGAGAAGCCTGGAGACCCGGAGCCCGAGGTGGAGAAGCGGCGCTGACTGGAAAGCAGACGTCGTACCCGGAGCCGCCAGAGGTCGAGAGAGGGCGCCGACGGAGGCCGTGGAGACACCAGAGGTCGAGGAGGAAGTCACCTGAGGTCGAGTGTGCGGCGTCGACGGGAGAGTGAAGTCCGCCCTCCGGAGTCGCCGGAGACCGAGGTGAAGCGGGCCGGAGGTCGGGAGTGGAGATCGCACTCCGGAGTCGCCGGGACCTGAAGAGAATCGTGCCGGAGGTCGGGAGTGGAGGTCGCACTCCGGAGTCGCCGGGACCTGAAGAGAATCGTGCCGGAGGTCGGGAGTGGAGGTCGCACTCCGGAGTCGCCGGAACCTGAGGAAAGGAGCACCGGAGGTCGGGAGTGGAGATCGCACTCCGGAGCCGCCGGAAGTCGACATCGAGCCAAGGCCGCCCGACGTCATCGAACCGGAGCCGCCCGAAGTCGACATCGAGCCAAGACCGCCCGACGTCATCGAACCGAGGCCGCCGACATCGAACCGGAACCGCCTCCCGGCGTCGACAAGAACTGTCATTGAGCCGAGGCCGCCGACATCGAACCGGAACCGCCTCACGACTCCAGCGGCGTCGGAACTTCATAAAAAGGGCAGGAAGTGGAATAGAGGGCGCCTAAGGCCCTGTGAAGCCCTAAGAGACCATCCTAGAGGCTAGAGAGGTGCTGGAACCAGCTTGATAGTGCCAGGGGTGAGCTGAGACTAATACAGAGGGGTTGTGTAGTGTGGGAGAGCCAGATCTCTAGATTCCCCCTTGATCTACCTCAGTTTAGGCCTCAGCCTTGTCCACGCCAGGTAGTACACGCCTCAGGTCATCCAAAACTCTACAAGCTGGGATTGGGCCAAATCATCCCATAGTACCTCAGGAATGTGAACTGATTTTCAAGTGTCACTGTTGGCTTTTATTATTTATTGAGAGCACTGTATTTATTGTATTCATCCTATTTATTGCCTCACAGTATTTATTGCCTCACAGTATTTATTGCCTCACAGTATTTATTGTTTCACAGTATTTATTGTCGCACAGTATTTATTGTCTCGCAGTATTTATTGCCTCATAATATTTAATTGCCTTTTATGTAATGCACTTATATTCATGCCTGGATTATTTATGATCTACCTTATTTATTGAATCGTTGAAGTATTATTTATTTGACTTACCCTTCCACAGGAAAAGCCTTGTCTACTGTGATTGTATTATTATTTATTTAATCAGCAACTAAGAGAAAAGAAGATAAAGAGATATATTTTCAGTATAATTTTTAAGGTGTAGTGTCGTTTTTGGAACGGATGCACGCATGGTTATTGTGTGGGTATGACGTATGCTTAGCACGGTGCCTGATCCCTGACCACTCGAGCCAAGCTACCACAGTGTATGTCTGGGAGAACACCACCACCCTTCCGGTGTGGGAGTGTTTTTCTAACATAATTGGTGTTCAGTGGTGGGATAGAGCTGTGCCTACGTATACTCGACAATAACTGTGGGTAGTCCATAGGCCTACACCGGGAGTTTTCTCCAAGCGGACTTCCTAATTGTGAGTTTTTGTTTTTTTCCAAATTTACTCTGGTGGTGGGAGGAGGTATTATAAAAGGTACCCCCCTGCATAGCTTCTGCAAATAACTGTCCTCTGACCTGAGTGGGCAAGATGGAGTTTGTACTGGAGAATTTAGAAACGTACACTGTGGCCCAACTCAGGGAGTTTTGTCAGCGGGAGGGGGTGTATTGTCCCCCAGGAGCAAAGAAGGGTGCACTTCAAACCAGCTTAAGGGCTTGGGGGGAGGCACGACGAGAAAGCAAGGCTGAGGAGGAGGACAGGGATAGAGAGCCCGACAGTGAGGGAGCTGGTTTGTACCAACCTGAGGTGGGGAACCTGTTAGCGGGGCCCAGGACACTTTCTAGGAAGGGCAGCAGTGCCTCTAGCGGTGGCTTGTCTGAAGTGGAGTTAACAGACCGGAGGGAGAAAAGACAGCTCACATGGGACTTAGCAAGGCTGGAGAAAGAGAAGGAGGAACAGAGGATGGCTCATGAGCTGAGGTTAAGGGAGATAGATCTCCAGATCCTACGAGCCGGGGCACACCCTATTCCTAATGGTGGCAGCGAAGAAAGAGAGTTCACCAGGGAACCCAAACCCTATTTGCCGAAAGACATAGTGGCTAGCTATGGTGTGGGCGACGATATTGCCAAGTGGCTAGCGGCTTATGAGGTCTCATTAAGGGCCCATGGGGTTCCAGAGAAGTACTGGGGAGGGGGATTGTACAGGTACATGCCTCCAGCTGGTAGGGATGCATTATTGGCCCTAGAGCAGGATGAGCAGACCCACTACCCCACCATGAAAGTGGCGCTCATACGAAAGTTTGGACTAACACCCGAGAAATACAGACAGAAGTTCCGGGGTAGCCACAAACTGGGCACACAGAATTGGGTGGACTTCCTGGATTATGCAAAGAAGGCATTAGAGGGTTGGATTCAGGGCAGTGAAGTGAGGAACTACGAGGGGTTGTTTGATTTAGTATTGAAGGAACACCTGCTCGAAAAATGTTTCCCTGAACTGCGTCAGCACCTGGTGGATAGCAAGCTGACCAATCCCCGGAAGCTTGCTGAGGAGGCGGACATTTGGGCTAGTACCCGGGTGTCCACAAGGGGGACTGGAGGGGAGACTCAAAAGGCCGGACAGGGCGCCCCCCAGAAGAAAGAGGGAGGGGAAAAGAAAAAGGAGTTCTCCAAAGGCCCCCAAAATAATTTCCAAGGTAAGGGAACAGGATTCACCCCTAGGGCTAACCCACCCCGAAACCCTAATCCTGGCCAGAGTCAGCAGCCAAGGGTTGTCCATTGCTTCGAGTGCGGTGGCGTTGGACACTATAAGGGAGATGCGAAGTGCCCAAAACGACCACCCCCTCCCATTGGAGGAAAGGCCCCCGGAGTAGCTAGTGTAGTGCTCGGGGAGGAGATGCCTTTAATTAAGGGAAGGGAGTGGGCGGGTGTCACTTTAGTGTCCCTGGGAGAACGGGAGATGGTTCCTAAGATCCAGGTGCCCGCAAATACTATAAAGTATGGGCAGTGGGTCACCATCAACGGCCAAAGGGGGGAGGCTCTGAGAGACACAGGAGCCAGTATGACTATGGTGCGTAGCCAACTGGTGTCTCCAGAGCAGGTGATTCCCGATGTACTCCACCCTGCCGCCATGGCTGACGGCAGAATGGGCCACTATCCGGTGGCCGAGGTTCCCTTTGAATGGGAGGGGGTTGCAGGTTCACTTCGAGTTGCCGTAAGCCCTGCCGTGCCAATCGATTGTCTGCTAGGGAATGACATGGAGCACAATGCTTGGAAAGAGGTGGAATACCGGACTCACACTGAGATGCTGGGTACACCTGTCTGGGCCTGTGTGAGCACAGGGTCCGCGACTACCCGGAGAGGGAGTTCGTTCAGGCTGGAGCCTGGAACAAAGGCCCAGCCAGCTGCCGATCAAGGGAAGAACCGAGGACAGGAGGAGCCTGCCTCGGCGTCCGCACCCCGTAGGACGGATAGGCCACCGGAGGTGGTGGACCAGGAGTCTGCGGTGGGGGATGTCACCAAACTGGAGGACCTCCCCATCCCGGCCGAGTGGCACGTGGAGGGAGGCCCGACCAGGGAGGAATTCTGCCAGGGCCAGGAGGAGTGCCCTACCCTTGAGGGACTGAGGCGACAGGCCGAAGCCCAGGCAGCAGGGAACGTTGAAGGGAACTACAGTGTTTACTGGGAGGATGGCCTCCTCTACAGTGAACCCAAGGCACCCCTACATGGATCGTCACGAGCCTTGGTAGTCCCTCAACGTTATCGAGCCTTCCTACTGGAGTTGGCTCACGAGATCCCCTTGGCAGGACACCTGGGGCAAGACAAGACCTTCGCCCGTCTGGTCCCACACTTTTATTGGCCTCAAATGAAAGTGTCGTCCGACACCTACTGCCGGACATGTGTGTCTTGCCAAGCCAGTGGGAAAACAGGGGTGAAGCTGAAAGCTCCCCTGGAACCACTTCCTGTCGTTAGCACCCCCTTTGAAAGGGTGGGCATCGACATTGTGGGTCCATTAGATCCGCCTACTACAGCTGGTCACAGGTTTATCCTGGTTTTGGTGGATCATGCCACACGGTACCCAGAGGCTATACCTCTAAGGACCATTACAGCACCTGTTGTGGCTAGGGCCCTGATGGGAATCTTTACCCGAGTGGGTTTTCCCAAGGAAGTTGTGTCCGACAGGGGGACCAACTTCATGTCAGCATACATGCGGGCCATGTGGAAGGAGTGTGGAGTGACCTACCGGTTCACAACTCCTTACCACCCCCAGACCAATGGTCTGGTGGAGAGGTTTAACAAAACCTTGAAAGGCATGATTAGAAGTCTGCCTGAAAGCCTGCGGAGGAAATGGGACGTCCTCCTACCCTGTCTATTGTTTTCCTACAGGGAAGTGCCACAGAAGGGAGTGGGCTTCAGCCCCTTCGAGCTTTTGTATGGGCACCCTGTGCGTGGACCTCTCAGCCTGGTGAGAGACGGATGGGAAAGAACTCCCAGAAAGCTTCCCCAGGACGTGGTGAGCTACATGCTGGCCTTCCGGAGCCAAATGGCTAAGTTGTGGAAGCAAGCTTCTGACAACTTGGAGGCCAGCCAAGCAGTAATGAAGGCGTGGTATGACCACAACGCTCACCCGGTGGAGTTGGAGCCTGGCCAGAAGGTGTGGGTGATCGAACCAGGAGAGCTTAGCGCCCTCCAGGATCGCTGGTCAGGACCCTTTGAGGTATTGGAGAAGAAGGGTAAGGCTACCTACTTGGTGGATCTTAAGACCCCTTGTCAGCCCCTACGGGTGCTGCATGCCAACCGCCTCAAACCCCACCACGAGAGGCCCGAAGTCATTTTGATGATGGTGACTGACGGAGCAGAGGACGTGGAAAGCGAGCCTCTCCCCGATTTGTTTGCGTCTCAAGAGAAGGATGGGTCGGTGGAGGGAGTGATTCTCTCCCCATCCCTAACTCCTGAACAGCAGGAGGACTGCCGCCAGGTCCTGGGACAGTACTCTTCGTTGTTCTCCCTTGTTCCGGGTAGGACTCACCTGTGCGTCCATGACGTGGACACAGGAGACAGCCCACCTGTGAAGTCCAAGATCTACCGGATGTCAGACAAGGTGAAGGCCAGCATTCACAGTGAAGTCACTAAGATGCTGGAGCTAGGAGTGATCGAACCTTCCAGCAGCCCCTGGTCCAGTCCGGTGGTGTTAGTACCAAAAGCTGCACCACCGGGTGCCCAACCGGAACTGAGGTTCTGTGTGGACTACCGGGGACTGAACTCAGGAACCAAAACTGATGCTCATCCGATCCCAAGGGCGGATGAATTGATTGACCGGCTGGGAGCTGCCCAATATCTAAGTACCTTTGACCTTACTTCTGGGTACTGGCAGATCTCTTTGACTGATGGAGCTAGGGAAAGGTCAGCCTTCTCCACACCCAATGGCCACTACCAGTTCTGTGTGATGCCCTTTGGGCTCAAGAACGCACCTGCCACGTTTCAGCGTCTGGTGAACCAGATCCTCACTGGAATGGAGAGTTTCTCTGCTGCTTATCTGGATGACATAGCCGTCTTCAGTAACAGCTGGGAGGATCACTTGTGTCAGCTGCAAGCTGTTCTTCAGGCTCTGAGACAAGCTGGATTAACGATCAAGGCCAGCAAGTGCCAGATCGGGCAGGGGTCGGTAGTGTACCTTGGACACTTGGTGGGTAGGGGAGCGGTGCAACCCCTCCAGGCGAAGATCAAGGCCATCATGGCCTGGGAACCCCCCAAGACTCAGACTGAGGTCCGAGCATTTTTGGGCCTCACCGGATACTACCGCCGCTTCGTGAAGGGATACGGTACCATCGTGGCCCCCCTCACGGAGCTTACGTCCAAGAAGCAACCTCGACGGGTAGTCTGGACGGAGGCTTGTCAGCAGGCCTTTGTAAAACTGAAGCAAGCCATGTGCGAGGCCCCGGTCCTAAGGGCCCCAGACTTTTCCAAGAAGTTCATTGTCCAGACAGATGCATCAGAACATGGCATTGGGGCAGTGTTATCGCAACTCAATGAAGAGGGTCTGGATCAACCCGTGGTCTTCCTATCCCGGAGACTACTTCCCAGGGAACAGAAGTGGAGTGCAATAGAGCGAGAAGCCTTTGCAGTGGTATGGGCTCTGAAGAAGTTGCGGCCATACCTGTTTGGCTCGCACTTCCTAGTTCAGACCGACCACAGACCCCCTTCGTTGGCTGATGCAGATGAAGGGGGAGAATCCCAAGTTGTTGAGGTGGTCTATCTCCCTACAGGGAATGGACTTTCAGGTGGAACATCGGCCTGGAGTGGACCACGCCAATGCAGACGGTCTCTCAAGGTATTTCCGCCTTAGTGATGAGAACTCCCAAGGGGTTGGGTAGCTCTCCCCACTTTCAGCTGGGGGGGACGCGTGTTAGACCTGTCAGCCCTTTGGGTGGTCCCTCCTCATCATTATTTATTTTGTCCCACTCTTGCCTCAAACCCTGTTAGTATTTTTTTCCTTTTTGGGAACCACCAGACTTTTTAGTATTGATGCAGATTCAGGGAGCCATTTTATCTACCCCTGGAACTTCTGTCTGAGGGCCTGAAACACAAAATGGTGCCCACCCATTGTCACCTGTGACATCACTGGAACCTACCAGCACCTTCCAGAACATTCCAGAACCCTGTGACAGTGTGAGGCAGGTTTAGAATGTTGGGAAGGCATCTCCAGGTTGGCAGTTGGAGTTGGCAGTTGGCAGTTGGCACCTGACTGGTGAAGAGAGAGGAGCATAGAACTGAAGGAGGAAGGAGTGAGGCAACAGGGGTGGAAACTTGTGCCTGGAGTGGGGTCCAGAAACCCACCCTTGATACTAGTCCCTGCTGACTGAGCCCAGCCTGGAGCCCTGTGTGGGAGAAAGCAAGAAAAACCATCTTAAGGACCTGGACAGCCGGAACAGGCCTTAAAAGTAAAGAACAGCAAGTTCCTGACCTGGTTACTGGTAACTTCCTGAAGTCCGACGTCGAGAAGCCTGGAGACCCGGAGCCCGAGGTGGAGAAGCGGCGCTGACTGGAAAGCAGACGTCGTACCCGGAGCCGCCAGAGGTCGAGAGAGGGCGCCGACGGAGGCCGTGGAGACACCAGAGGTCGAGGAGGAAGTCACCTGAGGTCGAGTGTGCGGCGTCGACGGGGGAGTGAAGTCCGCCCTCCGGAGTCGCCGGAGACCGAGGTGAAGCGGGCCGGAGGTCGGGAGTGGAGATCGCACTCCGGAGTCGCCGGGACCTGAAGAGAATCGTGCCGGAGGTCGGGAGTGGAGGTCGCACTCCGGAGTCGCCGGAACCTGAGGAAAGGAGCACCGGAGGTCGGGAGTGGAGATCGCACTCCGGAGCCGCCGGAAGTCGACATCGAGCCAAGGCCGCCCGATGTCATCGAACCGGAGCCGCCCGAAGTCGACATCGAGCCAAGACCGCCCGACGTCATCGAACCGAGGCCGCCGACATCGAACCGGAACCGCCTCCCGGCGTCGCAAGAACTGTCATTGAGCCGAGGCCGCCGACATCGAACCGGAACCGCCTCACGACTCCAGCGGCGTCGGAACTTCATAAAAAGGGCAGTAAGTGGAATAGAGGGCGCCTAAGGCCCTGTGAAGCCCTAAGAGACCATCCTAGAGGCTAGAGAGGTGCTGGAACCAGCTTGATAGTGCCAGGGGTAAGCTGAGACTAATACAGAGGGGTTGTGTAGTGTGGGAGAGCCAGATCTCTAGATTCCCCCTTGATCTACCTCAGTTTAGGCCTCAGCCTTGTCCAGGCCAGGTAGTACACCCCTCAGGTCATCCAAAACTCTACAAGCTGGGATTGGGCCAAATCATCCCATAGTACCTCAGGAATGTGAACTGATTTTCAAGTGTCACTGTTGGCTTTTATTATTTATTGAGAGCACTGTATTTATTGTATTCATCCTATTTATTGCCTCACAGTATTTATTGCCTCACAGTATTTATTGCCTCACAGTATTTATTGCCTCACAGTATTTATTGTTTCACAGTATTTATTGTCGCACAGTATTTATTGTCTCGCAGTATTTATTGCCTCATAATATTTAATTGCCTTTTATGTAATGCACTTATATTTATGCCTGGATTATTTATGATCTACCTTATTTATTGAATCGTTGAAGTATTATTTATTTGACTTACCCTTCCACAGGAAAAGCCTTGTCTACTGTGATTGTATTATTATTTATTTAATCAGCAACTAAGAGAAAAGAAGATAAAGAGATATATTTTCAGTATAATTTTTAAGGTGTAGTGTCGTTTTTGGAACGGATGCACGCATGGTTATTGTGTGGGTATGACGTATGCTTAGCACGGTGCCTGATCCCTGACCACTCGAGCCAAGCTACCACAGTGTATGTCTGGGAGAACACCACCACCCTTCCGGTGTGGGAGTGTTTTTCTAACAGTGTGTGTGTGTGGTGTGAGAGTGGAGTCATGCCTGCCAGATGGTGAATTGCAGAGTGGTTGGTAAGTAACATGGGTGTGGCTAGTGCAAGGGGCGGGGTCAGTGACAGGTGAATTGCAGAGTGGTTGGTAAGTAACATGGGTGTGGCTAGTGCAAGGGTCAGTGACAGGTGAATTGGAGAGTGGTTGGTAAGTAACATGGGTGTGGCTAGTGCAAAGGGCGGGGTCAGTGACAGGTGAATTGCAGAGTGGTTGGTAAGTAACATGGGTGTGGCTAGTGCAAGGGGCGGGGTCAGTGACAGGTGAATTGCAGAGTGGTTGGTAAGTAACATGGGTGTGGCTAGTGCAAGGGGCGGGGTCAGTGACAGGTGAATTGCAGAGTGGTTGGTAAGTAACATGGGTGTGGCTAGTGCAAAGGGCGGGGTCAGTGACAGGTGAATTGCAGAGTGGTTGGTAAGTTAAATGGGTGTGGCTAGTGCAAAGGGCGGGGTCAGTGACAGGTGAATTGCAGAGTGGTTGGTAAGTAACATGGGTGTGGCTAATGCAAGGGGCGGGGTCAGTGACAGGTGAATTGCAGAGTGGTTGGTAAGTAACATGGGTGTGGCTAGTGCAAGGGGCGGGGTCAGTGACAGGTGAATTGCAGAGTGGTTGGTAAGTAACATGGGTGTGGCTAGTGCAAGGGGCGGGGTCAGTGACAGGTAAAAGAAGGGGAACAGATGAGGTGGGTGTAGTGGGTGGGGGTTAGAGATTAATGACATAGAGAAGAGGTGTAGGAGGAGAGCCAGGGAGGCTGGAGTCCTGGGGTGAAGAAGGGTGTCATGCATGCATGAGAAGGAGGCAAGTCAGGGGAGAGAGGAGGGCTCAGAGTAGAGCCAAATGTGGACACACATGCAGTGGTTCCCATTCCCACAGATAGGGTGAATACATTGGATGGGACATATAGTGAGGAGCCCCAAAATGTGTTTTTTACTGCACCCCCCTACACTCTCTGATATTGGGGGGGTGCTGTCAAATTTGGGGGAGCACTTTTAAAAGGGGGTTGGGAGTGCATTATGAAGGGCGATGGGGTGCACAGAATGACATGACTTCTGGGCAATTTTTGGGAGGCTACCCATACTTTTTATTGCTCCCCTCCTCCTTTATGGGATGCACCCTGAAAGGATAGGGGCAACAGGGGGGATTTGGGGCAAACAGGTATGTGACAGTTCCATTACCAACCCCAAGGGGGGGCACCATGCAATCCAACTGCAGTTATTGTATTGAAAGGTACAACAAGGAGCATGTCGTGGAATTTTTGCAGGTGGTGCTCACCAAGATTTTTCTGCCTCCCCTTCCCTCCGTGCGGCATGTTATAGGGACCCTTGGGATATTTCTATTGGCAAGAGATGGTATAGAGATTCCCGCTATGATATCTGAGAGCACTAACATTTGTTAAATAAATAGGGGCATTGGAGCAGATGAATGAGGCAGGGAAAGGGTACATGTGGAAAGTAGTTGGATGGGTCATAGAGAATAATCATGGCATGCAAATAGGCAGCAGCACATGTTCTGGCAGTGTCTGTTGAGAGTTTGGTACGCTCTTCGATTTATTTGTCCTTCTTACGTTGGGTATGATCTACAGAGGGAAGGCACAGCATTACTGTTAGTCAGAACATGTATTTATGATTTAAAGAAGTGTGGTCTGTGTGTGCTGAGAGGGCTGTACAGAGTGGTAAGTGCCTGTACATCCGAGCAATGTGCATCCAACCGGCCACTTGAGACTGAACAGTGACAGAAGCACCTGGGTTACTGACGGAATGTAAATGGAGAGCACATAGGAAGGGTGTCTGTAGTCACTCAAGGGATTGAAACGTGTTGGTGCACTACCAAAGCTGGGGTACTCAGAGGGAATGTTTGAGGGGTAATGAGACGGTGCTATCCAGAGGTCAAAAAAGGTGTTAGAGCCACAGAGGTATGGGCATCCAGGTCCCACAGCGAGGGGTGGTCAAAAGTCCTTGCTAAAGATTTGTATCGAACCATGACCAAATGTTGTGCAGCCTGGCTCCCTCTGTAACTTTTCCCCAGTGTTTTTCTATCCTTCAGATGACTGGAGCAAGCTTCCCAAAGGATTTCTTGGCCTCATACCCCAAAGGAGTGCCTGATATTTCTGGCCTAAGGATAATACTAAAGGGTGCGCTGCTGACGTTCTGAGAAAAACCTCGCTAACCATGCATATTTATGCACCAAACATGGGAAATCCTTACACCTGCAAAGCAGCATATCGCTCTTGTCAGCTTCGTGGTGGTGTAAGTGTTTTTATTTGAGGAAAATATTCATCTGTGCTTCCTCTCTCATCTGAGGACAATGGAGCTGCATGTTCCTCTCTCACATGTCCATTCAAAGAGCCAGGTGACACTCACTCAATCACTCAGCAAACACGTATGCTTTGACACTTTCGTCTGGCTGTTTTCCTTCCAAACATTCCCCTTTCACCACAAATACAGGCCAGCATGTACCTCATTACTCATTCACTCAGTCATCGCAGTCCTCGACTCTGCAGGCCCTGCAAGACGAACATGAACAAGAGGTATGGGCATCCAGGTCCCACAGCGAGGGGTGGTCAAAAGTCCTTGCTAAAGATTTCTATCGAACCATGACCAAATGTTGTGCAGCCTGGCTCCCTCTGTAACTTTTCCCCAGTGTATTTCTATCCTTCAGATGACTGGAGCAAGCTTCCCAAAGGATTTCTTGGCCTCTTCCCCCAAAGGAGTGCCTGATATTTCTGGCCTAAGGATAATACTAAAGGGTGCGCTGCTGACGTTCTGAGAAAAACCTCGCTAACCATGCATATTTATGCACCAAACATGGCAAATCCTTACACCTGCAAAGCAGCATATCGCTCTTGTCAGCTTCGTGGTGGTGTAATTGTTTTTATTTGAGGAAAATATTCATCTGTGCTTCCTCTCTCATCTGAGGACAATGGAGCTGCATGTTCCTCTCTCACATGTCCATTCAAAGAGCCAGGTGACACTCACTCAATCACTCAGCAAACACGTATGCTTTGACACTTTCGTCTGGCTGTTTTCCTTCCAAACATTCCCCTTTCACCACAAATACAGGCCAGCATGTACCTCATTACTCATTCACTCAGCCATCGCAGTCCTCGACTCTGCAGGCCCTGCAAGACGAACATGAACAAGAGGTATCTGAGCAAGCAGAAGAAAAGCCTTGGTGTGCTCTAATTGTAATGTTGCCCCTTTCTTCCCGTACAATGCCCCACCACAGATGACTAAGACAGTTGGCAAGGGTTGAGGGGTTTATTCATGAATTACACTCTCCAGCAGGAGCGCCGGCACGGAGCTCCTTCTGCTATTCGAATCGGCGCGCTAATGCGCCCCTACGATGGCCGCCGCCGGATGTCCGGTGACGTCACGCCTAGCGTGCCGTCGACTAGACCGCAACACCACATCTCCCCCCTTTACAACACAATAGTCAATGTCCCTCTTAACAATAGAACAGTCTTACTTGTGGTCTAGGTTGAACTCCTCGAACCTTCGTGGGAGCAGTATTCTTCTTCCGCAGCGTGTCCTCCTGCTTCCTGCGCCTGCGGTCGGGGTATTGCCCCCCCACTCGGATCCGCTTCCCCACACGCTTCTTGGGGCTCAGCCCCACCTAACTCAGTCCCTCGGTCACCAAGTCCCGGAGTCTCGACTTCCCCTCCTCTTGGACTCCAGGATCCCTTGGGAACGCTTCCTGCTTCCCCCTCTGGTCTCCTACTCTCGCCTTTCCCCGCCGGTGTGGCCCCAGCTCCTGCCTCGCCGTCCAGCTCCAAGTTCCGTTCAGTCTCATTGATTCTGGTGCATCTTGCCATCCGATCTTGTGCCCAAATCTTCCCGTCACTCAGTAAGGCTGATGTGGAATAGGGTTCTACCACTTGGAAGGGGGGCGTGAACTTACTGTCCCCTTTCCTTCCCTGTGTAGGCAGTTTCACCCTCACCCACTCTCCTCTCTCCAAGGCGGCTTCCTTGGTGTTGTGCCTTGCGTCGTAGTAGTTCGTGTATACGGCTTGTGCTTTCTCCAAGTTTCTGCGCACCACTGCCGGTGACCAATGACTCTGCACCGTGAGCCTCTTCCAAGCTACATTGTCTCGGGTGAACGGTTCTCTTCCTCTCAGAATGCGGAATGGGCTGTAGCCTGTGGACGAGGGAGTTATCCGGTACGCCCATAGCATACGCTTGAGTTCTTTCTCCCAGCTTGCTCCCTGGCCGATTGCCGCTTGCACTGACCCCATTATCACCCTGTTGAATCTCTCCACTGCTCCATTCCCAGCAGGGTGGTAGACCGGCGTGCGCCTGACAGTTATCCCGTTCCTGTCCATGAAGGCCTCCCACTTCGTGGATGTGAACTGTGGGCCGTTGTCACTGAGGATTCCCTTGGGGATCCCTTCTCTGATGAACACCTCCGTGAGGAATCCCAGGATGGTATCTGTCTCTGCGTTGTCATCCACATGGACTTCTGGCCACTTCGAGTACCTGTCCACGACCACGGTGAGGTACTTCTGGTTGCCACTGGCGTCTTGTATGGGACCTAGAACATCTATGGAGATCTCTTCCCACAGGTTTTCCGGGAAGTCGAAGCGTCCCAGCGGTGTGCGCAGCACTTTCTGCGTCTTGTCTGCATTGTTGCATTGCTCACACGTTCTGACGTGTCTTTCCACCCCGAGGTCCAACCCTGGCCACCAATAGTCCTCCTTCACTCTTCCCTTCGTTTTCACGATGCCCAAATGTCCTTCGTGGGCAAGAGCCACCACTCTGGGCCTCAGCGCCGTCGGGGGTACTACCTTGTTGCCTCGGAGCAGAAAACTCGGGTTGTCCCCCAGCGACAATTCTTCCCTGACTTCCCAGTACTGTTTTAGTTCTTCTCCAAGCAACCTCTTCTCCGGCCACCCCTGCGTCACGTACGTTTTGACCGCCTTTACCTTCTCATCGGACCCATACTCTTCTTCCCACTCCTGCTTGCTGATTGCTCTTTCGTGATCGCTCATGAACGCCACTGCGTACTCGGCCCAAGTCTCTGCGTCTTGCGCCTCTGCCGGTTCCTTTGCCGCCGCCCTGCTCAGGTAGTCCGCCACGCGGTTCTTGGTGCCTGGGATGTACTCTACGTCGTACACGTAGTCGAGGAGTCGCAGTGTCATCTTCGCAATTCTTGGGGTAGCGTGCTCGTGGCCATTGGACGTGAGCACTTTAATCAGGGGTTTGTGGTCTGTTCGTAAGAGGAACCGTCCTCCCCACAGGAACTGCCGGAATCTTTCCACTGCCCACACGACCGCCAGCATTTCTTTTTCAATCACGCTGAATTTGCGTTCATTGTCAGCCAGCGTGCGGGATGCGAAGCTGATTGTCGCTGTCACTCCTCGCGCCGACTGTTGCGTGAGCACTGCTCCAAGGCCTCGGTCGCTGGCGTCTGTGGTCAGGGTCATGGGAGCCGTCGGGTCAAACCCTTGGATGGGTATGGCGCCACAGATTTCTCTCTTCACTTCCTCGAACTCTCTCTCTTGTTCCTCCTTCCATGAGAACGCTGTTTTCTCCTTCAGGATCGACCTCAGGTGGTGCGTCTTTGATGCAAAGTGGGAGACGAACTTGCTGTAGAACTCAGCCATCCCTAAGAATGTCCGTACCTCCTCCTTGCTAGTGGGCGTGGGTGCATCTCTGATGGCAGCTACGTTGGATGCCTTGGGTTTTATGCCTTCCTGACTGATTTCGTGCCCCAGGTATGTGACTTTCCCCAGTCCGAACTTGCACTTGTCCCACTGGGCCGTGAGCCCGTTTTGTTCCAGCACTGTCAAGACACCCGCTAGCCTCCGGTCATGTTCTTCCGTGGAGGCGCCCATCACCAAGATATCGTCCTGGAAGAACTGAATACCTTCCATCTTGTTGAACAGACGGTACATCAACTTTTGGAAGACCGCCGCTGCCGAGGCGAGCCCGAACGGCATCCGTAGGAACTTGTAGCACCCGAAAGGTGTAATGAATGATGTGAGGTGGTTGCACGATTTGTGGAGTGCGATCTGGTGATACGCAGATGTTAAATCCACAGTGGAGAACCACTTGGCGCCCTTGGTCTTAGCTAACATCTCATTGATGCGGGGAAGGGGGAACTTGTCCACTACAATGTTCTTGTTGAGTTCCCTGAGGTCCACACATAGTCTCACCTTCCCGTTCGGCTTCTGCGCCACGACTAAGGGGGCCAACCATTCCGCATTATCGATGGCCTCGATGATCCCGTTGTCCTCCAACCTCTGCAGTTCCTCTTGTACTGCCTCCCTGGTGCGGAACGGGATGTTTCGCACTTTGTGGGACACTGGTCGGGCTCCTTCTTTGAGATGTATTTTGTGCGTGAACTTTGTTAGCCTCCCTATGTCGTCTCTGAAGACTTCGGGGAACTCTTCCTTCCACTGCCTTGCTCCCACTTTGGGGTCGTCCTCCATCATGAGCACTTGTATGCGGCCTCCTGGGTTCAGCTTTATTTTCAGCTTCCCTTGATCTTTCCATCCCAACACTGATGGTCCCTTTTCTGCCACGTACAGTTTTCCTTCACACGTCCTGCCCTGGAACTCGAACGTTAGAGGGCAATACCCTACCATGGGTATGGGTTCCCCTGTGAATGTCACCGGGTGGATGTCCGCGGGGCGCAGTCGGTGTGTTGTGGCAGGTGCAAAGTCCTCCTCCCATATCTTCCTCTTTATGATCGTGTAGGGGGACCCTGAATCTGCGACCATGGTGACTCCTACGCCCCCTATGGTCATGGCGCACCTCGGTTTCTTGTCGACCGCGCCGTCGATCCCCAAGACCTGGTCATCTATCATCAGGATCTCTTCGTCGTCCTCTTGCTCTTCTTGCTCTTCCTCCTTGGTCATCTCCTGCGCCACGTACTTCACCTGCTGCCTTGACGTCTTCCTTCGGCATACTCTCTCATAGTGCCCCATCAGCCCACAGTACGTGCATTTGGCCCGGAACGCTGGGCACCCTTTGTCGTTGGCGGCGTGCCTTTCGCTGCCGCATCTGTAGCACCCGTTGGTGCTCCCTTGTCCCTGCGTCTGCTGTTTCGCGCCCCGGGTCATGGGCTTCCTGTGTTGTCGCGTGCTGTGCTGCTCCGTCGTCGTCTGTCTCTCGTGGCCTTTTCGGTCTTCTATCCTGCACACTGTTTGTTCAGGGTGGCGGTCCTTCTTCGCTGTCTCCGCACATCTCTTGGACATTTCTGCCTTCTTCACCATGGCTATCACCGTATTGAGGGGTTCGTCTCCGTTAGCCCACAGCTTATCTTGAATGGACGCATTCGCTGCGTGCATTACTATTTGGTCCCTAATCAACTCTTCCTGGAAGGCTCCGAACTTGCACGTTAGGGCCAGCTTCTGTAACGCCGCTACGTACTGGTCAATCGTCTCTCCTTTCTGTTGCGCTCTGTGGTAGAAGTTGTACCTGTCGACGGCTACACACACTGTCGGGCGGTAATGAGCATCCATGTCGTCGATCGCGTGTTGAAACACATCGTCATCCGCCGCGGGCCGGACCACCTTCACCAGATCGTCGTAAACCCTCTGACCTGCAGGGCCCAAATGGTGTAGCAGCATCCTCTTCCTGCGCGAGCTCGAGAACTCAGCGCCACTTTCCTCTTCCAAGGCGAACAGGAAATTCAAGAAGTACGGCTTCCAATCCTCCCATGGCATATCTGGAACCCCAGCTTTCGTGAGGAAGGGTATCGGGTTCGGCAGTCCCGTCGAAGTGGCACTCATCTTCCTCCTTGCCTCCGTTCGCCCCGGTCGTGGACTCGAGCTTCTCGACCCCTGGGTGCTGTCGGGGCTCCCTGCGTCCGGGTCGTCGTCGCGGTCTGTGGTGCCGCCGCTCGCGTTACGTCCTGTGACCCCCGCCACGATGCGTGCAACCGCCTCTCAACGTGGACTCTACCTGGGGCGGTTCCACCCTGTGGGGTTGTCGCGGTCCGGAATCGGCTCAGGGGGGGCCCGTCAGGAATGTAGCGCTCTCACCTTTTCTCTCCGCGACACTGCCGCGCTCCTGCTGGTCAGGGGTGGTGCCTGTGGGCGTCGTTGGCTGGCAGACCACGAGACACTCACCCTGGAGGCAGCGCTGGGCCGTTTCACCTCCTCGTCGCCATTGTAATGTTGCCCCTTTCATCCCGTACAATGCCCCACCACAGATGACTAAGACAGTTGGCAAGGGTTGAGGGGTTTATTCATGAATTACACTCTCCAGCAGGAGCGCCGGCACGGAGCTCCTTCTGCTATTCGAATCGGCGCGCTAATGCGCCCCTACGATGGCCGCCGCCGGATGTCCGGTGACGTCACGCCTAGCGTGCCGTCGACTAGACCGCAACACCACACTAATGTTCGTAATGCTGCCCTCTAGTAACGCTACATGGCAACTGCAACAGAATGATGGGACTTAGAAGAGGGCTGTCCTATGCAAATAATGTCCTCCCATGCTTACTTTCTTCTGAGAAAGTCGCCGGCTTGCGCTGTGATACAGCCTCCAACAAATGGTCTTCAGCCAAATTCAAAAGCAGCCTACCTATCTCAGGCTAAGGATTTTGCCACTCGAAGGCCGCAGATGGGGACGTCACCCTAATGTAGCAGGGTCCCAATTTGCCTGCAGTCATCCTCTATACAGAACCTGGGCGTTCGAGGGCTCGTAGGCTTCCTTCAAAGGAAGGAAGGAAGGAAGGAAGGAAGGGGCTGCTTAAAGCCCTAGTGCCATCCCAGCCCAGCCCAGCCCAGCCCAGCCCAGCCCAGTGCCGTACAGTACTGTGCTGTGTCACCACAATCCCTTCACTTGCTTCAGTAGGCATGATTAAGACTTCCTGAAGCAAAGGTCTAACTGCTCTTCTCTGCCTCTTGAGAAAAACAATTTTTCTAGCTTCCTATTGCACCTAATTAAGGGAGTTTCACTTGCCTCAAAATCTCCCCTTCATTTCATTAGCCAGAGCTCCTACTTCACCTTTATCCTAGCCAACATCACATGCATCAAAGACCTGATTGGAGGGATCGGCTCTCACCAAAACGAAAAATCACCACCATCCAACCTATTTTAATATCAGTATAACACCCTCCTTGCATTCTTGTGCTCATATATACACCTGAGGCAACATTTGTGCTCTAAAGTACGCCGAATTTAAAGGACTAAGAATAAACACATTTATAAGGGAAGATAAGGCATTGTCCCTATTGCACCTACTTGAGAAAAAGGGAGGTTTGTGGAAGGTCAGACTCCTCAGGAAAAGATGTATAATTTTTGGGCGCACGTGCCAAAAGAGTGGCACTTTTCTCCTCTGTTTTTCCAAGTGAATAAAAAATTAGCAAATAAAAAAATTAAACCACAGATTGAAAATGTACCCTCTCAGGTCACTTGGACCGCATTGGTAGGACTTGAACCCTGGTCTTGGGAGAACCTGTGACACCATAGGCACTAGACTTACCGTTGAGCTACAGCTCCTTGGAGGTCTGAACCACTGCAGTAGTAACTATGACCAACATACAGCACCTGGTGTCAGTGCTTGTGGCTTCCATTGCACATGAAACGGAAGACCATGTTATGGGGACGATTTGATAGGGTACTGACATGGAAACCAGTGTGGTCCAGGGGGTAAGTTCCTGCCTTCCATCCAGGTGACCAGGGTTTAAGTCCCGGGATCGGCACGAGGTCACTGTGGTGCAGGAGAGGTAAGTTCCAGATGGGTCTATGTGGCCAATTGGTAAGTATAAACTGTGTGTGTGTGTGTGTGGTGTGAGAGTGGAGTCATGCCTGCCAGATGGTAAATTGCAGAGTGGTTGGTAAGTAACATGGGTGTGGCTAGTGCAAGGGGCGGGGTCAGTGACAGGTGAATTGCAGAGTGGTTGGTAAGTTAAATGGGTGTGGCTAGTGCAAAGGGCGGGGTCAGTGACAGGTGAATTGCAGAGTGGTTGGTAAGTAACATGGGTGTGGCTAGTGCAAGGGGCGGGGTCAGTGACAGGTGAATTGCAGAGTGGTTGGTAAGTAACATGGGTGTGGCTAGTGCAAGGGGCGGGGTCGGGGTCAGTGACAGGTGAATTGCAGAGTGGTTGGTAAGTAACATGGGTGTGGCTAGTGCAAGGGGCGGGGTCAGTGACAGGTGAATTGCAGAGTGGTTGGTAAGTTAAATGGGTGTGGCTAGTGCAAGTGGCGGGGTCAGTGACAGGTGAATTGCAGAGTGGTTGGTAAGTAACATAGGTGTGGCTAGTGCAAGGGGCGGGGTCAGTGACAGGTGCATTGCAGAGTGGTTGGTAAGTAACATGGCTGTGGCTAGTGCAAGGGGCGGGGTCAGTGACAGGTGAATTGCAGAGTGGTTGGTAAGTAACATGGGTGTGGGTAGTGCAAAGGGCGGGGTCAGTGACAGGTGAATTGCAGAGTGGTTGCTAAGTTAAATGGATGTGGCTAGTGCAAAGGGCGGGGTCAGTGACAGGTGAATTGCAGAGTGGTTGGTAAGTAACATGGGTGTGGCTAGTGCAAGGTGCGGGGTCAGTGACAGGTGAATTGCAGAGTGGTTGCTAAGTTAAATGGATGTGGCTAGTGCAAAGGGCGGGGTCAGTGACAGGTGAATTGCAGAGTGGTTGGTAAGTTAAATGGGTGTGGCTAGTGCAATGGGCGGGGTCAGTGACAGGTGAATTGCAGAGTGGTTGGTAAGTAACACGGGTGTGGCTAGTGCAAGGGGCGGGGTCAGTGACAGGTGAATTGCAGAGTGGTTGGTAAGTAACATGGGTGTGGCTAGTGCAAGGGGCGGGGTCAGTGACAGGTGAATTGCAGAGTGGTTGGTAAGTAACATGGGTGTGGCTAGTGCAAGGGGCGGGGTCAGTGACAGGTGAATTGCAGAGTGGTTGGTAAATAACATGGGTGTGGCTAGTGCAAGGGGCGGGGTCAGTGACAGGTGAATTGCAGAGTGGTTGGTAAGTAACATGGGTGTGGCTAGTGCAAAGGGCGGGGTCAGTGACAGGTGAATTGCAGAGTGGTTGGTAAGTAACATGGGTGTGGCTAGTGCAAGGGACGGGGTCGGGGTCAGTGACAGGTGAATTGCAGAGTGGTTGGTAAGTAACATGGGTGTGGCTAGTGCAAGGGGCGGGGTCAGTGACAGGTGAATTTCAGAGTGGTTGGTAAGTAACATGGGTGTGGCTAGTGCAAAGGGCGGGGTCAGTGACAGGCGAATTGCAGAGTGGTTGGTAAGTTAAATGGGTGTGGCTAGTGTAAAGGGCGGGGTCAGTGACAGGTGAATTGCAGAGTGGTTGGTAAGTAACATGGGTGTAGCTAGTGCAAGGGTCGGGGTCAGTGACAGGTGAATTGCAGAGTGGTTGGTAAGTAACATGGGTGTGGCTAGTGCAAGGGGCGGGGTCAGTGACAGGTGAATTGCAGAGTGGTTGGTAAGTTAAATGGGTGTGGCTAGTGCAAAGGGCGGGGTCAGTGACAGGTGAATTGCAGAGTGGTTGGTAAGTGTTGGACAGGCCACACGAAGGGCTTGCTCCCTCCCCGCACGACAGGGCCCAAGCTCCGGCCCACCAGGCATACCCCACGAAAAGCACCTGTACCCCGTCTCCCGACGGATCTTCTGCCCTCGGACCTCTACTCATCACGGGGCCCAGCCCCACCGGCTTCCCCGGCCGGTTCAAGCCGCCATCTTGGGCCCTGCACCACGAGGCCGCGTGGCCTCACCCCGACCTTAACCCCGGGCCTGACCGGCCCCGACATCCCGGCACCACCATCCACCCAGGAGGTGAGCGGACCACTTGGCAGGTCAATGGGAGGACGAAGTGTCAAGAGCTCTTCCCCCGCCAGGTGCCGATCGCCCCAGCTCCCCTGGGCGCTGGCTCCACCCCCTGCTGGGTGTCTGGACACCTCCATCCCGGGCCCTCCGACCTCCAAGTGCGAGGGTCCGGACATCAAAGAGCGCCTGCCCTATAACTGGGGCAACTCCGGAGCAGGAAGGCAGTTGTATCCTGGAGTCGAGAGACACCGAGAGAACTCAGCCTTTTTTTTTTTTTTTTTTTTTTTTTTAAAAACCTTTATTTCGGTAGATGCACAATACACAGCGTCTGCCTACAACCCCTCGGGGCCGGCTGCTATGACATTCGTAAACATAGAACAATAATGTCAGGATAAGAAAAGGTTTAATTTTATGGTGTAGTCGAGTACGATGTAGTGAACATCGAAAGGAGTCGAAGCTAATCACTGACCAGGAGAGACATCACTGTTCAAGGAGCACCCAGAAGGAGGCGTTATAGAGGAAGGCATTGGTAAGAAAGCAGGTGGCCACCATCCAGGAACTAAGAGCATACACTATATCACAGAATGATAGAACTCAAAAAACTCCCTACTAACACTGAGCCCCGACTCAGAAGAAACAAGGAAACATAGAAGAGAAAGAAACCAAAGAGGCAGAGAGACCGGAAGAGAAAGAGGGCCATAGAGACGAAGAAGACATAGAACACATCCCGTCCCCCCACCCTGCATACCAGCGGAAGGCCACGGCCCACCCCCCCCCAATAGGCATGCCTGTCGCCCCAGATGAACCCCAAGTAGGAAAGAGAGTCTGGAGAGTGGGAAATAACCTCCCAGCCTCCGACTCCCAGAGAAAGCAGGAGGAGGAATTTTCACATACTCCCGGTCACCACAGCCCCTTAAGCGTCCCCCACCCTGTATATCATCAGCACTACTGAAATAGCAATCAAGACGGCAGGTGGGGAGACTCCATTCCAAATGTGCGAGTAAAGCAAACAATTAGCAGTCCCGTCCTAGTCCCCGCCCGCCAATACGGACAGCAAACTAAAGGGAATCGCCCAGCCCCGGCCCGATCCTAAGCGGCCCCACAGATCCACCCCCGCAAGAAACAGTAGCAAATTACACACATGCGGCACAACCGATACATAAACAGATATTCTAGTCCGGGTCATGCCAGGCGGTCAGGCAGGATCATCAAGGGTGGCAACTTCAACCCTGGCCTGAACGCGGAGACCCCACCAAACATGGCCGCCGCTGGGAGTGTACCTCAGGCAGAACAAAGGAGCAAGATGGCCGCTCCCGGCAACGATGACGCAGAGGGGGAAGAAGCGAGAGTTCCCAGTCAGAGACCATCACCACATCGATAGTGACAAACACAGTTTTCCCCACAGAACGGCTCACACTCCGGCGATGTTGAGGCAGACATGGCAACACTTGCAGAGGCAGAGTCTCGGCTTGGAAAGTGGAAGGGAGCTTTGTATCTGCAACTTTGTCCGTAAAAGAACCCTCGACACTGTTACCAGGGAGAGGACGTTCCACAGTATCCCCCTGTCGCCAATTTGTATCCGCCTCGAAGGGAATGAGAGGCCTTGGGGGGTTAGACAACCGCTGTAGCTCCCTGGGTGGCATAGCGGTATCGAACTTCCGCTCCAGTTCTCGAGTGCGTTGGCACCATGTCGCCCGCAAGTCCCCCAGGGCTAGAAGGATATCACCATAGGTTAGGTCTGCCCCCTGCTTCAGCATGCCGACAGTATGTAGAGGCGCCACCGGGACACCCTCCAGCTCGACAGTAGGCAGGGAAGCTTGCGTCAGGGATATGGCGGCTTCCGCCTATCCGGCGAGGTAGACCGGCACCGGTACCAGTTTTGCCGTTAGCCCACCTCGGAGGGGTGAGGGCGACACCACGGGATGGAGGGACAGTAGTTACGGCAAGAGGGGTTGCTGCTCGCTAGACGGGGCTCCCACGATGGGAGAGCCCTCGGCTGTGTTGCAATGCGGGTGGTGGGCGCCCTCGAACGGACACCGCTCTGACCGCTGGTGGGAGGACAAAGGAAAATACACCAGCCAGGACCCAATCGTACCGGAATTCTCTCCGTCGCGAAGAAGGCTCCGCCGGGCCGCCCACTCCACGTCCAGTCACATTTCCCCAGTCGCCGGTCCAGCCCCGGGTCGTCTCACCGTACGTGATAAGCGGTGTCCGGTGGCGGTGGTCGGGCCAGATTGCGTGGGCAAAGTCCAAAGTCGGCAAACTCTATGAATCCTCGACCAAAAAAGCCGGCGGGAACATCGGAGGAATGCGGAAAGTATCAGCGCATCCGCGGTGACAATTGCTCGCGCCGTAGGCAGGATTAAAGATCAGGATGTCATGCAAACAGCAGACGGGCTGCGGAGCCGGGAGCTCAGACGTCCTGTCCGTCCGCCATCTTGGCTCCTCCCGAGAACTCAGCCTTGACGGACTACTGGCGCTGCCGTAGCCCGCTCTTGTGAACCATCGTCCTGCCTGCTGGCGCTGCCGCGGCCTTCTACAACATCCATCCTCGTCGGGACCTGCTGGCGCTGCCGCGGCCCGTTGTAACGACCATCCTCGTCGGGACCTGCTGGCGCCGCCGCGGCCCGTTGTAACGACCATCCTCACCGGGACCTGCTGGCGCTGCCGCGGACCGTACATCGACCATCGTTCCGGGACCTGCTGGCGCTGCCGCGGCCCGCACCAACTAAGCTCGAGGATTGTGAGCTAATCATCAACTCATCCAAACTACCTGACTGGTAGGCAGACTGTCCCGCTACCCCTTACCCTGCTTTGAGAGACTTGAATCGAGGGGACCCCTGAGTCCAGACCTCCTTGTACCATTCAACCGTACCTTAAGAAGTGCTTATAAAGAACCCTGAACCTTATCCGTGTGTGGTATCTGTCTGTGGGGGGGAAGTTACTTATCTGTACGATCGCTGGAGACGGCTCTCCCCGGAGACCTCTCCTCCTGACCCCGGCCGACCCTCCCGGTCCGTCTATCCTTTCTAACATTGGTGGCCAGCGGCGCGATCCGAATCAACGCGTAATCGTACAGAGAGTAGCTCACCCCACGACAACAACACGATGTCAGCCAAAGATAGCAACTCCACCGAGAAATTCCAAATGGAGAAATTAGAAGAATACAACCACCGCGAACTGAGACAATTCTGCATAGAACTTGGCATTGCTACCACCGGCCTGAGTACCAAAGAGGATCTAAAGCACGCCCTAGAGTCGTGGGCAGAAACTGGGGTCGCCGGACCCTCCGACCAAAGCAGCATCACACCAGAGGGAAACGCCACGGCTCCCGAGGAGCGGGGAACGGGCCTCTCGCAGGAGGAGATCCGAGAAAGAGAAAGAACCAGATTGCACGAGCTGGAAATGGCACGACTCAAGATGGATGGGGAACTCAAGTTAGCTGAACAGAAACTCAACCTCGAGCACATGCGGCTCCGAGATGAACGAGAAGAGAAGCAGAGACAGAGAGAGCTGGAGGAGAAAAAAATAACGCTCGAGCACGAGCGCAAATTGGCGGAAATAGAACTTCGGAAACAGAATAAAGAACTGGGGGTGCCTGAGCGACCACACACCCCGGGGCCAATCGAGAAAAAAGTCCACATCCCCAAGGATGTTGTCCGCGAGTATGTCCGAGAAGACGACATACAACAGTGGTTTAAAGCCTACGAGATCGCCATGACCTCCCACCGGATCGACCGGAGTGATTGGGGAGCCGGACTCTGGGGGAGGTTTATCAACGAGGGGCGCGATGCCCTACTGCAGCTCCCAGATCACCAAATGTCGTCCTACGACCACATGAAGGCTGCCCTCCTCACCCGCTACGGCCTCACACCCGAGATGTACCGCCAGAGGTTCAGAGATTGCACCCGGATCCCAGGTACAACTTGGGTAGAATACGTGAACTATTTCAGCCGTGCCTTCGAGGGTTGGATAAAGGGGAGCCAGGTCACCACCTACGAACAACTCTTTAACCTGATGGTATGGGAGCACCTGTCGAACAACTGCTTCGTCGAGCTCAGGCAGCACCTCCTCGACAGTAAGCTGACTGACCCTCGGCAGCTCGCCGCCGAAGCTGACCGATGGGAAAGCACCCGAGTGGGCCGGAGGGGGCCACACGAACAGAACAGAAACAACCAAGGCCAGCACCGTCCTCGGGGAGGAGGAGGGGGCCAGGGGCGAGGGAGAGACGCCTTGCCCGCAACACCCGTGGCCAGCACCCCGGCTCCGGCCGGTCGGGGCAACCCCCCGTGGCGTCCTGGGGTCCGAGCCAACGTCACGTGCCACCGATGCCAGCGAGTCGGCCACTACGCCAATGACCCGAGCTGCCCGCAGAACCAAACACCCAAGCCCCGCCAGGTAGCTGCCGCCGCCCTGGGGGAAGAGCGATCATTGGAGGAACCAGAGGAGTATGAGCCGGCCCAGCAAGAGTGGGAACCGGCCGCCATGGTCCTGGCGTGCTTAGGGGGAAGAGACATGGTCCCGCGGGCTCCCCTACCCGCTAACACCAGGAAATACGGTCAGTGGGTGACCATTAATGGACAGCGAGCCGAGGCCTTGCGTGACACAGGCGCCAGTTTGACGGCCGTCCGCTGTCACCTGGTGAAGCCCGAGCAGATCCTGCCGAACATTCTCTGCCCCGTCCGCTCGGCAGACAACTCTGAAAGTATGTGTCAAATGGCCTGCGTTCCATTCGAATGGGGAGGGGTCTCCGGCCTGTTGAAGGTGACGGTCCGGGACGATGCCCCCGTGGACTGCCTCCTGGGAAATGACCTCGAGAGTTCCCCGTGGGCCACCGTTGAGAGAAGAGAGCACCTGGGGATGCTGGGCCTCCCGGACTGGGCCTGCATAACCACCCGGTCCATGGCCGCCCGTGCCGTCCCTCGATCAGAAGAACCAGAATGGCCAGCACCTCCGCCCCCAGTCGCCCCAGTAGAAGACACCGACGAGGCCAGCCTCCCAGACCCGACGGCCGAAGGGGACGCGCAACCCCAGGACCTTCCTGACCTGGCTCAGTGGCGTCAAGAGGGGGGGCCCACCCAAGCACAGTTCCGCCAGGAACAAAAGACCTGTCCCTCCCTCGAGGGACTCCGCCAACAAGCCAGCGCCCAGAACGCAGGGGACTCCACCGGAACTCACTGGGTCTACTGGGATAACGACCTGCTATACAGCGAGCAAAGAATCGCCGAGCTGGGGGCCGGTCGAGTACTGGTGGTACCTCTCCGCTTCAGAGACTTTCTGCTCAACCTGGCCCACGATGTCCCCCTGGCTGGACACCTGGGCCAAGATAAAACGTACAGCCTCCTGATGGCTACGGACAGTGGGGCAGAGGAAGACTCCGAACCCCTCCCGGATCTTCTGAAGACTCAGGAGAATGACGGCTCCGTGGACGGGGTCCGGCTCTCTGACACCCTCACTTCGGAGCAACGCCAGGGCTGCCGGAACCTCCTGCTGCAGTTCGCTACCCTGTTCTCCCTCACCCCCGGGGTCACCCCTTGGTGTTTGCACGACGTGGACACCGGGGACAGTCCCCCTGTCCGACACTGGGCCTACCGCGTACCAGATCGGGTACGGGCCTGCATACAGGAGGAGGTGGCCAAGATGCTCACAATCGGGGTCATCGAGCCCTCGGACAGTCCCTGGGCCAGTCCGGTTGTATTGGTCCCCAAAGCCGCTGCCCCCGGCACCGCACCTGAACTGAGATTCTGCGTCGACTACCGGGGCTTGAACGCTGTCACCCGGACCGACGCTCATCCGATCCCCCGAGCAGACGAGCTGATCGACCGGCTGGGGGCCGCCCGCTACCTCAGTATCTTCGACCTAACAGCGGGCTACTGGCAGATCGGCCTCACACCCAGGGCTCAGGAACGGTCAGCCTTCTCTACCCCCGATGGCCACTACCAATTCAAGGTCATGCCCTTCGGCATGAAGAATGCCCCCGCCACGTTTCAACGCCTCGTGAACCAGGTCTTGGCGGGGCTCGAAGAGTTCAGCGCTGCCTACCTGGACGATATCGCTGTATACAGCCACCACTGGCCCGACCACCTCCGTCACCTCCAAGAGGTCCTACAGGCCCTCCAGCAGGCCGGCCTCACAATTAAGGCCGGCAAGTGGCAAATTGGCCAAGGGTCTGTGACCTACCTTGGGCACCAAGTGGGAAGCGGGCTGGTGGCCCCGCTACAACTTAAGATTGCTGCCATCCAGTCCTGGCAGCCCCCCGTCACCCAGACCGAGGTCCGAGCCTTCTTGGGGCTCACCGGCTACTACCGGCGGTTCGTGAAGGACTACGGCAGCATCGTGGGGCCCCTCACGGGTCTCACGTCCAAGAACCAGCCGAAGCGGATTAACTGGACCCCCGATTGTCAAGCGGCCTTCGAGAAGCTGAAGGCCACTCTATGCACCGCCCCTGTGCTCCAGGCCCCCGATTACAGTCGGGAATTCATGGTACAGACCGACGCCTCCGACCACGGCATCGGAGCCGTCCTTTCTCAGTTAAACCCCGAAGGTCATGACCAGCCGGTGGCCTTCATCAGTCGACGTCTCCTGGCCCGAGAACAGCGCTGGAGCACCATCGAGAGGGAGGCCTTCGCAGTGGTGTGGGCCCTCAAAAAGCTCCGGCCCTATCTCTTCGGTACCCACTTCCGGGTACAAACCGACCATCGACCCCTGCAGTGGCTGATGCAGATGCGGGGGGAGAACCCAAAACTCTTGCGCTGGTCCATTTCCCTGCAGGGAATGGACTTCACTGTGGAGCACCGACCAGGCCAAGACCACGCCAACGCGGATGGCCTGTCCCGCTTTTTCCGCCTCGACGAAGAGAGTCCCCAAGGAGATGGGTGACTCTCCCCGTCTTCAGCTGGGGGGGACGCATGTTGGACAGGCCACACGAAGGGCTTGCTCCCTCCCCGCACGACAGGGCCCGAGCTCCGGCCCACCAGGCCTAACCCACGAAAAGCACCCGTACCCCGTCTCCCGACGGATCTTCTGCCCTCGGACCTCTACTCATCACGGGGCCCAGCCCCACCGGCTTCCCCGGCCGGTTCAAGCCGCCATCTTGGGCCCTGCACCACGAGGCCGCGTGGCCTCGCCCCGACCCTAACCCCGGGCCTGACCGGCCCCGACATCCCGGCACCACCATCCACCCAGGAGGTGAGCGTACCACTTGGCAGGTCAATGGGAGGACGAAGTGTCAAGAGCTCTTCCCCCGCCAGGTGCCGATCGCCCCCAGCTCCCCCAGGCGCTGGCTCCACCCCCTGCTGGGTGTCTGGACACCTTCATCCCGGGCCCTCCGACCTCCAAGTGCGAGGGTCCGGACATCAAAGAGCGCCTGCCCTATAACTGGGGCAACTCCGGAGCAGGAAGGCAGTTGTATCCTGGAGTCGAGAGACACCGAGAGAACTCAGCCTTGACGGACTACTGGCGCTGCCGTAGCCCGCTCTTGTGAACCATCGTCCTGCCTGCTGGCGCTGCCGCGGCCTTCTACAACATCCATCCTCGTCGGGACCTGCTGGCGCTGCCGCGGCCCGTTGTAACGACCATCCTCACCGGGACCTGCTGGCGCTGCCGCGGACCGTACATCGACCATCTTTCCGGGACCTGCTGGCGCTGCCGCGGCCCGTTGTAACGACCATCCTCACCGGGACCTGCTGGCGCTGCCGCGGACCGTACATCGACCATCTTTCCGGGACCTGCTGGCGCTGCCGCGGCCCGTTGTAACGACCAACCTCACCGGGACCTGCTGGCGCTGCCGCGGACCGTACATCGACCATCGTTCCGGAACCTGCTGGCGCTGCCGCGGCCCGCACCAACTAAGCTCGAGGATTGTGAGCTAATCATCATCTCATCCAAACTACCTGACTGGTAGACAGACTGTCCCGCTACCCCTTACCCTGCTCTGAGAGACTTGAATCGAGGGGACCCCTGAGTCCAGACCTCCTTGTACCATTCAACCGTACCTTAAGAAGTGCTTATAAAGAACACTGAACCTTATCCGTGTGTGGTATCTGTCTGTGGGGGGGAAGTTACTTATCTGTACGATCGCTGGAGACGGCTCTCCCCGGAGACCTCTCCTCCTGACCCCGGCCGACCCTCCCGGTCCGTCTATCCTTTCTAACACAACCTATTTTACTATCAGTATAACACCCTCCTTGCATTCTTGTGCTCATATATGCACCTGAGGCAACATTTGTGCTCTAAAGTACGCCGAATTTAAAGGACTAAGAATAAACACATTTATAAGGGAAGATAAGGCATTGTCCCTATTGCACCTACTTGAGAAAAAGGGAGGTTTGTGGAAGGTCAGACTCCTCAGGAAAAGATGTATACTTTTTGGGCGCATGTGCCAAAAGAGTGGCCCTTTTCTCCTCTGTTTTTCCAAGTGAATAAAAAATTAGCAAATGAAAATTAAACCACAGATTGATAATTTACCCTCTCAGGTCACTTGAACTGCATTGGCAGGACTTGAACCCTGGTCTTGAGAGAACCTGTGACACCAGAGGCACGAGACTTACCGTTGAGCTACAGCTCCTTGGTGGATTGAACCACTGCAGTAGTAACTATGACCAACATACAGCACCTGGTGTCAGTGCTTGTGGCTTCCATTGCACATGAAACGGAAGACCATGTTATGGGGACGATTTGATAGGGTACTGACATGGAAACCAGTGTGGTCCAGGGGGTAAGTTCCTGCCTTCCATCCAGGTGACCAGGGTTCAAGTCCCGGGATCGGCACGAGGTGACTGTGGTGCAGCAGAGGTAAGTTCCAGATGGGTCTATGTGGCCAATTGGTAAGTATAAACTGTGTGTGGTGTGAGAGTGGAGTCATGCCTGCCAGATGGTGAATTGCAAAGTGGTTGGTAAGTAACATGGGGGTGGCTAGTGCCAGGGGCGGGCTCAGTGACAGGTGAATTGCAGAGTGGTTGGTAACATGGGTGTAGCTAGTGCAAGGGGCGGGGTCGGGGTCAGTGACAGGTGAATTGCAGAGTGGTTGGTAAGGTAAATGGGTGTGGCTAGTGCATGGGTGTGGCTAGTGCAAGGGGCGGGGTCAGTGACAGGTGAATTGCAGAGTGGTTGGTAAGTAACATGGGTGTGGCTAGTGCAAGGGGCGGGGTCAGTGACAGGTGAATTGCAGAGTGGTTGGTAAGTTAAATGGGTGTGGCTAGTGCAAAGGGCGGGGTCAGTGACAGGTGAGTTGCAGAGTGGTTGGTAACATGGATGTGGCTAGTGCAAGGGGTGGGGTCAGTGACAGGTAAAAGAAGGGGAACAGATGTAGTGGGTGGGGGTTAGAGATTAATGACATATAGTGAGGAGCCCCAAAATGTGTTTTTTACTGCACCCCCCTACTCTCTCTGATTTTGGGGGGGTGCTGTCAAATTTGGGGGAGCACTTTTAAAAGGGGGTTGGGAGTGCATTATGAAGGGCGATGGGGTGCACAGAATGACATGACTTCTGGGCAATTTTTGGGAGGCTACCCTTACTTTTTATTGCTCCCCTCCTCCTTTATGGGATGCACCCCGAAAGGATAGGGGCAACAGGGGGGATTTGGGGCAAACAGGTATGTGACAGTTCCATTACCAACCCCAAGGGGGGGCACCATACAATCCAACTGCAGTTATTGTATTGAAAGGTACAACAAGGAGCATGTCGTGGAATTTTTGCAGGTGGTGCTCACCAAGATTTTTCTGCCTCCCCTTCCCTCCGTGCGGCATGTTATAGGGACCCTTGGGATATTTCTATTGGCAAGAGATGCTATAGAGATTCCCGCTATGATATCTGAGAGCACTAACATTTGTTAAATAAATAGGGGCATTGGAGCAGATGAATGAGGCAGGGAAAGGGTACATGTGGAAAGTAGTTGGATGGGTCATAGAGAATAATCATGGCATGCAAATAGGCAGCAGCACATGTTCTGGCAGTGTCTGTTGAGAGTTTGGTACGCTCTTCAATTTATTTGTCCTTCTAACGTTGGGTATGATCTACAGAGGGAAGGCACAGCATTACTGTTAGTCAGAACATGTATTTATGATTTAAAGAAGTGTGGTCTGTGTGTGCTGAGAGGGCTGTACAGAGTGGTAAGTGCCTGTACATCCGAGCAATGTGCATCCAACCGGCCACTTGAGACTGAACAGTGACAGAAGCACCTGGGTTACTGACGGAATGTAAATGGAGAGCACATAGGAAGGGTGTCTGTAGTCACTCAAGGGATTGAAACGTGTTGGTGCACTACCAAAGCTGGGGTACTCAGAGGGAATGTTTTAGGGGTAATGAGACGGTGCTATCCAGAGGTCAAAAAAGGTGTCAGAGCCACAGAGGTATGGGCATCCAGGTCCCACAGCGAGGGGTGGTCAAAAGTCCTTGCTAAAGATTTCTATCGAACCATGACCAAATGTTGTGCAGCCTGGCTCCCTCTGTAACTTTTCCCCAGTGTTTTTCTATCCTTCAGATGACTGGAGCAAGCTTCCCAAAGGATTTCTTGGCCTCATACCCCAAAGGAGTGCCTGATATTTCTGGCCTAAGGATAATACTAAAGGGTGCGCTGCTGACGTTCTGAGAAAAACCTCGCTAACCATGCATATTTATGCACCAAACATGGCAAATCCTTACACCTGCAAAGCAGCATATCGCTCTTGTCAGCTTCGTGGTGGTGTAAGTGTTTTTATTTGAGGAAAATATTCATCTGTGCTTCCTCTCTCATCTGAGGACAATGGAGCTGCATGTTCTTCTCTCACATGTCCATTCAAAGAGCCAGGTGACACTCACTCAATCACTCAGCAAACACGTATGCTTTGACACTTTCGTCTGGCTGTTTTCCTTCCAAACATTCCCCTTTCACCACAAATACAGGCCAGCATGTACCTCATTACTCATTCACTCAGTCATCGCAGTCCTCGACTCTGCAGGCCCTGCAAGACGAACATGAACAAGAGGTATGGGCATCCAGGTCCCACAGCGAGGGGTGGTCAAAAGTCCTTGCTAAAGATTTCTATCGAACCATGACCAAATGTTGTGCAGCCTGGCTCCCTCTGTAACTTTTCCCCAGTGTATTTCTATCCTTCAGATGACTGGAGCAAGCTTCCCAAAGGATTTCTTGGCCTCTTACCCCAAAGGAGTGCCTGATATTTCTGGCCTAAGGATAATACTAAAGGGTGCGCTGCTGACGTTCTGAGAAAAACCTCGCTAACCATGCATATTTATGCACCAAACATGGCAAATCCTTACACCTGCAAAGCAGCATATCGCTCTTGTCAGCTTCGTGGTGGTGTAATTGTTTTTATTTGAGGAAAATATTCATCTGTGCTTCCTCTCTCATCTGAGGACAATGGAGCTGCATGTTCCTCTCTCACATGTCCATTCAAAGAGCCAGGTGACACTCACTCAATCACTCAGCAAACACGTATGCTTTGACACTTTCGTCTGGCTGTTTTCCTTCCAAACATTCCCCTTTCACCACAAATACAGGCCAGCATGTACCTCATTACTCATTCACTCAGTCATCGCAGTCCTCGACTCTGCAGGCCCTGCAAGACGAACATGAACAAGAGGTATCTGAGCAAGCAGAAGAAAAGCCTTGGTGTGCTCTTATGTTCGTAATGCTGCCCTCTAGTAACGCTACATGGCAACTGCAACAGAATGATGGGACTTAGAAGAGGGCTGTCCTATGCAAATAATGTCCTCCCATGCTTACTTTCTTCTGAGAAAGTCGCCGGCTTGCGCTATGATACAGCCTCCAACAAATGGTCTTCAGCCAAATTCAAAAGCAGCCTACCTATCTCAGGCTAAGGATTTTGCCACTCGAAAGCCGCAGATGGGGACGTCACCCTAATGTAGCAGGGTCCCAATTTGCCTGCAGTCATCCTCCATACAGAACCTGGGCGTTCGAGTGCGTTCGAGGGATCGTAGGCTTCCTTCAAAGGAAGGAAGGAAGAAAGGGGCTGCTTAAAGCCCCAGTGCCAGCCCAGCCCAGCCCAGCCCAGCCCAGCCCAGCCCAGTGCCGTACTGTACTGTGCTGTGTCACCACAATCCCTTCACTTGCTTCAGTAGGCATGATTAAGACTTCCTGAAGCAAAGGTCTAACTGCTCTTCTCTGCCTCTTGAGAAAAACAAGTTTTCTAGCTTCCTATTGCACCTAATAAAGGGAGTTTCACTTGCCTCAAAATCTCCCCTTCATTTCATTAGCCAGAGCTCCTACTTCACCTTTATCCTAGCCAACATCACATGCATCAAAGACCTGATTGGAGGGATCGGCTCTCAGCAAAACGAAAAATCACCACCATCCAACCTATTTTACTATCAGTATAACACCCTCCTTGCATTCTTGTGCTCATATATACACCTGAGGCAACATTTGTGCTCTAAAGTACGCCGAATTTAAAGGACTAAGAATAAACACATTTATAAGGGAAGATAAGGCATTGTCCCTATTGCACCTACTTGAGAAAAAGGGAGGTTTGTGGAAGGTCAGACTCCTCAGGAAAAGATGTATAATTTTTGGGCGCATGTGCCAAAAGAGTGGCCCTTTTCTCCTCTGTTTTTCCAAGTGAATAAAAAATTAGCAAATGAAAATTAAACCACAGATTGATAATTTACCCTCTCAGGTCACTTGGACTGCATTGGCAGGACTTGAACCCTGGTCTTGAGAGAACCTGTGACACCAGAGGCACGAGACTTACCGTTGAGCTACAGCTCCTTGGAGGATTGAACCACTGCAGTAGTAACTATGACCAACATACAGCACCTGGTGTCAGTGCTTGTGGCTTCCATTGCACATGAAACAGAAGACCATGTTATGGGGACGATTTGATAGGGTACTGACATGGAAACCAGTGTGGTCCAGGGGGTAAGTTCCTGCCTTCCATCCAGGTGACCAGGGTTCAAGTCCCGGGATCGGCACGAGGTGACTGTGGTGCAGCAGAGGTAAGTTCCAGATGGGTCTATGTGGCCAATTGGTAAGTATAAACTGTGTGTGGTGTGAGAGTGGAGTCATGCCTGCCAGGTGGTGAATTGCAAAGTGGTTGGTAAGTAACATGGGGGTGGCTAGTGCAAGGGGCAGGGTCAGTGACAGGTGAATTGCAGAGTGGTTGGTAAGTAACATGGGTGTAGCTAGTGCAAGGGGCGGGGTCGGGGTCAGTGACAGGTGAATTGCAGAGTGGTTGGTAAGTTAAATGGGTGTGGCTAGTGCATGGGTGTGGCTAGTGCAAGGGGCGGGGTCAGTGACAGGTGAATTGCAGAGTGGTTGGTAAGTAACATGGGTGTGGCTAGTGCAAGGGGTGGGGTCAGTGACAGGTGAATTGCAGAGTGGTTGGTAAGTTAAATGGGTGTGGCTAGTGCAAAGGGTGGGGTCAGTGACAGGTGAGTTGCAGAGTGGTTGGTAACATGGGTGTGGCTAGTGCAAGGGGTGGGGTCAGTGACAGGTAAAAGAAGGGGAACAGATGTAGTGGGTGGGGGTTAGAGATTAATGACATATAGTGAGGAGCCCCAAAATGTGTTTTTTACTGCACTCTCTCTGATTTTGGGGGGGTGCTGTCAAATTTGGGGGAGCACTTTTAAAAGGGGGTTGGGAGTGCATTATGAAGGGCGATGGGGTGCACAGAATGACATGACTTCTGGGCAATTTTTGGGAGGCTACCCTTACTTTTTATTGCTCCCCTCCTCCTTTATGGGATGCACCCCGAAAGGATAGGGGCAACAGGGGGGATTTGGGGCAAACAGGTATGTGACAGTTCCATTACCAACCCCAAGGGGGGGCACCATACAATCCAACTGCAGTTATTGTATTGAAAGGTACAACAAGGAGCATGTCGTGGAATTTTTGCAGGTGGTGCTCACCAAGATTTTTCTGCCTCCCCTTCCCTCCGTGCGGCATGTTATAGGGACCCTTGGGATATTTCTATTGGCAAGAGATGCTATAGAGATTCCCGCTATGATATCTGAGAGCACTAACATTTGTTAAATAAATAGGGGCATTGGAGCAGATGAATGAGGCAGGGAAAGGGTACATGTGGAAAGTAGTTGGATGGGTCATAGAGAATAATCATGGCATGCAAATAGGCAGCAGCACATGTTCTGGCAGTGTCTGTTGAGAGTTTGGTACGCTCTTCAATTTATTTGTCCTTCTAACGTTGGGTATGATCTACAGAGGGAAGGCACAGCATTACTGTTAGTCAGAACATGTATTTATGATTTAAAGAAGTGTGGTCTGTGTGTGCTGAGAGGGCTGTACAGAGTGGTAAGTGCCTGTACATCCGAGCAATGTGCATCCAACCGGCCACTTGAGACTGAACAGTGACAGAAGCACCTGGGTTACTGACGGAATGTAAATGGAGAGCACATAGGAAGGGTGTCTGTAGTCACTCAAGGGATTGAAACGTGTTGGTGCACTACCAAAGCTGGGGTACTCAGAGGGAATGTTTTAGGGGTAATGAGACGGTGCTATCCAGAGGTCAAAAAAGGTGTCAGAGCCACAGAGGTATGGGCATCCAGGTCCCACAGCGAGGGGTGGTCAAAAGTCCTTGCTAAAGATTTCTATCGAACCATGACCAAATGTTGTGCAGCCTGGCTCCCTCTGTAACTTTTCCCCAGTGTTTTTCTATCCTTCAGATGACTGGAGCAAGCTTCCCAAAGGATTTCTTGGCCTCATACCCCAAAGGAGTGCCTGATATTTCTGGCCTAAGGATAATACTAAAGGGTGCGCTGCTGACGTTCTGAGAAAAACCTCGCTAACCATGCATATTTATGCACCAAACATGGCAAATCCTTACACCTGCAAAGCAGCATATCGCTCTTGTCAGCTTCGTGGTGGTGTAAGTGTTTTTATTTGAGGAAAATATTCATCTGTGCTTCCTCTCTCATCTGAGGACAATGGAGCTGCATGTTCTTCTCTCACATGTCCATTCAAAGAGCCAGGTGACACTCACTCAATCACTCAGCAAACACGTATGCTTTGACACTTTCGTCTGGCTGTTTTCCTTCCAAACATTCCCCTTTCACCACAAATACAGGCCAGCATGTACCTCATTACTCATTCACTCAGTCATCGCAGTCCTCGACTCTGCAGGCCCTGCAAGACGAACATGAACAAGAGGTATGGGCATCCAGGTCCCACAGCGAGGGGTGGTCAAAAGTCCTTGCTAAAGATTTCTATCGAACCATGACCAAATGTTGTGCAGCCTGGCTCCCTCTGTAACTTTTCCCCAGTGTATTTCTATCCTTCAGATGACTGGAGCAAGCTTCCCAAAGGATTTCTTGGCCTCTTACCCCAAAGGAGTGCCTGATATTTCTGGCCTAAGGATAATACTAAAGGGTGCGCTGCTGACGTTCTGAGAAAAACCTCGCTAACCATGCATATTTATGCACCAAACATGGCAAATCCTTACACCTGCAAAGCAGCATATCGCTCTTGTCAGCTTCGTGGTGGTGTAATTGTTTTTATTTGAGGAAAATATTCATCTGTGCTTCCTCTCTCATCTGAGGACAATGGAGCTGCATGTTCCTCTCTCACATGTCCATTCAAAGAGCCAGGTGACACTCACTCAATCACTCAGCAAACACGTATGCTTTGACACTTTCGTCTGGCTGTTTTCCTTCCAAACATTCCCCTTTCACCACAAATACAGGCCAGCATGTACCTCATTACTCATTCACTCAGTCATCGCAGTCCTCGACTCTGCAGGCCCTGCAAGACGAACATGAACAAGAGGTATCTGAGCAAGCAGAAGAAAAGCCTTGGTGTGCTCTTATGTTCGTAATGCTGCCCCCTAGTAACGCTACATGGCAACTGCAACAGAATGATGGGACTTAGAAGAGGGCTGTCCTATGCAAATAATGTCCTCCCATGCTTACTTTCTTCTGAGAAAGTCGCCGGCTTGCGCTATGATACAGCCTCCAACAAATGGTCTTCAGCCAAATTCAAAAGCAGCCTACCTATCTCAGGCTAAGGATTTTGCCACTCGAAAGCCGCAGATGGGGACGTCACCCTAATGTAGCAGGGTCCCAATTTGCCTGCAGTCATCCTCTATACAGAACCTGGGCGTTCGAGTGCGTTCGAGGGCTCGTAGGCTTCCTTCAAAGGAAGGAAGGAAGAAAGGGGCTGCTTAAAGCCCCAGTGCCAGCCCAGCCCAGCCCAGCCCAGCCCAGCCCAGTGCCGTACTGTACTGTGCTGTGTCACCACAATCCCTTCACTTGCTTCAGTAGGCATGATTAAGACTTCCTGAAGCAAAGGTCTAACTGCTCTTCTCTGCCTCTTGAGAAAAACAATTTTTCTAGCTTCCTATTGCACCTAATAAAGGGAGTTTCACTTGCCTCAAAATCTCCCCTTCATTTCATTAGCCAGAGCTCCTACTTCACCTTTATCCTAGCCAACATCACATGCATCAAAGACCTGATTGGAGGGATCGGCTCTCAGCAAAACGAAAAATCACCACCATCCAACCTATTTTACTATCAGTATAACACCCTCCTTGCATTCTTGTGCTCATATATACACCTGAGGCAACATTTGTGCTCTAAAGTACGCCGAATTTAAAGGACTAAGAATAAACACATTTATAAGGGAAGATAAGGCATTGTCCCTATTGCACCTACTTGAGAAAAAGGGAGGTTTGTGGAAGGTCAGACTCCTCAGGAAAAGATGTATAATTTTTGGGCGCATGTGCCAAAAGAGTGGCACTTTTCTCCTCTGTTTTTCCAAGTGAATAAAAAATTAGCAAATGAAAATTAAACCACAGATTGATAATTTACCCTCTCAGGTCACTTGGACTGCATTGGCAGGACTTGAACCCTGGTCTTGAGAGAACCTGTGACACCAGAGGCACGAGACTTACCGTTGAGCTACAGCTCCTTGGAGGATTGAACCACTGCAGTAGTAACTATGACCAACATACAGCACCTGGTGTCAGTGCTTGTGGCTTCCATTGCACATGAAACGGAAGACCATGTTATGGGGACGATTTGATAGGGTACTGACATGGAAACCAGTGTGGTCCAGGGGGTAAGTTCCTGCCTTCCATCCAGGTCACCAGGGTTCAAGTCCCGGGATCGGCACGAGGTGACTGTGGTGCAGCAGAGGTAAGTTCCAGATGGGTCTATGTGGCCAATTGGTAAGTATAAACTGTGTGTGGTGTGAGAGTGGAGTCATGCCTGCCAGGTGGTGAATTGCAAAGTGGTTGGTAAGTAACATGGGGGTGGCTAGTGCAAGGGGCGGGGTCAGTGACAGGTGAATTGCAGAGTGGTTGGTAAGTAACATGGGTGTAGCTAGTGCAAGGGGCGGGGTCGGGGTCAGTGACAGGTGAATTGCAGAGTGGTTGGTAAGTTAAATGGGTGTGGCTAGTGCATGGGTGTGGCTAGTGCAAGGGGCAGGGTCAGTGACAGGTGAATTGCAGAGTGGTTGGTAAGTAACATGGGTGTGGCTAGTGCAAGGGGTGGGGTCAGTGACAGGTGAATTGCAGAGTGGTTGGTAAGTTAAATGGGTGTGGCTAGTGCAAAGGGCGGGGTCAGTGACAGGTGAGTTGCAGAGTGGTTGGTAACATGGGTGTGGCTAGTGCAAGGGGTGGGGTCAGTGACAGGTAAAAGAAGGGGAACAGATGTAGTGGGTGGGGGTTAGAGATTAATGACATATAGTGAGGAGCCCCAAAATGTGTTTTTTACTGCACCCCCCTACTCTCTCTGATTTTGGGGGGGGTGCTGTCAAATTTGGGGGAGCACTTTTAAAAGGGGGTTGGGGGGGCATTATGAAGGGCGATGGGGTGCACAGAATGACATGACTTCTGGGCAATTTTTGGGAGGCTACCCTTACTTTTTATTGCTCCCCTCCTCCTTTATGGGATGCACCCCGAAAGGATAGGGGCAACAGGGGGGATTTGGGGCAAACAGGTATGTGACAGTTCCATTACCAACCCCAAGGGGGGGCACCATACAATCCAACTGCAGTTATTGTATTGAAAGGTACAACAAGGAGCATGTCGTGGAATTTTTGCAGGTGGTGCTCACCAAGATTTTTCTGCCTCCCCTTCCCTCCGTGCGGCATGTTATAGGGACCCTTGGGATATTTCTATTGGCAAGAGATGCTATAGAGATTCCCGCTATGATATCTGAGAGCACTAACATTTGTTAAATAAATAGGGGCATTGGAGCAGATGAATGAGGCAGGGAAAGGGTACATGTGGAAAGTAGTTGGATGGGTCATAGAGAATAATCATGGCATGCAAATAGGCAGCAGCACATGTTCTGGCAGTGTCTGTTGAGAGTTTGGTACGCTCTTCAATTTATTTGTCCTTCTAACGTTGGGTATGATCTACAGAGGGAAGGCACAGCATTACTGTTAGTCAGAACATGTATTTATGATTTAAAGAAGTGTGGTCTGTGTGTGCTGAGAGGGCTGTACAGAGTGGTAAGTGCCTGTACATCCGAGCAATGTGCATCCAACCGGCCACTTGAGACTGAACAGTGACAGAAGCACCTGGGTTACTGACGGAATGTAAATGGAGAGCACATAGGAAGGGTGTCTGTAGTCACTCAAGGGATTGAAACGTGTTGGTGCACTACCAAAGCTGGGGTACTCAGAGGGAATGTTTGAGGGGTAATGAGACGGTGCTATCCAGAGGTCAAAAAAGGTGTCAGAGCCACAGAGGTATGGGCATCCAGGTCCCACAGCGAGGGGTGGTCAAAAGTCCTTGCTAAAGATTTCTATCGAACCATGACCAAACGTTGTGCAGCCTGGCTCCCTCTGTAACTTTTCCCCAGTGTTTTTCTATCCTTCAGATGACTGGAGCAAGCTTCCCAAAGGATTTCTTGGCCTCATACCCCAAAGGAGTGCCTGATATTTCTGGCCTAAGGATAATACTAAAGGGTGCGCTGCTGACGTTCTGAGAAAAACCTCGCTAACCATGCATATTTATGCACCAAACATGGCAAATCCTTACACCTGCAAAGCAGCACATCGCTCTTGTCAGCTTCGTGGTGGTGTAATTGTTTTTATTTGAGGAAAATATTCATCTGTGCTTCCTCTCTCATCTGAGGACAATGGAGCTGCATGTTCTTCTCTCACATGTCCATTCAAAGAGCCAGGTGACACTCACTCAATCACTCAGCAAACACGTATGCTTTGACACTTTCGTCTGGCTGTTTTCCTTCCAAACATTCCCCTTTCACCACAAATACAGGCCAGCATGTACCTCATTACTCATTCACTCAGTCATCGCAGTCCTCGACTCTGCAGGCCCTGCAAGACGAACATGAACAAGAGGTATGGGCATCCAGGTCCCACAGCGAGGGGTGGTCAAAAGGCCTTGCTAAAGATTTCTATCGAACCATGACCAAATGTTGTGCAGCCTGGCTCCCTCTGTAACTTTTCCCCAGTGTATTTCTATCCTTCAGATGACTGGAGCAAGCTTCCCAAAGGATTTTTTGGCCTCTTACCCCAAAGGAGTGCCTGATATTTATGGCCTAAGGATAATACTAAAGGGTGCGCTGCTGACGTTCTGAGAAAAACCTCGCTAACCATGCATATTTATGCACCAAACATGGCAAATCCTTACACCTGCAAAGCAGCATATCGCTCTTGTCAGCTTCGTGGTGGTGTAATTGTTTTTATTTGAGGAAAATATTCATCTGTGCTTCCTCTCTCATCTGAGGACAATGGAGCTACATGTTCCTCTCTCACATGTCCATTCAAAGAGCCAGGTGACACTCACTCAATCACTCAGCAAACACGTATGCTTTGACACTTTCGTCTGGCTGTTTTCCTTCCAAACATTCCCCTTTCACCACAAATACAGGCCAGCATGTACCTCATTACTCATTCACTCAGTCATCGCAGTCCTCGACTCTGCAGGCCCTGCAAGACGAACATGAACAAGAGGTATCTGAGCAAGCAGAAGAAAAGCCTTGGTGTGCTCTTATGTTCGTAATGCTGCCCTCTAGTAACGCTACATGGCAACTGCAACAGAATGATGGGACTTAGAAGAGGGCTGTCCTATGCAAATAATGTCCTCCCATGCTTACTTTCTTCTGAGAAAGTCGCCGGCTTGCGCTATGATACAGCCTCCAACAAATGGTCTTCAGCCAAATTCAAAAGCAGCCTACCTATCTCAGGCTAAGGATTTTGCCACTCGAAAGCCGCAGATGGGGACGTCACCCTAATGTAGCAGGGTCCCAATTTGCCTGCAGTCATCCTCCATACAGAACCTGGGCGTTCGAGTGCGTTCGAGGGCTCGTAGGCTTCCTTCAAAGGAAGGAAGGAAGAAAGGGGCTGCTTTAAGCCCCAGTGCCAGCCCAGCCCAGCGCAGCCCAGCCCAGCCCAGCCCAGCCCAGCCCAGCCCAGCCCAGCCCAGTGCCGTACTGTACTGTGCTGTGTCACCACAATCCCTTCACTTGCTTCAGTAGGCATGATTAAGACTTCCTGAAGCAAAGGTCTAACTGCTCTTCTCTGCCTCTTGAGAAAAACAATTTTTCTAGCTTCCTATTGCACCTAATAAAGGGAGTTTCACTTGCCTCAAAATCTCCCCTTCATTTCATTAGCCAGAGCTCCTACTTCACCTTTATCCTAGCCAACATCACATGCATCAAAGACCTGATTGGAGGGATCGGCTCTCAGCAAAACGAAAAATCACCACCATCCAACCTATTTTACTATCAGTATAACACCCTCCTTGCATTCTTGTGCTCATATATACACCTGAGGCAACATTTGTGCTCTAAAGTACGCCGAATTCAAAGGACTAAGAATAAACACATTTATAAGGGAAGATAAGGCATTGTCCCTATTGCACCTACTTGAGAAAAAGGGAGGTTTGTGGAAGGTCAGACTCCTCAGGAAAAGATGTATAATTTTTGGGCGCATGTGCCAAAAGAGTGGCACTTTTCTCCTCTGTTTTTCCAAGTGAATAAAAAATTAGCAAATGAAAATTAAACCACAGATTGATAATTTACCCTCTCAGGTCACTTGGACTGCATTGGCAGGACTTGAACCCTGGTCTTGAGAGAACCTGTGACACCAGAGGCACGAGACTTACCGTTGAGCTACAGCTCCTTGGAGGATTGAACCACTGCAGTAGTAACTATGACCAACATACAGCACCTGGTGTCAGTGCTTGTGGCTTCCATTGCACATGAAACGGAAGACCATGTTATGGGGACGATTTGATAGGGTACTGACATGGAAACCAGTGTGGTCCAGGGGGTAAGTTCCTGCCTTCCATCCAGGTCACCAGGGTTCAAGTCCCGGGATCGGCACGAGGTGACTGTGGTGCAGCAGAGGTAAGTTCCAGATGGGTCTATGTGGCCAATTGGTAAGTATAAACTGTGTGTGGTGTGAGAGTGGAGTCATGCCTGCCAGGTGGTGAATTGCAAAGTGGTTGGTAAGTAACATGGGGGTGGCTAGTGCAAGGGGCGGGGTCAGTGACAGGTGAATTGCAGAGTGGTTGGTAAGTAACATGGGTGTAGCTAGTGCAAGGGGCGGGGTCGGGGTCAGTGACAGGTGAATTGCAGAGTGGTTGGTAAGTTAAATGGGTGTGGCTAGTGCATGGGTGTGGCTAGTGCAAGGGGCAGGGTCAGTGACAGGTGAATTGCAGAGTGGTTGGTAAGTAACATGGGTGTGGCTAGTGCAAGGGGTGGGGTCAGTGACAGGTGAATTGCAGAGTGGTTGGTAAGTTAAATGGGTGTGGCTAGTGCAAAGGGCGGGGTCAGTGACAGGTGAGTTGCAGAGTGGTTGGTAACATGGGTGTGGCTAGTGCAAGGGGTGGGGTCAGTGACAGGTAAAAGAAGGGGAACAGATGTAGTGGGTGGGGGTTAGAGATTAATGACATATAGTGAGGAGCCCCAAAATGTGTTTTTTACTGCACCCCCCTACTCTCTCTGATTTTGGGGGGGGTGCTGTCAAATTTGGGGGAGCACTTTTAAAAGGGGGTTGGGAGTGCATTATGAAGGGCGATGGGGTGCACAGAATGACATGACTTCTGGGCAATTTTTGGGAGGCTACCCTTACTTTTTATTGCTCCCCTCCTCCTTTATGGGATGCACCCCGAAAGGATAGGGGCAACAGGGGGGATTTGGGGCAAACAGGTATGTGACAGTTCCATTACCAACCCCAAGGGGGGGCACCATACAATCCAACTGCAGTTATTGTATTGAAAGGTACAACAAGGAGCATGTCGTGGAATTTTTGCAGGTGGTGCTCACCAAGATTTTTCTGCCTCCCCTTCCCTCCGTGCGGCATGTTATAGGGACCCTTGGGATATTTCTATTGGCAAGAGATGCTATAGAGATTCCCGCTATGATATCTGAGAGCACTAACATTTGTTAAATAAATAGGGGCATTGGAGCAGATGAATGAGGCAGGGAAAGGGTACATGTGGAAAGTAGTTGGATGGGTCATAGAGAATAATCATGGCATGCAAATAGGCAGCAGCACATGTTCTGGCAGTGTCTGTTGAGAGTTTGGTACGCTCTTCAATTTATTTGTCCTTCTAACGTTGGGTATGATCTACAGAGGGAAGGCACAGCATTACTGTTAGTCAGAACATGTATTTATGATTTAAAGAAGTGTGGTCTGTGTGTGCTGAGAGGGCTGTACAGAGTGGTAAGTGCCTGTACATCCGAGCAATGTGCATCCAACCGGCCACTTGAGACTGAACAGTGACAGAAGCACCTGGGTTACTGACGGAATGTAAATGGAGAGCACATAGGAAGGGTGTCTGTAGTCACTCAAGGGATTGAAACGTGTTGGTGCACTACCAAAGCTGGGGTACTCAGAGGGAATGTTTGAGGGGTAATGAGACGGTGCTATCCAGAGGTCAAAAAAGGTGTCAGAGCCACAGAGGTATGGGCATCCAGGTCCCACAGCGAGGGGTGGTCAAAAGTCCTTGCTAAAGATTTCTATCGAACCATGACCAAACGTTGTGCAGCCTGGCTCCCTCTGTAACTTTTCCCCAGTGTTTTTCTATCCTTCAGATGACTGGAGCAAGCTTCCCAAAGGATTTCTTGGCCTCATACCCCAAAGGAGTGCCTGATATTTCTGGCCTAAGGATAATACTAAAGGGTGCGCTGCTGACGTTCTGAGAAAAACCTCGCTAACCATGCATATTTATGCACCAAACATGGCAAATCCTTACACCTGCAAAGCAGCACATCGCTCTTGTCAGCTTCGTGGTGGTGTAATTGTTTTTATTTGAGGAAAATATTCATCTGTGCTTCCTCTCTCATCTGAGGACAATGGAGCTGCATGTTCTTCTCTCACATGTCCATTCAAAGAGCCAGGTGACACTCACTCAATCACTCAGCAAACACGTATGCTTTGACACTTTCGTCTGGCTGTTTTCCTTCCAAACATTCCCCTTTCACCACAAATACAGGCCAGCATGTACCTCATTACTCATTCACTCAGTCATCGCAGTCCTCGACTCTGCAGGCCCTGCAAGACGAACATGAACAAGAGGTATGGGCATCCAGGTCCCACAGCGAGGGGTGGTCAAAAGGCCTTGCTAAAGATTTCTATCGAACCATGACCAAATGTTGTGCAGCCTGGCTCCCTCTGTAACTTTTCCCCAGTGTATTTCTATCCTTCAGATGACTGGAGCAAGCTTCCCAAAGGATTTCTTGGCCTCTTACCCCAAAGGAGTGCCTGATATTTATGGCCTAAGGATAATACTAAAGGGTGCGCTGCTGACGTTCTGAGAAAAACCTCGCTAACCATGCATATTTATGCACCAAACATGGCAAATCCTTACACCTGCAAAGCAGCATATCGCTCTTGTCAGCTTCGTGGTGGTGTAATTGTTTTTATTTGAGGAAAATATTCATCTGTGCTTCCTCTCTCATCTGAGGACAATGGAGCTACATGTTCCTCTCTCACATGTCCATTCAAAGAGCCAGGTGACACTCACTCAATCACTCAGCAAACACGTATGCTTTGACACTTTCGTCTGGCTGTTTTCCTTCCAAACATTCCCCTTTCACCACAAATACAGGCCAGCATGTACCTCATTACTCATTCACTCAGTCATCGCAGTCCTCGACTCTGCAGGCCCTGCAAGACGAACATGAACAAGAGGTATCTGAGCAAGCAGAAGAAAAGCCTTGGTGTGCTCTTATGTTCGTAATGCTGCCCTCTAGTAACGCTACATGGCAACTGCAACAGAATGATGGGACTTAGAAGAGGGCTGTCCTATGCAAATAATGTCCTCCCATGCTTACTTTCTTCTGAGAAAGTCGCCGGCTTGCGCTATGATACAGCCTCCAACAAATGGTCTTCAGCCAAATTCAAAAGCAGCCTACCTATCTCAGGCTAAGGATTTTGCCACTCGAAAGCCGCAGATGGGGACGTCACCCTAATGTAGCAGGGTCCCAATTTGCCTGCAGTCATCCTCCATACAGAACCTGGGCGTTCGAGTGCGTTCGAGGGCTCGTAGGCTTCCTTCAAAGGAAGGAAGGAAGAAAGGGGCTGCTTAAAGCCCCAGTGCCAGCCCAGCCCAGCGCAGCCCAGCCCAGCCCAGCCCAGCCCAGCCCAGCCCAGCCCAGTGCCGTACTGTACTGTGCTGTGTCACCACAATCCCTTCACTTGCTTCAGTAGGCATGATTAAGACTTCCTGAAGCAAAGGTCTAACTGCTCTTCTCTGCCTCTTGAGAAAAACAATTTTTCTAGCTTCCTATTGCACCTAATAAAGGGAGTTTCACTTGCCTCAAAATCTCCCCTTCATTTCATTAGCCAGAGCTCCTACTTCACCTTTATCCTAGCCAACATCACATGCATCAAAGACCTGATTGGAGGGATCGGCTCTCAGCAAAACGAAAAATCACCACCATCCAACCTATTTTACTATCAGTATAACACCCTCCTTGCATTCTTGTGCTCATATATACACCTGAGGCAACATTTGTGCTCTAAAGTACGCCGAATTCAAAGGACTAAGAATAAACACATTTATAAGGGAAGATAAGGCATTGTCCCTATTGCACCTACTTGAGAAAAAGGGAGGTTTGTGGAAGGTCAGACTCCTCAGGAAAAGATGTATAATTTTTGGGCGCATGTGCCAAAAGAGTGGCACTTTTCTCCTCTGTTTTTCCAAGTGAATAAAAAATTAGCAAATGAAAATTAAACCACAGATTGATAATTTACCCTCTCAGGTCACTTGGACTGCATTGGCAGGACTTGAACCCTGGTCTTGAGAGAACCTGTGACACCAGAGGCACGAGACTTACCGTTGAGCTACAGCTCCTTGGAGGATTGAACCACTGCAGTAGTAACTATGACCAACATACAGCACCTGGTGTCAGTGCTTGTGGCTTCCATTGCACATGAAACGGAAGACCATGTTATGGGGACGATTTGATAGGGTACGGACATGGAAACCAGTGTGGTCCAGGGGGTAAGTTCCTGCCTTCCATCCAGGTGACCAGGGTTCAAGTCCCGGGATCGGCAGGAGGTGACTGTGGTGCAGCAGAGGTAAGTTCCAGATGGGTCTATGTGGCCAATTGGTAAGTATAAACTGTGTGTGGTGTGAGAGTGGAGTCATGCCTGCCAGGTGGTGAATTGCAAAGTGGTTGGTAAGTAACATGGGGGTGGCTAGTGCAAGGGGCGGAGTCAGTGACAGGTGAATTGCAGAGTGGTTGGTAAGTAACATGGGTGTAGCTAGTGCAAGGGGCGGGGTTGGGGTCAGTGACAGGTGAATTGCAGAGTGGTTGGTAAGTTAAATGGGTGTGGCTAGTGCATGGGTGTGGCTAGTGCAAGGGGCAGGGTCAGTGACAGGTGAATTGCAGAGTGGTTGGTAAGTAACATGGGTGTGGCTAGTGCAAGGGGTGGGGTCAGTGACAGGTGAATTGCAGAGTGGTTGGTAAGTTAAATGGGTGTGGCTAGTGCAAAGGGCGGGGTCAGTGACAGTTGAGTTGCAGAGTGGTTGGTAACATGGGTGTGGCTAGTGCAAGGGGTGGGGTCAGTGACAGGTAAAAGAAGGGGAACAGATGTAGTGGGTGGGGGTTAGAGATTAATGACATATAGTGAGGAGCCCCAAAATGTGTTTTTTACTGCACCCCCCTACTCTCTCTGATTTTGGGGGGGTGCTGTCAAATTTGGGGGAGCACTTTTAAAAGGGGGTTGGGAGTGCATTATGAAGGGCGATGGGGTGCACAGAATGACATGACTTCTGGGCAATTTTTGGGAGGCTACCCTTACTTTTTATTGCTCCCCTCCTCCTTTATGGGATGCACCCCGAAAGGATAGGGGCAACAGGGGGGATTTGGGGCAAACAGGTATGTGACAGTTCCATTACCAACCCCAAGGGGGGGCACCATACAATCCAACTGCAGTTATTGTATTGAAAGGTACAACAAGGAGCATGTCGTGGAATTTTTGCAGGTGGTGCTCACCAAGATTTTTCTGCCTCCCCTTCCCTCCGTGCGGCATGTTATAGGGACCCTTGGGATATTTCTATTGGCAAGAGATGCTATAGAGATTCCCGCTATGATATCTGAGAGCACTAACATTTGTTAAATAAATAGGGGCATTGGAGCAGATGAATGAGGCAGGGAAAGGGTACATGTGGAAAGTAGTTGGATGGGTCATAGAGAATAATCATGGCATGCAAATAGGCAGCAGCACATGTTCTGGCAGTGTCTGTTGAGAGTTTGGTACGCTCTTCAATTTATTTGTCCTTCTAACGTTGGGTATGATCTACAGAGGGAAGGCACAGCATTACTGTTAGTCAGAACATGTATTTATGATTTAAAGAAGTGTGGTCTGTGTGTGCTGAGAGGGCTGTACAGAGTGGTAAGTGCCTGTACATCCGAGCAATGTGCATCCAACCGGCCACTTGAGACTGAACAGTGACAGAAGCACCTGGGTTACTGACGGAATGTAAATGGAGAGCACATAGGAAGGGTGTCTGTAGTCACTCAAGGGATTGAAACGTGTTGGTGCACTACCAAAGCTGGGGTACTCAGAGGGAATGTTTGAGGGGTAATGAGACGGTGCTATCCAGAGGTCAAAAAAGGTGTCAGAGCCACAGAGGTATGGGCATCCAGGTCCCACAGCGAGGGGTGGTCAAAAGTCCTTGCTAAAGATTTCTATCGAACCATGACCAAACGTTGTGCAGCCTGGCTCCCTCTGTAACTTTTCCCCAGTGTTTTTCTATCCTTCAGATGACTGGAGCAAGCTTCCCAAAGGATTTCTTGGCCTCATACCCCAAAGGAGTGCCTGATATTTCTGGCCTAAGGATAATACTAAAGGGTGCGCTGCTGACGTTCTGAGAAAAACCTCGCTAACCATGCATATTTATGCACCAAACATGGCAAATCCTTACACCTGCAAAGCAGCACATCGCTCTTGTCAGCTTCGTGGTGGTGTAATTGTTTTTATTTGAGGAAAATATTCATCTGTGCTTCCTCTCTCATCTGAGGACAATGGAGCTGCATGTTCTTCTCTCACATGTCCATTCAAAGAGCCAGGTGACACTCACTCAATCACTCAGCAAACACGTATGCTTTGACACTTTCGTCTGGCTGTTTTCCTTCCAAACATTCCCCTTTCACCACAAATACAGGCCAGCATGTACCTCATTACTCATTCACTCAGTCATCGCAGTCCTCGACTCTGCAGGCCCTGCAAGACGAACATGAACAAGAGGTATGGGCATCCAGGTCCCACAGCGAGGGGTGGTCAAAAGGCCTTGCTAAAGATTTCTATCGAACCATGACCAAATGTTGTGCAGCCTGGCTCCCTCTGTAACTTTTCCCCAGTGTATTTCTATCCTTCAGATGACTGGAGCAAGCTTCCCAAAGGATTTCTTGGCCTCTTACCCCAAAGGAGTGCCTGATATTTATGGCCTAAGGATAATACTAAAGGGTGCGCTGCTGACGTTCTGAGAAAAACCTCGCTAACCATGCATATTTATGCACCAAACATGGCAAATCCTTACACCTGCAAAGCAGCATATCGCTCTTGTCAGCTTCGTGGTGGTGTAATTGTTTTTATTTGAGGAAAATATTCATCTGTGCTTCCTCTCTCATCTGAGGACAATGGAGCTACATGTTCCTCTCTCACATGTCCATTCAAAGAGCCAGGTGACACTCACTCAATCACTCAGCAAACACGTATGCTTTGACACTTTCGTCTGGCTGTTTTCCTTCCAAACATTCCCCTTTCACCACAAATACAGGCCAGCATGTACCTCATTACTCATTCACTCAGTCATCGCAGTCCTCGACTCTGCAGGCCCTGCAAGACGAACATGAACAAGAGGTATCTGAGCAAGCAGAAGAAAAGCCTTGGTGTGCTCTTATGTTCGTAATGCTGCCCTCTAGTAACGCTACATGGCAACTGCAACAGAATGATGGGACTTAGAAGAGGGCTGTCCTATGCAAATAATGTCCTCCCATGCTTACTTTCTTCTGAGAAAGTCGCCGGCTTGCGCTATGATACAGCCTCCAACAAATGGTCTTCAGCCAAATTCAAAAGCAGCCTACCTATCTCAGGCTAAGGATTTTGCCACTCGAAAGCCGCAGATGGGGACGTCACCCTAATGTAGCAGGGTCCCAATTTGCCTGCAGTCATCCTCCATACAGAACCTGGGCGTTCGAGTGCGTTCGAGGGCTCGTAGGCTTCCTTCAAAGGAAGGAAGGAAGAAAGGGGCTGCTTAAAGCCCCAGTGCCAGCCCAGCCCAGCCCAGCCCAGCGCAGCCCAGCCCAGCCCAGCCCAGCCCAGCCCAGCCCAGCCCAGCCCAGTGCCGTACTGTACTGTGCTGTGCTGTGTCACCACAATCCCTTCACTTGCTTCAGTAGGCATGATTAAGACTTCCTGAAGCAAAGGTCTAACTGCTCTTCTCTGCCTCTTGAGAAAAACAATTTTTCTAGCTTCCTATTGCACCTAATAAAGGGAGTTTCACTTGCCTCAAAATCTCCCCTTCATTTCATTAGCCAGAGCTCCTACTTCACCTTTATCCTAGCCAACATCACATGCATCAAAGACCTGATTGGAGGGATCGGCTCTCAGCAAAACGAAAAATCACCACCATCCAACCTATTTTACTATCAGTATAACACCCTCCTTGCATTCTTGTGCTCATATATACACCTGAGGCAACATTTGTGCTCTAAAGTACGCCGAATTTAAAGGACTAAGAATAAACACATTTATAAGGGAAGATAAGGCATTGTCCCTATTGCACCTACTTGAGAAAAAGGGAGGTTTGTGGAAGGTCAGACTCCTCAGGAAAAGATGTATAATTTTTGGGCGCATGTGCCAAAAGAGTGGCACTTTTCTCCTCTGTTTTTCCAAGTGAATAAAAAATTAGCAAATGAAAATTAAACCACAGATTGATAATTTACCCTCTCAGGTCACTTGGACTGCATTGGCAGGACTTGAACCCTGGTCTTGAGAGAACCTGTGACACCAGAGGCACGAGACTTACCGTTGAGCTACAGCTCCTTGGGGGATTGAACCACTGCAGTAGTAACTATGACCAACATACAGCACCTGGTGTCAGTGCTTGTGGCTTCCATTGCACATGAAACGGAAGACCATGTTATGGGGACAATTTGATAGGGTACTGACATGGAAACCAGTGTGGTCCAGGGGGTAAGTTCCTGCCTTCCATCCAGGTGACCAGGGTTCAAGTCCCGGGATCGGCACGAGGTGACTGTGGTGCAGCAGAGGTAAGTTCCAGATGGGTCTATGTGGCCAATTGGTAAGTATAAACTGTGTGTGGTGTGAGAGTGGAGTCATGCCTGCCAGGTGGTGAATTGCAAAGTGGTTGGTAAGTAACATGGGGGTGGCTAGTGCAAGGGGCGGGGTCGGGGTCAGTGACAGGTGAATTGCAGAGTGGTTGGTAAGTTAAATGGGTGTGGCTAGTGCATGGGTGTGGCTAGTGCAAGGGGCGGGGTCAGTGACAGGTGAATTGCAAAGTGGTTGGTAAGTAACATGGGTGTGGCTAGTGCAAGGGGTGGGGTCAGTGACAGGTGAATTGCAGAGTGGTTGGTAAGTTAAATGGGTGTGGCTAGTGCAAAGGGTGGGGTCAGTGACAGGTGAGTTGCAGAGTGGTTGGTAACATGGGTGTGGCTAGTGCAAGGGGTGGGGTCAGTGACAGGTAAAAGAAGGGGAACAGATGTAGTGGGTGGGGGTTAGAGATTAATGACATATAGTGAGGAGCCCCAAAATGTGTTTTTTACTGCACCCCCTACTCTCTCTGATTTTGGGGGGGTGCTGTCAAATTTGGGGGAGCACTTTTAAAAGGGGGTTGGGAGTGCATTATGAAGGGCGATGGGGTGCACAGAATGACATGACTTCTGGGCAATTTTTGGGAGGCTACCCTTACTTTTTATTGCTCCCCTCCTCCTTTATGGGATGCACCCCGAAAGGATAGGGGCAACAGGGGGGATTTGGGGCAAACAGGTATGTGACAGTTCCATTACCAACCCCAAGGGGGGGCACCATACAATCCAACTGCAGTTATTGTATTGAAAGGTACAACAAGGAGCATGTCGTGGAATTTTTGCAGGTGGTGCTCACCAAGATTTTTCTGCCTCCCCTTCCCTCCGTGCGGCATGTTATAGGGACCCTTGGGATATTTCTATTGGCAAGAGATGCTATAGAGATTCCCGCTATGATATCTGAGAGCACTAACATTTGTTAAATAAATAGGGGCATTGGAGCAGATGAATGAGGCAGGGAAAGGGTACATGTGGAAAGTAGTTGGATGGGTCATAGAGAATAATCATGGCATGCAAATAGGCAGCAGCACATGTTCTGGCAGTGTCTGTTGAGAGTTTGGTACGCTCTTCAATTTATTTGTCCTTCTAACGTTGGGTATGATCTACAGAGGGAAGGCACAGCATTACTGTTAGTCAGAACATGTATTTATGATTTAAAGAAGTGTGGTCTGTGTGTGCTGAGAGGGCTGTACAGAGTGGTAAGTGCCTGTACATCCGAGCAATGTGCATCCAACCGGCCACTTGAGACTGAACAGTGACAGAAGCACCTGGGTTACTGACGGAATGTAAATGGAGAGCACATAGGAAGGGTGTCTGTAGTCACTCAAGGGATTGAAACGTGTTGGTGCACTACCAAAGCTGGGGTACTCAGAGGGAATGTTTTAGGGGTAATGAGACGGTGCTATCCAGAGGTCAAAAAAGGTGTCAGAGCCACAGAGGTATGGGCATCCAGGTCCCACAGCGAGGGGTGGTCAAAAGTCCTTGCTAAAGATTTCTATCGAACCATGACCAAATGTTGTGCAGCCTGGCTCCCTCTGTAACTTTTCCCCAGTGTATTTCTATCCTTCAGATGACTGGAGCAAGCTTCCCAAAGGATTTCTTGGCCTCTTACCCCAAAGGAGTGCCTGATATTTCTGGCCTAAGGATAATACTAAAGGGTGCGCTGCTGACGTTCTGAGAAAAACCTCGCTAACCATGCATATTTATGCACCAAACATGGCAAATCCTTACACCTGCAAAGCAGCATATCGCTCTTGTCAGCTTCGTGGTGGTGTAATTGTTTTTATTTGAGGAAAATATTCATCTGTGCTTCCTCTCTCATCTGAGGACAATGGAGCTGCATGTTCCTCTCTCACATGTCCATTCAAAGAGCCAGGTGACACTCACTCAATCACTCAGCAAACACGTATGCTTTGACACTTTCGTCTGGCTGTTTTCCTTCCAAACATTCCCCTTTCACCACAAATACAGGCCAGCATGTACCTCATTACTCATTCACTCAGTCATCGCAGTCCTCGACTCTGCAGGCCCTGCAAGACGAACATGAACAAGAGGTATCTGAGCAAGCAGAAGAAAAGCCTTGGTGTGCTCTTATGTTCGTAATGCTGCCCTCTAGTAACGCTACATGGCAACTGCAACAGAATGATGGGACTTAGAAGAGGGCTGTCCTATGCAAATAATGTCCTCCCATGCTTACTTTCTTCTGAGAAAGTCGCCGGCTTGCGCTATGATACAGCCTCCAACAAATGGTCTTCAGCCAAATTCAAAAGCAGCCTACCTATCTCAGGCTAAGGATTTTGCCACTCGAAAGCCGCAGATGGGGACGTCACCCTAATGTAGCAGGGTCCCAATTTGCCTGCAGTCATCCTCCATACAGAACCTGGGCGTTCGAGTGCGTTCGAGGGCTCGTAGGCTTCCTTCAAAGGAAGGAAGGAAGGAAGGAAGAAAGGGGCTGCTTAAAGCCCCAGTGCCAGCCCAGCCCAGCCCAGCCCAGCCCAGCCCAGCCCAGCCCAGTGCCGTACTGTACTGTGCTGTGTCACCACAATCCCTTCACTTGCTTCAGTAGGCATGATTAAGACTTCCTGAAGCAAAGGTCTAACTGCTCTTCTCTGCCTCTTGAGAAAAACAATTTTTCTAGCTTCCTATTGCACCTAATAAAGGGAGTTTCACTTGCCTCAAAATCTCCCCTTCATTTCATTAGCCAGAGCTCCTACTTCACCTTTATCCTAGCCAACATCACATGCATCAAAGACCTGATTGGAGGGATCGGCTCTCAGCAAAACGAAAAATCACCACCATCCAACCTATTTTACTATCAGTATAACACCCTCCTTGCATTCTTGTGCTCATATATACACCTGAGGCAACATTTGTGCTCTAAAGTACGCCGAATTTAAAGGACTAAGAATAAACACATTTATAAGGGAAGATAAGGCATTGTCCCTATTGCACCTACTTGAGAAAAAGGGAGGTTTGTGGAAGGTCAGACTCCTCAGGAAAAGATGTATAATTTTTGGGCGCATGTGCCAAAAGAGTGGCACTTTTCTCCTCTGTTTTTCCAAGTGAATAAAAAATTAGCAAATGAAAATTAAACCACAGATTGATAATTTACCCTCTCAGGTCACTTGGACTGCATTGGCAGGACTTGAACCCTGGTCTTGAGAGAACCTGTGACACCAGAGGCACGAGACTTACCGTTGAGCTACAGCTCCTTGGAGGATTGAACCACTGCAGTAGTAACTATGACCAACATACAGCACCTGGTGTCAGTGCTTGTGGCTTCCATTGCACATGAAACGGAAGACCATGTTATGGGGACGATTTGATAGGGTACTGACATGGAAATCAGTGTGGTCCAGGGGGTAAGTTCCTGCCTTCCATCCAGGTGACCAGGGTTCAAGTCCCGGGATCGGCACGAGGTGACTGTGGTGCAGCAGAGGTAAGTTCCAGATGGGTCTATGTGGCCAATTGGTAAGTATAAACTGTGTGTGGTGTGAGAGTGGAGTCATGCCTGCCAGGTGGTGAATTGCAAAGTGGTTGGTAAGTAACATGGGGGTGGCTAGTGCAAGGGGCGGGGTCAGTGACAGGTGAATTGCAGAGTGGTTGGTAAGTAACATGGGTGTAGCTAGTGCAAGGGGCGGGGTTGGGGTCAGTGACAGGTGAATTGCAGAGTGGTTGGTAAGTTAAATGGGTGTGGCTAGTGCATGGGTGTGGCTAGTGCAAGGGGCAGGGTCAGTGACAGGTGAATTGCAGAGTGGTTGGTAAGTAACATGGGTGTGGCTAGTGCAAGGGGTGGGGTCAGTGACAGGTGAATTGCAGAGTGGTTGGTAAGTTAAATGGGTGTGGCTAGTGCAAAGGGCGGGGTCAGTGACAGGTGAGTTGCAGAGTGGTTGGTAACATGGGTGTGGCTAGTGCAAGGGGTGGGGTCAGTGACAGGTAAAAGAAGGGGAACAGATGTAGTGGGTGGGGGTTAGAGATTAATGACATATAGTGAGGAGCCCCAAAATGTGTTTTTTACTGCACCCCCCTACTCTCTCTGATTTTGGGGGGGTGCTGTCAAATTTGGGGGAGCACTTTTAAAAGGGGGTTGGGAGTGCATTATGAAGGGCGATGGGGTGCACAGAATGACATGACTTCTGGGCAATTTTTGGGAGGCTACCCTTACTTTTTATTGCTCCCCTCCTCCTTTATGGGATGCACCCCGAAAGGATAGGGGCAACAGGGGGGATTTGGGGCAAACAGGTATGTGACAGTTCCATTACCAACCCCAAGGGGGGGCACCATACAATCCAACTGCAGTTATTGTATTGAAAGGTACAACAAGGAGCATGTCGTGGAATTTTTGCAGGTGGTGCTCACCAAGATTTTTCTGCCTCCCCTTCCCTCCGTGCGGCATGTTATAGGGACCCTTGGGATATTTCTATTGGCAAGAGATGCTATAGAGATTCCCGCTATGATATCTGAGAGCACTAACATTTGTTAAATAAATAGGGGCATTGGAGCAGATGAATGAGGCAGGGAAAGGGTACATGTGGAAAGTAGTTGGATGGGTCATAGAGAATAATCATGGCATGCAAATAGGCAGCAGCACATGTTCTGGCAGTGTCTGTTGAGAGTTTGGTACGCTCTTCAATTTATTTGTCCTTCTAACGTTGGGTATGATCTACAGAGGGAAGGCACAGCATTACTGTTAGTCAGAACATGTATTTATGATTTAAAGAAGTGTGGTCTGTGTGTGCTGAGAGGGCTGTACAGAGTGGTAAGTGCCTGTACATCCGAGCAATGTGCATCCAACCGGCCACTTGAGACTGAACAGTGACAGAAGCACCTGGGTTACTGACGGAATGTAAATGGAGAGCACATAGGAAGGGTGTCTGTAGTCACTCAAGGGATTGAAACGTGTTGGTGCACTACCAAAGCTGGGGTACTCAGAGGGAATGTTTGAGGGGTAATGAGACGGTGCTATCCAGAGGTCAAAAAAGGTGTCAGAGCCACAGAGGTATGGGCATCCAGGTCCCACAGCGAGGGGTGGTCAAAAGTCCTTGCTAAAGATTTCTATCGAACCATGACCAAACGTTGTGCAGCCTGGCTCCCTCTGTAACTTTTCCCCAGTGTTTTTCTATCCTTCAGATGACTGGAGCAAGCTTCCCAAAGGATTTCTTGGCCTCTTACCCCAAAGGAGTGCCTGATATTTATGGCCTAAGGATAATACTAAAGGGTGCGCTGCTGACGTTCTGAGAAAAACCTCGCTAACCATGCATATTTATGCACCAAACATGGCAAATCCTTACACCTGCAAAGCAGCATATCGCTCTTGTCAGCTTCGTGGTGGTGTAATTGTTTTTATTTGAGGAAAATATTCATCTGTGCTTCCTCTCTCATCTGAGGACAATGGAGCTACATGTTCCTCTCTCACATGTCCATTCAAAGAGCCAGGTGACACTCACTCAATCACTCAGCAAACACGTATGCTTTGACACTTTCGTCTGGCTGTTTTCCTTCCAAACATTCCCCTTTCACCACAAATACAGGCCAGCATGTACCTCATTACTCATTCACTCAGTCATCGCAGTCCTCGACTCTGCAGGCCCTGCAAGACGAACATGAACAAGAGGTATCTGAGCAAGCAGAAGAAAAGCCTTGGTGTGCTCTTATGTTCGTAATGCTGCCCTCTAGTAACGCTACATGGCAACTGCAACAGAATGATGGGACTTAGAAGAGGGCTGTCCTATGCAAATAATGTCCTCCCATGCTTACTTTCTTCTGAGAAAGTCGCCGGCTTGCGCTATGATACAGCCTCCAACAAATGGTCTTCAGCCAAATTCAAAAGCAGCCTACCTATCTCAGGCTAAGGATTTTGCCACTCGAAAGCCGCAGATGGGGACGTCACCCTAATGTAGCAGGGTCCCAATTTGCCTGCAGTCATCCTCCATACAGAACATGGGCGTTCGAGTGCGTTCGAGGGCTCGTAGGCTTCCTTCAAAGGAAGGAAGGAAGAAAGGGGCTGCTTAAAGCCCCAGTGCCAGCCCAGCCCAGCCCAGCCCAGCCCAGTGCCGTACTGTACTGTGCTGTGTCACCACAATCCCTTCACTTGCTTCAGTAGGCATGATTAAGACTTCCTGAAGCAAAGGTCTAACTGCTCTTCTCTGCCTCTTGAGAAAAACAATTTTTCTAGCTTCCTATTGCACCTAATAAAGGGAGTTTCACTTGCCTCAAAATCTCCCCTTCATTTCATTAGCCAGAGCTCCTACTTCACCTTTATCCTAGCCAACATCACATGCATCAAAGACCTGATTGGAGGGATCGGCTCTCAGCAAAACGAAAAATCACCACCATCCAACCTGTTGGACAGGCCACACGAAGGGCTTGCTCCCTCCCCGCACGACAGGGCCCGAGCTCCGGCCCACCAGGCCTAACCCACGAAAAGCACCCGTACCCCGTCTCCCGACGGATCTTCTGCCCTCGGACCTCTACTCATCACGGGGCCCAGCCCCACCGGCTTCCCCGGCCGGTTCAAGCCGCCATCTTGGGCCCTGCACCACGAGGCCGCGTGGCCTCGCCCCGACCCTAACCCCGGGCCTGACCGGCCCCGACATCCCGGCACCACCATCCACCCAGGAGGTGAGCGGACCACTTGGCAGGTCAATGGGAGGACAAAGTGTCAAGAGCTCTTCCCCCGCCAGGTGCCGATCGCCCCCAGCTCCCCCAGGCGCTGGCTCCATCCCCTGCTGGGTGTCTGGACACCTTCATCCCGGGCCCTCCGACCTCCAAGTGCGAGGGTCCGGACATCAAAGAGCACCTGCCCTATAACTGGGGCAACTCCGGAGCAGGAAGGCAGTTGTATCCTGGAGTCGAGAGACACCGAGAGAACTCAGCCTTGACGGACTACTGGCGCTGCCGTAGCCCGCTCTTGTGAACCATCGTCCTGCCTGCTGGCGCTGCCGCGGCCTTCTACAACATCCATCCTCGTCGGGACCTGCTGGCGCTGCCGCGGTCCGTTGTAACGACCATCCTCACCGGGACCTGCTGGCGCTGCCGCGGACCGTACATCGACCATCTTTCCGGGACCTGCTGGCGCTGCCGCGGCCCGTTGTAACGACCAACCTCACCGGGACCTGCTGGCGCTGCCGCGGACCGTACATCGACCATCGTTCCGGAACCTGCTGGCGCTGCCGCGGCCCGCACCAACTAAGCTCGAGGATTGTGAGCTAATCATCATCTCATCCAAACTACCTGACTGGTAGACAGACTGTCCCGCTACCCCTTACCCTGCTCTGAGAGACTTGAATCGAGGGGACCCCTGAGTCCAGACCTCCTTGTACCATTCAACCGTACCTTAAGAAGTGCTTATAAAGAACACTGAACCTTATCCGTGTGTGGTATCTGTCTGTGGGGGGGAAGTTACTTATCTGTACGATCGCTGGAGACGGCTCTCCCCGGAGACCTCTCCTCCTGACCCCGGCCGACCCTCCCGGTCCGTCTATCCTTTCTAACATTGGTGGCCAGCGGCGCGATCCGAATCAACGCGTAATCGTACAGAGAGTAGCTCACCCCACGACAACAACACGATGTCAGCCAAAGATAGCAACTCCACCGAGAAATTCCAAATGGAGAAATTAGAAGAATACAACCACCGCGAACTGAGACAATTCTGCATAGAACTTGGCATTGCTACCACCGGCCTGAGTACCAAAGAGGATCTAAAGCACGCCCTAGAGTCGTGGGCAGAAACTGGGGTCGCCGGACCCTCCGACCAAAGCAGCATCACACCAGAGGGGAACGCCACGGCTCCCGAGGAGCGGGGAACGGGCCTCTCGCAGGAGGAGATCCGAGAAAGAGGAAGAACCAGATTGCACGAGTTGGAAATGGCACGACTCAAGATGGATGGGGAACTCAAGTTAGCTGAACAGAAACTCAACCTCGAGCACATGCGGCTCCGAGATGAACGAGAAGAGAAGCAGAGACAGAGAGAGCTGGAGGAGAAAAAAATATTGCTCGAGCACGAGCGTAAACTGGCGGAAATAGAACTTCAGAAACAGAATAAAGAACTGGGGGTGCCTGAGCGACCACACACCCCGGGGCCAATCGAGAAAAAAGTCCACATCCCCAAGGATGTTGTCCGCGAGTATGTCCGAGAAGACGACATACAACAGTGGTTTAAAGCCTACGAGATCGCCATGACCTCCCACCGGATCGACCGGAGTGATTGGGGAGCCGGACTCTGGGGGAGGTTTATCAACGAGGGGCGCGATGCCCTACTGCAGCTCCCAGATCACCAAATGTCGTCCTACGACCACATGAAGGCTGCCCTCCTCACCCGCTACGGCCTCACACCCGAGATGTACCGCCAGAGGTTCAGAGATTGCACCCGGATCCCAGGTACAACTTGGGTAGAATACGTGAACTATTTCAGCCGTGCCTTCGAGGGTTGGATAAAGGGGAGCCAGGTCACCACCTACGAACAACTCTTTAACCTGATGGTATGGGAGCACCTGTCGAACAACTGCTTCGTCGAGCTCAGGCAGCACCTCCTCGACAGTAAGCTGACTGACCCCCGGCAGCTCGCCGCCGAAGCTGACCGATGGGAAAGCACCCGAGTGGGCCGGAGGGGGCCACACGAACAGAACAGAAACAACCAAGGCCAGCACCGTCCTCGGGGAGGAGGAGGGGGCCAGGGGCGAGGGAGAGACGCCTTGCCCGCAACACCCGTGGCCAGCACCCCGGCTCCGGCCGGTCGGGGCAACCCCCCGTGGCGTCCTGGGGTCCGAGCCAACGTCACGTGCCACCGATGCCAGCGAGTCGGCCACTACGCCAATGCCCGCAGAACCAAACACCCAAGCCCCGCCAGGTAGCTGCCGCCGCCCTGGGGGAAGAGCGATCATTGGAGGAACCAGAGGAGTATGAGCCGGCCCAGCAAGAGTGGGAACCGGCCGCCATGGTCCTGGCGTGCTTAGGGGGAAGAGACATGGTCCCGCGGGCTCCCCTACCCGCTAACACCAGGAAATACGGTCAGTGGGTGACCATTAATGGACAGCGAGCCGAGGCCTTGCGTGACACAGGCGCCAGTGTGACGGCCGTCCGCTGTCACCTGGTGAAGCCCGAGCAGATCCTGCCGAACATTCTCTGCCCCGTCCGCTCGGCAGACAACTCTGAAAGTATGTGTCAAATGGCCTGCGTTCCATTCGAATGGGGAGGGGTCTCCGGCCTGTTGAAGGTGACGGTCCGGGACGATGCCCCCGTGGACTGCCTCCTGGGAAATGACCTCGAGAGTTCCCCGTGGGCCACCGTTGAGAGAAGAGAGCACCTGGGGATGCTGGGCCTCCCGGACTGGGCCTGCATAACCACCCGGTCCATGGCCGCCCGTGCCGTCCCTCGATCAGAAGAACCAGAATGGCCAGCACCTCCGCCCCCAGTCGCCCCAGTAGAAGACAACGACGAGGCCAGCCTCCCAGACCCGACGGCCGAAGGGGACGCGCAACCCCAGGACCTTCCTGACCTGGCTCAGTGGCGTCAAGAGGGGGGGCCCACCCAAGCACAGTTCCGCCAGGAACAAAAGACCTGTCCCTCCCTCGAGGGACTCCGCCAACAAGCCAGCGCCCAGAACGCAGGGGACTCCACCGGAACTCACTGGGTCTACTGGGATAACGACCTGCTATACAGCGAGCAAAGAATCGCCGAGCTGGGGGCCGGTCGAGTACTGGTGGTACCTCTCCGCTTCAGAGACTTTCTGCTCAACCTGGCCCACGATGTCCCCCTGGCTGGACACCTGGGCCAAGATAAAACGTACAGCCTCCTGATGGCTACGGACAGTGGGGCAGAGGAAGACTCCGAACCCCTCCCGGATCTTCTGAAGACTCAGGAGAATGACGGCTCCGTGGACGGGGTCCGGCTCTCTGACACCCTCACTTCGGAGCAACGCCAGGGCTGCCGGAACCTCCTGCTGCAGTTCGCTACCCTGTTCTCCCTCACCCCCGGGGTCACCCCTTGGTGTTTGCACGACGTGGACACCGGGGACAGTCCCCCTGTCCGACACCGGGCCTACCGCGTACCAGATCGGGTACGGGCCTGCATACAGGAGGAGGTGGCCAAGATGCTCACAATCGGGGTCATCGAGCCCTCGGACAGTCCCTGGGCCAGTCCGGTTGTATTGGTCCCCAAAGCCGCTGCCCCCGGCACCGCACCTGAACTGAGATTCTGCGTCGACTACCGGGGCTTGAACGCTGTCACCCGGACCGACGCTCATCCGATCCCCCGAGCAGACGAGCTGATCGACCGGCTGGGGGCCGCCCGCTACCTCAGTATCTTCGACCTAACAGCGGGCTACTGGCAGATCGGCCTCACACCCAGGGCTCAGGAACAGTCAGCCTTCTCTACCCCCGATGGCCACTACCAATTCAAGGTCATGCCCTTCGGCATGAAGAATGCCCCCGCCACGTTTCAACGCCTCGTGAACCAGGTCTTGGCGGGGCTCGAAGAGTTCAGCGCTGCCTACCTGGACGATATCGCTGTATACAGCCACCACTGGCCCGACCACCTCCGTCACCTCCAAGAGGTCCTACAGGCCCTCCAGCAGGCCGGCCTCACAATTAAGGCCGGCAAGTGCCAAATTGGCCAAGGGTCTGTGACCTACCTTGGGCACCAAGTGGGAAGCGGGCTGGTGGCCCCGCTACAACTTAAGATTGCTGCCATCCAGTCCTGGCAGCCCCCCGTCACCCAGACCGAGGTCCGAGCCTTCTTGGGGCTCACCGGCTACTACCGGCGGTTCGTGAAGGACTACGGCAGCATCGTGGGGCCCCTCACGGGTCTCACGTCCAAGAACCAGCCGAAGCGGATTAACTGGACCCCCGATTGTCAAGCGGCCTTCGAGAAGCTGAAGGCTGCTCTATGCACCGCCCCTGTGCTCCAGGCCCCCGATTACAGTCGGGAATTCATGGTACAGACCGACGCCTCCGACCACGGCATCGGAGCCGTCCTTTCTCAGTTAAACCCCGAAGGTCATGACCAGCCGGTGGCCTTCATCAGTCGACGTCTCCTGGCCCGAGAACAGCGCTGGAGCACCATCGAGAGGGAGGCCTTCGCAGTGGTGTGGGCCCTCAAAAAGCTCCGGCCCTATCTCTTCGGTACCCACTTCCGGGTACAAACCGACCATCGACCCCTGCAGTGGCTGATGCAGATGCGGGGGGAGAACCCAAAACTCTTGCGCTGGTCCATTTCCCTGCAGGGAATGGACTTCACTGTGGAGCACCGACCAGGCCAAGACCACGCCAACGCGGATGGCCTGTCCCGCTTTTTCCGCCTCGACGAAGAGAGTCCCCAAGGAGATGGGTGACTCTCCCCGTCTTCAGCTGGGGGGGACGCATGTTGGACAGGCCACACGAAGGGCTTGCTCCCTCCCCGCACGACAGGGCCCGAGCTCCGGCCCACCAGGCCTAACCCACGAAAAGCACCCGTACCCCGTCTCCCGACGGATCTTCTGCCCTCGGACCTCTACTCATCACGGGGCCCAGCCCCACCGGCTTCCCCGGCCGGTTCAAGCCGCCATCTTGGGCCCTGCACCACGAGGCCGCGTGGCCTCGCCCCGACACTAACCCCGGGCCTGACCGGCCCCGACATCCCAGCACCACCATCCACCCAGGAGGTGAGCGGACCACTTGGCAGGTCAATGGGAGGACGAAGTGTCAAGAGCTCTTCCCCCGCCAGGTGCCGATCGCCCCCAGCTCCCCCAGGCGCTGGCTCCACCCCCTGCTGGGTGTCTGGACACCTTCATCCCGGGCCCTCCGACCTCCAAGTGCGAGGGTCCGGACATCAAAGAGCGCCTGCCCTATAACTGGGGCAACTCCGGAGCAGGAAGGCAGTTGTATCCTGGAGTCGAGAGACACCGAGAGAACTCAGCCTTGACGGACTACTGGCGCTGCCGTAGCCCGCTCTTGTGAACCATCGTCCTGCCTGCTGGCACTGCCGCGGCCTTCTACAACATCCATCCTCGTCGGGACCTGCTGGCGCTGCCGCGGCCCGTTGTAACGACCATCCTCACCGGGACCTGCTGGCGCTGCCGCGGACCGTACATCGACCATCTTTCCGGGACCTGCTGGCGCTGCCGCGGCCCGTTGTAACGACCATCCTCACCGGGACCTGCTGGCGCTGCCGCGGACCGTACATCGACCATCTTTCCGGGACCTGCTGGCGCTGCCGCGGCCCGTTGTAACGACCAACCTCACCGGGACCTGCTGGCGCTGCCGCGGACCGTACATCGACCATCGTTCCGGAACCTGCTGGCGCTGCCGCGGCCCGCACCAACTAAGCTCGAGGATTGTGAGCTAATCATCATCTCATCCAAACTACCTGACTGGTAGACAGACTGTCCCGCTACCCCTTACCCTGCTCTGAGAGACTTGAATCGAGGGGACCCCTGAGTCCAGACCTCCTTGTACCATTCAACCGTACCTTAAGAAGTGCTTATAAAGAACACTGAACCTTATCCGTGTGTGGTATCTGTCTGTGGGGGGGAAGTTACTTATCTGTACGATCGCTGGAGACGGCTCTCCCCGGAGACCTCTCCTCCTGACCCCGGCCGACCCTCCCGGTCCGTCTATCCTTTCTAACACAACCTATTTTACTATCAGTATAACACCCTCCTTGCATTCTTGTGCTCATATATACACCTGAGGCAACATTTGTGCTCTAAAGTACGCCGAATTTAAAGGACTAAGAATAAACACATTTATAAGGGAAGATAAGGCATTGTCCCTATTGCACCTACTTGAGAAAAAGGGAGGTTTGTGGAAGGTCAGACTCCTCAGGAAAAGATGTATAATTTTTGGGCGCATGTGCCAAAAGAGTGGCCCTTTTCTCCTCTGTTTTTCCAAGTGAATAAAAAATTAGCAAATGAAAATTAAACCACAGATTGATAATTTACCCTCTCTGGTCACTTGGACTGCATTGGCAGGACTTGAACCCTGGTCTTGAGAGAACCTGTGACACCAGAGGCACGAGACTTACCGTTGAGCTACAGCTCCTTGGAGGGTTGAACCACTGCAGTAGTAACTATGACCAACATACAGCACCTGGTGTCAGTGCTTGTGGCTTCCATTGCACATGAAACGGAAGACCATGTTATGGGGACAATTTGATAGGGTACTGACATGGAAACCAGAGTGGTCCAGGGGGTAAGTTCCTGCCTTCCATCCAGGTGACCAGGGTTCAAGTCCCGGGATCGGCACGAGGTGACTGTGGTGCAGCAGAGGTAAGTTCCAGATGGGTCTATGTGGCCAATTGGTAAGTATAAACTGTGTGTGGTGTGAGAGTGGAGTCATGCCTGCCAGATGGTGAATTGCAAAGTGGTTGGTAAGTAACATGGGGTGGCTAGTGCCAGGGGCGGGGTCAGTGACAGATGAATTGCAGAGTGGTTGGTAAGTAACATGGGTGTGGCTAGTGCAAGGGGTGGGGTCAGTGACAGGTGAATTGCAGAGTGGTTGGTAAGTTAAATGGGTGTGGCTAGTGCAAAGGGCGGGGTCAGTGACAGGTGAGTTGCAGGGTGGTTGGCAACATGGGTGTGGCTAGTGCAAGGGGTGGGGTCAGTGACAGGTAAAAGAAGGGGAACAGATGTAGTGGGTGGGGGTTAGAGATTAATGACATATAGTGAGGAGCCCCAAAATGTGTTTTTTACTGCACCCCCCTACTCTCTCTGATTTTGGGGGGGTGCTGTCAAATTTGGGGGAGCACTTTTAAAAGGGGGTTGGGAGTGCATTATGAAGGGCGATGGGGTGCACAGAATGACATGACTTCTGGGCAATTTTTGGGAGGCTACCCTTACTTTTTATTGCTCCCCTCCTCCTTTATGGGATGCACCCCGAAAGGATAGGGGCAACAGGGGGGATTTGGGGCAAACAGGTATGTGACAGTTCCATTACCAACCCCAAGGGGGGGCACCATACAATCCAACTGCAGTTATTGTATTGAAAGGTACAACAAGGAGCATGTCGTGGAATTTTTGCAGGTGGTGCTCACCAAGATTTTTCTGCCTCCCCTTCCCTCCGTGCGGCATGTTATAGGGACCCTTGGGATATTTCTATTGGCAAGAGATGCTATAGAGATTCCCGCTATGATATCTGAGAGCACTAACATTTGTTAAATAAATAGGGGCATTGGAGCAGATGAATGAGGCAGGGAAAGGGTACATGTGGAAAGTAGTTGGATGGGTCATAGAGAATAATCATGGCATGCAAATAGGCAGCAGCACATGTTCTGGCAGTGTCTGTTGAGAGTTTGGTACGCTCTTCAATTTATTTGTCCTTCTAACGTTGGGTATGATCTACAGAGGGAAGGCACAGCATTACTGTTAGTCAGAACATGTATTTATGATTTAAAGAAGTGTGGTCTGTGTGTGCTGAGAGGGCTGTACAGAGTGGTAAGTGCCTGTACATCCGAGCAATGTGCATCCAACCGGCCACTTGAGACTGAACAGTGACAGAAGCACCTGGGTTACTGACGGAATGTAAATGGAGAGCACATAGGAAGGGTGTCTGTAGTCACTCAAGGGATTGAAACGTGTTGGTGCACTACCAAAGCTGGGGTACTCAGAGGGAATGTTTTAGGGGTAATGAGACGGTGCTATCCAGAGGTCAAAAAAGGTGTCAGAGCCACAGAGGTATGGGCATCCAGGTCCCACAGCGAGGGGTGGTCAAAAGTCCTTGCTAAAGATTTCTATCGAACCATGACCAAATGTTGTGCAGCCTGGCTCCCTCTGTAACTTTTCCCCAGTGTTTTTCTATCCTTCAGATGACTGGAGCAAGCTTCCCAAAGGATTTCTTGGCCTCATACCCCAAAGGAGTGCCTGATATTTCTGGCCTAAGGATAATACTAAAGGGTGCGCTGCTGACGTTCTGAGAAAAACCTCGCTAACCATGCATATTTATGCACCAAACATGGCAAATCCTTACACCTGCAAAGCAGCATATCGCTCTTGTCAGCTTCGTGGTGGTGTAAGTGTTTTTATTTAAGGAAAATATTCATCTGTGCTTCCTCTCTCATCTGAGGACAATGGAGCTGCATGTTCTTCTCTCACATGTCCATTCAAAGAGCCAGGTGACACTCACTCAATCACTCAGCAAACACGTATGCTTTGACACTTTCGTCTGGCTGTTTTCCTTCCAAACATTCCCCTTTCACCACAAATACAGGCCAGCATGTACCTCATTACTCATTCACTCAGTCATCGCAGTCCTCGACTCTGCAGGCCCTGCAAGACGAACATGAACAAGAGGTATGGGCATCCAGGCCCCACAGCGAGGGGTGGTCAAAAGTCCTTGCTAAAGATTTCTATCGAACCATGACCAAATGTTGTGCAGCCTGGCTCCCTCTGTAACTTTTCCCCAGTGTATTTCTATCCTTCAGATGACTGGAGCAAGCTTCCCAAAGGATTTCTTGGCCTCTTACCCCAAAGGAGTGCCTGATATTTCTGGCCTAAGGATAATACTAAAGGGTGCGCTGCTGACGTTCTGAGAAAAACCTCGCTAACCATGCATATTTATGCACCAAACATGGCAAATCCTTACACCTGCAAAGCAGCATATCGCTCTTGTCAGCTTCGTGGTGGTGTAATTGTTTTTATTTGAGGAAAATATTCATCTGTGCTTCCTCTCTCATCTGAGGACAATGGAGCTGCATGTTCCTCTCTCACATGTCCATTCAAAGAGCCAGGTGACACTCACTCAATCACTCAGCAAACACGTATGCTTTGACACTTTCGTCTGGCTGTTTTCCTTCCAAACATTCCCCTTTCACCACAAATACAGGCCAGCATGTACCTCATTACTCATTCACTCAGTCATCGCAGTCCTCGACTCTGCAGGCCCTGCAAGACGAACATGAACAAGAGGTATCTGAGCAAGCAGAAGAAAAGCCTTGGTGTGCTCTTATGTTCGTAATGCTGCCCTCTAGTAACGCTACATGGCAACTGCAACAGAATGATGGGACTTAGAAGAGGGCTGTCCTATGCAAATAATGTCCTCCCATGCTTACTTTCTTCTGAGAAAGTCGCCGGCTTGCGCTATGATACAGCCTCCAACAAATGGTCTTCAGCCAAATTCAAAAGCAGCCTACCTATCTCAGGCTAAGGATTTTGCCACTCGAAAGCCGCAAATGGGGACGTCACCCTAATGTAGCAGGGTCCCAATTTGCCTGCAGTCATCCTCCATACAGAACCTGGGCGTTCGAGTGCGTTCGAGGGCTCGTAGGCTTCCTTCAAAGGTAGGAAGGAAGAAAGGGGCTGCTTAAAGCCCCAGTGCCAGCCCAGCCCAGCCCAGCCCAGTGCCGTACTGTACTGTGCTGTGTCACCACAATCCCTTCACTTGCTTCAGTAGGCATGATTAAGACTTCCTGAAGCAAAGGTCTAACTGCTCTTCTCTGCCTCTTGAGAAAAACAATTTTTCTAGCTTCCTATTGCACCTAATAAAGGGAGTTTCACTTGCCTCAAAATCTCCCCTTCATTTCATTAGCCAGAGCTCCTACTTCACCTTTATCCTAGCCAACATCACATGCATCAAAGACCTGATTGGAGGGATCGGCTCTCAGCAAAACGAAAAATCACCACCATCCAACCTATTTTACTATCAGTATAACACCCTCCTTGCATTCTTGTGCTCATATATACACCTGAGGCAACATTTGTGCTCTAAAGTACGCCGAATTTAAAGGACTAAGAATAAACACATTTATAAGGGAAGATAAGGCATTGTCCCTATTGCACCTACTTGAGAAAAAGGGAGGTTTGTGGAAGGTCAGACTCCTCAGGAAAAGATGTATAATTTTTGGGCGCATGTGCCAAAAGAGTGGCACTTTTCTCCTCTGTTTTTCCAAGTGAATAAAAAATTAGCAAATGAAAATTAAACCACAGATTGATAATTTACCCTCTCAGGTCACTTGGACTGCATTGGCAGGACTTGAACCCTGGTCTTGAGAGAACCTGTGACACCAGAGGCACGAGACTTACCGTTGAGCTACAGCTCCTTGGAGGATTGAACCACTGCAGTAGTAACTATGACCAACATACAGCACCTGGTGTCAGTGCTTGTGGCTTCCATTGCACATGAAACGGAAGACCATGTTATGGGGACGATTTGATAGGGTACTGACATGGAAACCAGTGTGGTCCAGGGGGTAAGTTCCTGCCTTCCATCCAGGTGACCAGGGTTCAAGTCCCGGGATCGGCACGAGGTGACTGTGGTGCAGCAGAGGTATGTTCCAGATGGGTCTATGTGGCCAATTGGTAAGTATAAACTGTGTGTGGTGTGAGAGTGGAGTCATGCCTGCCAGGTGGTGAATTACAAAGTGGTTGGTAAGTAACATGGGGGTGGCTAGTGCAAGGGGCGGGCTCAGTGACAGGTGAATTGCAGAGTGGTTGGTAAGTAACATGGGTGTAGCTAGTGCAAGGGGCGGGGTCGGGGTCAGTGACAGGTGAATTGCAGAGTGGTTGGTAAGTTAAATGGGTGTGGCTAGTGCATGGGTGTGGCTAGTGCAAGGGGCGGGGTCAGTGACAGGTGAATTGCAGAGTGGTTGGTAAGTAACATGGGTGTGGCTAGTGCAAGGGGTGGGGTCAGTGACAGGTGAATTGCAGAGTGGTTGGTAAGTTAAATGGGTGTGGCTAGTGCAAAGGGTGGGGTCAGTGACAGGTGAGTTGCAGAGTGGTTGGTAACATGGGTGTGGCTAGTGCAAGGGGTGGGGTCAGTGACAGGTAAAAGAAGGGGAACAGATGTGGTGGGGGTTAGAGATTAATGACATATAGTGAGGAGCCCCAAAATGTGTTTTTTACTGCACCCCCCTACTCTCTCTGATTTTGGGGGGGTGCTGTCAAATTTGGGGGAGCACTTTTAAAAGGGGGTTGGGAGTGCATTATGAAGGGCGATGGGGTGCACAGAATGACATGACTTCTGGGCAATTTTTGGGAGGCTACCCTTACTTTTTATTGCTCCCCTCCTCCTTTATGGGATGCACCCCGAAAGGATAGGGGCAACAGGGGGGATTTGGGGCAAACAGGTATGTGACAGTTCCATTACCAACCCCAAGGGGGGGCACCATACAATCCAACTGCAGTTATTGTATTGAAAGGTACAACAAGGAGCATGTCGTGGAATTTTTGCAGGTGGTGCTCACCAAGATTTTTCTGCCTCCCCTTCCCTCCGTGCGGCATGTTATAGGGACCCTTGGGATATTTCTATTGGCAAGAGATGCTATAGAGATTCCCGCTATGATATCTGAGAGCACTAACATTTGTTAAATAAATAGGGGCATTGGAGCAGATGAATGAGGCAGGGAAAGGGTACATGTGGAAAGTAGTTGGATGGGTCATAGAGAATAATCATGGCATGCAAATAGGCAGCAGCACATGTTCTGGCAGTGTCTGTTGAGAGTTTGGTACGCTCTTCAATTTATTTGTCCTTCTAACGTTGGGTATGATCTACAGAGGGAAGGCACAGCATTACTGTTAGTCAGAACATGTATTTATGATTTAAAGAAGTGTGGTCTGTGTGTGCTGAGAGGGCTGTACAGAGTGGTAAGTGCCTGTACATCCGAGCAATGTGCATCCAACCGGCCACTTGAGACTGAACAGTGACAGAAGCACCTGGGTTACTGACGGAATGTAAATGGAGAGCACATAGGAAGGGTGTCTGTAGTCACTCAAGGGATTGAAACGTGTTGGTGCACTACCAAAGCTGGGGTACTCAGAGGGAATGTTTGAGGGGTAATGAGACGGTGCTATCCAGAGGTCAAAAAAGGTGTCAGAGCCACAGAGGTATGGGCATCCAGGTCCCACAGCGAGGGGTGGTCAAAAGTCCTTGCTAAAGATTTCTATCGAACCATGACCAAATGTTGTGCAGCCTGGCTCCCTCTGTAACTTTTCCCCAGTGTTTTTCTATCCTTCAGATGACTGGAGCAAGCTTCCCAAAGGATTTCTTGGCCTCTTACCCCAAAGGAGTGCCTGATATTTCTGGCCTAAGGATAATACTAAAGGGTGCGCTGCTGACGTTCTGAGAAAAACCTCGCTAACCATGCATATTTATGCACCAAACATGGCAAATCCTTACACCTGCAAAGCAGCATATCGCTCTTGTCAGCTTCGTGGTGGTGTAATTGTTTTTATTTGAGGAAAATATTCATCTGTGCTTCCTCTCTCATCTGAGGACAATGGAGCTGCATGTTCCTCTCTCACATGTCCATTCAAAGAGCCAGGTGACACTCACTCAATCACTCAGCAAACACGTATGCTTTGACACTTTCGTCTGGCTGTTTTCCTTCCAAACATTCCCCTTTCACCACAAATACAGGCCAGCATGTACCTCATTACTCATTCACTCAGTCATCGCAGTCCTCGACTCTGCAGGCCCTGCAAGACGAACATGAACAAGAGGTATCTGAGCAAGCAGAAGAAAAGCCTTGGTGTGCTCTTATGTTCGTAATGCTGCCCTCTAGTAACGCTACATGGCAACTGCAACAGAATGATGGGACTTAGAAGAGGGCTGTCCTATGCAAATAATGTCCTCCCATGCTTACTTTCTTCTGAGAAAGTCGCCGGCTTGCGCTATGATACAGCCTCCAACAAATGGTCTTCAGCCAAATTCAAAAGCAGCCTACCTATCTCAGGCTAAGGATTTTGCCACTCGAAAGCCGCAGATGGGGACGTCACCCTAATGTAGCAGGGTCCCAATTTGCCTGCAGTCATCCTCCATACAGAACCTGGGCGTTCGAGTGCGTTCGAGGGCTCGTAGGCTTCCTTCAAAGGAAGGAAGGAAGAAAGGGGCTGCTTAAAGCCCCAGTGCCAGCCCAGCCCTGCCCAGCCCAGCCCAGTGCCGTACTGTACTGTGCTGTGTCACCACAATCCCTTCACTTGCTTCAGTAGGCATGATTAAGACTTCCTGAAGCAAAGGTCTAACTGCTCTTCTCTGCCTCTTGAGAAAAACAATTTTTCTAGCTTCCTTTTGCACCTAATAAAGGGAGTTTCACTTGCCTCAAAATCTCCCCTTCATTTCATTAGCCAGAGCTCCTACTTCACCTTTATCCTAGCCAACATCACATGCATCAAAGACCTGATTGGAGGGATCGGCTCTCAGCAAAACGAAAAATCACCACCATCCAACCTATTTTACTATCAGTATAACACCCTCCTTGCATTCTTGTGCTCATATATACACCTGAGGCAACATTTGTGCTCTAAAGTACGCCGAATTTAAAGGACTAAGAATAAACACATTTATAAGGGAAGATAAGGCATTGTCCCTATTGCACCTACTTGAGAAAAAGGGAGGTTTGTGGAAGGTCAGACTCCTCAGGAAAAGATGTATAATTTTTGGGCGCATGTGCCAAAAGAGTGGCACTTTTCTCCTCTGTTTTTCCAAGTGAATAAAAAATTAGCAAATGAAAATTAAACCACAGATTGATAATTTACCCTCTCAGGTCACTTGGACCACATTGGCAGGACTTGAACCCTGGTCTTGAGAGAACCTGTGACACCAGAGGCAAGAGACTTACCGTTGAGCTACAGCTCCTTGGAGGATTGCACCACTGCAGTAGTAACTATGACCAACATACAGCACCTGGTGTCAGTGCTTGTGGCTTCCATTGCACATGAAACGGAAGACCATGTTATGGGGACGATTTGATAGGGTACTGACATGGAAACCAGTGTGGTCCAGGGGGTAAGTTCCTGCTTTCCATCCAGGTGACCAGGGTTCAAGTCCCGGGATCGGCACGAGGTGACTGTGGTGCAGCAGAGGTAAGTTCCAGATGGGTCTATGTGGCCAATTGGTAAGTATAAACTGTGTGTGGTGTGAGAGTGGAGTCATGCCTGCCAGGTGGTGAATTGCAAAGTGGTTGGTAAGTAACATGGGGGTGGCTAGTGCAAGGGGCGGGGTCAGTGACAGGTGAATTGCAGAGTGGTTGGTAAGTAACATGGGTGTAGCTAGTGCAAGGGGCGGGGTCGGGGTCAGTGACAGGTGAATTGCAGAGTGGTTGGTAAGTTAAATGGGTGTGGCTAGTGCATGGGTGTGGCTAGTGCAAGGGGCGGGGTCAGTGACAGGTGAATTGCAGAGTGGTTGGTAAGTAATATGGGTGTGGCTAGTGCAAGGGGTGGGGTCAGTGACAGGTGAATTGCAGAGTGGTTGGTAAGTTAAATGGGTGTGGCTAGTGCAAAGGGTGGGGTCAGTGACAGGTGAGTTGCAGAGTGGTTGGTAACATGGGTGTGGCTAGTGCAAGGGGTGGGGTCAGTGACAGGTAAAAGAAGGGGAACAGATGTGGTGGGGGTTAGAGATTAATGACATATAGTGAGGAGCCCCAAAATGTGTTTTTTACTGCACCCCCCTACTCTCTCTGATTTTGGGGGGGTGCTGTCAAATTTGGGGGAGCACTTTTAAAAGGGGGTTGGGAGTGCATTATGAAGGGCGATGGGGTGCACAGAATGACATGACTTCTGGGCAATTTTTGGGAGGCTACCCTTACTTTTTATTGCTCCCCTCCTCCTTTATGGGATGCACCCCGAAAGGATAGGGGCAACAGGGGGGATTTGGGGCAAACAGGTATGTGACAGTTCCATTACCAACCCCAAGGGGGGGCACCATACAATCCAACTGCAGTTATTGTATTGAAAGGTACAACAAGGAGCATGTCGTGGAATTTTTGCAGGTGGTGCTCACCAAGATTTTTCTGCCTCCCCTTCCCTCCGTGCGGCATGTTATAGGGACCCTTGGGATATTTCTATTGGCAAGAGATGCTATAGAGATTCCCGCTATGATATCTGAGAGCACTAACATTTGTTAAATAAATAGGGGCATTGGAGCAGATGAATGAGGCAGGGAAAGGGTACATGTGGAAAGTAGTTGGATGGGTCATAGAGAATAATCATGGCATGCAAATAGGCAGCAGCACATGTTCTGGCAGTGTCTGTTGAGAGTTTGGTACGCTCTTCAATTTATTTGTCCTTCTAACGTTGGGTATGATCTACAGAGGGAAGGCACAGCATTACTGTTAGTCAGAACATGTATTTATGATTTAAAGAAGTGTGGTCTGTGTGTGCTGAGAGGGCTGTACAGAGTGGTAAGTGCCTGTACATCCGAGCAATGTGCATCCAACCGGCCACTTGAGACTGAACAGTGACAGAAGCACCTGGGTTACTGACGGAATGTAAATGGAGAGCACATAGGAAGGGTGTCTGTAGTCACTCAAGGGATTGAAACGTGTTGGTGCACTACCAAAGCTGGGGTACTCAGAGGGAATGTTTGAGGGGTAATGAGACGGTGCTATCCAGAGGTCAAAAAAGGTGTCAGAGCCACAGAGGTATGGGCATCCAGGTCCCACAGCGAGGGGTGGTCAAAAGTCCTTGCTAAAGATTTCTATCGAACCATGACCAAATGTTGTGCAGCCTGGCTCCCTCTGTAACTTTTCCCCAGTGTTTTTCTATCCTTCAGATGACTGGAGCAAGCTTCCCAAAGGATTTCTTGGCCTCTTACCCCAAAGGAGTGCCTGATATTTCTGGCCTAAGGATAATACTAAAGGGTGCGCTGCTGACGTTCTGAGAAAAACCTCGCTAACCATGCATATTTATGCACCAAACATGGCAAATCCTTACACCTGCAAAGCAGCATATCGCTCTTGTCAGCTTCGTGGTGGTGTAATTGTTTTTATTTGAGGAAAATATTCATCTGTGCTTCCTCTCTCATCTGAGGACAATGGAGCTGCATGTTCCTCTCTCACATGTCCATTCAAAGAGCCAGGTGACACTCACTCAATCACTCAGCAAACACGTATGCTTTGACACTTTCGTCTGGCTGTTTTCCTTCCAAACATTCCCCTTTCACCACAAATACAGGCCAGCATGTACCTCATTACTCATTCACTCAGTCATCGCAGTCCTCGACTCTGCAGGCCCTGCAAGACGAACATGAACAAGAGGTATCTGAGCAAGCAGAAGAAAAGCCTTGGTGTGCTCTTATGTTCGTAATGCTGCCCTCTAGTAACGCTACATGGCAACTGCAACAGAATGATGGGACTTAGAAGAGGGCTGTCCTATGCAAATAATGTCCTCCCATGCTTACTTTCTTCTGAGAAAGTCGCCGGCTTGCGCTATGATACAGCCTCCAACAAATGGTCTTCAGCCAAATTCAAAAGCAGCCTACCTATCTCAGGCTAAGGATTTTGCCACTCGAAAGCCGCAGATGGGGACGTCACCCTAATGTAGCAGGGTCCCAATTTGCCTGCAGTCATCCTCCATACAGAACCTGGGCGTTCGAGTGCGTTCGAGGGCTCGTAGGCTTCCTTCAAAGGAAGGAAGGAAGAAAGGGGCTGCTTAAAGCCCCAGTGCCAGCCCAGCCCAGCCCAGCCCAGCCCAGCCCAGCCCAGCCCAGTGCCGTACTGTACTGTGCTGTGTCACCACAATCCCTTCACTTGCTTCAGTAGGCATGATTAAGACTTCCTGAAGCAAAGGTCTAACTGCTCTTCTCTGCCTCTTGAGAAAAACAATTTTTCTAGCTTCCTTTTGCACCTAATAAAGGGAGTTTCACTTGCCTCAAAATCTCCCCTTCATTTCATTAGCCAGAGCTCCTACTTCACCTTTATCCTAGCCAACATCACATGCATCAAAGACCTGATTGGAGGGATCGGCTCTCAGCAAAACGAAAAATCACCACCATCCAACCTATTTTACTATCAGTATAACACCCTCCTTGCATTCTTGTGCTCATATATACACCTGAGGCAACATTTGTGCTCTAAAGTACGCCGAATTTAAAGGACTAAGAATAAACACATTTATAAGGGAAGATAAGGCATTGTCCCTATTGCACCTACTTGAGAAAAAGGGAGGTTTGTGGAAGGTCAGACTCCTCAGGAAAAGATGTATAATTTTTGGGCGCATGTGCCAAAAGAGTGGCACTTTTCTCCTCTGTTTTTCCAAGTGAATAAAAAATTAGCAAATGAAAATTAAACCACAGATTGATAATTTACCCTCTCAGGTCACTTGGACCACATTGGCAGGACTTGAACCCTGGTCTTGAGAGAACCTGTGACACCAGAGGCAAGAGACTTACCGTTGAGCTACAGCTCCTTGGAGGATTAAACCACTGCAGTAGTAACTATGACCAACATACAGCACCTGGTGTCAGTGCTTGTGGCTTCCATTGCACATGAAACGGAAGACCATGTTATGGGGACGATTTGATAGGGTACTGACATGGAAACCAGTGTGGTCCAGGGGGTAAGTTCCTGCCTTCCATCCAGGTGACCTGGGTTCAAGTCCCGGGATCGGCACGAGGTGACTGTGGTGCAGCAGAGGTAAGTTCCAGATGGGTCTATGTGGCCAATTGGTAAGTATAAACTGTGTGTAGTGTGAGAGTGGAGTCATGCCTGCCAGGTGGTGAATTGCAAAGTGGTTGGTAAGTAACATGGGGGTGGCTAGTGCAAGGGGCGGGGTCAGTGACAGGTGAATTGCAGAGTGGTTGGTAAGTAACATGGGTGTAGCTAGTGCAAGGGGCGGGGTCGGGGTCAGTGACAGGTGAATTGCAGAGTGGTTGGTAAGTTAAATGGGTGTGGCTAGTGCAAGGGGCGGGGTCAGTGACAGGTGAATTGCAGAGTGGTTGGTAAGTAACATGGGTGTGGCTAGTGCAAGGGGTGGGGTCAGTGACAGGTGAATTGCAGAGTGGTTGGTAAGTTAAATGGGTGTGGCTAGTGCAAAGGGTGGGGTCAGTGACAGGTGAGTTGCAGAGTGGTTGGTAACATGGGTGTGGCTAGTGCAAGGGGTGGGGTCAGTGACAGGTAAAAGAAGGGGAACAGATGTAGTGGGTGGGGGTTAGAGATTAATGACATATAGTGAGGAGCCCCAAAATGTGTTTTTTACTGCACCCCCCTACTCTCTCTGATTTTGGGGGGGTGCTGTCAAATTTGGGGGAGCACTTTTAAAAGGGGGTTGGGAGTGCATTATGAAGGGCGATGGGGTGCACAGAATGACATGACTTCTGGGCAATTTTTGGGAGGCTACCCTTACTTTTTATTGCTCCCCTCCTCCTTTATGGGATGCACCCCGAAAGGATAGGGGCAACAGGGGGGATTTGGGGCAAACAGGTATGTGACAGTTCCATTACCAACCCCAAGGGGGGGCACCATACAATCCAACTGCAGTTATTGTATTGAAAGGTACAACAAGGAGCATGTCGTGGAATTTTTGCAGGTGGTGCTCACCAAGATTTTTCTGCCTCCCCTTCCCTCCGTGCGGCATGTTATAGGGACCCTTGGGATATTTCTATTGGCAAGAGATGCTATAGAGATTCCCGCTATGATATCTGAGAGCACTAACATTTGTTAAATAAATAGGGGCATTGGAGCAGATGAATGAGGCAGGGAAAGGGTACATGTGGAAAGTAGTTGGATGGGTCATAGAGAATAATCATGGCATGCAAATAGGCAGCAGCACATGTTCTGGCAGTGTCTGTTGAGAGTTTGGTACGCTCTTCAATTTATTTGTCCTTCTAACGTTGGGTATGATCTACAGAGGGAAGGCACAGCATTACTGTTAGTCAGAACATGTATTTATGATTTAAAGAAGTGTGGTCTGTGTGTGCTGAGAGGGCTGTACAGAGTGGTAAGTGCCTGTACATCCGAGCAATGTGCATCCAACCGGCCACTTGAGACTGAACAGTGACAGAAGCACCTGGGTTACTGACGGAATGTAAATGGAGAGCACATAGGAAGGGTGTCTGTAGTCACTCAAGGGATTGAAACGTGTTGGTGCACTACCAAAGCTGGGGTACTCAGAGGGAATGTTTGAGGGGTAATGAGACGGTGCTATCCAGAGGTCAAAAAAGGTGTCAGAGCCACAGAGGTATGGGCATCCAGGTCCCACAGCGAGGGGTGGTCAAAAGTCCTTGCTAAAGATTTCTATCGAACCATGACCAAATGTTGTGCAGCCTGGCTCCCTCTGTAACTTTTCCCCAGTGTTTTTCTATCCTTCAGATGACTGGAGCAAGCTTCCCAAAGGATTTCTTGGCCTCTTACCCCAAAGGAGTGCCTGATATTTCTGGCCTAAGGATAATACTAAAGGGTGCGCTGCTGACGTTCTGAGAAAAACCTCGCTAACCATGCATATTTATGCACCAAACATGGCAAATCCTTACACCTGCAAAGCAGCATATCGCTCTTGTCAGCTTCGTGGTGGTGTAATTGTTTTTATTTGAGGAAAATATTCATCTGTGCTTCCTCTCTCATCTGAGGACAATGGAGCTGCATGTTCCTCTCTCACATGTCCATTCAAAGAGCCAGGTGACACTCACTCAATCACTCAGCAAACACGTATGCTTTGACACTTTCGTCTGGCTGTTTTCCTTCCAAACATTCCCCTTTCACCACAAATACAGGCCAGCATGTACCTCATTACTCATTCACTCAGTCATCGCAGTCCTCGACTCTGCAGGCCCTGCAAGACGAACATGAACAAGAGGTATCTGAGCAAGCAGAAGAAAAGCCTTGGTGTGCTCTTATGTTCGTAATGCTGCCCTCTAGTAACGCTACATGGCAACTGCAACAGAATGATGGGACTTAGAAGAGGGCTGTCCTATGCAAATAATGTCCTCCCATGCTTACTTTCTTCTGAGAAAGTCGCCGGCTTGCGCTATGATACAGCCTCCAACAAATGGTCTTCAGCCAAATTCAAAAGCAGCCTACCTATCTCAGGCTAAGGATTTTGCCACTCGAAAGCCGCAGATGGGGACGTCACCCTAATGTAGCAGGGTCCCAATTTGCCTGCAGTCATCCTCCATACAGAACCTGGGCGTTCGAGTGCGTTCGAGGGCTCGTAGGCTTCCTTCAAAGGAAGGAAGGAAGAAAGGGGCTGCTTAAAGCCCCAGTGCCAGCCCAGCCCAGCCCAGCCCAGCCCAGTGCCGTACTGTACTGTGCTGTGTCACCACAATCCCTTCACTTGCTTCAGTAGGCATGATTAAGACTTCCTGAAGCAAAGGTCTAACTGCTCTTCTCTGCCTCTTGAGAAAAACAATTTTTCTAGCTTCCTTTTGCACCTAATAAAGGGAGTTTCACTTGCCTCAAAATCTCCCCTTCATTTCATTAGCCAGAGCTCCTACTTCACCTTTATCCTAGCCAACATCACATGCATCAAAGACCTGATTGGAGGGATCGGCTCTCAGCAAAACGAAAAATCACCACCATCCAACCTATTTTACTATCAGTATAACACCCTCCTTGCATTCTTGTGCTCATATATACACCTGAGGCAACATTTGTGCTCTAAAGTACGCCGAATTTAAAGGACTAAGAATAAACACATTTATAAGGGAAGATAAGGCATTGTCCCTATTGCACCTACTTGAGAAAAAGGGAGGTTTGTGGAAGGTCAGACTCCTCAGGAAAAGATGTATAATTTTTGGGCGCATGTGCCAAAAGAGTGGCACTTTTCTCCTCTGTTTTTCCAAGTGAATAAAAAATTAGCAAATGAAAATTAAACCACAGATTGATAATTTACCCTCTCAGGTCACTTGGACCACATTGGCAGGACTTGAACCCTGGTCTTGAGAGAACCTGTGACACCAGAGGCAAGAGACTTACCGTTGAGCTACAGCTCCTTGGAGGATTGCACCACTGCAGTAGTAACTATGACCAACATACAGCACCTGGTGTCAGTGCTTGTGGCTTCCATTGCACATGAAACGGAAGACCATGTTATGGGGACGATTTGATAGGGTACTGACATGGAAACCAGTGTGGTCCAGGGGGTAAGTTCCTGCTTTCCATCCAGGTGACCAGGGTTCAAGTCCCGGGATCGGCACGAGGTGACTGTGGTGCAGCAGAGGTAAGTTCCAGATGGGTCTATGTGGCCAATTGGTAAGTATAAACTGTGTGTGGTGTGAGAGTGGAGTCATGCCTGCCAGGTGGTGAATTGCAAAGTGGTTGGTAAGTAACATGGGGGTGGCTAGTGCAAGGGGCGGGGTCAGTGACAGGTGAATTGCAGAGTGGTTGGTAAGTAACATGGGTGTAGCTAGTGCAAGGGGCGGGGTCGGGGTCAGTGACAGGTGAATTGCAGAGTGGTTGGTAAGTTAAATGGGTGTGGCTAGTGCATGGGTGTGGCTAGTGCAAGGGGCGGGGTCAGTGACAGGTGAATTGCAGAGTGGTTGGTAAGTAATATGGGTGTGGCTAGTGCAAGGGGTGGGGTCAGTGACAGGTGAATTGCAGAGTGGTTGGTAAGTTAAATGGGTGTGGCTAGTGCAAAGGGTGGGGTCAGTGACAGGTGAGTTGCAGAGTGGTTGGTAACATGGGTGTGGCTAGTGCAAGGGGTGGGGTCAGTGACAGGTAAAAGAAGGGGAACAGATGTGGTGGGGGTTAGAGATTAATGACATATAGTGAGGAGCCCCAAAATGTGTTTTTTACTGCACCCCCCTACTCTCTCTGATTTTGGGGGGGTGCTGTCAAATTTGGGGGAGCACTTTTAAAAGGGGGTTGGGAGTGCATTATGAAGGGCGATGGGGTGCACAGAATGACATGACTTCTGGGCAATTTTTGGGAGGCTACCCTTACTTTTTATTGCTCCCCTCCTCCTTTATGGGATGCACCCCGAAAGGATAGGGGCAACAGGGGGGATTTGGGGCAAACAGGTATGTGACAGTTCCATTACCAACCCCAAGGGGGGGCACCATACAATCCAACTGCAGTTATTGTATTGAAAGGTACAACAAGGAGCATGTCGTGGAATTTTTGCAGGTGGTGCTCACCAAGATTTTTCTGCCTCCCCTTCCCTCCGTGCGGCATGTTATAGGGACCCTTGGGATATTTCTATTGGCAAGAGATGCTATAGAGATTCCCGCTATGATATCTGAGAGCACTAACATTTGTTAAATAAATAGGGGCATTGGAGCAGATGAATGAGGCAGGGAAAGGGTACATGTGGAAAGTAGTTGGATGGGTCATAGAGAATAATCATGGCATGCAAATAGGCAGCAGCACATGTTCTGGCAGTGTCTGTTGAGAGTTTGGTACGCTCTTCAATTTATTTGTCCTTCTAACGTTGGGTATGATCTACAGAGGGAAGGCACAGCATTACTGTTAGTCAGAACATGTATTTATGATTTAAAGAAGTGTGGTCTGTGTGTGCTGAGAGGGCTGTACAGAGTGGTAAGTGCCTGTACATCCGAGCAATGTGCATCCAACCGGCCACTTGAGACTGAACAGTGACAGAAGCACCTGGGTTACTGACGGAATGTAAATGGAGAGCACATAGGAAGGGTGTCTGTAGTCACTCAAGGGATTGAAACGTGTTGGTGCACTACCAAAGCTGGGGTACTCAGAGGGAATGTTTGAGGGGTAATGAGACGGTGCTATCCAGAGGTCAAAAAAGGTGTCAGAGCCACAGAGGTATGGGCATCCAGGTCCCACAGCGAGGGGTGGTCAAAAGTCCTTGCTAAAGATTTCTATCGAACCATGACCAAATGTTGTGCAGCCTGGCTCCCTCTGTAACTTTTCCCCAGTGTTTTTCTATCCTTCAGATGACTGGAGCAAGCTTCCCAAAGGATTTCTTGGCCTCTTACCCCAAAGGAGTGCCTGATATTTCTGGCCTAAGGATAATACTAAAGGGTGCGCTGCTGACGTTCTGAGAAAAACCTCGCTAACCATGCATATTTATGCACCAAACATGGCAAATCCTTACACCTGCAAAGCAGCATATCGCTCTTGTCAGCTTCGTGGTGGTGTAATTGTTTTTATTTGAGGAAAATATTCATCTGTGCTTCCTCTCTCATCTGAGGACAATGGAGCTGCATGTTCCTCTCTCACATGTCCATTCAAAGAGCCAGGTGACACTCACTCAATCACTCAGCAAACACGTATGCTTTGACACTTTCGTCTGGCTGTTTTCCTTCCAAACATTCCCCTTTCACCACAAATACAGGCCAGCATGTACCTCATTACTCATTCACTCAGTCATCGCAGTCCTCGACTCTGCAGGCCCTGCAAGACGAACATGAACAAGAGGTATCTGAGCAAGCAGAAGAAAAGCCTTGGTGTGCTCTTATGTTCGTAATGCTGCCCTCTAGTAACGCTACATGGCAACTGCAACAGAATGATGGGACTTAGAAGAGGGCTGTCCTATGCAAATAATGTCCTCCCATGCTTACTTTCTTCTGAGAAAGTCGCCGGCTTGCGCTATGATACAGCCTCCAACAAATGGTCTTCAGCCAAATTCAAAAGCAGCCTACCTATCTCAGGCTAAGGATTTTGCCACTCGAAAGCCGCAGATGGGGACGTCACCCTAATGTAGCAGGGTCCCAATTTGCCTGCAGTCATCCTCCATACAGAACCTGGGCGTTCGAGTGCGTTCGAGGGCTCGTAGGCTTCCTTCAAAGGAAGGAAGGAAGAAAGGGGCTGCTTAAAGCCCCAGTGCCAGCCCAGCCCAGCCCAGCCCAGCCCAGCCCAGCCCAGCCCAGTGCCGTACTGTACTGTGCTGTGTCACCACAATCCCTTCACTTGCTTCAGTAGGCATGATTAAGACTTCCTGAAGCAAAGGTCTAACTGCTCTTCTCTGCCTCTTGAGAAAAACAATTTTTCTAGCTTCCTTTTGCACCTAATAAAGGGAGTTTCACTTGCCTCAAAATCTCCCCTTCATTTCATTAGCCAGAGCTCCTACTTCACCTTTATCCTAGCCAACATCACATGCATCAAAGACCTGATTGGAGGGATCGGCTCTCAGCAAAACGAAAAATCACCACCATCCAACCTATTTTACTATCAGTATAACACCCTCCTTGCATTCTTGTGCTCATATATACACCTGAGGCAACATTTGTGCTCTAAAGTACGCCGAATTTAAAGGACTAAGAATAAACACATTTATAAGGGAAGATAAGGCATTGTCCCTATTGCACCTACTTGAGAAAAAGGGAGGTTTGTGGAAGGTCAGACTCCTCAGGAAAAGATGTATAATTTTTGGGCGCATGTGCCAAAAGAGTGGCACTTTTCTCCTCTGTTTTTCCAAGTGAATAAAAAATTAGCAAATGAAAATTAAACCACAGATTGATAATTTACCCTCTCAGGTCACTTGGACCACATTGGCAGGACTTGAACCCTGGTCTTGAGAGAACCTGTGACACCAGAGGCAAGAGACTTACCGTTGAGCTACAGCTCCTTGGAGGATTAAACCACTGCAGTAGTAACTATGACCAACATACAGCACCTGGTGTCAGTGCTTGTGGCTTCCATTGCACATGAAACGGAAGACCATGTTATGGGGACGATTTGATAGGGTACTGACATGGAAACCAGTGTGGTCCAGGGGGTAAGTTCCTGCCTTCCATCCAGGTGACCTGGGTTCAAGTCCCGGGATCGGCACGAGGTGACTGTGGTGCAGCAGAGGTAAGTTCCAGATGGGTCTATGTGGCCAATTGGTAAGTATAAACTGTGTGTAGTGTGAGAGTGGAGTCATGCCTGCCAGGTGGTGAATTGCAAAGTGGTTGGTAAGTAACATGGGGGTGGCTAGTGCAAGGGGCGGGGTCAGTGACAGGTGAATTGCAGAGTGGTTGGTAAGTAACATGGGTGTAGCTAGTGCAAGGGGCGGGGTCGGGGTCAGTGACAGGTGAATTGCAGAGTGGTTGGTAAGTTAAATGGGTGTGGCTAGTGCAAGGGGCGGGGTCAGTGACAGGTGAATTGCAGAGTGGTTGGTAAGTAACATGGGTGTGGCTAGTGCAAGGGGTGGGGTCAGTGACAGGTGAATTGCAGAGTGGTTGGTAAGTTAAATGGGTGTGGCTAGTGCAAAGGGTGGGGTCAGTGACAGGTGAGTTGCAGAGTGGTTGGTAACATGGGTGTGGCTAGTGCAAGGGGTGGGGTCAGTGACAGGTAAAAGAAGGGGAACAGATGTAGTGGGTGGGGGTTAGAGATTAATGACATATAGTGAGGAGCCCCAAAATGTGTTTTTTACTGCACCCCCCTACTCTCTCTGATTTTGGGGGGGTGCTGTCAAATTTGGGGGAGCACTTTTAAAAGGGGGTTGGGAGTGCATTATGAAGGGCGATGGGGTGCACAGAATGACATGACTTCTGGGCAATTTTTGGGAGGCTACCCTTACTTTTTATTGCTCCCCTCCTCCTTTATGGGATGCACCCCGAAAGGATAGGGGCAACAGGGGGGATTTGGGGCAAACAGGTATGTGACAGTTCCATTACCAACCCCAAGGGGGGGCACCATACAATCCAACTGCAGTTATTGTATTGAAAGGTACAACAAGGAGCATGTCGTGGAATTTTTGCAGGTGGTGCTCACCAAGATTTTTCTGCCTCCCCTTCCCTCCGTGCGGCATGTTATAGGGACCCTTGGGATATTTCTATTGGCAAGAGATGCTATAGAGATTCCCGCTATGATATCTGAGAGCACTAACATTTGTTAAATAAATAGGGGCATTGGAGCAGATGAATGAGGCAGGGAAAGGGTACATGTGGAAAGTAGTTGGATGGGTCATAGAGAATAATCATGGCATGCAAATAGGCAGCAGCACATGTTCTGGCAGTGTCTGTTGAGAGTTTGGTACGCTCTTCAATTTATTTGTCCTTCTAACGTTGGGTATGATCTACAGAGGGAAGGCACAGCATTACTGTTAGTCAGAACATGTATTTATGATTTAAAGAAGTGTGGTCTGTGTGTGCTGAGAGGGCTGTACAGAGTGGTAAGTGCCTGTACATCCGAGCAATGTGCATCCAACCGGCCACTTGAGACTGAACAGTGACAGAAGCACCTGGGTTACTGACGGAATGTAAATGGAGAGCACATAGGAAGGGTGTCTGTAGTCACTCAAGGGATTGAAACGTGTTGGTGCACTACCAAAGCTGGGGTACTCAGAGGGAATGTTTGAGGGGTAATGAGACGGTGCTATCCAGAGGTCAAAAAAGGTGTCAGAGCCACAGAGGTATGGGCATCCAGGTCCCACAGCGAGGGGTGGTCAAAAGTCCTTGCTAAAGATTTCTATCGAACCATGACCAAATGTTGTGCAGCCTGGCTCCCTCTGTAACTTTTCCCCAGTGTTTTTCTATCCTTCAGATGACTGGAGCAAGCTTCCCAAAGGATTTCTTGGCCTCTTACCCCAAAGGAGTGCCTGATATTTCTGGCCTAAGGATAATACTAAAGGGTGCGCTGCTGACGTTCTGAGAAAAACCTCGCTAACCATGCATATTTATGCACCAAACATGGCAAATCCTTACACCTGCAAAGCAGCATATCGCTCTTGTCAGCTTCGTGGTGGTGTAATTGTTTTTATTTGAGGAAAATATTCATCTGTGCTTCCTCTCTCATCTGAGGACAATGGAGCTGCATGTTCCTCTCTCACATGTCCATTCAAAGAGCCAGGTGACACTCACTCAATCACTCAGCAAACACGTATGCTTTGACACTTTCGTCTGGCTGTTTTCCTTCCAAACATTCCCCTTTCACCACAAATACAGGCCAGCATGTACCTCATTACTCATTCACTCAGTCATCGCAGTCCTCGACTCTGCAGGCCCTGCAAGACGAACATGAACAAGAGGTATCTGAGCAAGCAGAAGAAAAGCCTTGGTGTGCTCTTATGTTCGTAATGCTGCCCTCTAGTAACGCTACATGGCAACTGCAACAGAATGATGGGACTTAGAAGAGGGCTGTCCTATGCAAATAATGTCCTCCCATGCTTACTTTCTTCTGAGAAAGTCGCCGGCTTGCGCTATGATACAGCCTCCAACAAATGGTCTTCAGCCAAATTCAAAAGCAGCCTACCTATCTCAGGCTAAGGATTTTGCCACTCGAAAGCCGCAGATGGGGACGTCACCCTAATGTAGCAGGGTCCCAATTTGCCTGCAGTCATCCTCCATACAGAACCTGGGCGTTCGAGTGCGTTCGAGGGCTCGTAGGCTTCCTTCAAAGGAAGGAAGGAAGAAAGGGGCTGCTTAAAGCCCCAGTGCCAGCCCAGCCCAGCCCAGCCCAGCCCAGCCCAGCCCAGTGCCGTACTGTACTGTGCTGTGTCACCACAATCCCTTCACTTGCTTCAGTAGGCATGATTAAGACTTCCTGAAGCAAAGGTCTAACTGCTCTTCTCTGCCTCTTGAGAAAAACAATTTTTCTAGCTTCCTTTTGCACCTAATAAAGGGAGTTTCACTTGCCTCAAAATCTCCCCTTCATTTCATTAGCCAGAGCTCCTACTTCACCTTTATCCTAGCCAACATCACATGCATCAAAGACCTGATTGGAGGGATCGGCTCTCAGCAAAACGAAAAATCACCACCATCCAACCTATTTTACTATCAGTATAACACCCTCCTTGCATTCTTGTGCTCATATATACACCTGAGGCAACATTTGTGCTCTAAAGTACGCCGAATTTAAAGGACTAAGAATAAACACATTTATAAGGGAAGATAAGGCATTGTCCCTATTGCACCTACTTGAGAAAAAGGGAGGTTTGTGGAAGGTCAGACTCCTCAGGAAAAGATGTATAATTTTTGGGCGCATGTGCCAAAAGAGTGGCACTTTTCTCCTCTGTTTTTCCAAGTGAATAAAAAATTAGCAAATGAAAATTAAACCACAGATTGATAATTTACCCTCTCAGGTCACTTGGACCACATTGGCAGGACTTGAACCCTGGTCTTGAGAGAACCTGTGACACCAGAGGCAAGAGACTTACCGTTGAGCTACAGCTCCTTGGAGGATTAAACCACTGCAGTAGTAACTATGACCAACATACAGCACCTGGTGTCAGTGCTTGTGGCTTCCATTGCACATGAAACGGAAGACCATGTTATGGGGACGATTTGATAGGGTACTGACATGGAAACCAGTGTGGTCCAGGGGGTAAGTTCCTGCCTTCCATCCAGGTGACCTGGGTTCAAGTCCCGGGATCGGCACGAGGTGACTGTGGTGCAGCAGAGGTAAGTTCCAGATGGGTCTATGTGGCCAATTGGTAAGTATAAACTGTGTGTAGTGTGAGAGTGGAGTCATGCCTGCCAGGTGGTGAATTGCAAAGTGGTTGGTAAGTAACATGGGGGTGGCTAGTGCAAGGGGCGGGGTCAGTGACAGGTGAATTGCAGAGTGGTTGGTAAGTAACATGGGTGTAGCTAGTGCAAGGGGCGGGGTCGGGGTCAGTGACAGGTGAATTGCAGAGTGGTTGGTAAGTTAAATGGGTGTGGCTAGTGCAAGGGGCGGGGTCAGTGACAGGTGAATTGCAGAGTGGTTGGTAAGTAACATGGGTGTGGCTAGTGCAAGGGGTGGGGTCAGTGACAGGTGAATTGCAGAGTGGTTGGTAAGTTAAATGGGTGTGGCTAGTGCAAAGGGTGGGGTCAGTGACAGGTGAGTTGCAGAGTGGTTGGTAACATGGGTGTGGCTAGTGCAAGGGGTGGGGTCAGTGACAGGTAAAAGAAGGGGAACAGATGTAGTGGGTGGGGGTTAGAGATTAATGACATATAGTGAGGAGCCCCAAAATGTGTTTTTTACTGCACCCCCCTACTCTCTCTGATTTTGGGGGGGTGCTGTCAAATTTGGGGGAGCACTTTTAAAAGGGGGTTGGGAGTGCATTATGAAGGGCGATGGGGTGCACAGAATGACATGACTTCTGGGCAATTTTTGGGAGGCTACCCTTACTTTTTATTGCTCCCCTCCTCCTTTATGGGATGCACCCCGAAAGGATAGGGGCAACAGGGGGGATTTGGGGCAAACAGGTATGTGACAGTTCCATTACCAACCCCAAGGGGGGGCACCATACAATCCAACTGCAGTTATTGTATTGAAAGGTACAACAAGGAGCATGTCGTGGAATTTTTGCAGGTGGTGCTCACCAAGATTTTTCTGCCTCCCCTTCCCTCCGTGCGGCATGTTATAGGGACCCTTGGGATATTTCTATTGGCAAGAGATGCTATAGAGATTCCCGCTATGATATCTGAGAGCACTAACATTTGTTAAATAAATAGGGGCATTGGAGCAGATGAATGAGGCAGGGAAAGGGTACATGTGGAAAGTAGTTGGATGGGTCATAGAGAATAATCATGGCATGCAAATAGGCAGCAGCACATGTTCTGGCAGTGTCTGTTGAGAGTTTGGTACGCTCTTCAATTTATTTGTCCTTCTAACGTTGGGTATGATCTACAGAGGGAAGGCACAGCATTACTGTTAGTCAGAACATGTATTTATGATTTAAAGAAGTGTGGTCTGTGTGTGCTGAGAGGGCTGTACAGAGTGGTAAGTGCCTGTACATCCGAGCAATGTGCATCCAACCGGCCACTTGAGACTGAACAGTGACAGAAGCACCTGGGTTACTGACGGAATGTAAATGGAGAGCACATAGGAAGGGTGTCTGTAGTCACTCAAGGGATTGAAACGTGTTGGTGCACTACCAAAGCTGGGGTACTCAGAGGGAATGTTTTAGGGGTAATGAGACGGTGCTATCCAGAGGTCAAAAAAGGTGTCAGAGCCACAGAGGTATGGGCATCCAGGTCCCACAGCGAGGGGTGGTCAAAAGTCCTTGCTAAAGATTTCTATCGAACCATGACCAAATGTTGTGCAGCCTGGCTCCCTCTGTAACTTTTCCCCAGTGTTTTTCTATCCTTCAGATGACTGGAGCAAGCTTCCCAAAGGATTTCTTGGCCTCATACCCCAAAGGAGTGCCTGATATTTCTGGCCTAAGGATAATACTAAAGGGTGCGCTGCTGACGTTCTGAGAAAAACCTCGCTAACCATGCATATTTATGCACCAAACATGGCAAATCCTTACACCTGCAAAGCAGCATATCGCTCTTGTCAGCTTCGTGGTGGTGTAAGTGTTTTTATTTGAGGAAAATATTCATCTGTGCTTCCTCTCTCATCTGAGGACAATGGAGCTGCATGTTCTTCTCTCACATGTCCATTCAAAGAGCCAGGTGACACTCACTCAATCACTCAGCAAACACGTATGCTTTGACACTTTCGTCTGGCTGTTTTCCTTCCAAACATTCCCCTTTCACCACAAATACAGGCCAGCATGTACCTCATTACTCATTCACTCAGTCATCGCAGTCCTCGACTCTGCAGGCCCTGCAAGACGAACATGAACAAGAGGTATGGGCATCCAGGCCCCACAGCGAGGGGTGGTCAAAAGTCCTTGCTAAAGATTTCTATCGAACCATGACCAAATGTTGTGCAGCCTGGCTCCCTCTGTAACTTTTCCCCAGTGTATTTCTATCCTTCAGATGACTGGAGCAAGCTTCCCAAAGGATTTCTTGGCCTCTTACCCCAAAGGAGTGCCTGATATTTCTGGCCTAAGGATAATACTAAAGGGTGCGCTGCTGACGTTCTGAGAAAAACCTCGCTAACCATGCATATTTATGCACCAAACATGGCAAATCCTTACACCTGCAAAGCAGCATATCGCTCTTGTCAGCTTCGTGGTGGTGTAATTGTTTTTATTTGAGGAAAATATTCATCTGTGCTTCCTCTCTCATCTGAGGACAATGGAGCTGCATGTTCCTCTCTCACATGTCCATTCAAAGAGCCAGGTGACACTCACTCAATCACTCAGCAAACACGTATGCTTTGACACTTTCGTCTGGCTGTTTTCCTTCCAAACATTCGCCTTTCACCACAAATACAGGCCAGCATGTACCTCATTACTCATTCACTCAGTCATCGCAGTCCTCGACTCTGCAGGCCCTGCAAGACGAACATGAACAAGAGGTATCTGAGCAAGCAGAAGAAAAGCCTTGGTGTGCTCTTATGTTCGTAATGCTGCCCTCTAGTAACGCTACATGGCAACTGCAACAGAATGATGGGACTTAGAAGAGGGCTGTCCTATGCAAATAATGTCCTCCCATGCTTACTTTCTTCTGAGAAAGTCGCCGGCTTGCGCTATGATACAGCCTCCAACAAATGGTCTTCAGCCAAATTCAAAAGCAGCCTACCTATCTCAGGCTAAGGATTTTGCCACTCGAAAGCCGCAGATGGGGACGTCACCCTAATGTAGCAGGGTCCCAATTTGCCTGCAGTCATCCTCCATACAGAACCTGGGCGTTCGAGTGCGTTCGAGGGCTCGTAGGCTTCCTTCAAAGGAAGGAAGGAAGAAAGGGGCTGCTTAAAGCCCCAGTGCCAGCCCAGCCCAGCCCAGCCCAGCCCAGCCCAGCCCAGTGCCGTACTGTACTGTGCTGTGTCACCACAATCCCTTCACTTGCTTCAGTAGGCATGATTAAGACTTCCTGAAGCAAAGGTCTAACTGCTCTTCTCTGCCTCTTGAGAAAAACAATTTTTCTAGCTTCCTATTGCACCTAATAAAGGGAGTTTCACTTGCCTCAAAATCTCCCCTTCATTTCATTAGCCAGAGCTCCTACTTCACCTTTATCCTAGCCAACATCACATGCATCAAAGACCTGATTGGAGGGATCGGCTCTCAGCAAAACGAAAAATCACCACCATCCAACCTATTTTACTATCAGTATAACACCCTCCTTGCATTCTTGTGCTCATATATACACCTGAGGCAACATTTGTGCTCTAAAGTACGCCGAATTTAAAGGACTAAGAATAAACACATTTATAAGGGAAGATAAGGCATTGTCCCTATTGCACCTACTTGAGAAAAAGGGAGGTTTGTGGAAGGTCAGACTCCTCAGGAAAAGATGTATAATTTTTGGGCGCATGTGCCAAAAGAGTGGCACTTTTCTCCTCTGTTTTTCCAAGTGAATAAAAAATTAGCAAATGAAAATTAAACCACAGATTGATAATTTACCCTCTCAGGTCACTTGGACTGCATTGGCAGGACTTGAACCCTGGTCTTGAGAGAACCTGTGACACCAGAGGCACGAGACTTACCGTTGAGCTACAGCTCCTTGGAGGATTGAACCACTGCAGTAGTAACTATGACCAACATACAGCACCTGGTGTCAGTGCTTGTGGCTTCCATTGCACATGAAACGGAAGACCATGTTATGGGGACGATTTGATAGGGTACTGACATGGAAACCAGTGTGGTCCAGGGGGTAAGTTCCTGCCTTCCATCCAGGTGACCAGGGTTCAAGTCCCGGGATCGGCACGAGGTGACTGTGGTGCAGCAGAGGTAAGTTCCAGATGGGTCTATGTGGCCAATTGGTAAGTATAAACTGTGTGTGGTGTGAGAGTGGAGTCATGCCTGCCAGGTGGTGAATTGCAAAGTGGTTGGTAAGTAACATGGGGGTGGCTAGTGCAAGGGGCGGGGTCAGTGACAGGTGAATTGCAGAGTGGTTGGTAAGTAACATGGGTGTAGCTAGTGCAAGGGGCGGGGTCGGGGTCAGTGACAGGTGAATTGCAGAGTGGTTGGTAAGTTAAATGGGTGTGGCTAGTGCATGGGTGTGGCTAGTGCAAGGGGCAGGGTCAGTGACAGGTGAATTGCAGAGTGGTTGGTAAGTAACATGGGTGTGGCTAGTGCAAGGGGTGGGGTCAGTGACAGGTGAATTGCAGAGTGGTTGGAAAGTTAAATGGGTGTGGCTAGTGCAAAGGGCGGGGTCAGTGACAGGTGAGTTGCAGAGTGGTTGGTAACATGGGTGTGGCTAGTGCAAGGGGTGGGGTCAGTGACAGGTAAAAGAAGGGGAACAGATGTAGTGGGTGGGGGTTAGAGATTAATGACATATAGTGAGGAGCCCCAAAATGTGTTTTTTACTGCACCCCCCTACTCTCTCTGATTTTGGGGGGGTGCTGTCAAATTTGGGGGAGCACTTTTAAAAGGGGGTTGGGAGTGCATTATGAAGGGCGATGGGGTGCACAGAATGACATGACTTCTGGGCAATTTTTGGGAGGCTACCCTTACTTTTTATTGCTCCCCTCCTCCTTTATGGGATGCACCCCGAAAGGATAGGGGCAACAGGGGGGATTTGGGGCAAACAGGTATGTGACAGTTCCATTACCAACCCCAAGGGGGGGCACCATACAATCCAACTGCAGTTATTGTATTGAAAGGTACAACAAGGAGCATGTCGTGGAATTTTTGCAGGTGGTGCTCACCAAGATTTTTCTGCCTCCCCTTCCCTCCGTGCGGCATGTTATAGGGACCCTTGGGATATTTCTATTGGCAAGAGATGCTATAGAGATTCCCGCTATGATATCTGAGAGCACTAACATTTGTTAAATAAATAGGGGCATTGGAGCAGATGAATGAGGCAGGGAAAGGGTACATGTGGAAAGTAGTTGGATGGGTCATAGAGAATAATCATGGCATGCAAATAGGCAGCAGCACATGTTCTGGCAGTGTCTGTTGAGAGTTTGGTACGCTCTTCAATTTATTTGTCCTTCTAACGTTGGGTATGATCTACAGAGGGAAGGCACAGCATTACTGTTAGTCAGAACATGTATTTATGATTTAAAGAAGTGTGGTCTGTGTGTGCTGAGAGGGCTGTACAGAGTGGTAAGTGCCTGTACATCCGAGCAATGTGCATCCAACCGGCCACTTGAGACTGAACAGTGACAGAAGCACCTGGGTTACTGACGGAATGTAAATGGAGAGCACATAGGAAGGGTGTCTGTAGTCACTCAAGGGATTGAAACGTGTTGGTGCACTACCAAAGCTGGGGTACTCAGAGGGAATGTTTGAGGGGTAATGAGACGGTGCTATCCAGAGGTCAAAAAAGGTGTCAGAGCCACAGAGGTATGGGCATCCAGGTCCCACAGCGAGGGGTGGTCAAAAGTCCTTGCTAAAGATTTCTATCGAACCATGACCAAATGTTGTGCAGCCTGGCTCCCTCTGTAACTTTTCCCCAGTGTTTTTCTATCCTTCAGATGACTGGAGCAAGCTTCCCAAAGGATTTCTTGGCCTCTTACCCCAAAGGAGTGCCTGATATTTCTGGCCTAAGGATAATACTAAAGGGTGCGCTGCTGACGTTCTGAGAAAAACCTCGCTAACCATGCATATTTATGCACCAAACATGGCAAATCCTTACACCTGCAAAGCAGCATATCGCTCTTGTCAGCTTCGTGGTGGTGTAATTGTTTTTATTTGAGGAAAATATTCATCTGTGCTTCCTCTCTCATCTGAGGACAATGGAGCTGCATGTTCCTCTCTCACATGTCCATTCAAAGAGCCCGGTGACACTCACTCAATCACTCAGCAAACACGTATGCTTTGACACTTTCGTCTGGCTGTTTTCCTTCCAAACATTCCCCTTTCACCACAAATACAGGCCAGCATGTACCTCATTACTCATTCACTCAGTCATCGCAGTCCTCGACTCTGCAGGCCCTGCAAGACGAACATGAACAAGAGGTATCTGAGCAAGCAGAAGAAAAGCCTTGGTGTGCTCTTATGTTCGTAATGCTGCCCTCTAGTAACGCTACATGGCAACTGCAACAGAATGATGGGACTTAGAAGAGGGCTGTCCTATGCAAATAATGTCCTCCCATGCTTACTTTCTTCTGAGAAAGTCGCCGGCTTGCGCTATGATACAGCCTCCAACAAATGGTCTTCAGCCAAATTCAAAAGCAGCCTACCTATCTCAGGCTAAGGATTTTGCCACTCGAAAGCCGCAGATGGGGACGTCACCCTAATGTAGCAGGGTCCCAATTTGCCTGCAGTCATCCTCCATACAGAACCTGGGCGTTCGAGTGCGTTCGAGGGCTCGTAGGCTTCCTTCAAAGGAAGGAAGGAAGAAAGGGGCTGCTTAAAGCCCCAGTGCCAGCCCAGCCCAGCCCAGCCCAGCCCAGCCCAGCCCAGCCCAGTGCCGTACTGTACTGTGCTGTGTCACCACAATCCCTTCACTTGCTTCAGTAGCCATGATTAAGACTTCCTGAAGCAAAGGTCTAACTGCTCTTCTCTGCCTCTTGAGAAAAACAATTTTTCTAGCTTCCTTTTGCACCTAATAAAGGGAGTTTCACTTGCCTCAAAATCTCCCCTTCATTTCATTAGCCAGAGCTCCTACTTCACCTTTATCCTAGCCAACATCACATGCATCAAAGACCTGATTGGAGGGATCGGCTCTCAGCAAAACGAAAAATCACCACCATCCAACCTATTTTACTATCAGTATAACACCCTCCTTGCATTCTTGTGCTCATATATACACCTGAGGCAACATTTGTGCTCTAAAGTACGCCGAATTTAAAGGACTAAGAATAAACACATTTATAAGGGAAGATAAGGCATTGTCCCTATTGCACCTACTTGAGAAAAAGGGAGGTTTGTGGAAGGTCAGACTCCTCAGGAAAAGATGTATAATTTTTGGGCGCATGTGCCAAAAGAGTGGCACTTTTCTCCTCTGTTTTTCCAAGTGAATAAAAAATTAGCAAATGAAAATTAAACCACAGATTGATAATTTACCCTCTCAGGTCACTTGGACCACATTGGCAGGACTTGAACCCTGGTCTTGAGAGAACCTGTGACACCAGAGGCAAGAGACTTACCGTTGAGCTACAGCTCCTTGGAGGATTGAACCACTGCAGTAGTAACTATGACCAACATACAGCACCTGGTGTCAGTGCTTGTGGCTTCCATTGCACATGAAACGGAAGACCATGTTATGGGGACGATTTGATAGGGTACTGACATGGAAACCAGTGTGGTCCAGGGGGTAAGTTCCTGCCTTCCATCCAGGTGACCAGGGTTCAAGTCCCGGGATCGGCACGAGGTGACTGTGGTGCAGCAGAGGTAAGTTCCAGATGGGTCTATGTGGCCAATTGGTAAGTATAAACTGTGTGTAGTGTGAGAGTGGAGTCATGCCTGCCAGGTGGTGAATTGCAAAGTGGTTGGTAAGTAACATGGGGGTGGCTAGTGCAAGGGGCGGGGTCAGTGACAGGTGAATTGCAGAGTGGTTGGTAAGTAACATGGGTGTAGCTAGTGCAAGGGGCGGGGTCGGGGTCAGTGACAGGTGAATTGCAGAGTGGTTGGTAAGTTAAATGGGTGTGGCTAGTGCATGGGGCGGGGTCAGTGACAGGTGAATTGCAGAGTGGTTGGTAAGTAACATGGGTGTGGCTAGTGCAAGGGGTGGGGTCAGTGACAGGTGAGTTGCAGAGTGGTTGGTAACATGGGTGTGTGCTAGTGCAAGGGGTGGGGTCAGTGACAGGTAAAAGAAGGGGAACAGATGTAGTGGGTGGGGGTTAGAGATTAATGACATATAGTGAGGAGCCCCAAAATGTGTTTTTTACTGCACCCCCCTACTCTCTCTGATTTTGGGGGGGTGCTGTCAAATTTGGGGGAGCACTTTTAAAAGGGGGTTGGGAGTGCATTATGAAGGGCGATGGGGTGCACAGAATGACATGACTTCTGGGCAATTTTTGGGAGGCTACCCTTACTTTTTATTGCTCCCCTCCTCCTTTATGGGATGCACCCCGAAAGGATAAGGGCAACAGGGGGGATTTGGGGCAAACAGGTATGTGACAGTTCCATTACCAACCCCAAGGGGGGGCACCATACAATCCAACTGCAGTTATTGTATTGAAAGGTACAACAAGGAGCATGTCGTGGAATTTTTGCAGGTGGTGCTCACCAAGATTTTTCTGCCTCCCCTTCCCTCCGTGCGGCATGTTATAGGGACCCTTGGGATATTTCTATTGGCAAGAGATGCTATAGAGATTCCCGCTATGATATCTGAGAGCACTAACATTTGTTAAATAAATAGGGGCATTGGAGCAGATGAATGAGGCAGGGAAAGGGTACATGTGGAAAGTAGTTGGATGGGTCATAGAGAATAATCATGGCATGCAAATAGGCAGCAGCACATGTTCTGGCAGTGTCTGTTGAGAGTTTGGTACGCTCTTCAATTTATTTGTCCTTCTAACGTTGGGTATGATCTACAGAGGGAAGGCACAGCATTACTGTTAGTCAGAACATGTATTTATGATTTAAAGAAGTGTGGTCTGTGTGTGCTGAGAGGGCTGTACAGAGTGGTAAGTGCCTGTACATCCGAGCAATGTGCATCCAACCGGCCACTTGAGACTGAACAGTGACAGAAGCACCTGGGTTACTGACGGAATGTAAATGGAGAGCACATAGGAAGGGTGTCTGTAGTCACTCAAGGGATTGAAACGTGTTGGTGCACTACCAAAGCTGGGGTACTCAGAGGGAATGTTTGAGGGGTAATGAGACGGTGCTATCCAGAGGTCAAAAAAGGTGTCAGAGCCACAGAGGTATGGGCATCCAGGTCCCACAGCGAGGGGTGGTCAAAAGTCCTTGCTAAAGATTTCTATCGAACCATGACCAAATGTTGTGCAGCCTGGCTCCCTCTGTAACTTTTCCCCAGTGTTTTTCTATCCTTCAGATGACTGGAGCAAGCTTCCCAAAGGATTTCTTGGCCTCATACCCCAAAGGAGTGCCTGATATTTCTGGCCTAAGGATAATACTAAAGGGTGCGCTGCTGACGTTCTGAGAAAAACCTCGCTAACCATGCATATTTATGCACCAAACATGGCTAATCCTTACATCTGCAAAGCAGCATATCGCTCTTGTCAGCTTCGTGGTGGTGTAAGTGTTTTTATTTGAGGAAAATATTCATCTGTGCTTCCTCTCTCATCTGAGGACAATGGAGCTGCATGTTCTTCTCTCACATGTCCATTCAAAGAGCCAGGTGACACTCACTCAATCACTCAGCAAACACGTATGCTTTGACACTTTCGTCTGGCTGTTTTCCTTCCAAACATTCCCCTTTCACCACAAATACAGGCCAGCATGTACCTCATTACTCATTCACTCAGTCATCGCAGTCCTCGACTCTGCAGGCCCTGCAAGACGAACATGAACAAGAGGTATGGGCATCCAGGTCCCACAGCGAGGGGTGGTCAAAAGTCCTTGCTAAAGATTTCTATCGAACCATGACCAAATGTTGTGCAGCCTGGCTCCCTCTGTAACTTTTCCCCAGTGTATTTCTATCCTTCAGATGACTGGAGCAAGCTTCCCAAAGGATTTCTTGGCCTCTTACCCCAAAGGAGTGCCTGATATTTCTGGCCTAAGGATAATACTAAAGGGTGCGCTGCTGACGTTCTGAGAAAAACCTCGCTAACCATGCATATTTATGCACCAAACATGGCAAATCCTTACACCTGCAAAGCAGCATATCGCTCTTGTCAGCTTCGTGGTGGTGTAATTGTTTTTATTTGAGGAAAATATTCATCTGTGCTTCCTCTCTCATCTGAGGACAATGGAGCTGCATGTTCCTCTCTCACATGTCCATTCAAAGAGCCAGGTGACACTCACTCAATCACTCAGCAAACACGTATGCTTTGACACTTTCGTCTGGCTGTTTTCCTTCCAAACATTCCCCTTTCACCACAAATACAGGCCAGCATGTACCTCATTACTCATTCACTCAGTCATCGCAGTCCTCGACTCTGCAGGCCCTGCAAGACGAACATGAACAAGAGGTATCTGAGCAAGCAGAAGAAAAGCCTTGGTGTGCTCTTATGTTCGTAATGCTGCCCTCTAGTAACGCTACATGGCAACTGCAACAGAATGATGGGACTTAGAAGAGGGCTGTCCTATGCAAATAATGTCCTCCCATGCTTACTTTCTTCTGAGAAAGTCGCCGGCTTGCGCTATGATACAGCCTCCAACAAATGGTCTTCAGCCAAATTCAAAAGCAGCCTACCTATCTCAGGCTAAGGATTTTGCCACTCGAAAGCCGCAGATGGGGACGTCACCCTAATGTAGCAGGGTCCCAATTTGCCTGCAGTCATCCTCCATACAGAACCTGGGCGTTCGAGTGCGTTCGAGGGCTCGTAGGCTTCCTTCAAAGGAAGGAAGGAAGAAAGGGGCTGCTTAAAGCCCCAGTGCCAGCCCAGCCCAGCCCAGCCCAGCCCAGTGCCGTACTGTACTGTGCTGTGTCACCACAATCCCTTCACTTGCTTCAGTAGGCATGATTAAGACTTCCTGAAGCAAAGGTCTAACTGCTCTTCTCTGCCTCTTGAGAAAAACAATTTTTCTAGCTTCCTATTGCACCTAATAAAGGGAGTTTCACTTGCCTCAAAATCTCCCCTTCATTTCATTAGCCAGAGCTCCTACTTCACCTTTATCCTAGCCAACATCACATGCATCAAAGACCTGATTGGAGGGATCGGCTCTCAGCAAAACGAAAAATCACCACCATCCAACCTATTTTACTATCAGTATAACACCCTCCTTGCATTCTTGTGCTCATATATACACCTGAGGCAACATTTGTGCTCTAAAGTACGCCGAATTTAAAGGACTAAGAATAAACACATTTATAAGGGAAGATAAGGCATTGTCCCTATTGCACCTACTTGAGAAAAAGGGAGGTTTGTGGAAGGTCAGACTCCTCAGGAAAAGATGTATAATTTTTGGGCGCATGTGCCAAAAGAGTGGCACTTTTCTCCTCTGTTTTTCCAAGTGAATAAAAAATTAGCAAATGAAAATTATACTACAGATTGAAAATTTACCCTCTCAGGTCACTTGGACCGCATTGGCAGGACTCGAACCCTGGTCTTGAGAGAACCTGTGACACCAGAGGCACGAGACTTACCGTTGAGCTACAGCTCCTTGGAGGATTGAAGCACTGCAGCGGTAACTATGACCAACATACAGCACCTGGTGTCAGTGCTTGTGGCTTCCATTGCACATGAAACGGAAGACCATGTTATGGGGACGATTTGATAGGGTACTGACATGGAAACCAGTGTGGTCCAGGGGGTAAGTTCCTGCCTTCCATCCAGGTGACCAGGGTTCAAGTCCCGGGATCGGCACGAGGTGACTGTGGTGCAGCAGAGGTAGGTTCCAGATGGGTCTATGTGGCCAATTGGTAAGTATAAACTGTGTGTGTGTGTGTGTGTGTGTGTGTGTGGTGTGAGAGTGGAATCATGCCTGCCAGATGGTGAATTGCAAAGTGGTTGGTAAGTAACATGGGGGTGGCTAGTGCAAGGGGTGGGGTCAGTGACAGGTGAATTGCAGAGTGGTTGGTAAGTAACATGGGTGTAGCTAGTGCAAGGGGCCGGGGTCGGGGTCAGTGACAGGTGAATTGCAGAGTGGTTGGTAAGTTAAATGGGTGTGGCTAGTGCATGGGTGTGGCTAGTGCAAGGGGCGGCGTCAGTGACAGGTGAATTGCAGAGTGGTTGGTAAGTTAAATGGGTGTGGCTAGTGCAAGGGGCGGGGTCAGTGACAGGTGAATTGCAGAGTGGTTGGTAAGTAACATGGGTGTGGCAAGTGCAAGGGGCGGGGTCAGTGACAGGTGAGTTGCCGAGTGGTTGGTAAGTAACATGGGTGTGGCTAGTGCAAGGGGCGGGGTCAGTGACAGGTGAATTGCCGAGTGGTTGGTAAGTTAAATGGGTGTGGCTAGTGCAAGGGGCGGGGTTAGTGACAGGTGAGTTGCAGAGTGGTTGGTAAGTAACATGGGTGTGGCTAGTGCAAGGGGCTGGGTCAGTGACAGGTGAATTGCAGAGTGGTTGGTAAGTAACATAGGTGTGGCTTGTGCAAGGGGCGGGGTCAGTGACAGGTGAATTGCAGAGTGGTTGGTAAGTTAAATGGGTGTGGCTAGTGCAAAGGGTGGGGTCAGTGACAGGTGAATTGCAGAGTGGTTGGTAAGTTAAATGGGTGTGGCTAGTGCAAGGGGCGGGGTCAGTGACAGGTGAGTTGCAGAGTGGTTGGTAACATGGGTGTGGCTAGTGCAAGGGGCGGGGTCAGTGACAGGTGAATTGCAGAGTGGTTGGTAAGTTAAATGGGTGTGGCTAGTGCAAGGGGCGGGGTCAGTGACAGGTGAATTGCAGAGTGGTTGGTAAGTTAAATGGGTGTGGCTAGTGCAAAGGGCGGGGCAGTGACAGGTGAATTGCAGAGTGGTTGGTAAGTTAAATGGGTGTGGCTAGTGCATGGGTGTGGCTAGTGCAAGGGGCAGGGTCAGTGACAGGTGAGTTGCAGAGTGGTTGGTAACATGGGTGTGGCTAGTGCAAGGGGTGGGGTCAGTGACAGGTAAAAGAAGGGGAACAGATGTAGTGGGTGGGGGTTAGAGATTAATGACATATAGTGAGGAGCCCCAAAATGTGTTTTTTACTGCACCCCCCTACTCTCTGATTTTGGGGGGATGCTGTCAAATTTGAGGGAGCACTTTTAAAAGGGGGTTGGGAGTGCATTATGAAGGGTGATGGGGTGCACAGAATGACATGACTTCTGGGCAATTTTTGGGAGGCTACCCTTACTTTTTATTGCTCCCCTCCTCCTTTATGGGATGCACCCCGAAAGGATAGGGGCAACAGGGGGGATTTGGGGCAAACAGGTATGTGACAGTTCCATTACCAACCCCAAGGGGGGGGCACCATACAATCCAACTGCAGTTATTGTATTGAAAGGTACAACAAGGAGCATGTCGTGGAATTTTTGCAGGTGGTGCTCACCAAGATTTTTCTGCCTCCCCTTCCCTCCGTGCGGCATGTTATAGGGACCCTTGGGATATTTCTATTGGCAAGAGATGCTATAGAGATTCCCGCTATGATATCTGAGAGCACTAACATTTGTTAAATAAATAGGGGCATTGGAGCAGATGAATGAGGCAGGGAAAGGGTACATGTGGAAAGTAGTTGGATGGGTCATAGAGAATAATCATGGCATGCAAATAGGCAGCAGCACATGTTCTGGCAGTGTCTGTTGAGAGTTTGGTACGCTCTTCAATTTATTTGTCCTTCTTACGTTGGGTATGATCTACAGAGGGAAGGCACAGCATTACTGTTAGTCAGAACATGTATTTATGATTTAAAGAAGTGTGGTCTGTGTGTGCTGAGAGGGCTGTACAGAGTGGTAAGTGCCTGTACATCCGAGCAATGTGCATCCAACCGGCCACTTGAGACTGAACAGTGACAGAAGCACCTGGGTTACTGACGGAATGTAAATGGAGAGCACATAGGAAGGGTGTCTGTAGTCACTCAAGGGATTGAAACGTGTTGGTGCACTACCAAAGCTGGGGTACTCAGAGGGAATGTTTGAGGGGTAATGAGACGGTGCTATCCAGAGGTCAAAAAAGGTGTCAGAGCCACAGAGGTATGGGCATCCAGGTCCCACAGCGAGGGGTGGTCAAAAGTCCTTGCTAAAGATTTCTATCGAACCATGACCAAATGTTGTGCAGCCTGGCTCCCTCTGTAACTTTTCCCCAGTGTTTTTCTATCCTTCAGATGACTGGAGCAAGCTTCCCAAAGGATTTCTTGGCCTCATACCCCAAAGGAGTGCCTGATATTTCTGGCCTAAGGATAATACTAAAGGGTGCGCTGCTGACGTTCTGAGAAAAACCTCGCTAACCATGCATATTTATGCACCAAACATGGCAAATCCTTACACCTGCAAAGCAGCATATCGCTCTTGTCAGCTTCGTGGTGGTGTAAGTGTTTTTATTTGAGGAAAATATTCATCTGTGCTTCCTCTCTCATCTGAGGACAATGGAGCTGCATGTTCTTCTCTCACATGTCCATTCAAAGAGCCAGGTGACACTCACTCAATCACTCAGCAAACACGTATGCTTTGACACTTTCGTCTGGCTGTTTTCCTTCCAAACATTCCCCTTTCACCACAAATACAGGCCAGCATGTACCTCATTACTCATTCACTCAGTCATCGCAGTCCTTGACTCTGCAGGCCCTGCAAGACGAACATGAACAAGAGGTATGGGCATCCAGGTCCCACAGCGAGGGGTGGTCAAAAGTCCTTGCTAAAGATTTCTATCGAACCATGACCAAATGTTGTGCAGCCTGGCTCCCTCTGTAACTTTTCCCCAGTGTATTTCTATCCTTCAGATGACTGGAGCAAGCTTCCCAAAGGATTTCTTGGCCTCTTACCCCAAAGGAGTGCCTGATATTTCTGGCCTAAGGATAATACTAAAGGGTGCGCTGCTGACGTTCTGAGAAAAACCTCGCTAACCATGCATATTTATGCACCAAACATGGCAAATCCTTACACCTGCAAAGCAGCATATCGCTCTTGTCAGCTTCGTGGTGGTGTAATTGTTTTTATTTGAGGAAAATATTCATCTGTGCTTCCTCTCTCATCTGAGGACAATGGAGCTGCATGTTCCTCTCTCACATGTCCATTCAAAGAGCCAGGTGACACTCACTCAATCACTCAGCAAACACGTATGCTTTGACACTTTCGTCTGGCTGTTTTCCTTCCAAACATTCCCCTTTCACCACAAATACAGGCCAGCATGTACCTCATTACTCATTCACTCAGTCATCGCAGTCCTCGACTCTGCAGGCCCTGCACGACGAACATGAACAAGAGGTATCTGAGCAAGCAGAAGAAAAGCCTTGGTGTGCTCTTATGTTCGTAATGCTGCCCTCTAGTAACGCTACATGGCAACTGCAACAGAATGATGGGACTTAGAAGAGGGCTGTCCTATGCAAATAATGTCCTCCCATGCTGACTTTCTTCTGAGAAAGTCGCCGGCTTGCGCTGTGATACAGCCTCCAACAAATGGTCTTCAGCCAAATTCAAAAGCAGCCTACCTATCTCAGGCTAAGGATTTTGCCACTCGAAGGCCGCAGATGGGGACGTCACCCTAATGTAGCAGGGTCCCAATTTGCCTGCAGTCATCCTCTATACAGAACCTGGGCGTTCGAGGGCGTTGGAGGGCTCGTAGGCTTCCTTCAAAGGAAGGAAGGAAGGAAGGGGCTGCTTAAAGCCCCAGTGCCAGCCCAGCCCAGCCCAGCCCAGCCCAGCCCAGCGCCGTACTGTACTGTGCTGTGTCACCACAATCCCTTCACTTGCTTCAGTAGGCATGATTAAGACTTCCTGAAGCAAAGGTCTAACTGCTCTTCTCTGCCTCTTGAGAAAAACAATTTTTCTAGCATTCTATTGCACCTAATAAAGGGAGTTTCACTTGCCTCAAAATCTCCCCTTCATTTCATTAGCCAGAGCTCCTACTTCACCTTTATCCTAGCCAACATCACATGCATCAAAGACCTGATTGGAGGGATCGGCTCTCAGCAAAACGAAAAATCACCACCATCCAACCTATTTTACTATCAGTATAACACCCTCCTTGCATTCTTGTGCTCATATATACACCTGAGGCAACATTTGTGCTCTAAAGTACGCCGAATTTAAAGGACTAAGAATAAACACATTTATAAGGGAAGATAAGGCATTGTCCCTATTGCACCTACTTGAGAAAAAGGGAGGTTTGTGGAAGGTCAGACTCCTCAGGAAAAGATGTATAATTTTTGGGGGCATGTGCCAAAAGAGTGGCACTTTTCTCCTCTGTTTTTCCAAGTGAATAAAAAATTAGCAAATGAAAATTAAACCACAGATTGAAAATTTACCCTCTCAGGTCACTTGGACCGCATTGGCAGGACTAGAACCCTGGTCTTGAGAGAACCTGTGACACCAGAGGCACGAGACTTACCGTTGAGCTACAGCTCCTTGGAGATCTGCACCACTGCAGTAGTAACTATGACCAACATACAGCACCTGGTGTCAGTGCTTGTGGCTTCCAATGCACATGGAACGGAAGACCATGTTATGGGGACGATTTGATAGGGTACTGACATGGAAACCAGTGTGGTCCAGGGGGTAAGTTCCTGCCTTCCATCAAGGTGACCAGGGTTCAAGTCCCGGGATCGGCACAGGTGACTGTGGTGCAGCAGAGGTAAGTTCTAGATGGGTCTATGTGGCCAATTGGTAAGTATAAACTGTGTGTGTGTGTGTGTGTGTGTGTGTGGTGTGAGAGTAGAGTCATGCCTGCCAGATGGTGAATTGCAAAGTGGTTGGTAAGTAACATGGGGGTGGCTAGTGCAAGGGGCGGGGTCAGTGACAGGTGAATTGCAGAGTGGTTGGTAAGTAACATGGGTGTAGCTAGTGCAAGGGGCGGGGTCGGGGTCAGTGACAGGTGAGTTGCAGAGTGGTTGGTAAGTAACATGGGTGTGGCTAGTGCAAGTGGCGGGGTGAGTGACAGGTGAATTGCAGAGTGGTTGGTAACTAACATGGGTGTGGCTAGTGCATGGGTGTGGCTAATGCAAGGGGCGGGGTCAGTGACAGGTGAGTTGCAGAGTGGTTGGTAAGTAACATGGGTGTGGCTACTGCAAAGGGCGGGGTCAGTGACAGGTGAATTGCAGAGTGGTTGGTAAGTAACATGGGTGTGGCTAGTGCAAGGGGCGGGGTCAGTGACAGGTGAATTGCAGAGTGGTTGGTAAGTTAAATGGGTGTGGCTAGTGCAAAGGGCGGGGTCAGTGACAGGTGAATTGCAGAGTGGTTGGTAAGTAACATGGGTGTGGCTAGTGCAAGGGGCGGCGTCAGTGACAGGTGAATTGCAGAGTGGTTGGTAAGTTAAATGGGTGTGGCTAGTGCAAGGGGCGGGGTCAGTGACAGGTGAGTTGCAGAGTGGTTGGTAACATGGGTGTGGCTAGTGCAAGGGGCGGGGTCAGTGACAGGTGAATTGCAGAGTGGTTGGTAAGTTAAATGGGTGTGGCTAGTGCAAGGGGCAGGGTCAGTGACAGGTGAGTTGCAGAGTGGTTGGTAACATGGGTGTGGCTAGTGCAAGGGGCGGGGTCAGTGACAGGTGAATTGCAGAGTGGTTGGTAAGTTAAATGGGTGTGGCTAGTGCAAAGGGCGGGGTCAGTGACAGGTGAATTGCAGAGTGGTTGGTAAGTTAAATGGGTGTGGCTAGTGCAAAGGGCGGGGTCAGTGACAGGTGAATTGCAGAGTGGTTGGTAAGTTAAATGGGTGTGGCTAGTGCAAGGGGCGGGGTCAGTGACAGGTGAGTTGCAGAGTGGTTGGTAACATGGGTGTGGCTAGTGCAAGGGGCGGGGTCAGTGACAGGTGAATTGCAGAGTGGTTGGTAAGTTAAATGGGTGTGGCTAGTGCAAGGGGCAGGGTCAGTGACAGGTGAGTTGCAGAGTGGTTGGTAACATGGGTGTGGCTAGTGCAAGGGGTGGGGTCAGTGACAGGTAAAAGAAGGGGAACAGATGTAGTGGGTGGGGGTTAGAGATTAATGACATATAGTGAGGAGCCCCAAAATGTGTTTTTTACTGCACCCCCCTACTCTCTCTGATTTTGGGGGGGTGCTGTCAAATTTGGGGGAGCACTTTTAAAAGGGGGTTGGGAGTGCATTATGAAGGGCGATGGGGTGCACAGAATGACATGACTTCTGGGCAATTTTTGGGAGGCTACCCTTACTTTTTATTGCTCCCCTCCTCCTTTATGGGATGCACCCCGAAAGGATAGGGGCAAGAGGGGGGATTTGGGGCAAACAGGTATGTGACAGTTCCATTACCAACCCCAAGGGGGGGCACCATACAATCCAACTGCAGTTATTGTATTGAAAGGTACAACAAGGAGCATGTCGTGGAATTTTTGCAGGTGGTGCTCACCAAGATTTTTCTGCCTCCCCTTCCCTCCGTGCGGCATGTTTTAGGGACCCTTGGGATATTTCTATTGGCAAGAGATGCTATAGAGATTCCCGCTATGATATCTGAGAGCACTAACATTTGTTAAATAAATAGGGGCATTGGAGCAGATGAATGAGGCAGGGAAAGGGTACATGTGGAAAGTAGTTGGATGGGTCATAGAGAATAATCATGGCATGCAAATAGGCAGCAGCACATGTTCTGGCAGTGTCTGTTGAGAGTTTGGTACGCTCTTCAATTTATTTGTCCTTCTTACGTTGGGTATGATCTACAGAGGGAAGGCACAGCATTACTGTTAGTCAGAACATGTATTTATGATTTAAAGAAGTGTGGTCTGTGTGTGCTGAGAGGGCTGTACAGAGTGGTAAGTGCCTGTACATCCGAGCAATGTGCATCCAACCGGCCACTTGAGACTGAACAGTGACAGAAGCACCTGGGTTACTGACGGAATGTAAATGGAGAGCACATAGGAAGGGTGTCTGTAGTCACTCAAGGGATTGAAACGTGTTGGTGCACTACCAAAGCTGGGGTACTCAGAGGGAATGTTTGAGGGGTAATGAGACGGTGCTATCCAGAGGTCAAAAAAGGTGTCAGAGCCACAGCGGTATGGGCATCCAGGTCCCACAGCGAGGGGTGGTCAAAAGTCCTTGCTAAAGATTTCTATCGAACCATGACCAAATGTTGTGCAGCCTGGCTCCCTCTGTAACTTTTCCCCAGTGTTTTTCTATCCTTCAGATGACTGGAGCAAGCTTCCCAAAGGATTTCTTGGCCTCATACCCCAAAGGAGTGCCTGATATTTCTGGCCTAAGGATAATACTAAAGGGTGCGCTGCTGACGTTCTGAGAAAAACCTCGCTAACCATGCATATTTATGCACCAAACATGGCAAATCCTTACACCTGCAAAGCAGCATATCGCTCTTGTCAGCTTCGTGGTGGTGTAAGTGTTTTTATTTGAGGAAAATATTCATCTGTGCTTCCTCTCTCATCTGAGGACAATGGAGATGCATGTTCTTCTCTCACATGTCCATTCAAAGAGCCAGGTGACACTCACTCAATCACTCAGCAAACACGTATGCTTTGACACTTTCGTCTGGCTGTTTTCCTTCCAAACATTCCCCTTTCACCACAAATACAGGCCAGCATGTACCTCATTACTCATTCACTCAATCATCGCAGTCCTCGACTCTGCAGGCCCTGCAAGACGAACATGAACAAGAGGTATCTGAGCAAGCAGAAGAAAAGCCTTGGTGTGCTCTTATGTTCGTAATGCTGCCCTCTAGTAACGCTACATGGCAACTGCAACAGAATGATGGGACTTAGAAGAGGGCTGTCCTATGCAAATAATGTCCTCCCATGCTTACTTTCTTCTGAGAAAGTCGCCGGCTTGCGCTGTGATACAGCCTCCAACAAATGGTCTTCAGCCAAATTCAAAAGCAGCCTACCTATCTCAGGCTAAGGATTTTGCCACTCGAAGGCCGCAGATGGGGACGTCACCCTAATGTAGCAGGGTCCCAATTTGCCTGCAGTCATCCTCTATACAGAACCTGGGCGTTCGAGTGCGTTCGAGGGCTCGTAGGCTTCCTTCAAAGGAAGGAAGGAAGGGGCTGCTTAAAGCCCCAGTGCCAGCCCAGCCCAGCCCAGCCCAGCCCAGCCCAGTGCTGTACTGTGCTGTGTCAGCACAATCCCTTCACTTGCTTCAGTAGGCATGATTAAGACTTCCTGAAGCAAAGGTCTAACTGCTCTTCTCTGCCTCTTGAGAAAAACAATTTTTCTAGCTTCCTATTGCACCTAATAAAGGGAGTTTCACTTGCCTCAAAATCTCCCCTTCATTTCATTAGCCAGAGCTCCTACTTCACCTTTATCCTAGCCAACATCACATGCATCAAAGACCTGATTGGAGGGATCGGCTCTCAGCAAAACGAAAAATCACCACCATCCAACCTATTTTACTATCAGTATAACACCCTCCTTGCATTCTTGTGCTCATATATACACCTGAGGCAACATTTGTGCTCTAAAGTACGCCGAATTTAAAGGACTAAGAATAAACACATTTATACGGGAAGATAAGGCATTGTCCCTATTGCACCTACTTGAGAAAAAGGGAGGTTTGTGGAAGGTCAGACTCCTCAGGAAAAGATGTATAATTTTTGGGCGCATGTGCCAAAAGAGTGGCACTTTTCTCCTCTGTTTTTCCAAGTGAATAAAAAATTAGCAAATGAAAATTAAACCGCAGATTGAAAATGTACCCTCTCAGGTCACTTGGGCTGCATTGGCAGGACTTGAACCCTGGTCTTGAGAGAACCTGTGACACCAGAGGCACGAGACTTGCCGTTGAGCTACAGCTCCTTGAAGGTCGGAACCACTGCAGTAGTAACTATGACCAACATACAGCACCTGGTGTAAGTGCTTGTGGCTTCCATTGCACATGAAACGGAAGACCATGTTATGGGGACGATTTGATAGGGTACTGACATGGAAACCAGTGTGGTCCAGGGGGTAAGTTCCTACCTTCCATCCAGGTGACCAGGGTTCAAGTCCCGGGATCGGCACGAGGTGACTGTGGTGCAGCAGAGGTAAGTTCCAGATGGGTCTATGTGGCCAATTGGTAAGTATAAACTGTGTGTGTGTGGTGTGAGAGTGGAGTCATGCCTGCCAGCTGGTGAATTGCAAAGTGGTTGGTAAGTAACATGGGGGTGGCTAGTGCAAGGGGCGGGGTCAGTGACAGGTGAATTTGTTAGAAAGGGGTAGACGGACCGGGAGGGTCGGCCGGGGTCAGGAGGAGAGGTCTCCGGGGAGAGCCGTCTCCAGCGATCGTACAGACAAGTAACTTCCCCCCCACAGACAGATACCACACACGGATAAGGTTCAGGGCTCTTTATAAGCACTTCTTAGGGTACGGTTGAATGGTACAAGGAGGTCTGGACTCAGGGGTCCCCTCGATTCAAGTCTCTCAAAGCAGGGTAAGGGGTAGCGGGACAGTCTGTCTACCAGTCAGGTAGTTCGGGTGAGATGATGATTAGCTCACAATCCTCGAGCTTAGTTGGTACGGGCCGCGGCAGCGCCAGCAGGTCCCGGTGGAGATGGTCGGTACACTGTCCGCGGCAGCGCCAGCAGGTCCCAGTGGAGATGGTCGAGGTACGGTCCGCGGCAGCGCCAGCAGGTCCCAGTGGAGATGGTCGAGGTATGGTCCGCGGCAGCGCTAGCAGGTCCCGGTGAGGATGGACGTTACAACGGGCCGCGGCAGCGCCAGCAGGTCCCGACGAGGATGGATGTTGTAGAAGGCCGCGGCAGCGCAGGCAGGACGATGGTTCACAAGAGCGGGCTACGGCAGCGCCAGTAGTCCGTCAAGGCTGAGTTCTCTCGGTGTCTCTCGTCTCCAGGATACAACTGCCTTCCGGCTCCGGAGTTGCCCCAGTTATAGGGCAGCCGCCCTTTGATGTCCGGACCCTCGCACTTGGAGGTCGGAGGGCCCGGGATGAAGGTGTCCAGACACCCAGCAGGGGGTGGAACCAGTGCCTGGGGGAGCTGGAGGCGATCGGCACCTGGCGGGGGAAGAGCTCTTGACACTTCGTCCTCCCATTGGACCGGCTGGTCATGACCTTCGGGGTTTAATTGAGAAAGGACGGCTCCGATGCCGTGGTCGGAGGCGTCGGTCTGTACCACGAATTCCCAACTGTAATCGGGGGCCTGGAGCACAGGGGCGGTGCACAGGGCGGCCTTCAGCTTCTCGAAGGCCGCTTGACAATCGGGGGTCCAGTTAATCCGCTTCGGTTGGTTCTTGGACGTGAGACCCGTGAGGGGCCCCACGATGCTGCCGTAGTCCTTCACGAACCGCCGGTAGTAGCCGGTGAGCCCCAAGAAGGCTCGGACCTCGGTCTGGGTGACGGGGGGCTGCCAGGACTGGATGGCAGCAATCTTAAGTTGTAGCGGGGCCACCAGCCCGCTTCCCACTTGGTGCCCAAGGTAGGTCACAGACCCTTGGCCAATTTGGCACTTGCCGGCCTTAATTGTGAGGCCGGCCCGCTGGAGGGCCTGTAGGACCTCTTGGAGGTGACGGAGGTGGTCGGGCCAGTGGCGGCTGTATACAGCGATATCGTCCAGGTAGGCAGCGCTGAACTCTTCGAGCCCCGCCAAGACCTGGTTCACGAGGCGTTGAAACGTGGCGGGGGCATTCTTCATGCCGAAGGGCATGACCTTGAATTGGTAGTGGCCATCGGGGGTAGAGAAGGCTGACCGTTCCTGAGCCCTGGGTGTAAGGCCGATCTGCCAGTAGCCCGCTGTTAGGTCGAAGATACTGAGGTAGCGGGCGGCCCCCAGCCGGTCGATCAGCTCGTCTGCTCGGGGGATCGGATGAGCGTCGGTCCGGGTGACAGCGTTCAAGCCCCGGTAGTCGACGCAGAATCTCAGTTCAGGTGCGGTGCCGGGGGCAGCGGCTTTGGGGACCAATACAACCGGACTGGCCCAGGGACTGTCCGAGGGCTCGATGACCCCGATTGTAAGCATCTTGGCCACCTCCTCCTGTATGCAGGCCCGTACCCGATCTGGTACGCGGTAGGCACGGTGTCGGACAGGGGGACTGTCCCCGGTGTCCACGTCGTGCAAACACCAAGGGGTGACCCCGGGGGTGAGGGAGAACAGGGTAGCAAACTGCAGCAGGAGGTTCCGGCAGCCCTGGCGTTGCTCCGAAGTGAGGGCGTCAGAGAGCCGGACCCCGTCCACGGAGCCGTCATTCTCCTGAGTCTTCAGAAGATCCGGGAGGGGTTCGGAGTCCTCCTCTGCCCCACTGTCCGTAGCCATCAGGAGGCTGAGTTCTGAGCGCACAAAGTGTGGTTTGAGTCGGTTGGTGTGGAGGACCCGAAGGGGGTTCCGGGAGGTCCCCAGGTCGATGAGGTAAGTGACGGGGCTTTTGCGCTCGACCACTTTGAAGGGCCCCGTCCACTTATCTTGCAAGGCACATGGTTCGGTGGGGGACATCACCCATACTTGTTGTCCAGGCTCGAACTCAACGGAGGAGGCATTGTGATCATACCACTTCTTCATGTCCTCCTGGCTGGCCTCGAGGTTCGCCTTGGCCATCTCTCTGAAGCGCCGGGTCTGGTTGCGTAGGGCCAGGAGGTATTTGAAGACGTCTGGAGGGGTCTTTAGGGGGGCCATCTCCCAACCTTCTTTTACTAGGCTGAGGGGCCCTCGCACAGGGTGCCCGTACAGGAGTTCGAAAGGGCTAAAACCGAGGGACTTCTGGGGAACTTCTCGGTAAGCGAAGAGGAGGCACGGGAGTAGTACATCCCACTGGCGACGGAGGGGCTCTTCCAATCCCCCAATCATCCCCTTGAGGGTGCGGTTGAAACGCTCCACTAGTCCGTTCCCTTGGGGGTGATAGGGGGTCGTGAATCTGTAGGCGACCCCGCATTGTTGCCAGAGGGACTTCATGTATTTGGATATAAAGTTCGTGCCTCGGTCGCTGACGACTTCTCGGGGGAAGCCTACCCGGGAGAAGATCCCCATTAGGGCCCGGCCAACCACCGGAGCTGTCACGGTCCGTAGGGGCACCGCCTCGGGGTAGCGGGTGGCATGGTCCACCAGTACTAAGATGAACCTGTGTCCTTGTGCCGTGCGGGGGTCCAGAGGCCCCACGATGTCTATCCCCACCCTTTCGAACGGGGTGGTGACCACAGGGAAGGGTTGCAGAGGGGCTTTCAGCTTCCGACCACTCTTCCCGCTGGCTTGGCATGTGGGGCAAGATCGGCAGTGGTTCAGGACGTCGTTCCTCATTTTCGGCCAGAAAAAGTGGGTCACTAGGCGGCTGTACGTTTTATCCTGGCCCAGGTGTCCAGCCAGGGGGACATCGTGGGCCAGGTTGAGCAGAAAGTCTCTGAAGCGGAGAGGTACCACCAGTACCCGACCGGCCCCCAGCTCGGCGATTCTTTGCTCGCTGTATAGCAGGTCGTTATCCCAGTAGACCCAGTGAGTTCCGGTGGAGTCCCCTGTGTTCTGGGCGCTGGCTTGTTGGCGGAGTCCCTCGAGGGAGGGACAGGTCTTTTGTTCCTGGCGGAACTGTTCTTGGGTGGGCCCCCCTTCTTGACGCCACTGAGCCAGGTCAGGAAGGTCCTGGGGTTGCGCGTCCCCTTCGGTCGTCGAGTCTGGGAGGCTGGCCTCGTCGTTGTCTTCTACTGGGGCGACTGGGGGCGGGGGTGCTGGCCATTCTGGTTCTTCTGATCGAGGGACGGCACGGGCGGCCATGGACCGGGTGGTTATGCAGGCCCAGTCCGGGAGGCCCAGCATCCCCAGGTGCTCTCTTCTCTCAACGGTGGCCCACGGGGAACTCTCGAGGTCATTCCCCAGGAGGCAGTCCACGGGGGCATCGTCCCGGACCGTCACCTTCAACAGGCCGGAGACCCCTCCCCATTCGAATGGGACGCAGGCCATTTGACACATACTTTCAGAGTTGTCTGCCGAGCGGACGGGGCAGAGAATGTTCGGCAGGATCTGCTCGGGCTTCACCAGGTGACAGCGGACGGCCGTCACACTGGCGCCTGTGTCACGCAAGGCCTCGGCTCGTTGTCCATTAATGGTCACCCACTGACCGTATTTCCTGGTGTTAGCGGGTAGGGGAGCCCGCGGGACCATGTCTCTTCCCCCTAAGCACGCCAGGACCATGGCGGCCGGTTCCCACTCTTGCTCTTCCCCCAGGGCGGCGGCAGCTACCTGGCGGGGCTTGGGTGTTTGGTTCTGCGGGCAGCTCGGGTCATTGGCGTAGTGGCCGACTCGCTGGCATCGGTGGCACGTGACGTTGGCTCGGACCCCAGGACGCCACGGGGGGTTGCCCCGACCGGCCGGAGCCGGGGGGCTGGCCACGGGTGTTGCGGGCAAGGCGTCTCTCCCTCGCCCCTGGCCCCCTCCTCCTCCCCGAGGACGGTGCTGGCCTTGGTTGTTTCTGTTCTGTTCGTGTGGCCCCCTCCGGCCCACTCGGGTGCTTTCCCATCGGTCAGCTTCGGCGGCGAGCTGCCGGGGGTCAGTCAGCTTACTGTCGAGGAGGTGCTGCCTGAGCTCGACGAAGCAGTTGTTTGACAGGTGCTCCCATACCATCAGGTTAAAGAGTTGTTCGTAGGTGGTGACCTGGCTCCCCTTTATCCAACCCTCGAAGGCACGGCTGAAATAGTTCACGTATTCTACCCAAGTTGTACCTGGGATCCGGGTGCAATCTCTGAACCTCTGGCGGTACATCTCGGGTGTGAGGCCGTAGCGGGTGAGGAGGGCAGCCTTCATGTGGTCGTAGGACGACATTTGGTGATCTGGGAGCTGTAGTAGGGCATCGCGACCCTCGTTGATAAACCTCCCCCAAAGTCCGGCTCCCCAATCACTCCGGTCGATCCGGTGGGAGGTCATGGCGATCTCGTAGGCTTTAAACCACTGTTGTATGTCGTCTTCTCGGACATACTCGCGGACAACATCCTTGGGGATGTGGACTTTTTTCTCGATTGGCCCCGGGGTGTGTGGTCGCTCAGGCACCCCCAGTTCTTTATTCTGTTTCCGAAGTTCTATTTCCGCCAGTTTGCGCTCGTGCTCGAGCGTTATTTTTTTCTCCTCCAGCTCTCTCTGTCTCTGCTTCTCTTCTCGTTCATCTCGGAGCCGCATGTGCTCGAGGTTGAGTTTCTGTTCGCTAACTTGAGTTCCCCATCCATCTTGAGTCGTGCCATTTCCAACTCGTGCAATCTGGTTCTTTCTCTTTCTCGGATCTCCTCCTGCGAGAGGCCCGTTCCCCGCTCCTCGGGAGCCGTGGCGTTCCCCTCTGGTGTGATGCTGCTTTGGTCGGAGGGTCCGGCGACCCCAGTTTCTGTCCACGACTCTAGGGCGTGTTTTAGATCATCTTTGGTACTCAGGCCGGTGGTAGCAATGCCAAGTTCTATGCAGAATTGTCTCAGTTCGCGGTGGTTGTATTCTTCTATTTTATCCATTTGGAATTTCTCGGTGGAGTTGCTATCTTTGGCTGACATCGTGTTTTTGTCGTGGGGTGAGCTACTCTCTGTACGATTACGCGTTGATTCGGATCGCGCCGCTGGCCACCAATGTTAGAAAGGGGTAGACGGACCGGGAGGGTCGGCCGGGGTCAGGAGGAGAGGTCTCCGAGGAGAGCCGTCTCCAGCGATCGTACAGACAAGTAACTTCCCCCCCACAGACAGATACCACATAAGGATAAGGTTCAGGGCTCTTTATAAGCACTTCTTAGGGTACGGTTGAATGGTACACGGAGGTCTGGACTCAGGGGTCCCCTCGATTCAAGTCTCTCAAAGCAGGGTAAGGGGTAGCGGGACAGTCTGTCTACCAGTCAGGTAGTTTGGATGAGATGATGATTAGCTCACAATCCTCGAGCTTAGTTGGTACGGGCCGCGGCAGCGCCAGCGCCAGCAGGTCCCGGTGGAGATGGTCGGTACACGGTCCGCGGCAGCGCCAGCAGGTCCCAGTGGAGATGGTCGAGGTACGGTCCGCGGCAGCGCCAGCAGGTCCCAGTGGAGATGGTCGAGGTACGGTCCGCGGCAGCGCTAGCAGGTCCCGGTGAGGATGGACGTTACAACGGGCCGCGGCAGCGCCAGCAGGTCCCGAGGGCAGAAGATCCGTCGTGAGACGGGGTACAGGTGCTTTTCGTGGGTTATGCCTGGTGGGCCGGAGCTCGGGCCCTGTCGTGCGGGGAGGGAGCAAGCCCTTCGTGTGGCCTGTCCAACAGAATTGCAGAGTAGTTGGTAAGTAACATGTGTGTAGCTAGTGCAAGGGTCGGGGTCAGTGACAGGTGAATTGCAGAGTGGTTGGTAAGTTAAATGGGTGTGGCTAGTGCATGGGTGTGGCTAGTGCAAGGGGCGGGGTCAGTGACAGGTGAGTTGCAGAGTGGTTGGTAAGTTAAATGGGTGTGGCTAGTGCATGGGTGTGGCTAGTGCAAGAGGCGGGGTCAGTGACAGGTGAATTGCAGAGTGGTTGGTAAGTTAAATGGGTGTGGCTAGTGCATGGGTGTGGCTAGTGCAAGGGGCGGGGTCAGTGACAGGTGAGTTGCAGAGTGGTTGGTAACATGGGTGTGGCTAGTGGACAGGTGAATTGCAGAGTGGTTGGTAAGTAACATGGGTGTGGCTAGTGCAAGGGGCGGGGTCAGTGACAGGTGAATTGCAGAGTGGTTGGTAAGTTAAATGGGGGTGGCTAGTGCATGGGTGTGGCTAGTGCATGGGTGTGGCTAGTGCAAGGGGCGGGGTCAGTGACAGGTGAGTTGCAGAGTGGTTGGTAAGTAACATGGGTGTGGCTAGTGCAAGGGGCGGGGTCAGTGACAGGTGAATTGCAGAGTGGTTGGTAAGTAACATGGGTGTGGCTAGTGCAAGGGGCGGGGTCAGTGACAGGTGAATTGCAGAGTGGTTGGTAAGTTAAATGGGGGTGGCTAGTGCATGGGTGTGGCTAATGCAAGGGGCGGGGTCAGTGACAGGTGAGTTGCAGAGTGGTTGGTAAGTAACATGGGAGTGGCTAGTGCAAGGGGCGGTGTCAGTGACAGTTGAATTGCAGAGTGGTTGGTAAGTTAAATGGGTGTGGCTAGTGCAAGGGGCGGGGTCAGTGACAGGTGAATTGCAGAGTGGTTTGTAAGTAACATGGGTGTGGCTAGTGCAAGGGGCGGGGTCAGTGACAGGTGAATTGCAGAGTGGTTGGTAAGTTAAATGGGTGTGGCTAGTGCAAAGGGCGGGGTCAGTGACAGGTGAATTGCAGAGTGGTTGGTAAGTAACATGGGTGTGGCTAGTGCAAGGGGCGGGGTCAGTGACAGGTGAATTGCAGAGTGGTTGGTAAGTAACATGGGTGTGGCTAGTGCAAAGGGCGGGGTCAGTGACAGGTGAATTGCAGAGTGGTTGGTAAGTTAAATGGGTGTGGCTAGTGCAAGGGGCGGGGTCAGTGACAGGTGAGTTGCAGAGTGGTTGGTAAGTTAAATGGGTGTGGCTAGTGCATGGGTGTGGCTAGTGCAAGGGGCGGGATCAGTGACAGGTGAATTGCAGAGTGGTTGGTAAGTTAAATGGGTGTGGCTAGTGCAAAGGGCGGGGTCAGTGACAGGTGAATTGCAGAGTGGTTGGTAAGTTAAATGGGTGTGGCTAGTGCAAGGGGCGGGGTCAGTGACAGGTGAGTTGCAGAGTGGTTGGTAAGTTAAATGGGTGTGGCTAGTGCATGGGTGTGGCTAGTGCAAGGGGCGGGGTCAGTGACAGGTGAATTGCAGAGTGGTTGGTAAGTTAAATGGGTGTGGCTAGTGCAAGGGGCGGGGTCAGTGACAGGTTAGTTGCAGAGTAGTTGGTAACATGGGTGTGGCTAGTGCAAGGGGCGGGGTCAGTGACAGGTGAATTGCAGAGTGGTTGGTAAGTAACATGGGTGTGGCTAGTGCAAAGGGCGGGGTCAGTGTTGGACAGGCCTCACAGACGGTTTGCTCCCTCCCCGCACGACAGGGCCCGAACTCCGGCCCACCTGGCATACCCCCGCGACAAGCACCCGTACTCCGTCTTCCGACGGACCCTCTGCCCTCGGACCCCTACTCATCACGGGGTCCAGCCCCACCGGCTTCCCCGGCCGGGTCAAGCCGCCCTCTTGGGCCCTGCACCACGCGGCCGCATGGCCTCACCTCGACCCTAACCCCGGGCCTGGCCGGCCCCGACATCCCGGCACCACCATCCACCCAGGAGGTGAGCGGACCACTTGGCAGGTCAATGGGAGAAAGAAGTACCAAGGGCTCTCCCCCGCCAGGTGCCGATCGCCCCCAGCTCCCCCAGGCACTGGCTCCACCCCCTGCTGGGTGTCTGGACACCTTCATCCCGGACCCTCCGACCTCCAAGTGCGAGGGTCCGGACATCAAAGGGCACCAGCCCTATAACTGAGGCAGCTCCGGAGCAGGAAGGCAGTTGTATCCTGGAGTCGAGAGACACCGAGTGAACTCAACCTTGACGGTCTACTGGCGCTGCCGTAGCCGCTCTTGTGAACCATCGTCCTGCCTGCTGGCGCTGCCGCGGCCTTCTGCAACATTCATCTTCCTGGGACCTGCTGGCGCTGCCGCGGCCCGTTGTAACGACCATCCTCACCGGGACCTGCTGGCGCTGCCGCGGCCTTCTGCAACATTCATCTTCCTGGGACCTGCTGGCGCTGCCGCGGCCCGTTGTAACGACCATCCTCACCGGGACCTGCTGGCGCTGCCGCGGCCTTCTGCAACATTCATCTTCCTGGGACCTGCTGGCGCTGCCGCGGCCCGTTGTAACGACCATCCTCACCGGGACCTGCTGGCGCTGCCGCGGCCTTCTGCAACCTTCATCTTCCTGGGACCTGCTGGCGCTGCCGCGGCCCGTTGTAACGACCATCCGCACCGGGACCTGCTGGCGCTGCCGCGGACCGTACCACCTAACCACCAAGCTCGAGGATTGTGAGCTCATCATCCTCTCATCCGAACTACCTGATTGGTAAATAGACTGTCCCGCTACCCCCTTCCCTACCTTGCGAGACTCTAATCGAGGGGACCCCTGAGTCCAGACCTCCTTGTACCATTCAACCGTACCTTAAATAAGTGCTTATAAAGAACACTGAACCTTATCCGTGTGTGATATCTGTCTGTGGGGGGGAAGTTACTTGTCTGTACGATCACTGGAGACGGCTCTCCCCGGAGACCTCTCCCCCTGACCCCGGCCGGCCCTCCCGGTCCGTCTACCTTTTCTAACATTGGTGGCCAGCGGCGCGATCCGAATCAACGCGTAATCGTACAGAGAGTAGCTCACCCCACGACATAAGCACGATGTCGACCAAAGATAGCAGCTCCACCGAGAAATTCCAAATGGAGAAATTAGAAGAATACAACCACCGCGAACTGAGACAATTTTGCATAGAACTTGGCATTGCTACCACCGGCCTGAGTACCAAGGATGATCTAAAGCGCGCTCTTGAGTCATGGACAGAAACTGGGGTCACAGGACCCTCCGACCAAAACAGCGTCACACCAGAGGAGAACGCCACGGCTCCCGAGGAGCGGGGAACGGGCCTCCCACAGGAGGAGATCCGAGAAAGAGACAGAGTCAGATTACACGAGTTGGAGATGGCACGACTCAAGATGGATGGGGAACTCAAGTTAGCTGAACAGAAACTCAACCTCGAGCATATGCGGCTTCGAGAGGAACGAGAAGAAAAGCAGAGACAGAGAGAGCTGGAAGAGAAAAAAATAACGCTCGAGCACGAGCGCCGACTAGCGGAAATAGAACTGCGCAAACAGAATAAGGAACTGGGGGTGCCTGAGCGACCACACACCCCGGGGCCAAGTGAGAAAAAAGTTCACATCCCCAAGGATGTTGTCCGCGAATATGTCCGAGAAGACGACATACAACAGTGGTTTAAAGCCTATGAGATCGCCATGACCTCCCACCGGATCGACCGGAGTGATTGGGGAGCCGGACTTTGGGGGAGGTTTATCAACGAGGGTCGCGATGCCCTGCTGCAGCTCCCCGATCACCAAATGTCGTCCTACGACCACATGAAGGCTGCCCTCCTCACCCGCTACGGCCTCACGCCCGAGATGTACCGCCAGAGGTTCAGAGATTGCACCCGGATCCCAGGTACAACTTGGGTGGAATACGTGAACTATTTCAGCCGGGCCTTCGAGGGTTGGATCAAGGGAAGTCAGGTCACCACCTACGAACAACTCTTCAACCTTATGGTATGGGAGCACCTGTCAAACAACTGTTTCGTCGAGCTCAGGCAGCACCTACTCGACAGTAAGCTGACTGCCCCCGGCAGCTCGCCGCCGAAGCTGACCGGTGGGAAAGCACCCGAGTGGGCCGGAGAGGGCCACACGACCAGAACAGAAGCAACCAAGGCCAGCACCGTCCTCGGGGAGGAGGAGGGGGCCCGGGGCGAGGGAGAGACGCCTTACCAGCAACACCCGTGGCCAGCACCCCGCCTCCGGCCGGCCGGGGCAACCCCCCGTTGCGGCCTGGGTACCGAGCCAACGTCACGTGCCACCGGTGCCAGCGACTAGGCCACTACGCCAACGACCCGAACTGCCCGCTAAACCAAACACCCAAGCCCCGCCAGGTAGCTGCCGCTGCCCTAGGGGAAGAGCAATCATCGGAGGGACCCGAAGAGTACGAGCCGGCCCAGCAAGGGTGGGAACCGGCCGCCATGGTCCTGGCATGCTTAGGGGGAAGAGACATGGTTCCACGGGCTCCCCTACCCGCCAACACCAGAAAATACGGTCAGTGGGTGACCATTAATGGACAGAGAGCCGAGGCCTTGCGTGACACCGGCGCCAGCGTAACGGCCGTCCGCTGTCATCTGGTGAAGCCCGAGCAGATCCTGCCGAACATTCTCTGCCCCGTCCGCTCGGCAGATAACTCTGAGAGTATGTGTAAGATGGCCTGCGTCCCGTTTGAATGGGGGGGGGTCTCCGGCCTACTGAAGGTGACGGTCCGGGACGATGCCCCCGTGGACTGCCTCCTGGGGAATGACCTCGAGAGTTCCCCGTGGGCCACCGTCGAGAAAAGAGAGCACCTGGGGATGCTGGGCCTCCCGGACTGGGCCTGCATAACCACCCGATCCATGGCCGCCCGTGCCGCCCCCCGATCCGAAGAAACCGAATGGCCAGCACCTCCGCCCCCGGTTGCCCCCGTAGAGGACAACGGCGAGTCCGACCTCCCGGACCCGACTACCGAAGAAGACGCGCAACACCAGGACCTTCCGGATCTGGCTCAGTGGCGTCAAGAAGGGGGGCCCACCCAAGAACAGTTCCGCCAGGAACAAAAGACCTGTCCCTCCCTCGAGGGACTCCGCCAACAAGCCAGTACCCAAAACGCCGGGGACACCACCGGAACCCACTGGGTCTACTGGGATAACGACCTGCTCTACAGCGAGCAAAGAATCGCCGAGCTGGGGGCCGGTCGAGTTCTGGTGGTACCGCTCCGCTTCCGAGACTTTCTGCTCAACTTAGCCCACGATGTCCCCCTGGCTGGACACCTGGGCCAGGACAAAACGTACAGTCGCCTGGTGACCCACTTTTTCTGGCCGAAAATGAGGAATGACGTCCTGAACCACTGCCGATCTTGCCCCACATGCCAAGCCAGCGGGAAGAGTGGTCGGAAGCTGAAGGCCCCTCTGCAACCCTTCCCGGTGGTCGCCAGCCCGTTCGAGAGGGTGGGGATAGACATTGTGGGGCCTTTGGACCCCCGCACGGCACAAGGACACAGGTTCATCTTGGTACTAGTGGACCATGCCACCCGCTACCCCGAGGCGGTACCCCTACGGACAGTGACAGCTCCGGTGGTTGGCCGGGCCCTGATGGGGATCTTCTCCCGGGTAGGCTTCCCCCGAGAAGTCGTCAGCGACCGAGGTACGAATTTCATATCTAAATACATGAAGTCCCTCTGGCAACAATGCGGGGTCACCTACAGATTCACGACCCCCTATCACCCCCAAGGGAACGGACTAGTGGAGCGTTTTAACCGCACCCTCAAGGGGATGATTGGGGGATTGGGAGAGCCTCTCCGTCGCCAGTGGGATGTACTGCTCCCGTGCCTCCTCTTCGCCTACCGGGAAGTTCCCCAGAAGTCCCTCGGTTTTAGCCCCTTCGAACTCCTGTACGGACACCCTGTGCGAGGGCCCCTCAGCCTAGTCAAGGAAGGTTGGGAGATGGCCCCCTTAACGACCCCTCCAGACGTCTTCAAATACATCCTGGCCTTACGAAACCAGACCCGGCGCTTCAGGGAGATGGCCAAGGCGAACCTCGAGGCCAGCCAGGAGGACATGAAGAGGTGGTATGATCACAATGCCTCCTCCGTTGAATTCGAGCCTGGGCAGCAAGTATGGGTGATGTCCCCCACCGAACCATGTGCCCTGCAAGATAAGTGGACGGGGCCCTTCAAAGTGGTCGAGCGTAAAAGCCCCGTCACTTACCTCATCGACATGAGGTCCCCCCGGAACCCCCTTCGGGTCCTCCACACCAACCGGCTCAAACCACACTTTGTGCGCTCCGAACTAAGCCTCTTGATGGCTACAGACAGTGGTACAGAAGAAGACTCCGAGCCCCTCCCGGATCTCCTGAAGACTCAGGAGAAGGACGGCTCCGTGGACGGGGTCCGGCTCTCTGACGCCCTCACCTCGGAGCAACGCCAGGACTGCCGGGACCTCCTGCTGCAGTTCGCTGCCCTGTTCTCCCTCACCCCCGGGGTCACCCCTTGGTGTTTGCACGACGTAGACACCGGGGACAGTCCCCCTGTCCGGCACCGGGCCTACCGCGTACCAGATCGGGTACGGGCCTGCATACAGGCGGAAGTGGCCAAGATGCTCACGATCGGGGTCATCGAGCCCTCGGACAGTCCCTGGGCCAGTCCGGTTGTATTAGTTCCCAAGGCCGCTGCCCCCGGCACCGCACCTGAACTAAGATTCTGCGTCGACTACCGGGGCGTGAACGCTGTCACCCGGACCGACGCTCATCCCATCCCCCGAGCAGACGAGCTGATCGACCGGCTGGGGGCCGCCCGCTACCTTAGTATCTTCGACCTAACGGCGGGCTACTGGCAGATCGGCCTCACACCCAGGGCTCAGGAACGGTCAGCCTTCTCCACCCCCGATGGCCACTATCAATTTAAGGTCATGCCCTTTGGCATGAAGAATGCCCCCGCCACATTCCAACGCCTTGTGAACCAGGTCTTGGCGGGGCTCGAAGAATTCAGCGCTGCCTACCTGGACGATATCGCTGTATACAGCCACCACTGGTCCGACCACCTCCGTCACCTCCAAGAGGTCCTACAAGCCCTCCAGCGGGCCGGCCTCACCATTAAGGCCGGCAAGTGCCAAATTGGCCAAGGGTCTGTGACCTACCTTGGGCACCAAGTGGGAAGCGGGCTAGTGGCCCCACTACAACTTAAGATTGCGGCCATCTAGTCCTGGCAGCCCCCCGTCACCCAGACCGAGACTTGGGGCTCACCGGCTACTACCGGCGGTTCGTGAAGGACTACGGCAGCATCGTGGGGCCCCTCACGGGTCTCACATCCAAGAACCAACCGAAGCGGGTCAACTGGACTCCTGATTGTCAAGCGGCCTTCGAGAAGCTGAAGGCCGCCCTGTGCACCGCCCCGGTGCTCCAGGCCCCCGATTACAGTCGGGAATTTGTGGTGCAGACCGACGCCTCCGACCACGGCATCGGAGCCGTCCTCTCTCAGTTGAACCCCGAAGGTCATGACCAGCCAGTGGCCTTCATCAGTCGACGTCTCCTGGCCCGAGAACAGCGTTGGAGCACCATCGAGAGGGAGGCATTTGCAGTAGTGTGGGCCCTCAAAAAGCTCCGACCCTATCTCTTCGGTACCCACTTCCGGGTACAAACCGACCATCGACCCCTGCAATGGCTGATGCAGATGCGGGGGGAGAACCCAAAACTCTTGCGCTGGTCCATTTCCCTGCAGGGAATGGACTTCACCGTGGAGCACCGACCAGGCCAAGACCACGCCAACGCGGATGGCCTGTCCCGCTTTTTCCGCCTCGACGAAGAGAGTCCCCAAGGAGATGGGTGACTCTCCCCGCCTTCAGCTGGGGGGGACGCATGTTGGACAGGCCTCACAGACGGTTTGCTCCCTCCCCGCACGACAGGGCCCGAACTCCGGCCCACCTGGCATACCCCCGCGACAAGCACCCGTACTCCGTCTTCCGACGGACCCTCTGCCCTCGGACCCCTACTCATCACGGGGTCCAGCCCCACCGGCTTCCCCGGCCGGGTCAAGCCGCCCTCTTGGGCCCTGCACCACGCGGCCGCATGGCCTCACCTCGACCCTAACCCCGGGCCTGGCCGGCCCCGACATCCCGGCACCACCATCCACCCAGGAGGTGAGCGGACCACTTGGCAGGTCAATGGGAGAAAGAAGTACCAAGGGCTCTCCCCCGCCAGGTGCCGATCGCCCCCAGCTCCCCCAGGCACTGGCTCCACCCCCTGCTGGGTGTCTGGACACCTTCATCCCGGACCCTCCGACCTCCAAGTGCGAGGGTCCGGACATCAAAGGGCACCAGCCCTATAACTGAGGCAGCTCCGGAGCAGGAAGGCAGTTGTATCCTGGAGTCGAGAGACACCGAGTGAACTCAACCTTGACGGTCTACTGGCGCTGCCGTAGCCGCTCTTGTGAACCATCGTCCTGCCTGCTGGCGCTGCCGCGGCCTTCTGCAACATTCATCTTCCTGGGACCTGCTGGCGCTGCCGCGGCCCGTTGTAACGACCATCCTCACCGGGACCTGCTGGCGCTGCCGCGGCCTTCTGCAACATTCATCTTCCTGGGACCTGCTGGCGCTGCCGCGGCCCGTTGTAACGACCATCCTCACCGGGACCTGCTGGCGCTGCCGCGGCCTTCTGCAACATTCATCTTCCTGGGACCTGCTGGCGCTGCCGCGGCCTTCTGCAACCTTCATCTTCCTGGGACCTGCTGGCGCTGCCGCGGCCCGTTGTAACGACCATCCGCACCGGGACCTGCTGGCGCTGCCGCGGACCGTACCACCTAACCACCAAGCTCGAGGATTGTGAGCTCATCATCCTCTCATCCGAACTACCTGATTGGTAAATAGACTGTCCCGCTACCCCCTTCCCTACCTTGCGAGACTCTAATCGAGGGGACCCCTGAGTCCAGACCTCCTTGTACCATTCAACCGTACCTTAAATAAGTGCTTATAAAGAACACTGAACCTTATCCGTGTGTGATATCTGTCTGTGGGGGGGAAGTTACTTGTCTGTACGATCACTGGAGACGGCTCTCCCCGGAGACCTCTCCCTCTGACCCCGGCCGGCCCTCCCGGTCCGTCTACCTTTTCTAACAGTCAGTGACAGGTGAATTGCAGAGTGGTTGGTAAGTTAAATGGGTGTGGCTAGTGCAAGGGGCGGGGTCAGTGACAGGTGAGTTGCAGAGTGGTTGGTAAGTTAAATGGGTGTGGCTAGTGCATGGGTGTGGCTAGTGCAAGGGGCGGGGTCAGTGACAGGTGAATTGCAGAGTGGTTGGTAAGTTAATTGGGTGTGGCTAGTGCATGGGTGTGGCTAGTGCAAGCGGCGGGGTCAGTGACAGGTGAATTGCAGAGTGGTTGGTAAGTTAAATGGGTGTGGCTAGTGCAAGAGGCGGGGTCAGTGACAGGTGAATTGCAGAGTGGTTGGTAAGTTAAATGGGTGTGGCTAGTGCAAAGGGCGGGGTCAGTGACAGGTGAATTGCAGAGTGGTTGGTAAGTAACATGGGTGTGGCTAGTGCAAGGGGCGGGGTCAGTGACAGGTGAATTGCAGAGTGGTTGGTAAGTTAAATGGGTGTGGCTAGTGCAAAGGGCGGGGTCAGTGACAGGTGAATTGCAGAGTGGTTGGTAAGTTAAATGGGTGTGGCTAGTGCAAGGGGCGGGGTCAGTGACAGGTGAGTTGCAGAGTGGTTGGTAACATGGGTGTGGCTAGTGCAAGGGGCGGGGTCAGTGACAGGTGAATTGCAGAGTGGTTGGTAAGTAACATGGGTGTGGCTAGTGCAAGGGGCGGGGTCAGTGACAGGTGAATTGCAGAGTGGTTGGTAACATGGGTGTGGCTAGTGCAAGGGGCGGGGTCAGTGACAGGTGAATTGCAGAGTGGTTGGTAAGTAACATGGGTGTGGCTAGTGCAAGGGGCGGGGTCAGTGACAGGTGAATTGCAAAGTGGTTGGTAAGTAACATGGGTGTGGCTAGTGCAAAGGGCGGGGTCAGTGACAGGTGAATTGCAGAGTGGTTGGTAAGTTAAATGGGTGTGGCTAGTGCATGGGTGTGGCTAGTGCAAGGGGCGGGGTCAGTGACAGTTGAGTTGCAGAGTGGTTGGTAAGTAACATGGGTGTGGCTAGTGCAAGGGGCGGGGTCAGTGACAGGTGAATTGCAGAGTGGTTGGTAAGTTAAATGGGTGTGGCTAGTGCAAGGGGCGGAGTCAGTGACAGGTGAGTTGCAGAGTGGTTGGTAACATGGGTGTGGCTAGTGCAAGGGGCGGGGTCAGTGACAGGTGAATTGCAGAGTGGTTGGTAAGTAACATGGGTGTGGCTAGTGCAAGGGGCGGGGTCAGTGACAGGTGAATTGCAGAGTGGTTGGTAAGTTAAATGGGTGTGGCTAGTGCATGGCTGTGGCTAGTGCAAGGGGCGGGGTCAGTGACAGGTGAGTTGCAGAGTGGTTGGTAAGTAACATGGGTGTGGCTAGTGCAAGGGGCGGGGTCAGTGACAGGTGAATTGCAGAGTGGTTGGTAAGTAACATGGGTGTGGCTAGTGCAAGGGGCGGGGTCAGTGACAGGTGAGTTGCAGAGTGGTTGGTAACATGGGTGTGGCTAGTGCAAGGGGCGGGGTCAGTGACAGGTGAATTGCAGAGTGGTGGTAAGTTAAATGGGTGTGGCTAATGCAAGGGGTGGGGTCAGTGACAGGTAAAAGAAGGGGAACAGATGTAGTGGGTGGGGGTTAGAGATTAATGACATATAGTGAGGAGCCCCAAAATGTGTTTTTTACTGCACCCCCCTACTCTCTCTGATTTTGGGGGGGTGCTGTCAAATTTGGGGGAGCACTTTTAAAAGGGGGTTGGGAGTGCATTATGAAGGGCGATGGGGTGCACAGAATGACATGACTTCTGGGCAATTTTTGGGAGGCTACCCTTACTTTTTATTGCTCCCCTCCTCCTTTATGGGATGCACCCCGAAAGGATAGGGGCAACAGGGGGGATTTGGGGCAAACAGGTATGTGACAGTTCCATTACCAACCCCAAGGGGGGGCACCATACAATCCAACTGCAGTTATTGTATTGAAAGGTACAACAAGGAGCATGTCGTGGAATTTTTGCAGGTGGTGCTCACCAAGATTTTTCTGCCTCCCCTTCCCTCCGTGCGGCATGTTATAGGGACCCTTGGGATATTTCTATTGGCAAGAGATGCTATAGAGATTCCCGCTATGATATCTGAGAGCACTAACATTTGTTAAATAAATAGGGGCATTGGAGCAGATGAATGAGGCAGGGAAAGGGTACATGTGGAAAGTAGTTGGATGGGTCATAGAGAATAATCATGGCATGCAAATAGGCAGCAGCACATGTTCTGGCAGTGTCTGTTGAGAGTTTGGTACGCTCTTCAATTTATTTGTCCTTCTTACGTTGTGTATGATCTACAGAGGGAAGGCACAGCATTACTGTTAGTCAGAACATGTATTTATGATTTAAAGAAGTGTGGTCTGTGTGTGCTGAGAGGGCTGTACAGAGTGGTAAGTGCCTGTACATCCGAGCAATGTGCATCCAACCGGCCACTTGAGACTGAACAGTGACAGAAGCACCTGGGTTACTGACGGAATGTAAATGGAGAGCACATAGGAAGGGTGTCTGTAGTCACTCAAGGGATCGAAACGTGTTGGTGCACTACCAAAGCTGGGGTACTCAGAGGGAATGTTTGAGGGGTAATGAGACGGTGCTATCCAGAGGTCAAAAAAGGTGTCAGAGCCACAGAGGTATGGGCATCCAGGTCCCACAGCGAGGGGTGGTCAAAAGTCCTTGCTAAAGATTTCTATCGAACCATGACCAAATGTTGTGCAGCCTGGCTCCCTCTGTAACTTTTCCCCAGTGTTTTTCTATCCTTCAGATGACTGGCGCAAGCTTCCCAAAGGATTTCTTGGCCTCATACCCCAAAGGAGTGCCTGATATTTCTGGCCTAAGGATAATACTAAAGGGTGCGCTGCTGACGTTCTGAGAAAAACCTCGCTAACCATGCATATTTATGCACCAAACATGGCAAATCCTTACACCTGCTAAGCAGCATATCGCTCTTGTCAGCTTCGTGGTGGTGTAAGTGTTTTTATTTGAGGAAAATATTCATCTGTGCTTCCTCTCTCATCTGAGGACAATGGAGCTGCATGTTCTTCTCTCACATGTCCATTCAAAGAGCCAGGTGACACTCACTCAATCACTCAGCAAACACGTATGCTCTGACACTTTCGTCTGGCTGTTTTCCTTCCAAACATTCCCCTTTCACCACAAATACAGGCCAGCATGTACCTCATTACTCATTCACTCAGTCATCGCAGTCCTCGACTCTGCAGGCCCTGCAAGACGAACATGAACAAGAGGTATGGGCATCCAGGTCCCACCACGAGGGGTGGTCAAAAGTCCTTGCTAAAGATTTCTATCGAACCATGACCAAATGTTGTGCAGCCTGGCTCCCTCTGTAACTTTTCCCCAGTGTATTTCTATCCTTCAGATGACTGGAGCAAGCTTCCCAAAGGATTTCTTGGCCTCTTACCCCAAAGGAGTGCCTGATATTTCTGGCCTAAGGATAATACTAAAGGGTGCGCTGCTGACGTTCTGAGAAAAACCTCGCTAACCATGCATATTTATGCACCAAACATGGCAAATCCTTACACCTGCAAAGCAGCATATCGCTCTTGTCAGCTTCGTGGTGGTGTAATTGTTTTTATTTGAGGAAAATATTCATCTGTGCTTCCTCTCTCATCTGAGGACAATGGAGCTGCATGTTCCTCTCTCACATGTCCATTCAAAGAGCCAGGTGACACTCACTCAATCACTCAGCAAACACGTATGCTTTGACACTTTCGTCTGGCTGTTTTCCTTCCAAACATTCCCCTTTCACCACAAATACAGGCCAGCATGTACCTCATTACTTATTCAATCAGTCATCGCAGTCCTCGACTCTGCAGGCCCTGCAAGACGAACATGAACAAGAGGTATCTGAGCAAGCAGAAGAAAAGCCTTGGTGTGCTCTTATGTTCGTAATGCTGCCCTCTAGTAACGCTACATGGCAACTGCAACAGAATGATGGGACTTAGAAGAGGGCTGTCCTATGCAAATAATGTCCTCCCATGCTTACTTTCTTCTGAGAAAGTCGCCGGCTTGCGCTATGATACAGCCTCCAACAAATGGTCTTCAGCCAAATTCAAAAGCAGCCTACCTATCTCAGGCTAAGGATTTTGCCACTCGAAAGCCGCAGATGGGGACGTCACCCTAATGTAGCAGGGTCCCAATTTGCCTGCAGCCATCCTCCATACAGAACCTGGGCGTTCGAGTGCGTTCGAGGGCTCGTAGGCTTCCTTCAAAGGAAGGAAGGAAGGAAGAAAGGGGCTGCTTAAAGCCCCAGTGCCAGCCCAGCCCAGCCCAGCCCAGTGCCGTACTGTACTGTGCTGTGTCACCACAATCCCTTCACTTGCTTCAGTAGGCATGATTAAGACTTCCTGAAGCAAAGGTCTAACTGCTCTTCTCTGCCTCTTGAGAAAAACAATTTTTCTAGCTTCCTATTGCACCTAATAAAGGGAGTTTCACTTGCCTCAAAATCTCCCCTTCATTTCATTAGCCAGAGCTCCTACTTCACCTTTATCCTAGCCAACATCACATGCATCAAAGACCTGATTGGAGGGATCGGCTCTCAGCAAAACGAAAAATCACCACCATCCAACCTATTTTACTATCAGTATAACACCCTCCTTGCATTCTTGTGCTCATATATACACCTGAGGCAACATTTGTGCTCTAAAGTACGCCGAATTTAAAGGACTAAGAATAAACACATTTATACGGGAAGATAAGGCATTGTCCCTATTGCACCTACTTGAGAAAAAGGGAGGTTTGTGGAAGGTCAGACTCCTCAGGAAAAGATGTATAATTTTTGGGCGCATGTGCCAAAAGAGTGGCACTTTTCTCCTCTGTTTTTCCAAGTGAATAAAAAATTAGCAAATGAAAATTTAACCGCAGATTGAAATGTACCCTCTCAGGTCACTTGGACCGCATTGGCAGGACTTGAACCCTGGTCTTGAGAGAACCTGTGACACCAGAGGCACGAGACTTGCCGTTGAGCTACAGCTCCATGGAGGTCTGAACCACTGCAGTAGTAACTATGACCAACATACAGCACCTGGTGTCAGTGCTTGTGGCTTCCATTGCACATGAAACGGAAGACCATGTTATGGGGACGATTTGATAGGGTACTGACATGGAAACCAGTGTGGTCCAGGGGGTAAGTTCCTGCCTTCCATCCAGGTGACCAGGGTTCAAGTCCCGGGATCGGCACGAGGTGACTGTGGTGCAGCAGAGGTAAGTTCCAGATGGGTCTATGTGGCCAATTGGTAAGTATAAACTGTGTGTGTGTGTGTGTGTGTGTGTGGTGTGAGAGTGGAGTCATGCCTGCCAGATGGTGAATTGCAAAGTGGTTGGTAAGTAACATGGGGGTGGCTAGTGCAAGGGGCGGGGTCAGTGACAGGTGAATTGCAGAGTGGTTGGTAAGTAACATGGGTGTAGCTAGTGCAAGGGTCGGTGTTGGACAGGCCACACGAAGGGCTTGCTCCCTCCCCGCACGACAGGGCCCGAGCTCCGGCCCACCAGGCATAACCCACGAAAAGCACCTGTACCCTGTCTCCCGACGGATCTTCTGCCCTCGGACCTCTACTCATCACGGGGCCCAGCCCCACCGGCTCCCCCGGCCGGTTCAAGCCGCCATCTTGGGCCCTGGGCCGCGTGGCCTCGCCCTGACCCTAACCCCGGGCCTGGCCGGCCCCGACATCCCGGCACCACCATCCACCCGGGAGGTGAGCGGACCACTTGGCAGGTCAATGGGAGGACGAAGTGTCAAGAGCTCTTCCCCCGCCAGGTGCCGATCGCCTCCAGCTCCCCCAGGCGCTGGCTCCACCCCCTGCTGGGTGTCTGGACACCTTCATCCCGGGCCCTCCGACCTCCACGTGCGAGGGTCCGGACATCAAAGGGCGGCTGCCCTATAACTGGGGCAACTCCGGAGCAGGAAGGCAGTTGTATCCTGGAGTCGAGAGACACCGAGAGAACTCAGCCTTGACGGACTACTGGCGCTGCCGTAGCCCGCTCTTGTGAACCATCGTCCTACCTGCTGGCGCTGCCGCGGCCTTCTACAACATCCATCCTCGTCGGGACCTGCTGGCGCTGCCGCGGCCCGTTGTAACGACCATCCTCACCGGGACCTGCTGGCGCTGCCGCGGACCGTACATCGACCATCTTTCCGGGACCTGCTGGTGCTACCGCGGACCGTGTACCGACCATCTCCACCGGGACCTGCTGGCGCTGCCGCGGCCCGTACAAACTAAGCTCGAGGATTGTGGGCTAATCATCATCTCATCCAAACTACCTGACTGGTAGACAGACTGTCCCGCTACCCCTTACCCTGCTTTGAGAGACTTGAATCGAGGGGACCCCTGAGTCCAGACCTCCTTGTACCATTCAACCGTACCCTAAGAAGTGCTTATAAAGAACCCTGAACCTTATCCGTGTGTGGTATCCGTCTGTGGGGGGGAAAGTTACTTGTCTGTACGATCGCTGGAGACGGCTCTCCCCGGAGACCTCTCCTCCTGACCCCGGCCGACCCTCCCGGTCCGTCTATCCTTTCTAACATTGGTGGCCAGCGGCGCGATCCGAATCAACGCGTAATCTTACAGAGAGTAGCTCACCCCACGACAAAAACACGATGTCAGCCAAAGATAGCAACTCCACCGAGAAATTTCAAATGGATAAATTAGAAGAATACAACCACCGCGAACTGAGACAATTCTGCATAGAACTTGGCATTGCTACCACCGGCCTGAGTACCAAAGATGATCTAAAGCACGCCCTAGAGTCGTGGACAGAAACTGGGGTCGCCGGACCCTCCGACCAAAGCAGCATCACACCAGAGGGGAACGCCACGGCTCCCGAGGAGCGGGGAACAGGCCTCTCGCAGGAGGAGATCCGAGAAAGAGAAAGAACCAGATTGCACGAGTTGGAAATGGCACGACTCAAGATGGATGGGGAACTCAAGTTAGCTGAACAGAAACTCAACCTCGAGCACATGCGGCTCCGAGATGAACGAGAAGAGAAGCAGAGACAGAGAGAGCTGGAGGAGAAAAAAATAACGCTCGAGCACGAGCGCAAACTGGCGGAAATAGAACTTCGGAAACAGAATAAGGAACTGGGGGTGCCTGAGCGACCACACACCCCGGGGCCAATCGAGAAAAAAGTCCACATCCCCAAGGATGTTGTCCGCGAGTATGTCCGAGAAGACGACCTACAACAGTGGTTTAAAGCCTACGAGATCGCCATGACCTCCCACCGGATCGACCGGAGTGATTGGGGAGCCGGACTTTGGGGGAGGTTTATCAACGAGGGTCGCGATGCCCTACTGCAGCTCCCAGATCACCAAATGTCGTCCTACGACCACATGAAGGCTGCCCTCCTCACCCGCTACGGCCTCACACCCGAGATGTACCGCCAGAGGTTCAGAGATTGCACCCGGATCCCAGGTACAACTTGGGTAGAATACGTGAACTATTTCAGCCGTGCCTTCGAGGGTTGGATAAAGGGGAGCCAGGTCACCACCTACGAACAACTCTTTAACCTGATGGTATGGGAGCACCTGTCGAACAACTGCTTCGTCGAGCTCAGGCAGCACCTCCTCGACAGTAAGCTGACTGACCCCCGGCAGCTCGCCGCCGAAGCTGACCGATGGGAAAGCACCCGAGTGGGCCGGAGGGGGCCACACGAACAGAACAGAAACAACCAAGGCCAGCACCGTCCTCGGGGAGGAGGAGGGGGCCAGGGGCGAGGGAGAGACGCCTTGCCCGCAACACCCGTGGCCAGCACCCCGGCTCCGGCCGGTCGGGGCAACCCCCCGTGGCGTCCTGGGGTCCGAGCCAACGTCACGTGCCACCGATGCCAGCGAGTCGGCCACTACGCCAATGACCCGAGCTGCCCGCAGAACCAAACACCCAAGCCCCGCCAGGTGGCTGCCGCCGCCCTGGGGGAAGAGCGATCATTGGAGGAACCAGAGGAGTATGAGCCGGCCCAGCAAGAGTGGGAACCGGCCGCCATGGTCCTGGCGTGCTTAGGGGGAAGAGACATGGTCCCGCGGGCTCCCCTACCCGCTAACACCAGGAAATACGGTCAGTGGGTGACCATTAATGGACAGCGAGCCGAGGCCTTGCGTGACACAGGCGCCAGTGTGACGGCCGTCCGCTGTCACCTGGTGAAGCCCGAGCAGATCCTGCCGAACATTCTCTGCCCCGTCCGCTCGGCAGACAACTCTGAAAGTATGTGTCAAATGGCCTGCGTCCCATTCGAATGGGGAGGGGTCTCCGGCCTGTTGAAGGTGACGGTCCGGGACGATGCCCCCGTGGACTGCCTCCTGGGGAATGACCTCGAGAGTTCCCCGTGGGCCACCGTTGAGAGAAGAGAGCACCTGGGGATGCTGGGCCTCCGGGACTGGGCCTGCATAACCACCCGGTCCATGGCCGCCCGTGCCGTCCCTCGATCAGAAGAACCAGAATGGCCAGCACCTCCGCCCCCAGTCGCCCCAGTAGAAGACAACGACGAGGCCAGCCTCCCAGACCCGACGACCGAAGGGGACGCGCAACCCCAGGACCTTCCTGACCTGGCTCAGTGGCGTCAAGAAGGGGGGCCCACCCAAGAACAGTTCCGCCAGGAACAAAAGACCTGTCCCTCCCTCGAGGGACTCCGCCAACAAGCCAGCGCCCAGAACGCAGGGGACTCCACCGGAACTCACTGGGTCTACTGGGATAACGACCTGCTATACAGCGAGCAAAGAATCGCCGAGCTGGGGGCCGGTCGAGTACTGGTGGTACCTCTCCGCTTCAGAGACTTTCTGCTCAACCTGGCCCACGATGTCCCCCTGGCTGGACACCTGGGCCAGGATAAAACGTACAGCCGCCTAGTGACCCACTTTTTCTGGCCGAAAATGAGGAACGACGTCCTGAACCACTGCCGATCTTGCCCCACATGCCAAGCCAGCGGGAAGAGTGGTCGGAAGCTGAAAGCCCCTCTGCAACCCTTCCCTGTGGTGACCACCCCGTTCGAGAGGGTGGGGATAGACATCGTGGGGCCTCTGGACCCCCGCACGGCACAAGGACACAGGTTCATCTTAGTACTGGTGGACCATGCCACCCGCTACCCCGAGGCGGTGCCCCTACGGACCGTGACAGCTCCGGTGGTTGGCCGGGCCCTAATGGGGATCTTCTCCCGGGTAGGCTTCCCCCGAGAAGTCGTTAGCGACCGAGGCACGAACTTTATATCCAAATACATGAAGTCCCTCTGGCAACAATGCGGGGTCACCTACAGATTCACGACCCCCTATCACCCCCAAGGGAACGGACTAGTGGAGCGTTTTAACCGCACCCTCAAGGGGATGATTGGGGGATTGGAAGAGCCCCTCCGTCGCCAGTGGGATGTACTACTCCCGTGCCTCCTCTTCGCTTACCGAGAAGTTCCCCAGAAGTCCCTCGGTTTTAGCCCTTTCGAACTCCTGTACGGGCACCCTGTGCGAGGGCCCCTCAGCCTAGTAAAAGAAGGTTGGGAGATGGCCCCCCTAAAGACCCCTCCAGACGTCTTCGAATACCTCCTGGCCCTACGCAATCAGACCCGGCGCTTCAGAGAGATGGCCAAGGCGAACCTCGAGGCCAGCCAGGAGGACATGAAGAAGTGGTATGATCACAATGCCTCCTCCGTTGAGTTCGAGCCTGGACAACAAGTATGGGTGATGTCCCCCACCGAACCATGTGCCTTGCAAGATAAGTGGACGGGGCCCTTCAAAGTGGTCGAGCGCAAAAGCCCCGTCACTTACCTCATCGACCTGGGGACCTCCCGGAACCCCCTTCGGGTCCTCCACACCAACCGACTCAAACCACACTTTGTGCGCTCAGAACTCAGCCTCCTGATGGCTACGGACAGTGGGGCAGAGGAAGACTCCGAACCCCTCCCGGATCTTCTGAAGACTCAGGAGAATGACGGCTCCGTGGACGGGGTCCGGCTCTCTGACGCCCTCACTTCGGAGCAACGCCAGGGCTGCCGGAACCTCCTGCTGCAGTTCGCTACCCTGTTCTCCCTCACCCCCGGGGTCACCCCTTGGTGTTTGCACGACGTGGACACCGGGGACAGTCCCCCTGTCCGACACCGGGCCTACCGCGTACCAGATCGGGTACGGGCCTGCATACAGGAGGAGGTGGCCAAGATGCTCACAATCGGGGTCATCGAGCCCTCGGACAGTCCCTGGGCCAGTCCGGTTGTATTGGTCCCCAAAGCCGCTGCCCCCGGCACCGCACCTGAACTGAGATTCTGCGTCGACTACCGGGGCTTGAACGCTGTCACCCGGACCGACGCTCATCCGATCCCCCGAGCAGACGAGCTGATCGACCGGCTGGGGGCCGCCCGCTACCTCAGTATCTTCGACCTAACAGCGGGCTACTGGCAGATCGGCCTCACACCCAGGGCTCAGGAACGGTCAGCCTTCTCTACCCCCGATGGCCACTACCAATTCAAGGTCATGCCCTTCGGCATGAAGAATGCCCCCGCCACGTTTCAACGCCTCGTGAACCAGGTCTTGGCGGGGCTCGAAGAGTTCAGCGCTGCCTACCTGGACGATATCGCTGTATACAGCCGCCACTGGCCCGACCACCTCCGTCACCTCCAAGAGGTCCTACAGGCCCTCCAGCGGGCCGGCCTCACAATTAAGGCCGGCAAGTGCCAAATTGGCCAAGGGTCTGTGACCTACCTTGGGCACCAAGTGGGAAGCGGGCTGGTGGCCCCGCTACAACTTAAGATTGCTGCCATCCAGTCCTGGCAGCCCCCCGTCACCCAGACCGAGGTCCGAGCCTTCTTGGGGCTCACCGGCTACTACCGGCGGTTCGTGAAGGACTACGGCAGCATCGTGGGGCCCCTCACGGGTCTCACGTCCAAGAACCAACCGAAGCGGATTAACTGGACCCCCGATTGTCAAGCGGCCTTCGAGAAGCTGAAGGCCGCCCTGTGCACCGCCCCTGTGCTCCAGGCCCCCGATTACAGTCGGGAATTCGTGGTACAGACCGACGCCTCCGACCACGGCATCGGAGCCGTCCTTTCTCAGTTAAACCCCGAAGGTCATGACCAGCCGGTGGCCTTCATCAGTCGACGTCTCCTGGCCCGAGAACAGCGCTGGAGCACCATCGAGAGGGAGGCCTTCGCAGTGGTGTGGGCCCTCAAAAAGCTCCGGCCCTATCTCTTCGGTACCCACTTCCGGGTACAAACCGACCATCGACCCCTGCAGTGGCTGATGCAGATGCGGGGGGAGAACCCAAAACTCTTGCGCTGGTCCATTTCCCTGCAGGGAATGGACTTCACTGTGGAGCACCGACCAGGCCAAGACCACGCCAACGCGGATGGCCTGTCCCGCTTTTTCCGCCTCGACGAAGAGAGTCCCCAAGGAGATGGGTGACTCTCCCCGCCTTCAGCTGGGGGGGACGCATGTTGGACAGGCCACACGAAGGGCTTGCTCCCTCCCCGCACGACAGGGCCCGAGCTCCGGCCCACCAGGCATAACCCACGAAAAGCACCTGTACCCCGTCTCCCGACGGATCTTCTGCCCTCGGACCTCTACTCATCACGGGGCCCAGCCCCACCGGCTCCCCCGGCCGGTTCAAGCCGCCATCTTGGGCCCTGCACCACGAGGCCGCGTGGCCTCGCCCCGACCCTAACCCCGGGCCTGGCCGGCCCCGACATCCCGGCACTACCATCCACCCGGGAGGTGAGCGGACCACTTGGCAGGTCAATGGGAGGACGAAGTGTCAAGAGCTCTTCCCCCGCCAGGTGCCGATCGCCTCCAGCTCCCCCAGGCGCTGGCTCCACCCCCTGCTGGGTGTCTGGACACCTTCATCCCGGGCCCTCTGACCTCCAAGTGCGAGGGTCCGGACATCAAAGGGCGGCTGCCCTATAACTGGGGCAACTCCGGAGCAGGAAGGCAGTTGTATCCTGGAGTCGAGAGACACCGAGAGAACTCAGCCTTGACGGACTACTGGCGCTGCCGTAGCCCGCTCTTGTGAACCATCGTCCTGCCTGCTGGCGCTGCCGCGGCCTTCTACAACATCCATCCTCGTCGGGACCTGCTGGCGCTGCCGCGGCCCGTTGTAACGACCATCCTCACCGGGACCTGCTGGCGCTGCCGCGGACCGTACATCAACCATCTTTCCGGGACCTGCTGGTGCTACCGCGGACCGTGTACCGACCATCTCCACCGGGACCTGCTGGCGCTGCCGCGGCCCGTACCAACTAAGCTCGAGGATTGTGGGTTAATCATCATCTCATCCAAACTACCTGACTGGTAGACAGACTGTCCCGCTACCCCTTACCCTGCTTTGAGAGACTTGAATCGAGGGGACCCCTGAGTCCAGACCTCCTTGTACCATTCAACCGTACCCTAAGAAGTGCTTATAAAGAACCCTGAACCTTATCCGTGTGTGGTATCCGTCTGTGGGGGGGAAAGTTACTTGTCTGTACGATCGCTGGAGACGGCTCTCCCCGGAGACCTCTCCTCCTGACCCCGGCCGACCCTCCCGGTCCGTCTATCCTTTCTACCAGTCGGGGTCAGTGACAGGTGAATTGCAGAGTGGTTGGTAAGTTAAATGGGTGTGGCTAGTGCATGGGTGTGGCTAGTGCAAGGGGCGGGGTCAGTGACAGGTGAGTTGCAGAGTGGTTGGTAAGTAACATGGGTGTGGCTAGTGCAAGGGGCGGGGTCAGTGACAGGTGAATTGCAGAGTGGTTGGTAAGTTAAATGGGTAAGTTAAATGGGTGTGGCTAGTGCAAAGGGCGGGGTCAGTGACAGGTGAATTGCAGAGTGATTGGTAAGTTAAATGGGTGTGGCTAGTGCAAAGGGCGGGGTCAGTGACAGGTGAATTGCAGAGTGGTTGGTAAGTAACATGGGTGTGGCTAGTGCAAGGGGCGGGGTCAGTGACAGGTGAGTTGCAGAGTGGTTGGTAACATGGGTGTGGCTACTGCAAGGGGCGGGGTCAGTGACAGGTGAATTGCAGAGTGGTTGGTAAGTAACATGGGTGTGGCTAGTGCATGGGTGTGGCTAGTGCAAGGGGCGGGGTCAGTGACAGGTGAGTTGCAGAGTGGTTGGTAAGTAACATGGGTGTGGCTAGTGCAAGGGGCGGGGTCAGTGACAGTTGAATTGCAGAGTGGTTGGTAAGTTAAATGGGTGTGGCTACTGCAAGGGGCGGGGTCAGTGACAGGTGAATTGCAGAGTGGTTGGTAAGTAACATGGGTGTGGCTAGTGCAAGGGGCGGGGTCAGTGACAGGTGAATTGCAGAGTGGTTGGTAAGTTAAATGGGTGTGGCTACTGCAAAGGGCGGGGTCAGTGACAGGTGAATTGCAGAGTGGTTGGTAAGTAACATGGGTGTGGCTAGTGCAAGGGGCGGGGTCAGTGACAGGTGAATTGCAGAGTGGTTTGTAAGTAACATGGGTGTGGCTAGTGCAAGGGGCGGGGTCAGTGACAGGTGAATTGCAGAGTGGTTGGTAAGTTAAATGGGTGTGGCTAGTGCAAAGGGCGGGGTCAGTGACAGGTGAATTGCAGAGTGGTTGGTAAGTAACATGGGTGTGGCTAGTGCAAGGGGCGGGGTCAGTGACAGGTGAATTGCAGAGTGGTTGGTAAGTAACATGGGTGTGGCTAGTGCAAAGGGCGGGGTCAGTGACAGGTGAATTGCAGAGTGGTTGGTAAGTTAAATGGGTGTGGCTAGTGCAAGGGGCGGGGTCAGTGACAGGTGAGTTGCAGAGTGGTTGGTAAGTTAAATGGGTGTGGCTAGTGCATGGGTGTGGCTAGTGCAAGGGGCAGGGTCAGTGACAGGTGAATTGCAGAGTGGTTGGTAAGTTAAATGGGTGTGGCTAGTGCAAAGGGCGGGGTCAGTGACAGGTGAATTGCAGAGTGGTTGGTAAGTTAAATGGGTGTGGCTAGTGCAAGGGGCGGGGTCAGTGACAGGTTAGTTGCAGAGTGGTTGGTACCATGGGTGTGGCTAGTGCAAGGGGCGGGGTCAGTGACAGGTGAGTTGCAGAGTAGTTGGTAAGTAACATGGGTGTGGCTAGTGCAAGGGGCAGGGTCAGTGACAGGTGAATTGCAGAGTGGTTGGTAAGTAACATGGGTGTGGCTAGTGCAAGGGGCGGGGTCAGTGACAGGTGAATTGCAGAGTGGTTGGTAAGTTAAATGGGTGTGGCTAGTGCAAAGGGCGGGGTCAGTGACAGGTGAGTTGCAGAGTGGTTGGTAACATGGGTGTGGCTAGTGCAAGGGGTGGGGTCAGTGACAGGTGAATTGCAGAGTGGTTGGTAAGTTAAATGGGTGTGGCTAGTGCAAAGGGCGGGGTCAGTGACAGGTGAATTGCAGAGTGGTTGGTAAGTAACATGGGTGTGGCTAGTGCAAGGGGCGGGGTCAGTGACAGGTGAATTGCAGAGTGGTTGGTAAGTAACATGGGTGTGGCTAGTGCAAAGGGCGGGGTCAGTGACAGGTGAATTGCAGAGTGGTTGGTAAGTTAAATGGGTGTGGCTAGTGCAAGGGGCAGGGTCAGTGACAGGTGAGTTGCAGAGTGGTTGGTAACATGGGTGTGGCTAGTGCAAGGGGTGGGGTCAGTGACAGGTAAAAGAAGGGGAACAGATGTAGTGGGTGGGGGTTAGAGATTAATGACATATAGTGAGGAGCCCCAAAATGTGTTTTTTACTGCACCCCCCTACTCTCTCTGATTTTGGGGGGGTGCTGTCAAATTTGGGGGAGCACTTTTAAAAGGGGGTTGGGAGTGCATTATGAAGGGCGATGGGGTGCACAGAATGACATGACTTCTGGGCAATTTTTGGGAGGCTACCCTTACTTTTTATTGCTCCCCTCCTCCTTTATGGGATGCACCCCGAAAGGATAGGGGCAACAGGGGGGATTTGGGGCAAACAGGTATGTGACAGTTCCATTACCAACCCCAAGGGGGGGCACCATACAATCCAACTGCAGTTATTGTATTGAAAGGTACAACAAGGAGCATGTCGTGGAATTTTTGCAGGTGGTGCTCACCAAGATTTTTCTGCCTCCCCTTCCCTCCGTGCGGCATGTTATAGGGACCCTTGGGATATTTCTATTGGCAAGAGATGCTATAGAGATTCCCGCTATGATATCTGAGAGCACTAACATTTGTTAAATAAATAGGGGCATTGGAGCAGATGAATGAGGCAGGGAAAGGGTACATGTGGAAAGTAGTTGGATGGGTCATAGAGAATAATCATGGCATGCAAATAGGCAGCAGCACATGTTCTGGCAGTGTCTGTTGAGAGTTTGGTACGCTCTTCAATTTATTTGACCTTCTTACGTTGGGTATGATCTACAGAGGGAAGGCACAGCATTACTGTTAGTCAGAACATGTATTTATGATTTAAAGAAGTGTGGTCTGTGTGTGCTGAGAGGGCTGTACAGAGTGGTAAGTGCCTGTACATCCGAGCAATGTGCATCCAACCGGCCACTTGAGACTGAACAGTGACAGAAGCACCTGGGTTACTGACGGAATGTAAATGGAGAGCACATAGGAAGGGTGTCTGTAGTCACTCAAGGGATTGAAACGTGTTGGTGCACTACCAAAGCTGGGGTACTCAGAGGGAATGTTTCAGGGGTAATGAGACGGTGCTATCCAGAGGTCAAAAAAGGTGTCAGAGCCACAGAGGTATGGGCATCCAGGTCCCACAGCGAGGGGTGGTCAAAAGTCCTTGCTAAAGATTTCTATCGAACCATGACCAAATGTTGTGCAGCCTGGCTCCCTCTGTAACTTTTCCCCAGTGTTTTTCTATCCTTCAGATGACTGGAGCAAGCTTCCCAAAGGATTTCTTGGCCTCATACCCCAAAGGAGTGCCTGATATTTCTGGCCTAAGGATAATACTAAAGGGTGCGCTGCTGACGTTCTGAGAAAAACCTCGCTAACCATGCATATTTATGCACCAAACATGGCAAATCCTTACACCTGCAAAGCAGCATATCGCTCTTGTCAGCTTCGTGGTGGTGTAAGTGTTTTTATTTGAGGAAAATATTCATCTGTGCTTCCTCTCTCAGCTGAGGACAATGGAGCTGCATGTTCTTCTCTCACATGTCCATTCAAAGAGCCAGGTGACACTCACTCAATCACTCAGCAAACACGTATGCTTTGACACTTTCGTCTGGCTGTTTTCCTTCCAAACATTCCCCTTTCACCACAAATACAGGCCAGCATGTACCTCATTACTCATTCACTCAGTCACCGCAGTCCTCGACTCTGCAGGCCCTGCAAGACGAACATGAACAAGAGGTATGGGCATCCAGGTCCCACAGCGAGGGGTGGTCAAAAGTCCTTGCTAAAGATTTCTATCGAACCATGACCAAATGTTGTGCAGCCTGGCTCCCTCTGTAACTTTTCCCCAGTGTATTTCTATCCTTCAGATGACTGGAGCAAGCTTCCCAAAGGATTTCTTGGCCTCTTACCCCAAAGGAGTGCCTGATATTTCTGGCCTAAGGATAATACTAAAGGGTGCTCTGCTGACGTTCTGAGAAAAACCTCGCTAACCATGGTGACACTCACTCAATCACTCAGCAAACACGTATGCTTTGACACTTTCGTCTGGCTGTTTTCCTTCCAAACATTCCCCTTTCACCACAAATATAGGCCAGCATGTACCTCATTACTCATTCACTCAGTCATCGCAGTCCTCGACTCTGCAGGCCCTGCAAGACGAACATGAACAAGAGGTATCTGAGCAAGCAGAAGAAAAGCCTTGGTGTGCTCTTATGTTCGTAATGCTGCCCTCTAGTAACGCTACATGGCAACTGCAACAGAATGATGGGACTTAGAAGAGGGCTGTCCTATGCAAATAATGTCCTCCCATGCTTACTTTCTTCTGAGAAAGTCGCCGGCTTGCGCTATGATACAGCCTCCAACAAATGGTCTTCAGCCAAATTCAAAAGCAGCCTACCTATCTCAGGCTAAGGATTTTGCCACTCGAAAGCCGCAGATGGGGACGTCACCCTAATGTAGCTGGGTCCGAATTTGCCTGCAGTCATCCTCCATACAGAACCTGGGCGTTCGAGTGCGTTCGAGGGCTCGTAGGCTTCCTTCAAAGGAAGGAAGGAAGACTGTGTCACTCCTTGCCTTTGGAAGCCCAAGACAATCCGCAAACTGATCAGGACCAGGGACACCACCGAACCAGTGAGCGACCTGCCACCAGCAACGGCAACGCACGTGTGGGAGAATGTATCCTCCCCAGTTCTGACCAACAGACACAAGGACATAGCATGGATGACTGTGAAGGGTGGCCTGCCAGTGAGGTCCTTCATGCACAGCAGAGGCCTGTGCCCGCACAGGAACTGCCCAAGGGGATGCCCCGCAGAGGAATCTGCACACCATCTCTTCTGGGCCTGCCCCTTTGCCCAGAGACTAAGGGCCGCCCTCCGACAAGAACTGGTAGCCCTCATCCCCTATGAGAACATTACGGACCAGTCCATGCTGTACGGGCTGTTTCCAGGGACACACACAGAGGAAGCTATCCAGGAGTGCTGGAGACTCCTCTGCTGTATTAAAGACATTCTCCTGTTCGCCAGAACCCGTCTGGTGACCAATGGAGAGGTGGTAAACAGAGAAGGGTGCCGCAGGATGGTGCTCAGCCTGCTAAGAGACTATGCAGCCATGGACAAGAGGGAAAGTGAGGAAGAAGAAGAGCTGTGAGAAAACCCTCCTTCCCCACTGTACTCTTTAAAGTGGCGTCCCCATTAAAACCGTAAAACGCTATCAGCAAATACATCAGATGAAATGTAAAATGTCTCAATGCATTGATTGACTGAAAAGTTAAAGTGGATTGCCTTCCCTAAGGGGTGAGGTACCACTTCCTTAAAAACTATGTATCGCAACTTTTAAGCACTTAATAAAAGTTTTTGCCCCAAAACTAAAAAAAAAAAAAAAAAAAGGAAGGAAGAAAGGGGCTGCTTAAAGCCCCAGTGCCAGCCCAGCCCAGCCCAGTGCCGTACTGTACTGTGCTGTGTCACCACAATCCCTTCACTTGCTTCAGTAGGCATGATTAAGACTTCCTGAAGCAAAGGTCTAACTGCTCTTCTCTGCCTCTTGAGAAAAACAATTTTTCTAGCTTCCTATTGCACCTAATAAACGGAGTTTCACTTGCCTCAAAATCTCCCCTTCATTTCATTAGCCAGAGCTCCTACTTCACCTTTATCCTAGCCAACATCACATGCATCAAAGACCTGATTGGAGGGATCGGCTCTCAGCAAAACGAAAAATCACCACCATCCAACCTATTTTACTATCAGTATAACACCCTCCTTGCATTCTTGTGCTCATATATACACCTGAGGCAACATTTGTGCTCTAAAGTACGCCGAATTTAAAGGACTAAGAATAAACACATTTATACGGGAAGATAAGGCATTGTCCCTATTGCACCTACTTGAGAAAAAGGGAGGTTTGTGGAAGGTCAGACTCCTCAGGAAAAGATGTATAATTTTTGGGCGCATGTGCCAAAAGAGTGGCACTTTTCTCCTCTGTTTTTCCAAGTGAATAAAAAATTAGCAAATGAAAATTAAACCACAGATTGAAAATGTACCCTCTCAGGTCACATGGACCGCATTGGCAGGACTTGAACCCTGGTCTTGAGAAAACCTGTGGCACCAGAGGCACGAGACTTGCCGTTGAGCTACAGCTCCTTGGAGGTCTGAACCACTGCAGTAGTAACTATGACCAACATACAGCACCTGGTGTCAGTGCTTGTGGCTTCCATTGCACATGAAACGGAAGACCATGTTATGGGGACGATTTGATAGGGTACTGACATGGAAACCAGTGTGGTCCAGGGGGTAAGTTCCTGCCTTCCATCCAGGTGACCAGGGTTCAAGTCCCGGGATCGGCACGAGGTGACTGTGGTGCAGCAGAGGTAAGTTCCAGATGGGTCTATGTGGCCAATTGGTAAGTATAAACTGTGTGTGTGGTGTGAGAGTGGAGTCATGCCTGCCAGATGGTGAATTGCAAAGTGGTTGGTAAGTAACATGGGTGTGGCTAGTGCAAGGGGCGGGGTCAGTGACAGGTGAGTTGCAGAGTGGTTGGTAAGTAACATGGGTGTGGCTAGTGCAAGGGGCGGGGTCAGTGACAGGTGAATTGGAGAGTGGTTGGTAAGTTAAATGGGTGTTGCAAGTGCTAAGGGCGGGGCCAGTGACAGGTGAATTGCAGAGTGGTTGGTAACATGGGTGTGGCTAGTGCAAGGGGCGGGGTCAGTGACAGGTGAGTTGCAGAGTGGTTGGTAACATGGGTGTGGCTAGTGCAAGGGGCGGGGTCAGTGACAGGTGAGTTGCAGAGTAGTTGGTAAGTAACATGGGTGTGGCTAGTGCAAGGGGCGGGGTCAGTGACAGGTGAATTGCAGAGTGGTTGGTAAGTAACATGGGTGTGGCTAGTGCAAGGGGTGGGGTCAGTGACAGGTGAATTGCAGAGTGGTTGGTAAGTTAAATGGGTGTGGCTAGTGCAAGGGTGTGGCTAGTGCAAGGGGCGGGGTCAGTGACAGGTGAGTTGCAGAGTGGTTAGTAAGTAACATGGGTGTGGCTAGTGCAAGGGGCGGGGTCAGTGACAGGTGAGTTGCAGAGTGGTTGGTAACATGGGTGTGGCTAGTGCAAGGGGTGGGGTCAGTGACAGGTAAAAGAAGGGGAACAGATGTAGTGGGTGGGGGTTAGAGATTAATGACATATAGTGAGGAGCCCCAAAATGTGTTTTTTACTGCACCCCCCTACTCTCTCTGATTTTGGGGGGGTGCTGTCAAATTTGGGGGAGCACTTTTAAAAGGGGGTTGGGAGTGCATTATGAAGGGCGATGGGGTGCACAGAATGACATGACTTCTGGGCAATTTTTGGGAGGCTACCCTTACTTTTTATTGCTCCCCTCCTCCTTTATGGGATGCACCCCGAAAGGATAGGGGCAACAGGGGGGATTTGGGGCAAACAGGTATGTGACAGTTCCATTACCAACCCCAAGGGGGGGCACCATACAATCCAACTGCAGTTATTGTATTGAAAGGTACAACAAGGAGCATGTCGTGGAATTTTTGCAGGTGGTGCTCACCAAGATTTTTCTGCCTCCACTTCCCTCCGTGCGGCATGTTATAGGGACCCTTGGGATATTTCTATTGGCAAGAGATGCTATAGAGATTCCCACTATGATATCTGAGAGCACTAACATTTGTTAAATAAATAGGGGCATTGGAGCAGATGAATGAGGCAGGGAAAGGGTACATGTGGAAAGTAGTTGGATGGGTCATAGAGAATAATCATGGCATGCAAATAGGCAGCAGCACATGTTCTGGCAGTGTCTGTTGAGAGTTTGGTACGCTCTTCAATTTATTTGTCCTTCTTACGTTGGGTATGATCTACAGAGGGAAGGCACAGCATTACTGTTAGTCAGAACATGTATTTATGATTTAAAGAAGTGTGGTCTGTGTGTGCTGAGAGGGCTGTACAGAGTGGTAAGTGCCTGTACATCCGAGCAATATGCATCCAACCGGCCACTTGAGACTGAACAGTGACAGAAGCACCTGGGTTACTGACGGAATGTAAATGGAGAGCACATAGGAAGGGTGTCTGTAGTCACTCAAGGGATTGAAACGTGTTGGTGCACTACCAAAGCTGGGGTACTCAGAGGGAATGTTTGAGGGGTAATGAGACGGTGCTATCCAGAGGTCAAAAAAGGTGTCAGAGCCACAGAGGTATGGGCATCCAGGTCCCACAGCGAGGGGTGGTCAAAAGTCCTTGCTAAAGATTTCTATTGAACCATGACCAAATGTTGTGCAGCCTGGCTCCCTCTGTAACTTTTCCCCAGTGTTTTTCTATCCTTCAGATGACTGGAGCAAGCTTCCCAAAGGATTTCTTGGCCTCATACCCCAAAGGAGTGCCTGATATTTCTGGCCTAAGGATAATACTAAAGGGTGCGCTGTTGACGTTCTGAGAAAAACCTCGCTAACCATGCATATTTATGCACCAAACATGGCAAATCCTTACACCTGCAAAGCAGCATATCGCTCTTGTCAGCTTCGTGGTGGTGTAAGTGTTTTTATTTGAGGAAAATATTCATCTGTGCTTCCTCTCTCATCTGAGGACAATGGAGCTGCATGTTCTTCTCTCACATGTCCATTCAAAGAGCCAGGTGACACTCACTCAATCACTCAGCAAACACGTATGCTTTGACACTTTCGTCTGGCTGTTTTCCTTCCAAACATTCCCCTTTCACCACAAATACAGGCCAGCATGTACCTCATTACTCATTCACTCAGTCATCGCAGTCCTCGACTCTGCAGGCCCTGCAAGACGAACATGAACAAGAGGTATGGGCATCCAGGTCCCACAGCGAGGGGTGGTCAAAAGTCCTTGCTAAAGATTTCTATCGAACCATGACCAAATGTTGTGCAGCCTGGCTCCCTCTGTAACTTTTCCCCAGTGTATTTCTATCCTTCAGATGACTGGAGCCAGCTTCCCAAAGGATTTCTTGGCCTCTTACCCCAAAGGAGTGCCTGATATTTCTGGCCTAAGGATAATACTAAAGGGTGCGCTGCTGACGTTCTGAGAAAAACCTCGCTAACCATGCATATTTATGCACCAAACATGGCAAATCCTTACACCTGCAAAGCAGCATATCGCTCTTGTCAGCTTCGTGGTGGTGTAATTGTTTTTATTTGAGGAAAATATTCATCTGTGCTTCCTCTCTCATCTGAGGACAATGGAGCTGCATGTTCCTCTCTCACATGTCCATTCAAAGAGCCAGGTGACACTCACTCAATCACTCAGCAAACACGTATGCTTTGACACTTTCGTCTGGCTGTTTTCCTTCCAAACATTCCCCTTTCACCACAAATACAGGCCAGCATGTACCTCATTACTCATTCACTCAGTCATCGCAGTCCTCGACTCTGCAGGCCCTGCAAGACGAACATGAACAAGAGGTATCTGAGCAAGCAGAAGAAAAGCCTTGGTGTGCTCTTATGTTCGTAATGCTGCCCTCTAGTAACGCTACATGGCAACTGCAACAGAATGATGGGACTTAGAAGAGGGCTGTCCAATGCAAATAATGTCCTCCCATGCTTACTTTCTTCTGAGAAAGTCGCCGGCTTGCGCTATGATACAGCCTCCAACAAATGGTCTTCAGCCAAATTCAAAAGCAGCCTACCTATCTCAGGCTAAGGATTTTGCCACTCGAAAGCCGCAGATGGGGACGTCACCCTAATGTAGCAGGGTCCCAATTTGCCTGCAGTCATCCTCCATACAGAACCTGGGGGTTCGAGTGCGTTCGAGGGCTCGTAGGCTTCCTTCAAAGGAAGGAAGGAAGAAAGGGGCTGCTTAAAGCCCCAGTGCCAGCCCAGCCCAGCCCAGCCCAGTGCCGTACTGTACTGTGCTGTGTCACCACAATCCCTTCACTTGCTTCAGTAGGCATGATTAAGACTTCCTGAAGCAAAGGTCTAACTGCTCTTCTCTGCCTCTTGAGAAAAACAATTTTTCTAGCTTCCTATTGCACCTAATAAAGGGAGTTTCACTTGCCTCAAAATCTCCCCTTCATTTCATAGCCAGAGCTCCTACTTCACCTTTATCCTAGCCAACATCACATGCATCAAAGACCTGATTGGAGGGATCGGCTCTCAGCAAAACGAAAAATCACCACCATCCAACCTATTTTACTATCAGTATAACACCCTCCTTGCATTCTTGTGCTCATATATACACCTGAGGCAACATTTGTGCTCTAAAGTACGCCGAATTTAAAGGACTAAGAATAAGCACATTTATACGGGAAGATAAGGCATTGTCCCTATTGCACCTACTTGAGAAAAAGGGAGGTTTGTGGAAGGTCAGACTCCTCAGGAAAAGATGTATAATTTTTGGGCGCATGTGCCAAAAGAGTGGCACTTTTCTCCTCTGTTTTTCCAAGTGAATAAAAAATTAGCAAATGAAAATTAAGCCACAGATTGAAAATGTACCCTCTCAGGTCACTTGGACCGCATTGGCAGGACTTGAACCCTGGTCTTGAGAGAACCTGTGACACCAGAGGCACGAGACTTGCCGTTGAGCTACAGCTCCTTGGAGGTCTCAACCACTGCAGTAGTAACTATGACCAACATACAGCACCTGGTGTCAGTGCTTGTGGCTTCCATTGCACATGAAACGGAAGACCATGTTATGGGGACGATTTGATAGGGTACTGTTGGACAGGCCACATGAAGGGCTTGCTCCCTCCCCGCATGACAGGGCCCGAGCCCCGGCCCTCCAGGTGTTACCCACAGCAGCAACCCGCACCCCGGCTCAAGACGGGACTCCTGCCCCCGGACATCTCTGTATCATGGGGCCGAACCACTACCGGCCCCCTCGCCCGGCCCGGCCTCCATCTTGGACACTGCACCACGAGGCCGCGTGGCCTCAGCTCGACCCTAACCCCGGGCCTGGCCAGGCCCGACATCATGGCACCACCATCCACCCAGGAGGTGAACGGACCACTTGGCAGGTCAATGGGAGAAAGAAGTGTCGATGGCTCTCCCCCGCCAGGTGCCGATCGCCCCCAGCTCCCCCGGGCGCTGGCTCCACCCCCCTGCTGGGTGTCTGGACTCCCTCATCCCGGACCTCCCGCCCTCCAAGTGCGAGGGTCCAGACATCAAAGGGCGCCAGACCTATAACTGGGGCAGCTCCAGAGCAGGAAGGGAGTTGTATCCTGGAGTCGAGAGACACCGAGAAGAACTCATCCTTGACGGACTACCGGCGCTGCCGTAGCCCTGCCTTGTGAACTATCGTCCTGCCTGCTGGCGCTGCCGCGGCCTTCTGCAACCTCCATCCTCGTTGGGACCTGCTGGCGCTGCCGTGGCCCGTTGGAACTACCACCTTCGTTGGGACCTGCTGGCGCTGCGCGGCCCGTTGGAACTACCACCTTCACCGGGACCTGCTGGCGCTGCCGCGGCCCGTCCAAGCCCGAACACCGAGCTCGAGGATTGTGAGCTATCCATCATCGCATCTACCAGATTGGTAACCAGACTGTCCCGCTACCCTCTTTCCCAAACCAAGAGACTAGAATCGAGGGGACCCCTGAGTCCAGACCTCCTTGTACCATTCCATCGTACCTTAAGAAATCGCTTATAAAGAACATTAAATCCTATCCTTGTGTGGTGTACATCTGTGGGGGGGAAGTTACTCGTCTGTACGATCGCTGGAGACGGCTCTCCCCGGAGACCTCTCCCCTTGTCCTCGGCCGACCCTCCCGGTCCGTCTAACATTGGTGGCCAGCGGCGCGATCCGAATCAACGCGTAATCGTACAGAAAGTAGCTCACCCCACGACAAAACCACAATGTCAACCAAAGAGAGCGGATCCACCGAGAAATTCCAGATGGAGAAATTGGAAGAGTACAGCCATCGTGAGTTGAAACAATTCTGCATGGAACTAGGCATTGCTACCACCGGCCTGAGTACCAAAGACGATTTCAAGCACGCCATTGAGTCGTGGGCAGAAACCGGGGTCGCCAGATCCCCAGACCGAAACAGTGCAGCAGCAGAGAGGAACGCCACGGCTCCCGATGAGCGAGGAACGGGCCTCTCACAGGAAGAGATCCAAGAAAGAGAAAAAAACAGACTGCATGAGTTAGAAATGGCACGGCTCAAAATGGACGGTGAACTAAAATTAGGCGAGCAAAAACTGAACCTAGAACATCTGCGGCTCCGAGAAGAACGGGAAGAAAAACAGAGGCAGAGAGAACTCGAAGAAAAGAGATTAGCATACGAACACGAGCGCAAACTGGCAGAAATAGACCTACGAAAGCAGAACAAAGAACCGGAGGTGCCCGAGCGACCGCGCACCCCGGGAGCGACGGAAAAGAAAGTCCACATCCCCAAGGATGTCGTTCGAGAGTATGTCCGAGAGGACGACATACAACAGTGGTTCAAGGCCTACGAGATCGCCATGACCTCCCACCGAATCGATCGAAGTGACTGGGGAGCCGGCCTATGGGGAAGGTTCGTCAACGAAGGCCGCGATGCCCTGCTACAGCTCCCAGACCATCAGATGTCATCCTATGACCACATGAAAGCTGCCCTCCTCACCCGATATGGGCTCACACCCGAAATGTACCGCCAGAGGTTTCGGGACTGCACCCGGATCCCGGGTACAACTTGGGTGGAATATGGCAACTATTTCAGCCGAGCCTTCGAGGGTTGGATCAAGGGGAGCCACGTAACAACCTACGAACAACTTTTTAATCTCATGGTGTGGGAGCACCTCTCTAACAACTGCTTCGTCGAGCTCAGGCAGCACCTCCTCGACAGTAAACTGACTGACCCACGGCACCTCGCCGCCGAAGCTGACCGGTGGGAAAGCACCCGAGTGGGCCGGAGAGGGCCGCACGAATAGAACCGGAACACCCAAGGTCAGCACCGTCCCCGAGGAGGAGGAGGAGGCCAGGGACGAGGAAGAGACACCGTCCCGGTCGCTCCCGCTGCCAGCACCCCGCCCCCGGCCAGCCGGGGCAACCCCCCGATGCGCCCGGGGTTCCGAGCCAATGTCACGTGTCACCGATGCCAGCGAGTCGGCCACTACGCCAATGACCCGAACTGTCCACAGAACCAAACCCCAAAACCCCGCCAGGTAGCTGCCGCCGCCCTGGGGGGAGAACAAATCTCCGAAGAACAAGAAGAATACGAGCAGGCACAACAAGAGTGGGAACCGGCCGCCATGGTTCTAGCGTGCCTAGGGGGGAAAGACATGGTCCCGCGGGCCCCCCTACCCGCCAACACCAGAAAGTATAGCCAGTGGGTGAACATTAATGGGCGCCGGGCCGAAGCACTACGTGACACAGGGGCCAGTGTGACGGCCATCCGCTGTCACCTGGTAAAACCAGAGCAGATCCTGCCGAACATTCTCTGCCCCGTACGTTCAGCCGACAATTCAGAAAGCCTATGTCGAATGGCCTGCGTCCCCTTCGAATGGGGAGGGGTCTCCGGCATGTTGAAGGTGACGGTCCGAGATGATGCCCCCGTGGACTGTCTCCTGGGGAATGATCTCGAGAATTCCCCGTGGGCCGCCGTCGAAAGAAGAGAGCACCTGGAGATGTTGGGCCTCCCGGACTGGGCGTGCGTAACCACCCGGTCCATGGCCGCCCGTGCCATCCCCCGACCAGAAGAACCAGAATGGCCTGCGCCTCCTCCCCCGATCGCTCCAGTAGAGGACACCGACTATGCTGACCCCCCAGAGCAAACCCCCGAAGGGGTCGCCCAGCCCCAGGACCTTCCCGACCTGGCTCAGTGGCGTCAAGAAGGGGGGCCCACCCAGGAACAGTTCCGTCAAGAGCAGAAGACCTGTCCCTCCCTCGAGGGACTCCGCCAGCAAGCCATCGCCCAGAGCGCCGGGGACATCACCGGAGCCCATTGGATCTATTGGGATAACGACCTGTTATACAGTGAACAGAGAATCGCGGAGTTAGGGGCCAGTCGAGTGCTGGTGGTGCCCCTCCGTTTCAGAGACTTCCTGTTAAATTTGGCCCACGATGTCCCTCTGGCTGGACACCTGGGCCAGGACAAAACCTACAGTCGCCTGGTGACCCACTTTTTCTGGCCGAAGATGAGAAACGACGTCCTCAACCACTGCCGGTCCTGCCCCACGTGCCAGGCCAGCGGGAAGAGCGGCCGCAAACTCAAAGCCCCTCTGCAACCCTTCCCAGTTGTCACCACCCCGTTCGAGAGGGTGGGAATAGACATTGTGGGGCCCATGGACCCCCGCACAGCACAAGGACATCGGTTCATCCTGGTACTGGTGGACCACGCCACCCGCTACCCCGAGGCTGTGCCCCTGCGAACTGTGACAGCCCCGGTGGTCGGCCGGGCCTTAATGGGGATCTTCTCCCGGGTGGGCTTCCCCCGAGAAGTCATCAGCGACAGAGGCACAAACTTTATTTCAAAATATATGAAGTCCCTCTGGCAACAGTGCGGGGTCACCTACCAATTCACGACCCCCTATCACCCTCAAGGAAACGGACTGGTTGAGCGATTCAACCGCACGCTCAAGGGAATGATTGGGGGATTGGAAGAGCCCCTCCGTCGCCAGTGGGATGTACTACTTCCGTGCCTCCTCTTCGCCTATCGAGAGGTTCCCCAGAAGTCCCTCGGTTTCAGCCCTTTTGAACTCTTGTACGGGCACCCTGTGCGAGGGCCCCTCAGCCTAGTCAAAGAAGGTTGGGAGATGGCCCCCCTAAAGACCCCTCCAGACGTCTTCAAGTACCTCCTGACACTACGCAATCAGACCCGGCGATTCAGGAAAATGGCAAAAGCGAATCTTGAGGCCAGTCAGGAGGACATGAAAAAATGGTACGATCGGAATGCCTCCTCCGTGGAGTTCGAACCTGGTCAACAAGTGTGGGTGATGTCCCCCACCGAACCATGTGCCTTGCAGGACAAGTGGACGGGGCCCTTCAAAGTGGTCGAACGCAAGAGCCCCGTCACCTATCTCATCGATATGGAATCTTCCCGGAACCCCCTCCGGGTCCTCCACACCAACAGACTCAAACCCCACTTTGTGCGCTCGGAACTCAGCCTCCTGATGGCTACAGACAGTGGAGCAGAAGAAGACTCCGAGCCTCTCCCTGATCTCCTGAAGACTCAGGAGAAAGATGGTTCCGTAGACGGGGTCCGGCTCTCCGATGCCCTCACCCCAGAGCAGCGCCAAGGCTGCCGGGACCTCCTGCTGCAGTTTGCTACCTTGTTTTCCCTCACCCCCGGGGTCACCCCCTGGTGCTTGCACGACGTGGACACTGGGGACAGCCCCCCTATCAGACACCGGGCATACCGCGTACCAGATCGGGTGCGGGCCTGCATCCAAGAGGAAGTATCCAAGATGCTCGCGCTCGGGGTCATCGAGCCCTCGGACAGCCCCTGGGCCAGCCCGGTCGTGCTGGTCCCCAAAGCTGGTGCCCCCGGCACCACTCCTGAACTCCGATTCTGCGTCGACTATCGGGGCTTGAATGCTGTCACCAGGACCGACGCTCATCCCATTCCCCGAGCGGATGAATTGATCGACCGCATGGGGGCTGCCCGCTACCTCAGCATCTTCGACCTGACAGCGGGCTACTGGCAGAACGGTCTCACACCCCGGGCCCAAGAACGGTCCGCCTTTTCTACCCCCGATGGCCACTACCACTTCAAAGTCATGCCCTTCGGCATGAAGAATGCCCCCGCTACTTTTCAGCGACTAGTGAACCAGGTCTTGGCGGGGCTCGAGGAGTTCAGCGCCGCCTACCTGGACGATATCGCTGTGTACAGCCGCCACTGGTCCGACCACCTCCATCACCTCCGAGAGGTCCTGCAGGCCCTCCAGCGGGCCGGCCTCACAATCAAGGCCGGCAAGTGCCAAATTGGTCAGGGATCCGTGACCTACCTCGGACACCAGGTGGGAAGCGGTCTGGTGGCCCCTCTGCAACTCAAAATCGCTGCCATCCAGTCCTGGCAGCCCCCAGTCACGCAGACCGAGGTCAGAGCCTTCTTGGGGCTCACCGGCTACTACCGGCGGTTCGTGAGGGACTATGGCAGCATTGTGGGGCCCCTCACGGGACTCACATCCAAGAACCACCCGAAGAAGATTAACTGGACCCCAGACTGTCAAGCGGCCTTCGAAAAGCTGAAAGCCGCCCTGTGCACTGCCCCTGTGCTCCAGGCCCCCGATTACAGCCGGGAATTCATTGTGCAAACGGATGCCTCCGACCATGGCATCGGGGCGGTCCTCTCCCAGCTGAACTCCGAGGGACTTGACCAGCCGGTGGCCTTCATCAGCAGACGCCTCCTGGCCCGAGAGCTGCGCTGGAGCACAATCGAGAGGGAGGCCTTCGCAGTGGTGTGGGCCCTCAAAAAGCTCCGGCCCTATCTCTTCGGTACCCACTTCCGGGTGCAAACAGATCATCGACCCCTGCAGTGGCTAATGCAGATGCGGGGGGAAAACCCCAAACTATTGCGTTGGTCCATCTCCCTGCAGGGGATGGACTTCACTGTGGAACATCGACCGGGCCAAGACCACGCCAACGCGGATGGCCTGTCACGCTTTTTCCGCCTCGACGAAGAGAGTCCCCAAGAGGATGGGTGACTCTCCCCGCCTTCAGCTGGGGGGGACGCATGTTGGACAGGCCACATGAAGGGCTTGCTCCCTCCCCGCATGACAGGGCCCGAGCCCCGGCCCTCCAGGTGTTACCCACAGCAGCAACCCGCACCCCGGCTCAAGACGGGACTCCTGCCCCCGGACATCTCTGTATCATGGGGCCGAACCACTACCGGCCCCCTCGCCCGGCCCGGCCTCCATCTTGGACACTGCACCACGAGGCCGCGTGGCCTCAGCTCAACCCTAACCCCGGGCCTGGCCAGGCCCCGACATCCCGGCACCACCATCCACCCAGGAGGTGAACGGACCACTTGGCAGGTCAATGGGAGAAAGAAGTGTCGATGGCTCTCCCCCGCCAGGTGCCGATCACCCCCAGCTCCCCCGGGCGCTGGCTCCACCCCCCTGCTGGGTGTCTGGACTCCCTCATCCCGGACCTCCCGCCCTCCAAGTGCGAGGGTCCGGACATCAAAGGGCGCCAGACCTATAACTGGGGCAGCTCCAGAGCAGGAAGGGAGTTGTATCCTGGAGTCGAGAGACACCGAGAAGAACTCATCCTTGACGGACTACCGGCGCTGCCGTAGCCCTGCCTTGTGAACTATCGTCCTGCCTGCTGGCGCTGCCGCGGCCTTCTGCAACCTCCATCCTCGTTGGGACCTGCTGGCGCTGCCGCGGCCCGTTGGAACTACCACCTTCGTTGGGACCTGCTGGCGCTGCCGCAGCCCGTTGGAACTACCACCTTCGTTGGGACCTGCTGGCGCTGCCGCGGCCCATTGGAACTACCACCTTCACCGGGACCTGCTGGCGCTGCCGCAGCCCGTCCAAGCCCGAACACCGAGCTCGAGGATTGTGAGCTATCCATCATCGCATCTACCAGATTGGTAACCAGACTGTCCCGCTACCCTCTTTCCCAAACCAAGAGACTAGAATCGAGGGGACCCCTGAGTCCAGACCTCCTTGTACCATTCCATCGTACCTTAAGAAATCGCTTATAAAGAACGTTAAATCCTATCCTTGTGTGGTGTACATCTGTGGGGGGGAAGTTACTCGTCTGTACGATCGCTGGAGACGGCTCTCCCCGAAGACCTCTCCCCTTGTCCTCGGCCGACCCTCCCGGTCCGTCTAACAGGTACTGACATGGAAACCAGTGTGGTCCAGGGGGTAAGTTCCTGCCTTCCATCCAGGTGACCAGGGTTCAAGTCCCGGGATCGGCACGAGGTGACTGTGGTGCAGCAGAGGTAAGTTCCAGATGGGTCTATGTGGCCAATTGGTAAGTATAAACTGTGTGTGTGTGTGTGTGTGTGTGTGGTGTGAGAGTGGAGTCATGCCTGCCAGATGGTGAATTGCAAAGTGGTTGGTAAGTAACATGGGGGTGGCTAGTGCAAGGGGCGGGGTCAGTGACAGGTGAATTGCAGAGTGGTTGGTAAGTAACATGGGTGTAGCTAGTGCAAGGGTCGGGGTCAGTGAAAGGTGAATTGCAGAGTGGTTGGTAAGTTAAATGGGTGTGGCTAGTGCATGGGTGTGGCTAGTGCAAGGGGCGGGGTCAGTGACAGGTGAGTTGCAGAGTGGTTGGTAAGTAACATGGGTGTGGCTAGTGCAAGGGGCGGGGTCAGTGACAGGTGAATTGCAGAGTGGTTGGTAAGTTAAATGGGTGTGGCTAGTGCAAAGGGCGGGGTCAGTGACAGGTGAATTGCAGAGTGGTTGGTAAGTAACATGGGTGTGGCTAGTGCAAGGGTGGGGTCAGTGACAGGTGAGTTGCAGAGTGGTTGGTAAGTTAAATGGGTGTGGCTAGTGCAAGGGGCGGGGTCAGTGACAGGTGAATTGCAGAGTGGTTGGTAACATGGGTGTGGCTAGTGCAAGGGGCGGGGTCAGTGACAGGTGAATTGCAGAGTGGTTGGTAAGTTAAATGGGTGTGGCTAGTGCAAAGGGCGGGGTCAGTGACAGGTGAATTGCAGAGTGGTTGGTAAGTTAAATGGGTGTGGCTAGTGCAAGGGGCGGGGTCAGTGACAGGTGAATTGCAGAGTGGTTGGTAAGTTAAATGGGTGTGGCTAGTGCAAGGGGTGGGGTCAGTGACAGGTGAGTTGCAGAGTGGTTGGTAAGTTAAATGGGTGTGGCTACTGCAAAGGGCGGGGTCAGTGACAGGTGAATTGCAGAGTGGTTGGTAAGTTAAATGGGTGTGGCTAGTGCAAAGGGCGGGGTCAGTGACAGGTGAATTGCAGAGTGGTTGGTAAGTAACATGGGTGTGGCTAGTGCAAGGGGCGGGGTCAGTGACAGGTGAATTGCAGAGTGGTTGGTAAGTTAAATGGGTGTGGCTAGTGCAAAGGGCGGGGTCAGTGACAGGTGAATTGCAGAGTGGTTGGTAAGTTAAATGGGTGTGGCTAGTGCAAGGGGCGGGGTCAGTGACAGGTGAGTTGCAGAGTGGTTGGTAACATGGGTGTGGCTAGTGCAAGGGGCGGGGTCAGTGACAGGTGAATTGCAGAGTGGTTGGTAAGTTAAATGGGTGTGGCTAGTGCAAGGGGCAGGGTCAGTGACAGGTGAGTTGCAGAGTGGTTGGTAACATGGGTGTGGCTAGTGCAAGGGGTGGGGTCAGTGACAGGTAAAAGAAGGGGAACAGATGTAGTGGGTGGGGGTTAGAGATTAATGACATATAGTGAGGAGCCCCAAAATGTGTTTTTTACTGCACCCCCCTACTCTCTCTGATTTTGGGGGGGTGCTGTCAAATTTGGGGGAGCACTTTTAAAAGGGGGTTGGGAGTGCATTATGAAGGGCGATGGGGTGCACAGAATGACATGACTTCTGGGCAATTTTTGGGAGGCTACCCTTACTTTTTATTGCTCCCCTCCTCCTTTATGGGATGCACCCCGAAAGGATAGGGGCAACAGGGGGGATTTGGGGCAAACAGGTATGTGACAGTTCCATTACCAACCCCAAGGGGGGGCACCATACAATCCAACTGCAGTTATTGTATTGAAAGGTACAACAAGGAGCATGTCGTGGAATTTTTGCAGGTGGTGCTCACCAAGATTTTTCTGCCTCCACTTCCCTCCGTGCGGCATGTTATAGGGACCCTTGGGATATTTCTATTGGCAAGAGATGCTATAGAGATTCCCACTATGATATCTGAGAGCACTAACATTTGTTAAATAAATAGGGGCATTGGAGCAGATGAATGAGGCAGGGAAAGGGTACATGTGGAAAGTAGTTGGATGGGTCATAGAGAATAATCATGGCATGCAAATAGGCAGCAGCACATGTTCTGGCAGTGTCTGTTGAGAGTTTGGTACGCTCTTCAATTTATTTGTCCTTCTTACGTTGGGTATGATCTACAGAGGGAAGGCACAGCATTACTGTTAGTCAGAACATGTATTTATGATTTAAAGAAGTGTGGTCTGTGTGTGCTGAGAGGGCTGTACAGAGTGGTAAGTGCCTGTACATCCGAGCAATATGCATCCAACCGGCCACTTGAGACTGAACAGTGACAGAAGCACCTGGGTTACTGACGGAATGTAAATGGAGAGCACATAGGAAGGGTGTCTGTAGTCACTCAAGGGATTGAAACGTGTTGGTGCACTACCAAAGCTGGGGTACTCAGAGGGAATGTTTGAGGGGTAATGAGACGGTGCTATCCAGAGGTCAAAAAAGGTGTCAGAGCCACAGAGGTATGGGCATCCAGGTCCCACAGCGAGGGGTGGTCAAAAGTCCTTGCTAAAGATTTCTATCGAACCATGACCAAATGTTGTGCAGCCTGGCTCCCTCTGTAACTTTTCCCCAGTGTTTTTCTATCCTTCAGATGACTGGAGCAAGCTTCCCAAAGGATTTCTTGGCCTCATACCCCAAAGGAGTGCCTGATATTTCTGGCCTAAGGATAATACTAAAGGGTGCGCTGTTGACGTTCTGAGAAAAACCTCGCTAACCATGCATATTTATGCACCAAACATGGCAAATCCTTACACCTGCAAAGCAGCATATCGCTCTTGTCAGCTTCGTGGTGGTGTAAGTGTTTTTATTTGAGGAAAATATTCATCTGTGCTTCCTCTCTCATCTGAGGACAATGGAGCTGCATGTTCTTCTCTCACATGTCCATTCAAAGAGCCAGGTGACACTCACTCAATCACTCAGCAAACACGTATGCTTTGACACTTTCGTCTGGCTGTTTTCCTTCCAAACATTCCCCTTTCACCACAAATACAGGCCAGCATGTACCTCATTACTCATTCACTCAGTCATCGCAGTCCTCGACTCTGCAGGCCCTGCAAGACGAACATGAACAAGAGGTATCTGAGCAAGCAGAAGAAAAGCCTTGGTGTGCTCTTATGTTCGTAATGCTGCCCTCTAGTAACGCTACATGGCAACTGCAACAGAATGATGGGACTTAGAAGAGGGCTGTCCTATGCAAATAATGTCCTCCCATGCTTACTTTCTTCTGAGAAATTTGCCGGCTTGCGCTATGATACAGCCTCCAACAAATGGTCTTCAGCCAAATTCAAAAGCAGCCTACCTATCTCAGGCTAAGGATTTTGCCACTCGAAGGCCGCAGATGGGGAGGTCACCCTAATGTAGCAGGGTCCCAATTTGCCTGCAGTCATCCTCCATACAGAACCTGGGCGTTCGAGTGCGTTCGAGGGCTCGTAGGCTTCCTTCAAAGGAATGAATGAAGAAAGGGGCTGCTTAAAGCCCCAGTGCCAGCCCAGCCCAGCCCAGTTCCGTACTGTACTGTGCTGTGTCACCACAATCCCTTCACTTGCTTCAGTAGGCATGATTAAGACTTCCTGAAGCAAAGGTCTAACTGCTCTTCTCTGCCTCTTGAGAAAAACAATTTTTCTAGCTTCCTATTGCACCTAATAAAGGGAGTTTCACTTGCCTCAAAATCTCCCCTTCATTTCATTAGCCAGAGCTCCTACTTCACCTTTATCCTAGCCAACATCACATGCATCAAAGACCTGATTGGAGGGATCGGCTCTCAGCAAAACGAAAAATCACCACCATCCAACCTATTTTACTATCAGTATAACACCCTCCTTGCATTCTTGTGCTCATATATACACCTGAGGCAACATTTGTGCTCTAAAGTACGCCGAATTTAAAGGACTAAGAATAAACACATTTATAAGGGAAGATAAGGCATTGTCCCTATTGCACCTACTTGAGAAAAAGGGAGGTTTGTGGAAGGTCAGACTCCTCAGGAAAAGATGTATAATTTTTGGGCGCATGTGCCAAAAGAGTGGCACTTTTCTCCTCTGTTTTTCCAAGTGAATAAAAAATTAGCAAATGAAAATTAAACCACATATTGAAAATTTACCCTCTCAGGTCACTTGGACCGCATTGGCAGGACTTGAACCCTGGTCTTGAGAGAACCTGTGACACCAGAGGCACGAGACTTGCCGTTGAGCTACAGCTCCTTGGAGGTCTGAACCACTGCAGTAGTAACTATGACCAACATACAGCACCTGGTGTCAGTGCTTGTGGCTTCCATTGCACATGAAACGGAAGACCATGTTATGGGGACGATTTGATAGGGTACTGTTGGACAGGCCACATGAAGGGCTTGCTACCTCCCCGCATCGTACGGACGCGAGGAGACGCATGCAGCACCGCGTCGTTTTACTTCATGTTCGAAGTGTACGAACCTAAGAGCATCTAGGGGAGGAGCTTCGTTTGATTATATAGAAGCTGCAGAATCTTCTTAAGAAATAGAGATTTGTTCCAGTATATCCAACTCAAAACAAAGGTAATCCTGCATGTATAACTAGCACGTCCATTAAAAGGATTTTTAAGAGATGGATTATTAAAAACATCTCCCCACAACAAATGGAAATTTGAGGAGCATCACAGAAAGGTGAGCCAAGGTGGGAAGCAAGTGTATACCAACATCAATTATCTTAATGAAATAAAAGTTACAATCCATAATGACAGGGTAGCTGTAATAACGAATCAAGTGACTAACAGAGAAATTCAAATTGCTAGTCTTGATAAAGATGGAACAATAATTGAATACCATCGAAACGCGTCGACGCCTTTTTATTGTGCGGCAGAATCTGTGGAACCACTCTGACCTGCAGTTGAAATTATAGAACTCATCCAGGTCGAGTGTACATACCCTTCCATGTGATCTGTCGTAATGATGACAAATTATATTGTCTTTTCTTATGGGTTTTTCTCTGTGTTCAATTTGTGATTATTGTATAATATCGTAATGTTTTTATATTATTGATGTAATGTTTTTTATGAAAAATTAATTTTTTGGTTTTAAAGAAATATGTACCACATGTGTTTGTGATTAGGTTTTTTTAATAAAAATATGCAATAAAAATATTTTTTGGATATAAAAGTTGATTGTGATATAAAAAACGTTTTTTTAACTTAGCATAGTACAGTATGTGCAGATAATATTGTTTTCGCGCTTTTTGCACAAAAGGGATACCGTTATTTAAACTACCTCCCCGCATGACAGGGCCCGAGCCCCGGCCCTCCAGGTGTTACCCACAGCAGCAACCCGCACCCCGGCTCAAGACGGGACTCCTGCCCCCGGACATCTCTGTATCATGGGGCCGAACCACTACCGGCCCCCTCGCCCGGCCCGGCCTCCATCTTGGACACTGCACCACGAGGCCGCGTGGCCTCAGCTCGACCCTAACCCCGGGCCTGGCCAGGCCCGACATCCTGGCACCACCATCCACCCAGGAGGTGAACGGACCACTTGGCAGGTCAATGGGAGAAAGAAGTGTCGATGGCTCTCCCCCGCCAGGTGCCGATCGCCCCCAGCTCCCCCGGGCGCTGGCTCCACCCCCCTGCTGGGTGTCTGGACTCCCTCATCCCGGACCTCCCGCCCTCCAAGTGCGAGGGTCCGGACATCAAAGGGCGCCAGACCTATAACTGGGGCAGCTCCAGAGCAGGAAGGGAGTTGTATCCTGGAGTCGAGAGACACCGAGAAGAACTCATCCTTGACGGACTACCGGCGCTGCCGTAGCCCTGCCTTGTGAACTATCGTCCTGCCTGCTGGCGCTGCCGCGGCCTTCTGCAACCTCCATCCTCGTTGGGACCTGCTGGCGCTGCCGCAGCCCGTTGGAACTACCACCTTCGTTGGGACCTGCTGGCGCTGCCGCGGCCCGTTGGAACTACCACCTTCGTTGGGACCTGCTGGCGCTGCGCGGCCCGTTGGAACTACCACCTTCACCGGGACCTGCTGGCGCTGCCGCGGCCCGTCCAAGCCCGAACACCGAGCTCGAGGATTGTGAGCTATCCATCATCGCATCTACCAGATTGGTAACCAGACTGTCCCGCTACCCTCTTTCCCAAACCAAGAGACTAGAATCGAGGGGACCCCTGAGTCCAGACCTCCTTGTACCATTCCATCGTACCTTAAGAAATCGCTTATAAAGAACGTTAAATCCTATCCTTGTGTGGTGTACATCTGTGGGGGGGAAGTTACTCGTCTGTACGATCGCTGGAGACGGCTCTCCCCGGAGACCTCTCCCCTTGTCCTCGGCCGACCCTCCCGGTCCGTCTAACATTGGTGGCCAGCGGCGCGATCCGAATCAACGCGTAATCGTACAGAGAGTAGCTCACCCCACGACAAAACCACAATGTCAACCAAAGAGAGCGGATCCACCGAGAAATTCCAGATGGAGAAATTGGAAGAGTACAGCCATCGTGAGTTGAAACAATTCTGCATGGAACTAGGCATTGCTACCACCGGCCTGAGTACCAAAGACGATTTCAAGCACGCCATTGAGTCGTGGGCAGAAACCGGGGTCGCCAGATCCCCAGACCGAAACAGTGCAGCAGCAGAGAGGAACGCCACGGCTCCCGAGGAGCGAGGAACGGGCCTCTCACAGGAAGAGATCCAAGAAAGAGAAAAAAACAGACTGCATGAGTTAGAAATGGCACGGCTCAAAATGGACGGTGAACTAAAATTAGCCGAGCAAAAACTGAACCTAGAACATCTGCGGCTCCGAGAAGAACGGGAAGAAAAACAGAGGCAGAGAGAACTCGAAGAAAAGAGATTAGCATACGAACACGAGCGCAAACTGGCAGAAATAGACCTACGAAAGCAGAACAAAGAACCGGAGGTGCCCGAGCGACCGCGCACCCCGGGAGCGACGGAAAAGAAAATCCACATCCCCAAGGATGTCGTTCGAGAGTATGTCCGAGAGGACGACATACAACAGTGGTTCAAGGCCTACGAGATCGCCATGACCTCCCACCGAATCGATCGAAGTGACTGGGGAGCCGGCCTATGGGGAAGGTTCGTCAACGAAGGCCGCGATGCCCTGCTACAGCTCCCAGACCATCAGATGTCATCCTATGACCACATGAAAGCTGCCCTCCTCACCCGATATGGGCTCACACCCGAAATGTACCGCCAGAGGTTTCGGGACTGCACCCGGATCCCGGGTACAACTTGGGTGGAATATGTCAACTATTTCAGCCGAGCCTTCGAGGGTTGGATCAAGGGGAGCCACGTAACAACCTACGAACAACTTTTTAATCTCATGGTGTGGGAGCACCTCTCTAACAACTGCTTCGTCGAGCTCAGGCAGCACCTCCTCGACAGTAAACTGACTGACCCACGGCACCTCGCCGCCGAAGCTGACCGGTGGGAAAGCACCCGAGTGGGCCGGAGAGGGCCGCACGAACAGAACCGGAACACCCAAGGTCAGCACCGTCCCCGAGGAGGAGGAGGAGGCCAGGGACGAGGAAGAGACACCGTCCCGGTCGCTCCCGCTGCCAGCACCCCGCCCCCGGCCAGCCGGGGCAACCCCCCGATGCGCCCGGGGTTCCGAGCCAATGTCACGTGTCACCGATGCCAGCGAGTCGGCCACTACGCCAATGACCCGAACTGTCCACAGAACCAAACCCCAAAACCCCGCCAGGTAGCTGCCGCCGCCCTGGGGGGAGAACAAATCTCCGAAGAACAAGAAGAATACGAGCAGGCACAACAAGAGTGGGAACCGGCCGCCATGGTTCTAGCGTGCCTAGGGGGGAAAGACATGGTCCCGCGGGCCCCCCTACCCGCCAACACCAGAAAGTATAGCCAGTGGGTGAACATTAATGGGCGCCGGGCCGAAGCACTACGTGACACAGGGGCCAGTGTGACGGCCATCCGCTGTCACCTGGTAAAACCAGAGCAGATCCTGCCGAACATTCTCTGCCCCGTACGTTCAGCCGACAATTCAGAAAGCCTATGTCGAATGGCCTGCGTCCCCTTCGAATGGGGAGGGGTCTCCGGCATGTTGAAGGTGACGGTCCGAGATGATGCCCCCGTGGACTGTCTCCTGGGGAATGATCTCGAGAATTCCCCGTGGGCCGCCGTCGAAAGAAGAGAGCACCTGGGGATGTTGGGCCTCCCGGACTGGGCGTGCGTAACCACCCGGTCCATGGCCGCCCGTGCCATCCCCCGACCAGAAGAACCAGAATGGCCTGCGCCTCCTCCCCCGATCGCTCCAGTAGAGGACACCGACTATGCTGACCCCCCAGAGCAAACCCCCGAAGGGGTCGCCCAGCCCCAGGACCTTCCCGACCTGGCTCAGTGGCGTCAAGAAGGGGGGCCCACCCAGGAACAGTTCCGTCAAGAGCAGAAGACCTGTCCCTCCCTCGAGGGACTCCGCCAGCAAGCCATCGCCCAGAGCGCCGGGGACACCACCGGAGCCCATTGGATCTATTGGGATAACGACCTGTTATACAGTGAACAGAGAATCGCGGAGTTAGGGGCCAGTCGAGTGCTGGTGGTGTCCCTCCGTTTCAGAGACTTCCTGTTAAATTTGGCCCACGATGTCCCTCTGGCTGGACACCTGGGCCAGGACAAAACCTACAGTCGCCTGGTGACCCACTTTTTCTGGCCGAAGATGAGAAACGACGTCCTCAACCACTGCCGGTCCTGCCCCACGTGCCAGGCCAGCGGGAAGAGCGGCCGCAAACTCAAAGCCCCTCTGCAACCCTTCCCAGTTGTCACCACCCCGTTCGAGAGGGTGGGAATAGACATTGTGGGGCCCATGGACCCCCGCACAGCACAAGGACATCGGTTCATCCTGGTACTGGTGGACCACGCCACCCGCTACCCCGAGGCTGTGCCCCTGCGAACTGTGACAGCCCCGGTGGTCGGCCGGGCCTTAATGGGGATCTTCTCCCGGGTGGGCTTCCCCCGAGAAGTCATCAGCGACAGAGGCACAAACTTTATTTCAAAATATATGAAGTTCCTCTGGCAACAGTGCGGGGTCACCTACCAATTCACGACCCCCTATCACCCTCAAGGAAACGGACTGGTTGAGCGATTCAACCGCACGCTCAAGGGAATGATTGGGGGATTGGAAGAGCCCCTCCGTCGCCAGTGGGATGTACTACTTCCGTGCCTCCTCTTCGCCTATCGAGAGGTTCCCCAGAAGTCCCTCGGTTTCAGCCCTTTTGAACTCTTGTACGGGCACCCTGTGCGAGGGCCCCTGAGGCTAGTCAAAGAAGGTTGGGAGATGGCCCCCCTAAAGACCCCTCCAGACGTCTTCAAGTACCTCCTGACACTACGCAATCAGACCCGGCGATTCAGGAAAATGGCAAAAGCGAATCTTGAGGCCAGTCAGGAGGACATGAAAAAATGGTACGATCGGAATGCCTCCTCCGTGGAGTTCGAACCTGGTCAACAAGTGTGGGTGATGTCCCCCACCGAACCATGTGCCTTGCAGGACAAGTGGACGGGGCCCTTCAAAGTGGTCGAACGCAAGAGCCCCGTCACCTATCTCATCGATATGGAATCTTCCCGGAACCCCCTCCGGGTCCTCCACACCAACAGACTCAAACCCCACTTTGTGCGCTCGGAACTCAGCCTCCTGATGGCTACAGACAGTGGAGCAGAAGAAGACTCCGAGCCTCTCCCTGATCTCCTGAAGACTCAGGAGAAAGATGGTTCCGTAGACGGGGTCCGGCTCTCCGATGCCCTCACCCCAGAGCAGCGCCAAGGCTGCCGGGACCTCCTGCTGCAGTTTGCTACCTTGTTTTCCCTCACCCCCGGGGTCACCCCCTGGTGCTTGCACGACGTGGACACTGGGGACAGCCCCCCTATCAGACACCGGGCATACCGCGTACCAGATCGGGTGCGGGCCTGCATCCAAGAGGAAGTATCCAAGATGCTCGCGCTCGGGGTCATCGAGCCCTCGGACAGTCCCTGGGCCAGCCCGGTCGTGCTGGTCCCCAAAGCTGGTGCCCCCGGCACCACTCCTGAACTCCGATTCTGCGTCGACTATCGGGGCTTGAATGCTGTCACCAGGACCGACGCTCATCCCATTCCCCGAGCGGATGAATTGATCGACCGCATGGGGGCTGCCCGCTACCTCAGCATCTTCGACCTGACAGCGGGCTACTGGCAGATCGGTCTCACACCCCGGGCCCAAGAACGGTCCGCCTTTTCTACCCCCGATGGCCACTACCACTTCAAAGTCATGCCCTTCGGCATGAAGAATGCCCCCGCTACTTTTCAGCGACTAGTGAACCAGGTCTTGGCGGGGCTCGAGGAGTTCAGCGCCGCCTACCTGGACGATATCGCTGTGTACAGCCGCCACTGGTCCAACCACCTCCACCACCTCCGAGAGGTCCTGCAGGCCCTCCAGCGGGCCGGCCTCACAATCAAGGCCGGCAAGTGCCAAATTGGTCAGGGATCCGTGACCTACCTCGGACACCAGGTGGGAAGCGGTCTGGTGGCCCCTCTGCAACTCAAAATCGCTGCCATCCAGTCCTGGCAGCCCCCAGTCACGCAGACCGAGGTCAGAGCCTTCTTGGGGCTCACCGGCTACTACCGGCGGTTCGTGAGGGACTATGGCAGCATTGTGGGGCCCCTCACGGGACTCACATCCAAGAACCACCCGAAGAAGATTAACTGGACCCCAGACTGTCAAGCGGCCTTCGAAAAGCTGAAAGCCGCCCTGTGCACTGCCCCTGTGCTCCAGGCCCCCGATTACAGCCGGGAATTCATTGTGCAAACGGATGCCTCCGACCATGGCATCGGGGCGGTCCTCTCCCAGCTGAACTCCGAGGGACTTGACCAGCCGGTGGCCTTCATCAGCAGACGCCTCCTGGCCCGAGAGCAGCGCTGGAGCACAATCGAGAGGGAGGCCTTCGCAGTGGTGTGAGCCCTCAAAAAGCTCCGGCCCTATCTCTTCGGTACCCACTTCCGGGTGCAAACAGATCATCGACCCCTGCAGTGGCTAATGCAGATGCGGGGGGAAAACCCCAAACTATTGCGTTGGTCCATCTCCCTGCAGGGGATGGACTTCACTGTGGAACATCGACTGGGCCAAGACCACGCCAACGCGGATGGCCTGTCACGCTTTTTCCGCCTCGACGAAGAGAGTCCCCAAGAGGATGGGTGACTCTCCCCGCCTTCAGCTGGGGGGGACGCATGTTGGACAGGCCACATGAAGGGCTTGCTCCCTCCCCGCATGACAGGGCCCGAGCCCCGGCCCTCCAGGTGTTACCCACAGCAGCAACCCGCACCCCGGCTCAAGACGGGACTCCTGCCCCCGGACATCTCTGTATCATGGGGCCGAACCACTACCGGCCCCCTCGCCCGGCCCGGCCTCCATCTTGGACACTGCACCACGAGGCCGCGTGGCCTCAGCTCGACCCTAACCCCGGGCCTGGCCAGGCCCCGACATCCCGGCACCACCATCCACCCAGGAGGTGAACGGACCACTTGGCAGGTCAATGGGAGAAAGAAGTGTCGATGGCTCTCCCCCGCCAGGTGCCGATCACCCCCAGCTCCCCCGGGCGCTGGCTCCACCCCCCTGCTGGGTGTCTGGACTCCCTCATCCCGGACCTCCCGCCCTCCAAGTGCGAGGGTCCGGACATCAAAGGGCGCCAGACCTATAACTGGGGCAGCTCCAGAGCAGGAAGGGAGTTGTATCCTGGAGTCGAGAGACACCGAGAAGAACTCATCCTTGACGGACTACCGGCGCTGCCGTAGCCCTGCCTTGTGAACTATCGTCCTGCCTGCTGGCGCTGCCGCGGCCTTCTGCAACCTCCATCCTCGTTGGGACCTGCTGGCGCTGCCGCGGCCCGTTGGAACTACCACCTTCGTTGGGACCTGCTGGCGCTGCCGCAGCCCGTTGGAACTACCACCTTCGTTGGGACCTGCTGGCGCTGCCGCGGCCCGTTGGAACTACCACCTTCACCGGGACCTGCTGGCGCTGCCGCAGCCCGTCCAAGCCCGAACACCGAGCTCGAGGATTGTGAGCTATCCATCATCGCATCTACCAGATTGGTAACCAGACTGTCCCGCTACCCTCTTTCCCAAACCAAGAGACTAGAATCGAGGGGACCCCTGAGTCCAGACCTCCTTGTACCATTCCATCGTACCTTAAGAAATCGCTTATAAAGAACGTTAAATCCTATCCTTGTGTGGTGTACATCTGTGGGGGGGAAGTTACTCGTCTGTACGATCGCTGGAGACGGCTCTCCCCGGAGACCTCTCCCCTTGTCCTCGGCCGACCCTCCCGGTCCGTCTAACAGGTACTGACATGGAAACCAGTGTGGTCCAGGGGGTAAGTTCCTGCCTTCCATCCAGGTGACCAGGGTTCAAGTCCCGGGATCGGCACGAGGTGACTGTGGTGCAGCAGAGGTAAGTTCCAGATGGGTCTATGTGGCCAATTGGTAAGTATAAACTGTGTGTGTGTGTGTGTGTGTGTGTGGTGTGAGAGTGGAGTCATGCCTGCCAGATGGTGAATTGCAAAGTGGTTGGTAAGTAACATGGGGGTGGCTAGTGCAAGGGGCGGGGTCAGTGACAGGTGAATTGCAGAGTGGTTGGTAAGTAACATGGGTGTAGCTAGTGCAAGGGTCGGGGTCAGTGAAAGGTGAATTGCAGAGTGGTTGGTAATTTAAATGGGTGTGGCTAGTGCATGGGTGTGGCTAGTGCAAGGGGCGTGGTCAGTGACAGGTGAGTTGCAGAGTGGTTGGTAAGTAACATGGGTGTGGCTAGTGCAAGGGGCGGGGTCAGTGACAGGTGAATTGCAGAGTGGTTGGTAAGTTAAATGGGTGTGGCTAGTGCAAAGGGCGGGGTCAGTGACAGGTGAATTGCAGAGTGGTTGGTAAGTAACATGGGTGTGGCTAGTGCAAGGGTGGGGTCAGTGACAGGTGAGTTGCAGAGTGGTTGGTAAGTTAAATGGGTGTGGCTAGTGCAAGGGGCGGGGTCAGTGACAGGTGAATTGCAGAGTGGTTGGTAACATGGGTGTGGCTAGTGCAAGGGGCGGGGTCAGTGACAGGTGAATTGCAGAGTGGTTGGTAAGTTAAATGGGTGTGGCTAGTGCAAAGGGCGGGGTCAGTGACAGGTGAATTGCAGAGTGGTTGGTAAGTTAAATGGGTGTGGCTAGTGCAAGGGGCGGGGTCAGTGACAGGTGAATTGCAGAGTGGTTGGTAAGTTAAATGGGTGTGGCTACTGCAAAGGGCGGGGTCAGTGACAGGTGAATTGCAGAGTGGTTGGTAAGTTAAATGGGTGTGGCTAGTGCAAAGGGCGGGGTCAGTGACAGGTGAATTGCAGAGTGGTTGGTAAGTAACATGGGTGTGGCTAGTGCAAGGGGCGGGGTCAGTGACAGGTGAATTGCAGAGTGGTTGGTAAGTTAAATGGGTGTGGCTAGTGCAAAGGGCGGGGTCAGTGACAGGTGAATTGCAGAGTGGTTGGTAAGTTAAATGGGTGTGGCTAGTGCAAGGGGCGGGGTCAGTGACAGGTGAGTTGCAGAGTGGTTGGTAACATGGGTGTGGCTAGTGCAAGGGGCGGGGTCAGTGACAGGTGAATTGCAGAGTGGTTGGTAAGTTAAATGGGTGTGGCTAGTGCAAGGGGCAGGGTCAGTGACAGGTGAGTTGCAGAGTGGTTGGTAACATGGGTGTGGCTAGTGCAAGGGGTGGGGTCAGTGACAGGTAAAAGAAGGGGAACAGATGTAGTGGGTGGGGGTTAGAGATTAATGACATATAGTGAGGAGCCCCAAAATGTGTTTTTTACTGCACCCCCCTACTCTCTCTGATTTTGGGGGGGTGCTGTCAAATTTGGGGGAGCACTTTTAAAAGGGGGTTGGGAGTGCATTATGAAGGGCGATGGGGTGCACAGAATGACATGACTTCTGGGCAATTTTTGGGAGGCTACCCTTACTTTTTATTGCTCCCCTCCTCCTTTATGGGATGCACACCGAAAGGATAGGGGCAACAGGGGGGATTTGGGGCAAACAGGTATGTGACAGTTCCATTACCAACCCCAAGGGGGGGCACCATACAATCCAACTGCAGTTATTGTATTGAAAGGTACAACAAGGAGCATGTCGTGGAATTTTTGCAGGTGGTGCTCACCAAGATTTTTCTGCCTCCACTTCCCTCCGTGCGGCATGTTATAGGGACCCTTGGGATATTTCTATTGGCAAGAGATGCTATAGAGATTCCCGCTATGATATCTGAGAGCACTAACATTTGTTAAATAAATAGGGGCATTGGAGCAGATGAATGAGGCAGGGAAAGGGTACATGTGGAAAGTAGTTGGATGGGTCATAGAGAATAATCATGGCATGCAGATAGGCAGCAGCACATGTTCTGGCAGTGTCTGTTGAGAGTTTGGTACGCTCTTCAATTTATTTGTCCTTCTTACGTTGGGTATGATCTACAGAGGGAAGGCACAGCATTACTGTTAGTCAGAACATGTATTTATGATTTAAAGAAGTGTGGTCTGTGTGTGCTGAGAGGGCTGTACAGAGTGGTAAGTGCCTGTACATCCGAGCAATGTGCATCCAACCGGCCACTTGAGACTGAACAGTGACAGAAGCACCTGGGTTACTGACGGAATGTAAATGGAGAGCACATAGGAAGGGTGTCTGTAGTCACTCAAGGGATTGAAACGTGTTGGTGCACTACCAAAGCTGGGGTACTCAGAGGGAATGTTTGAGGGGTAATGAGACGGTGCTATCCAGAGGTCAAAAAAGGTGTCAGAGCCACAGAGGTATGGGCATCCAGGTCCCACAGCGAGGGGTGGTCAAAAGTCCTTGCTAAAGATTTCTATCGAACCATGACCAAATGTTGTGCAGCCTGGCTCCCTCTGTAACTTTTCCCCAGTGTTTTTCTATCCTTCAGATGACTGGAGCAAGCTTCCCAAAGGATTTCTTGGCCTCATACCCCAAAGGAGTGCCTGATATTTCTGGCCTAAGGATAATACTAAAGGGTGCGCTGCTGACGTTCTGAGAAAAACCTCGCTAACCATGCATATTTATGCACCAAACATGGCAAATCCTTACACCTGCAAAGCAGCATATCGCTCTTGTCAGCTTCGTGGTGGTGTAAGTGTTTTTATTTGAGGAAAATATTCATCTGTGCTTCCTCTCTCATCTGAGGACAATGGAGCTGCATGTTCTTCTCTCACATGTCCATTCAAAGAGCCAGGTGACACTCACTCAATCACTCAGCAAACACGTATGCTTTGACACTTTCGTCTGGCTGTTTTCCTTCCAAACATTCCCCTTTCACCACAAATACAGGCCAGCATGTACCTCATTACTCATTCACTCAGTCATCGCAGTCCTCGACTCTGCAGGCCCTGCAAGACGAACATGAACAAGAGGTATCTGAGCAAGCAGAAGAAAAGCCTTGGTGTGCTCTTATGTTCGTAATGCTGCCCTCTAGTAACGCTACATGGCAACTGCAACAGAATGATGGGACTTAGAAGAGGGCTGTCCTATGCAAATAATGTCCTCCCATGCTTACTTTCTTCTGAGAAAGTCGCCGGCTTGCGCTATGATACAGCCTCCAACAAATGGTCTTCAGCGAAATTCAAAAGCAGCCTACCTATCTCAGGCTAAGGATTTTGCCACTCGAAGGCCGCAGATGGGGAGGTCACCCTAATGTAGCAGGGTCCCAATTTGCCTGCAGTCATCCTCCATACAGAACCTGGGCGTTCGAGTGCGTTCGAGGGCTCGTAGGCTTCCTTCAAAGGAAGGAAGGAAGGAAGGGGCTGCTTAAAGCCCCAGTGCCAGCCCAGCCCAGCCCAGCGCCGTACTGTACTGTGCTGTGTCACCACAATCCCTTCACTTGCTTCAGTAGGCATGATTAAGACTTCCTGAAGCAAAGGTCTAACTGCTCTTCTCTGCCTCTTGAGAAAAACAATTTTTCTAGCTTCCTATTGCACCTAATAAAGGGAGTTTCACTTGCCTCAAAATCTCCCCTTCATTTCATTAGCCAGAGCTCCTACTTCACCTTTATCCTAGCCAACATCACATGCATCAAAGACCTGATTGGAGGGATCGGCTCTCAGCAAAACGAAAAATCACCACCATCCAACCTATTTTACTATGATCAGTATAACACCCTCCTTGCATTCTTGTGCTCATATATACACCTGAGGCAACATTTGTGCTCTAAAGTACGCCGAATTTAAAGGACTAAGAATAAACACATTTATAAGGGAAGATAAGGCATTGTCCCTATTGCACCTACTTGAGAAAAAGGGAGGTTTGTGGAAGGTCAGACTCCTCAGGAAAAGATGTATAATTTTTGGGCGCATGTGCCAAAAGAGTGGCACTTTTCTCCTCTGTTTTTCCAAGTGAATAAAAAATTAGCAAATGAAAATTAAACCACAGATTGAAAATGTACCCTCTCAGGTCACTTGGACCGCATTGGCAGGACTTGATCCCTGGTCTTGAGAGAACCTGTGACACCAGTGGCACGAGACTTACCGTTGAGCTACAGCTCCTTGGAGGCCTGTACCACTGCAGTAGTAACTATGACCAACATACAGCACCTGGTGTCAGTGCTTGTGGCTTCCATTGCACATGAAACGGAAGACCATGTTATGGGGACGATTTGATAGGGTACTGACATGGAAACCAGTGTGGTCCAGGGGGTAAGTTCTTGCCTTCCATCCAGGTGACCTGGGTTTAAGTCCCGAGATCGGCACGAGGTGACCGTGGTGCAGCAGAGGTAAGTTCCAGATGGGTGTATGTGGCCAATTCGTAAGTATAAACTGTGTGTGTGTGTGTCCTCAGATGAGAGAGGAAGCACAGATGAATATTTTCCTCAAATAAAAACACTTACACCACCACGAAGCTGACAAGAGCGATATGCTGCTTTGCAGGTGTAAGGATTTGCCATGTTTGGTGCATAAATATGCATGGTTAGCGAGGTTTTTCTCAGAACGTCAGCAGCGCACCCTTTAGTATTATCCTTAGGCCAGAAATATCAGGCACTCCTTTGGGGTATGAGGCCAAGAAATCCTTTGGGAAGCTTGCTCCAGTCATCTGAAGGATAGAAAAACACTGGGGAAAAGTTACAGAGGGAGCCAGGCTGCACAACATTTGGTCATGGTTCGATAGAAATCTTTAGCAAGGACTTTTGACCACCCCTCGCTGTGGGACCTGGATGCCCATACCTCTGTGGCTCTGACACCTTTTTTGACCTCTGGATAGCACCGTCTCATTACCCCTCAAACATTCCCTCTGAGTACCCCAGCTTTGGTAGTGCACCAACACGTTTCAATCCTTTGAGTGACTACAGACACCCTTCCTATGTGCTCTCCATTTACATTCCGTCAGTAACCCAGGTGCTTCTGTCACTGTTCAGTCTCAAGTGGCCGGTTGGATGCACATTGCTCGGATGTACAGGCACTTACCACTCTGTACAGCCCTCTCAGCACACACAGACCACACTTCTTTAAATCATAAATACATGTTCTGACTAACAGTAATGCTGTGCCTTCCCTCTGTAGATCATACCCAACGTAAGAAGGACAAATAAATTGAAGAGCGTACCAAACTCTCAACAGACACTGCCAGAACATGTGCTGCTGCCATCTGCATGCCATGATTATTCTCTATGACCCATCCAACTACTTTCCACATGTACCCTTTCCCTGCCTCATTCATCTGCTCCAATGCCCCTATTTATTTAACAAATGTTAGTGCTCTCAGATATCATAGCGGGAATCTCTATAGCATCTCTTGCCAATAGAAATATCCCAAGGGTCCCTATAACATGCCGCACGGAGGGAAGGGGAGGCAGAAAAATCTTGGTGAGCACCACCTGCAAAAATTCCACGACATGCTCCTTGTTGTACCTTTCAATACAATAACTGCAGTTGGATTGTATGGTGCCCCCCCTTGGGGTTGGTAATGGAACTGTCACATACCTGTTTGCCCCAAATCCCCCCTGTTGCCCCTATCCTTTCGGGGTGCATCCCATAAAGGAGGAGGGGAGCAATAAAAAGTAAGGGTAGCCTCCCAAAAATTGCCCAGAAGTCATGTCATTCTGTGCACCCCATCGCCCTTCATAATGCACTCCCAACCCCCTTTTAAAAGTGCTCCCCCAAATTTGACAGCACCCCCCCAAAATCAGAGAGAGTAGGGGGGTGCAGTAAAAAACACATTTTGGGGCTCCTCACTATATGTCATTAATCTCTAACCCCCACCCACTACATCTGTTCCCCTTCTTTTACCTGTCACTGACCCCACCCCTTGCACTAGCCACACCCATGTTACCAACCACTCTGCAACTCACCTGTCACTGACCCCGCCCTTTGCACTAGCCACACCCATTTAACTTACCAACCACTCTGCAATTCACCTGTCACTGACCCCGCCCCTTGCACTAGCCACACCCATGTTACTTACCAACCACTCTGCAATTCACCTGTCACTGACCCCGCCCCTTGCACTAGCCACACCCATGTTACTTACCAACCACTCTGCAATTCACCTGTCACTGACCCCGCCCTTTGCACTAGCCACACCCATTTAACTTACGAACCACTCTGCAACTCACCTGTCACTGACCCCGCCCCTTGCACTAGCCACACCCATGCACTAGCCACACCCATTTAACTTACCAACCACTCTGCAATTCACCTGTCACTGACCCCGACCCCGCCCCTTGCACTAGATACACCCATGTTACTTACCAACCACTCTGCAATTCACCTGTCACTGACCCCGCCCCTTGCACTAGCCACCCCCATGTTACTTACCAACCACTTTGCAATTCACCATCTGGCAGGCATGACTCCACTCTCACACCACACACACCCACACAGTTTATACTTACCAATTGGCCACATAGACCCATCTGGAACTTACCTCTGCTGCACCACAGTCACCTCGTGCCGATCCCGGGACTTGAACCCTGGTCACCTGGATGGAAGGCAGGAACTTACCCCCTGGACCACACTGGTTTCCATGTCAGTACCCTATCAAATCGTCCCCATAACATGATCTTCCGTTTCATGTGCAATGGAAGCCACAAGCACTGACACCAGGTGCTGTATGTTGGTCATAGTTACTACTGCAGTGGTTCAAACCTCCAAGGAGCTGTAGCTCAACGGTAAGTCTCGTGCCTCTGGTGTCACAGGTTCTCTCAAGACCAGGGTTCAAGTCCTGCCAATGCGGTCCATGTGACCTGAGAGGGTAAATTTTCAATCTGTGGTTTAATTTTCATTTGCTAATTTTTTATTCACTTGGAAAAACAGAGGAGAAAAGTGCCACTCTTTTGGCACATGCGCCCAAAAATTATACATCTTTTCCTGAGGAGTCTGACCTTCCACAAACCTCCCTTTTTCTCAAGTAGGTGCAATAGGGACAATGCCTTATCTTCCCTTATAAATGTGTTTATTCTTAGTCCTTTAAATTCGGCGTACTTTAGAGCACAAATGTTGCCTCAGGTGTATATATGAGCACAAGAATGCAAGGAGGGTGTTATACTGATAGTAAAATAGGTTGGATGGTGGTGATTTTTCGTTTTGCTCAGAGCCGATCCCTCCAATCAGGTCTTTGATGCATGTGATGTTGGCTAGGATAAAGGTGAAGTAGGAGCTCTGGCTAATGAAATGAAGGGGAGATTTTGAGGCAAGTGAAACTCCCTTTATTAGGTGCAATAGGAAGCTAGAAAAATTGTTTTTCTCAAGAGGCAGAGAAGAGCAGTTAGACCTTTGCTTCAGGAAGTCTTAATCATGCCTACTGAAGCAAGTGAAGGGATTGTGGTGACACAGCACAGTACAGTACAGCACTGGGCTGGGCTGGGCTGGCACTGGGACTTTAAGCAGCCCCTTTCTTCCTTCCTTCCTTTGAAGGAAGCCTACGAGCCCTCGAACGCACTCGAACGCCCAGGTTCTGTATGGAGGATGACTGCAGGCAAATTGGGACCCTGCTACATTAGGGTGACGTCCCCATCTGCGGCTTTCGAGTGGCAAAATCCTTAGCCTGAGATAGGTAGGCTGCTTTTGAATTTGGCTGAAGACCATTTGTTGGAGGCTGTATCATAGCGCAAGCCGGCGACTTTCTCAGAAGAAAGTAAGCATGGGAGGACATTATTTGCATAGGACAGCCCTCTTCTAAGTCCCATCATTCTGTTGCAGTTGCCATGTAGCGTTACTAGAGGGCAGCATTACGAACATAAGAGCACACCAAGGCTTTTCTTCTGCTTGCTCAGATACCTCTTGTTCATGTTCGTCTTGCAGGGCCTGCAGAGTCGAGGACTGCGATGACTGAGTGAATGAGTAATGAGGTACATGCTGGCCTGTATTTGTGGTGAAAGGGGAATGTTTGGAAGGAAAACAGCCAGACGAAAGTGTCAAAGCATACGTGTTTGCTGAGTGATTGAGTGAGTGTCACCTGGCTCTTTGAATGGACATGTGAGAGAGGAACATGCAGCTCCATTGTCCTCAGATGAGAGAGGAAGCACAGATGAATATTTTCCTCAAATAAAAACAATTACACCACCACAAAGCTGACAAGAGCGATATGCTGCTTTGCAGGTGTAAGGATTTGCCATGTTTGGTGCATAAATATGCATGGTTAGCGAGGTTTTTCTCAGAACGTCAGCAGCGCACCCTTTAGTATTATCCTTAGGCCAGAAATATCAGGCACTCCTTTGGGGTAAGAGGCCAAGAAATCCTTTGGGAAGCTTGCTCCAGTCATCTGAAGGATAGAAATACACTGGGGAAAAGTTACAGAGGGAGCCAGGCTGCACAACATTTGGTCATGGTTCGATAGAAATCTTTAGCAAGGACTTTTGACCACCCCTCGCTGTGGGACCTGGATGCCCATACCTCTGTGGCTCTGACACCTTTTTTGACCTCTGGATAGCACCGTCTCATTACCCCTCAAACATTCCCTCTGAGTACCCCAGCTTTGGTAGTGCACCAACACGTTTCAATCCCTTGAGTGACTACAGACACCCTTCCTATGTGCTCTCCATTTACATTCCGTCAGTAACCCAGGTGCTTCTGTCACTGTTCAGTCTCAAGTGGCCGGTTGGATGCACATTGCTCGGATGTACAGGCACTTACCACTCTGTACAGCCCTCTCAGCACACACAGACCACACTTCTTTAAATCATAAATACATGTTCTGACTAACAGTAATGCTGTGCCTTCCCTCTGTAGATCATACCCAACGTAAGAAGGACAAATAAATTGAAGAGCGTACCAAACTCTCAACAGACACTGCCAGAACATGTGCTGCTGCCTATTTGCATGCCATGATTATTCTCTATGACCCATCCAACTACTTTCCACATGTACCCTTTCCCTGCCTCATTCATCTGCTCCAATGCCCCTATTTATTTAACAAATGTTAGTGCTCTCAGATATCATAGCGGGAATCTCTATAGCATCTCTTGCCAATAGAAATATCCCAAGGGTCCCTATAACATGCCGCACGGAGGGAAGGGGAGGCAGAAAAATGTTGGTGAGCACCACCTGCAAAAATTCCACGACATGCTCCTTGTTGTACCTTTCAATACAATAACTGCAGTTGGATTGTATGGTGCCCCCCCTTGGGGTTGGTAATGGAACTGTCACATACCTGTTTGCCCCAAATCCCCCCTGTTGCCCCTATCCTTTCGGGGTGCATCCCATAAAGGAGGAGGGGAGCAATAAAAAGTAAGGGTAGCCTCCCAAAAATTGCCCAGAAGTCATGTCATTCTGTGCACCCCATCGCCCTTCATAATGCACTCCCAACCCCCTTTTAAAAGTGCTCCCCCAAATTTGACAGCACCCCCCCCAAAATCAGAGAGAGTAGGGGGGTGCAGTAAAAAACACATTTTGGGGCTCCTCACTATATGTCATTAATCTCTAACCCCCACCCACTACATCTGTTCCCCTTCTTTTACCTGTCACTGACCCCACCCCTTGCACTAGCCACACCCATGTTACCAACCACTCTGCAACTCACCTGGCACTGACCCCACCCCTTGCACTAGCCACACGCATTTAACTTACCAACCACTCTGCAATTCACCTGTCACTGACCCCGCCCTTTGCACTAGCCACACCCATTTAACTTACCAACCACTCTGCAATTCACCTGTCACTGACCCCGCCCCTTGCACTAGCCACACCCATGTTACTTACCAACCACTCTGCAATTTACCTGTCACTGACCCCGCCCTTTGCACTAGCCACACCCATTTAACTTACCAACCACTCTGCAACTCACCTGTCACTGACCCCGGCCCCGCCCCTTGCACTAGCTACACCCATGTTACTTACCAACCACTCTGCAATTCACCTGTCACTGACCCCGCCCCTTGCACTAGCCACCCCCATGTTACTTACCAACCACTTTGCAATTCACCATCTGGCAGGCATGACTCCACTCTCACACCACACACACACACACACACACACAGTTTATACTTACCAATTGGCCACATAGACCCATCTGGAACTTACCTCTGCTGCACCACAGTCACCTCGTGCCGATCCCGGGACTTGAACCCTGGTCACCTGGATGGAAGGCAGGAACTTACCCCCTGGACCACACTGGTTTCCATGTCAGTACCCTATCAAATCGTCCCCATAACATGGTCTTCCGTTCCATGTGCAATGGAAGCCACAAGCACTGACACCAGGTGCTGTATGTTGGTCATAGTTACTACTGCAGTGGTACAGACCTCCAAGGAGCTGTAGCTCAACGGTAAGTCTCGTGCCTCTGGTGTCACAGGTTCTTTCAAGACCAGAGTTCAAGTCCTGCCAATGCGGTCCAAGTGACCTGAGAGGGTAAATTTTCAATCTGTGGTTTAATTTTCATTTGCTAATTTTTTATTCACTTGGAAAAACAGAGGAGAAAAGTGCCACTCTTTTGGCACATGCGCCCAAAAATTATACATCTTTTCCTGAGGAGTCTGACCTTCCACAAACCTCCCTTTTTCTCAAGTAGGTGCAATAGGGACAATGCCTTATCTTCCCTTATAAATGTGTTTATTCTTAGTCCTTTAAATTCGGCGTACTTTAGAGCACAAATGTTGCCTCAGGTGTATATATGAGCACAAGAATGCAAGGAGGGTGTTATACTGATAGTAAAATAGGTTGGATGGTGGTGATTTTTCGTTTTGCTCAGAGCCGATCCCTCCAATCAGGTCTTTGATGCATGTGATGTTGGCTAGGATAAAGGTGAAGTAGGAGCTCTGGCTAATGAAATGAAGGGGAGATTTTGAGGCAAGTGAAACTCCCTTTATTAGGTGCAATAGGAAGCTAGAAAAATTGTTTTTCTCAAGAGGCAGAGAAGAGCAGTTAGACCTTTGCTTCAGGAAGTCTTAATCATGCCTACTGAAGCAAGTGAAGGGATTGTGGTGACACAGCACAGTACAGTACGGCACTGGGCTGGGCTGGGCTGGGCTGGCACTGGGGCTTTTAGCAGCCCCTTTCTTCCTTCCTTCCTTTGAAGGAAGCCTACGAGCCCTCGAACGCACTCGAACGCCCAGGTTCTGTATGGAGGATGACTGCAGGCAAATTGGGACCCTGCTACATTAGGGTGACGTCCCCATCTGCGGCTTTCGAGTGGCAAAATCCTTAGCCTGAGATAGGTAGGCTGCTTTTGAATTTGGCTGAGGACCATTTGTTGGAGGCTGTATCATAGCGCAAGCCGGCGACTTTCTCAGAAGAAAGTAAGCATGGGAGGACATTATTTGCATAGGACAGCCCTCTTCTAAGTCCCATCATTCTGTTGCAGTTGCCATGTAGCGTTACTAGAGGGCAGCATTACGAACATAAGAGCACACCAAGGCTTTTCTTCTGCTTGCTCAGATACCTCTTGTTCATGTTCGTCTTGCAGGGCCTGCAGAGTCGAGGACTGCGATGACTGAGTGAATGAGTAATGAGGTACATGCTGGCCTGTATTTGTGGTGAAAGGGGAATGTTTGGAAGGAAAACAGCCAGACGAAAGTGTCAAAGCATACGTGTTTGCTGAGTGATTGAGTGAGTGTCACCTGGCTCTTTGAATGGACATGTGAGAGAGGAACATGCAGCTCCATTGTCCTCAGATGAGAGAGGAAGCACAGATGAATATTTTCCTCAAATAAAAACAATTACACCACCACGAAGCTGACAAGAGCGATATGCTGCTTTGCAGGTGTAAGGATTTGCCTTGTTTGGTGCATAAATATGCATGGTTAGCGAGGTTTTTCTCAGAACGTCAGCAACGCACCCTTTAGTATTATCCTTAGGCCAGAAATATCAGGCACTCCTTTGGGGTAAGAGGACAAGAAATCCTTTGGGAAGCTTGCTCCAGTCATCTGAAGGATAGAAATACACTGGGGAAAAGTTACAGAGGGAGCCAGGCTGCACAACATTTGGTCATGGTTCGATAGAAATCTTTAGCAAGGACTTTTGACCACCCCTCGCTGTGGGACCTGGATGCCCATACCTCTGTGGCTCTGACACCTTTTTTGACCTCTGGATAGCACCGTCTCATTACCCCTCAAACATTCCCTCTGAGTACCCCAGCTTTGGTAGTGCACCAACACGTTTCAATCCCTTGAGTGACTACAGACACCCTTCCTATGTGCTCTCCATTTACATTCGGTCAGTAACCCAGGTGCTTCTGTCACTGTTCAGTCTCAAGTGGCCGGTTGGATGCACATTGCTCGGATGTACAGGCACTTACCACTCTGTACAGCCCTCTCAGCACACACAGACCACACTTCTTTAAATCATAAATACATGTTCTGACTAACAGTAATGCTGTGCCTTCCCTCTGTAGATCATACCCAACGTAAGAAGGACAAATAAATTGAAGAGCGTACCAAACTCTCAACAGACACTGCCAGAACATGTGCTGCTGCCTATTTGCATGCCATGATTATTCTCTATGACCCATCCAACTACTTTCCACATGTACCCTTTCCCTGCCTCATTCATCTGCTCCAATGCCCCTATTTATTTAACAAATGTTAGTGCTCTCAGATATCATAGCGGGAATCTCTATAGCATCTCTTGCCAATAGAAATATCCCAAGGGTCCCTATAACATGCCGCACGGAGGGAAGGGGAGGCAGAAAAATCTTGGTGAGCACCACCTGCAAAAAGTCCACGACATGCTCCTTGTTGTACCTTTCAATACAATAACTGCAGTTGGATTGTATGGTGCCCCCCCTTGGGGTTGGTAATGGAACTGTCACATACCTGTTTGCCCCAAATCCCCCCTGTTGCCCCTATCCTTTCGGGGTGCATCCCATAAAGGAGGAGGGGAGCAATAAAAAGTAAGGGTAGCCTCCCAAAAATTGCCCAGAAGTCATGTCATTCTGTGCACCCCATCGCCCTTCATAATGCACTCCCAACCCCCTTTTAAAAGTGCTCCCCCAAATTTGACAGCACCCCCCCAAAATCAGAGAGAGTAGGGGGGTGCAGTAAAAAACACATTTTGGGGCTCCTCACTATATGTCATTAATCTCTAACCCCCACCCACTACATCTGTTCCCCTTCTTTTACCTGTCACTGACCCCACCCCTTGCACTAGCCACACCCATGTTACCAACCACTCTGCAACTCACCTGTCACTGACCCCGCCCTTTGCACTAGCCACACCCATTTAACTTACCAACCACTCTGCAATTCACCTGTCACTGACCCCGCCCCTTGCACTAGCCACACCCATGTTACTTACCAACCACTCTGCAATTCACCTGTCACTGACCCTGCCCCTTGCACTTGCCACACCCATGTTACTTACCAACCACTCTGCAATTCACCTGTCACTGACCCCGCCCTTTGCACTAGCCACACCCATTTAACTTACCAACCACTCTGCAACTCACCTGTCACTGACCCCGCCCCTTGCACTAGCCACACCCATGCACTAGCCACACCCATTTAACTTACCAACCACTCTGCAATTCACCTGTCACTGACCCCGACCCCGCCCCTTGCACTAGCTACACCCATGTTACTTACCAACCACTCTGCAATTCACCTGTCACTGACCCCGCCCCTTGCACTAGCCACCCCCATGTTACTTACCAACCACTTTGCAATTCACCATCTGGCAGGCATGACTCCACTCTCACACCACACACACACACACACAGTTTATACTTACCAATTGGCCACATAGACCCATCTGGAACTTACCTCTGCTGCACCACAGTCACCTTGTGCCGATCCCGGGACTTGGACCCTGGTAACAAGGCAGGAACTTACCCCCTGGACCACACTGGTTTCTATGTCAGTACCCTATCAAATCGTCCCCATAACATGGTCTTTCGTTTCATGTGCAATGGAAGCCACAAGCACTGACACCAGGTGCTGTATGTTGGTCATAGTTACTACTGCAGTGGTTCAGGCCTCCAAGGAGCTGTAGCTCAACGGTAAGTCTCGTGCCTCTGGTGTCACAGGTTCTCCCAAGACCAGGGTTCAAGTCCTGCCAATGCGGTCCAAGTGACCTGAGAGGGTACATTTTCAATCTGTGGTTTAATTTTCATTTGCTAATTTTTTGTTCACTTGGAAAAACAGAGGAGAAAAGTGCCACTCTTTTGGCACATGCGCCCAAAAATTATACATCTTTTCCTGAGGAGTCTGACCTTCCACAAACCTCCCTTTTTCTCAAGTAGGTGCAATAGGGACAATGCCTTATCTTCCCTTATAAATGTGTTTATTCTTAGTCCTTTAAATTCGGCGTACTTTAGAGCACAAATGTTGCCTCAGGTGTATATATGAGCACAAGAATGCAAGGAGGGTGTTATACTGATAGTAAAATAGGTTGGATGGTGGTGATTTTTCGTTTTGCTCAGAGCCGATCCCTCCAATCAGGTCTTTGATGCATGTGATGTTGGCTAGGATAAAGGTGAAGTAGGAGCTCTGGCTAATGAAATGAAGGGGAGATTTTGAGGCAAGTGAAACTCCCTTTATTAGGTGCAATAGGAAGCTAGAAAAATTGTTTTTCTCAAGAGGCAGAGAAGAGCAGTTAGACCTTTGCTTCAGGAAGTCTTAATCATGCCTACTGAAGCAAGTGAAGGGATTGTGGTGACACAGCACAGTACAGTACGGCACTGGGCTGGGCTGGGCTGGGCTGGGCTGGGCTGGCACTGGGGCTTTTAGCAGCCCCTTTCTTCCTTCCTTCCTTTGAAGGAAGCCTACGAGCCCTCGAACGCACTCGAACGCCCAGGTTCTGTATGGAGGATGACTGCAGGCAAATTGGGACCCTGCTACATTAGGGTGACGTCCCCATCTGCGGCTTTCGAGTGGCAAAATCCTTAGCCTGAGATAGGTAGGCTGCTTTTGAATTTGGCTGAAGACCATTTGTTGGAGGCTGTATCATAGCGCAAGCCGGCGACTTTCTCAGAAGAAAGTAAGCATGGGAGGACATTATTTGCATAGGACAGCCCTCTTCTAAGTCCCATCATTCTGTTGCAGTTGCCATGTAGCGTTACTAGAGGGCAGCATTACGAACATAAGAGCACACCAAGGCTTTTCTTCTGCTTGCTCAGATACCTCTTGTTCATGTTCGTCTTGCAGGGCCTGCAGAGTCGAGGACTGCGATGACTGAGTGAATGAGTAATGAGGTACATGCTGGCCTGTATTTGTGGTGAAAGGGGAATGTTTGGAAGGAAAACAGCCAGACGAAAGTGTCAAAGCATACGTGTTTGCTGAGTGATTGAGTGAGTGTCACCTGGCTCTTTGAATGGACATGTGAGAGAGGAACATGCAGCTCCATTGTCCTCAGATGAGAGAGGAAGCACAGATGAATATTTTCCTCAAATAAAAACAATTACACCACCATGAAGCTGACAAGAGCGATATGCTGCTTTGCAGGTGTAAGGATTTGCCTTGTTTGGTGCATAAATATGCATGGTTAGCGAGGTTTTTCTCAGAACGTCAGCAGCGCACCCTTTAGTATTATCCTTAGGCCAGAAATATCAGGCACTCCTTTGGGGTAAGAGGACAAGAAATCCTTTGGGAAGCTTGCTCCAGTCATCTGAAGGATAGAAATACACTGGGGAAAAGTTACAGAGGGAGCCAGGCTGCACAACATTTGGTCATGGTTCGATAGAAATCTTTAGCAAGGACTTTTGACCACCCCTCGCTGTGGGACCTGGATGCCCATACCTCTGTGGCTCTGACACCTTTTTTGACCTCTGGATAGCACCGTCTCATTACCCCTCAAACATTCCCTCTGAGTACCCCAGCTTTGGTAGTGCACCAACACGTTTCAATCCCTTGAGTGACTACAGACACCCTTCCTATGTGCTCTCCATTTACATTCGGTCAGTAACCCAGGTGCTTCTGTCACTGTTCAGTCTCAAGTGGCCGGTTGGATGCACGTTGCTCGGATGTACAGGCACTTACCACTCTGTACAGCCCTCTCAGCACACACAGACCACACTTCTTTAAATCATAAATACATGTTCTGACTAACAGTAATGCTGTGCCTTCCCTCTGTAGATCATACCCAACGTAAGAAGGACAAATAAATTGAAGAGCGTACCAAACTCTCAACAGACACTGCCAGAACATGTGCTGCTGCCTATTTGCATGCCATGATTATTCTCTATGACCCATCCAACTACTTTCCACATGTACCCTTTCCCTGCCTCATTCATCTGCTCCAATGCCCCTATTTATTTAACAAATGTTAGTGCTCTCAGATATCATAGCGGGAATCTCTATAGCATCTCTTGCCAATAGAAATATCCCAAGGGTCCCTATAACATGCCGCACGGAGGGAAGGGGAGGCAGAAAAATCTTGGTGAGCACCACCTGCAAAAAGTCCACGACATGCTCCTTGTTGTACCTTTCAATACAATAACTGCAGTTGGATTGTATGGTGCCCCCCCTTGGGGTTGGTAATGGAACTGTCACATACCTGTTTGCCCCAAATCCCCCCTGTTGCCCCTATCCTTTCGGGGTGCATCCCATAAAGGAGGAGGGGAGCAATAAAAAGTAAGGGTAGCCTCCCAAAAATTGCCCAGAAGTCATGTCATTCTGTGCACCCCATCGCCCTTCATAATGCACTCCCAACCCCCTTTTAAAAGTGCTCCCCCAAATTTGACAGCACCCCCCCAAAATCAGAGAGAGTAGGGGGTGCAGTAAAAAACACATTTTGGGGCTCCTCACTATATGTCATTAATCTCTAACCCCCACCCACTACATCTGTTCCCCTTCTTTTACCTGTCACTGACCCCACCCCTTGCACTAGCCACACCCATGTTACCAACCACTCTGCAACTCACCTGTCACTGACCCCGCCCTTTGCACTAGCCACACCCATTTAACTTACCAACCACTCTGCAATTCACCTGTCACTGACCCCGCCCCTTGCACTAGCCACACCCATGTTACTTACCAACCACTCTGCAATTCACCTGTCACTGACCCCGCCCCTTGCACTAGCCACACCCATGTTACTTACCAACCACTCTGCAATTCACCTGTCACTGACCCCGCCCTTTGCACTAGCCACACCCATTTAACTTACCAACCACTCTGCAACTCACCTGTCACTGACCCCGCCCCTTGCACTAGCCACACCCATGCACTAGCCACACCCATTTAACTTACCAACCACTCTGCAATTCACCTGTCACTGACCCCGACCCCGCCCCTTGCACTAGCTACACCCATGTTACTTACCAACCACTCTGCAATTCACCTGTCACTGACCCCGCCCCTTGCACTAGCCACCCCCATGTTACTTACCAACCACTTTGCAATTCACCATCTGGCAGGCATGACTCCACTCTCACACCACACACACACACACACAGTTTATACTTACCAATTGGCCACATAGACCCATCTGGAACTTACCTCTGCTGCACCACAGTCACCTTGTGCCGATCCCGGGACTTGGACCCTGGTAACAAGGCAGGAACTTACCCCCTGGACCACACTGGTTTCTATGTCAGTACCCTATCAAATCGTCCCCATAACATGGTCTTTCGTTTCATGTGCAATGGAAGCCACAAGCACTGACACCAGGTGCTGTATGTTGGTCATAGTTACTACTGCAGTGGTTCAGGCCTCCAAGGAGCTGTAGCTCAACGGTAAGTCTCGTGCCTCTGGTGTCACAGGTTCTCCCAAGACCAGGGTTCAAGTCCTGCCAATGCGGTCCAAGTGACCTGAGAGGGTAAATTTTCAATCTGTGGTTTAATTTTCATTTGCTAATTTTTTATTCACTTGGAAAAACAGAGGAGAAAAGTGCCACTCTTTTGGCACATGCGCCCAAAAATTATACATCTTTTCCTGAGGAGTCTGACCTTCCACAAACCTCCCTTTTTCTCAAGTAGGTGCAATAGGGACAATGCCTTATCTTCCCTTATAAATGTGTTTATTCTTAGTCCTTTAAATTCGGCGTACTTTAGAGCACAAATGTTGCCTCAGGTGTATATATGAGCACAAGAATGCAAGGAGGGTGTTATACTGATAGTAAAATAGGTTGGATGGTGGTGATTTTTCGTTTTGCTGAGAGCCGATCCCTCCAATCAGGTCTTTGATGCATGTGATGTTGGCTAGGATAAAGGTGAAGTAGGAGCTCTGGCTAATGAAATGAAGGGGAGATTTTGAGGCAAGTGAAACTCCCTTTATTAGGTGCAATAGGAAGCTAGAAAAATTGTTTTTCTCAAGAGGCAGAGAAGAGCAGTTAGACCTTTGCTTCAGGAAGTCTTAATCATGCCTACTGAAGCAAGTGAAGGGATTGTGGTGACACAGCACAGTACAGTACGGCACTGGGCTGGGCTGGGCTGGGCTGGGCTGGGCTGGCACTGGGGCTTTTAGCAGCCCCTTTCTTCCTTCCTTCCTTTGAAGGAAGCCTACGAGCCCTCGAACGCACTCGAACGCCCAGGTTCTGTATGGAGGATGACTGCAGGCAAATTGGGACCCTGCTACATTAGGGTGACGTCCCCATCTGCGGCTTTCGAGTGGCAAAATCCTTAGCCTGAGATAGGTAGGCTGCTTTTGAATTTGGCTGAAGACCATTTGTTGGAGGCTGTATCATAGCGCAAGCCGGCGACTTTCTCAGAAGAAAGTAAGCATGGGAGGACATTATTTGCATAGGACAGCCCTCTTCTAAGTCCCATCATTCTGTTGCAGTTGCCATGTAGCGTTACTAGAGGGCAGCATTACGAACATAAGAGCACACCAAGGCTTTTCTTCTGCTTGCTTAGATACCTCTTGTTCATGTTCGTCTTGCAGGGCCTGCAGAGTCGAGGACTGCGATGACTGAGTGAATGAGTAATGAGGTACATGCTGGCCTGTATTTGTGGTGAAAGGGGAATGTTTGGAAGGAAAACAGCCAGACGAAAGTGTCAAAGCATACGTGTTTGCTGAGTGATTGAGTGAGTGTCACCTGGCTCTTTGAATGGACATGTGAGAGAGGAACATGCAGCTCCATTGTCCTCAGATGAGAGAGGAAGCACAGATGAAAATTTTCCTCAAATAAAAACAATTACACCACCACGAAGCTGACAAGAGCGATATGCTGCTTTGCAGGTGTAAGGATTTGCCTTGTTTGGTGCATAAATATGCATGGTTAGCGAGGTTTTTCTCAGAACGTCAGCAGCGCACCCTTTAGTATTATCCTTAGGCCAGAAATATCAGGCACTCCTTTGGGGTAAGAGGACAAGAAATCCTTTGGGAAGCTTGCTCCAGTCATCTGAAGGATAGAAATACACTGGGGAAAAGTTACAGAGGGAGCCAGGCTGCACAACATTTGGTCATGGTTCGATAGAAATCTTTAGCAAGGACTTTTGACCACCCCTCGCTGTGGGACCTGGATGCCCATACCTCTGTGGCTCTGACACCTTTTTTGACCTCTGGATAGCACCGTCTCATTACCCCTCAAACATTCCCTCTGAGTACCCCAGCTTTGGTAGTGCACCAACACGTTTCAATCCCTTGAGTGACTACAGACACCCTTCCTATGTGCTCTCCATTTACATTCCGTCAGTAACCCAGGTGCTTCTGTCACTGTTCAGTCTCAAGTGGCCGGTTGGATGCACATTGCTCGGATGTACAGGCACTTACCACTCTGTACAGCCCTCTCAGCACACACAGACCACACTTCTTTAAATCATAAATACATGTTCTGACTAACAGTAATGCTGTGCCTTCCCTCTGTAGATCATACCCAACGTAAGAAGGACAAATAAATTGAAGAGCGTACCAAACTCTCAACAGACACTGCCAGAACATGTGCTGCTGCCTATTTGCATGCCATGATTATTCTCTATGACCCATCCAACTACTTTCCACATGTACCCTTTCCCTGCCTCATTCATCTGCTCCAATGCCCCTATTTATTTAACAAATGTTAGTGCTCTCAGATATCATAGCGGGAATCTCTATAGCATCTCTTGCCAATAGAAATATCCCAAGGGTCCCTATAACATGCCGCACGGAGGGAAGGGGAGGCAGAAAAATGTTGGTGAGCACCACCTGCAAAAATTCCACGACATGCTCCTTGTTGTACCTTTCAATACAATAACTGCAGTTGGATTGTATGGTGCCCCCCCTTGGGGTTGGTAATGGAACTGTCACATACCTGTTTGCCCCAAATCCCCCCTGTTGCCCCTATCCTTTCGGGGTGCATCCCATAAAGGAGGAGGGGAGCAATAAAAAGTAAGGGTAGCCTCCCAAAAATTGCCCAGAAGTCATGTCATTCTGTGCACCCCATCGCCCTTCATAATGCACTCCCAACCCCCTTTTAAAAGTGCTCCCCCAATTTTGACAGCACCCCCCCCAAAATCAGAGAGAGTAGGGGGGTGCAGTAAAAAACACATTTTGGGGTTCCTCACTATATGTCATTAATCTCTAACCCCCACCCACTACATCTGTTCCCCTTCTTTTACCTGTCACTGACCCCACCCCTTGCACTAGCCACACCCATGTTACCAACCACTCTGCAACTCACCTGTCACTGACCCCGCCCTTTGCACTAGCCACACCCATGCACTAGCCACACCCATGTTACTTACCAACCACTCTGCAATTCACCTGTCACTGACCCCGCCCCTTGCACTAGCCACACCCATGTTACTTACCAACCACTCTGCAATTCACCTGTCACTGACCCCGCCCCTTGCACTAGCCACACCCATGTTACTTACCAACCACTCTGCAATTCACCTGTCACTGACCCCGACCCCGCCCCTTGCACTAGCTACACCCATGTTACTTACCAACCACTCTGCAATTCACCTGTCACTGACCCCGCCCCTTGCACTAGCCACACCCATGTTACTTACCAACCACTTTGCAATTCACCATCTGGCAGGCATGACTCCACTCTCACACCACACACACACACACACACACACACACACACAGTTTATACTTACCAATTGGCCACATAGACCCATCTGGAACTTACCTCTGCTGCACCACAGTCACCTCGTGCCGATCCCGGGACTTGAACCCTGGTCACCTGGATGGAAGGCAGGAACTTACCCCCTGGACCACACTGGTTTCCATGTCAGTACCCTATCAAATCGTCCCCATAACATGGTCTTCCGTTTCATGTGCAATGGAAGCCACAAGCACTTACACCAGGTGCTGTATGTTGGTCATAGTTACTACTGCAGTGTTTCAGATCTCCAGGGAGCTGTAGCTCAACGGTAAGTCTCGTGCCTCTGGTGTCACAGGTTCTCTCAAGACCAGGGTTCAAGTCGTGCCAATGCGGTCCAAGTGACCTGAGAGGGTAAATTTTCAATCTGTGGTTTAATTTTCATTTGCTAATTTTTTATTCACTTGGAAAAACAGAGGAGAAAAGTGCCACTCTTTTGGCACATGCGCCCAAAAATTATACATCTTTTCCTGAGGAGTCTGACCTTCCACAAACCTCCCTTTTTCTCAAGTAGGTGCAATAGGGACAATGCCTTATCTTCCCTTATAAATGTGTTTATTCTTAGTCCTTTAAATTCGGCGTACTTTAGAGCACAAATGTTGCCTCAGGTGTATATATGAGCACAAGAATGCAAGGAGGGTGTTATACTGATAGTAAAATAGGTTGGATGGTGGTGATTTTTCGTTTTGCTGAGAGCCGATCCCTCCAATCAGGTCTTTGATGCATGTGATGTTGGCTAGGATAAAGGTGAAGTAGGAGCTCTGGATAATGAAATGAAGGGGAGATTTTGAGGCAAGTGAAACTCCCTTTATTAGGTGCAATAGGAAGCTAGAAAAATTGTTTTTCTCAAGAGGCAGAGAAGAGCAGTTAGACCTTTGCTTCAGGAAGTCTTAATCATGCCTACTGAAGCAAGTGAAGGGATTGTGGTGACACAGCACAGTACAGTACAGTACGGCACTGGGCTGGGCTGGGCTGGGCTGGCACTGGGGCTTTAAGCAGCCCCTTTCTTCCTTCCTTCCTTTGAAGGAAGCCTACGAGCCCTCGAACGCACTCGAACGCCCATGTTCTGTATGGAGGATGACTGCAGGCAAATTGGGACCCTGCTACATTAGGGTGACGTTCCCATCTGCGGCTTTCGAGTGGCAAAATCCTTAGCCTGAGATAGGTAGGCTGCTTTTGAATTTGGCTGAAGACCATTTGTTGGAGGCTGTATCATAGCGCAAGCCGGCGACTTTCTCAGAAGAAAGTAAGCATGGGAGGACATTATTTGCATAGGACAGCCCTCTTCTAAGTCCCATCATTCTGTTGCAGTTGCCATGTAGCGTTACTAGAGGGCAGCATTACGAACATAAGAGCACACCAAGGCTTTTCTTCTGCTTGCTCAGATACCTCTTGTTCATGTTCGTCTTGCAGGGCCTGCAGAGTCGAGGACTGCGATGACTGAGTGAATGAGTAATGAGGTACATGCTGGCCTGTATTTGTGGTGAAAGGGGAATGTTTGGAAGGAAAACAGCCAGACGAAAGTGTCAAAGCATACGTGTTTGCTGAGTGATTGAGTGAGTGTCACCTGGCTCTTTGAATGGACATGTGAGAGAGGAACATGCAGCTCCATTGTCCTCAGATGAGAGAGGAAGCACAGATGAATATTTTCCTCAAATAGAAACAATTACACCACCAGGAAGCTGACAAGAGCGATATGCTGCTTTGCAGGTGTAAGGATTTGCCATGTTTGGTGCATAAATATGCATGGTTAGCGAGGTTTTTCTCAGAACGTCAGCAGCGCACCCTTTAGTATTATCCTTAGGCCAGAAATATCAGGCACTCCTTTGGGGTAAGAGGCCAAGAAATCCTTTGGGAAGCTTGCCCCAGTCATCTGAAGGATAGAAATACACTGGGGAAAAGTTACAGAGGGAGCCAGGCTGCACAACATTTGGTCATGGTTCGATAGAAATCTTTAGCAAGGACTTTTGACCACCCCTCGCTGTGGGACCTGGATGCCCATACCTCTTGTTCATGTTCGTCTTGCAGGGCCTGCAGAGTCGAGGACTGCGATGACTGAGTGAATGAGTAATGAGGTACATGCTGGCCTGTATTTGTGGTGAAAGGGGAATGTTTGGAAGGAAAACAGCCAGACGAAAGTGTCAAAGCATACGTGTTTGCTGAGTGATTGAGTGAGTGTCACCTGGCTCTTTGAATGGACATGTGAGAGAAGAACATGCAGCTCCATTGTCCTCAGATGAGAGAGGAAGCACAGATGAATATTTTCCTCAAATAAAAACACTTACACCACCACGAAGCTGACAAGAGCGATATGCTGCTTTGCAGGTGTAAGGATTTGCCATGTTTGGTGCATAAATATGCATGGTTAGCGAGGTTTTTCTCAGAACGTCAGCAGCGCACCCTTTAGTATTATCCTTAGGCCAGAAATATCAGGCACTCCTTTGGGGTATGAGGCCAAGAAATCCTTTGGGAAGCTTGCTCCAGTCATCTGAAGGATAGAAAAACACTGGGGAAAAGTTACAGAGGGAGCCAGGCTGCACAACATTTGGTCATGGTTCGATAGAAATCTTTAGCAAGGACTTTTGACCACCCCTCGCTGTGGGACCTGGATGCCCATACCTCTGTGGCTCTGACACCTTTTTTGACCTCTGGATAGCACGTCTCATTACCCCTCAAACATTCCCTCTGAGTACCCCAGCTTTGGTAGTGCACCAACACGTTTCAATCCCTTGAGTGACTACAGACACCCTTCCTATGTGCTCTCCATTTACATTCCGTCAGTAACCCAGGTGCTTCTGTCACTGTTCAGTCTCAAGTGGCCGGTTGGATGCACATTGCTCGGATGTACAGGCACTTACCACTCTGTACAGCCCTCTCAGCACACACAGACCACACTTCTTTAAATCATAAATACATGTTCTGACTAACAGTAATGCTGTGCCTTCCCTCTGTAGATCATACCCAACGTAAGAAGGACAAATAAATTGAAGAGCGTACCAAACTCTCAACAGACACTGCCAGAACATGTGCTGCTGCCTATTTGCATGCCATGATTATTCTCTATGACCCATCCAACTACTTTCCACATGTACCCTTTCCCTGCCTCATTCATCTGCTCCAATGCCCCTATTTATTTAACAAATGTTAGTGCTCTCAGATATCATAGCGGGAATCTCTATAGCATCTCTTGCCAATAGAAATATCCCAAGGGTCCCTATAACATGCCGCACGGAGGGAAGGGGAGGCAGAAAAATGTTGGTGAGCACCACCTGCAAAAATTCCACGACATGCTCCTTGTTGTACCTTTCAATACAATAACTGCAGTTGGATTGTATGGTGCCCCCCCTTGGGGTTGGTAATGGAACTGTCACATACCTGTTTGCCCCAAATCCCCCCTGTTGCCCCTATCCTTTCGGGGTGCATCCCATAAAGGAGGAGGGGAGCAATAAAAAGTAAGGGTAGCCTCCCAAAAATTGCCCAGAAGTCATGTCATTCTGTGCACCCCATCGCCCTTCATAATGCACTCCCAACCCCCTTTTAAAAGTGCTCCCCCAATTTTGACAGCACCCCCCCCAAAATCAGAGAGAGTAGGGGGGTGCAGTAAAAAACACATTTTGGGGTTCCTCACTATATGTCATTAATCTCTAACCCCCACCCACTACATCTGTTCCCCTTCTTTTACCTGTCACTGACCCCACCCCTTGCGCTAGCCACACCCATGTTACCAACCACTCTGCAACTCACCTGTCACTGACCCCGCCCTTTGCACTAGCCACACCCATGCACTAGCCACACCCATGTTACTTACCAACCACTCTGCAATTCACCTGTCACTGACCCCGCCCCTTGCACTAGCCACACCCATGTTACTTACCAACCACTCTGCAATTCACCTGTCACTGACCCCGCCCCTTGCACTAGCCACACCCATGTTACTTACCAACCACTCTGCAATTCACCTGTCACTGACCCCGACCCCGCCCCTTGCACTAGCTACACCCATGTTACTTACCAACCACTCTGCAATTCACCTGTCACTGACCCCGCCCCTTGCACTAGCCACACCCATGTTACTTACCAACCACTTTGCAATTCACCATCTGGCAGGCATGACTCCACTCTCACACCACACACACACACACACACACACACAGTTTATACTTACCAATTGGCCACATAGACCCATCTGGAACTTACCTCTGCTGCACCACAGTCACCTCGTGCCGATCCCGGGACTTGAACCCTGGTCACCTGGATGGAAGGCAGGAACTTACCCCCTGGACCACACTGGTTTCCATGTCAGTACCCTATCAAATCGTCCCCATAACATGGTCTTCCGTTTCATGTGCAATGGAAGCCACAAGCACTTACACCAGGTGCTGTATGTTGGTCATAGTTACTACTGCAGTGTTTCAGATCTCCAGGGAGCTGTAGCTCAACGGTAAGTCTCGTGCCTCTGGTGTCACAGGTTCTCTCAAGACCAGGGTTCAAGTCGTGCCAATGCGGTCCAAGTGACCTGAGAGGGTAAATTTTCAATCTGTGGTTTAATTTTCATTTGCTAATTTTTTATTCACTTGGAAAAACAGAGGAGAAAAGTGCCACTCTTTTGGCACATGCGCCCAAAAATTATACATCTTTTCCTGAGGAGTCTGACCTTCCACAAACCTCCCTTTTTCTCAAGTAGGTGCAATAGGGACAATGCCTTATCTTCCCTTATAAATGTGTTTATTCTTAGTCCTTTAAATTCGGCGTACTTTAGAGCACAAATGTTGCCTCAGGTGTATATATGAGCACAAGAATGCAAGGAGGGTGTTATACTGATAGTAAAATAGGTTGGATGGTGGTGATTTTTCGTTTTGCTGAGAGCCGATCCCTCCAATCAGGTCTTTGATGCATGTGATGTTGGCTAGGATAAAGGTGAAGTAGGAGCTCTGGATAATGAAATGAAGGGGACATTTTGAGGCAAGTGAAACTCCCTTTATTAGGTGCAATAGGAAGCTAGAAAAATTGTTTTTCTCAAGAGGCAGAGAAGAGCAGTTAGACCTTTGCTTCAGGAAGTCTTAATCATGCCTACTGAAGCAAGTGAAGGGATTGTGGTGACACAGCACAGTACAGTACAGGGCTGGGCTGGGCTGGGCTGGGCTGGGCTGGGCTGGCACTGGGGCTTTAAGCAGCCCCTTTCTTCCTTCCTTCCTTTGAAGGAAGCCTACGAGCCCTCGAACGCACTCGAACGCCCATGTTCTGTATGGAGGATGACTGCAGGCAAATTGGGACCCTGCTACATTAGGGTGACGTTCCCATCTGCGGCTTTCGAGTGGCAAAATCCTTAGCCTGAGATAGGTAGGCTGCTTTTGAATTTGGCTGAAGACCATTTGTTGGAGGCTGTATCATAGCGCAAGCCGGCGACTTTCTCAGAAGAAAGTAAGCATGGGAGGACATTATTTGCATAGGACAGCCCTCTTCTAAGTCCCATCATTCTGTTGCAGTTGCCATGTAGCGTTACTAGAGGGCAGCATTACGAACATAAGAGCACACCAAGGCTTTTCTTCTGCTTGCTCAGATACCTCTTGTTCATGTTCGTCTTGCAGGGCCTGCAGAGTCGAGGACTGCGATGACTGAGTGAATGAGTAATGAGGTACATGCTGGCCTGTATTTGTGGTGAAAGGGGAATGTTTGGAAGGAAAACAGCCAGACGAAAGTGTCAAAGCATACGTGTTTGCTGAGTGATTGAGTGAGTGTCACCTGGCTCTTTGAATGGACATGTGAGAGAGGAACATGCAGCTCCATTGTCCTCAGATGAGAGAGGAAGCACAGATGAATATTTTCCTCAAATAGAAACAATTACACCACCAGGAAGCTGACAAGAGCGATATGCTGCTTTGCAGGTGTAAGGATTTGCCATGTTTGGTGCATAAATATGCATGGTTAGCGAGGTTTTTCTCAGAACGTCAGCAGCGCACCCTTTAGTATTATCCTTAGGCCAGAAATATCAGGCACTCCTTTGGGGTAAGAGGCCAAGAAATCCTTTGGGAAGCTTGCTCCAGTCATCTGAAGGATAGAAATACACTGGGGAAAAGTTACAGAGGGAGCCAGGCTGCACAACATTTGGTCATGGTTCGATAGAAATCTTTAGCAAGGACTTTTGACCACCCCTCGCTGTGGGACCTGGATGCCCATACCTCTTGTTCATGTTCGTCTTGCAGGGCCTGCAGAGTCGAGGACTGCGATGACTGAGTGAATGAGTAATGAGGTACATGCTGGCCTGTATTTGTGGTGAAAGGGGAATGTTTGGAAGGAAAACAGCCAGACGAAAGTGTCAAAGCATACGTGTTTGCTGAGTGATTGAGTGAGTGTCACCTGGCTCTTTGAATGGACATGTGAGAGAAGAACATGCAGCTCCATTGTCCTCAGATGAGAGAGGAAGCACAGATGAATATTTTCCTCAAATAAAAACACTTACACCACCACGAAGCTGACAAGAGCGATATGCTGCTTTGCAGGTGTAAGGATTTGCCATGTTTGGTGCATAAATATGCATGGTTAGCGAGGTTTTTCTCAGAACGTCAGCAGCGCACCCTTTAGTATTATCCTTAGGCCAGAAATATCAGGCACTCCTTTGGGGTATGAGGCCAAGAAATCCTTTGGGAAGCTTGCTCCAGTCATCTGAAGGATAGAAAAACACTGGGGAAAAGTTACAGAGGGAGCCAGGCTGCACAACATTTGGTCATGGTTCGATAGAAATCTTTAGCAAGGACTTTTGACCACCCCTCGCTGTGGGACCTGGATGCCCATACCTCTGTGGCTCTGACACCTTTTTTGACCTCTGGATAGCACGTCTCATTACCCCTCAAACATTCCCTCTGAGTACCCCAGCTTTGGTAGTGCACCAACACGTTTCAATCCCTTGAGTGACTACAGACACCCTTCCTATGTGCTCTCCATTTACATTCCGTCAGTAACCCAGGTGCTTCTGTCACTGTTCAGTCTCAAGTGGCCGGTTGGATGCACATTGCTCGGATGTACAGGCACTTACCACTCTGTACAGCCCTCTCAGCACACACAGACCACACTTCTTTAAATCATAAATACATGTTCTGACTAACAGTAATGCTGTGCCTTCCCTCTGTAGATCATACCCAACGTAAGAAGGACAAATAAATTGAAGAGCGTACCAAACTCTCAACAGACACTGCCAGAACATGTGCTGCTGCCTATTTGCATGCCATGATTATTCTCTATGACCCATCCAACTACTTTCCACATGTACCCTTTCCCTGCCTCATTCATCTGCTCCAATGCCCCTATTTATTTAACAAATGTTAGTGCTCTCAGATATCATAGCGGGAATCTCTATAGCATCTCTTGCCAATAGAAATATCCCAAGGGTCCCTATAACATGCCGCACGGAGGGAAGGGGAGGCAGAAAAATCTTGGTGAGCACCACCTGCAAAAAGTCCACGACATGCTCCTTGTTGTACCTTTCAATACAATAACTGCAGTTGGATTGTATGGTGCCCCCCCTTGGGGTTGGTAATGGAACTGTCACATACCTGTTTGCCCCAAATCCCCCCTGTTGCCCCTATCCTTTCGGGGTGCATCCCATAAAGGAGGAGGGGAGCAATAAAAACGTAAGGGTAGCCTCCCAAAAATTGCCCAGAAGTCATGTCATTCTGTGCACCCCATCGCCCTTCATAATGCACTCCCAACCCCCTTTTAAAAGTGCTCCCCCAAATTTGACAGCACCCCCCCAAAATCAGAGAGAGTAGGGGGGTGCAGTAAAAAACACATTTTGGGGCTCCTCACTATATGTCATTAATCTCTAACCCCCACCCACTACATCTGTTCCCCTTCTTTTACCTGTCACTGACCCCACCCCTTGCACTAGCCACACCCATGTTACCAACCACTCTGCAACTCACCTGTCACTGACCCTGCCCCTTGCACTAGCCACACCCATTTAACTTACCAACCACTCTGCAATTCACCTGTCACTGACCCCGCCCCTTGCACTAGCCACACCCATGTTACCAACCACTCTGCAACTCACCTGTCACTGACCCCGCCCCTTGCACTAGCCACACCCATGTTACTTACCAACCACTCTGCAATTCACCTGTCACTGACCCCGCTCTTTGCACTAGCCACACCCATTTAACTTACCAACCACTCTGCAATTCACCTGTCACTGACCCCTGCACTAGCCACACCCATGTTACTTACCAACCACTCTGCAATTCACCTGTCACTGACCCCGCCCTTTGCACTAGCCACACCCATGTTACTTACCAACCACTCTGCAATTCACCAGTCACTGACCCCGCCCCTTGCACTAGCCACACCCATTTAACTTACCAACCACTCTGCAATTCACCTGTCACTGACCCCGCCCTTTGCACTAGCCACACCCATTTAACTTACCAACCACTCTGCAACTCACCTGTCACTGACCCCGCCCCTTGCACTAGCCACACCCACGCACTAGCCACACCCATTTAACTTACCAACCACTCTGCAATTCACCTGTCACTGACCCCGACCCCGCCCCTTGCACTAGCTACACCCATGTTACTTACCAACCACTCTGCAATTCACCTGTCACTAGCCACCCCCATGTTACTTACCAACCACTTTGCAATTCACCATCTGGCAGGCATGACTCCACTCTCACACCACACACACACACACACAGTTTATACTTACCAATTGGCCACATAGACCCATCTGGAACTTACCTCTGCTGCACCACAGTCACCTCGTGCCGATCCCGGGACTTGAACCCTGGTCACCTGGATGGAAGGCAGGAACTTACCCCCTGGACCACACTGGTTTCCATGTCAGTACCCTATCAAATCGTCCCCATAACATGGTCTTCCGTTTCATGTGCAATGGAAGCCACAAGCACTGACACCAGGTGCTGTATGTTGGTCATAGTTACTACTGCAGTGGTTCAAACCTCCAAGGAGCTGTAGCTCAACGGTAAGTCTCGTGCCTCTGGTGTCACAGGTTCTCTCAAGACCAGGGTTCAAGTCCTGCCAATGCGGTCCAAGTGACCTGAGAGGGTAAATTTTCAATCTGTGGTTTAATTTTCATTTGCTAATTTTTTATTCACTTGGAAAAACAGAGGAGAAAAGTGCCACTCTTTTGGCACATGCGCCCAAAAATTATACATCTTTTCCTGAGGAGTCTGACCTTCCACAAACCTCCCTTTTTCTCAAGTAGGTGCAATAGGGACAATGCCTTATCTTCCCTTATAAATGTGTTTATTCTTAGTCCTTTAAATTCGGCGTACTTTAGAGCACAAATGTTGCCTCAGGTGTATATATGAGCACAAGAATGCAAGGAGGGTGTTATACTGATAGTAAAATAGGTTGGATGGTGGTGATTTTTCGTTTTGCTCAGAGCCGATCCCTCCAATCAGGTCTTTGATGCATGTGATGTTGGCTAGGATAAAGGTGAAGTAGGAGCTCTGGCTAATGAAATGAAGGGGAGGTTTTGAGGCAAGTGAAACTCCCTTTATTAGGTGCAATAGGAAGCTAGAAAAATTGTTTTTCTCAAGAGGCAGAGAAGAGCAGTTAGACCTTTGCTTCAGGAAGTCTTAATCATGCCTACTGAAGCAAGTGAAGGGATTGTGGTGACACAGCACAGTACAGTACGGCACTGGGCTGGGCTTGGCTGGCACTGGGGCTTTAAGCAGCCCCTTTCTTCCTTCCTTCCTTTGAAGGAAGCCTACGAGCCCTCGAACGCACTCGAACGCCCAGGTTCTGTATGGAGGATGACTGCAGGCAAATTGGGACCCTGCTACATTAGGGTGACGTCCCCATCTGCGGCTTTCGAGTGGCAAAATCCTTAGCCTGAGATAGGTAGGCTGCTTTTGAATTTGGCTGAAGACCATTTGTTGGAGGCTGTATCATAGCGCAAGCCGGCGACTTTCTCAGAAGAAAGTAAGCATGGGAGGACATTATTTGCATAGGACAGCCCTCTTCTAAGTCCCATCATTCTGTTGCAGTTGCCATGTAGCGTTACTAGAGGGCAGCATTACGAACATAAGAGCACACCAAGGCTTTTCTTCTGCTTGCTCAGATACCTCTTGTTCATGTTCGTCTTGCAGGGCCTGCAGAGTCGAGGACTGCGATGACTGAGTGAATGAGTAATGAGGTACATGCTGGCCTGTATTTGTGGTGAAAGGGGAATGTTTGGAAGGAAAACAGCCAGACGAAAGTGTCAAAGCATACGTGTTTGCTGAGTGATTGAGTGAGTGTCACCTGGCTCTTTGAATGGACATGTGAGAGAGGAACATGCAGCTCCATTGTCCTCAGATGAGAGAGGAAGCACAGATGAATATTTTCCTCAAATAAAAACAATTACACCACCACGAAGCTGACAAGAGCGATATGCTGCTTTGCAGGTGTAAGGATTTGCCTTGTTTGGTGCATAAATATGCATGGTTAGCGAGGTTTTTCTCAGAACGTCAGCAGCGCACCCTTTAGTATTATCCTTAGGCCAGAAATATCAGGCACTCCTTTGGGGTAAGAGGACAAGAAATCCTTTGGGAAGCTTGCTCCAGTCATCTGAAGGATAGAAATACACTGGGGAAAAGTTACAGAGGGAGCCAGGCTGCACAACATTTGGTCATGGTTCGATAGAAATCTTTAGCAAGGACTTTTGACCACCCCTCGCTGTGGGACCTGGATGCCCATACCTCTGTGGCTCTGACACCTTTTTTGACCTCTGGATAGCACCGTCTCATTACCCCTCAAACATTCCCTCTGAGTACCCCAGCTTTGGTAGTGCACCAACACGTTTCAATCCCTTGAGTGACTACAGACACCCTTCCTATGTGCTCTCCATTTACATTCCGTCAGTAACCCAGGTGCTTCTGTCACTGTTCAGTCTCAAGTGGCCGGTTGGATGCACATTGCTCGGATGTACAGGCACTTACCACTCTGTACAGCCCTCTCAGCACACACAGACCACACTTCTTTAAATCATAAATACATGTTCTGACTAACAGTAATGCTGTGCCTTCCCTCTGTAGATCATACCCAACGTAAGAAGGACAAATAAATTGAAGAGCGTACCAAACTCTCAACAGACACTGCCAGAACATGTGCTGCTGCCTATTTGCATGCCATGATTATTCTCTATGACCCATCCAACTACTTTCCACATGTACCCTTTCCCTGCCTCATTCATCTGCTCCAATGCCCCTATTTATTTAACAAATGTTAGTGCTCTCAGATATCATAGCGGGAATCTCTATAGCATCTCTTGCCAATAGAAATATCCCAAGGGTCCCTATAACATGCCGCACGGAGGGAAGGGGAGGCAGAAAAATCTTGGTGAGCACCACCTGCAAAAAGTCCACGACATGCTCCTTGTTGTACCTTTCAATACAATAACTGCAGTTGGATTGTATGGTGCCCCCCCTTGGGGTTGGTAATGGAACTGTCACATACCTGTTTGCCCCAAATCCCCCCTGTTGCCCCTATCCTTTCGGGGTGCATCCCATAAAGGAGGAGGGGAGCAATAAAAAGTAAGGGTAGCCTCCCAAAAATTGCCCAGAAGTCATGTCATTCTGTGCACCCCATCGCCCTTCATAATGCACTCCCAACCCCCTTTTAAAAGTGCTCCCCCAAATTTGACAGCACCCCCCCAAAATCAGAGAGAGTAGGGGGGTGCAGTAAAAAACACATTTTGGGGCTCCTCACTATATGTCATTAATCTCTAACCCCCACCCACTACATCTGTTCCCCTTCTTTTACCTGTCACTGACCCCACCCCTTGCACTAGCCACACCCATGTTACCAACCACTCTGCAACTCACCTGTCACTGACCCCGCCCTTTGCACTAGCCACACCCATTTAACTTACCAACCACTCTGCAATTCACCTGTCACTGACCCCGCCCCTTGCACTAGCCACCCCCATGTTACTTACCAACCACTTTGCAATTCACCTGTCACTGACCCTGCCCCTTGCACTAGCCACACCCATTTAACTTACCAACCACTCTGCAATTCACCTGTCACTGACCCCGACCCCGCCCCTTGCACTAGCTACACCCATGTTACTTACCAACCACTCTGCAATTCACCTGTCACTGACCCCGCCCCTTGCACTAGCCACACCCATGTTACTTACCAACCACTCTGCAATTCACCTGTCACTGACCCCGACCCCGCCCCTTGCACTAGCTACACCCATGTTACTTACCAACCACTCTGCAATTCACATGTCACTGACCCCGCCCCTTGCACTAGCCACACCCATGTTACTTACCAACCACTTTGCAATTCACCATCTGGCAGGCATGACTCCACTCTCACACCACACACACAGTTTATACTTACCAATTGGCCACATAGACCCATGTGGAACTTACCTCTGCTGCACCACAGTCACCTCGTGCCGATCCTGGGACTTGAACCCTGGTCACCTGGATGGAAGGCAGGAACTTACCCCCTGGACCACACTGGTTTCCATGTCAGTACCCTATCAAATCGTCCCCATAACATGGTCTTCCGTTTCATGTGCAATGGAAGCCACAAGCACTGACACCAGGTGCTGTATGTTGGTCATAGTTACTACTGCAGTGTTTCAGACCTCCAAGGAGCTGTAGCTCAACGGTAAGTCTCGTGCCTCTGGTGTCACAGGTTCTCTCAAGACCAGGGTTCAAGTCCTGCCAATGCAGTCCAAGTGACCTGAGAGGGTAAATTTTCAGTCTGTGGTTTAATTTTCATTTGCTAATTTTTTATTCACTTGGAAAAACAGAGGAGAAAAGTGCCACTCTTTTGGCACATGCGCCCAAAAATTATACATCTTTTCCTGAGGAGTCTGACCTTCCACAAACCTCCCTTTTTCTCAAGTAGGTGCAATAGGGACAATGCCTTATCTTCCCTTATAAATGTGTTTATTCTTAGTCCTTTAAATTCGGCGTACTTTAGAGCACAAATGTTGCCTCAGGTGTATATATGAGCACAAGAATGTAAGGAGGGTGTTATACTGATAGTAAAATAGGTTGGATGGTGGTGATTTTTCGTTTTGCTGAGAGCCGATCCCTCCAATCAGGTCTTTGATGCATGTGATGTTGGCTAGGAAAAAGGTGAAGTAGGAGCTCTGGCTAATGAAATGAAGGGGATATTTTGAGGCAAGTGAAACTCCCTTTATTAGGTGCAATAGGAAGCTAGAAAAATTGTTTTTCTCAAGAGGCAGAGAAGAGCAGTTAGACCTTTGCTTCAGGAAGTCTTAATCATGCCTACTGAAGCAAGTGAAGGGATTGTGGTGACACAGCACAGTACAGTACAGTACAGTACGGCACTGGGCTGGGCTGGGCTGGGCTGGCACTGGGGCTTTAAGCAGCCCCTTCCTTCCTTCCTTCCTTTGAAGGAAGCCTACGAGCCCTCCAACGCCCTCGAACGCCCAGGTTCTGTATGGAGGATGACTGCAGGCAAATTGGGACCCTGCTACATTAGGGTGACGTCCCCATCTGCGGCTTTCGAGTGGCAAAATCCTTAGCCTGAGATAGGTAGGCTGCTTTTGAATTTGGCTGAAGACCATTTGTTGGAGGCTGTATCACAGCGCAAGCCGGCGACTTTCTCAGAAGAAAGTAAGCATGGGAGGACATTATTTGCATAGGACAGCCCTCTTCTAAGTCCCATCATTCTGTTGCAGTTGCCATGTAGCGTTACTAGAGGGCAGCATTACGAACATAAGAGCACACCAAGGCTTTTCTTCTGCTTGCTCAGATACCTCTTGTTCATGTTCGTCTTGCAGGGCCTGCAGAGTCGAGGACTGCGATGACTGAGTGAATGAGTAATGAGGTACATGCTGGCCTGTATTTGTGGTGAAAGGGGAATGTTTGGAATGAAAACAGCCAGACGAAAGTGTCAAAGCATACGTGTTTGCTGAGTGATTGAGTGAGTGTCACCTGGCTCTTTGAATGGACATGTGAGAGAGGAACATGCAGCTCCATTGTCCTCAGATGAGAGAGGAAGCACAGATGAATATTTTCCTCAAATAGAAACAATTACACCACCACGAAGCTGACAAGAGCGATATGCTGCTTTGCAGGTGTAAGGATTTGCCATGTTTGGTGCATAAATATGCATGGTTAGCGAGGTTTTTCTCAGAACGTCAGCAGCGCACCCTTTAGTATTATCCTTAGGCCAGAAATATCAGGCACTCCTTTGGGGTAAGAGGCCAAGAAATCCTTTGGGAAGCTTGCTCCAGTCATCTGAAGGATAGAAATACACTGGGGAAAAGTTACAGAGGGAGCCAGGCTGCACAACATTTGGTCATGGTTCGATAGAAATCTTTAGCAAGGACTTTTGACCACCCCTCGCTGTGGGACCTGGATGCCCATACCTCTTGTTCATGTTCGTCTTGCAGGGCCTGCAGAGTCGAGGACTGCGATGACTGAGTGAATGAGTAATGAGGTACATGCTGGCCTGTATTTGTGGTGAAAGGGGAATGTTTGGAAGGAAAACAGCCAGACGAAAGTGTCAAAGCATACGGGTTTGCTGAGTGATTGAGTGAGTGTCACCTGGCTCTTTGAATGGACATGTGAGAGAAGAACATGCAGCTCCATTGTCCTCAGATGAGAGAGGAAGCACAGATGAATATTTTCCTCAAATAAAAACACTTACACCACCACGAAGCTGACAAGAGCGATATGCTGCTTTGCAGGTGTAAGGATTTGCCATGTTTGGTGCATAAATATGCATGGTTAGCGAGGTTTTTCTCAGAACGTCAGCAGCGCACCCTTTAGTATTATCCTTAGGCCAGAAATATCAGGCACTCCTTTGGGGTATGAGGCCAAGAAATCCTTTGGGAAGCTTGCTCCAGTCATCTGAAGGATAGAAAAACACTGGGGAAAAGTTACAGAGGGAGCCAGGCTGCACAACATTTGGTCATGGTTCGATAGAAATCTTTAGCAAGGACTTTTGACCACCCCTCGCTGTGGGACCTGGATGCCCATACCTCTGTGGCTCTGACACCTTTTTTGACCTCTGGATAGCACCGTCTCATTGCCCCTCAAACATTCCCTCTGAGTACCCCAGCTTTGGTAGTGCACCAACACGTTTCAATCCCTTGAGTGACTACAGACACCCTTCCTATGTGCTCTCCATTTACATTCCGTCAGTAACCCAGGTGCTTCTGTCACTGTTCAGTCTCAAGTGGCCGGTTGGATGCACATTGCTCGGATGTACAGGCACTTACCACTCTGTACAGCCCTCTCAGCACACACAGACCACACTTCTTTAAATCATAAATACATGTTCTGACTAACAGTAATGCTGTGCCTTCCCTCTGTAGATCATACCCAACGTAAGAAGGACAAATAAATTGAAGAGCGTACCAAACTCTCAACAGACACTGCCAGAACATGTGCTGCTGCCTATTTGCATGCCATGATTATTCTCTATGACCCATCCAACTACTTTCCACATGTACCCTTTCCCTGCCTCATTCATCTGCTCCAATGCCCCTATTTATTTAACAAATGTTAGTGCTCTCAGATATCATAGCGGGAATCTCTATAGCATCTCTTGCCAATAGAAATATCCCAAGGGTCCCTATAACATGCCGCACGGAGGGAAGGGGAGGCAGAAAAATCTTGGTGAGCACCACCCGCAAAAATTCCACGACATGCTCCTTGTGGTACCTTTCAATACAATAACTGCAGTTGGATTGTATGGTGCCCCCCCTTGGGGTTGGTAATGGAACTGTCACATACCTGTTTGCCCCAAATCCCCCCTGTTGCCCCTATCCTTTCGGGGTGCATCCCATAAAGGAGGAGGGGAGCAATAAAAAGTAAGGGTAGCCTCCCAAAAATTGCCCAGAAGTCATGTCATTCTGTGCACCCCATCGCCCTTCATAATGCACTCCCAACCCCCTTTTAAAAGTGCTCCCCCAAATTTGACAGCACCCCCCCAAAATCAGAGAGAGTAGGGGGGTGCAGTAAAAAACACATTTTGGGGCTCCTCACTATATGTCATTAATCTCTAACCCCCACCCACTACATCTGTTCCCCTTCTTTTACCTGTCACTGACCCCACCCCTTGCACTAGCCACACCCATGTTACCAACCACTCTGCAACTCACCTGTCACTGACCCCGCCCTTTGCACTAGCCACACCCATTTAACTTACCAACCACTCTGCAACTCACCTGTCACTGACCCCGCCCCTTGCACTAGCCACACCGATTTAACTTACCAACCACTCTGCAATTCACCTGTCACTGACCCCGCCCCTTGCACTAGCCACCCCCATGTTACTTACCAACCACTCTGCAATTCACCTGTCACTGACCCCACCCCTTGCACTAGCCACCCCCATGTTACTTACCAACCACTTTGCAATTCACCATCTGGCAGGCATGACTCCACTCTCACACCACACACACAGTTTATACTTACCAATTGGCCACATAGACCCATCTGGAACTTACCTCTGCTGCACCACAGTCACCTCGTGCCGATCCCGGGACTTGAACCCTGGTCACCTGGATGGAAGGCAGGAACTTACCCCCTGGACCACACTGGTTTCCATGTCAGTACCCTATCAAATCGTCCCCATAACATGGTCTTCCGTTTCATGTGCAATGGAAGCCACAAGCACTGACACCAGGTGCTGTATGTTGGTCATAGTTACTACTGCAGTGGTTCAAATCTCCAAGGAGCTGTAGCTCAACGGTAAGTCTCGTGCCTCTGGTGTCACAGGTTCTCTCAAGACCAGGGTTCAAGTCCTGCCAATGCGGTCCAAGTGACCTGAGAGGGTACAATTTCAATCTGTGGTTTAATTTTCATTTGCTAATTTTTTATTCACTTGGAAAAACAGAGGAGAAAAGTGCCACTCTTTTGGCACATGCGCCCAAAAATTATACATCTTTTCCTGAGGAGTCTGACCTTCCACAAACCTCCCTTTTTCTCAAGTAGGTGCAATAGGGACAATGCCTTATCTTCCCTTATAAATGTGTTTATTCTTAGTCCTTTAAATTCGGCGTACTTTAGAGCACAAATGTTGCCTCAGGTGTATATATGAGCACAAGAATGCAAGGAGGGTGTTATACTGATAGTAAAATAGGTTGGATGGTGGTGATTTTTCGTTTTGCTCAGAGCCGATCCCTCCAATCAGGTCTTTGATGCATGTGATGTTGGCTAGGATAAAGGTGAAGTAGGAGCTCTGGCTAATGAAATGAAGGGGATATTTTGAGGCAAGTGAAACTCCCTTTATTAGGTGCAATAGGAAGCTAGAAAAATTGTTTTTCTCAAGAGGCAGAGAAGAGCAGTTAGACCTTTGCTTCAGGAAGTCTTAATCATGCCTACTGAAGCAAGTGAAGGGATTGTGGTGACACAGCACAGTACAGTACGGCACTGGGCTGGGCTTGGCTGGCACTGGGGCTTTAAGCAGCCCCTTTCTTCCTTCCTTCCTTTGAAGGAAGCCTACGAGCCCTCAAACGCACTCGAACGCCCAGGTTCTGTATGGAGGATGACTGCAGGCAAATTGGGACCCTGCTACATTAGGGTGACGTCCCCATCTGCGGCTTTCGAGTGGCAAAATCCTTAGCCTGAGATAGGTAGGCTGCTTTTGAATTTGGCTGAAGACCATTTGTTGGAGGCTGTATCATAGCGCAAGCCGGCGACTTTCTCAGAAGAAAGTAAGCATGGGAGGACATTATTTGCATAGGACAGCCCTCTTCTAAGTCCCATCATTCTGTTGCAGTTGCCATGTAGCGTTACTAGAGGGCAGCATTACGAACATAAGAGCACACCAAGGCTTTTCTTCTGCTTGCTCAGATACCTCTTGTTCATGTTCGTCTTGCAGGGCCTGCAGAGTCGAGGACTGCGATGACTGAGTGAATGAGTAATGAGGTACATGCTGGCCTGTATTTGTGGTGAAAGGGGAATGTTTGGAAGGAAAACAGCCAGACGAAAGTGTCAAAGCATACGTGTTTGCTGAGTGATTGAGTGAGTGTCACCTGGCTCTTTGAATGGACATGTGAGAGAGGAACATGCAGCTCCATTGTCCTCAGATGAGAGAGGAAGCACAGATGAATATTTTCCTCAAATAAAAACAATTACACCACCACGAAGCTGACAAGAGCGATATGCTGCTTTGCAGGTGTAAGGATTTGCCTTGTTTGGTGCATAAATATGCATGGTTAGCGAGGTTTTTCTCAGAACGTCAGCAGCGCACCCTTTAGTATTATCCTTAGGCCAGAAATATCAGGCACTCCTTTGGGGTAAGAGGACAAGAAATCCTTTGGGAAGCTTGCTCCAGTCATCTGAAGGATAGAAATACACTGGGGAAAAGTTACAGAGGGAGCCAGGCTGCACAACATTTGGTCATGGTTCGATAGAAATCTTTAGCAAGGACTTTTGACCACCCCTCGCTGTGGGACCTGGATGCCCATACCTCTGTGGCTCTGACACCTTTTTTGACCTCTGGATAGCACCGTCTCATTACCCCTCAAACATTCCCTCTGAGTACCCCAGCTTTGGTAGTGCACCAACACGTTTCAATCCCTTGAGTGACTACAGACACCCTTCCTATGTGCTCTCCATTTACATTCCGTCAGTAACCCAGGTGCTTCTGTCACTGTTCAGTCTCAAGTGGCCGGTTGGATGCACATTGCTCGGATGTACAGGCACTTACCACTCTGTACAGCCCTCTCAGCACACACAGACCACACTTCTTTAAATCATAAATACATGTTCTGACTAACAGTAATGCTGTGCCTTCCCTCTGTAGATCATACCCAACGTAAGAAGGACAAATAAATTGAAGAGCGTACCAAACTCTCAACAGACACTGCCAGAACATGTGCTGCTGCCTATTTGCATGCCATGATTATTCTCTATGACCCATCCAACTACTTTCCACATGTACCCTTTCCCTGCCTCATTCATCTGCTCCAATGCCCCTATTTATTTAACAAATGTTAGTGCTCTCAGATATCATAGCGGGAATCTCTATAGCATCTCTTGCCAATAGAAATATCCCAAGGGTCCCTATAACATGCCGCACGGAGGGAAGGGGAGGCAGAAAAATCTTGGTGAGCACCACCTGCAAAAAGTCCACGACATGCTCCTTGTTGTACCTTTCAATACAATAACTGCAGTTGGATTGTATGGTGCCCCCCCTTGGGGTTGGTAATGGAACTGTCACATACCTGTTTGCCCCAAATCCCCCCTGTTGCCCCTATCCTTTCGGGGTGCATCCCATAAAGGAGGAGGGGAGCAATAAAAAGTAAGGGTAGCCTCCCAAAAATTGCCCAGAAGTCATGTCATTCTGTGCACCCCATCGCCCTTCATAATGCACTCCCAACCCCCTTTTAAAAGTGCTCCCCCAAATTTGACAGCACCCCCCCAAAATCAGAGAGAGTAGGGGGGTGCAGTAAAAAACACATTTTGGGGCTCCTCACTATATGTCATTAATCTCTAACCCCCACCCACTACATCTGTTCCCCTTCTTTTACCTGTCACTGACCCCACCCCTTGCACTAGCCACACCCATGTTACCAACCACTCTGCAACTCACCTGTCACTGACCCCGCCCCTTGCACTAGCCACACCCATTTAACTTACCAACCACTCTGCAATTCACCTGTCACTGACCCCGCCCCTTGCACTAGCCACACCCATGTTACTTACCAACCACTCTGCAATTCACCTGTGAACCCCGCACCTTGCACTAGCCACACCCATTTAACTTACCAACCACTCTGCAATTCACCTGTCACTGACCCCGCCCCTTGCACTAGCCACCCCCATGTTACTTACCAACCACTTTGCAATTCACCATCTGGCAGGCATGACTCCACTCTCACACCACACACACCCACACAGTTTATACTTACCAATTGGCCACATAGACCCATCTGGAACTTAGCTCTGCTGCACCACAGTCACCTCGTGCCGATCCCGGGACTTGAACCCTGGTCACCTGGATGGAAGGCAGGAACTTACCCCCTGGACCACACTGGTTTCCATGTCAGTACCCTATCAAATCGTCCCCATAACATGATCTTCCGTTTCATGTGCAATGGAAGCCACAAGCACTGACACCAGGTGCTGTATGTTGGTCATAGTTACTACTGCAGTGGTTCAAACCTCCAAGGAGCTGTAGCTCAACGGTAAGTTTGTGCCTCTGGTGTCACAGGTTCTCTCAAGACCAGGGTTCAAGTCCTGCCAACGCGGTCCATGTGACCTGAGAGGGTAAATTTTCAATCTGTGGTTTAATTTTCATTTGCTAATTTTTTATTCACTTGGAAAAACAGAGGAGAAAAGTGCCACTCTTTTGGCACATGCGCCCAAAAATTATACATCTTTTCCTGAGGAGTCTGACCTTCCACAAACCTCCCTTTTTCTCAAGTAGGTGCAATAGGGACAATGCCTTATCTTCCCTTATAAATGTGTTTATTCTTAGTCCTTTAAATTCGGCGTACTTTAGAGCACAAATGTTGCCTCAGGTGTATATATGAGCACAAGAATGCAAGGAGGGTGTTATACTGATAGTAAAATAGGTTGGATGGTGGTGATTTTTCGTTTTGCTCAGAGCCGATCCCTCCAATCAGGTCTTTGATGCATGTGATGTTGGCTAGGATAAAGGTGAAGTAGGAGCTCTGGCTAATGAAATGAAGGGGAGATTTTGAGGCAAGTGAAACTCCCTTTATTAGGTGCAATAGGAAGCTAGAAAAATTGTTTTTCTCAAGAGGCAGAGAAGAGCAGTTAGACCTTTGCTTCAGGAAGTCTTAATCATGCCTACTGAAGCAAGTGAAGGGATTGTGGTGACACAGCACAGTACAGTACGGCACTGGGCTGGGCTTGGCTGGCACTGGGGCTTTAAGCAGCCCCTTTCTTCCTTCCTTCCTTTGAAGGAAGCCTACGAGCCCTCGAACGCACTCGAACGCCCAGGTTCTGTATGGAGGATGACTGCAGGCAAATTGGGACCCTGCTACATTAGGGTGACGTCCCCATCTGCGGCTTTCGAGTGGCAAAATCCTTAGCTTGAGATAGGTAGGCTGCTTTTGAATTTGGCTGAAGACCATTTGTTGGAGGCTGTATCATAGCGCAAGCCGGCGACTTTCTCAGAAGAAAGTAAGCATGGGAGGACATTATTTGCATAGGACAGCCCTCTTCTAAGTCCCATCATTCTGTTGCAGTTGCCATGTAGCGTTACTAGAGGGCAGCATTACGAACATAAGAGCACACCAAGGCTTTTCTTCTGCTTGCTCAGATACCTCTTGTTCATGTTCGTCTTGCAGGGCCTGCAGAGTCGAGGACTGCGATGACTGAGTGAATGAGTAATGAGGTACATGCTGGCCTGTATTTGTGGTGAAAGGGGAATGTTTGGAAGGAAAACAGCCAGACGAAAGTGTCAAAGCATACGTGTTTGCTGAGTGATTGAGTGAGTGTCACCTGGCTCTTTGAATGGACATGTGAGAGAGGAACATGCAGCTCCATTGTCCTCAGATGAGAGAGGAAGCACAGATGAATATTTTCCTCAAATAAAAACAATTACACCACCACGAAGCTGACAAGAGCGATATGCTGCTTTGCAGGTGTAAGGATTTGCCTTGTTTGGTGCATAAATATGCATGGTTAGCGAGGTTTTTCTCAGAACGTCAGCAGCGCACCCTTTAGTATTATCCTTAGGCCAGAAATATCAGGCACTCCTTTGGGGTAAGAGGACAAGAAATCCTTTGGGAAGCTTGCTCCAGTCATCTGAAGGATAGAAATACACTGGGGAAAAGTTACAGAGGGAGCCAGGCTGCACAACATTTGGTCATGGTTCGATAGAAATCTTTAGCAAGGACTTTTGACCACCCCTCGCTGTGGGACCTGGATGCCCATACCTCTGTGGCTCTGACACCTTTTTTGACCTCTGGATAGCACCGTCTCATTACCCCTCAAACATTCCCTCTGAGTACCCCAGCTTTGGTAGTGCACCAACACGTTTCAATCCCTTGAGTGACTACAGACACCCTTCCTATGTGCTCTCCATTTACATTCCGTCAGTAACCCAGGTGCTTCTGTCACTGTTCAGTCTCAAGTGGCCGGTTGGATGCACATTGCTCGGATGTACAGGCACTTACCACTCTGTACAGCCCTCTCAGCACACACAGACCACACTTCTTTAAATCATAAATACATGTTCTGACTAACAGTAATGCTGTGCCTTCCCTCTGTAGATCATACCCAACGTAAGAAGGACAAATAAATTGAAGAGCGTACCAAACTCTCAACAGACACTGCCAGAACATGTGCTGCTGCCTATTTGCATGCCATGATTATTCTCTATGACCCATCCAACTACTTTCCACATGTACCCTTTCCCTGCCTCATTCATCTGCTCCAATGCCCCTATTTATTTAACAAATGTTAGTGCTCTCAGATATCATAGCGGGAATCTCTATAGCATCTCTTGCCAATAGAAATATCCCAAGGGTCCCTATAACATGCCGCACGGAGGGAAGGGGAGGCAGAAAAATCTTGGTGAGCACCACCTGCAAAAAGTCCACGACATGCTCCTTGTTGTACCTTTCAATACAATAACTGCAGTTGGATTGTATGGTGCCCCCCCTTGGGGTTGGTAATGGAACTGTCACATACCTGTTTGCCCCAAATCCCCCCTGTTGCCCCTATCCTTTCGGGGTGCATCCCATAAAGGAGGAGGGGAGCAATAAAAAGTAAGGGTAGCCTCCCAAAAATTGCCCAGAAGTCATGTCATTCTGTGCACCCCATCGCCCTTCATAATGCACTCCCAACCCCCTTTTAAAAGTGCTCCCCCAAATTTGACAGCACCCCCCCAAAATCAGAGAGAGTAGGGGGGTGCAGTAAAAAACACATTTTGGGGCTCCTCACTATATGTCATTAATCTCTAACCCCCACCCACTACATCTGTTCCCCTTCTTTTACCTGTCACTGACCCCACCCCTTGCACTAGCCACACCCATGTTACCAACCACTCTGCAACTCACCTGTCACTGACCCCGCCCCTTGCACTAGCCACACCCATTTAACTTACCAACCACTCTGCAATTCACCTGTCACTGACCCCGCCCCTTGCACTAGCCACACCCATGTTACTTACCAACCACTCTGCAATTCACCTGTCACTGACCCCGCCCCTTGCACTAGCCACACCCATTTAACTTACCAACCACTCTGCAATTCACCTGTCACTGACCCCGCCCCTTGCACTAGCCACACCCATGTTACTTACCAACCACTCTGCAATTCACCTGTCAATGACCCCGCCCCTTGCACTAGCCACACCCATGCACTAGCCACACCCATTTAACTTACCAACCACTCTGCAATTCACCTGTCACTGACCCCGACCCTGCCCCTTGCACTAGCTACACCCATGTTACTTACCAACCACTCTGCAATTCACCTGTCACTGACCCCGCCCCTTGCACTAGCCACCCCCATGTTACATACCAACCACTTTGCAATTCACCATCTGGCAGGCATGACTCCACTCTCACACCACACACACCCACACAGTTTATACTTACCAATTGGCCACATAGACCCATCTGGAACTTACCTCTGCTGCACCACAGTCACCTCGTGCCGATCCCGGGACTTGAACCCTGGTCACCTGGATGGAAGGCAGGAACTTACCCCCTGGACCACACTGGTTTCCATGTCAGTACCCTATCAAATCGTCCCCATAACATGATCTTCCGTTTCATGTGCAATGGAAGCCACAAGCACTGACACCAGGTGCTGTATGTTGGTCATAGTTACTACTGCAGTGGTTCAAACCTCCAAGGAGCTGTAGCTCAACGGTAAGTTTGTGCCTCTGGTGTCACAGGTTCGCTCAAGACCAGGGTTCAAGTCCTGCCAATGAGGTCCATGTGACCTGAGAGGGTAAATTTTCAATCTGTGGTTTAATTTTCATTTGCTAATTTTTTATTCACTTGGAAAAACAGAGGAGAAAAGTGCCACTCTTTTGGCACATGCGCCCAAAAATTATACATCTTTTCCTGAGGAGTCTGACCTTCCACAAACCTCCCTTTTTCTCAAGTAGGTGCAATAGGGACAATGCCTTATCTTCCCTTATAAATGTGTTTATTCTTAGTCCTTTAAATTCGGCGTACTTTAGAGCACAAATGTTGCCTCAGGTGTATATATGAGCACAAGAATGCAAGGAGGGTGTTATACTGATAGTAAAATAGGTTGGATGGTGGTGATTTTTCGTTTTGCTCAGAGCCGATCCCTCCAATCAGGTCTTTGATGCATGTGATGTTGGCTAGGATAAAGGTGAAGTAGGAGCTCTGGCTAATGAAATGAAGGGGAGATTTTGAGGCAAGTGAAACTCCCTTTATTAGGTGCAATAGGAAGCTAGAAAAATTGTTTTTCTCAAGAGGCAGAGAAGAGCAGTTAGACCTTTGCTTCAGGAAGTCTTAATCATGCCTACTGAAGCAAGTGAAGGGATTGTGGTGACACAGCACAGTACAGTACGGCACTGGGCTGGGCTTGGCTGGCACTGGGGCTTTAAGCAGCCCCTTTCTTCCTTCCTTCCTTTGAAGGAAGCCTACGAGCCCTCGAACGCACTCGAACGCCCAGGTTCTGTATGGAGGATGACTGCAGGCAAATTGGGACCCTGCTACATTAGGGTGACGTCCCCATCTGCGGCTTTCGAGTGGCAAAATCCTTAGCCTGAGATAGGTAGGCTGCTTTTGAATTTGGCTGAAGACCATTTGTTGGAGGCTGTATCATAGCGCAAGCCGGCGACTTTCTCAGAAGAAAGTAAGCATGGGAGGACATTATTTGCATAGGACAGCCCTCTTCTAAGTCCCATCATTCTGTTGCAGTTGCCATGTAGCGTTACTAGAGGGCAGCATTACGAACATAAGAGCACACCAAGGCTTTTCTTCTGCTTGCTCAGATACCTCTTGTTCATGTTCGTCTTGCAGGGCCTGCAGAGTCGAGGACTGCGATGACTGAGTGAATGAGTAATGAGGTACATGCTGGCCTGTATTTGTGGTGAAAGGGGAATGTTTGGAATGAAAACAGCCAGACGAAAGTGTCAAAGCATACGTGTTTGCTGAGTGATTGAGTGAGTGTCACCTGGCTCTTTGAATGGACATGTGAGAGAGGAACATGCAGCTCCATTGTCCTCAGATGAGAGAGGAAGCACAGATGAATATTTTCCTCAAATAGAAACAATTACACCACCACGAAGCTGACAAGAGCGATATGCTGCTTTGCAGGTGTAAGGATTTGCCATGTTTGGTGCATAAATATGCATGGTTAGCGAGGTTTTTCTCAGAACGTCAGCAGCGCACCCTTTAGTATTATCCTTAGGCCAGAAATATCAGGCACTCCTTTGGGGTAAGAGGCCAAGAAATCCTTTGGGAAGCTTGCTCCAGTCATCTGAAGGATAGAAATACACTGGGGAAAAGTTACAGAGGGAGCCAGGCTGCACAACATTTGGTCATGGTTCGATAGAAATCTTTAGCAAGGACTTTTGACCACCCCTCGCTGTGGGACCTGGATGCCCATACCTCTTGTTCATGTTCGTCTTGCAGGGCCTGCAGAGTCGAGGACTGCGATGACTGAGTGAATGAGTAATGAGGTACATGCTGGCCTGTATTTGTGGTGAAAGGGGAATGTTTGGAAGGAAAACAGCCAGACGAAAGTGTCAAAGCATACGGGTTTGCTGAGTGATTGAGTGAGTGTCACCTGGCTCTTTGAATGGACATGTGAGAGAAGAACATGCAGCTCCATTGTCCTCAGATGAGAGAGGAAGCACAGATGAATATTTTCCTCAAATAAAAACACTTACACCACCACGAAGCTGACAAGAGCGATATGCTGCTTTGCAGGTGTAAGGATTTGCCATGTTTGGTGCATAAATATGCATGGTTAGCGAGGTTTTTCTCAGAACGTCAGCAGCGCACCCTTTAGTATTATCCTTAGGCCAGAAATATCAGGCACTCCTTTGGGGTATGAGGCCAAGAAATCCTTTGGGAAGCTTGCTCCAGTCATCTGAAGGATAGAAAAACACTGGGGAAAAGTTACAGAGGGAGCCAGGCTGCACAACATTTGGTCATGGTTCGATAGAAATCTTTAGCAAGGACTTTTGACCACCCCTCGCTGTGGGACCTGGATGCCCATACCTCTGTGGCTCTGACACCTTTTTTGACCTCTGGATAGCACCGTCTCATTGCCCCTCAAACATTCCCTCTGAGTACCCCAGCTTTGGTAGTGCACCAACACGTTTCAATCCCTTGAGTGACTACAGACACCCTTCCTATGTGCTCTCCATTTACATTCCGTCAGTAACCCAGGTGCTTCTGTCACTGTTCAGTCTCAAGTGGCCGGTTGGATGCACATTGCTCGGATGTACAGGCACTTACCACTCTGTACAGCCCTCTCAGCACACACAGACCACACTTCTTTAAATCATAAATACATGTTCTGACTAACAGTAATGCTGTGCCTTCCCTCTGTAGATCATACCCAACGTAAGAAGGACAAATAAATTGAAGAGCGTACCAAACTCTCAACAGACACTGCCAGAACATGTGCTGCTGCCTATTTGCATGCCATGATTATTCTCTATGACCCATCCAACTACTTTCCACATGTACCCTTTCCCTGCCTCATTCATCTGCTCCAATGCCCCTATTTATTTAACAAATGTTAGTGCTCTCAGATATCATAGCGGGAATCTCTATAGCATCTCTTGCCAATAGAAATATCCCAAGGGTCCCTATAACATGCCGCACGGAGGGAAGGGGAGGCAGAAAAATCTTGGTGAGCACCACCCGCAAAAATTCCACGACATGCTCCTTGTGGTACCTTTCAATACAATAACTGCAGTTGGATTGTATGGTGCCCCCCCTTGGGGTTGGTAATGGAACTGTCACATACCTGTTTGCCCCAAATCCCCCCTGTTGCCCCTATCCTTTCGGGGTGCATCCCATAAAGGAGGAGGGGAGCAATAAAAAGTAAGGGTAGCCTCCCAAAAATTGCCCAGAAGTCATGTCATTCTGTGCACCCCATCGCCCTTCATAATGCACTCCCAACCCCCTTTTAAAAGTGCTCCCCCAAATTTGACAGCACATCCCCAAAATCAGAGAGAGTAGGGGGGTGCAGTAAAAAACACATTTTGGGGCTCCTCACTATATGTCATTAATCTCTAACCCCCACCCACTACATCTGTTCCCCTTCTTTTACCTGTCACTGACCCCACCCCTTGCACTAGCCACACCCATGTTACCAACCACTCTGCAACTCACCTGTCACTGACCCCGCCCTTTGCACTAGCCACACCCATTTAACTTACCAACCACTCTGCAACTCACCTGTCACTGACCCCGCCCCTTGCACTAGCCACACCGATTTAACTTACCAACCACTCTGCAATTCACCTGTCACTGACCCCGCCCCTTGCACTAGCCACCCCCATGTTACTTACCAACCACTCTGCAATTCACCTGTCACTGACCCCACCCCTTGCACTAGCCACCCCCATGTTACTTACCAACCACTTTGCAATTCACCATCTGGCAGGCATGACTCCACTCTCACACCACACACACACACACACAGTTTATACTTACCAATTGGCCACATAGACCCATCTGGAACTTACCTCTGCTGCACCACAGTCACCTCGTGCCGATCCCGGGACTTGAACCCTGGTCACCTGGATGGAAGGCAGGAACTTACCCCCTGGACCACACTGGTTTCCATGTCAGTACCCTATCAAATCGTCCCCATAACATGGTCTTCCGTTTCATGTGCAATGGAAGCCACAAGCACTGACACCAGGTGCTGTATGTTGGTCATAGTTACTACTGCAGTGGTTCAAACCTCCAAGGAGCTGTAGCTCAACGGTAAGTCTCGTGCCTCTGGTGTCACAGGTTCTCTCAAGACCAGGGTTCAAGTCCTGCCAATGCGGTCCAAGTGACCTGAGAGGGTACAATTTCAATCTGTGGTTTAATTTTCATTTGCTAATTTTTTATTCACTTGGAAAAACAGAGGAGAAAAGTGCCACTCTTTTGGCACATGCGCCCAAAAATTATACATCTTTTCCTGAGGAGTCTGACCTTCCACAAACCTCCCTTTTTCTCAAGTAGGTGCAATAGGGACAATGCCTTATCTTCCCTTATAAATGTGTTTATTCTTAGTCCTTTAAATTCGGCGTACTTTAGAGCACAAATGTTGCCTCAGGTGTATATATGAGCACAAGAATGCAAGGAGGGTGTTATACTGATAGTAAAATAGGTTGGATGGTGGTGATTTTTCGTTTTGCTCAGAGCCGATCCCTCCAATCAGGTCTTTGATGCATGTGATGTTGGCTAGGATAAAGGTGAAGTAGGAGCTCTGGCTAATGAAATGAAGGGGATATTTTGAGGCAAGTGAAACTCCCTTTATTAGGTGCAATAGGAAGCTAGAAAAATTGTTTTTCTCAAGAGGCAGAGAAGAGCAGTTAGACCTTTGCTTCAGGAAGTCTTAATCATGCCTACTGAAGCAAGTGAAGGGATTGTGGTGACACAGCACAGTACAGTACGGCACTGGGCTGGGCTTGGCTGGCACTGGGGCTTTAAGCAGCCCCTTTCTTCCTTCCTTCCTTTGAAGGAAGCCTACGAGCCCTCGAACGCACTCGAACGCCCAGGTTCTGTATGGAGGATGACTGCAGGCAAATTGGGACCCTGCTACATTAGGGTGACGTCCCCATCTGCGGCTTTCGAGTGGCAAAATCCTTAGCCTGAGATAGGTAGGCTGCTTTTGAATTTGGCTGAAGACCATTTGTTGGAGGCTGTATCATAGCGCAAGCCGGCGACTTTCTCAGAAGAAAGTAAGCATGGGAGGACATTATTTGCATAGGACAGCCCTCTTCTAAGTCCCATCATTCTGTTGCAGTTGCCATGTAGCGTTACTAGAGGGCAGCATTACGAACATAAGAGCACACCAAGGCTTTTCTTCTGCTTGCTCAGATACCTCTTGTTCATGTTCGTCTTGCAGGGCCTGCAGAGTCGAGGACTGCGATGACTGAGTGAATGAGTAATGAGGTACATGCTGGCCTGTATTTGTGGTGAAAGGGGAATGTTTGGAAGGAAAACAGCCAGACGAAAGTGTCAAAGCATACGTGTTTGCTGAGTGATTGAGTGAGTGTCACCTGGCTCTTTGAATGGACATGTGAGAGAGGAACATGCAGCTCCATTGTCCTCAGATGAGAGAGGAAGCACAGATGAATATTTTCCTCAAATAAAAACAATTACACCACCACGAAGCTGACAAGAGCGATATGCTGCTTTGCAGGTGTAAGGATTTGCCTTGTTTGGTGCATAAATATGCATGGTTAGCGAGGTTTTTCTCAGAACGTCAGCAGCGCACCCTTTAGTATTATCCTTAGGCCAGAAATATCAGGCACTCCTTTGGGGTAAGAGGACAAGAAATCCTTTGGGAAGCTTGCTCCAGTCATCTGAAGGATAGAAATACACTGGGGAAAAGTTACAGAGGGAGCCAGGCTGCACAACATTTGGTCATGGTTCGATAGAAATCTTTAGCAAGGACTTTTGACCACCCCTCGCTGTGGGACCTGGATGCCCATACCTCTGTGGCTCTGACACCTTTTTTGACCTCTGGATAGCACCGTCTCATTACCCCTCAAACATTCCCTCTGAGTACCCCAGCTTTGGTAGTGCACCAACACGTTTCAATCCCTTGAGTGACTACAGACACCCTTCCTATGTGCTCTCCATTTACATTCCGTCAGTAACCCAGGTGCTTCTGTCACTGTTCAGTCTCAAGTGGCCGGTTGGATGCACATTGCTCGGATGTACAGGCACTTACCACTCTGTACAGCCCTCTCAGCACACACAGACCACACTTCTTTAAATCATAAATACATGTTCTGACTAACAGTAATGCTGTGCCTTCCCTCTGTAGATCATACCCAACGTAAGAAGGACAAATAAATTGAAGAGCGTACCAAACTCTCAACAGACACTGCCAGAACATGTGCTGCTGCCTATTTGCATGCCATGATTATTCTCTATGACCCATCCAACTACTTTCCACATGTACCCTTTCCCTGCCTCATTCATCTGCTCCAATGCCCCTATTTATTTAACAAATGTTAGTGCTCTCAGATATCATAGCGGGAATCTCTATAGCATCTCTTGCCAATAGAAATATCCCAAGGGTCCCTATAACATGCCGCACGGAGGGAAGGGGAGGCAGAAAAATCTTGGTGAGCACCACCTGCAAAAAGTCCACGACATGCTCCTTGTTGTACCTTTCAATACAATAACTGCAGTTGGATTGTATGGTGCCCCCCCTTGGGGTTGGTAATGGAACTGTCACATACCTGTTTGCCCCAAATCCCCCCTGTTGCCCCTATCCTTTCGGGGTGCATCCCATAAAGGAGGAGGGGAGCAATAAAAAGTAAGGGTAGCCTCCCAAAAATTGCCCAGAAGTCATGTCATTCTGTGCACCCCATCGCCCTTCATAATGCACTCCCAACCCCCTTTTAAAAGTGCTCCCCCAAATTTGACAGCACCCCCCCAAAATCAGAGAGAGTAGGGGGGTGCAGTAAAAAACACATTTTGGGGCTCCTCACTATATGTCATTAATCTCTAACCCCCACCCACTACATCTGTTCCCCTTCTTTTACCTGTCACTGACCCCACCCCTTGCACTAGCCACACCCATGTTACCAACCACTCTGCAACTCACCTGTCACTGACCCCGCCCCTTGCACTAGCCACACCCATTTAACTTACCAACCACTCTGCAATTCACCTGTCACTGACCCCGCCCCTTGCACTAGCCACACCCATGTTACTTACCAACCACTCTGCAATTCACCTGTCACTGACCCCGCCCCTTGCACTAGCCACACCCATTTAACTTACCAACCACTCTGCAAAACACCTGTCACTGACCCCGCCCCTTGCACTAGCCACACCCATGTTACTTACCAACCACTCTGCAATTCACCTGTCAATGACCCCGCCCCTTGCACTAGCCACACCCATGCACTAGCCACACCCATTTAACTTACCAACCACTCTGCAATTCACCTGTCACTGACCCCGACCCTGCCCCATGCACTAGCTACACCCATGTTACTTACCGACCACTCTGCAATTCACCTGTTACTGACCCCGCCCCTTGCACTAGCCACCCCCATGTTACTTACCAACCACTTTGCAATTCACCATCTGGCAGGCATGACTCCACTCTCACACCACACACACCCACACAGTTTATACTTACCAATTGGCCACATAGACCCATCTGGAACTTACCTCTGCTGCACCACAGTCACCTCGTGCCGATCCCGGGACTTGAACCCTGGTCACCTGGATGGAAGGCAGGAACTTACCCCCTGGACCACACTGGTTTCCATGTCAGTACCCTATCAAATCGTCCCCATAACATGATCTTCCGTTTCATGTGCAATGGAAGCCACAAGCACTGACACCAGGTGCTGTATGTTGGTCATAGTTACTACTGCAGTGATTCAAACCTCCAAGGAGCTGTAGCTCAACGGTAAGTTTGTGCCTCTGGTGTCACAGGTTCTCTCAAGACCAGGGTTCAAGTCCTGCCAATGCGGTCCATGTGACCTGAGAGGGTAAATTTTCAATCTGAGGTTTAATTTTCATTTGCTAATTTTTTATTCACTTGGAAAAACAGAGGAGAAAAGTGCCACTCTTTTGGCACATGCGCCCAAAAATTATACATCTTTTCCTGAGGAGTCTGACCTTCCACAAACCTCCCTTTTTCTCAAGTAGGTGCAATAGGGACAATGCCTTATCTTCCCTTATAAATGTGTTTATTCTTAGTCCTTTAAATTCGGCGTACTTTAGAGCACAAATGTTGCCTCAGGTGTATATATGAGCACAAGAATGCAAGGAGGGTGTTATACTGATAGTAAAATAGGTTGGATGGTGGTGATTTTTCGTTTTGCTCAGAGCCGATCCCTCCAATCAGGTCTTTGATGCATGTGATGTTGGCTAGGATAAAGGTGAAGTAGGAGCTCTGGCTAATGAAATGAAGGGGATATTTTGAGGCAAGTGAAACTCCCTTTATTAGGTGCAATAGGAAGCTAGAAAAATTGTTTTTCTCAAGAGGCAGAGAAGAGCAGTTAGACCTTTGCTTCAGGAAGTCTTAATCATGCCTACTGAAGCAAGTGAAGGGATTGTGGTGACACAGCACAGTACAGTACGGCACTGGGCTGGGCTTGGCTGGCACTGGGGCTTTAAGCAGCCCCTTTCTTCCTTCCTTCCTTTGAAGGAAGCCTACGAGCCCTCGAACGCACTCGAACGCCCAGGATCTGTATGGAGGATGACTGCAGGCAAATTGGGACCCTGCTACATTAGGGTGACGTCCCCATCTGCGGCTTTCGAGTGGCAAAATCCTTAGCCTGAGATAGGTAGGCTGCTTTTGAATTTGGCTGAAGACCATTTGTTGGAGGCTGTATCATAGCGCAAGCCGGCGACTTTCTCAGAAGAAAGTAAGCATGGGAGGACATTATTTGCATAGGACAGCCCTCTTCTAAGTCCCATCATTCTGTTGCAGTTGCCATGTAGCGTTACTAGAGGGCAGCATTACGAACATAAGAGCACACCAAGGCTTTTCTTCTGCTTGCTCAGATACCTCTTGTTCATGTTCGTCTTGCAGGGCCTGCAGAGTCGAGGACTGCGATGACTGAGTGAATGAGTAATGAGGTACATGCTGGCCTGTATTTGTGGTGAAAGGGGAATGTTTGGAAGGAAAACAGCCAGACGAAAGTGTCAAAGCATACGTGTTTGCTGAGTGATTGAGTGAGTGTCACCTGGCTCTTTGAATGGACATGTGAGAGAGGAACATGCAGCTCCATTGTCCTCAGATGAGAGAGGAAGCACAGATGAATATTTTCCTCAAATAAAAACAATTACACCACCACGAAGCTGACAAGAGCGATATGCTGCTTTGCAGGTGTAAGGATTTGCCTTGTTTGGTGCATAAATATGCATGGTTAGCGAGGTTTTTCTCAGAACGTCAGCAGCGCACCCTTTAGTATTATCCTTAGGCCAGAAATATCAGGCACTCCTTTGGGGTAAGAGGACAAGAAATCCTTTGGGAAGCTTGCTCCAGTCATCTGAAGGATAGAAATACACTGGGGAAAAGTTACAGAGGGAGCCAGGCTGCACAACATTTGGTCATGGTTCGATAGAAATCTTTAGCAAGGACTTTTGATCACCCCTCGCTGTGGGACCTGGATGCCCATACCTCTGTGGCTCTGACACCTTTTTTGACCTCTGGATAGCACCGTCTCATTACCCCTCAAACATTCCCTCTGAGTACCCCAGCTTTGGTAGTGCACCAACACGTTTCAATCCCTTGAGTGACTACAGACACCCTTCCTATGTGCTCTCCATTTACATTCCGTCAGTAACCCAGGTGCTTCTGTCACTGTTCAGTCTCAAGTGGCCGGTTGGATGCACATTGCTCGGATGTACAGGCACTTACCACTCTGTACAGCCCTCTCAGCACACACAGACCACACTTCTTTAAATCATAAATACATGTTCTGACTAACAGTAATGCTGTGCCTTCCCTCTGTAGATCATACCCAACGTAAGAAGGACAAATAAATTGAAGAGCGTACCAAACTCTCAACAGACACTGCCAGAACATGTGCTGCTGCCTATTTGCATGCCATGATTATTCTCTATGACCCATCCAACTACTTTCCACATGTACCCTTTCCCTGCCTCATTCATCTGCTCCAATGCCCCTATTTATTTAACAAATGTTAGTGCTCTCAGATATCATAGCGGGAATCTCTATAGCATCTCTTGCCAATAGAAATATCCCAAGGGTCCCTATAACATGCCGCACGGAGGGAAGGGGAGGCAGAAAAATCTTGGTGAGCACCACCTGCAAAAAGTCCACGACATGCTCCTTGTTGTACCTTTCAATACAATAACTGCAGTTGGATTGTATGGTGCCCCCCCTTGGGGTTGGTAATGGAACTGTCACATACCTGTTTGCCCCAAATCCCCCCTGTTGCCCCTATCCTTTCGGGGTGCATCCCATAAAGGAGGAGGGGAGCAATAAAAAGTAAGGGTAGCCTCCCAAAAATTGCCCAGAAGTCATGTCATTCTGTGCACCCCATCGCCCTTCATAATGCACTCCCAACCCCCTTTTAAAAGTGCTCCCCCAAATTTGACAGCACCCCCCCAAAATCAGAGAGAGTAGGGGGGTGCAGTAAAAAACACATTTTGGGACTCCTCACTATATGTCATTAATCTCTAACCCCCACCCACTACATCTGTTCCCCTTCTTTTACCTGTCACTGACCCCACCCCTTGCACTAGCCACACCCATGTTACCAACCACTCTGCAACTCACCTGTCACTGACCCCGCCCCTTGCACTAGCCACACCCATTTAACTTACCAACCACTCTGCAATTCACCTGTCACTGACCCCGCCCCTTGCACTAGCCACACCCATGTTACTTACCAACCACTCTGCAATTCACCTGTCACTGACCCCGCCCCTTGCACTAGCCACACCCATTTAACTTACCAACCACTCTGCAAAACACCTGTCACTGACCCCGCCCCTTGCACTAGCCACACCCATGTTACTTACCAACCACTCTGCAATTCACCTGTCAATGACCACGCCCCTTGCACTAGCCACACCCATTTAACTTACCAACCACTCTGCAATTCACCTGTCACTGACCCCGACCCTGCCCCTTGCACTAGCTACACCCATGTTACTTACCGACCACTCTGCAATTCACCTGTTACTGACCCCGCCCCTTGCACTAGCCACCCCCATGTTACTTACCAACCACTTTGCAATTCACCATCTGGCAGGCATGACTCCACTCTCACACCACACACACCCACACAGTTTATACTTACCAATTGGCCACATAGACCCATCTGGAACTTACCTCTGCTGCACCACAGTCACCTCGTGCCGATCCCGGGACTTGAACCCTGGTCACCTGGATGGAAGGCAGGAACTTACCCCCTGGACCACACTGGTTTCCATGTCAGTACCCTATCAAATCGTCCCCATAACATGATCTTCCGTTTCATGTGCAATGGAAGCCACAAGCACTGACACCAGGTGCTGTATGTTGGTCATAGTTACTACTGCAGTGATTCAAACCTCCAAGGAGCTGTAGCTCAACGGTAAGTTTGTGCCTCTGGTGTCACAGGTTCTCTCAAGACCAGGGTTCAAGTCCTGCCAATGCGGTCCATGTGACCTGAGAGGGTAAATTTTCAATCTGTGGTTTAATTTTCATTTGCTAATTTTTTATTCACTTGGAAAAACAGAGGAGAAAAGTGCCACTCTTTTGGCACATGCGCCCAAAAATTATACATCTTTTCCTGAGGAGTCTGACCTTCCACAAACCTCCCTTTTTCTCAAGTAGGTGCAATAGGGACAATGCCTTATCTTCCCTTATAAATGTGTTTATTCTTAGTCCTTTAAATTCGGCGTACTTTAGAGCACAAATGTTGCCTCAGGTGTATATATGAGCACAAGAATGCAAGGAGGGTGTTATACTGATAGTAAAATAGGTTGGATGGTGGTGATTTTTCGTTTTGCTCAGAGCCGATCCCTCCAATCAGGTCTTTGATGCATGTGATGTTGGCTAGGATAAAGGTGAAGTAGGAGCTCTGGCTAATGAAATGAAGGGGAGATTTTGAGGCAAGTGAAACTCCCTTTATTAGGTGCAATAGGAAGCTAGAAAAATTGTTTTTCTCAAGAGGCAGAGAAGAGCAGTTAGACCTTTGCTTCAGGAAGTCTTAATCATGCCTACTGAAGCAAGTGAAGGGATTGTGGTGACACAGCACAGTACAGTACGGCACTGGGCTGGGCTTGGCTGGCACTGGGGCTTTAAGCAGCCCCTTTCTTCCTTCCTTCCTTTGAAGGAAGCCTACGAGCCCTCGAACGCACTCGAACGCCCAGGTTCTGTATGGAGGATGACTGCAGGCAAATTGGGACCCTGCTACATTAGGGTGACGTCCCCATCTGCGGCTTTCGAGTGGCAAAATCCTTAGCCTGAGATAGGTAGGCTGCTTTTGAATTTGGCTGAAGACCATTTGTTGGAGGCTGTATCATAGCGCAAGCCGGCGACTTTCTCAGAAGAAAGTAAGCATGGGAGGACATTATTTGCATAGGACAGCCCTCTTCTAAGTCCCATCATTCTGTTGCAGTTGCCATGTAGCGTTACTAGAGGGCAGCATTACGAACATAAGAGCACACCAAGGCTTTTCTTCTGCTTGCTCAGATACCTCTTGTTCATGTTCGTCTTGCAGGGCCTGCAGAGTCGAGGACTGCGATGACTGAGTGAATGAGTAATGAGGTACATGCTGGCCTGTATTTGTGGTGAAAGGGGAATGTTTGGAAGGAAAACAGCCAGACGAAAGTGTCAAAGCATACGTGTTTGCTGAGTGATTGAGTGAGTGTCACCTGGCTCTTTGAATGGACATGTGAGAGAGGAACATGCAGCTCCATTGTCCTCAGATGAGAGAGGAAGCACAGATGAATATTTTCCTCAAATAAAAACAATTACACCACCACGAAGCTGACAAGAGCGATATGCTGCTTTGCAGGTGTAAGGATTTGCCTTGTTTGGTGCATAAATATGCATGGTTAGCGAGGTTTTTCTCAGAACGTCAGCAGCGCACCCTTTAGTATTATCCTTAGGCCAGAAATATCAGGCACTCCTTTGGGGTAAGAGGACAAGAAATCCTTTGGGAAGCTTGCTCCAGTCATCTGAAGGATAGAAATACACTGGGGAAAAGTTACAGAGGGAGCCAGGCTGCACAACATTTGGTCATGGTTCGATAGAAATCTTTAGCAAGGACTTTTGACCACCCCTCGCTGTGGGACCTGGATGCCCATACCTCTGTGGCTCTGACACCTTTTTTGACCTCTGGATAGCACCGTCTCATTACCCCTCAAACATTCCCTCTGAGTACCCCAGCTTTGGTAGTGCACCAACACGTTTCAATCCCTTGAGTGACTACAGACACCCTTCCTATGTGCTCTCCATTTACATTCCGTCAGTAACCCAGGTGCTTCTGTCACTGTTCAGTCTCAAGTGGCCGGTTGGATGCACATTGCTCGGATGTACAGGCACTTACCACTCTGTACAGCCCTCTCAGCACACACAGACCACACTTCTTTAAATCATAAATACATGTTCTGACTAACAGTAATGCTGTGCCTTCCCTCTGTAGATCATACCCAACGTAAGAAGGACAAATAAATTGAAGAGCGTACCAAACTCTCAACAGACACTGCCAGAACATGTGCTGCTGCCTATTTGCATGCCATGATTATTCTCTATGACCCATCCAACTACTTTCCACATGTACCCTTTCCCTGCCTCATTCATCTGCTCCAATGCCCCTATTTATTTAACAAATGTTAGTGCTCTCAGATATCATAGCGGGAATCTCTATAGCATCTCTTGCCAATAGAAATATCCCAAGGGTCCCTATAACATGCCGCACGGAGGGAAGGGGAGGCAGAAAAATCTTGGTGAGCACCACCTGCAAAAAGTCCACGACATGCTCCTTGTTGTACCTTTCAATACAATAACTGCAGTTGGATTGTATGGTGCCCCCCCTTGGGGTTGGTAATGGAACTGTCACATACCTGTTTGCCCCAAATCCCCCCTGTTGCCCCTATCCTTTCGGGGTGCATCCCATAAAGGAGGAGGGGAGCAATAAAAAGTAAGGGTAGCCTCCCAAAAATTGCCCAGAAGTCATGTCATTCTGTGCACCCCATCGCCCTTCATAATGCACTCCCAACCCCCTTTTAAAAGTGCTCCCCCAAATTTGACAGCACCCCCCCAAAATCAGAGAGAGTAGGGGGGTGCAGTAAAAAACACATTTTGGGGCTCCTCACTATATGTCATTAATCTCTAACCCCCACCCACTACATCTGTTCCCCTTCTTTTACCTGTCACTGACCCCACCCCTTGCACTAGCCACACCCATGTTACCAACCACTCTGCAACTCACCTGTCACTGACCCTGCCCCTTGCACTAGCCACACCCATTTAACTTACCAACCACTCTGCAATTCACCTGTCACTGACCCCGCCCCTTGCACTAGCCACACCCATGTTACTTACCAACCACTCTGCAATTCACCTGTCACTGACCCCGCCCCTTGCACTAGCCACACCCATTTAACTTACCAACCACTCTGCAATTCACCTGTCACTGACCCCGCCCCTTGCACTAGCCACAACCATGTTACTTACCAACCACTCTGCAATTCACCTGTCAATGACCCCGCCCCTTGCACTAGCCACACCCATGCACTAGCCACACCCATTTAACTTACCAACCACTCTGCAATTCACCTGTCACTGACCCCGACCCTGCCCCTTGCACTAGCTACACCCATGTTACTTACCAACCACTCTGCAATTCACCTGTCACTGACCCCGCCCCTTGCACTAGCCACCCCCATGTTACTTACCAACCACTTTGCAATTCACCATCTGGCAGGCATGACTCCACTCTCACACCACACACACCCACACAGTTTATACTTACCAATTGGCCACATAGACCCATCTGGAACTTACCTCTGCTGCACCACAGTCACCTCGTGCCGATCCCGGGACTTGAACCCTGGTCACCTGGATGGAAGGCAGGAACTTACCCCCTGGACCACACTGGTTTCCATGTCAGTACCCTATCAAATCGTCCCCATAACATGATCTTCCGTTTCATGTGCAATGGAAGCCACAAGCACTGACACCAGGTGCTGTATGTTGGTCATAGTTACTACTGCAGTGATTCAAACCTCCAAGGAGCTCTAGCTCAACGGTAAGTTTGTGCCTCTGGTGTCACAGGTTCTCTCAAGACCAGGGTTCAAGTCCTGCCAATGCGGTCCATGTGACCTGAGAGGGTAAATTTTCAATCTGTGGTTTAATTTTCATTTGCTAATTTTTTATTCACTTGGAAAAACAGAGGAGAAAAGTGCCACTCTTTTGGCACATGCGCCCAAAAATTATACATCTTTTCCTGAGGAGTCTGACCTTCCACAAACCTCCCTTTTTCTCAAGTAGGTGCAATAGGGACAATGCCTTATCTTCCCTTATAAATGTGTTTATTCTTAGTCCTTTAAATTCGGCGTACTTTAGAGCACAAATGTTGCCTCAGGTGTATATATGAGCACAAGAATGCAAGGAGGGTGTTATACTGATAGTAAAATAGGTTGGATGGTGGTGATTTTTCGTTTTGCTCAGAGCCGATCCCTCCAATCAGGTCTTTGATGCATGTGATGTTGGCTAGGATAAAGGTGAAGTAGGAGCTCTGGCTAATGAAATGAAGGGGAGATTTTGAGGCAAGTGAAACTCCCTTTATTAGGTGCAATAGGAAGCTAGAAAAATTGTTTTTCTCAAGAGGCAGAGAAGAGCAGTTAGACCTTTGCTTCAGGAAGTCTTAATCATGCCTACTGAAGCAAGTGAAGGGATTGTGGTGACACAGCACAGTACAGTACGGCACTGGGCTGGGCTTGGCTGGCACTGGGGCTTTAAGCAGCCCCTTTCTTCCTTCCTTCCTTTGAAGGAAGCCTACGAGCCCTCGAACGCACTCGAACGCCCAGGTTCTGTATGGAGGATGACTGCAGGCAAATTGGGACCCTGCTACATTAGGGTGACGTCCCCATCTGCGGCTTCCGAGTGGCAAAATCCTTAGCCTGAGATAGGTAGGCTGCTTTTGAATTTGGCTGAAGACCATTTGTTGGAGGCTGTATCATAGCGCAAGCCGGCGACTTTCTCAGAAGAAAGTAAGCATGGGAGGACATTATTTGCATAGGACAGCCCTCTTCTAAGTCCCATCATTCTGTTGCAGTTGCCATGTAGCGTTACTAGAGGGCAGCATTACGAACATAAGAGCACACCAAGGCTTTTCTTCTGCTTGCTCAGATACCTCTTGTTCATGTTCGTCTTGCAGGGCCTGCAGAGTCGAGGACTGCGATGACTGAGTGAATGAGTAATGAGGTACATGCTGGCCTGTATTTGTGGTGAAAGGGGAATGTTTGGAAGGAAAACAGCCAGACGAAAGTGTCAAAGCATACGTGTTTGCTGAGTGATTGAGTGAGTGTCACCTGGCTCTTTGAATGGACATGTGAGAGAGGAACATGCAGCTCCATTGTCCTCAGATGAGAGAGGAAGCACAGATGAATATTTTCCACAAATAAAAACAATTACACCACCACGAAGCTGACAAGAGCGATATGCTGCTTTGCAGGTGTAAGGATTTGCCTTGTTTGGTGCATAAATATGCATGGTTAGCGAGGTTTTTCTCAGAACGTCAGCAGCGCACCCTTTAGTATTATCCTTAGGCCAGAAATATCAGGCACTCCTTTGGGGTAAGAGGACAAGAAATCCTTTGGGAAGCTTGCTCCAGTCATCTGAAGGATAGAAATACACTGGGGAAAAGTTACAGAGGGAGCCAGGCTGCACAACATTTGGTCATGGTTCGATAGAAATCTTTAGCAAGGACTTTTGACCACCCCTCGCTGTGGGACCTGGATGCCCATACCTCTGTGGCTCTGACACCTTTTTTGACCTCTGGATAGCACCGTCTCATTACCCCTCAAACATTCCCTCTGAGTACCCCAGCTTTGGTAGTGCACCAACACGTTTCAATCCCTTGAGTGACTACAGACACCCTTCCTATGTGCTCTCCATTTACATTCCGTCAGTAACCCAGGTGCTTCTGTCACTGTTCAGTCTCAAGTGGCCGGTTGGATGCACATTGCTCGGATGTACAGGCACTTACCACTCTGTACAGCCCTCTCAGCACACACAGACCACACTTCTTTAAATCATAAATACATGTTCTGACTAACAGTAATGCTGTGCCTTCCCTCTGTAGATCATACCCAACGTAAGAAGGACAAATAAATTGAAGAGCGTACCAAACTCTCAACAGACACTGCCAGAACATGTGCTGCTGCCTATTTGCATGCCATGATTATTCTCTATGACCCATCCAACTACTTTCCACATGTACCCTTTCCCTGCCTCATTCATCTGCTCCAATGCCCCTATTTATTTAACAAATGTTAGTGCTCTCAGATATCATAGCGGGAATCTCCATAGCATCTCTTGCCAATAGAAATATCCCAAGGGTCCCTATAACATGCCGCACGGAGGGAAGGGGAGGCAGAAAAATCTTGGTGAGCACCACCTGCAAAAAGTCCACGACATGCTCCTTGTTGTACCTTTCAATACAATAACTGCAGTTGGATTGTATGGTGCCCCCCCTTGGGGTTGGTAATGGAACTGTCACATACCTGTTTGCCCCAAATCCCCCCTGTTGCCCCTATCCTTTCGGGGTGCATCCCATAAAGGAGGAGGGGAGCAATAAAAAGTAAGGGTAGCCTCCCAAAAATTGCCCAGAAGTCATGTCATTCTGTGCACCCCATCGCCCTTCATAATGCACTCCCAACCCCCTTTTAAAAGTGCTCCCCCAAATTTGACAGCACCCCCCCAAAATCAGAGAGAGTAGGGGGGTGCAGTAAAAAACACATTTTGGGGCTCCTCACTATATGTCATTAATCTCTAACCCCCACCCACTACATCTGTTCCCCTTCTTTTACCTGTCACTGACCCCACCCCTTGCACTAGCCACACCCATGTTACCAACCACTCTGCAACTCACCTGTCACTGACCCCGCCCCTTGCACTAGCCACACCCATTTAACTTACCAACCACTCTGCAATTCACCTGTCACTGACCCCGCCCCTTGCACTAGCCACACCCATGTTACTTACCAACCACTCTGCAATTCACCTGTCACTGACCCCGCCCCTTGCACTAGCCACACCCATTTAACTTACCAACCACTCTGCAATTCACCTGTCACTGACCCCGCCCCTTGCACTAGCCACACCCATGTTACTTACCAACCACTCTGCAATTCACCTGTCAATGACCCTGCCCCTTGCACTAGCCACACCCATGCACTAGCCACACCCATTTAACTTACCAACCACTCTGCAATTCACCTGTCACTGACCCCGACCCTGCCCCTTGCACTAGCTACACCCATGTTACTTACCAACCACTCTGCAATTCACCTGTCACTGACCCCGCCCCTTGCACTAGCCACCCCCATGTTACTTACCAACCACTTTGCAATTCACCATCTGGCAGGCATGACTCCACTCTCACACCACACACACCCACACAGTTTATACTTACCAATTGGCCACATAGACCCATCTGGAACTTACCTCTGCTGCACCACAGTCACCTCGTGCCGATCCCGGGACTTGAACCCTGGTCACCTGGATGGAAGGCAGGAACTTACCCCCTGGACCACACTGGTTTCCATGTCAGTACCCTATCAAATCGTCCCCATAACATGATCTTCCGTTTCATGTGCAATGGAAGCCACAAGCCCTGACACCAGGTGCTGTATGTTGGTCATAGTTACTACTGCAGTGGTTCAAACCTCCAAGGAGCGGTAGCTCAACGGTAAGTCTCGTGCCTCTGGTGGCACAGGTTCTCTCAAGACCAGGGTTCAAGTCCTGCCAATGCGGTCCATGTGACCTGAGAGGGTAAATTTTCAATCTGTGGTTTAATTTTCATTTGCTAATTTTTTATTCACTTGGAAAAACAGAGGAGAAAAGTGCCACTCTTTTGGCACATGCGCCCAAAAATTATACATCTTTTCCTGAGGAGTCTGACCTTCCACAAACCTCCCTTTTTCTCAAGTAGGTGCAATAGGGACAATGCCTTATCTTCCCTTATAAATGTGTTTATTCTTAGTCCTTTAAATTCGGCGTACTTTAGAGCACAAATGTTGCCTCAGGTGTATATATGAGCACAAGAATGCAAGGAGGGTGTTATACTGATAGTAAAATAGGTTGGATGGTGGTGATTTTTCGTTTTGCTCAGAGCCGATCCCTCCAATCAGGTCTTTGATGCATGTGATGTTGGCTAGGATAAAGGTGAAGTAGGAGCTCTGGCTAATGAAATGAAGGGGAGATTTTGAGGCAAGTGAAACTCCCTTTATTAGGTGCAATAGGAAGCTAGAAAAATTGTTTTTCTCAAGAGGCAGAGAAGAGCAGTTAGACCTTTGCTTCAGGAAGTCTTAATCATGCCTACTGAAGCAAGTGAAGGGATTGTGGTGACACAGCACAGTACAGTACGGCACTGGGCTGGGCTTGGCTGGCACTGGGGCTTTAAGCAGCCCCTTTCTTCCTTCCTTCCTTTGAAGGAAGCCTACGAGCCCTCGAACGCACTCGAACGCCCAGGTTCTGTATGGAGGATGACTGCAGGCAAATTGGGACCCTGCTACATTAGGGTGACGTCCCCATCTGCGGCTTTCGAGTGGCAAAATCCTTAGCCTGAGATAGGTAGGCTGCTTTTGAATTTGGCTGAAGACCATTTGTTGGAGGCTGTATCATAGCGCAAGCCGGCGACTTTCTCAGAAGAAAGTAAGCATGGGAGGACATTATTTGCATAGGACAGTCCTCTTCTAAGTCCCATCATTCTGTTGCAGTTGCCATGTAGCGTTACTAGAGGGCAGCATTACGAACATAAGAGCACACCAAGGCTTTTCTTCTGCTTGCTCAGATACCTCTTGTTCATGTTCGTCTTGCAGGGCCTGCAGAGTCGAGGACTGCGATGACTGAGTGAATGAGTAATGAGGTACATGCTGGCCTGTATTTGTGGTGAATGGGGAATGTTTGGAAGGAAAACAGCCAGACGAAAGTGTCAAAGCATACGTGTTTGCTGAGTGATTGAGTGAGTGTCACCTGGCTCTTTGAATGGACATGTGAGAGAGGAACATGCAGCTCCATTGTCCTCAGATGAGAGAGGAAGCACAGATGAATATTTTCCTCAAATAAAAACAATTACACCACCACGAAGCTGACAAGAGCGATATGCTGCTTTGCAGGTGTAAGGATTTGCCTTGTTTGGTGCATAAATATGCATGGTTAGCGAGGTTTTTCTCAGAACGTCAGCAGCGCACCCTTTAGTATTATCCTTAGGCCAGAAATATCAGGCACTCCTTTGGGGTAAGAGGACAAGAAATCCTTTGGGAAGCTTGCTCCAGTCATCTGAAGGATAGAAATACACTGGGGAAAAGTTACAGAGGGAGCCAGGCTGCACAACATTTGGTCATGGTTCGATAGAAATCTTTAGCAAGGACTTTTGACCACCCCTCGCTGTGGGACCTGGATGCCCATACCTCTGTGGCTCTGACACCTTTTTTGACCTCTGGATAGCACCGTCTCATTACCCCTCAAACATTCCCTCTGAGTACCCCAGCTTTGGTAGTGCACCAACACGTTTCAATCCCTTGAGTGACTACAGACACCCTTCCTATGTGCTCTCCATTTACATTCCGTCAGTAACCCAGGTGCTTCTGTCACTGTTCAGTCTCAAGTGGCCGGTTGGATGCACATTGCTCGGATGTACAGGCACTTACCACTCTGTACAGCCCTCTCAGCACACACAGACCACACTTCTTTAAATCATAAATACATGTTCTGACTAACAGTAATGCTGTGCCTTCCCTCTGTAGATCATACCCAACGTAAGAAGGACAAATAAATTGAAGAGCGTACCAAACTCTCAACAGACACTGCCAGAACATGTGCTGCTGCCTATTTGCATGCCATGATTATTCTCTATGACCCATCCAACTACTTTCCACATGTACCCTTTCCCTGCCTCATTCATCTGCTCCAATGCCCCTATTTATTTAACAAATGTTAGTGCTCTCAGATATCATAGCGGGAATCTCTATAGCATCTCTTGCCAATAGAAATATCCCAAGGGTCCCTATAACATGCCGCACGGAGGGAAGGGGAGGCAGAAAAATCTTGGTGAGCACCACCTGCAAAAAGTCCACGACATGCTCCTTGTTGTACCTTTCAATACAATAACTGCAGTTGGATTGTATGGTGCCCCCCCTTGGGGTTGGTAATGGAACTGTCACATACCTGTTTGCCCCAAATCCCCCCTGTTGCCCCTATCCTTTCGGGGTGCATCCCATAAAGGAGGAGGGGAGCAATAAAAAGTAAGGGTAGCCTCCCAAAAATTGCCCAGAAGTCATGTCATTCTGTGCACCCCATCGCCCTTCATAATGCACTCCCAACCCCCTTTTAAAAGTGCTCCCCCAAATTTGACAGCACCCCCCCAAAATCAGAGAGAGTAGGGGGGTGCAGTAAAAAACACATTTTGGGGCTCCTCACTATATGTCATTAATCTCTAACCCCCACCCACTACATCTGTTCCCCTTCTTTTACCTGTCACTGACCCCACCCCTTGCACTAGCCACACCCATGTTACCAACCACTCTGCAACTCACCTGTCACTGACCCTGCCCCTTGCACTAGCCACACCCATTTAACTTACCAACCACTCTGCAATTCACCTGTCACTGACCCCGACCCTGCCCCTTGCACTAGCTACACCCATGTTACTTACCAACCACTCTGCAATTCACCTGTCACTGACCCCGCCCCTTGCACTAGCCACCCCCATGTTACTTACCAACCACTTTGCAATTCACCATCTGGCAGGCATGACTCCACTCTCACACCACACACACCCACACAGTTTATACTTACCAATTGGCCACATAGACCCATCTGGAACTTACCTCTGCTGCACCACAGTCACCTCGTGCCGATCCCGGGACTTGAACCCTGGTCACCTGGATGGAAGGCAGGAACTTAACCCCTGGACCACACTGGTTTCCATGTCAGTACCCTATCAAATCGTCCCCATAACATGATCTTCCGTTTCATGTGCAATGGAAGCCACAAGCACTGACACCAGGTGCTGTATGTTGGTCATAGTTACTACTGCAGTGGTTCAAACCTCCAAGGAGCTGTAGCTCAACGGTAAGTCTCGTGCCTCTGGTGTCACAGGTTCTCTTAAGACCAGGGTTCAAGTCCTGCCAATGCGGTCCATGTGACCTGAGAGGGTAAATTTTCAATCTGTGGTTTAATTTTCATTTGCTAATTTTTTATTCACTTGGAAAAACAGAGGAGAAAAGTGCCACTCTTTTGGCACATGCGCCCAAAAATTATACATCTTTTCCTGAGGAGTCTGACCTTCCACAAACCTCCCTTTTTCTCAAGTAGGTGCAATAGGGACAATGCCTTATCTTCCCTTATAAATGTGTTTATTCTTAGTCCTTTAAATTCGGCGTACTTTAGAGCACAAATGTTGCCTCAGGTGTATATATGAGCACAAGAATGCAAGGAGGGTGTTATACTGATAGTAAAATAGGTTGGATGGTGGTGATTTTTCGTTTTGCTCAGAGCCGATCCCTCCAATCAGGTCTTTGATGCATGTGATGTTGGCTAGGATAAAGGTGAAGTAGGAGCTCTGGCTAATGAAATGAAGGGGAGATTTTGAGGCAAGTGAAACTCCCTTTATTAGGTGCAATAGGAAGCTAGAAAAATTGTTTTTCTCAAGAGGCAGAGAAGAGCAGTTAGACCTTTGCTTCAGGAAGTCTTAATCATGCCTACTGAAGCAAGTGAAGGGATTGTGGTGACACAGCACAGTACAGTACGGCACTGGGCTGGGCTTGGCTGGCACTGGGGCTTTAAGCAGCCCCTTTCTTCCTTCCTTCCTTTGAAGGAAGCCTACGAGCCCTCGAACGCACTCGAACGCCCAGGTTCTGTATGGAGGATGACTGCAGGCAAATTGGGACCCTGCTACATTAGGGTGACGTCCCCATCTGCGGCTTTCGAGTGGCAAAATCCTTAGCCTGAGATAGGTAGGCTGCTTTTGAATTTGGCTGAAGACCATTTGTTGGAGGCTGTATCATAGCGCAAGCCGGCGACTTTCTCAGAAGAAAGTAAGCATGGGAGGACATTATTTGCATAGGACAGCCCTCTTCTAATTCCCATCATTCTGTTGCAGTTGCCATGTAGCGTTACTAGAGGGCAGCATTACGAACATAAGAGCACACCAAGGCTTTTCTTCTGCTTGCTCAGATACCTCTTGTTCATGTTCGTCTTGCAGGGCCTGCAGAGTCGAGGACTGCGATGACTGAGTGAATGAGTAATGAGGTACATGCTGGCCTGTATTTGTGGTGAAAGGGGAATGTTTGGAAGGAAAACAGCCAGACGAAAGTGTCAAAGCATACGTGTTTGCTGAGTGATTGAGTGAGTGTCACCTGGCTCTTTGAATGGACATGTGAGAGAGGAACATGCAGCTCCATTGTCCTCAGATGAGAGAGGAAGCACAGATGAATATTTTCCTCAAATAAAAACAATTACACCACCACGAAGCTGACAAGAGCGATATGCTGCTTTGCAGGTGTAAGGATTTGCCTTGTTTGGTGCATAAATATGCATGGTTAGCGAGGTTTTTCTCAGAACGTCAGCAGCGCACCCTTTAGTATTATCCTTAGGCCAGAAATATCAGGCACTCCTTTGGGGTAAGAGGACAAGAAATCCTTTGGGAAGCTTGCTCCAGTCATCTGAAGGATAGAAATACACTGGGGAAAAGTTACAGAGGGAGCCAGGCTGCACAACATTTGGTCATGGTTCGATAGAAATCTTTAGCAAGGACTTTTGACCACCCCTCGCTGTGGGACCTGGATGCCCATACCTCTGTGGCTCTGACACCTTTTTTGACCTCTGGATAGCACCGTCTCATTACCCCTCAAACATTCCCTCTGAGTACCCCAGCTTTGGTAGTGCACCAACACGTTTCAATCCCTTGAGTGACTACAGACACCCTTCCTATGTGCTCTCCATTTACATTCCGTCAGTAACCCAGGTGCTTCTGTCACTGTTCAGTCTCAAGTGGCCGGTTGGATGCACATTGCTCGGATGTACAGGCACTTACCACTCTGTACAGCCCTCTCAGCACACACAGACCACACTTCTTTAAATCATAAATACATGTTCTGACTAACAGTAATGCTGTGCCTTCCCTCTGTAGATCATACCCAACGTAAGAAGGACAAATAAATTGAAGAGCGTACCAAACTCTCAACAGACACTGCCAGAACATGTGCTGCTGCCTATTTGCATGCCATGATTATTCTCTATGACCCATCCAACTACTTTCCACATGTACCCTTTCCCTGCCTCATTCATCTGCTCCAATGCCCCTATTTATTTAACAAATGTTAGTGCTCTCAGATATCATAGCGGGAATCTCTATAGCATCTCTTGCCAATAGAAATATCCCAAGGGTCCCTATAACATGCCGCACGGAGGGAAGGGGAGGCAGAAAAATCTTGGTGAGCACCACCTGCAAAAAGTCCACGACATGCTCCTTGTTGTACCTTTCAATACAATAACTGCAGTTGGATTGTATGGTGCCCCCCCTTGGGGTTGGTAATGGAACTGTCACATACCTGTTTGCCCCAAATCCCCCCTGTTGCCCCTATCCTTTCGGGGTGCATCCCATAAAGGAGGAGGGGAGCAATAAAAAGTAAGGGTAGCCTCCCAAAAATTGCCCAGAAGTCATGTCATTCTGTGCACCCCATCGCCCTTCATAATGCACTCCCAACCCCCTTTTAAAAGTGCTCCCCCAAATTTGACAGCACCCCCCCAAAATCAGAGAGAGTAGGGGGGTGCAGTAAAAAACACATTTTGGGGCTCCTCACTATATGTCATTAATCTCTAACCCCCACCCACTACATCTGTTCCCCTTCTTTTACCTGACCCCACCCCTTGCACTAGCCACACCCATGTTACCAACCACTCTGCAACTCACCTGTCACTGACCCCGCCCCTTGCACTAGCCACACCCATTTAACTTACCAACCACTCTGCAATTCACCTGTCACTGACCCCGCCCCTTGCACTAGCCACACCCATGTTACTTACCAACCACTCTGCAATTCACCTGTCACTGACCCCGCCCCTTGCACTAGCCACACCCATTTAACTTACCAACCACTCTGCAATTCACCTGTCACTGACCCCGCCCCTTGCACTAGCCACACCCATGTTACTTACCAACCACTCTGCAATTCACCTGTCAATGACCCCGCCCCTTGCACTAGCCACACCCATGCACTAGCCACACCCATTTAACTTACCAACCACTCTGCAATTCACCTGTCACTGACCCCGACCCTGCCCCTTGCACTAGCTACACCCATGTTACTTACCAACCACTCTGCAATTCACCTGTCACTGACCCCGCCCCTTGCACTAGCCACCCCCATGTTACTTACCAACCACTTTGCAATTCACCATCTGGCAGGCATGACTCCACTCTCACACCACACACACCCACACAGTTTATACTTACCAGTTGGCCACATAGACCCATCTGGAACTTACCTCTGCTGCACCACAGTCACCTCGTGCCGATCCCGGGACTTGAACCCTGGTCACCTGGATGGAAGGCAGGAACTTACCCCCTTGACCACACTGGTTTCCATGTCAGTACCCTATCAAATCGTCCCCATAACATGATCTTCCGTTTCATGTGCAATGGAAGCCACAAGCACTGACACCAGGTGCTGTATGTTGGTCATAGTTACTACTGCAGTGGTTCAAACCTCCAAGGAGCTGTAGCTCAACGGTAAGTCTCGTGCCTCTGGTGTCACAGGTTTGTGACCTGAGAGGGTAAATTTTCAATCTGTGGTTTAATTTTCATTTGCTAATTTTTTATTCACTTGGAAAAACAGAGGAGAAAAGTGCCACTCTTTTGGCACATGCGCCCAAAAATTATACATCTTTTCCTGAGGAGTCTGACCTTCCACAAACCTCCCTTTTTCTCAAGTAGGTGCAATAGGGACAATGCCTTATCTTCCCTTATAAATGTGTTTATTCTTAGTCCTTTAAATTCGGCGTACTTTAGAGCACAAATGTTGCCTCAGGTGTATATATGAGCACAAGAATGCAAGGAGGGTGTTATACTGATAGTAAAATAGGTTGGATGGTGGTGATTTTTCGTTTTGCTCAGAGCCGATCCCTCCAATCAGGTCTTTGATGCATGTGATGTTGGCTAGGATAAAGGTGAAGTAGGAGCTCTGGCTAATGAAATGAAGGGGAGATTTTGAGGCAAGTGAAACTCCCTTTATTAGGTGCAATAGGAAGCTAGAAAAATTGTTTTTCTCAAGAGGCAGAGAAGAGCAGTTAGACCTTTGCTTCAGGAAGTCTTAATCATGCCTACTGAAGCAAGTGAAGGGATTGTGGTGACACAGCACAGTACAGTACGGCACTGGGCTGGGCTTGGCTGGCACTGGGGCTTTAAGCAGCCCCTTTCTTCCTTCCTTCCTTTGAAGGAAGCCTACGAGCCCTCGAACGCACTCGAACGCCCAGGTTCTGTATGGAGGATGACTGCAGGCAAATTGGGACCCTGCTACATTAGGGTGACGTCCCCATCTGCGGCTTTCGAGTGGCAAAATCCTTAGCCTGAGATAGGTAGGCTGCTTTTGAATTTGGCTGAAGACCATTTGTTGGAGGCTGTATCATAGCGCAAGCCGGCGACTTTCTCAGAAGAAAGTAAGCATGGGAGGACATTATTTGCATAGGACAGCCCTCTTCTAATTCCCATCATTCTGTTGCAGTTGCCATGTAGCGTTACTAGAGGGCAGCATTACGAACATAAGAGCACACCAAGGCTTTTCTTCTGCTTGCTCAGATACCTCTTGTTCATGTTCGTCTTGCAGGGCCTGCAGAGTCGAGGACTGCGATGACTGAGTGAATGAGTAATGAGGTACATGCTGGCCTGTATTTGTGGTGAAAGGGGAATGTTTGGAAGGAAAACAGCCAGACGAAAGTGTCAAAGCATACGTGTTTGCTGAGTGATTGAGTGAGTGTCACCTGGCTCTTTGAATGGACATGTGAGAGAGGAACATGCAGCTCCATTGTCCTCAGATGAGAGAGGAAGCACAGATGAATATTTTCCTCAAATAAAAACAATTACACCACCACGAAGCTGACAAGAGCGATATGCTGCTTTGCAGGTGTAAGGATTTGCCTTGTTTGGTGCATAAATATGCATGGTTAGCGAGGTTTTTCTCAGAACGTCAGCAGCGCACCCTTTAGTATTATCCTTAGGCCAGAAATATCAGGCACTCCTTTGGGGTAAGAGGACAAGAAATCCTTTGGGAAGCTTGCTCCAGTCATCTGAAGGATAGAAATACACTGGGGAAAAGTTACAGAGGGAGCCAGGCTGCACAACATTTGGTCATGGTTCGATAGAAATCTTTAGCAAGGACTTTTGACCACCCCTCGCTGTGGGACCTGGATGCCCATACCTCTGTGGCTCTGACACCTTTTTTGACCTCTGGATAGCACCGTCTCATTACCCCTCAAACATTCCCTCTGAGTACCCCAGCTTTGGTAGTGCACCAACACGTTTCAATCCCTTGAGTGACTACAGACACCCTTCCTATGTGCTCTCCATTTACATTCCGTCAGTAACCCAGGTGCTTCTGTCACTGTTCAGTCTCAAGTGGCCGGTTGGATGCACATTGCTCGGATGTACAGGCACTTACCACTCTGTACAGCCCTCTCAGCACACACAGACCACACTTCTTTAAATCATAAATACATGTTCTGACTAACAGTAATGCTGTGCCTTCCCTCTGTAGATCATACCCAACGTAAGAAGGACAAATAAATTGAAGAGCGTACCAAACTCTCAACAGACACTGCCAGAACATGTGCTGCTGCCTATTTGCATGCCATGATTATTCTCTATGACCCATCCAACTACTTTCCACATGTACCCTTTCCCTGCCTCATTCATCTGCTCCAATGCCCCTATTTATTTAACAAATGTTAGTGCTCTCAGATATCATAGCGGGAATCTCTATAGCATCTCTTGCCAATAGAAATATCCCAAGGGTCCCTATAACATGCCGCACGGAGGGAAGGGGAGGCAGAAAAATCTTGGTGAGCACCACCTGCAAAAAGTCCACGACATGCTCCTTGTTGTACCTTTCAATACAATAACTGCAGTTGGATTGTATGGTGCCCCCCCTTGGGGTTGGTAATGGAACTGTCACATACCTGTTTGCCCCAAATCCCCCCTGTTGCCCCTATCCTTTCGGGGTGCATCCCATAAAGGAGGAGGGGAGCAATAAAAAGTAAGGGTAGCCTCCCAAAAATTGCCCAGAAGTCATGTCATTCTGTGCACCCCATCGCCCTTCATAATGCACTCCCAACCCCCTTTTAAAAGTGCTCCCCCAAATTTGACAGCACCCCCCCAAAATCAGAGAGAGTAGGGGGGTGCAGTAAAAAACACATTTTGGGGCTCCTCACTATATGTCATTAATCTCTAACCCCCACCCACTACATCTGTTCCCCTTCTTTTACCTGACCCCACCCCTTGCACTAGCCACACCCATGTTACCAACCACTCTGCAACTCACCTGTCACTGACCCCGCCCCTTGCACTAGCCACACCCATTTACCTTACCAACCACTCTGCAATTCACCTGTCACTGACCCCGCCCCTTGCACTAGCCACACCCATGTTACTTACCAACCACTCTGCAATTCACCTGTCACTGACCCCGCCCCTTGCACTAGCCACACCCATTTAACTTACCAACCACTCTGCAATTCACCTGTCACTGACCCCGCCCCTTGCACTAGCCACACCCATGTTACTTACCAACCACTCTGCAATTCACCTGTCAATGACCCCGCCCCTTGCACTAGCCACACCCATGCACTAGCCACACCCATTTAACTTACCAACCACTCTGCAATTCACCTGTCACTGACCCCGACCCTGCCCCTTGCACTAGCTACACCCATGTTACTTACCAACCACTCTGCAATTCACCTGTCACTGACCCCGCCCCTTGCACTAGCCACCCCCATGTTACTTACCAACCACTTTGCAATTCACCATCTGGCAGGCATGACTCCACTCTCACACCACACACACCCACACAGTTTATACTTACCAGTTGGCCACATAGACCCATCTGGAACTTACCTCTGCTGCACCACAGTCACCTCGTGCCGATCCCGGGACTTGAACCCTGGTCACCTGGATGGAAGGCAGGAACTTACCCCCTTGACCACACTGGTTTCCATGTCAGTACCCTATCAAATCGTCCCCATAACATGATCTTCCGTTTCATGTGCAATGGAAGCCACAAGCACTGACACCAGGTGCTGTATGTTGGTCATAGTTACTACTGCAGTGGTTCAAACCTCCAAGGAGCTGTAGCTCAACGGTAAGTCTCGTGCCTCTGGTGTCACAGGTTCTCTCAAGACCAGGGTTCAAGTCCTGCCAATGCGGTCCATGTGACCTGAGAGGGTAAATTTTCAATCTGTGGTTTAATTTTCATTTGCTAATTTTTTATTCACTTGGAAAAACAGAGGAGAAAAGTGCCACTCTTTTGGCACATGCGCCCAAAAATTATACATCTTTTCCTGAGGAGTCTGACCTTCCACAAACCTCCCTTTTTCTCAAGTAGGTGCAATAGGGACAATGCCTTATCTTCCCTTATAAATGTGTTTATTCTTAGTCCTTTAAATTCGGCGTACTTTAGAGCACAAATGTTGCCTCAGGTGTATATATGAGCACAAGAATGCAAGGAGGGTGTTATACTGATAGTAAAATAGGTTGGATGGTGGTGATTTTTCGTTTTGCTCAGAGCCGATCCCTCCAATCAGGTCTTTGATGCATGTGATGTTGGCTAGGATAAAGGTGAAGTAGGAGCTCTGGCTAATGAAATGAAGGGGAGATTTTGAGGCAAGTGAAACTCCCTTTATTAGGTGCAATAGGAAGCTAGAAAAATTGTTTTTCTCAAGAGGCAGAGAAGAGCAGTTAGACCTTTGCTTCAGGAAGTCTTAATCATGCCTACTGAAGCAAGTGAAGGGATTGTGGTGACACAGCACAGTACAGTACGGCACTGGGCTGGGCTTGGCTGGCACTGGGGCTTTAAGCAGCCCCTTTCTTCCTTCCTTCCTTTGAAGGAAGCCTACAAGCCCTCGAACGCACTCGAACGCCCAGGTTCTGTATGGAGGATGACTGCAGGCAAATTGGGACCCTGCTACATTAGGGTGACGTCCCCATCTGCGGCTTTCGAGTGGCAAAATCCTTAGCCTGAGATAGGTAGGCTGCTTTTGAATTTGGCTGAAGACCATTTGTTGGAGGCTGTATCATAGCGCAAGCCGGCGACTTTCTCAGAAGAAAGTAAGCATGGGAGGACATTATTTGCATAGGACAGCCCTCTTCTAAGTCCCATCATTCTGTTGCAGTTGCCATGTAGCGTTACTAGAGGGCAGCATTACGAACATAAGAGCACACCAAGGCTTTTCTTCTGCTTGCTCAGATACCTCTTGTTCATGTTCGTCTTGCAGGGCCTGCAGAGTCGAGGACTGCGATGACTGAGTGAATGAGTAATGAGGTACATGCTGGCCTGTATTTGTGGTGAAAGGGGAATGTTTGGAAGGAAAACAGCCAGACGAAAGTGTCAAAGCATACGTGTTTGCTGAGTGATTGAGTGAGTGTCACCTGGCTCTTTGAATGGACATGTGAGAGAGGAACATGCAGCTCCATTGTCCTCAGATGAGAGAGGAAGCACAGATGAATATTTTCCTCAAATAAAAACAATTACACCACTACGAAGCTGACAAGAGCGATATGCTGCTTTGCAGGTGTAAGGATTTGCCTTGTTTGGTGCATAAATATGCATGGTTAGCGAGGTTTTTCTCAGAACGTCAGCAGCGCACCCTTTAGTATTATCCTTAGGCCAGAAATATCAGGCACTCCTTTGGGGTAAGAGGACAAGAAATCCTTTGGGAAGCTTGCTCCAGTCATCTGAAGGATAGAAATACACTGGGGAAAAGTTACAGAGGGAGCCAGGCTGCACAACATTTGGTCATGGTTCGATAGAAATCTTTAGCAAGGACTTTTGACCACCCCTCGCTGTGGGACCTGGATGCCCATACCTCTGTGGCTCTGACACCTTTTTTGACCTCTGGATAGCACCGTCTCATTACCCCTCAAACATTCCCTCTGAGTACCCCAGCTTTGGTAGTGCACCAACACGTTTCAATCCCTTGAGTGACTACAGACACCCTTCCTATGTGCTCTCCATTTACATTCCGTCAGTAACCCAGGTGCTTCTGTCACTGTTCAGTCTCAAGTGGCCGGTTGGATGCACATTGCTCGGATGTACAGGCACTTACCACTCTGTACAGCCCTCTCAGCACACACAGACCACACTTCTTTAAATCATAAATACATGTTCTGACTAACAGTAATGCTGTGCCTTCCCTCTGTAGATCATACCCAACGTAAGAAGGACAAATAAATTGAAGAGCGTACCAAACTCTCAACAGACACTGCCAGAACATGTGCTGCTGCCTATTTGCATGCCATGATTATTCTCTATGACCCATCCAACTACTTTCCACATGTACCCTTTCCCTGCCTCATTCATCTGCTCCAATGCCCCTATTTATTTAACAAATGTTAGTGCTCTCAGATATCATAGCGGGAATCTCTATAGCATCTCTTGCCAATAGAAATATCCCAAGGGTCCCTATAACATGCCGCACGGAGGGAAGGGGAGGCAGAAAAATCTTGGTGAGCACCACCTGCAAAAAGTCCACGACATGCTCCTTGTTGTACCTTTCAATACAATAACTGCAGTTGGATTGTATGGTGCCCCCCCTTGGGGTTGGTAATGGAACTGTCACATACCTGTTTGCCCCAAATCCCCCCTGTTGCCCCTATCCTTTCGGGGTGCATCCCATAAAGGAGGAGGGGAGCAATAAAAAGTAAGGGTAGCCTCCCAAAAATTGCCCAGAAGTCATGTCATTCTGTGCACCCCATCGCCCTTCATAATGCACTCCCAACCCCCTTTTAAAAGTGCTCCCCCAAATTTGACAGCACCCCCCCAAAATCAGAGAGAGTAGGGGGGTGCAGTAAAAAACACATTTTGGGGCTCCTCACTATATGTCATTAATCTCTAACCCCCACCCACTACATCTGTTCCCCTTCTTTTACCTGTCACTGACCCCACCCCTTGCACTAGCCACACCCATTTAACTTACCAACCACTCTGCAATTCACCTGTCACTGACCCCGCCCCTTGCACTAGCCACACCCATGTTACTTACCAACCACTCTGCAATTCACCTGTCACTGACCCCACCCTTTGCACTAGCCACACCCATTTAACTTACCAACCACTCTGCAACTCACCTGTCACTGACCCCGCGCCTTGCACTAGCCACACCCATGCACTAGCCACACCCATTTAACTTACCAACCACTCTGCAATTCACCTGTCACTGACCCCGACCCTGCCCCTTGCACTAGCTACACCCATGTTACTTACCAACCACTCTGCAATTCACCTGTCACTGACCCCGCCCCTTGCACTAGCCACCCCCTTGTTACTTACCAACCACTTTGCAATTCACCATCTGGCAGGCATGACTCCACTCTCACACCACACACACCCACACAGTTTATACTTACCAATTGGCCACATAGACCCATCTGGAACTTACCTCTGCTGCACCACAGTCACCTCGTGCCGATCCCGGGACTTGAACCCTGGTCACCTGGATGGAAGGCAGGAACTTACCCCCTGGACCACACTGGTTTCCATGTCAGTACCCTATCAAATCGTCCCCATAACATGGTCTTCCGTTTCATGTGCAATGGAAGCCACAAGCACTGACACCAGGTGCTGTATGTTGGTCATAGTTACTACTGCAGTGGTTCAAACCTCCAAGGAGCTGTAGCTCAACGGTAAGTCTCGTGCCTCTGGTGTCACAGGTTCTCTCAAGACCAGGGTTCAAGTCCTGCCAATGCGGTCCAAGTGACCTGAGAGGGTAAATTTTCAATCTGTGGTTTAATTTTCATTTGCTAATTTTTTATTCACTTGGAAAAACAGAGGAGAAAAGTGCCACTCTTTTGGCACATGCGCCCAAAAATTATACATCTTTTCCTGAGGAGTCTGACCTTCCACAAACCTCCCTTTTTCTCAAGTAGGTGCAATAGGGACAATGCCTTATCTTCCCTTATAAATGTGTTTATTCTTAGTCCTTTAAATTCGGCGTACTTTAGAGCACAAATGTTGCCTCAGGTGTATATATGAGCACAAGAATGCAAGGAGGGTGTTATACTGATAGTAAAATAGGTTGGATGGTGGTGATTTTTCGTTTTGCTCAGAGCCGATCCCTCCAATCAGGTCTTTGATGCATGTGATGTTGGCTAGGATAAAGGTGAAGTAGGAGCTCTGGCTAATGAAATGAAGGGGAGATTTTGAGGCAAGTGAAACTCCCTTTATTAGGTGCAATAGGAAGCTAGAAAAATTGTTTTTCTCAAGAGGCAGAGAAGAGCAGTTAGACCTTTGCTTCAGGAAGTCTTAATCATGCCTACTGAAGCAAGTGAAGGGATTGTGGTGACACAGCACAGTACAGTACGGCACTGGGCTGGGCTTGGCTGGCACTGGGGCTTTAAGCAGCCCCTTTCTTCCTTCCTTCCTTTGAAGGAAGCCTACGAGCCCTCGAACGCACTCGAACGCCCAGGTTCTGTATGGAGGATGACTGCAGGCAAATTGGGACCCTGCTACATTAGGGTGACGTCCCCATCTGCGGCTTTCGAGTGGCAAAATCCTTAGCCTGAGATAGGTAGGCTGCTTTTGAATTTGGCTGAAGACCATTTGTTGGAGGCTGTATCATAGCGCAAGCCGGCGACTTTCTCAGAAGAAAGTAAGCATGGGAGGACATTATTTGCATAGGACAGCCCTCTTCTAAGTCCCATCATTCTGTTGCAGTTGCCATGTAGCGTTACTAGAGGGCAGCATTACGAACATAAGAGCACACCAAGGCTTTTCTTCTGCTTGCTCAGATACCTCTTGTTCATGTTCGTCTTGCAGGGCCTGCAGAGTCGAGGACTGCGATGACTGAGTGAATGAGTAATGAGGTACATGCTGGCCTGTATTTGTGGTGAAAGGGGAATGTTTGGAAGGAAAACAGCCAGACGAAAGTGTCAAAGCATACGTGTTTGCTGAGTGATTGAGTGAGTGTCACCTGGCTCTTTGAATGGACATGTGAGAGAGGAACATGCAGCTCCATTGTCCTCAGATGAGAGAGGAAGCACAGATGAATATTTTCCTCAAATAAAAACAATTACACCACCACGAAGCTGACAAGAGCGATATGCTGCTTTGCAGGTGTAAGGATTTGCCTTGTTTGGTGCATAAATATGCATGGTTAGCGAGGTTTTTCTCAGAACGTCAGCAGCGCACCCTTTAGTATTATCCTTAGGCCAGAAATATCAGGCACTCCTTTGGGGTAAGAGGACAAGAAATCCTTTGGGAAGCTTGCTCCAGTCATCTGAAGGATAGAAATACACTGGGGAAAAGTTACAGAGGGAGCCAGGCTGCACAACATTTGGTCATGGTTCGATAGAAATCTTTAGCAAGGACTTTTGACCACCCCTCGCTGTGGGACCTGGATGCCCATACCTCTGTGGCTCTGACACCTTTTTTGACCTCTGGATAGCACCGTCTCATTACCCCTCAAACATTCCCTCTGAGTACCCCAGCTTTGGTAGTGCACCAACACGTTTCAATCCCTTGAGTGACTACAGACACCCTTCCTATGTGCTCTCCATTTACATTCCGTCAGTAACCCAGGTGCTTCTGTCACTGTTCAGTCTCAAGTGGCCGGTTGGATGCACATTGCTCGGATGTACAGGCACTTACCACTCTGTACAGCCCTCTCAGCACACACAGACCACACTTCTTTAAATCATAAATACATGTTCTGACTAACAGTAATGCTGTGCCTTCCCTCTGTAGATCATACCCAACGTAAGAAGGACAAATAAATTGAAGAGCGTACCAAACTCTCAACAGACACTGCCAGAACATGTGCTGCTGCCTATTTGCATGCCATGATTATTCTCTATGACCCATCCAACTACTTTCCACATGTACCCTTTCCCTGCCTCATTCATCTGCTCCAATGCCCCTATTTATTTAACAAATGTTAGTGCTCTCAGATATCATAGCGGGAATCTCTATAGCATCTCTTGCCAATAGAAATATCCCAAGGGTCCCTATAACATGCCGCACGGAGGGAAGGGGAGGCAGAAAAATCTTGGTGAGCACCACCTGCAAAAAGTCCACGACATGCTCCTTGTTGTACCTTTCAATACAATAACTGCAGTTGGATTGTATGGTGCCCCCCCTTGGGGTTGGTAATGGAACTGTCACATACCTGTTTGCCCCAAATCCCCCCTGTTGCCCCTATCCTTTCGGGGTGCATCCCATAAAGGAGGAGGGGAGCAATAAAAAGTAAGGGTAGCCTCCCAAAAATTGCCCAGAAGTCATGTCATTCTGTGCACCCCATCGCCCTTCATAATGCACTCCCAACCCCCTTTTAAAAGTGCTCCCCCAAATTTGACAGCACCCCCCCAAAATCAGAGAGAGTAGGGGGGTGCAGTAAAAAACACATTTTGGGGCTCCTCACTATATGTCATTAATCTCTAACCCCCACCCACTACATCTGTTCCCCTTCTTTTACCTGTCACTGACCCCACCCCTTGCACTAGCCACACCCATGTTACCAACCACTCTGCAACTCACCTGTCACTGACCCCGCCCCTTGCACTAGCCACACCCATTTAACTTACCAACCACTCTGCAATTCACCTGTCACTGACCCCGCCCCTTGCACTAGCCACACCCATGTTACTTACCAACCACTCTGCAATTCACCTGTCACTGACCCCGCCCCTTGCACTAGCCACACCCATTTAACTTACCAACCACTCTGCAATTCACCTGTCACTGACCCCGCCCCTTGCACTAGCCACACCCATGTTACTTACCAACCACTCTGCAATTCACCTGTCACTGACCCCGCCCTTTGCACTAGCCACACCCATTTAACTTACCAACCACTCTGCAATTCACCTGTCACTGACCCCGCCCCTTGCACTAGCCACACCCACGTTACTTACCAACCACTCTGCAATTCACCTGTCACTGACCCCACCCTTTGCACTAGCCACACCCATTTAACTTACCAACCACTCTGCAACTCACCTGTCACTGACCCCGCCCCTTGCACTAGCCACACCCATGCACTAGCCACACCCATTTAACTTACCAACCACTCTGCAATTCACCTGTCACTGACCCCGACCCTGCCCCTTGCACTAGCTACACCCATGTTACTTACCAACCACTCTGCAATTCACCTGTCACTGACCGCGCCCCTTGCACTAGCCACCCCCTTGTTACTTACCAACCACTTTGCAATTCACCATCTGGCAGGCATGACTCCACTCTCACACCACACACACCCACACAGTTTATACTTACCAATTGGCCACATAGACCCATCTGGAACTTACCTCTGCTGCACCACAGTCACCTCGTGCCGATCCCGGGACTTGAACCCTGGTCACCTGGATGGAAGGCAGGAACTTACCCCCTGGACCACACTGGTTTCCATGTCAGTACCCTATCAAATCGTCCCCATAACATGGTCTTCCGTTTCATGTGCAATGGAAGCCACAAGCACTGACACCAGGTGCTGTATGTTGGTCATAGTTACTACTGCAGTGGTTCAAACCTCCAAGGAGCTGTAGCTCAACGGTAAGTCTTGTGCCTCTGGTGTCACAGGTTCTCTCAAGACCAGGGTTCAAGTCCTGCCAATGCGGTCCAAGTGACCTGAGAGGGTAAATTTTCAATCTGTGGTTTAATTTTCATTTGCTAATTTTTTATTCACTTGGAAAAACAGAGGAGAAAAGTGCCACTCTTTTGGCACATGCGCCCAAAAATTATACATCTTTTCCTGAGGAGTCTGACCTTCCACAAACCTCCCTTTTTCTCAAGTAGGTGCAATAGGGACAATGCCTTATCTTCCCTTATAAATGTGTTTATTCTTAGTCCTTTAAATTCGGCGTACTTTAGAGCACAAATGTTGCCTCAGGTGTATATATGAGCACAAGAATGCAAGGAGGGTGTTATACTGATAGTAAAATAGGTTGGATGGTGGTGATTTTTCGTTTTGCTCAGAGCCGATCCCTCCAATCAGGTCTTTGATGCATGTGATGTTGGCTAGGATAAAGGTGAAGTAGGAGCTCTGGCTAATGAAATGAAGGGGAGATTTTGAGGCAAGTGAAGCTCCCTTTATTAGGTGCAATAGGAAGCTAGAAAAATTGTTTTTCTCAAGAGGCAGAGAAGAGCAGTTAGACCTTTGCTTCAGGAAGTCTTAATCATGCCTACTGAAGCAAGTGAAGGGATTGTGGTGACACAGCACAGTACAGTACGGCACTGGGCTGGGCTTGGCTGGCACTGGGGCTTTAAGCAGCCCCTTTCTTCCTTCCTTCCTTTGAAGGAAGCCTACGAGCCCTCGAACGCACTCGAACGCCCAGGTTCTGTATGGAGGATGACTGCAGGCAAATTGGGACCCTGCTACATTAGGGTGACGTCCCCATCTGCGGCTTTCGAGTGGCAAAATCCTTAGCCTGAGATAGGTAGGCTGCTTTTGAATTTGGCTGAAGACCATTTGTTGGAGGCTGTATCATAGCGCAAGCCGGCGACTTTCTCAGAAGAAAGTAAGCATGGGAGGACATTATTTGCATAGGACAGCCCTCTTCTAAGTCCCATCATTCTGTTGCAGTTGCCATGTAGCGTTACTAGAGGGCAGCATTACGAACATAAGAGCACACCAAGGCTTTTCTTCTGCTTGCTCAGATACCTCTTGTTCATGTTCGTCTTGCAGGGCCTGCAGAGTCGAGGACTGCGATGACTGAGTGAATGAGTAATGAGGTACATGCTGGCCTGTATTTGTGGTGAAAGGGGAATGTTTGGAAGGAAAACAGCCAGACGAAAGTGTCAAAGCATACGTGTTTGCTGAGTGATTGAGTGAGTGTCACCTGGCTCTTTGAATGGACATGTGAGAGAGGAACATGCAGCTCCATTGTCCTCAGATGAGAGAGGAAGCACAGATGAATATTTTCCTCAAATAAAAACAATTACACCACCACGAAGCTGACAAGAGCGATATGCTGCTTTGCAGGTGTAAGGATTTGCCTTGTTTGGTGCATAAATATGCATGGTTAGCGAGGTTTTTCTCAGAACGTCAGCAGCGCACCCTTTAGTATTATCCTTAGGCCAGAAATATCAGGCACTCCTTTGGGGTAAGAGGACAAGAAATCCTTTGGGAAGCTTGCTCCAGTCATCTGAAGGATAGAAATACACTGGGGAAAAGTTACAGAGGGAGCCAGGCTGCACAACATTTGGTCATGGTTCGATAGAAATCTTTAGCAAGGACTTTTGACCACCCCTCGCTGTGGGACCTGGATGCCCATACCTCTGTGGCTCTGACACCTTTTTTGACCTCTGGATAGCACCGTCTCATTACCCCTCAAACATTCCCTCTGAGTACCCCAGCTTTGGTAGTGCACCAACACGTTTCAATCCCTTGAGTGACTACAGACACCCTTCCTATGTGCTCTCCATTTACATTCCGTCAGTAACCCAGGTGCTTCTGTCACTGTTCAGTCTCAAGTGGCCGGTTGGATGCACATTGCTCGGATGTACAGGCACTTACCACTCTGTACAGCCCTCTCAGCACACACAGACCACACTTCTTTAAATCATAAATACATGTTCTGACTAACAGTAATGCTGTGCCTTCCCTCTGTAGATCATACCCAACGTAAGAAGGACAAATAAATTGAAGAGCGTACCAAACTCTCAACAGACACTGCCAGAACATGTGCTGCTGCCTATTTGCATGCCATGATTATTCTCTATGACCCATCCAACTACTTTCCACATGTACCCTTTCCCTGCCTCATTCATCTGCTCCAATGCCCCTATTTATTTAACAAATGTTAGTGCTCTCAGATATCATAGCGGGAATCTCTATAGCATCTCTTGCCAATAGAAATATCCCAAGGGTCCCTATAACATGCCGCACGGAGGGAAGGGGAGGCAGAAAAATCTTGGTGAGCACCACCTGCAAAAAGTCCACGACATGCTCCTTGTTGTACCTTTCAATACAATAACTGCAGTTGGATTGTATGGTGCCCCCCCATGGGGTTGGTAATGGAACTGTCACATACCTGTTTGCCCCAAATCCCCCCTGTTGCCCCTATCCTTTCGGGGTGCATCCCATAAAGGAGGAGGGGAGCAATAAAAAGTAAGGGTAGCCTCCCAAAAATTGCCCAGAAATCATGTCATTCTGTGCACCCCATCGCCCTTCATAATGCACTCCCAACCCCCTTTTAAAAGTGCTCCCCCAAATTTGACAGCACCCCCCCAAAATCAGAGAGAGTAGGGGGGTGCAGTAAAAAACACATTTTGGGGCTCCTCACTATATGTCATTAATCTCTAACCCCCACCCACTACATCTGTTCCCCTTCTTTTACCTGTCACTGACCCCACCCCTTGCACTAGCCACACCCATGTTACCAACCACTCTGCAACTCACCTGTCACTGACCCCGCCCTTTGCACTAGCCACACCCATTTAACTTACCAACCACTCTGCAATTCACCTGTCACTGACCCCGCCCCTTGCACTAGCCACCCCCATGTTACTTACCAACCACTTTGCAATTCACCTGTCACTGACCCCGCCCCTTGCACTAGCCACACCCATTTAACTTACCAACCACTCTGCAATTCACCTGTCACTGACCCCGACCCTGCCCCTTGCACTAGCTACACCCATGTTACTTACCAACCACTCTGCAATTCACCTGTCACTGACCCCGCCCCTTGCACTAGCCACCCCCATGTTACTTACCAACCACTTTGCAATTCACCATCTGGCAGGCATGACTCCACTCTCACACCACACACACCCACACAGTTTATACTTACCAATTGGCCACATAGACCCATCTGGAACTTACCTCTGCTGCACCACAGTCACCTCGTGCCGATCCCGGGACTTGAATCCTGGTCACCTGGATGGAAGGCAGGAACTTACCCCCTGGACCACACTGGTTTCCATGTCAGTACCCTATCAAATCGTCCCCATAACATGGTCTTCCGTTTCATGTGCAATGGAAGCCACAAGCACTGACACCAGGTGCTGTATGTTGGTCATAGTTACTACTGCAGTGGTTCTGACCTCAAAGGAGCTGTAGCTCAACGGTAAGTCTCGTGCCTCTGGTGTCACAGGTTCTCTCAAGACCAGGGTTCAAGTCCTGCCAATGCGGTCCAAGTGACCTGAGAGGGTAAATTTTCAATCTGTGGTTTAATTTTCATTTGCTAATTTTTTATTCACTTGGAAAAACAGAGGAGAAAAGTGCCACTCTTTTGGCACATGCGCCCAAAAATTATACATCTTTTCCTGAGGAGTCTGACCTTCCACAAACCTCCCTTTTTCTCAAGTAGGTGCAATAGGGACAATGCCTTATCTTCCCTTATAAATGTGTTTATTCTTAGTCCTTTAAATTCGGCGTACTTTAGAGCACAAATGTTGCCTCAGGTGTATATATGAGCACAAGAATGCAAGGAGGGTGTTATACTGATAGTAAAATAGGTTGGATGGTGGTGATTTTTCGTTTTGCTCAGAGCCGATCCCTCCAATCAGGTCTTTGATGCATGTGATGTTGGCTAGGATAAAGGTGAAGTAGGAGCTCTGGCTAATGAAATGAAGGGGAGATTTTGAGGCAAGTGAAACTCCCTTTATTAGGTGCAATAGGAAGCTAGAAAAATTGTTTTTCTCAAGAGGCAGAGAAGAGCAGTTAGACCTTTGCTTCAGGAAGTCTTAATCATGCCTACTGAAGCAAGTGAAGGGATTGTGGTGACACAGCACAGTACAGTACGGCACTGGGCTGGGCTGGGCTTGGCTGGCACTGGGGCTTTAAGCAGCCCCTTTCTTCCTTCCTTCCTTTGAAGGAAGCCTACGAGCCCTCGAACGCACTCGAACGCCCAGGTTCTGTATGGAGGATGACTGCAGGCAAATTGGGACCCTGCTACATTAGGGTGACGTCCCCATCTGCGGCTTTCGAGTGGCAAAATCCTTAGCCTGAGATAGGTAGGCTGCTTTTGAATTTGGCTGAAGACCATTTGTTGGAGGCTGTATCATAGCGCAAGCCGGCGACTTTCTCAGAAGAAAGTAAGCATGGGAGGACATTATTTGCATAGGACAGCCCTCTTCTAAGTCCCATCATTCTGTTGCAGTTGCCATGTAGCGTTACTAGAGGGCAGCATTACGAACATAAGAGCACACCAAGGCTTTTCTTCTGCTTGCTCAGATACCTCTTGTTCATGTTCGTCTTGCAGGGCCTGCAGAGTCGAGGACTGCGATGACTGAGTGAATGAGTAATGAGGTACATGCTGGCCTGTATTTGTGGTGAAAGGGGAATGTTTGGAAGGAAAACAGCCAGACGAAAGTGTCAAAGCATACGTGTTTGCTGAGTGATTGAGTGAGTGTCACCTGGCTCTTTGAATGGACATGTGAGAGAGGAACATGCAGCTCCATTGTCCTCAGATGAGAGAGGAAGCACAGATGAATATTTTCCTCAAATAAAAACAATTACACCACCACGAAGCTGACAAGAGCGATATGCTGCTTTGCAGGTGTAAGGATTTGCCTTGTTTGGTGCATAAATATGCATGGTTAGCGAGGTTTTTCTCAGAACGTCAGCAGCGCACCCTTTAGTATTATCCTTAGGCCAGAAATATCAGGCACTCCTTTGGGGTAAGAGGACAAGAAATCCTTTGGGAAGCTTGCTCCAGTCATCTGAAGGATAGAAATACACTGGGGAAAAGTTACAGAGGGAGCCAGGCTGCACAACATTTGGTCATGGTTCGATAGAAATCTTTAGCAAGGACTTTTGACCACCCCTCGCTGTGGGACCTGGATGCCCATACCTCTGTGGCTCTGACACCTTTTTTGACCTCTGGATAGCACCGTCTCATTACCCCTCAAACATTCCCTCTGAGTACCCCAGCTTTGGTAGTGCACCAACACGTTTCAATCCCTTGAGTGACTACAGACACCCTTCCTATGTGCTCTCCATTTACATTCCGTCAGTAACCCAGGTGCTTCTGTCACTGTTCAGTCTCAAGTGGCCGGTTGGATGCACATTGCTCGGATGTACAGGCACTTACCACTCTGTACAGCCCTCTCAGCACACACAGACCACACTTCTTTAAATCATAAATACATGTTCTGACTAACAGTAATGCTGTGCCTTCCCTCTGTAGATCATACCCAACGTAAGAAGGACAAATAAATTGAAGAGCGTACCAAACTCTCAACAGACACTGCCAGAACATGTGCTGCTGCCTATTTGCATGCCATGATTATTCTCTATGACCCATCCAACTACTTTCCACATGTACCCTTTCCCTGCCTCATTCATCTGCTCCAATGCCCCTATTTATTTAACAAATGTTAGTGCTCTCAGATATCATAGCGGGAATCTCTATAGCATCTCTTGCCAATAGAAATATCCCAAGGGTCCCTATAACATGCCGCACGGAGGGAAGGGGAGGCAGAAAAATCTTGGTGAGCACCACCTGCAAAAAGTCCACGACATGCTCCTTGTTGTACCTTTCAATACAATAACTGCAGTTGGATTGTATGGTGCCCCCCCTTGGGGTTGGTAATGGAACTGTCACATACCTGTTTGCCCCAAATCCCCCCTGTTGCCCCTATCCTTTCGGGGTGCATCCCATAAAGGAGGAGGGGAGCAATAAAAAGTAAGGGTAGCCTCCCAAAAATTGCCCAGAAGTCATGTCATTCTGTGCACCCCATCGCCCTTCATAATGCACTCCCAACCCCCTTTTAAAAGTGCTCCCCCAAATTTGACAGCACCCCCCCAAAATCAGAGAGAGTAGGGGGGTGCAGTAAAAAACACATTTTGGGGCTCCTCACTATATGTCATTAATCTCTAACCCCCACCCACTACATCTGTTCCCCTTCTTTTACCTGTCACTGACCCCACCCCTTGCACTAGCCACACCCATGTTACCAACCACTCTGCAACTCACCTGTCACTGACCCCGCCCCTTGCACTAGCCACACCCATTTAACTTACCAACCACTCTGCAATTCACCTGTCACTGACCCCGCCCCTTGCACTAGCCACACCCATGTTACTTACCAACCACTCTGCAATTCACCTGTCACTGACCCCGCCCCTTGCACTAGCCACACCCATTTAACTTACCAACCACTCTGCAATTCACCTGTCACTGACCCCGCCCCTTGCACTAGCCACACCCATGTTACTTACCAACCACTCTGCAATTCACCTGTCACTGACCCCGCCCTTTGCACTAGCCACACCCATTTAACTTACCAACCACTCTGCAATTCACCTGTCACTGACCCCGCCCCTTGCACTAGCCACACCCACGTTACTTACCAACCACTCTGCAATTCACCTGTCACTGACCCCACCCTTTGCACTAGCCACACCCATTTAACTTACCAACCACTCTGCAACTCACCTGTCACTGACCCCGCCCCTTGCACTAGCCACACCCATGCACTAGCCACACCCATTTAACTTACCAACCACTCTGCAATTCACCTGTCACTGACCCCGACCCTGCCCCTTGCACTAGCTACACCCATGTTACTTACCAACCACTCTGCAATTCACCTGTCACTGACCGCGCCCCTTGCACTAGCCACCCCCTTGTTACTTACCAACCACTTTGCAATTCACCATCTGGCAGGCATGACTCCACTCTCACACCACACACACCCACACAGTTTATACTTACCAATTGGCCACATAGACCCATCTGGAACTTACCTCTGCTGCACCACAGTCACCTCGTGCCGATCCCGGGACTTGAACCCTGGTCACCTGGATGGAAGGCAGGAACTTACCCCCTGGACCACACTGGTTTCCATGTCAGTACCCTATCAAATCGTCCCCATAACATGGTCTTCCGTTTCATGTGCAATGGAAGCCACAAGCACTGACACCAGGTGCTGTATGTTGGTCATAGTTACTACTGCAGTGGTTCAAACCTCCAAGGAGCTGTAGCTCAACGGTAAGTCTCGTGCCTCTGGTGTCACAGGTTCTCTCAAGACCAGGGTTCAAGTCCTGCCAATGCGGTCCAAGTGACCTGAGAGGGTAAATTTTCAATCTGTGGTTTAATTTTCATTTGCTAATTTTTTATTCACTTGGAAAAACAGAGGAGAAAAGTGCCACTCTTTTGGCACATGCGCCCAAAAATTATACATCTTTTCCTGAGGAGTCTGACCTTCCACAAACCTCCCTTTTTCTCAAGTAGGTGCAATAGGGACAATGCCTTATCTTCCCTTATAAATGTGTTTATTCTTAGTCCTTTAAATTCGGCGTACTTTAGAGCACAAATGTTGCCTCAGGTGTATATATGAGCACAAGAATGCAAGGAGGGTGTTATACTGATAGTAAAATAGGTTGGATGGTGGTGATTTTTCGTTTTGCTCAGAGCCGATCCCTCCAATCAGGTCTTTGATGCATGTGATGTTGGCTAGGATAAAGGTGAAGTAGGAGCTCTGGCTAATGAAATGAAGGGGAGATTTTGAGGCAAGTGAAGCTCCCTTTATTAGGTGCAATAGGAAGCTAGAAAAATTGTTTTTCTCAAGAGGCAGAGAAGAGCAGTTAGACCTTTGCTTCAGGAAGTCTTAATCATGCCTACTGAAGCAAGTGAAGGGATTGTGGTGACACAGCACAGTACAGTACGGCACTGGGCTGGGCTTGGCTGGCACTGGGGCTTTAAGCAGCCCCTTTCTTCCTTCCTTCCTTTGAAGGAAGCCTACGAGCCCTCGAACGCACTCGAACGCCCAGGTTCTGTATGGAGGATGACTGCAGGCAAATTGGGACCCTGCTACATTAGGGTGACGTCCCCATCTGCGGCTTTCGAGTGGCAAAATCCTTAGCCTGAGATAGGTAGGCTGCTTTTGAATTTGGCTGAAGACCATTTGTTGGAGGCTGTATCATAGCGCAAGCCGGCGACTTTCTCAGAAGAAAGTAAGCATGGGAGGACATTATTTGCATAGGACAGCCCTCTTCTAAGTCCCATCATTCTGTTGCAGTTGCCATGTAGCGTTACTAGAGGGCAGCATTACGAACATAAGAGCACACCAAGGCTTTTCTTCTGCTTGCTCAGATACCTCTTGTTCATGTTCGTCTTGCAGGGCCTGCAGAGTCGAGGACTGCGATGACTGAGTGAATGAGTAATGAGGTACATGCTGGCCTGTATTTGTGGTGAAAGGGGAATGTTTGGAAGGAAAACAGCCAGACGAAAGTGTCAAAGCATACGTGTTTGCTGAGTGATTGAGTGAGTGTCACCTGGCTCTTTGAATGGACATGTGAGAGAGGAACATGCAGCTCCATTGTCCTCAGATGAGAGAGGAAGCACAGATGAATATTTTCCTCAAATAAAAACAATTACACCACCACGAAGCTGACAAGAGCGATATGCTGCTTTGCAGGTGTAAGGATTTGCCTTGTTTGGTGCATAAATATGCATGGTTAGCGAGGTTTTTCTCAGAACGTCAGCAGCGCACCCTTTAGTATTATCCTTAGGCCAGAAATATCAGGCACTCCTTTGGGGTAAGAGGACAAGAAATCCTTTGGGAAGCTTGCTCCAGTCATCTGAAGGATAGAAATACACTGGGGAAAAGTTACAGAGGGAGCCAGGCTGCACAACATTTGGTCATGGTTCGATAGAAATCTTTAGCAAGGACTTTTGACCACCCCTCGCTGTGGGACCTGGATGCCCATACCTCTGTGGCTCTGACACCTTTTTTGACCTCTGGATAGCACCGTCTCATTACCCCTCAAACATTCCCTCTGAGTACCCCAGCTTTGGTAGTGCACCAACACGTTTCAATCCCTTGAGTGACTACAGACACCCTTCCTATGTGCTCTCCATTTACATTCCGTCAGTAACCCAGGTGCTTCTGTCACTGTTCAGTCTCAAGTGGCCGGTTGGATGCACATTGCTCGGATGTACAGGCACTTACCACTCTGTACAGCCCTCTCAGCACACACAGACCACACTTCTTTAAATCATAAATACATGTTCTGACTAACAGTAATGCTGTGCCTTCCCTCTGTAGATCATACCCAACGTAAGAAGGACAAATAAATTGAAGAGCGTACCAAACTCTCAACAGACACTGCCAGAACATGTGCTGCTGCCTATTTGCATGCCATGATTATTCTCTATGACCCATCCAACTACTTTCCACATGTACCCTTTCCCTGCCTCATTCATCTGCTCCAATGCCCCTATTTATTTAACAAATGTTAGTGCTCTCAGATATCATAGCGGGAATCTCTATAGCATCTCTTGCCAATAGAAATATCCCAAGGGTCCCTATAACATGCCGCACGGAGGGAAGGGGAGGCAGAAAAATCTTGGTGAGCACCACCTGCAAAAAGTCCACGACATGCTCCTTGTTGTACCTTTCAATACAATAACTGCAGTTGGATTGTATGGTGCCCCCCCATGGGGTTGGTAATGGAACTGTCACATACCTGTTTGCCCCAAATCCCCCCTGTTGCCCCTATCCTTTCGGGGTGCATCCCATAAAGGAGGAGGGGAGCAATAAAAAGTAAGGGTAGCCTCCCAAAAATTGCCCAGAAATCATGTCATTCTGTGCACCCCATCGCCCTTCATAATGCACTCCCAACCCCCTTTTAAAAGTGCTCCCCCAAATTTGACAGCACCCCCCCAAAATCAGAGAGAGTAGGGGGGTGCAGTAAAAAACACATTTTGGGGCTCCTCACTATATGTCATTAATCTCTAACCCCCACCCACTACATCTGTTCCCCTTCTTTTACCTGTCACTGACCCCACCCCTTGCACTAGCCACACCCATGTTACCAACCACTCTGCAACTCACCTGTCACTGACCCCGCCCTTTGCACTAGCCACACCCATTTAACTTACCAACCACTCTGCAATTCACCTGTCACTGACCCCGCCCCTTGCACTAGCCACCCCCATGTTACTTACCAACCACTTTGCAATTCACCTGTCACTGACCCCGCCCCTTGCACTAGCCACACCCATTTAACTTACCAACCACTCTGCAATTCACCTGTCACTGACCCCGACCCTGCCCCTTGCACTAGCTACACCCATGTTACTTACCAACCACTCTGCAATTCACCTGTCACTGACCCCGCCCCTTGCACTAGCCACCCCCATGTTACTTACCAACCACTTTGCAATTCACCATCTGGCAGGCATGACTCCACTCTCACACCACACACACCCACACAGTTTATACTTACCAATTGGCCACATAGACCCATCTGGAACTTACCTCTGCTGCACCACAGTCACCTCGTGCCGATCCCGGGACTTGAATCCTGGTCACCTGGATGGAAGGCAGGAACTTACCCCCTGGACCACACTGGTTTCCATGTCAGTACCCTATCAAATCGTCCCCATAACATGGTCTTCCGTTTCATGTGCAATGGAAGCCACAAGCACTGACACCAGGTGCTGTATGTTGGTCATAGTTACTACTGCAGTGGTTCTGACCTCAAAGGAGCTGTAGCTCAACGGTAAGTCTCGTGCCTCTGGTGTCACAGGTTCTCTCAAGACCAGGGTTCAAGTCCTGCCAATGCGGTCCAAGTGACCTGAGAGGGTAAATTTTCAATCTGTGGTTTAATTTTCATTTGCTAATTTTTTATTCACTTGGAAAAACAGAGGAGAAAAGTGCCACTCTTTTGGCACATGCGCCCAAAAATTATACATCTTTTCCTGAGGAGTCTGACCTTCCACAAACCTCCCTTTTTCTCAAGTAGGTGCAATAGGGACAATGCCTTATCTTCCCTTATAAATGTGTTTATTCTTAGTCCTTTAAATTCGGCGTACTTTAGAGCACAAATGTTGCCTCAGGTGTATATATGAGCACAAGAATGCAAGGAGGGTGTTATACTGATAGTAAAATAGGTTGGATGGTGGTGATTTTTCGTTTTGCTCAGAGCCGATCCCTCCAATCAGGTCTTTGATGCATGTGATGTTGGCTAGGATAAAGGTGAAGTAGGAGCTCTGGCTAATGAAATGAAGGGGAGATTTTGAGGCAAGTGAAACTCCCTTTATTAGGTGCAATAGGAAGCTAGAAAAATTGTTTTTCTCAAGAGGCAGAGAAGAGCAGTTAGACCTTTGCTTCAGGAAGTCTTAATCATGCCTACTGAAGCAAGTGAAGGGATTGTGGTGACACAGCACAGTACAGTACGGCACTGGGCTGGGCTGGGCTTGGCTGGCACTGGGGCTTTAAGCAGCCCCTTTCTTCCTTCCTTCCTTTGAAGGAAGCCTACGAGCCCTCGAACGCACTCGAACGCCCAGGTTCTGTATGGAGGATGACTGCAGGCAAATTGGGACCCTGCTACATTAGGGTGACGTCCCCATCTGCGGCTTTCGAGTGGCAAAATCCTTAGCCTGAGATAGGTAGGCTGCTTTTGAATTTGGCTGAAGACCATTTGTTGGAGGCTGTATCATAGCGCAAGCCGGCGACTTTCTCAGAAGAAAGTAAGCATGGGAGGACATTATTTGCATAGGACAGCCCTCTTCTAAGTCCCATCATTCTGTTGCAGTTGCCATGTAGCGTTACTAGAGGGCAGCATTACGAACATAAGAGCACACCAAGGCTTTTCTTCTGCTTGCTCAGATACCTCTTGTTCATGTTCGTCTTGCAGGGCCTGCAGAGTCGAGGACTGCGATGACTGAGTGAATGAGTAATGAGGTACATGCTGGCCTGTATTTGTGGTGAAAGGGGAATGTTTGGAAGGAAAACAGCCAGACGAAAGTGTCAAAGCATACGTGTTTGCTGAGTGATTGAGTGAGTGTCACCTGGCTCTTTGAATGGACATGTGAGAGAGGAACATGCAGCTCCATTGTCCTCAGATGAGAGAGGAAGCACAGATGAATATTTTCCTCAAATAAAAACAATTACACCACCACGAAGCTGACAAGAGCGATATGCTGCTTTGCAGGTGTAAGGATTTGCCTTGTTTGGTGCATAAATATGCATGGTTAGCGAGGTTTTTCTCAGAACGTCAGCAGCGCACCCTTTAGTATTATCCTTAGGCCAGAAATATCAGGCACTCCTTTGGGGTAAGAGGACAAGAAATCCTTTGGGAAGCTTGCTCCAGTCATCTGAAGGATAGAAATACACTGGGGAAAAGTTACAGAGGGAGCCAGGCTGCACAACATTTGGTCATGGTTCGATAGAAATCTTTAGCAAGGACTTTTGACCACCCCTCGCTGTGGGACCTGGATGCCCATACCTCTGTGGCTCTGACACCTTTTTTGACCTCTGGATAGCACCGTCTCATTACCCCTCAAACATTCCCTCTGAGTACCCCAGCTTTGGTAGTGCACCAACACGTTTCAATCCCTTGAGTGACTACAGACACCCTTCCTATGTGCTCTCCATTTACATTCCGTCAGTAACCCAGGTGCTTCTGTCACTGTTCAGTCTCAAGTGGCCGGTTGGATGCACATTGCTCGGATGTACAGGCACTTACCACTCTGTACAGCCCTCTCAGCACACACAGACCACACTTCTTTAAATCATAAATACATGTTCTGACTAACAGTAATGCTGTGCCTTCCCTCTGTAGATCATACCCAACGTAAGAAGGACAAATAAATTGAAGAGCGTACCAAACTCTCAACAGACACTGCCAGAACATGTGCTGCTGCCTATTTGCATGCCATGATTATTCTCTATGACCCATCCAACTACTTTCCACATGTACCCTTTCCCTGCCTCATTCATCTGCTCCAATGCCCCTATTTATTTAACAAATGTTAGTGCTCTCAGATATCATAGCGGGAATCTCTATAGCATCTCTTGCCAATAGAAATATCCCAAGGGTCCCTATAACATGCCGCACGGAGGGAAGGGGAGGCAGAAAAATCTTGGTGAGCACCACCTGCAAAAAGTCCACGACATGCTCCTTGTTGTACCTTTCAATACAATAACTGCAGTTGGATTGTATGGTGCCCCCCCTTGGGGTTGGTAATGGAACTGTCACATACCTGTTTGCCCCAAATCCCCCCTGTTGCCCCTATCCTTTCGGGGTGCATCCCATAAAGGAGGAGGGGAGCAATAAAAAGTAAGGGTAGCCTCCCAAAAATTGCCCAGAAGTCATGTCATTCTGTGCACCCCATCGCCCTTCATAATGCACTCCCAACCCCCTTTTAAAAGTGCTCCCCCAAATTTGACAGCACCCCCCCAAAATCAGAGAGAGTAGGGGGGTGCAGTAAAAAACACATTTTGGGGCTCCTCACTATATGTCATTAATCTCTAACCCCCACCCACTACATCTGTTCCCCTTCTTTTACCTGTCACTGACCCCACCCCTTGCACTAGCCACACCCATGTTACCAACCACTCTGCAACTCACCTGTCACTGACCCCGCCCTTTGCACTAGCCACACCCATTTAACTTACCAACCACTCTGCAATTCACCTGTCACTGACCCCGCCCCTTGCACTAGCCACCCCCATGTTACTTACCAACCACTTTGCAATTCACCTGTCACTGACCCCGCCCCTTGCACTAGCCACACCCATTTAACTTACCAACCACTCTGCAATTCACCTGTCACTGACCCCGACCCTGCCCCTTGCACTAGCTACACCCATGTTACTTACCAACCACTCTGCAATTCACCTGTCACTGACCCCGCCCCTTGCACTAGCCACCCCCATGTTACTTACCAACCACTTTGCAATTCACCATCTGGCAGGCATGACTCCACTCTCACACCACACACACCCACACAGTTTATACTTACCAATTGGCCACATAGACCCATCTGGAACTTACCTCTGCTGCACCACAGTCACCTCGTGCCGATCCCGGGACTTGAACCCTGGTCACCTGGATGGAAGGCAGGAACTTACCCCCTGGACCACACTGGTTTCCATGTCAGTACCCTATCAAATCGTCCCCATAACATGGTCTTCCGTTTCATGTGCAATGGAAGCCACAAGCACTGACACCAGGTGCTGTATGTTGGTCATAGTTACTACTGCAGTGGTTCCGACCTCAAAGGAGCTGTAGCTCAACGGTAAGTCTCGTGCCTCTGGTGTCACAGGTTCTCTCAAGACCAGGGTTCAAGTCCTGCCAATGCGGTCCAAGTGACCTGAGAGGGTAAATTTTCAATCTGTGGTTTAATTTTCATTTGCTAATTTTTTATTCACTTGGAAAAACAGAGGAGAAAAGTGCCACACTTTTGGCACATGCGCCCAAAAATTATACATCTTTTCCTGAGGAGTCTGACCTTCCACAAACCTCCCTTTTTCTCAAGTAGGTGCAATAGGGACAATGCCTTATCTTCCCTTATAAATGTGTTTATTCTTAGTCCTTTAAATTCGGCGTACTTTAGAGCACAAATGTTGCCTCAGGTGTATATATGAGCACAAGAATGCAAGGAGGGTGTTATACTGATAGTAAAATAGGTTGGATGGTGGTGATTTTTCGTTTTGCTCAGAGCCGATCCCTCCAATCAGGTCTTTGATGCATGTGATGTTGGCTAGGATAAAGGTGAAGTAGGAGCTCTGGCTAATGAAATGAAGGGGAGATTTTGAGGCAAGTGAAACTCCCTTTATTAGGTGCAATAGGAAGCTAGAAAAATTGTTTTTCTCAAGAGGCAGAGAAGAGCAGTTAGACCTTTGCTTCAGGAAGTCTTAATCATGCCTACTGAAGCAAGTGAAGGGATTGTGGTGACACAGCACAGTACAGTACGGCACTGGGCTGGGCTGGGCTTGGCTGGCACTGGGGCTTTAAGCAGCCCCTTTCTTCCTTCCTTCCTTTGAAGGAAGCCTACGAGCCCTCGAACGCACTCGAACGCCCAGGTTCTGTATGGAGGATGACTGCAGGCAAATTGGGACCCTGCTACATTAGGGTGACGTCCCCATCTGCGGCTTTCGAGTGGCAAAATCCTTAGCCTGAGATAGGTAGGCTGCTTTTGAATTTGGCTGAAGACCATTTGTTGGAGGCTGTATCATAGCGCAAGCCGGCGACTTTCTCAGAAGAAAGTAAGCATGGGAGGACATTATTTGCATAGGACAGCCCTCTTCTAAGTCCCATCATTCTGTTGCAGTTGCCATGTAGCGTTACTAGAGGGCAGCATTACGAACATAAGAGCACACCAAGGCTTTTCTTCTGCTTGCTCAGATACCTCTTGTTCATGTTCGTCTTGCAGGGCCTGCAGAGTCGAGGACTGCGATGACTGAGTGAATGAGTAATGAGGTACATGCTGGCCTGTATTTGTGGTGAAAGGGGAATGTTTGGAAGGAAAACAGCCAGACGAAAGTGTCAAAGCATACGTGTTTGCTGAGTGATTGAGTGAGTGTCACCTGGCTCTTTGAATGGACATGTGAGAGAGGAACATGCAGCTCCATTGTCCTCAGATGAGAGAGGAAGCACAGATGAATATTTTCCTCAAATAAAAACAATTACACCACCACGAAGCTGACAAGAGCGATATGCTGCTTTGCAGGTGTAAGGATTTGCCTTGTTTGGTGCATAAATATGCATGGTTAGCGAGGTTTTTCTCAGAACGTCAGCAGCGCACCCTTTAGTATTATCCTTAGGCCAGAAATATCAGGCACTCCTTTGGGGTAAGAGGACAAGAAATCCTTTGGGAAGCTTGCTCCAGTCATCTGAAGGATAGAAATACACTGGGGAAAAGTTACAGAGGGAGCCAGGCTGCACAACATTTGGTCATGGTTCGATAGAAATCTTTAGCAAGGACTTTTGACCACCCCTCGCTGTGGGACCTGGATGCCCATACCTCTGTGGCTCTGACACCTTTTTTGACCTCTGGATAGCACCGTCTCATTACCCCTCAAACATTCCCTCTGAGTACCCCAGCTTTGGTAGTGCACCAACACGTTTCAATCCCTTGAGTGACTACAGACACCCTTCCTATGTGCTCTCCATTTACATTCCGTCAGTAACCCAGGTGCTTCTGTCACTGTTCAGTCTCAAGTGGCCGGTTGGATGCACATTGCTCGGATGTACAGGCACTTACCACTCTGTACAGCCCTCTCAGCACACACAGACCACACTTCTTTAAATCATAAATACATGTTCTGACTAACAGTAATGCTGTGCCTTCCCTCTGTAGATCATACCCAACGTAAGAAGGACAAATAAATTGAAGAGCGTACCAAACTCTCAACAGACACTGCCAGAACATGTGCTGCTGCCTATTTGCATGCCATGATTATTCTCTATGACCCATCCAACTACTTTCCACATGTACCCTTTCCCTGCCTCATTCATCTGCTCCAATGCCCCTATTTATTTAACAAATGTTAGTGCTCTCAGATATCATAGCGGGAATCTCTATAGCATCTCTTGCCAATAGAAATATCCCAAGGGTCCCTATAACATGCCGCACGGAGGGAAGGGGAGGCAGAAAAATCTTGGTGAGCACCACCTGCAAAAAGTCCACGACATGCTCCTTGTTGTACCTTTCAATACAATAACTGCAGTTGGATTGTATGGTGCCCCCCCTTGGGGTTGGTAATGGAACTGTCACATACCTGTTTGCCCCAAATCCCCCCTGTTGCCCCTATCCTTTCGGGGTGCATCCCATAAAGGAGGAGGGGAGCAATAAAAAGTAAGGGTAGCCTCCCAAAAATTGCCCAGAAGTCATGTCATTCTGTGCACCCCATCGCCCTTCATAATGCACTCCCAACCCCCTTTTAAAAGTGCTCCCCCAAATTTGACAGCACCCCCCCAAAATCAGAGAGAGTAGGGGGGTGCAGTAAAAAACACATTTTGGGGCTCCTCACTATATGTCATTAATCTCTAACCCCCACCCACTACATCTGTTCCCCTTCTTTTACCTGTCACTGACCCCACCCCTTGCACTAGCCACACCCATGTTACCAACCACTCTGCAACTCACCTGTCACTGACCCCGCCCTTTGCACTAGCCACACCCATTTAACTTACCAACCACTCTGCAATTCACCTGTCACTGACCCCGCCCCTTGCACTAGCCACCCCCATGTTACTTACCAACCACTTTGCAATTCACCTGTCAATGACCCCGCCCCTTGCACTAGCCACACCCATTTAACTTACCAACCACTCTGCAATTCACCTGTCACTGACCCCGACCCTGCCCCTTGCACTAGCTACACCCATGTTACTTACCAACCACTCTGCAATTCACCTGTCACTGACCCCGCCCCTTGCACTAGCCACCCCCATGTTACTTACCAACCACTTTGCAATTCACCATCTGGCAGGCATGACTCCACTCTCACACCACACACACCCACACAGTTTATACTTACCAATTGGCCACATAGACCCATCTGGAACTTATCTCTGCTGCACCACAGTCACCTCGTGCCGATCCCGGGACTTGAACCCGGGTCACCTGGATGGAAGGCAGGAACTTACCCCCTGGACCACACTGGTTTCCATGTCAGTACCCTATCAAATCGTCCCCATAACATGGTCTTCCGTTTCATGTGCAATGGAAGCCACAAGCACTGACACCAGGTGCTGTATGTTGGTCATAGTTACTACTGCAGTGGTTCAAACCTCCAAGGAGCTGTAGCTCAACGGTAAGTCTCGTGCCTCTGGTGTCACAGGTTCTCTCAAGACCAGGGTTCAAGTCCTGCCAATGCGGTCCAAGTGACCTGAGAGGGTAAATTTTCAATCTGTGGTTTAATTTTCATTTGCTAATTTTTTATTCACTTGGAAAAACAGAGGAGAAAAGTGCCACTGTTTTGGCACATGCGCCCAAAAATTATACATCTTTTCCTGAGGAGTCTGACCTTCCACAAACCTCCCTTTTTCTCAAGTAGGTGCAATAGGGACAATGCCTTATCTTCCCTTATAAATGTGTTTATTCTTAGTCCTTTAAATTCGGCGTACTTTAGAGCACAAATGTTGCCTCAGGTGTATATATGAGCACAAGAATGCAAGGAGGGTGTTATACTGATAGTAAAATAGGTTGGATGGTGGTGATTTTTCGTTTTGCTCAGAGCCGATCCCTCCAATCAGGTCTTTGATGCATGTGATGTTGGCTAGGATAAAGGTGAAGTAGGAGCTCTGGCTAATGAAATGAAGGGGAGATTTTGAGGCAAGTGAAACTCCCTTTATTAGGTGCAATAGGAAGCTAGAAAAATTGTTTTTCTCAAGAGGCAGAGAAGAGCAGTTAGACCTTTGCTTCAGGAAGTCTTAATCATGCCTACTGAAGCAAGTGAAGGGATTGTGGTGACACAGCACAGTACAGTACGGCACTGGGCTGGGCTGGGCTTGGCTGGCACTGGGGCTTTAAGCAGCCCCTTTCTTCCTTCCTTCCTTTGAAGGAAGCCTACGAGCCCTCGAACGCACTCGAACGCCCAGGTTCTGTATGGAGGATGACTGCAGGCAAATTGGGACCCTGCTACATTAGGGTGACGTCCCCATCTGCGGCTTTCGAGTGGCAAAATCCTTAGCCTGAGATAGGTAGGCTGCTTTTGAATTTGGCTGAAGACCATTTGTTGGAGGCTGTATCATAGCGCAAGCCGGCGACTTTCTCAGAAGAAAGTAAGCATGGGAGGACATTATTTGCATAGGACAGCCCTCTTCTAAGTCCCATCATTCTGTTGCAGTTGCCATGTAGCGTTACTAGAGGGCAGCATTACGAACATAAGAGCACACCAAGGCTTTTCTTCTGCTTGCTCAGATACCTCTTGTTCATGTTCGTCTTGCAGGGCCTGCAGAGTCGAGGACTGCGATGACTGAGTGAATGAGTAATGAGGTACATGCTGGCCTGTATTTGTGGTGAAAGGGGAATGTTTGGAAGGAAAACAGCCAGACGAAAGTGTCAAAGCATACGTGTTTGCTGAGTGATTGAGTGAGTGTCACCTGGCTCTTTGAATGGACATGTGAGAGAGGAACATGCAGCTCCATTGTCCTCAGATGAGAGAGGAAGCACAGATGAATATTTTCCTCAAATAAAAACAATTACACCACCACGAAGCTGACAAGAGCGATATGCTGCTTTGCAGGTGTAAGGATTTGCCTTGTTTGGTGCATAAATATGCATGGTTAGCGAGGTTTTTCTCAGAACGTCAGCAGCGCACCCTTTAGTATTATCCTTAGGCCAGAAATATCAGGCACTCCTTTGGGGTAAGAGGACAAGAAATCCTTTGGGAAGCTTGCTCCAGTCATCTGAAGGATAGAAATACACTGGGGAAAAGTTACAGAGGGAGCCAGGCTGCACAACATTTGGTCATGGTTCGATAGAAATCTTTAGCAAGGACTTTTGACCACCCCTCGCTGTGGGACCTGGATGCCCATACCTCTGTGGCTCTGACACCTTTTTTGACCTCTGGATAGCACCGTCTCATTACCCCTCAAACATTCCCTCTGAGTACCCCAGCTTTGGTAGTGCACCAACACGTTTCAATCCCTTGAGTGACTACAGACACCCTTCCTATGTGCTCTCCATTTACATTCCGTCAGTAACCCAGGTGCTTCTGTCACTGTTCAGTCTCAAGTGGCCGGTTGGATGCACATTGCTCGGATGTACAGGCACTTACCACTCTGTACAGCCCTCTCAGCACACACAGACCACACTTCTTTAAATCATAAATACATGTTCTGACTAACAGTAATGCTGTGCCTTCCCTCTGTAGATCATACCCAACGTAAGAAGGACAAATAAATTGAAGAGCGTACCAAACTCTCAACAGACACTGCCAGAACATGTGCTGCTGCCTATTTGCATGCCATGATTATTCTCTATGACCCATCCAACTACTTTCCACATGTACCCTTTCCCTGCCTCATTCATCTGCTCCAATGCCCCTATTTATTTAACAAATGTTAGTGCTCTCAGATATCATAGCGGGAATCTCTATAGCATCTCTTGCCAATAGAAATATCCCAAGGGTCCCTATAACATGCCGCACGGAGGGAAGGGGAGGCAGAAAAATCTTGGTGAGCACCACCTGCAAAAAGTCCACGACATGCTCCTTGTTGTACCTTTCAATACAATAACTGCAGTTGGATTGTATGGTGCCCCCCCTTGGGGTTGGTAATGGAACTGTCACATACCTGTTTGCCCCAAATCCCCCCTGTTGCCCCTATCCTTTCGGGGTGCATCCCATAAAGGAGGAGGGGAGCAATAAAAAGTAAGGGTAGCCTCCCAAAAATTGCCCAGAAGTCATGTCATTCTGTGCACCCCATCGCCCTTCATAATGCACTCCCAACCCCCTTTTAAAAGTGCTCCCCCAAATTTGACAGCACCCCCCCAAAATCAGAGAGAGTAGGGGGGTGCAGTAAAAAACACATTTTGGGGCTCCTCACTATATGTCATTAATCTCTAACCCCCACCCACTACATCTGTTCCCCTTCTTTTACCTGTCACTGACCCCACCCCTTGCACTAGCCACACCCATGTTACCAACCACTCTGCAACTCACCTGTCACTGACCCCGCCCCTTGCACTAGTCACACCCATTTAACTTACCAACCACTCTGCAATTCACCTGTCACTGACCCCGCCCCTTGCACTAGCCACACCCATGTTACTTAGCAACCACTCTGCAATTCACCTGTCACTGACCCCGCCCCTTGCACTAGCCACACCCATTTAACTTACCAACCACTCTGCAATTCACCTGTCACTGACCCCGCCCCTTGCACTAGCCACACCCATGTTACTTACCAACCACTCTGAAATTCACCTGTCACTGACCCCACCCTTTGCACTAGCCACACCCATTTAACTTACCAACCACTCTGCAATTCACCTGTCACTGACCCCGCCCCTTGCACTAGCCACACCCATGTTACTTACCAACCACTCTGCAATTCACCTGTCACTGACCCCGCCCTTTGCACTAGCCACACCCATTTAACTTACCAACCACTCTGCAACTCACCTGTCACTGACCCCGCCCCTTGCACTAGCCACACCCATTTAACTTACCAACCACTCTGCAATTCACCTGTCACTGACCCCGACCCTGCCCCTTGCACTAGCTACACCCATGTTACTTACCAACCACTCTGCAATTCACCTGTCACTGACCCCGCCCCTTGCACTAGCCACTCCCTTGTTACTTACCAACCACTTTGCAATTCACCATCTGGCAGGCATGACTCCACTCTCACACCACACACACCCACACAGTTTATACTTACCAATTGGCCACATAGACCCATCTGGAACTTACCTCTGCTGCACCACAGTCACCTCGTGCCGATCCCGGGACTTGAACCCTGGTCACCTGGATGGAAGGCAGGAACTTACCCCCTGGACCACACTGGTTTCCATGTCAGTACCCTATCAAATCGTCCCCATAACATGGTCTTCCGTTTCATGTGCAATGGAAGCCACAAGCACTGACACCAGGTGCTGTATGTTGGTCATAGTTACTACTGCAGTGGTTCAAACCTCCAAGGAGCTGTAGCTCAACGGTAAGTCTCGTGCCTCTGGTGTCACAGGTTCTCTCAAAACCAGGGTTCAAGTCCTGCCAATGTGGTCCAAGTGACCTGAGAGGGTAAATTTTCAATCTGTGGTTTAATTTTCATTTGCTAATTTTTTATTCACTTGGAAAAACAGAGGAGAAAAGTGCCACTCTTTTGGCACATGCGCCCAAAAATTATACATCTTTTCCTGAGGAGTCTGACCTTCCACAAACCTCCCTTTTTCTCAAGTAGGTGCAATAGGGACAATGCCTTATCTTCCCTTATAAATGTGTTTATTCTTAGTCCTTTAAATTCGGCGTACTTTAGAGCACAAATGTTGCCTCAGGTGTATATATGAGCTCAAGAATGCAAGGAGGGTGTTATACTGATAGTAAAATAGGTTGGATGGTGGTGATTTTTCGTTTTGCTCAGAGCCGATCCCTCCAATCAGGTCTTTGATGCATGTGATGTTGGCTAGGATAAAGGTGAAGTAGGAGCTCTGGCTAATGAAATGAAGGGGAGATTTTGAGGCAAGTGAAACTCCCTTTATTAGGTGCAATAGGAAGCTAGAAAAATTGTTTTTCTCAAGAGGCAGAGAAGAGCAGTTAGACCTTTGCTTCAGGAAGTCTTAATCATGCCTACTGAAGCAAGTGAAGGGATTGTGGTGACACAGCACAGTACAGTACGGCACTGGGCTGGGCTTGGCTGGCACTGGGGCTTTAAGCAGCCCCTTTCTTCCTTCCTTCCTTTGAAGGAAGCCTACGAGCCCTCGAACGCACTCGAACGCCCAGGTTCTGTATGGAGGATGACTGCAGGCAAATTGGGACCCTGCTACATTAGGGTGACGTCCCCATCTGCGGCTTTCGAGTGGCAAAATCCTTAGCCTGAGATAGGTAGGCTGCTTTTGAATTTGGCTGAAGACCATTTGTTGGAGGCTGTATCATAGCGCAAGCCGGCGACTTTCTCAGAAGAAAGTAAGCATGGGAGGACATTATTTGCATAGGACAGCCCTCTTCTAATTCCCATCATTCTGTTGCAGTTGCCATGTAGCGTTACTAGAGGGCAGCATTACGAACATAAGAGCACACCAAGGCTTTTCTTCTGCTTGCTCAGATACCTCTTGTTCATGTTCGTCTTGCAGGGCCTGCAGAGTCGAGGACTGCGATGACTGAGTGAATGAGTAATGAGGTACATGCTGGCCTGTATTTGTGGTGAAAGGGGAATGTTTGGAAGGAAAACAGCCAGACGAAAGTGTCAAAGCATACGTGTTTGCTGAGTGATTGAGTGAGTGTCACCTGGCTCTTTGAATGGACATGTGAGAGAGGAACATGCAGCTCCATTGTCCTCAGATGAGAGAGGAAGCACAGATGAATATTTTCCTCAAATAAAAACAATTACACCACCACGAAGCTGACAAGAGCGATATGCTGCTTTGCAGGTGTAAGGATTTGCCTTGTTTGGTGCATAAATATGCATGGTTAGCGAGGTTTTTCTCAGAACGTCAGCAGCGCACCCTTTAGTATTATCCTTAGGCCAGAAATATCAGGCACTCCTTTGGGGTAAGAGGACAAGAAATCCTTTGGGAAGCTTGCTCCAGTCATCTGAAGGATAGAAATACACTGGGGAAAAGTTACAGAGGGAGCCAGGCTGCACAACATTTGGTCATGGTTCGATAGAAATCTTTAGCAAGGACTTTTGACCACCCCTCGCTGTGGGACCTGGATGCCCATACCTCTGTGGCTCTGACACCTTTTTTGACCTCTGGATAGCACCGTCTCATTACCCCTCAAACATTCCCTCTGAGTACCCCAGCTTTGGTAGTGCACCAACACGTTTCAATCCCTTGAGTGACTACAGACACCCTTCCTATGTGCTCTCCATTTACATTCCGTCAGTAACCCAGGTGCTTCTGTCACTGTTCAGTCTCAAGTGGCCGGTTGGATGCACATTGCTCGGATGTACAGGCACTTACCACTCTGTACAGCCCTCTCAGCACACACAGACCACACTTCTTTAAATCATAAATACATGTTCTGACTAACAGTAATGCTGTGCCTTCCCTCTGTAGATCATACCCAACGTAAGAAGGACAAATAAATTGAAGAGCGTACCAAACTCTCAACAGACACTGCCAGAACATGTGCTGCTGCCTATTTGCATGCCATGATTATTCTCTATGACCCATCCAACTACTTTCCACATGTACCCTTTCCCTGCCTCATTCATCTGCTCCAATGCCCCTATTTATTTAACAAATGTTAGTGCTCTCAGATATCATAGCGGGAATCTCTATAGCATCTCTTGCCAATAGAAATATCCCAAGGGTCCCTATAACATGCCGCACGGAGGGAAGGGGAGGCAGAAAAATCTTGGTGAGCACCACCTGCAAAAAGTCCACGACATGCTCCTTGTTGTACCTTTCAATACAATAACTGCAGTTGGATTGTATGGTGCCCCCCCTTGGGGTTGGTAATGGAACTGTCACATACCTGTTTGCCCCAAATCCCCCCTGTTGCCCCTATCCTTTCGGGGTGCATCCCATAAAGGAGGAGGGGAGCAATAAAAAGTAAGGGTAGCCTCCCAAAAATTGCCCAGAAGTCATGTCATTCTGTGCACCCCATCGCCCTTCATAATGCACTCCCAACCCCCTTTTAAAAGTGCTCCCCCAAATTTGACAGCACCCCCCAAAATCAGAGAGAGTAGGGGGGTGCAGTAAAAAACACATTTTGGGGCTCCTCACTATATGTCATTAATCTCTAACCCCCACCCACTACATCTGTTCCCCTTCTTTTACCTGTCACTGACCCCACCCCTTGCACTAGCCACACCCATGTTACCAACCACTCTGCAACTCACCTGTCACTGACCCCGCCCCTTGCACTAGCCACACCCATTTAACTTACCAACCACTCTGCAATTCACCTGTCACTGACCCCGCCCCTTGCACTAGCCACACCCATGTTACTTAGCAACCACTCTGCAATTCACCTGTCACTGACCCCGCCCCTTGCACTAGCCACACCCATTTAACTTACCACCCACTCTGCAATTCACCTGTCACTGACCCCGCCCCTTGCACTAGCCACACCCATGTTACTTACCAACCACTCTGAAATTCACCTGTCACTGACACCACCCTTTGCACTAGCCACACCCATTTAACTTACCAACCACTCTGCAATTCACCTGTCACTGACCCCGCCCCTTGCACTAGCCACACCCATGTTACTTACCAACCACTCTGCAATTCACCTGTCACTGACCCCGCCCTTTGCACTAGCCACACCCATTTAACTTACCAACCACTCTGCAACTCACCTGTCACTGACCCCGCCCCTTGCACTAGCCACACCCATTTAACTTACCAACCACTCTGCAATTCACCTGTCACTGACCCCGACCCTGCCCCTTGCACTAGCTACACCCATGTTACTTACCAACCACTCTGCAATTCACCTGTCACTGACCCCGCCCCTTGCACTAGCCACTCCCTTGTTACTTACCAACCACTTTGCAATTCACCATCTGGCAGGCATGACTCCACTCTCACACCACACACACCCACACAGTTTATACTTACCAATTGGCCACATAGACCCATCTGGAACTTACCTCTGCTGCACCACAGTCACCTCGTGCCGATCCTGGGACTTGAACCCTGGTCACCTGGATGGAAGGCAGGAACTTACCCCCTGGACCACACTGGTTTCCATGTCAGTACCCTATCAAATCGTCCCCATAACATGGTCTTCCGTTTCATGTGCAATGGAAGCCACAAGCACTGACACCAGGTGCTGTATGTTGGTCATAGTTACTACTGCAGTGGTTCAAACCTCCAAGGAGCTGTAGCTCAACGGTAAGTCTCGTGCCTCTGGTGTCACAGGTTCTCTCAAAACCAGGGTTCAAGTCCTGCCAATGTGGTCCAAGTGACCTGAGAGGGTAAATTTTCAATCTGTGGTTTAATTTTCATTTGCTAATTTTTTATTCACTTGGAAAAACAGAGGAGAAAAGTGCCACTCTTTTGGCACATGCGCCCAAAAATTATACATCTTTTCCTGAGGAGTCTGACCTTCCACAAACCTCCCTTTTTCTCAAGTAGGTGCAATAGGGACAATGCCTTATCTTCCCTTATAAATGTGTTTATTCTTAGTCCTTTAAATTCGGCGTACTTTAGAGCACAAATGTTGCCTCAGGTGTATATATGAGCACAAGAATGCAAGGAGGGTGTTATACTGATAGTAAAATAGGTTGGATGGTGGTGATTTTTCGTTTTGCTCAGAGCCGATCCCTCCAATCAGGTCTTTGATGCATGTGATGTTGGCTAGGATAAAGGTGAAGTAGGAGCTCTGGCTAATGAAATGAAGGGGAGATTTTGAGGCAAGTGAAACTCCCTTTATTAGGTGCAATAGGAAGCTAGAAAAATTGTTTTTCTCAAGAGGCAGAGAAGAGCAGTTAGACCTTTGCTTCAGGAAGTCTTAATCATGCCTACTGAAGCAAGTGAAGGGATTGTGGTGACACAGCACAGTACAGTACGGCACTGGGCTGGGCTTGGCTGGCACTGGGGCTTTAAGCAGCCCCTTTCTTCCTTCCTTCCTTTGAAGGAAGCCTACGAGCCCTCGAACGCACTCGAACGCCCAGGTTCTGTATGGAGGATGACTGCAGGCAAATTGGGACCCTGCTACATTAGGGTGACGTCCCCATCTGCGGCTTTCGAGTGGCAAAATCCTTAGCCTGAGATAGGTAGGCTGCTTTTGAATTTGGCTGAAGACCATTTGTTGGAGGCTGTATCATAGCGCAAGCCGGCGACTTTCTCAGAAGAAAGTAAGCATGGGAGGACATTATTTGCATAGGACAGCCCTCTTCTAATTCCCATCATTCTGTTGCAGTTGCCATGTAGCGTTACTAGAGGGCAGCATTACGAACATAAGAGCACACCAAGGCTTTTCTTCTGCTTGCTCAGATACCTCTTGTTCATGTTCGTCTTGCAGGGCCTGCAGAGTCGAGGACTGCGATGACTGAGTGAATGAGTAATGAGGTACATGCTGGCCTGTATTTGTGGTGAAAGGGGAATGTTTGGAAGGAAAACAGCCAGACGAAAGTGTCAAAGCATACGTGTTTGCTGAGTGATTGAGTGAGTGTCACCTGGCTCTTTGAATGGACATGTGAGAGAGGAACATGCAGCTCCATTGTCCTCAGATGAGAGAGGAAGCACAGATGAATATTTTCCTCAAATAAAAACAATTACACCACCACGAAGCTGACAAGAGCGATATGCTGCTTTGCAGGTGTAAGGATTTGCCTTGTTTGGTGCATAAATATGCATGGTTAGCGAGGTTTTTCTCAGAACGTCAGCAGCGCACCCTTTAGTATTATCCTTAGGCCAGAAATATCAGGCACTCCTTTGGGGTAAGAGGACAAGAAATCCTTTGGGAAGCTTGCTCCAGTCATCTGAAGGATAGAAATACACTGGGGAAAAGTTACAGAGGGAGCCAGGCTGCACAACATTTGGTCATGGTTCGATAGAAATCTTTAGCAAGGACTTTTGACCACCCCTCGCTGTGGGACCTGGATGCCCATACCTCTGTGGCTCTGACACCTTTTTTGACCTCTGGATAGCACCGTCTCATTACCCCTCAAACATTCCCTCTGAGTACCCCAGCTTTGGTAGTGCACCAACACGTTTCAATCCCTTGAGTGACTACAGACACCCTTCCTATGTGCTCTCCATTTACATTCCGTCAGTAACCCAGGTGCTTCTGTCACTGTTCAGTCTCAAGTGGCCGGTTGGATGCACATTGCTCGGATGTACAGGCACTTACCACTCTGTACAGCCCTCTCAGCACACACAGACCACACTTCTTTAAATCATAAATACATGTTCTGACTAACAGTAATGCTGTGCCTTCCCTCTGTAGATCATACCCAACGTAAGAAGGACAAATAAATTGAAGAGCGTACCAAACTCTCAACAGACACTGCCAGAACATGTGCTGCTGCCTATTTGCATGCCATGATTATTCTCTATGACCCATCCAACTACTTTCCACATGTACCCTTTCCCTGCCTCATTCATCTGCTCCAATGCCCCTATTTATTTAACAAATGTTAGTGCTCTCAGATATCATAGCGGGAATCTCTATAGCATCTCTTGCCAATAGAAATATCCCAAGGGTCCCTATAACATGCCGCACGGAGGGAAGGGGAGGCAGAAAAATCTTGGTGAGCACCACCTGCAAAAAGTCCACGACATGCTCCTTGTTGTACCTTTCAATACAATAACTGCAGTTGGATTGTATGGTGCCCCCCCTTGGGGTTGGTAATGGAACTGTCACATACCTGTTTGCCCCAAATCCCCCCTGTTGCCCCTATCCTTTCGGGGTGCATCCCATAAAGGAGGAGGGGAGCAATAAAAAGTAAGGGTAGCCTCCCAAAAATTGCCCAGAAGTCATGTCATTCTGTGCACCCCATCGCCCTTCATAATGCACTCCCAACCCCCTTTTAAAAGTGCTCCCCCAAATTTGACAGCACCCCCCCAAAATCAGAGAGAGTAGGGGGGTGCAGTAAAAAACACATTTTGGGGCTCCTCACTATATGTCATTAATCTCTAACCCCCACCCACTACATCTGTTCCCCTTCTTTTACCTGTCACTGACCCCACCCCTTGCACTAGCCACACCCATGTTACCAACCACTCTGCAACTCACCTGTCACTGACCCCGCCCCTTGCACTAGCCACACCCATTTAACTTACCAACCACTCTGCAATTCACCTGTCACTGACCCCGCCCCTTGCACTAGCCACACCCATGTTACTTACCAACCACTCTGCAATTCACCTGTCACTGACCCTGCCCCTTGCACTAGCCACACCCATTTAACTTACCAACCACTCTGCAATTCACCTGTCACTGACCCCGCCCCTTGCACTAGCCACACCCATGTTACTTACCAACCACTCTGCAATTCACCTGTCAATGACCCCGCCCCTTGCACTAGCCACACCCATTTAACTTACCAACCACTCTGCAATTCACCTGTCACTGACCCCGACCCTGCCCCTTGCACTAGCTACACCCATGTTACTTACCAACCACTCTGCAATTCACCTGTCACTGACCCCGCCCCTTGCACTAGCCACCCCCATGTTACTTACCAACCACTTTGCAATTCACCATCTGGCAGGCATGACTCCACTCTCACACCACACACACCCACACAGTTTATACTTACCAGTTGGCCACATAGACCCATCTGGAACTTACCTCTGCTGCACCACAGTCACCTCGTGCCGATCCCGGGACTTGAACCCTGGTCACCTGGATGGAAGGCAGGAACTTAACCCCTGGACCACACTGGTTTCCATGTCAGTACCCTATCAAATCGTCCCCATAACATGATCTTCCGTTTCATGTGCAATGGAAGCCACAAGCACTGACACCAGGTGCTGTATGTTGGTCATAGTTACTACTGCAGTGGTTCAAACCTCCAAGGAGCTGTAGCTCAACGGTAAGTCTCGTGCCTCTGGTGTCACAGGTTCTCTCAAGACCAGGGTTCAAGTCCTGCCAATGCGGTCCATGTGACCTGAGAGGGTAAATTTTCAATCTGTGGTTTAATTTTCATTTGCTAATTTTTTATTCACTTGGAAAAACAGAGGAGAAAAGTGCCACTCTTTTGGCACATGCGCCCAAAAATTATACATCTTTTCCTGAGGAGTCTGACCTTCCACAAACCTCCCTTTTTCTCAAGTAGGTGCAATAGGGACAATGCCTTATCTTCCCTTATAAATGTGTTTATTCTTAGTCCTTTAAATTCGGCGTACTTTAGAGCACAAATGTTGCCTCAGGTGTATATATGAGCACAAGAATGCAAGGAGGGTGTTATACTGATAGTAAAATAGGTTGGATGGTGGTGATTTTTCGTTTTGCTCAGAGCCGATCCCTCCAATCAGGTCTTTGATGCATGTGATGTTGGCTAGGAGAAAGGTGAAGTAGGAGCTCTGGCTAATGAAATGAAGGGGAGATTTTGAGGCAAGTGAAACTCCCTTTATTAGGTGCAATAGGAAGCTAGAAAAATTGTTTTTCTCAAGAGGCAGAGAAGAGCAGTTAGACCTTTGCTTCAGGAAGTCTTAATCATGCCTACTGAAGCAAGTGAAGGGATTGTGGTGACACAGCACAGTACAGTACGGCACTGGGCTGGGCTTGGCTGGCACTGGGGCTTTAAGCAGCCCCTTTCTTCCTTCCTTCCTTTGAAGGAAGCCTACGAGCCCTCGAACGCACTCGAACGCCCAGGTTCTGTATGGAGGATGACTGCAGGCAAATTGGGACCCTGCTACATTAGGGTGACGTCCCCATCTGCGGCTTTCGAGTGGCAAAATCCTTAGCCTGAGATAGGTAGGCTGCTTTTGAATTTGGCTGAAGACCATTTGTTGGAGGCTGTATCATAGCGCAAGCCGGCGACTTTCTCAGAAGAAAGTAAGCATGGGAGGACATTATTTGCATAGGACAGCCCTCTTCTAATTCCCATCATTCTGTTGCAGTTGCCATGTAGCGTTACTAGAGGGCAGCATTACGAACATAAGAGCACACCAAGGCTTTTCTTCTGCTTGCTCAGATACCTCTTGTTCATGTTCGTCTTGCAGGGCCTGCAGAGTCGAGGACTGCGATGACTGAGTGAATGAGTAATGAGGTACATGCTGGCCTGTATTTGTGGTGAAAGGGGAATGTTTGGAAGGAAAACAGCCAGACGAAAGTGTCAAAGCATACGTGTTTGCTGAGTGATTGAGTGAGTGTCACCTGGCTCTTTGAATGGACATGTGAGAGAGGAACATGCAGCTCCATTGTCCTCAGATGAGAGAGGAAGCACAGATGAATATTTTCCTCAAATAAAAACAATTACACCACCACGAAGCTGACAAGAGCGATATGCTGCTTTGCAGGTGTAAGGATTTGCCTTGTTTGGTGCATAAATATGCATGGTTAGCGAGGTTTTTCTCAGAACGTCAGCAGCGCACCCTTTAGTATTATCCTTAGGCCAGAAATATCAGGCACTCCTTTGGGGTAAGAGGACAAGAAATCCTTTGGGAAGCTTGCTCCAGTCATCTGAAGGATAGAAATACACTGGGGAAAAGTTACAGAGGGAGCCAGGCTGCACAACATTTGGTCATGGTTCGATAGAAATCTTTAGCAAGGACTTTTGACCACCCCTCGCTGTGGGACCTGGATGCCCATACCTCTGTGGCTCTGACACCTTTTTTGACCTCTGGATAGCACCGTCTCATTACCCCTCAAACATTCCCTCTGAGTACCCCAGCTTTGGTAGTGCACCAACACGTTTCAATCCCTTGAGTGACTACAGACACCCTTCCTATGTGCTCTCCATTTACATTCCGTCAGTAACCCAGGTGCTTCTGTCACTGTTCAGTCTCAAGTGGCCGGTTGGATGCACATTGCTCGGATGTACAGGCACTTACCACTCTGTACAGCCCTCTCAGCACACACAGACCACACTTCTTTAAATCATAAATACATGTTCTGACTAACAGTAATGCTGTGCCTTCCCTCTGTAGATCATACCCAACGTAAGAAGGACAAATAAATTGAAGAGCGTACCAAACTCTCAACAGACACTGCCAGAACATGTGCTGCTGCCTATTTGCATGCCATGATTATTCTCTATGACCCATCCAACTACTTTCCACATGTACCCTTTCCCTGCCTCATTCATCTGCTCCAATGCCCCTATTTATTTAACAAATGTTAGTGCTCTCAGATATCATAGCGGGAATCTCTATAGCATCTCTTGCCAATAGAAATATCCCAAGGGTCCCTATAACATGCCGCACGGAGGGAAGGGGAGGCAGAAAAATCTTGGTGAGCACCACCTGCAAAAAGTCCACGACATGCTCCTTGTTGTACCTTTCAATACAATAACTGCAGTTGGATTGTATGGTGCCCCCCCTTGGGGTTGGTAATGGAACTGTCACATACCTGTTTGCCCCAAATCCCCCCTGTTGCCCCTATCCTTTCGGGGTGCATCCCATAAAGGAGGAGGGGAGCAATAAAAAGTAAGGGTAGCCTCCCAAAAATTGCCCAGAAGTCATGTCATTCTGTGCACCCCATCGCCCTTCATAATGCACTCCCAACCCCCTTTTAAAAGTGCTCCCCCAAATTTGACAGCACCCCCCCAAAATCAGAGAGAGTAGGGGGGTGCAGTAAAAAACACATTTTGGGGCTCCTCACTATATGTCATTAATCTCTAACCCCCACCCACTACATCTGTTCCCCTTCTTTTACCTGTCACTGACCCCACCCCTTGCACTAGCCACACCCATGTTACCAACCACTCTGCAATTCACCTGTCACTGACCCCGCCCCTTGCACTAGCCACACCCATGTTACTTACCAACCACTCTGCAATTCACCTGTCACTGACCCCGCCCCTTGCACTAGCCACACCCATTTAACTTACCAACCACTCTGCAATTCACCTGTCACTGACCCCGCCCCTTGCACTAGCCACACCCATGTTACTTACCAACCACTCTGCAATTCACCTGTCACTGACCCCGCCCTTTGCACTAGCCACACCCATTTAACTTACCAACCACTCTGCAATTCACCTGTCACTGACCCCGCCCCTTGCACTAGCCACACCCATGTTACTTACCAACCACTCTGCAATTCACCTGTCACTGACCCCACCCTTTGCACTAGCCACACCCATTTAACTTACCAACCACTCTGCAACTCACCTGTCACTGACCCCGCCCCTTGCACTAGCCACACCCATGCACTAGCCACACCCATTTAACTTACCAACCACTCTGCAATTCACCTGTCACTGACCCCGACCCTGCCCCTTGCACTAGCTACACCCATGTTACTTACCAACCACTCTGCAATTCACCTGTCACTGACCCCGCCCCTTGCACTAGCCACCCCCTTGTTACTTACCAACCACTTTGCAATTCACCATCTGGCAGGCATGACTCCACTCTCACACCACACACACCCACACAGTTTATACTTACCAATTGGCCACATAGACCCATCTGGAACTTACCTCTGCTGCACCACAGTCACCTCGTGCCGATCCCGGGACTTGAACCCTGGTCACCTGGATGGAAGGCAGGAACTTACCCCCTGGACCACACTGGTTTCCATGTCAGTACCCTATCAAATCGTCCCCATAACATGGTCTTCCGTTTCATGTGCAATGGAAGCCACAAGCACTGACACCAGGTGCTGTATGTTGGTCATAGTTACTACTGCAGTGGTTCAAACCTCCAAGGAGCTGTAGCTCAACGGTAAGTCTCGTGCCTCTGGTGTCACAGGTTCTCTCAAGACCAGGGTTCAAGTCCTGCCAATGCGGTCCAAGTGACCTGAGAGGGTAAATTTTCAATCTGTGGTTTAATTTTCATTTGCTAATTTTTTATTCACTTGGAAAAACAGAGGAGAAAAGTGCCACTCTTTTGGCACATGCGCCCAAAAATTATACATCTTTTCCTGAGGAGTCTGACCTTCCACAAACCTCCCTTTTTCTCAAGTAGGTGCAATAGGGACAATGCCTTATCTTCCCTTATAAATGTGTTTATTCTTAGTCCTTTAAATTCGGCGTACTTTAGAGCACAAATGTTGCCTCAGGTGTATATATGAGCACAAGAATGCAAGGAGGGTGTTATACTGATAGTAAAATAGGTTGGATGGTGGTGATTTTTCGTTTTGCTCAGAGCCGATCCCTCCAATCAGGTCTTTGATGCATGTGATGTTGGCTAGGATAAAGGTGAAGTAGGAGCTCTGGCTAATGAAATGAAGGGGAGATTTTGAGGCAAGTGAAACTCCCTTTATTAGGTGCAATAGGAAGCTAGAAAAATTGTTTTTCTCAAGAGGCAGAGAAGAGCAGTTAGACCTTTGCTTCAGGAAGTCTTAATCATGCCTACTGAAGCAAGTGAAGGGATTGTGGTGACACAGCACAGTACAGTACGGCACTGGGCTGGGCTTGGCTGGCACTGGGGCTTTAAGCAGCCCCTTTCTTCCTTCCTTCCTTTGAAGGAAGCCTACGAGCCCTCGAACGCACTCGAACGCCCAGGTTCTGTATGGAGGATGACTGCAGGCAAATTGGGACCCTGCTACATTAGGGTGACGTCCCCATCTGCGGCTTTCGAGTGGCAAAATCCTTAGCCTGAGATAGGTAGGCTGCTTTTGAATTTGGCTGAAGACCATTTGTTGGAGGCTGTATCACAGCGCAAGCCGGCGACTTTCTCAGAAGAAAGTAAGCATGGGAGGACATTATTTGCATAGGACAGCCCTCTTCTAAGTCCCATCATTCTGTTGCAGTTGCCATGTAGCGTTACTAGAGGGCAGCATTACGAACATAAGAGCACACCAAGGCTTTTCTTCTGCTTGCTCAGATACCTCTTGTTCATGTTCGTCTTGCAGGGCCTGCAGAGTCGAGGACTGCGATGACTGAGTGAATGAGTAATGAGGTACATGCTGGCCTGTATTTGTGGTGAAAGGGGAATGTTTGGAAGGAAAACAGCCAGACGAAAGTGTCAAAGCATACGTGTTTGCTGAGTGATTGAGTGAGTGTCACCTGGCTCTTTGAATGGACATGTGAGAGAGGAACATGCAGCTCCATTGTCCTCAGATGAGAGAGGAAGCACAGATGAATATTTTCCTCAAATAAAAACAATTACACCACCACGAAGCTGACAAGAGCGATATGCTGCTTTGCAGGTGTAAGGATTTGCCTTGTTTGGTGCATAAATATGCATGGTTAGCGAGGTTTTTCTCAGAACGTCAGCAGCGCACCCTTTAGTATTATCCTTAGGCCAGAAATATCAGGCACTCCTTTGGGGTAAGAGGACAAGAAATCCTTTGGGAAGCTTGCTCCAGTCATCTGAAGGATAGAAATACACTGGGGAAAAGTTACAGAGGGAGCCAGGCTGCACAACATTTGGTCATGGTTCGATAGAAATCTTTAGCAAGGACTTTTGACCACCCCTCGCTGTGGGACCTGGATGCCCATACCTCTGTGGCTCTGACACCTTTTTTGACCTCTGGATAGCACCGTCTCATTACCCCTCAAACATTCCCTCTGAGTACCCCAGCTTTGGTAGTGCACCAACACGTTTCAATCCCTTGAGTGACTACAGACACCCTTCCTATGTGCTCTCCATTTACATTCCGTCAGTAACCCAGGTGCTTCTGTCACTGTTCAGTCTCAAGTGGCCGGTTGGATGCACATTGCTCGGATGTACAGGCACTTACCACTCTGTACAGCCCTCTCAGCACACACAGACCACACTTCTTTAAATCATAAATACATGTTCTGACTAACAGTAATGCTGTGCCTTCCCTCTGTAGATCATACCCAACGTAAGAAGGACAAATAAATTGAAGAGCGTACCAAACTCTCAACAGACACTGCCAGAACATGTGCTGCTGCCTATTTGCATGCCATGATTATTCTCTATGACCCATCCAACTACTTTCCACATGTACCCTTTCCCTGCCTCATTCATCTGCTCCAATGCCCCTATTTATTTAACAAATGTTAGTGCTCTCAGATATCATAGCGGGAATCTCTATAGCATCTCTTGCCAATAGAAATATCCCAAGGGTCCCTATAACATGCCGCACGGAGGGAAGGGGAGGCAGAAAAATCTTGGTGAGCACCACCTGCAAAAAGTCCACGACATGCTCCTTGTTGTACCTTTCAATACAATAACTGCAGTTGGATTGTATGGTGCCCCCCCTTGGGGTTGGTAATGGAACTGTCACATACCTGTTTGCCCCAAATCCCCCCTGTTGCCCCTATCCTTTCGGGGTGCATCCCATAAAGGAGGAGGGGAGCAATAAAAAGTAAGGGTAGCCTCCCAAAAATTGCCCAGAAGTCATGTCATTCTGTGCACCCCATCGCCCTTCATAATGCACTCCCAACCCCCTTTTAAAAGTGCTCCCCCAAATTTGACAGCACCCCCCCAAAATCAGAGAGAGTAGGGGGGTGCAGTAAAAAACACATTTTGGGGCTCCTCACTATATGTCATTAATCTCTAACCCCCACCCACTACATCTGTTCCCCTTCTTTTACCTGTCACTGACCCCACCCCTTGCACTAGCCACACCCATGTTACCAACCACTCTGCAACTCACCTGTCACTGACCCCGCCCCTTGCACTAGCCACACCCATTTAACTTACCAACCACTCTGCAATTCACCTGTCACTGACCCCGCCCCTTGCACTAGCCACACCCATGTTACTTAGCAACCACTCTGCAATTCACCTGTCACTGACCCCGCCCCTTGCACTAGCCACACCCATTTAACTTACCAACCACTCTGCAATTCACCTGTCACTGACCCCGCCCCTTGCACTAGCCACACCCATGTTACTTACCAACCACTCTGAAATTCACCTGTCACTGACCCCACCCTTTGCACTAGCCACACCCATTTAACTTACCAACCACTCTGCAATTCACCTGTCACTGACCCCGCCCCTTGCACTAGCCACACCCATGTTACTTACCAACCACTCTGCAATTCACCTGTCACTGACCCCGCCCTTTGCACTAGCCACACCCATTTAACTTAACAACCACTCTGCAACTCACCTGTCACTGACCCCGCCCCTTGCACTAGCCACACCCATTTAACTTACCAACCACTCTGCAATTCACCTGTCACTGACCCCGACCCTGCCCCTTGCACTAGCTACACCCATGTTACTTACCAACCACTCTGCAATTCACCTGTCACTGACCCCGCCCCTTGCACTAGCCACTCCCTTGTTACTTACCAACCACTTTGCAATTCACCATCTGGCAGGCATGACTCCACTCTCACACCACACACACCCACACAGTTTATACTTACCAATTGGCCACATAGACCCATCTGGAACTTACCTCTGCTGCACCACAGTCACCTCGTGCCGATCCCGGGACTTGAACCCTGGTCACCTGGATGGAAGGCAGGAACTTACCCCCTGGACCACACTGGTTTCCATGTCAGTACCCTATCAAATCGTCCCCATAACATGGTCTTCCGTTTCATGTGCAATGGAAGCCACAAGCACTGACACCAGCTGCTGTATGTTGGTCATAGTTACTACTGCAGTGGTTCAAACCTCCAAGGAGCTGTAGCTCAACGGTAAGTCTCGTGCCTCTGGTGTCACAGGTTCTCTCAAAACCAGGGTTCAAGTCCTGCCAATGTGGTCCAAGTGACCTGAGAGGGTAAATTTTCAATCTGTGGTTTAATTTTCATTTGCTAATTTTTTATTCACTTGGAAAAACAGAGGAGAAAAGTGCCACTCTTTTGGCACATGCGCCCAAAAATTATACATCTTTTCCTGAGGAGTCTGACCTTCCACAAACCTCCCTTTTTCTCAAGTAGGTGCAATAGGGACAATGCCTTATCTTCCCTTATAAATGTGTTTATTCTTAGTCCTTTAAATTCGGCGTACTTTAGAGCACAAATGTTGCCTCAGGTGTATATATGAGCTCAAGAATGCAAGGAGGGTGTTATACTGATAGTAAAATAGGTTGGATGGTGGTGATTTTTCGTTTTGCTCAGAGCCGATCCCTCCAATCAGGTCTTTGATGCATGTGATGTTGGCTAGGATAAAGGTGAAGTAGGAGCTCTGGCTAATGAAATGAAGGGGAGATTTTGAGGCAAGTGAAACTCCCTTTATTAGGTGCAATAGGAAGCTAGAAAAATTGTTTTTCTCAAGAGGCAGAGAAGAGCAGTTAGACCTTTGCTTCAGGAAGTCTTAATCATGCCTACTGAAGCAAGTGAAGGGATTGTGGTGACACAGCACAGTACAGTACGGCACTGGGCTGGGCTTGGCTGGCACTGGGGCTTTAAGCAGCCCCTTTCTTCCTTCCTTCCTTTGAAGGAAGCCTACGAGCCCTCGAACGCACTCGAACGCCCAGGTTCTGTATGGAGGATGACTGCAGGCAAATTGGGACCCTGCTACATTAGGGTGACGTCCCCATCTGCGGCTTTCGAGTGGCAAAATCCTTAGCCTGAGATAGGTAGGCTGCTTTTGAATTTGGCTGAAGACCATTTGTTGGAGGCTGTATCATAGCGCAAGCCGGCGACTTTCTCAGAAGAAAGTAAGCATGGGAGGACATTATTTGCATAGGACAGCCCTCTTCTAATTCCCATCATTCTGTTGCAGTTGCCATGTAGCGTTACTAGAGGGCAGCATTACGAACATAAGAGCACACCAAGGCTTTTCTTCTGCTTGCTCAGATACCTCTTGTTCATGTTCGTCTTGCAGGGCCTGCAGAGTCGAGGACTGCGATGACTGAGTGAATGAGTAATGAGGTACATGCTGGCCTGTATTTGTGGTGAAAGGGGAATGTTTGGAAGGAAAACAGCCAGACGAAAGTGTCAAAGCATACGTGTTTGCTGAGTGATTGAGTGAGTGTCACCTGGCTCTTTGAATGGACATGTGAGAGAGGAACATGCAGCTCCATTGTCCTCAGATGAGAGAGGAAGCACAGATGAATATTTTCCTCAAATAAAAACAATTACACCACCACGAAGCTGACAAGAGCGATATGCTGCTTTGCAGGTGTAAGGATTTGCCTTGTTTGGTGCATAAATATGCATGGTTAGCGAGGTTTTTCTCAGAACGTCAGCAGCGCACCCTTTAGTATTATCCTTAGGCCAGAAATATCAGGCACTCCTTTGGGGTAAGAGGACAAGAAATCCTTTGGGAAGCTTGCTCCAGTCATCTGAAGGATAGAAATACACTGGGGAAAAGTTACAGAGGGAGCCAGGCTGCACAACATTTGGTCATGGTTCGATAGAAATCTTTAGCAAGGACTTTTGACCACCCCTCGCTGTGGGACCTGGATGCCCATACCTCTGTGGCTCTGACACCTTTTTTGACCTCTGGATAGCACCGTCTCATTACCCCTCAAACATTCCCTCTGAGTACCCCAGCTTTGGTAGTGCACCAACACGTTTCAATCCCTTGAGTGACTACAGACACCCTTCCTATGTGCTCTCCATTTACATTCCGTCAGTAACCCAGGTGCTTCTGTCACTGTTCAGTCTCAAGTGGCCGGTTGGATGCACATTGCTCGGATGTACAGGCACTTACCACTCTGTACAGCCCTCTCAGCACACACAGACCACACTTCTTTAAATCATAAATACATGTTCTGACTAACAGTAATGCTGTGCCTTCCCTCTGTAGATCATACCCAACGTAAGAAGGACAAATAAATTGAAGAGCGTACCAAACTCTCAACAGACACTGCCAGAACATGTGCTGCTGCCTATTTGCATGCCATGATTATTCTCTATGACCCATCCAACTACTTTCCACATGTACCCTTTCCCTGCCTCATTCATCTGCTCCAATGCCCCTATTTATTTAACAAATGTTAGTGCTCTCAGATATCATAGCGGGAATCTCTATAGCATCTCTTGCCAATAGAAATATCCCAAGGGTCCCTATAACATGCCGCACGGAGGGAAGGGGAGGCAGAAAAATCTTGGTGAGCACCACCTGCAAAAAGTCCACGACATGCTCCTTGTTGTACCTTTCAATACAATAACTGCAGTTGGATTGTATGGTGCCCCCCCTTGGGGTTGGTAATGGAACTGTCACATACCTGTTTGCCCCAAATCCCCCCTGTTGCCCCTATCCTTTCGGGGTGCATCCCATAAAGGAGGAGGGGAGCAATAAAAAGTAAGGGTAGCCTCCCAAAAATTGCCCAGAAGTCATGTCATTCTGTGCACCCCATCGCCCTTCATAATGCACTCCCAACCCCCTTTTAAAAGTGCTCCCCCAAATTTGACAGCACCCCCCCAAAATCAGAGAGAGTAGGGGGGTGCAGTAAAAAACACATTTTGGGGCTCCTCACTATATGTCATTAATCTCTAACCCCCACCCACTACATCTGTTCCCCTTCTTTTACCTGTCACTGACCCCACCCCTTGCACTAGCCACACCCATGTTACCAACCACTCTGCAACTCACCTGTCACTGACCCCGCCCCTTGCACTAGCCACACCCATTTAACTTACCAACCACTCTGCAATTCACCTGTCACTGACCCCGCCCCTTGCACTAGCCACACCCATGTTACTTACCAACCACTCTGCAATTCACCTGTCACTGACCCCGCCCCTTGCACTAGCCACACCCATTTAACTTACCAACCACTCTGCAATTCACCTGTCACTGACCCCGCCCCTTGCACTAGCCACACCCATGTTACTTACCAACCACTCTGCAATTCACCTGTCAATGACCCCGCCCCTTGCACTAGCCACACCCATTTAACTTACCAACCACTCTGCAATTCACCTGTCACTGACCCCGACCCTGCCCCTTGCACTAGCTACACCCATGTTACTTACCAACCACTCTGCAATTCACCTGTCACTGACCCCGCCCCTTGCACTAGCCACCCCCATGTTACTTACCAACCACTTTGCAATTCACCATCTGGCAGGCATGACTCCACTCTCACACCACACACACCCACACAGTTTATACTTACCAGTTGGCCACATAGACCCATCTGGAACTTACCTCTGCTGCACCACAGTCACCTCGTGCCGATCCCGGGACTTGAACCCTGGTCACCTGGATGGAAGGCAGGAACTTAACCCCTGGACCACACTGGTTTCCATGTCAGTACCCTATCAAATCGTCCCCATAACATGATCTTCCGTTTCATGTGCAATGGAAGCCACAAGCACTGACACCAGGTGCTGTATGTTGGTCATAGTTACTACTGCAGTGGTTCAAACCTCCAAGGAGCTGTAGCTCAACGGTAAGTCTCGTGCCTCTGGTGTCACAGGTTCTCTCAAGACCAGGGTTCAAGTCCTGCCAATGCGGTCCATGTGACCTGAGAGGGTAAATTTTCAATCTGTGGTTTAATTTTCATTTGCTAATTTTTTATTCACTTGGAAAAACAGAGGAGAAAAGTGCCACTCTTTTGGCACATGCGCCCAAAAATTATACATCTTTTCCTGAGGAGTCTGACCTTCCACAAACCTCCCTTTTTCTCAAGTAGGTGCAATAGGGACAATGCCTTATCTTCCCTTATAAATGTGTTTATTCTTAGTCCTTTAAATTCGGCGTACTTTAGAGCACAAATGTTGCCTCAGGTGTATATATGAGCACAAGAATGCAAGGAGGGTGTTATACTGATAGTAAAATAGGTTGGATGGTGGTGATTTTTCGTTTTGCTCAGAGCCGATCCCTCCAATCAGGTCTTTGATGCATGTGATGTTGGCTAGGATAAAGGTGAAGTAGGAGCTCTGGCTAATGAAATGAAGGGGAGATTTTGAGGCAAGTGAAACTCCCTTTATTAGGTGCAATAGGAAGCTAGAAAAATTGTTTTTCTCAAGAGGCAGAGAAGAGCAGTTAGACCTTTGCTTCAGGAAGTCTTAATCATGCCTACTGAAGCAAGTGAAGGGATTGTGGTGACACAGCACAGTACAGTACGGCACTGGGCTGGGCTTGGCTGGCACTGGGGCTTTAAGCAGCCCCTTTCTTCCTTCCTTCCTTTGAAGGAAGCCTACGAGCCCTCGAACGCACTCGAACGCCCAGGTTCTGTATGGAGGATGACTGCAGGCAAATTGGGACCCTGCTACATTAGGGTGACGTCCCCATCTGCGGCTTTCGAGTGGCAAAATCCTTAGCCTGAGATAGGTAGGCTGCTTTTGAATTTGGCTGAAGACCATTTGTTGGAGGCTGTATCATAGCGCAAGCCGGCGACTTTCTCAGAAGAAAGTAAGCATGGGAGGACATTATTTGCATAGGACAGCCCTCTTCTAATTCCCATCATTCTGTTGCAGTTGCCATGTAGCGTTACTAGAGGGCAGCATTACGAACATAAGAGCACACCAAGGCTTTTCTTCTGCTTGCTCAGATACCTCTTGTTCATGTTCGTCTTGCAGGGCCTGCAGAGTCGAGGACTGCGATGACTGAGTGAATGAGTAATGAGGTACATGCTGGCCTGTATTTGTGGTGAAAGGGGAATGTTTGGAAGGAAAACAGCCAGACGAAAGTGTCAAAGCATACGTGTTTGCTGAGTGATTGAGTGAGTGTCACCTGGCTCTTTGAATGGACATGTGAGAGAGGAACATGCAGCTCCATTGTCCTCAGATGAGAGAGGAAGCACAGATGAATATTTTCCTCAAATAAAAACAATTACACCACCACGAAGCTGACAAGAGCGATATGCTGCTTTGCAGGTGTAAGGATTTGCCTTGTTTGGTGCATAAATATGCATGGTTAGCGAGGTTTTTCTCAGAACGTCAGCAGCGCACCCTTTAGTATTATCCTTAGGCCAGAAATATCAGGCACTCCTTTGGGGTAAGAGGACAAGAAATCCTTTGGGAAGCTTGCTCCAGTCATCTGAAGGATAGAAATACACTGGGGAAAAGTTACAGAGGGAGCCAGGCTGCACAACATTTGGTCATGGTTCGATAGAAATCTTTAGCAAGGACTTTTGACCACCCCTCGCTGTGGGACCTGGATGCCCATACCTCTGTGGCTCTGACACCTTTTTTGACCTCTGGATAGCACCGTCTCATTACCCCTCAAACATTCCCTCTGAGTACCCCAGCTTTGGTAGTGCACCAACACGTTTCAATCCCTTGAGTGACTACAGACACCCTTCCTATGTGCTCTCCATTTACATTCCGTCAGTAACCCAGGTGCTTCTGTCACTGTTCAGTCTCAAGTGGCCGGTTGGATGCACATTGCTCGGATGTACAGGCACTTACCACTCTGTACAGCCCTCTCAGCACACACAGACCACACTTCTTTAAATCATAAATACATGTTCTGACTAACAGTAATGCTGTGCCTTCCCTCTGTAGATCATACCCAACGTAAGAAGGACAAATAAATTGAAGAGCGTACCAAACTCTCAACAGACACTGCCAGAACATGTGCTGCTGCCTATTTGCATGCCATGATTATTCTCTATGACCCATCCAACTACTTTCCACATGTACCCTTTCCCTGCCTCATTCATCTGCTCCAATGCCCCTATTTATTTAACAAATGTTAGTGCTCTCAGATATCATAGCGGGAATCTCTATAGCATCTCTTGCCAATAGAAATATCCCAAGGGTCCCTATAACATGCCGCACGGAGGGAAGGGGAGGCAGAAAAATCTTGGTGAGCACCACCTGCAAAAAGTCCACGACATGCTCCTTGTTGTACCTTTCAATACAATAACTGCAGTTGGATTGTATGGTGCCCCCCCTTGGGGTTGGTAATGGAACTGTCACATACCTGTTTGCCCCAAATCCCCCCTGTTGCCCCTATCCTTTCGGGGTGCATCCCATAAAGGAGGAGGGGAGCAATAAAAAGTAAGGGTAGCCTCCCAAAAATTGCCCAGAAGTCATGTCATTCTGTGCACCCCATCGCCCTTCATAATGCACTCCCAACCCCCTTTTAAAAGTGCTCCCCCAAATTTGACAGCACCCCCCCAAAATCAGAGAGAGTAGGGGGGTGCAGTAAAAAACACATTTTGGGGCTCCTCACTATATGTCATTAATCTCTAACCCCCACCCACTACATCTGTTCCCCTTCTTTTACCTGTCACTGACCCCACCCCTTGCACTAGCCACACCCATGTTACCAACCACTCTGCAACTCACCTGTCACTGACCCCGCCCCTTGCACTAGCCACACCCATTTAACTTACCAACCACTCTGCAATTCACCTGTCACTGACCCCGCCCCTTGCACTAGCCACCCCCATGTTACTTACCAACCACTCTGCAATTCACCTGTCACTGACCCCGCCCCTTGCACTAGCCACACCCATTTAACTTACCAACCACTCTGCAATTCACCTGTCACTGACCCCGCCCCTTGCACTAGCCACACCCATGTTACTTACCAACCACTCTGCAATTCACCTGTCAATGACCCCGCCCCTTGCACTAGCCACACCCATGCACTAGCCACACCCATTTAACTTACCAACCACTCTGCAATTCACCTGTCACTGACCCCGACCCTGCCCCTTGCACTAGCTACACCCATGTTACTTACCAACCACTCTGCAATTCACCTGTCACTGACCCCGCCCCTTGCACTAGCCACCCCCATGTTACTTACCAACCACTTTGCAATTCACCATCTGGCAGGCATGACTCCACTCTCACACCACACACACCCACACAGTTTATACTTACCAGTTGGCCACATAGACCCATCTGGAACTTACCTCTGCTGCACCACAGTCACCTCGTGCCGATCCCGGGACTTGAACCCTGGTCACCTGGATGGAAGGCAGGAACTTACCCCCTTGACCACACTGGTTTCCATGTCAGTACCCTATCAAATCGTCCCCATAACATGATCTTCCGTTTCATGTGCAATGGAAGCCACAAGCACTGACACCAGGTGCTGTATGTTGGTCATAGTTACTACTGCAGTGGTTCAAACCTCCAAGGAGCTGTAGCTCAACGGTAAGTCTCGTGCCTCTGGTGTCACAGGTTCTCTCAAGACCAGGGTTCAAGTCCTGCCAATGCGGTCCATGTGACCTGAGAGGGTAAATTTTCAATCTGTGGTTTAATTTTCATTTGCTAATTTTTTATTCACTTGGAAAAACAGAGGAGAAAAGTGCCACTCTTTTGGCACATGCGCCCAAAAATTATACATCTTTTCCTGAGGAGTCTGACCTTCCACAAACCTCCCTTTTTCTCAAGTAGGTGCAATAGGGACAATGCCTTATCTTCCCTTATAAATGTGTTTATTCTTAGTCCTTTAAATTCGGCGTACTTTAGAGCACAAATGTTGCCTCAGGTGTATATATGAGCACAAGAATGCAAGGAGGGTGTTATACTGATAGTAAAATAGGTTGGATGGTGGTGATTTTTCGTTTTGCTCAGAGCCGATCCCTCCAATCAGGTCTTTGATGCATGTGATGTTGGCTAGGATAAAGGTGAAGTAGGAGCTCTGGCTAATGAAATGAAGGGGAGATTTTGAGGCAAGTGAAACTCCCTTTATTAGGTGCAATAGGAAGCTAGAAAAATTGTTTTTCTCAAGAGGCAGAGAAGAGCAGTTAGACCTTTGCTTCAGGAAGTCTTAATCATGCCTACTGAAGCAAGTGAAGGGATTGTGGTGACACAGCACAGTACAGTACGGCACTGGGCTGGGCTTGGCTGGCACTGGGGCTTTAAGCAGCCCCTTTCTTCCTTCCTTCCTTTGAAGGAAGCCTACGAGCCCTCGAACGCACTCGAACGCCCAGGTTCTGTATGGAGGATGACTGCAGGCAAATTGGGACCCTGCTACATTAGGGTGACGTCCCCATCTGCGGCTTTCGAGTGGCAAAATCCTTAGCCGGAGATAGGTAGGCTGCTTTTGAATTTGGCTGAAGACCATTTGTTGGAGGCTGTATCATAGCGCAAGCCGGCGACTTTCTCAGAAGAAAGTAAGCATGGGAGGACATTATTTGCATAGGACAGCCCTCTTCTAAGTCCCATCATTCTGTTGCAGTTGCCATGTAGCGTTACTAGAGGGCAGCATTACGAACATAAGAGCACACCAAGGCTTTTCTTCTGCTTGCTCAGATACCTCTTGTTCATGTTCGTCTTGCAGGGCCTGCAGAGTCGAGGACTGCGATGACTGAGTGAATGAGTAATGAGGTACATGCTGGCCTGTATTTGTGGTGAAAGGGGAATGTTTGGAAGGAAAACAGCCAGACGAAAGTGTCAAAGCATACGTGTTTGCTGAGTGATTGAGTGAGTGTCACCTGGCTCTTTGAATGGACATGTGAGAGAGGAACATGCAGCTCCATTGTCCTCAGATGAGAGAGGAAGCACAGATGAATATTTTCCTCAAATAAAAACAATTACACCACCACGAAGCTGACAAGAGCGATATGCTGCTTTGCAGGTGTAAGGATTTGCCTTGTTTGGTGCATAAATATGCATGGTTAGCGAGGTTTTTCTCAGAACGTCAGCAGCGCACCCTTTAGTATTATCCTTAGGCCAGAAATATCAGGCACTCCTTTGGGGTAAGAGGACAAGAAATCCTTTGGGAAGCTTGCTCCAGTCATCTGAAGGATAGAAATACACTGGGGAAAAGTTACAGAGGGAGCCAGGCTGCACAACATTTGGTCATGGTTCGATAGAAATCTTTAGCAAGGACTTTTGACCACCCCTCGCTGTGGGACCTGGATGCCCATACCTCTGTGGCTCTGACACCTTTTTTGACCTCTGGATAGCACCGTCTCATTACCCCTCAAACATTCCCTCTGAGTACCCCAGCTTTGGTAGTGCACCAACACGTTTCAATCCCTTGAGTGACTACAGACACCCTTCCTATGTGCTCTCCATTTACATTCCGTCAGTAACCCAGGTGCTTCTGTCACTGTTCAGTCTCAAGTGGCCGGTTGGATGCACATTGCTCGGATGTACAGGCACTTACCACTCTGTACAGCCCTCTCAGCACACACAGACCACACTTCTTTAAATCATAAATACATGTTCTGACTAACAGTAATGCTGTGCCTTCCCTCTGTAGATCATACCCAACGTAAGAAGGACAAATAAATTGAAGAGCGTACCAAACTCTCAACAGACACTGCCAGAACATGTGCTGCTGCCTATTTGCATGCCATGATTATTCTCTATGACCCATCCAACTACTTTCCACATGTACCCTTTCCCTGCCTCATTCATCTGCTCCAATGCCCCTATTTATTTAACAAATGTTAGTGCTCTCAGATATCATAGCGGGAATCTCTATAGCATCTCTTGCCAATAGAAATATCCCAAGGGTCCCTATAACATGCCGCACGGAGGGAAGGGGAGGCAGAAAAATCTTGGTGAGCACCACCTGCAAAAAGTCCACGACATGCTCCTTGTTGTACCTTTCAATACAATAACTGCAGTTGGATTGTATGGTGCCCCCCCTTGGGGTTGGTAATGGAACTGTCACATACCTGTTTGCCCCAAATCCCCCCTGTTGCCCCTATCCTTTCGGGGTGCATCCCATAAAGGAGGAGGGGAGCAATAAAAAGTAAGGGTAGCCTCCCAAAAATTGCCCAGAAGTCATGTCATTCTGTGCACCCCATCGCCCTTCATAATGCACTCCCAACCCCCTTTTAAAAGTGCTCCCCCAAATTTGACAGCACCCCCCCAAAATCAGAGAGAGTAGGGGGGTGCAGTAAAAAACACATTTTGGGGCTCCTCACTATATGTCATTAATCTCTAACCCCCACCCACTACATCTGTTCCCCTTCTTTTACCTGTCACTGACCCCACCCCTTGCACTAGCCACACCCATGTTACCAACCACTCTGCAACTCACCTGTCACTGACCCCGCCCCTTGCACTAGCCACACCCATTTAACTTACCAACCACTCTGCAATTCACCTGTCACTGACCCCGCCCCTTGCACTAGCCACACCCATGTTACTTAGCAACCACTCTGCAATTCACCTGTCACTGACCCCGCCCCTTGCACTAGCCACACCCATTTAACTTACCAACCACTCTGCAATTCACCTGTCACTGACCCCGCCCCTTGCACTAGCCACACCCATGTTACTTACCAACCACTCTGCAATTCACCTGTCACTGACCCCGCCCTTTGCACTAGCCACACCCATTTAACTTACCAACCACTCTGCAATTCACCTGTCACTGACCCCGCCCCTTGCACTAGCCACACCCATGTTACTTACCAACCACTCTGCAATTCACCTGTCACTGACCCCACCCTTTGCACTAGCCACACCCATTTAACTTACCAACCACTCTGCAACTCACCTGTCACTGACCCCGCCCCTTGCACTAGCCACACCCATGCACTAGCCACACCCATTTAACTTACCAACCACTCTGCAATTCACCTGTCACTGACCCCGACCCTGCCCCTTGCACTAGCTACACCCATGTTACTTACCAACCACTCTGCAATTCACCTGTCACTGACCCCGCCCCTTGCACTAGCCACCCCCTTGTTACTTACCAACCACTTTGCAATTCACCATCTGGCAGGCATGACTCCACTCTCACACCACACACACCCACACAGTTTATACTTACCAATTGGCCACATAGACCCATCTGGAACTTACCTCTGCTGCACCACAGTCACCTCGTGCCGATCCCGGGACTTGAACCCTGGTCACCTGGATGGAAGGCAGGAACTTACCCCCTGGACCACACTGGTTTCCATGTCAGTATCCTATCAAATCGTCCCCATAACATGGTCTTCCGTTTCATGTGCAATGGAAGCCACAAGCACTGACACCAGGTGCTGTATGTTGGTCATAGTTACTACTGCAGTGGTTCAAACCTCCAAGGAGCTGTAGCTCAACGGTAAGTCTCGTGCCTCTGGTGTCACAGGTTCTCTCAAGACCAGGGTTCAAGTCCTGCCAATGCGGTCCAAGTGACCTGAGAGGGTAAATTTTCAATCTGTGGTTTAATTTTCATTTGCTAATTTTTTATTCACTTGGAAAAACAGAGGAGAAAAGTGCCACTCTTTTGGCACATGCGCCCAAAAATTATACATCTTTTCCTGAGGAGTCTGACCTTCCACAAACCTCCCTTTTTCTCAAGTAGGTGCAATAGGGACAATGCCTTATCTTCCCTTATAAATGTGTTTATTCTTAGTCCTTTAAATTCGGCGTACTTTAGAGCACAAATGTTGCCTCAGGTGTATATATGAGCACAAGAATGCAAGGAGGGTGTTATACTGATAGTAAAATAGGTTGGATGGTGGTGATTTTTCGTTTTGCTCAGAGCCGATCCCTCCAATCAGGTCTTTGATGCATGTGATGTTGGCTAGGATAAAGGTGAAGTAGGAGCTCTGGCTAATGAAATGAAGGGGAGATTTTGAGGCAAGTGAAACTCCCTTTATTAGGTGCAATAGGAAGCTAGAAAAATTGTTTTTCTCAAGAGGCAGAGAAGAGCAGTTAGACCTTTGCTTCAGGAAGTCTTAATCATGCCTACTGAAGCAAGTGAAGGGATTGTGGTGACACAGCACAGTACAGTACGGCACTGGGCTGGGCTTGGCTGGCACTGGGGCTTTAAGCAGCCCCTTTCTTCCTTCCTTCCTTTGAAGGAAGCCTACGAGCCCTCGAACGCACTCGAACGCCCAGGTTCTGTATGGAGGATGACTGCAGGCAAATTGGGACCCTGCTACATTAGGGTGACGTCCCTATCTGCGGCTTTCGAGTGGCAAAATCCTTAGCCTGAGATAGGTAGGCTGCTTTTGAATTTGGCTGAAGACCATTTGTTGGAGGCTGTATCACAGCGCAAGCCGGCGACTTTCTCAGAAGAAAGTAAGCATGGGAGGACATTATTTGCATAGGACAGCCCTCTTCTAAGTCCCATCATTCTGTTGCAGTTGCCATGTAGCGTTACTAGAGGGCAGCATTACGAACATAAGAGCACACCAAGGCTTTTCTTCTGCTTGCTCAGATACCTCTTGTTCATGTTCGTCTTGCAGGGCCTGCAGAGTCGAGGACTGCGATGACTGAGTGAATGAGTAATGAGGTACATGCTGGCCTGTATTTGTGGTGAAAGGGGAATGTTTGGAAGGAAAACAGCCAGACGAAAGTGTCAAAGCATACGTGTTTGCTGAGTGATTGAGTGAGTGTCACCTGGCTCTTTGAATGGACATGTGAGAGAGGAACATGCAGCTCCATTGTCCTCAGATGAGAGAGGAAGCACAGATGAATATTTTCCTCAAATAAAAACAATTACACCACCACGAAGCTGACAAGAGCGATATGCTGCTTTGCAGGTGTAAGGATTTGCCTTGTTTGGTGCATAAATATGCATGGTTAGCGAGGTTTTTCTCAGAACGTCAGCAGCGCACCCTTTAGTATTATCCTTAGGCCAGAAATATCAGGCACTCCTTTGGGGTAAGAGGACAAGAAATCCTTTGGGAAGCTTGCTCCAGTCATCTGAAGGATAGAAATACACTGGGGAAAAGTTACAGAGGGAGCCAGGCTGCACAACATTTGGTCATGGTTCGATAGAAATCTTTAGCAAGGACTTTTGACCACCCCTCGCTGTGGGACCTGAATGCCCATACCTCTGTGGCTCTGACACCTTTTTTGACCTCTGGATAGCACCGTCTCATTACCCCTCAAACATTCCCTCTGAGTACCCCAGCTTTGGTAGTGCACCAACACGTTTCAATCCCTTGAGTGACTACAGACACCCTTCCTATGTGCTCTCCATTTACATTCCGTCAGTAACCCAGGTGCTTCTGTCACTGTTCAGTCTCAAGTGGCCGGTTGGATGCACATTGCTCGGATGTACAGGCACTTACCACTCTGTACAGCCCTCTCAGCACACACAGACCACACTTCTTTAAATCATAAATACATGTTCTGACTAACAGTAATGCTGTGCCTTCCCTCTGTAGATCATACCCAACGTAAGAAGGACAAATAAATTGAAGAGCGTACCAAACTCTCAACAGACACTGCCAGAACATGTGCTGCTGCCTATTTGCATGCCATGATTATTCTCTATGACCCATCCAACTACTTTCCACATGTACCCTTTCCCTGCCTCATTCATCTGCTCCAATGCCCCTATTTATTTAACAAATGTTAGTGCTCTCAGATATCATAGCGGGAATCTCTATAGCATCTCTTGCCAATAGAAATATCCCAAGGGTCCCTATAACATGCCGCACGGAGGGAAGGGGAGGCAGAAAAATCTTGGTGAGCACCACCTGCAAAAAGTCCACGACATGCTCCTTGTTGTACCTTTCAATACAATAACTGCAGTTGGATTGTATGGTGCCCCCCCTTGGGGTTGGTAATGGAACTGTCACATACCTGTTTGCCCCAAATCCCCCCTGTTGCCCCTATCCTTTCGGGGTGCATCCCATAAAGGAGGAGGGGAGCAATAAAAAGTAAGGGTAGCCTCCCAAAAATTGCCCAGAAGTCATGTCATTCTGTGCACCCCATCGCCCTTCATAATGCACTCCCAACCCCCTTTTAAAAGTGCTCCCCCAAATTTGACAGCACCCCCCCAAAATCAGAGAGAGTAGGGGGGTGCAGTAAAAAACACATTTTGGGGCTCCTCACTATATGTCATTAATCTCTAACCCCCACCCACTACATCTGTTCCCCTTCTTTTACCTGTCACTGACCCCACCCCTTGCACTAGCCACACCCATGTTACCAACCACTCTGCAACTCACCTGTCACTGACCCCGCCCCTTGCACTAGCCACACCCATTTAACTTACCAACCACTCTGCAATTCACCTGTCACTGACCCCGCCCCTTGCACTAGCCACACACATGTTACTTACCAACCACTCTGCAATTCACCTGTCACTGACCCCGCCCCTTGCACTAGCCACACCCATTTAACTTACCAACCACTCTGCAATTCACCTGTCACTGACCCCCGCCCCTTGCACTAGCCACACCCATGTTACTTACCAACCACTCTGCAATTCACCTGTCACTGACCCCGCCCTTTGCACTAGCCACACCCATTTAACTTACCAACCACTCTGCAATTCACCTGTCACTGACCCCGCCCCTTGCACTAGCCACACCCATGTTACTTACCAACCACTCTGCAATTCACCTGTCACTTACCCCACCCTTTGCACTAGCCACACCCATTTAACTTACCAACCACTCTGCAACTCACCTGTCACTGACCCCGCCCCTTGCACTAGCCACACCCATGTTACTTACCAACCACTCTGCAATTCACCTGTCACTGACCCCGCCCCTTGCACTAGCCACCCCCTTGTTACTTACCAACCACTTTGCAATTCACCATCTGGCAGGCATGACTCCACTCTCACACCACACACACCCACACAGTTTATACTTACCAATTGGCCACATAGACCCATCTGGAACTTACCTCTGCTGCACCACAGTCACCTCGTGCCGATCCCGGGACTTGAACCCTGGTCACCTGGATGGAAGGCAGGAACTTACCCCCTGGACCACACTGGTTTCCATGTCAGTACCCTATCAAATCGTCCCCATAACATGGTCTTCCGTTTCATGTGCAATGGAAGCCACAAGCACTGACACCAGGTGCTGTATGTTGGTCATAGTTACTACTGCAGTGGTTCAAACCTCCAAGGAGCTGTAGCTCAACGGTAAGTCTCGTGCCTCTGGTGTCACAGGTTCTCTCAAGACCAGGGTTCAAGTCCTGCCAATGCGGTCCAAGTGACCTGAGAGGGTAAATTTTCAATCTGTGGTTTAATTTTCATTTGCTAATTTTTTATTCACTTGGAAAAACAGAGGAGAAAAGTGCCACTCTTTTGGCACATGCGCCCAAAAATTATACATCTTTTCCTGAGGAGTCTGACCTTCCACAAACCTCCCTTTTTCTCAAGTAGGTGCAATAGGGACAATGCCTTATCTTCCCTTATAAATGTGTTTATTCTTAGTCCTTTAAATTCGGCGTACTTTAGAGCACAAATGTTGCCTCAGGTGTATATATGAGCACAAGAATGCAAGGAGGGTGTTATACTGATAGTAAAATAGGTTGGATGGTGGTGATTTTTCGTTTTGCTCAGAGCCGATCCCTCCAATCAGGTCTTTGATGCATGTGATGTTGGCTAGGATAAAGGTGAAGTAGGAGCTCTGGCTAATGAAATGAAGGGGAGATTTTGAGGCAAGTGAAACTCCCTTTATTAGGTGCAATAGGAAGCTAGAAAAATTGTTTTTCTCAAGAGGCAGAGAAGAGCAGTTAGACCTTTGCTTCAGGAAGTCTTAATCATGCCTACTGAAGCAAGTGAAGGGATTGTGGTGACACAGCACAGTACAGTACGGCACTGGGCTGGGCTTGGCTGGCACTGGGGCTTTAAGCAGCCCCTTTCTTCCTTCCTTCCTTTGAAGGAAGCCTACGAGCCCTCGAACGCACTCGAACGCCCAGGTTCTGTATGGAGGATGACTGCAGGCAAATTGGGACCCTGCTACATTAGGGTGACGTCCCCATCTGCGGCTTTCGAGTGGCAAAATCCTTAGCCTGAGATAGGTAGGCTGCTTTTGAATTTGGCTGAAGACCATTTGTTGGAGGCTGTATCATAGCGCAAGCCGGCGACTTTCTCAGAAGAAAGTAAGCATGGGAGGACATTATTTGCATAGGACAGCCCTCTTCTAAGTCCCATCATTCTGTTGCAGTTGCCATGTAGCGTTACTAGAGGGCAGCATTACGAACATAAGAGCACACCAAGGCTTTTCTTCTGCTTGCTCAGATACCTCTTGTTCATGTTCGTCTTGCAGGGCCTGCAGAGTCGAGGACTGCGATGACTGAGTGAATGAGTAATGAGGTACATGCTGGCCTGTATTTGTGGTGAAAGGGGAATGTTTGGAAGGAAAACAGCCAGACGAAAGTGTCAAAGCATACGTGTTTGCTGAGTGATTGAGTGAGTGTCACCTGGCTCTTTGAATGGACATGTGAGAGAGGAACATGCAGCTCCATTGTCCTCAGATGAGAGAGGAAGCACAGATGAATATTTTCCTCAAATAAAAACAATTACACCACCACGAAGCTGACAAGAGCGATATGCTGCTTTGCAGGTGTAAGGATTTGCCTTGTTTGGTGCATAAATATGCATGGTTAGCGAGGTTTTTCTCAGAACGTCAGCAGCGCACCCTTTAGTATTATCCTTAGGCCAGAAATATCAGGCACTCCTTTGGGGTAAGAGGACAAGAAATCCTTTGGGAAGCTTGCTCCAGTCATCTGAAGGATAGAAATACACTGGGGAAAAGTTACAGAGGGAGCCAGGCTGCACAACATTTGGTCATGGTTCGATAGAAATCTTTAGCAAGGACTTTTGACCACCCCTCGCTGTGGGACCTGGATGCCCATACCTCTGTGGCTCTGACACCTTTTTTGACCTCTGGATAGCACCGTCTCATTACCCCTCAAACATTCCCTCTGAGTACCCCAGCTTTGGTAGTGCACCAACACGTTTCAATCCCTTGAGTGACTACAGACACCCTTCCTATGTGCTCTCCATTTACATTCCGTCAGTAACCCAGGTGCTTCTGTCACTGTTCAGTCTCAAGTGGCCGGTTGGATGCACATTGCTCGGATGTACAGGCACTTACCACTCTGTACAGCCCTCTCAGCACACACAGACCACACTTCTTTAAATCATAAATACATGTTCTGACTAACAGTAATGCTGTGCCTTCCCTCTGTAGATCATACCCAACGTAAGAAGGACAAATAAATTGAAGAGCGTACCAAACTCTCAACAGACACTGCCAGAACATGTGCTGCTGCCTATTTGCATGCCATGATTATTCTCTATGACCCATCCAACTACTTTCCACATGTACCCTTTCCCTGCCTCATTCATCTGCTCCAATGCCCCTATTTATTTAACAAATGTTAGTGCTCTCAGATATCATAGCGGGAATCTCTATAGCATCTCTTGCCAATAGAAATATCCCAAGGGTCCCTATAACATGCCGCACGGAGGGAAGGGGAGGCAGAAAAATCTTGGTGAGCACCACCTGCAAAAAGTCCACGACATGCTCCTTGTTGTACCTTTCAATACAATAACTGCAGTTGGATTGTATGGTGCCCCCCCTTGGGGTTGGTAATGGAACTGTCACATACCTGTTTGCCCCAAATCCCCCCTGTTGCCCCTATCCTTTCGGGGTGCATCCCATAAAGGAGGAGGGGAGCAATAAAAAGTAAGGGTAGCCTCCCAAAAATTGCCCAGAAGTCATGTCATTCTGTGCACCCCATCGCCCTTCATAATGCACTCCCAACCCCCTTTTAAAAGTGCTCCCCCAAATTTGACAGCACCCCCCCAAAATCAGAGAGAGTAGGGGGGTGCAGTAAAAAACACATTTTGGGGCTCCTCACTATATGTCATTAATCTCTAACCCCCACCCACTACATCTGTTCCCCTTCTTTTACCTGTCACTGACCCCACCCCTTGCACTAGCCACACCCATGTTACCAACCACTCTGCAACTCACCTGTCACTGACCCCGCTCCTTGCACTAGCCACACCCATTTAACTTACCAACCACTCTGCAATTCACCTGTCACTGACCCCGCCCCTTGCACTAGCCACACCCATGTTACTTACCAACCACTCTGCAATTCACCTGTCACTGACCCCGCCCCTTGCACTAGCCACACCCATTTAACTTACCAACCACTCTGCAATTCACCTGTCACTGACCCCGCCCCTTGCACTAGCCACACCCATGTTACTTACCAACCACTCTGCAATTCACCTGTCACTGACCCGCCCTTTGCACTAGCCCCACCCATTTAACTTACCAACCACTCTGCAATTCACCTGTCACTGACCCCGCCCCTTGCACTAGCCACACCCACGTTACTTACCAACCACTCTGCAATTCACCTGTCACTGACCCCACCCTTTGCACTAGCCACACCCATTTAACTTACCAACCACTCTGCAACTCACCTGTCACTGACCCCGCCCCTTGCACTAGCCACACCCATGCACTAGCCACACCCATTTAACTTACCAACCACTCTGCAATTCACCTGTCACTGACCCCGACCCTGCCCCTTGCACTAGCTACACCCATGTTACTTACCAACCACTCTGCAATTCACCTGTCACTGACCGCGCCCCTTGCACTAGCCACCCCCTTGTTACTTACCAACCACTTTGCAATTCACCATCTGGCAGGCATGACTCCACTCTCACACCACACACACCCACACAGTTTATACTTACCAATTGGCCACATAGACCCATCTGGAACTTACCTCTGCTGCACCACAGTCACCTCGTGCCGATCCCGGGACTTGAACCCTGGTCACCTGGATGGAAGGCAGGAACTTACCCCCTGGACCACACTGGTTTCCATGTCAGTACCCTATCAAATCGTCCCCATAACATGGTCTTCCGTTTCATGTGCAATGGAAGCCACAAGCACTGACACCAGGTGCTGTATGTTGGTCATAGTTACTACTGCAGTGGTTCAAACCTCCAAGGAGCTGTAGCTCAACGGTAAGTCTCGTGCCTCTGGTGTCACAGGTTCTCTCAAGACCAGGGTTCAAGTCCTGCCAATGCGGTCCAAGTGACCTGAGAGGGTAAATTTTCAATCTGTGGTTTAATTTTCATTTGCTAATTTTTTATTCACTTGGAAAAACAGAGGAGAAAAGTGCCACTCTTTTGGCACATGCGCCCAAAAATTATACATCTTTTCCTGAGGAGTCTGACCTTCCACAAACCTCCCTTTTTCTCAAGTAGGTGCAATAGGGACAATGCCTTATCTTCCCTTATAAATGTGTTTATTCTTAGTCCTTTAAATTCGGCGTACTTTAGAGCACAAATGTTGCCTCAGGTGTATATATGAGCACAAGAATGCAAGGAGGGTGTTATACTGATAGTAAAATAGGTTGGATGGTGGTGATTTTTCGTTTTGCTCAGAGCCGATCCCTCCAATCAGGTCTTTGATGCATGTGATGTTGGCTAGGATAAAGGTGAAGTAGGAGCTCTGGCTAATGAAATGAAGGGGAGATTTTGAGGCAAGTGAAGCTCCCTTTATTAGGTGCAATAGGAAGCTAGAAAAATTGTTTTTCTCAAGAGGCAGAGAAGAGCAGTTAGACCTTTGCTTCAGGAAGTCTTAATCATGCCTACTGAAGCAAGTGAAGGGATTGTGGTGACACAGCACAGTACAGTACGGCACTGGGCTGGGCTTGGCTGGCACTGGGGCTTTAAGCAGCCCCTTTCTTCCTTCCTTCCTTTGAAGGAAGCCTACGAGCCCTCGAACGCACTCGAACGCCCAGGTTCTGTATGGAGGATGACTGCAGGCAAATTGGGACCCTGCTACATTAGGGTGACGTCCCCATCTGCGGCTTTCGAGTGGCAAAATCCTTAGCCTGAGATAGGTAGGCTGCTTTTGAATTTGGCTGAAGACCATTTGTTGGAGGCTGTATCATAGCGCAAGCCGGCGACTTTCTCAGAAGAAAGTAAGCATGGGAGGACATTATTTGCATAGGACAGCCCTCTTCTAAGTCCCATCATTCTGTTGCAGTTGCCATGTAGCGTTACTAGAGGGCAGCATTACGAACATAAGAGCACACCAAGGCTTTTCTTCTGCTTGCTCAGATACCTCTTGTTCATGTTCGTCTTGCAGGGCCTGCAGAGTCGAGGACTGCGATGACTGAGTGAATGAGTAATGAGGTACATGCTGGCCTGTATTTGTGGTGAAAGGGGAATGTTTGGAAGGAAAACAGCCAGACGAAAGTGTCAAAGCATACGTGTTTGCTGAGTGATTGAGTGAGTGTCACCTGGCTCTTTGAATGGACATGTGAGAGAGGAACATGCAGCTCCATTGTCCTCAGATGAGAGAGGAAGCACAGATGAATATTTTCCTCAAATAAAAACAATTACACCACCACGAAGCTGACAAGAGCGATATGCTGCTTTGCAGGTGTAAGGATTTGCCTTGTTTGGTGCATAAATATGCATGGTTAGCGAGGTTTTTCTCAGAACGTCAGCAGCGCACCCTTTAGTATTATCCTTAGGCCAGAAATATCAGGCACTCCTTTGGGGTAAGAGGACAAGAAATCCTTTGGGAAGCTTGCTCCAGTCATCTGAAGGATAGAAATACACTGGGGAAAAGTTACAGAGGGAGCCAGGCTGCACAACATTTGGTCATGGTTCGATAGAAATCTTTAGCAAGGACTTTTGACCACCCCTCGCTGTGGGACCTGGATGCCCATACCTCTGTGGCTCTGACACCTTTTTTGACCTCTGGATAGCACCGTCTCATTACCCCTCAAACATTCCCTCTGAGTACCCCAGCTTTGGTAGTGCACCAACACGTTTCAATCCCTTGAGTGACTACAGACACCCTTCCTATGTGCTCTCCATTTACATTCCGTCAGTAACCCAGGTGCTTCTGTCACTGTTCAGTCTCAAGTGGCCGGTTGGATGCACATTGCTCGGATGTACAGGCACTTACCACTCTGTACAGCCCTCTCAGCACACACAGACCACACTTCTTTAAATCATAAATACATGTTCTGACTAACAGTAATGCTGTGCCTTCCCTCTGTAGATCATACCCAACGTAAGAAGGACAAATAAATTGAAGAGCGTACCAAACTCTCAACAGACACTGCCAGAACATGTGCTGCTGCCTATTTGCATGCCATGATTATTCTCTATGACCCATCCAACTACTTTCCACATGTACCCTTTCCCTGCCTCATTCATCTGCTCCAATGCCCCTATTTATTTAACAAATGTTAGTGCTCTCAGATATCATAGCGGGAATCTCTATAGCATCTCTTGCCAATAGAAATATCCCAAGGGTCCCTATAACATGCCGCACGGAGGGAAGGGGAGGCAGAAAAATCTTGGTGAGCACCACCTGCAAAAAGTCCACGACATGCTCCTTGTTGTACCTTTCAATACAATAACTGCAGTTGGATTGTATGGTGCCCCCCCATGGGGTTGGTAATGGAACTGTCACATACCTGTTTGCCCCAAATCCCCCCTGTTGCCCCTATCCTTTCGGGGTGCATCCCATAAAGGAGGAGGGGAGCAATAAAAAGTAATGGTAGCCTCCCAAAAATTGCCCAGAAATCATGTCATTCTGTGCACCCCATCGCCCTTCATAATGCACTCCCAACCCCCTTTTAAAAGTGCTCCCCCAAATTTGACAGCACCCCCCCAAAATCAGAGAGAGTAGGGGGGTGCAGTAAAAAACACATTTTGGGGCTCCTCACTATATGTCATTAATCTCTAACCCCCACCCACTACATCTGTTCCCCTTCTTTTACCTGTCACTGACCCCACCCCTTGCACTAGCCACACCCATGTTACCAACCACTCTGCAACTCACCTGTCACTGACCCCGCCCTTTGCACTAGCCACACCCATTTAACTTACCAACCACTCTGCAATTCACCTGTCACTGACCCCGCCCCTTGCACTAGCCACCCCCATGTTACTTACCAACCACTTTGCAATTCACCTGTCACTGACCCCGCCCCTTGCACTAGCCACACCCATTTAACTTACCAACCACTCTGCAATTCACCTGTCACTGACCCCGACCCTGCCCCTTGCACTAGCTACACCCATGTTACTTACCAACCACTCTGCAATTCACCTGTCACTGACCCCGCCCCTTGCACTAGCCACCCCCATGTTACTTACCAACCACTTTGCAATTCACCATCTGGCAGGCATGACTCCACTCTCACACCACACACACCCACACAGTTTATACTTACCAATTGGCCACATAGACCCATCTGGAACTTACCTCTGCTGCACCACAGTCACCTCGTGCCGATCCCGGGACTTGAACCCTGGTCACCTGGATGGAAGGCAGGAACTTACCCCCTGGACCACACTGGTTTCCATGTCAGTACCCTATCAAATCGTCCCCATAACATGGTCTTCCGTTTCATGTGCAATGGAAGCCACAAGCACTGACACCAGGTGCTGTATGTTGGTCATAGTTACTACTGCAGTGGTTACTACCTCAAAGGAGCTGTAGCTCAACGGTAAGTCTCGTGCCTCTGGTGTCACAGGTTCTCTCAAGACCAGGGTTCAAGTCCTGCCAATGCGGTCCAAGTGACCTGAGAGGGTAAATTTTCAATCTGTGGTTTAATTTTCATTTGCTAATTTTTTATTCACTTGGAAAAACAGAGGAGAAAAGTGCCACTCTTTTGGCACATGCGCCCAAAAATTATACATCTTTTCCTGAGGAGTCTGACCTTCCACAAACCTCCCTTTTTCTCAAGTAGGTGCAATAGGGACAATGCCTTATCTTCCCTTATAAATGTGTTTATTCTTAGTCCTTTAAATTCGGCGTACTTTAGAGCACAAATGTTGCCTCAGGTGTATATATGAGCACAAGAATGCAAGGAGGGTGTTATACTGATAGTAAAATAGGTTGGATGGTGGTGATTTTTCGTTTTGCTCAGAGCCGATCCCTCCAATCAGGTCTTTGATGCATGTGATGTTGGCTAGGATAAAGGTGAAGTAGGAGCTCTGGCTAATGAAATGAAGGGGAGATTTTGAGGCAAGTGAAACTCCCTTTATTAGGTGCAATAGGAAGCTAGAAAAATTGTTTTTCTCAAGAGGCAGAGAAGAGCAGTTAGACCTTTGCTTCAGGAAGTCTTAATCATGCCTACTGAAGCAAGTGAAGGGATTGTGGTGACACAGCACAGTACAGTACGGCACTGGGCTGGGCTGGGCTTGGCTGGCACTGGGGCTTTAAGCAGCCCCTTTCTTCCTTCCTTCCTTTGAAGGAAGCCTACGAGCCCTCGAACGCACTCGAACGCCCAGGTTCTGTATGGAGGATGACTGCAGGCAAATTGGGACCCTGCTACATTAGGGTGACGTCCCCATCTGCGGCTTTCGAGTGGCAAAATCCTTAGCCTGAGATAGGTAGGCTGCTTTTGAATTTGGCTGAAGACCATTTGTTGGAGGCTGTATCATAGCGCAAGCCGGCGACTTTCTCAGAAGAAAGTAAGCATGGGAGGACATTATTTGCATAGGACAGCCCTCTTCTAAGTCCCATCATTCTGTTGCAGTTGCCATGTAGCGTTACTAGAGGGCAGCATTACGAACATAAGAGCACACCAAGGCTTTTCTTCTGCTTGCTCAGATACCTCTTGTTCATGTTCGTCTTGCAGGGCCTGCAGAGTCGAGGACTGCGATGACTGAGTGAATGAGTAATGAGGTACATGCTGGCCTGTATTTGTGGTGAAAGGGGAATGTTTGGAAGGAAAACAGCCAGACGAAAGTGTCAAAGCATACGTGTTTGCTGAGTGATTGAGTGAGTGTCACCTGGCTCTTTGAATGGACATGTGAGAGAGGAACATGCAGCTCCATTGTCCTCAGATGAGAGAGGAAGCACAGATGAATATTTTCCTCAAATAAAAACAATTACACCACCACGAAGCTGACAAGAGCGATATGCTGCTTTGCAGGTGTAAGGATTTGCCTTGTTTGGTGCATAAATATGCATGGTTAGCGAGGTTTTTCTCAGAACGTCAGCAGCGCACCCTTTAGTATTATCCTTAGGCCAGAAATATCAGGCACTCCTTTGGGGTAAGAGGACAAGAAATCCTTTGGGAAGCTTGCTCCAGTCATCTGAAGGATAGAAATACACTGGGGAAAAGTTACAGAGGGAGCCAGGCTGCACAACATTTGGTCATGGTTCGATAGAAATCTTTAGCAAGGACTTTTGACCACCCCTCGCTGTGGGACCTGGATGCCCATACCTCTGTGGCTCTGACACCTTTTTTGACCTCTGGATAGCACCGTCTCATTACCCCTCAAACATTCCCTCTGAGTACCCCAGCTTTGGTAGTGCACCAACACGTTTCAATCCCTTGAGTGACTACAGACACCCTTCCTATGTGCTCTCCATTTACATTCCGTCAGTAACCCAGGTGCTTCTGTCACTGTTCAGTCTCAAGTGGCCGGTTGGATGCACATTGCTCGGATGTACAGGCACTTACCACTCTGTACAGCCCTCTCAGCACACACAGACCACACTTCTTTAAATCATAAATACATGTTCTGACTAACAGTAATGCTGTGCCTTCCCTCTGTAGATCATACCCAACGTAAGAAGGACAAATAAATTGAAGAGCGTACCAAACTCTCAACAGACACTGCCAGAACATGTGCTGCTGCCTATTTGCATGCCATGATTATTCTCTATGACCCATCCAACTACTTTCCACATGTACCCTTTCCCTGCCTCATTCATCTGCTCCAATGCCCCTATTTATTTAACAAATGTTAGTGCTCTCAGATATCATAGCGGGAATCTCTATAGCATCTCTTGCCAATAGAAATATCCCAAGGGTCCCTATAACATGCCGCACGGAGGGAAGGGGAGGCAGAAAAATCTTGGTGAGCACCACCTGCAAAAAGTCCACGACATGCTCCTTGTTGTACCTTTCAATACAATAACTGCAGTTGGATTGTATGGTGCCCCCCCTTGGGGTTGGTAATGGAACTGTCACATACCTGTTTGCCCCAAATCCCCCCTGTTGCCCCTATCCTTTCGGGGTGCATCCCATAAAGGAGGAGGGGAGCAATAAAAAGTAAGGGTAGCCTCCCAAAAATTGCCCAGAAGTCATGTCATTCTGTGCACCCCATCGCCCTTCATAATGCACTCCCAACCCCCTTTTAAAAGTGCTCCCCCAAATTTGACAGCACCCCCCCAAAATCAGAGAGAGTAGGGGGGTGCAGTAAAAAACACATTTTGGGGCTCCTCACTATATGTCATTAATCTCTAACCCCCACCCACTACATCTGTTCCCCTTCTTTTACCTGTCACTGACCCCACCCCTTGCACTAGCCACACCCATGTTACCAACCACTCTGCAACTCACCTGTCACTGACCCCGCCCCTTGCACTAGCCACACCCATTTAACTTACCAACCACTCTGCAATTCACCTGTCACTGACCCCGCCCCTTGCACTAGCCACACCCATGTTACTTACCAACCACTCTGAAATTCACCTGTCACTGACCCCACCCTTTGCACTAGCCACACCCATTTAACTTACCAACCACTCTGCAATTCACCTGTCACTGACCCCGCCCCTTGCACTAGCCACACCCATGTTACTTACCAACCACTCTGCAATTCACCTGTCACTGACCCCGCCCTTTGCACTAGCCACACCCATTTAACTTACCAACCACTCTGCAACTCACCTGTCACTGACCCCGCCCCTTGCACTAGCCACACCCATTTAACTTACCAACCACTCTGCAATTCACCTGTCACTGACCCCGACCCTGCCCCTTGCACTAGCTACACCCATGTTACTTACCAACCACTCTGCAATTCACCTGTCACTGACCCCGCCCCTTGCACTAGCCACTCCCTTGTTACTTACCAACCACTTTGCAATTCACCATCTGGCAGGCATGACTCCACTCTCACACCACACACACCCACACAGTTTATACTTACCAATTGGCCACATAGACCCATCTGGAACTTACCTCTGCTGCACCACAGTCACCTCGTGCCGATCCCGGGACTTGAACCCTGGTCACCTGGATGGAAGGCAGGAACTTACCCCCTGGACCACACTGGTTTCCATGTCAGTACCCTATCAAATCGTCCCCATAACATGGTCTTCCGTTTCATGTGCAATGGAAGCCACAAGCACTGACACCAGGTGCTGTATGTTGGTCATAGTTACTACTGCAGTGGTTCAAACCTCCAAGGAGCTGTAGCTCAACGGTAAGTCTCGTGCCTCTGGTGTCACAGGTTCTCTCAAAACCAGGGTTCAAGTCCTGCCAATGTGGTCCAAGTGACCTGAGAGGGTAAATTTTCAATCTGTGGTTTAATTTTCATTTGCTAATTTTTTATTCACTTGGAAAAACAGAGGAGAAAAGTGCCACTCTTTTGGCACATGCGCCCAAAAATTATACATCTTTTCCTGAGGAGTCTGACCTTCCACAAACCTCCCTTTTTCTCAAGTAGGTGCAATAGGGACAATGCCTTATCTTCCCTTATAAATGTGTTTATTCTTAGTCCTTTAAATTCGGCGTACTTTAGAGCACAAATGTTGCCTCAGGTGTATATATGAGCACAAGAATGCAAGGAGGGTGTTATACTGATAGTAAAATAGGTTGGATGGTGGTGATTTTTCGTTTTGCTCAGAGCCGATCCCTCCAATCAGGTCTTTGATGCATGTGATGTTGGCTAGGATAAAGGTGAAGTAGGAGCTCTGGCTAATGAAATGAAGGGGAGATTTTGAGGCAAGTGAAACTCCCTTTATTAGGTGCAATAGGAAGCTAGAAAAATTGTTTTTCTCAAGAGGCAGAGAAGAGCAGTTAGACCTTTGCTTCAGGAAGTCTTAATCATGCCTACTGAAGCAAGTGAAGGGATTGTGGTGACACAGCACAGTACAGTACGGCACTGGGCTGGGCTTGGCTGGCACTGGGGCTTTAAGCAGCCCCTTTCTTCCTTCCTTCCTTTGAAGGAAGCCTACGAGCCCTCGAACGCACTCGAACGCCCAGGTTCTGTATGGAGGATGACTGCAGGCAAATTGGGACCCTGCTACATTAGGGTGACGTCCCCATCTGCGGCTTTCGAGTGGCAAAATCCTTAGCCTGAGATAGGTAGGCTGCTTTTGAATTTGGCTGAAGACCATTTGTTGGAGGCTGTATCATAGCGCAAGCCGGCGACTTTCTCAGAAGAAAGTAAGCATGGGAGGACATTATTTGCATAGGACAGCCCTCTTCTAAGTCCCATCATTCTGTTGCAGTTGCCATGTAGCGTTACTAGAGGGCAGCATTACGAACATAAGAGCACACCAAGGCTTTTCTTCTGCTTGCTCAGATACCTCTTGTTCATGTTCGTCTTGCAGGGCCTGCAGAGTCGAGGACTGCGATGACTGAGTGAATGAGTTATGAGGTACATGCTGGCCTGTATTTGTGGTGAAAGGGGAATGTTTGGAAGGAAAACAGCCAGACGAAAGTGTCAAAGCATACGTGTTTGCTGAGTGATTGAGTGAGTGTCACCTGGCTCTTTGAATGGACATGTGAGAGAGGAACATGCAGCTCCATTGTCCTCAGATGAGAGAGGAAGCACAGATGAATATTTTCCTCAAATAAAAACAATTACACCACCACGAAGCTGACAAGAGCGATATGCTGCTTTGCAGGTGTAAGGATTTGCCTTGTTTGGTGCATAAATATGCATGGTTAGCGAGGTTTTTCTCAGAACGTCAGCAGCGCACCCTTTAGTATTATCCTTAGGCCAGAAATATCAGGCACTCCTTTGGGGTAAGAGGACAAGAAATCCTTTGGGAAGCTTGCTCCAGTCATCTGAAGGATAGAAATACACTGGGGAAAAGTTACAGAGGGAGCCAGGCTGCACAACATTTGGTCATGGTTCGATAGAAATCTTTAGCAAGGACTTTTGACCACCCCTCGCTGTGGGACCTGGATGCCCATACCTCTGTGGCTCTGACACCTTTTTTGACCTCTGGATAGCACCGTCTCATTACCCCTCAAACATTCCCTCTGAGTACCCCAGCTTTGGTAGTGCACCAACACGTTTCAATCCCTTGAGTGACTACAGACACCCTTCCTATGTGCTCTCCATTTACATTCCGTCAGTAACCCAGGTGCTTCTGTCACTGTTCAGTCTCAAGTGGCCGGTTGGATGCACATTGCTCGGATGTACAGGCACTTACCACTCTGTACAGCCCTCTCAGCACACACAGACCACACTTCTTTAAATCATAAATACATGTTCTGACTAACAGTAATGCTGTGCCTTCCCTCTGTAGATCATACCCAACGTAAGAAGGACAAATAAATTGAAGAGCGTACCAAACTCTCAACAGACACTGCCAGAACATGTGCTGCTGCCTATTTGCATGCCATGATTATTCTCTATGACCCATCCAACTACTTTCCACATGTACCCTTTCCCTGCCTCATTCATCTGCTCCAATGCCCCTATTTATTTAACAAATGTTAGTGCTCTCAGATATCATAGCGGGAATCTCTATAGCATCTCTTGCCAATAGAAATATCCCAAGGGTCCCTATAACATGCCGCACGGAGGGAAGGGGAGGCAGAAAAATCTTGGTGAGCACCACCTGCAAAAAGTCCACGACATGCTCCTTGTTGTACCTTTCAATACAATAACTGCAGTTGGATTGTATGGTGCCCCCCCTTGGGGTTGGTAATGGAACTGTCACATACCTGTTTGCCCCAAATCCCCCCTGTTGCCCCTATCCTTTCGGGGTGCATCCCATAAAGGAGGAGGGGAGCAATAAAAAGTAAGGGTAGCCTCCCAAAAATTGCCCAGAAGTCATGTCATTCTGTGCACCCCATCGCCCTTCATAATGCACTCCCAACCCCCTTTTAAAAGTGCTCCCCCAAATTTGACAGCACCCCCCCAAAATCAGAGAGAGTAGGGGGGTGCAGTAAAAAACACATTTTGGGGCTCCTCACTATATGTCATTAATCTCTAACCCCCACCCACTACATCTGTTCCCCTTCTTTTACCTGTCACTGATCCCACCCCTTGCACTAGCCACATCCATGTTACCAACCACTCTGCAATTCACCTGTCACTGACCCTGCCCCTTACACTAGCCACACCCATTTAACTTACCAACCACTCTGCAATTCACCTGTCACTGACCCCGACAACCGCCCCTTGCACTAGCTACACCCATGTTACTTACCAACCACTCTGCAATTCACCTGTCACTGACCCCGCCCCTTGCACTAGCCACACCCATGTTACTTACCAACCACTCTGCAATTCACCTGTCACTGACCCCACCCCTTGCACTAGCCACACCCATGTTACTTACCAACCACTCTGCAATTCACCTGTCACTGACCCCGACCCCGCCCTTTGCACTAGCTACACCCATGTTACTTACCAACCACTCTGCAATTCACCTGTCACTGACCCCGCCCCTTGCACTAGCCACACCCATGTTACTTACCAACCACTTTGCAATTCACCATCTGGCAGGCATGACTCCACTCTCACACCACACACACAGTTTATACTTACCAATTCGCCACATAGACCCATCTGGAACTTACCTCTGCTGCACCACAGTCACCTCGTGCCGATCCCGGGACTTGAACCCTGGTCACCTGGATGGAAGGCAGGAACTTACCCCCTGGACCACACTGGTTTCCATGTCAGTACCCTATCAAATCGTCCCCATAACATGGTCTTCCGTTTCATGTGCAATGGAAGCCACAAGCACTGACACCAGGTGCTGTATGTTGGTCATAGTTACTACTGCAGTGTTTCAGACCTCCAAGGAGCTGTAGCTCAACGGTAAGTCTCGTGCCTCTGGTGTCACAGGTTCTCTCAAGACCAGGGTTCAAGTCCTGCCAATGCGGTCCAAGTGACCTGAGAGGGTAAATTTTCAGTCTGTGGTTTAATTTTCATTTGCTAATTTTTTATTCACTTGGAAAAACAGAGGAGAAAAGTGCCACTGTTTTGGCACATGCGCCCAAAAATTATACATCTTTTCCTGAGGAGTCTGACCTTCCACAAACCTCCCTTTTTCTCAAGTAGGTGCAATAGGGACAATGCCTTATCTTCCCTTATAAATGTGTTTATTCTTAGTCCTTTAAATTCGGCGTACTTTAGAGCACAAATGTTGCCTCAGGTGTATATATGAGCACAAGAATGCAAGGAGGGTGTTATACTGATAGTAAAATAGGTTGGATGGTGGTGATTTTTCGTTTTGCTGAGAGCCGATCCCTCCAATCAGGTCTTTGATGCATGTGATGTTGGCTAGGATAAAGGTGAAGTAGGAGCTCTGGCTAATGAAATGAAGGGGATATTTTGAGGCAAGTGAAACTCCCTTTATTAGGTGCAATAGGAAGCTAGAAAAATTGTTTTTCTCAAGAGGCAGAGAAGAGCAGTTAGACCTTTGCTTCAGGAAGTCTTAATCATGCCTACTGAAGCAAGTGAAGGGATTGTGGTGACACAGCACAGTACAGTACAGCACTGGGCTGGGCTGGGCTGGGCTGGCACTGGGGCTTTAAGCAGCCCCTTTCTTCCTTCCTTCCTTTGAAGGAAGCCTACGAGCCCTCGAACGCACTCGAACGCCCATGTTCTGTATGGAGGATGACTGCAGGCAAATTGGGACCCTGCTACATTAGGGTGACGTTCCCATCTGCGGCTTTCGAGTGGCAAAATCCTTAGCCTGAGATAGGTAGGCTGCTTTTGAATTTGGCTGAAGACCATTTGTTGGAGGCTGTATCATAGCGCAAGCCGGCGACTTTCTCAGAAGAAAGTAAGCATGGGAGGACATTATTTGCATAGGACAGCCCTCTTCTAAGTCCCATCATTCTGTTGCAGTTGCCATGTAGCGTTACTAGAGGGCAGCATTACGAACATAAGAGCACACCAAGGCTTTTCTTCTGCTTGCTCAGATACCTCTTGTTCATGTTCGTCTTGCAGGGCCTGCAGAGTCGAGGACTGCGATGACTGAGTGAATGAGTAATGAGGTACATGCTGGCCTGTATTTGTGGTGAAAGGGGAATGTTTGGAAGGAAAACAGCCAGACGAAAGTGTCAAAGCATACGTGTTTGCTGAGTGATTGAGTGAGTGTCACCTGGCTCTTTGAATGGACATGTGAGAGAGGAACATGCAGCTCCATTGTCCTCAGATGAGAGAGGAAGCACAGATGAATATTTTCCTCAAATAGAAACAATTACACCACCACGAAGCTGACAAGAGCGATATGCTGCTTTGCAGGTGTAAGGATTTGCCATGTTTGGTGCATAAATATGCATGGTTAGCGAGGTTTTTCTCAGAACGTCAGCAGCGCACCCTTTAGTATTATCCTTAGGCCAGAAATATCAGGCACTCCTTTGGGGTAAGAGGCCAAGAAATCCTTTGGGAAGCTTGCTCCAGTCATCTGAAGGATAGAAATACACTGGGGAAAAGTTACAGAGGGAGCCAGGCTGCACAACATTTGGTCATGGTTCGATAGAAATCTTTAGCAAGGACTTTTGACCACCCCTCGCTGTGGGACCTGGATGCCCATACCTCTTGTTCATGTTCGTCTTGCAGGGCCTGCAGAGTCGAGGACTGCGATGACTGAGTGAATGAGTAATGAGGTACATGCTGGCCTGTATTTGTGGTGAAAGGGGAATGTTTGGAAGGAAAACAGCCAGACGAAAGTGTCAAAGCATACGTGTTTGCTGAGTGATTGAGTGAGTGTCACCTGGCTCTTTGAATGGACATGTGAGAGAAGAACATGCAGCTCCATTGTCCTCAGATGAGAGAGGAAGCACAGATGAATATTTTCCTCAAATAAAAACACTTACACCACCACGAAGCTGACAAGAGCGATATGCTGCTTTGCAGGTGTAAGGATTTGCCATGTTTGGTGCATAAATATGCATGGTTAGCGAGGTTTTTCTCAGAACGTCAGCAGCGCACCCTTTAGTATTATCCTTAGGCCAGAAATATCAGGCACTCCTTTGGGGTATGAGGCCAAGAAATCCTTTGGGAAGCTTGCTCCAGTCATCTGAAGGATAGAGAAACACTGGGGAAAAGTTACAGAGGGAGCCAGGCTGCACAACATTTGGTCATGGTTCGATAGAAATCTTTAGCAAGGACTTTTGACCACCCCTCGCTGTGGGACCTGGATGCCCATACCTCTGTGGCTCTGACACCTTTTTTGACCTCTGGATAGCACCGTCTCATTGCCCCTCAAACATTCCCTCTGAGTACCCCAGCTTTGGTAGTGCACCAACACGTTTCAATCCCTTGAGTGACTACAGACACCCTTCCTATGTGCTCTCCATTTACATTCCGTCAGTAACCCAGGTGCTTCTGTCACTGTTCAGTCTCAAGTGGCCGGTTGGATGCACATTGCTCGGATGTACAGGCACTTACCACTCTGTACAGCCCTCTCAGCACACACAGACCACACTTCTTTAAATCATAAATACATGTTCTGACTAACAGTAATGCTGTGCCTTCCCTCTGTAGATCATACCCAACGTAAGAAGGACAAATAAATTGAAGAGCGTACCAAACTCTCAACAGACACTGCCAGAACATGTGCTGCTGCCTATTTGCATGCCATGATTATTCTCTATGACCCATCCAACTACTTTCCACATGTACCCTTTCCCTGCCTCATTCATCTGCTCCAATGCCCCTATTTATTTAACAAATGTTAGTGCTCTCAGATATCATAGCGGGAATCTCTATAGCATCTCTTGCCAATAGAAATATCCCAAGGGTCCCTATAACATGCCGCACGGAGGGAAGGGGAGGCAGAAAAATCTTGGTGAGCACCACCTGCAAAAAGTCCACGACATGCTCCTTGTTGTACCTTTCAATACAATAACTGCAGTTGGATTGTATGGTGCCCCCCCTTGGGGTTGGTAATGGAACTGTCACATACCTGTTTGCCCCAAATCCCCCCTGTTGCCCCTATCCTTTCGGGGTGCATCCCATAAAGGAGGAGGGGAGCAATAAAAAGTAAGGGTAGCCTCCCAAAAATTGCCCAGAAGTCATGTCATTCTGTGCACCCCATCGCCCTTCATAATGCACTCCCAACCCCCTTTTAAAAGTGCTCCCCCAAATTTGACAGCACCCCCCCAAAATCAGAGAGAGTAGGGGGGTGCAGTAAAAAACACATTTTGGGGCTCCTCACTATATGTCATTAATCTCTAACCCCCACCCACTACATCTGTTCCCCTTCTTTTACCTGTCACTGACCCCACCCCTTGCACTAGCCACACCCATGTTACCAACCACTTTGCAACTCACCTGTCACTGACCCCGCCCCTTGCACTAGCCACACCCATTTAACTTACCAACCACTCTGCAATTCACCTGTCACTGACCCCACCCCTTGCACTAGCCACACCCATGTTACTTACCAACCACTCTGCAATTCACCTGTCACTGACCCCGCTCCTTGCACTAGCCACACCCATTTAACTTACCAACCACTCTGCAATTCACCTGTCACTGACCCCGCCCCTTGCACTAGCCACACCCATGTTACTTACCAACCACTCTGCAATTCACCTGTCACTGACCCCGCCCTTTGCACTAGCCACACCCATTTAACTTACCAACCACTCTGCAATTCACCTGTCACTGACCCCACCCCTTGCACTAGCCACACCCATGTTACTTACCAACCACTCTGCAATTCACCTGTCACTGACCCCGCCCTTTGCACTAGCCACACCCATTTAACTTACCAACCACTCTGCAACTCACCTGTCACTGACCCCGCCCCTTGCACTAGCCACACCCATGCACTAGCCACACCCATTTAACTTACCAACCACTCTGCAATTCACCTGTCACTGACCCCGACCCTTGCACTAGCCACCCCCTTGTTACTTACCAACCACTTTGCAATTCACCATCTGGCAGGCATGACTCCACTCTCACACCACACACACCCACACAGTTTATACTTACCAATTGGCCACATAGACCCATCTGGAACTTACCTCTGCTGCACCACAGTCACCTCGTGCCGATCCCGGGACTTGAACCCTGGTCACCTGGATGGAAGGCAGGAACTTACCCCCTGGACCACACTGGTTTCCATGTCAGTACCCTATCAAATCGTCCCCATAACATGGTCTTCCGTTTCATGTGCAATGGAAGCCACAAGCACTGACACCAGGTGCTGTATGTTGGTCATAGTTACTACTGCAGTGGTTCAAACCTCCAAGGAGCTGTAGCTCAACGGTAAGTCTCGTGCCTCTGGTGTCACAGGTTCTCTCAAAACCAGGGTTCAAGTCCTGCCAATGCGGTCCAAGTGACCTGAGAGGGTAAATTTTCAATCTGTTGTTTAATTTTCATTTGCTAATTTTTTATTCACTTGGAAAAACAGAGGAGAAAAGTGCCACTCTTTTGGCACATGCGCCCAAAAATTATACATCTTTTCCTGAGGAGTCTGACCTTCCACAAACCTCCCTTTTTCTCAAGTAGGTGCAATAGGGACAATGCCTTATCTTCCCTTATAAATGTGTTTATTCTTAGTCCTTTAAATTCGGCGTACTTTAGAGCACAAATGTTGCCTCAGGTGTATATATGAGCACAAGAATGCAAGGAGGGTGTTATACTGATAGTAAAATAGGTTGGATGGTGGTGATTTTTCGTTTTGCTCAGAGCCGATCCCTCCAATCAGGTCTTTGATGCATGTGATGTTGGCTAGGATAAAGGTGAAGTAGGAGCTCTGGCTAATGAAATGAAGGGGAGATTTTGAGGCAAGTGAAACTCCCTTTATTAGGTGCAATAGGAAGCTAGAAAAATTGTTTTTCTCAAGAGGCAGAGAAGAGCAGTTAGACCTTTGCTTCAGGAAGTCTTAATCATGCCTACTGAAGCAAGTGAAGGGATTGTGGTGACACAGCACAGTACAGTACGGCACTGGGCTGGGCTTGGCTGGCACTGGGGCTTTAAGCAGCCCCTTTCTTCCTTCCTTCCTTTGAAGGAAGCCTACGAGCCCTCGAACGCACTCGAACGCCCAGGTTCTGTATGGAGGATGACTGCAGGCAAATTGGGACCCTGCTACATTAGGGTGACGTCCCCATCTGCGGCTTTCGAGTGGCAAAATCCTTAGCCTGAGATAGGTAGGCTGCTTTTGAATTTGGCTGAAGACCATTTGTTGGAGGCTGTATCATAGCGCAAGCCGGCGACTTTCTCAGAAGAAAGTAAGCATGGGAGGACATTATTTGCATAGGACAGCCCTCTTCTAAGTCCCATCATTCTGTTGCAGTTGCCATGTAGCGTTACTAGAGGGCAGCATTACGAACATAAGAGCACACCAAGGCTTTTCTTCTGCTTGCTCAGATACCTCTTGTTCATGTTCGTCTTGCAGGGCCTGCAGAGTCGAGGACTGCGATGACTGAGTGAATGAGTAATGAGGTACATGCTGGCCTGTATTTGTGGTGAAAGGGGAATGTTTGGAAGGAAAACAGCCAGACGAAAGTGTCAAAGCATACGTGTTTGCTGAGTGATTGAGTGAGTGTCACCTGGCTCTTTGAATGGACATGTGAGAGAGGAACATGCAGCTCCATTGTCCTCAGATGAGAGAGGAAGCACAGATGAATATTTTCCTCAAATAAAAACAATTACACCACCACGAAGCTGACAAGAGCGATATGCTGCTTTGCAGGTGTAAGGATTTGCCTTGTTTGGTGCATAAATATGCATGGTTAGCGAGGTTTTTCTCAGAACGTCAGCAGCGCACCCTTTAGTATTATCCTTAGGCCAGAAATATCAGGCACTCCTTTGGGGTAAGAGGACAAGAAATCCTTTGGGAAGCTTGCTCCAGTCATCTGAAGGATAGAAATACACTGGGGAAAAGTTACAGAGGGAGCCAGGCTGCACAACATTTGGTCATGGTTCGATAGAAATCTTTAGCAAGGACTTTTGACCACCCCTCGCTGTGGGACCTGGATGCCCATACCTCTGTGGCTCTGACACCTTTTTTGACCTCTGGATAGCACCGTCTCATTACCCCTCAAACATTCCCTCTGAGTACCCCAGCTTTGGTAGTGCACCAACACGTTTCAATCCCTTGAGTGACTACAGACACCCTTCCTATGTGCTCTCCATTTACATTCCGTCAGTAACCCAGGTGCTTCTGTCACTGTTCAGTCTCAAGTGGCCGGTTGGATGCACATTGCTCGGATGTACAGGCACTTACCACTCTGTACAGCCCTCTCAGCACACACAGACCACACTTCTTTAAATCATAAATACATGTTCTGACTAACAGTAATGCTGTGCCTTCCCTCTGTAGATCATACCCAACGTAAGAAGGACAAATAAATTGAAGAGCGTACCAAACTCTCAACAGACACTGCCAGAACATGTGCTGCTGCCTATTTGCATGCCATGATTATTCTCTATGACCCATCCAACTACTTTCCACATGTACCCTTTCCCTGCCTCATTCATCTGCTCCAATGCCCCTATTTATTTAACAAATGTTAGTGCTCTCAGATATCATAGCGGGAATCTCTATAGCATCTCTTGCCAATAGAAATATCCCAAGGGTCCCTATAACATGCCGCACGGAGGGAAGGGGAGGCAGAAAAATCTTGGTGAGCACCACCTGCAAAAAGTCCACGACATGCTCCTTGTTGTACCTTTCAATACAATAACTGCAGTTGGATTGTATGGTGCCCCCCCTTGGGGTTGGTAATGGAACTGTCACATACCTGTTTGCCCCAAATCCCCCCTGTTGCCCCTATCCTTTCGGGGTGCATCCCATAAAGGAGGAGGGGAGCAATAAAAAGTAAGGGTAGCCTCCCAAAAATTGCCCAGAAGTCATGTCATTCTGTGCACCCCATCGCCCTTCATAATGCACTCCCAACCCCCTTTTAAAAGTGCTCCCCCAAATTTGACAGCACCCCCCCAAAATCAGAGAGAGTAGGGGGGTGCAGTAAAAAACACATTTTGGGGCTCCTCACTATATGTCATTAATCTCTAACCCCCACCCACTACATCTGTTCCCCTTCTTTTACCTGTCACTGACCCCACCCCTTGCACTAGCCACACCCATGTTACCAACCACTCTGCAACTCACCTGTCACTGACCCCGCCCCTTGCACTAGCCACACCCATTTAACTTACCAACCACTCTGCAATTCACCTGTCACTGACCCCGCCCCTTGCACTAGCCACACCCATGTTACTTACCAACCACTCTGCAATTCACCTGTCACTGACCCCGCCCCTTGCACTAGCCACACCCATTTAACTTACCAACCACTCTGCAATTCACCTGTCACTGACCCCGCCCCTTGCACTAGCCACACCCATGTTACTTACCAACCACTCTGAAATTCACCTGTCACTGACCCCACCCTTTGCACTAGCCACACCCATTTAACTTACCAACCACTCTGCAATTCACCTGTCACTGACCCCGCCCCTTGCACTAGCCACACCCATGTTACTTACCAACCACTCTGCAATTCACCTGTCACTGACCCCGCCCTTTGCACTAGCCACACCCATTTAACTTACCAACCACTCTGCAACTCACCTGTCACTGACCCCGCCCCTTGCACTAGCCACACCCATTTAACTTACCAACCACTCTGCAATTCACCTGTCACTGACCCCGACCCTGCCCCTTGCACTAGCTACACCCATGTTACTTACCAACCACTCTGCAATTCACCTGTCACTGACCCCGCCCCTTGCACTAGCCACTCCCTTGTTACTTACCAACCACTTTGCAATTCACCATCTGGCAGGCATGACTCCACTCTCACACCACACACACCCACACAGTTTATACTTACCAATTGGCCACATAGACCCATCTGGAACTTACCTCTGCTGCACCACAGTCACCTCGTGCCGATCCCGGGACTTGAACCCTGGTCACCTGGATGGAAGGCAGGAACTTACCCCCTGGACCACACTGGTTTCCATGTCAGTACCCTATCAAATCGTCCCCATAACATGGTCTTCCGTTTCATGTGCAATGGAAGCCACAAGCACTGACACCAGGTGCTGTATGTTGGTCATAGTTACTACTGCAGTGGTTCAAACCTCCAAGGAGCTGTAGCTCAACGGTAAGTCTCGTGCCTCTGGTGTCACAGGTTCTCTCAAAACCAGGGTTCAAGTCCTGCCAATGTGGTCCAAGTGACCTGAGAGGGTAAATTTTCAATCTGTGGTTTAATTTTCATTTGCTAATTTTTTATTCACTTGGAAAAACAGAGGAGAAAAGTGCCACTCTTTTGGCACATGCGCCCAAAAATTATACATCTTTTCCTGAGGAGTCTGACCTTCCACAAACCTCCCTTTTTCTCAAGTAGGTGCAATAGGGACAATGCCTTATCTTCCCTTATAAATGTGTTTATTCTTAGTCCTTTAAATTCGGCGTACTTTAGAGCACAAATGTTGCCTCAGGTGTATATATGAGCACAAGAATGCAAGGAGGGTGTTATACTGATAGTAAAATAGGTTGGATGGTGGTGATTTTTCGTTTTGCTCAGAGCCGATCCCTCCAATCAGGTCTTTGATGCATGTGATGTTGGCTAGGATAAAGGTGAAGTAGGAGCTCTGGCTAATGAAATGAAGGGGAGATTTTGAGGCAAGTGAAACTCCCTTTATTAGGTGCAATAGGAAGCTAGAAAAATTGTTTTTCTCAAGAGGCAGAGAAGAGCAGTTAGACCTTTGCTTCAGGAAGTCTTAATCATGCCTACTGAAGCAAGTGAAGGGATTGTGGTGACACAGCACAGTACAGTACGGCACTGGGCTGGGCTTGGCTGGCACTGGGGCTTTAAGCAGCCCCTTTCTTCCTTCCTTCCTTTGAAGGAAGCCTACGAGCCCTCGAACGCACTCGAACGCCCAGGTTCTGTATGGAGGATGACTGCAGGCAAATTGGGACCCTGCTACATTAGGGTGACGTCCCCATCTGCGGCTTTCGAGTGGCAAAATCCTTAGCCTGAGATAGGTAGGCTGCTTTTGAATTTGGCTGAAGACCATTTGTTGGAGGCTGTATCATAGCGCAAGCCGGCGACTTTCTCAGAAGAAAGTAAGCATGGGAGGACATTATTTGCATAGGACAGCCCTCTTCTAAGTCCCATCATTCTGTTGCAGTTGCCATGTAGCGTTACTAGAGGGCAGCATTACGAACATAAGAGCACACCAAGGCTTTTCTTCTGCTTGCTCAGATACCTCTTGTTCATGTTCGTCTTGCAGGGCCTGCAGAGTCGAGGACTGCGATGACTGAGTGAATGAGTTATGAGGTACATGCTGGCCTGTATTTGTGGTGAAAGGGGAATGTTTGGAAGGAAAACAGCCAGACGAAAGTGTCAAAGCATACGTGTTTGCTGAGTGATTGAGTGAGTGTCACCTGGCTCTTTGAATGGACATGTGAGAGAGGAACATGCAGCTCCATTGTCCTCAGATGAGAGAGGAAGCACAGATGAATATTTTCCTCAAATAAAAACAATTACACCACCACGAAGCTGACAAGAGCGATATGCTGCTTTGCAGGTGTAAGGATTTGCCTTGTTTGGTGCATAAATATGCATGGTTAGCGAGGTTTTTCTCAGAACGTCAGCAGCGCACCCTTTAGTATTATCCTTAGGCCAGAAATATCAGGCACTCCTTTGGGGTAAGAGGACAAGAAATCCTTTGGGAAGCTTGCTCCAGTCATCTGAAGGATAGAAATACACTGGGGAAAAGTTACAGAGGGAGCCAGGCTGCACAACATTTGGTCATGGTTCGATAGAAATCTTTAGCAAGGACTTTTGACCACCCCTCGCTGTGGGACCTGGATGCCCATACCTCTGTGGCTCTGACACCTTTTTTGACCTCTGGATAGCACCGTCTCATTACCCCTCAAACATTCCCTCTGAGTACCCCAGCTTTGGTAGTGCACCAACACGTTTCAATCCCTTGAGTGACTACAGACACCCTTCCTATGTGCTCTCCATTTACATTCCGTCAGTAACCCAGGTGCTTCTGTCACTGTTCAGTCTCAAGTGGCCGGTTGGATGCACATTGCTCGGATGTACAGGCACTTACCACTCTGTACAGCCCTCTCAGCACACACAGACCACACTTCTTTAAATCATAAATACATGTTCTGACTAACAGTAATGCTGTGCCTTCCCTCTGTAGATCATACCCAACGTAAGAAGGACAAATAAATTGAAGAGCGTACCAAACTCTCAACAGACACTGCCAGAACATGTGCTGCTGCCTATTTGCATGCCATGATTATTCTCTATGACCCATCCAACTACTTTCCACATGTACCCTTTCCCTGCCTCATTCATCTGCTCCAATGCCCCTATTTATTTAACAAATGTTAGTGCTCTCAGATATCATAGCGGGAATCTCTATAGCATCTCTTGCCAATAGAAATATCCCAAGGGTCCCTATAACATGCCGCACGGAGGGAAGGGGAGGCAGAAAAATCTTGGTGAGCACCACCTGCAAAAAGTCCACGACATGCTCCTTGTTGTACCTTTCAATACAATAACTGCAGTTGGATTGTATGGTGCCCCCCCTTGGGGTTGGTAATGGAACTGTCACATACCTGTTTGCCCCAAATCCCCCCTGTTGCCCCTATCCTTTCGGGGTGCATCCCATAAAGGAGGAGGGGAGCAATAAAAAGTAAGGGTAGCGTCCCAAAAATTGCCCAGAAGTCATGTCATTCTGTGCACCCCATCGCCCTTCATAATGCACTCCCAACCCCCTTTTAAAAGTGCTCCCCCAAATTTGACAGCACCCCCCCAAAATCAGAGAGAGTAGGGGGGTGCAGTAAAAAACACATTTTGGGGCTCCTCACTATATGTCATTAATCTCTAACCCCCACCCACTACATCTGTTCCCCTTCTTTTACCTGTCACTGATCCCACCCCTTGCACTAGCCACATCCATGTTACCAACCACTCTGCAATTCACCTGTCACTGACCCTGCCCCTTACACTAGCCACACCCATTTAACTTACCAACCACTCTGCAATTCACCTGTCACTGACCCCGACAACCGCCCCTTGCACTAGCTACACCCATGTTACTTACCAACCACTCTGCAATTCACCTGTCACTGACCCCGCCCCTTGCACTAGCCACACCCATGTTACTTACCAACCACTCTGCAATTCACCTGTCACTGACCCCACCCCTTGCACTAGCCACACCCATGTTACTTACCAACCACTCTGCAATTCACCTGTCACTGACCCCGACCCCGCCCTTTGCACTAGCTACACCCATGTTACTTACCAACCACTCTGCAATTCACCTGTCACTGACCCCGCCCCTTGCACTAGCCACACCCATGTTACTTACCAACCACTTTGCAATTCACCATCTGGCAGGCATGACTCCACTCTCACACCACACACACAGTTTATACTTACCAATTCGCCACATAGACCCATCTGGAACTTACCTCTGCTGCACCACAGTCACCTCGTGCCGATCCCGGGACTTGAACCCTGGTCACCTGGATGGAAGGCAGGAACTTACCCCCTGGACCACACTGGTTTCCATGTCAGTACCCTATCAAATCGTCCCCATAACATGGTCTTCCGTTTCATGTGCAATGGAAGCCACAAGCACTGACACCAGGTGCTGTATGTTGGTCATAGTTACTACTGCAGTGTTTCAGACCTCCAAGGAGCTGTAGCTCAACGGTAAGTCTCGTGCCTCTGGTGTCACAGGTTCTCTCAAGACCAGGGTTCAAGTCCTGCCAATGCGGTCCAAGTGACCTGAGAGGGTAAATTTTCAGTCTGTGGTTTAATTTTCATTTGCTAATTTTTTATTCACTTGGAAAAACAGAGGAGAAAAGTGCCACTGTTTTGGCACATGCGCCCAAAAATTATACATCTTTTCCTGAGGAGTCTGACCTTCCACAAACCTCCCTTTTTCTCAAGTAGGTGCAATAGGGACAATGCCTTATCTTCCCTTATAAATGTGTTTATTCTTAGTCCTTTAAATTCGGCGTACTTTAGAGCACAAATGTTGCCTCAGGTGTATATATGAGCACAAGAATGCAAGGAGGGTGTTATACTGATAGTAAAATAGGTTGGATGGTGGTGATTTTTCGTTTTGCTGAGAGCCGATCCCTCCAATCAGGTCTTTGATGCATGTGATGTTGGCTAGGATAAAGGTGAAGTAGGAGCTCTGGCTAATGAAATGAAGGGGATATTTTGAGGCAAGTGAAACTCCCTTTATTAGGTGCAATAGGAAGCTAGAAAAATTGTTTTTCTCAAGAGGCAGAGAAGAGCAGTTAGACCTTTGCTTCAGGAAGTCTTAATCATGCCTACTGAAGCAAGTGAAGGGATTGTGGTGACACAGCACAGTACAGTACAGCACTGGGCTGGGCTGGGCTGGCACTGGGGCTTTAAGCAGCCCCTTTCTTCCTTCCTTCCTTTGAAGGAAGCCTACGAGCCCTCGAACGCACTCGAACGCCCATGTTCTGTATGGAGGATGACTGCAGGCAAATTGGGACCCTGCTACATTAGGGTGACGTTCCCATCTGCGGCTTTCGAGTGGCAAAATCCTTAGCCTGAGATAGGTAGGCTGCTTTTGAATTTGGCTGAAGACCATTTGTTGGAGGCTGTATCATAGCGCAAGCCGGCGACTTTCTCAGAAGAAAGTAAGCATGGGAGGACATTATTTGCATAGGACAGCCCTCTTCTAAGTCCCATCATTCTGTTGCAGTTGCCATGTAGCGTTACTAGAGGGCAGCATTACGAACATAAGAGCACACCAAGGCTTTTCTTCTGCTTGCTCAGATACCTCTTGTTCATGTTCGTCTTGCAGGGCCTGCAGAGTCGAGGACTGCGATGACTGAGTGAATGAGTAATGAGGTACATGCTGGCCTGTATTTGTGGTGAAAGGGGAATGTTTGGAAGGAAAACAGCCAGACGAAAGTGTCAAAGCATACGTGTTTGCTGAGTGATTGAGTGAGTGTCACCTGGCTCTTTGAATGGACATGTGAGAGAGGAACATGCAGCTCCATTGTCCTCAGATGAGAGAGGAAGCACAGATGAATATTTTCCTCAAATAGAAACAATTACACCACCACGAAGCTGACAAGAGCGATATGCTGCTTTGCAGGTGTAAGGATTTGCCATGTTTGGTGCATAAATATGCATGGTTAGCGAGGTTTTTCTCAGAACGTCAGCAGCGCACCCTTTAGTATTATCCTTAGGCCAGAAATATCAGGCACTCCTTTGGGGTAAGAGGCCAAGAAATCCTTTGGGAAGCTTGCTCCAGTCATCTGAAGGATAGAAATACACTGGGGAAAAGTTACAGAGGGAGCCAGGCTGCACAACATTTGGTCATGGTTCGATAGAAATCTTTAGCAAGGACTTTTGACCACCCCTCGCTGTGGGACCTGGATGCCCATACCTCTTGTTCATGTTCGTCTTGCAGGGCCTGCAGAGTCGAGGACTGCGATGACTGAGTGAATGAGTAATGAGGTACATGCTGGCCTGTATTTGTGGTGAAAGGGGAATGTTTGGAAGGAAAACAGCCAGACGAAAGTGTCAAAGCATACGTGTTTGCTGAGTGATTGAGTGAGTGTCACCTGGCTCTTTGAATGGACATGTGAGAGAAGAACATGCAGCTCCATTGTCCTCAGATGAGAGAGGAAGCACAGATGAATATTTTCCTCAAATAAAAACACTTACACCACCACGAAGCTGACAAGAGCGATATGCTGCTTTGCAGGTGTAAGGATTTGCCATGTTTGGTGCATAAATATGCATGGTTAGCGAGGTTTTTCTCAGAACGTCAGCAGCGCACCCTTTAGTATTATCCTTAGGCCAGAAATATCAGGCACTCCTTTGGGGTATGAGGCCAAGAAATCCTTTGGGAAGCTTGCTCCAGTCATCTGAAGGATAGAGAAACACTGGGGAAAAGTTACAGAGGGAGCCAGGCTGCACAACATTTGGTCATGGTTCGATAGAAATCTTTAGCAAGGACTTTTGACCACCCCTCGCTGTGGGACCTGGATGCCCATACCTCTGTGGCTCTGACACCTTTTTTGACCTCTGGATAGCACCGTCTCATTGCCCCTCAAACATTCCCTCTGAGTACCCCAGCTTTGGTAGTGCACCAACACGTTTCAATCCCTTGAGTGACTACAGACACCCTTCCTATGTGCTCTCCATTTACATTCCGTCAGTAACCCAGGTGCTTCTGTCACTGTTCAGTCTCAAGTGGCCGGTTGGATGCACATTGCTCGGATGTACAGGCACTTACCACTCTGTACAGCCCTCTCAGCACACACAGACCACACTTCTTTAAATCATAAATACATGTTCTGACTAACAGTAATGCTGTGCCTTCCCTCTGTAGATCATACCCAACGTAAGAAGGACAAATAAATTGAAGAGCGTACCAAACTCTCAACAGACACTGCCAGAACATGTGCTGCTGCCTATTTGCATGCCATGATTATTCTCTATGACCCATCCAACTACTTTCCACATGTACCCTTTCCCTGCCTCATTCATCTGCTCCAATGCCCCTATTTATTTAACAAATGTTAGTGCTCTCAGATATCATAGCGGGAATCTCTATAGCATCTCTTGCCAATAGAAATATCCCAAGGGTCCCTATAACATGCCGCACGGAGGGAAGGGGAGGCAGAAAAATCTTGGTGAGCACCACCTGCAAAAAGTCCACGACATGCTCCTTGTTGTACCTTTCAATACAATAACTGCAGTTGGATTGTATGGTGCCCCCCCTTGGGGTTGGTAATGGAACTGTCACATACCTGTTTGCCCCAAATCCCCCCTGTTGCCCCTATCCTTTCGGGGTGCATCCCATAAAGGAGGAGGGGAGCAATAAAAAGTAAGGGTAGCCTCCCAAAAATTGCCCAGAAGTCATGTCATTCTGTGCACCCCATCGCCCTTCATAATGCACTCCCAACCCCCTTTTAAAAGTGCTCCCCCAAATTTGACAGCACCCCCCCAAAATCAGAGAGAGTAGGGGGGTGCAGTAAAAAACACATTTTGGGGCTCCTCACTATATGTCATTAATCTCTAACCCCCACCCACTACATCTGTTCCCCTTCTTTTACCTGTCACTGACCCCACCCCTTGCACTAGCCACACCCATGTTACCAACCACTTTGCAACTCACCTGTCACTGACCCCGCCCCTTGCACTAGCCACACCCATTTAACTTACCAACCACTCTGCAATTCACCTGTCACTGACCCCACCCCTTGCACTAGCCACACCCATGTTACTTACCAACCACTCTGCAATTCACCTGTCACTGACCCCGCTCCTTGCACTAGCCACACCCATTTAACTTACCAACCACTCTGCAATTCACCTGTCACTGACCCCGCCCCTTGCACTAGCCACACCCATGTTACTTACCAACCACTCTGCAATTCACCTGTCACTGACCCCGCCCTTTGCACTAGCCACACCCATTTAACTTACCAACCACTCTGCAATTCACCTGTCACTGACCCCACCCCTTGCACTAGCCACACCCATGTTACTTACCAACCACTCTGCAATTCACCTGTCACTGACCCCGCCCTTTGCACTAGCCACACCCATTTAACTTACCAACCACTCTGCAACTCACCTGTCACTGACCCCGCCCCTTGCACTAGCCACACCCATGCACTAGCCACACCCATTTAACTTACCAACCACTCTGCAATTCACCTGTCACTGACCCCGACCCTTGCACTAGCCACCCCCTTGTTACTTACCAACCACTTTGCAATTCACCATCTGGCAGGCATGACTCCACTCTCACACCACACACACCCACACAGTTTATTCTTACCAATTGGCCACATAGACCCATCTGGAACTTACCTCTGCTGCACCACAGTCACCTCGTGCCGATCCCGGGACTTGAACCCTGGTCACCTGGATGGAAGGCAGGAACTTACCCCCTGGACCACACTGGTTTCCATGTCAGTACCCTATCAAATCGTCCCCATAACATGGTCTTCCGTTTCATGTGCAATGGAAGCCACAAGCACTGACACCAGGTGCTGTATGTTGGTCATAGTTACTACTGCAGTGGTTCAAACCTCCAAGGAGCTGTAGCTCAACGGTAAGTCTCGTGCCTCTGGTGTCACAGGTTCTCTCAAAACCAGGGTTCAAGTCCTGCCAATGCGGTCCAAGTGACCTGAGAGGGTAAATTTTCAATCTGTGGTTTAATTTTCATTTGCTAATTTTTTATTCACTTGGAAAAACAGAGGAGAAAAGTGCCACTCTTTTGGCACATGCGCCCAAAAATTATACATCTTTTCCTGAGGAGTCTGACCTTCCACAAACCTCCCTTTTTCTCAAGTAGGTGCAATAGGGACAATGCCTTATCTTCCCTTATAAATGTGTTTATTCTTAGTCCTTTAAATTCGGCGTACTTTAGAGCACAAATGTTGCCTCAGGTGTATATATGAGCACAAGAATGCAAGGAGGGTGTTATACTGATAGTAAAATAGGTTGGATGGTGGTGATTTTTCGTTTTGCTCAGAGCCGATCCCTCCAATCAGGTCTTTGATGCATGTGATGTTGGCTAGGATAAAGGTGAAGTAGGAGCTCTGGCTAATGAAATGAAGGGGAGATTTTGAGGCAAGTGAAACTCCCTTTATTAGGTGCAATAGGAAGCTAGAAAAATTGTTTTTCTCAAGAGGCAGAGAAGAGCAGTTAGACCTTTGCTTCAGGAAGTCTTAATCATGCCTACTGAAGCAAGTGAAGGGATTGTGGTGACACAGCACAGTACAGTACGGCACTGGGCTGGGCTTGGCTGGCACTGGGGCTTTAAGCAGCCCCTTTCTTCCTTCCTTCCTTTGAAGGAAGCCTACGAGCCCTCGAACGCACTCGAACGCCCAGGTTCTGTATGGAGGATGACTGCAGGCAAATTGGGACCCTGCTACATTAGGGTGACGTCCCCATCTGCGGCTTTCGAGTGGCAAAATCCTTAGCCTGAGATAGGTAGGCTGCTTTTGAATTTGGCTGAAGACCATTTGTTGGAGGCTGTATCATAGCGCAAGCCGGCGACTTTCTCAGAAGAAAGTAAGCATGGGAGGACATTATTTGCATAGGACAGCCCTCTTCTAAGTCCCATCATTCTGTTGCAGTTGCCATGTAGCGTTACTAGAGGGCAGCATTACGAACATAAGAGCACACCAAGGCTTTTCTTCTGCTTGCTCAGATACCTCTTGTTCATGTTCGTCTTGCAGGGCCTGCAGAGTCGAGGACTGCGATGACTGAGTGAATGAGTAATGAGGTACATGCTGGCCTGTATTTGTGGTGAAAGGGGAATGTTTGGAAGGAAAACAGCCAGACGAAAGTGTCAAAGCATACGTGTTTGCTGAGTGATTGAGTGAGTGTCACCTGGCTCTTTGAATGGACATGTGAGAGAGGAAAATGCAGCTCCATTGTCCTCAGATGAGAGAGGAAGCACAGATGAATATTTTCCTCAAATAAAAACAATTACACCACCACGAAGCTGACAAGAGCGATATGCTGCTTTGCAGGTGTAAGGATTTGCCTTGTTTGGTGCATAAATATGCATGGTTAGCGAGGTTTTTCTCAGAACGTCAGCAGCGCACCCTTTAGTATTATCCTTAGGCCAGAAATATCAGGCACTCCTTTGGGGTAAGAGGACAAGAAATCCTTTGGGAAGCTTGCTCCAGTCATCTGAAGGATAGAAATACACTGGGGAAAAGTTACAGAGGGAGCCAGGCTGCACAACATTTGGTCATGGTTCGATAGAAATCTTTAGCAAGGACTTTTGACCACCCCTCGCTGTGGGACCTGGATGCCCATACCTCTGTGGCTCTGACACCTTTTTTGACCTCTGGATAGCACCGTCTCATTACCCCTCAAACATTCCCTCTGAGTACCCCAGCTTTGGTAGTGCACCAACACGTTTCAATCCCTTGAGTGACTACAGACACCCTTCCTATGTGCTCTCCATTTACATTCCGTCAGTAACCCAGGTGCTTCTGTCACTGTTCAGTCTCAAGTGGCCGGTTGGATGCACATTGCTCGGATGTACAGGCACTTACCACTCTGTACAGCCCTCTCAGCACACACAGACCACACTTCTTTAAATCATAAATACATGTTCTGACTAACAGTAATGCTGTGCCTTCCCTCTGTAGATCATACCCAACGTAAGAAGGACAAATAAATTGAAGAGCGTACCAAACTCTCAACAGACACTGCCAGAACATGTGCTGCTGCCTATTTGCATGCCATGATTATTCTCTATGACCCATCCAACTACTTTCCACATGTACCCTTTCCCTGCCTCATTCATCTGCTCCAATGCCCCTATTTATTTAACAAATGTTAGTGCTCTCAGATATCATAGCGGGAATCTCTATAGCATCTCTTGCCAATAGAAATATCCCAAGGGTCCCTATAACATGCCGCACGGAGGGAAGGGGAGGCAGAAAAATCTTGGTGAGCACCACCTGCAAAAAGTCCACGACATGCTCCTTGTTGTACCTTTCAATACAATAACTGCAGTTGGATTGTATGGTGCCCCCCCTTGGGGTTGGTAATGGAACTGTCACATACCTGTTTGCCCCAAATCCCCCCTGTTGCCCCTATCCTTTCGGGGTGCATCCCATAAAGGAGGAGGGGAGCAATAAAAAGTAAGGGTAGCGTCCCAAAAATTGCCCAGAAGTCATGTCATTCTGTGCACCCCATCGCCCTTCATAATGCACTCCCAACCCCCTTTTAAAAGTGCTCCCCCAAATTTGACAGCACCCCCCCAAAATCAGAGAGAGTAGGGGGGTGCAGTAAAAAACACATTTTGGGGCTCCTCACTATATGTCATTAATCTCTAACCCCCACCCACTACATCTGTTCCCCTTCTTTTACCTGTCACTGACCCCACCCCTTGCACTAGCCACACCCATGTTACCAACCACTCTGCAACTCACCTGTCACTGACCCCACCCCTTGCACTAGCCACACCCATTTAACTTACCAACCACTCTGCAATTCACCTGTCACTGACCCCACCCCTTGCACTAGCCACACCCATGTTACTTACCAACCACTCTGCAATTCACCTGTCACTGACCCCGCTCCTTGCACTAGCCACACCCATTTAACTTACCAACCACTCTGCAATTCACCTGTCACTGACCCCACCCCTTGCACTAGCCACACCCATGTTACTTACCAACCACCACTGACCCCGACCCCGCCCCTTGCACTAGCCACACCCATGTTACTTACCAACCACTCTGCAATTCACCTGTCACTGACCCCGCCCCTTGCACTAGCCACACCCATGTTACTTACCAACCACTTTGCAATTCACCATCTGGCAGGCATGACTCCACTCTCACACACCACACACACAGTTTATACTTACCAATTGGCCACATAGACCCATCTGGAACTTACCTCTGCTGCACCACAGTCACCTCGTGCCGATCCCGGGACTTGAACCCTGGTCACCTGGATGGAAGGCAGGAACTTACCCCCTGGACCACACTGGTTTCCATGTCAGTACCCTATCAAATCGTCCCCATAACATGGTCTTCTGTTGCATGTGCAATGGAAGCCACAAGCACTGACACCAGGCGCTGTATGTTGGTCATAGTTACTACTGCAGTGGTTCAGACCTCCAAGGAGCTGTAGCTCAACGGTGAGTCTCGTGCCTCTGGTGTCACAGGTTCTCTCAAGACCAGGGTTCAAGTCCTGCCAATGCGGGCCAAGTGACCTGAGAGGGTAAATTTTCAATCTGTGGTTTAATTTTCATTTGCTAATTTTTTATTCACTTGGAAAAACAGAGGAGAAAAGTGCCACTCTTTTGGCACATGCGCCCAAAAATTATACATCTTTTCCTGAGGAGTCTGACTTTCCACAAACCTCCCTTTTTCTCAAGTAGGTGCAATAGGGACAATGCTTTATCTTCCCTTATAAATGTGTTTATTCTTAATCCTTTAAATTCGGCGTACTTTAGAGCACAAATGTTGCCTCAGGTGTATATATGAGCACAAGAATGCAAGGAGGGTGTTATACTGATAGTAAAATAGGTTGGATGGTGGTGATTTTTCGTTTTGCTGAGAGCCGATCCCTCCAATCAGGTCTTTGATGCATGTGATGTTGGCTAGGATAAAGGTGAAGTAGGAGCTCTGGCTAATGAAATGAAGGGGAGATTTTGAGGCAAGTGAAACTCCCTCTATTAGGTGCAATAGGAAGCTAGAAAAATTGTTTTTCTCAAGAGGCAGAGAAGAGCAGTTAGACCTTTGCTTCAGGAAGTCTTAATCATGCCTACTGAAGCAAGTGAAGGGATTGTGGTGACACAGCACAGTACAGTACAGTACAGTACGGCACTGGGCTGGCACTGGGGCTTTAAGCAGCCCCTTTCTTCCTTCCTTCCTTTGAAGGAAGCCTACGAGCCCTCGAACGCACTCGAACGCCCAGGTGCTGTATGGAGGATGACTGCAGGCAAATTGGGACCCTGCTACATTAGGGTGACGTCCCCATCTGCGGCTTTCGAGTGGCAAAATCCCTAGCCTGAGATAGGTAGGCTGCTTTTGAATTTGGCTGAAGACCATTTGTTGGAGGCTGTATCATAGCGCAAGCCGGCGACTTTCTCAGAAGAAAGTAAGCATGGGAGGACATTATTTGCATAGGACAGCCCTCTTCTAAGTCCCATCATTCTGTTGCAGTTGCCATGTAGCGTTACTAGAGGGCAGCATTGCGAACATAAGAGCACACCAAGGCTTTTCTTCTGCTTGCTCAGATACCTCTTGTTCATGTTCGTCTTGCAGGGCCTGCAGAGTCGAGGACTGCGATGACTGAGTGAATGAGTAATGAGGTACATGCTGGCCTGTATTTGTGGTGAAAGGGGAATGTTTGGAAGGAAAACAGCCAGACGAAAGTGTCAAAGCATACGTGTTTGCTGAGTGATTGAGTGAGTGTCACCTGGCTCTTTGAATGGACATGTGAGAGAGGAACATGCAGCTCCATTGTCCTCAGATGAGAGAGGAAGCACAGATGAATATTTTCCTCAAATAAAAACAATTACACCACCACGAAGCTGACAAGAGCGATATGCTGCTTTGCAGGTGTAAGGATTTGCCATGTTTGGTGCATAAATATGCATGGTTAGCGAGGTTTTTCTCGGAACGTCAGCAGCGCACCCTTTAGTATTATCCTTAGGCCAGAAATATCAGGCACTCCTTTGGGGTAAGAGGCCAAGAAATCCTTTGGGAAGCTTGCTCCAGTCATCTGAAGGATAGAAATACACTGGGGAAAAGTTACAGAGGGAGCCAGGCTGCACAACATTTGGTCATGGTTCGATAGAAATCTTTAGCAAGGACTTTTGACCACCCCTCGCTGTGGGACCTGGATGCCCATACCTCTTGTTCATGTTCGTCTTGCAGGGCCTGCAGAGTCGAGGACTGCGATGACTGAGTGAATGAGTAATGAGGTACATGCTGGCCTGTATTTGTGGTGAAAGGGGAATGTTTGGAAGGAAAACAGCCAGACGAAAGTGTCAAAGCATACGTGTTTGCTGAGTGATTGAGTGAGTGTCACCTGGCTCTTTGAATGGACATGTGAGAGAAGAACATGCAGCTCCATTGTCCTCAGATGAGAGAGGAAGCACAGATGAATATTTTCCTCAAATAAAAACACTTACACCACCACGAAGCTGACAAGAGCGATATGCTGCTTTGCAGGTGTAAGGATTTGCCATGTTTGGTGCATAAATATGCATGGTTAGCGAGGTTTTTCTCAGAACGTCAGCAGCGCACCCTTTAGTATTATCCTTAGGCCAGAAATATCAGGCACTCCTTTGGGGTATGAGGCCAAGAAATCCTTTGGGAAGCTTGCTCCAGTCATCTGAAGGATAGAAAAACACTGGGGAAAAGTTACAGAGGGAGCCAGGCTGCACAACATTTGATCATGGTTCGATAGAAATCTTTAGCAAGGACTTTTGACCACCCCTCGCTGTGGGACCTGGATGCCCATACCTCTGTGGCTCTGACACCTTTTTTGACCTCTGGATAGCACCGTCTCATTACCCCTCAAACATTCCCTCTGAGTACCCCAGCTTTGGTAGTGCACCAACACGTTTCAATCCCTTGAGTGACTACAGACACCCTTCCTATGTGCTCTTAATTTACATTCCGTCAGTAACCCAGGTGCTTCTGTCACTGTTCAGTCTCAAGTGGCCGGTTGGATGCACATTGCTCGGATGTACAGGCACTTACCACTCTGTACAGCCCTCTCAGCACACACAGACCACACTTCTTTAAATCATAAATACATGTTCTGACTAACAGTAATGCTGTGCCTTCCCTCTGTAGATCATACCCAACGTAAGTGTTAGAAAAGGTAGACAGACCGGGAGGGCCGGCCGGGGTCAGGGGGAGAGGTCTCCGGGGAGAGCCGTCTCCAGTGATCGTACAGACAAGTAACTTCCCCCCCACAGACAGATATCACACACGGATAAGGTTCAGTGTTCTTTATAAGCACTTATTTAAGGTACGGTTGAATGGTACAAGGAGGTCTGGACTCAGGGGTCCCCTCGATTAGAGTCTCGCAAGGTAGGGAAGGGGGTAGCGGGACAGTCTATTTACCAATCAGGTAGTTCGGATGAGAGGATGATGAGCTCACAATCCTCGAGCTTGGTGGTTAGGTGGTACGGTCCGCGGCAGCGCCAGCAGGTCCCGGTGCGGATGGTCGTTACAACGGGCCGCGGCAGCGCCAGCAGGTCCCAGGAAGATGAATGTTGCAGAAGGCCGCGGCAGCGCCAGCAGGTCCCGGTGAGGATGGTCGTTACAACGGGCCGCGGCAGCGCCAGCAGGTCCCAGGAAGATGAATGTTGCAGAAGGCCGCGGCAGCGCCAGCAGGTCCCGGTGAGGATGGTCGTTACAACGGGCCGCGGCAGCGCCAGCAGGTCCCAGGAAGATGAATGTTGCAGAAGGCCGCGGCAGCGCCAGCAGGCAGGACGATGGTTCACAAGAGCGGCTACGGCAGCGCCAGTAGACCGTCAAGGTTGAGTTCACTCGGTGTCTCTCGACTCCAGGATACAACTGCCTTCCTGCTCCGGAGCTGCCTCAGTTATAGGGCTGGTGCCCTTTGATGTCCGGACCCTCGCACTTGGAGGTCGGAGGGTCCGGGATGAAGGTGTCCAGACACCCAGCAGGGGGTGGAGCCAGTGCCTGGGGGAGCTGGGGGCGATCGGCACCTGGCGGGGGAGAGCCCTTGGTACTTCTTTCTCCCATTGACCTGCCAAGTGGTCCGCTCACCTCCTGGGTGGATGGTGGTGCCGGGATGTCGGGGCCGGCCAGGCCCGGGGTTAGGGTCGAGGTGAGGCCATGCGGCCGCGTGGTGCAGGGCCCAAGAGGGCGGCTTGACCCGGCCGGGGAAGCCGGTGGGGCTGGACCCCGTGATGAGTAGGGGTCCGAGGGCAGAGGGTCCGTCGGAAGACGGAGTACGGGTGCTTGTCGCGGGGGTATGCCAGGTGGGCCGGAGTTCGGGCCCTGTCGTGCGGGGAGGGAGCAAACCGTCTGTGAGGCCTGTCCAACATGCGTCCCCCCCAGCTGAAGGCGGGGAGAGTCACCCATCTCCTTGGGGACTCTCTTCGTCGAGGCGGAAAAAGCGGGACAGGCCATCCGCGTTGGCGTGGTCTTGGCCTGGTCGGTGCTCCACGGTGAAGTCCATTCCCTGCAGGGAAATGGACCAGCGCAAGAGTTTTGGGTTCTCCCCCCGCATCTGCATCAGCCATTGCAGGGGTCGATGGTCGGTTTGTACCCGGAAGTGGGTACCGAAGAGATAGGGTCGGAGCTTTTTGAGGGCCCACACTACTGCAAATGCCTCCCTCTCGATGGTGCTCCAACGCTGTTCTCGGGCCAGGAGACGTCGACTGATGAAGGCCACTGGCTGGTCATGACCTTCGGGGTTCAACTGAGAGAGGACGGCTCCGATGCCGTGGTCGGAGGCGTCGGTCTGCACCACAAATTCCCGACTGTAATCGGGGGCCTGGAGCACCGGGGCGGTGCACAGGGCGGCCTTCAGCTCCTCGAAGGACGCTTGACAATCAGGAGTCCAGTTGACCCGCTTCGGTTGGTTCTTGGATGTGAGACCCGTGAGGGGCCCCACGATGCTGCCGTAGTCCTTCACGAACCGCCGGTAGTAGCCGGTGAGCCCCAAGAAGGCTCGGACCTCGGTCTGGGTGACGGGGGGCTGCCAGGACTGGATGGCCGCAATCTTAAGTTGTAGTGGGGCCACTAGCCCGCTTCCCACTTGGTGCCCAAGGTAGGTCACAGACCCTTGGCCAATTTGGCACTTGCCGGCCTTAATGGTGAGGCCGGCCCGCTGGAGGGCTTGTAGGACCTCTTGGAGGTGACGGAGGTGGTCGGACCAGTGGCGGCTGTATACAGCGATATCGTCCAGGTAGGCAGCGCTGAATTCTTCGAGCCCCGCCAAGACCTGGTTCACAAGGCGTTGGAACGTGGCGGGGGCATTCTTCATGCCAAAGGGCATGACCTTAAATTGATAGTGGCCATCGGGGGTGGAGAAGGCTGACCGTTCCTGAGCCCTGGGTGTGAGGCCGATCTGCCAGTAGGCCGCCGTTAGGTCGAAGATACTAAGGTAGCGGGCGGCCCCCAGCCGGTCGATCAGCTCGTCTGCTCGGGGGATGGGATGAGCGTCGGTCCGGGTGACAGCGTTCACGCCCCGGTAGTCGACGCAGAATCTTAGTTCAGGTGCGGTGCCGGGGGCAGCGGCCTTGGGAACTAATACAACCGGACTGGCCCAGGGACTGTCCGAGGGCTCGATGACCCCGATCGTGAGCATCTTGGCCACTTCCGCCTGTATGCAGGCCCGTACCCGATCTGGTACGCGGTAGGCCCGGTGCCGGACAGGGGGACTGTCCCCGGTGTCTACGTCGTGCAAACACCAAGGGGTGACCCCGGGGGTGAGGGAGAACAGGGCAGCGAACTGCAGCAGGAGGTCCCGGCAGTCCTGGCGTTGCTCCGAGGTGAGGGCGTCAGAGAGCCGGACCCCGTCCACGGAGCCGTCCTTCTCCTGAGTCTTCAGGAGATCCGGGAGGGGCTCGGAGTCTTCTTCTGTACCACTGTCTGTAGCCATCAAGAGGCTTAGTTCGGAGCGCACAAAGTGTGGTTTGAGCCGGTTGGTGTGGAGGACCCGAAGGGGGTTCCGGGGGGACCTCATGTCGATGAGGTAAGTGACGGGGCTTTTACGCTCGACCACTTTGAAGGGCCCCGTCCACTTATCTTGCAGGGCACATGGTTCGGTGGGGGACATCACCCATACTTGCTGCCCAGGCTCGAATTCAACGGAGGAGGCATTGTGATCATACCACCTCTTCATGTCCTCCTGGCTGGCCTCGAGGTTCGCCTTGGCCATCTCCCTGAAGCGCCGGGTCTGGTTTCGTAAGGCCAGGATGTATTTGAAGACGTCTGGAGGGGTCGTTAAGGGGGCCATCTCCCAACCTTCCTTGACTAGGCTGAGGGGCCCTCGCACAGGGTGTCCGTACAGGAGTTCGAAGGGGCTAAAACCGAGGGACTTCTGGGGAACTTCCCGGTAGGCGAAGAGGAGGCACGGGAGCAGTACATCCCACTGGCGACGGAGAGGCTCTTCCAATCCCCCAATCATCCCCTTGAGGGTGCGGTTAAAACGCTCCACTAGTCCGTTCCCTTGGGGGTGATAGGGGGTCGTGAATCTGTAGGTGACCCCGCATTGTTGCCAGAGGGACTTCATGTATTTAGATATGAAATTCGTACCTCGGTCGCTGACGACTTCTCGGGGGAAGCCTACCCGGGAGAAGATCCCCATCAGGGCCCGGCCAACCACCGGAGCTGTCACTGTCCGTAGGGGTACCGCCTCGGGGTAGCGGGTGGCATGGTCCACTAGTACCAAGATGAACCTGTGTCCTTGTGCCGTGCGGGGGTCCAAAGGCCCCACAATGTCTATCCCCACCCTCTCGAACGGGGTGGTGACCACAGGGAAGGGTTGCAGAGGGGCCTTCAGCTTCCGACCACTCTTCCCGCTGGCTTGGCATGTGGGGCAAGATCGGCAGTGGTTCAGGACGTCATTCCTCATTTTCGGCCAGAAAAAGTGGGTCACCAGGCGACTGTGCGTTTTGTCCTGGCCCAGGTGTCCAGCCAGGGGGACATCGTGGGCTAAGTTGAGCAGAAAGTCTCGGAAGCGGAGCGGTACCACCAGAACTCGACCGGCCCCCAGCTCGGCGATTCTTTGCTCGCTGTAGAGCAGGTCGTTATCCCAGTAGACCCAGTGGGTTCCGGTGGTGTCCCCGGCGTTTTGGGTACTGGCTTGTTGGCGGAGTCCCTCGAGGGAGGGACAGGTCTTTTGTTCCTGGCGGAACTGTTCTTGGGTGGGCCCCCCTTCTTGACGCCACTGAGCCAGATCCGGAAGGTCCTGGTGTTGCGCGTCTTCTTCGGTAGTCGGGTCCGGGAGGTCGGACTCGCCGTTGTCCTCTACGGGGGCAACCGGGGGCGGAGGTGCTGGCCATTCGGTTTCTTCGGATCGGGGGGCGGCACGGGCGGCCATGGATCGGGTGGTTATGCAGGCCCAGTCCGGGAGGCCCAGCATCCCCAGGTGCTCTCTTTTCTCGACGGTGGCCCACGGGGAACTCTCGAGGTCATTCCCCAGGAGGCAGTCCACGGGGGCATCGTCCCGGACCGTCACCTTCAGTAGGCCGGAGACCCCCCCCCATTCAAACGGGACACAGGCCATCTTACACATACTCTCAGAGTTATCTGCCGAGCGGACGGGGCAGAGAATGTTCGGCAGGATCTGCTCGGGCTTCACCAGATGACAGCGGACGGCCGTCACGCTGGCGCCGGTGTCACGCAAGGCCTCGGCTCTCTGTCCATTAATGGTCACCCACTGACCGTATTTTCTGGTGTTGGCGGGTAGGGGAGCCCGCGGAACCATGTCTCTTCCCCCTAAGCATGCCAGGACCATGGCGGCCGGTTCCCACCCTTGCTGGGCTGGCTCGTACTCTTCGGGTCCCTCCGATGATTGCTCTTCCCCTAGGGCAGCGGCAGCTACCTGGCGGGGCTTGGGTGTTTGGTTTAGCGGGCAGTTCGGGTCGTTGGCGTAGTGGCCTAGTCGCTGGCACCGGTGGCACGTGACGTTGGCTCGGTACCCAGGCCGCATCGGGGGGTTGCCCCGGCCGGCCGGAGGCGGGGTGCTGGCCACGGGTGTTGCTGGTAAGGCGTCTCTCCCTCGCCCCGGGCCCCCTCCTCCTCCCCGAGGACGGTGCTGGCCTTGGTTGCTTCTGTTCTGGTCGTGGGGCCCTCTCCGGCCCACTCGGGTGCTTTCCCACCGGTCAGCTTCGGCGGCGAGCTGCCGGGGGTCAGTCAGCTTACTGTCGAGTAGGTGCTGCCTGAGCTCGACGAAACAGTTGTTTGACAGGTGCTCCCATACCATAAGGTTGAAGAGTTGTTCGTAGGTGGTGACCTGACTTCCCTTGATCCAACCCTCGAAGGCCCGGCTGAAATAGTTCACGTATTCCACCCAAGTTGTACCTGGGATCCGGGTGCAATCTCTGAACCTTTGGCGGTACATCTCGGGCGTGAGGCCGTAGCGGGTGAGGAGGGCAGCCTTCATGTGGTCGTAGGACGACATTTGGTGATCGGGGAGCTGCAGCAGGGCATCGCGACCCTCGTTGATAAATCTCCCCCAAAGTCCGGCTCCCCAATCACTCCGGTCGATCCGGTGGGAGGTCATGGCGATCTCATAGGCTTTAAACCACTGTTGTATGTCGTCTTCTCGGACATATTCGCGGACAACATCCTTGGGGATGTGAACTTTTTTCTCACTTGGCCCCGGGGTGTGTGGTCGCTCAGGCACTCCCAGTTCCTTATTCTGTTTGCGCAGTTCTATTTCCGCTAGTCGGCGCTCGTGCTCGAGCGTTATTTTTTTCTCTTCCAGCTCTCTCTGTCTCTGCTTTTCTTCTCGTTCCTCTCGAAGCCGCATATGCTCGAGGTTGAGTTTCTGTTCAGCTAACTTGAGTTCCCCATCCATCTTGAGTCGTGCCATCTCCAACTCGTGTAATCTGACTCTGTCTCTTTCTCGGATCTCCTCCTGTGGGAGGCCCGTTCCCCGCTCCTCGGGAGCCGTGGCGTTCTCCTCTGGTGTGACGCTGTTTTGGTCGGAGGGTCCTGTGACCCCAGTTTCTGTCCATGACTCAAGAGCGCGCTTTAGATCATCCTTGGTACTCAGGCCGGTGGTAGCAATGCCAAGTTCTATGCAAAATTGTCTCAGTTCGCGGTGGTTGTATTCTTCTAATTTCTCCATTTGGAATTTCTCGGTGGAGCTGCTATCTTTGGTCGACATCGTGCTTATGTCGTGGGGTGAGCTACTCTCTGTACGATTACGCGTTGATTCGGATCGCGCCGCTGGCCACCAATGTTAGAAAAGGTAGACGGACCGGGAGGGCCGGCCGGGGTCAGGGGGAGAGGTCTCCGGGGAGAGCCGTCTCCAGTGATCGTCAAGTAACTTCCCCCCACAGACAGATATCACACACGGATAAGATTCAGTGTTCTTTATAAGCACTTATTTAAGGTACGGTTGAATGGTACAAGGAGGTCTGGACTCAGGGGTCCCCTCGATTAGAGTCTCGCAAGGTAGGGAAGGGGGTAGCGGGACAGTCTATTTACCAATCAGGTAGTTCGGATGAGAGGATGATGAGCTCACAATCCTCGAGCTTGGTGGTTAGGTGGTACGGTCCGCGGCAGCGCCAGCAGGTCCCGGTGCGGATGGTCGTTACAACGGGCCGCGGCAGCGCCAGCAGGTCCCAGGAAGATGAATGTTGCAGAAGGCCGCGGCAGCGCCAGCAGGTCCCGGTGAGGATGGTCGTTACAACGGGCCGCGGCAGCGCCAGCAGGTCCCAGGAAGATGAATGTTGCAGAAGGCCGCGGCAGCGCCAGCAGGTCCCGGTGAGGATGGTCGTTACAACGGGCCGCGGCAGCACCAGCAGGTCCCAGGAAGATGAATGTTGCAGAAGGCCGCGGCAGCGCCAGCAGGCAGGACGATGGTTCACAAGAGCGGCTACGGCAGCGCCAGTAGACCGTCAAGGTTGAGTTCACTCGGTGTCTCTCGACTCCAGGATACAACTGCCTTCCTGCTCCGGAGCTGCCTCAGTTATAGGGCTGGTGCCCTTTGATGTCCGGACCCTCGCACTTGGAGGTCGGAGGGTCCGGGATGAAGGTGTCCAGACACCCAGCAGGGGGTGGAGCCAGTGCCTGGGGGAGCTGGGGGCGATCGGCACCTGGCGGGGGAGAGCCCTTGGTACTTCTTTCTCCCATTGACCTGCCAAGTGGTCCGCTCACCTCCTGGGTGGATGGTGGTGCCGGGATGTCGGGGCCGGCCAGGCCCGGGGTTAGGGTCGAGGTGAGGCCATGCGGCCGCGTGGTGCAGGGCCCAAGAGGGCGGCTTGACCCGGCCGGGGAAGCCGGTGGGGCTGGACCCCGTGATGAGTAGGGGTCCGAGGGCAGAGGGTCCGTCGGAAGACGGAGTACGGGTGCTTGTCGCGGGGGTATGCCAGGTGGGCCGGAGTTCGGGCCCTGTCGTGCGGGGAGGGAGCAAACCGTCTGTGAGGCCTGTCCAACAGTAAGAAGGACAAATAAATTGAAGAGCGTACCAAACTCTCAACAGACACTGCCAGAACATGTGCTGCTGCCTATTTGCATGCCATGATTATTCTCTATGACCCATCCAACTACTTTCCACATGTACCCTTTCCCTGCCTCATTCATCTGCTCCAATGCCCCTATTTATTTAACAAATGTTAGTGCTCTCAGATATCATAGCGGGAATCTCTATAGCATCTCTTGCCAATAGAAATATCCCAAGGGTCCCTATAACATGCCGCACGGAGGGAAGGGGAGGCAGAAAAATCTTGGTGAGCACCACCTGCAAAAATTCCACGACATGCTCCTTGTTGTACCTTTCAATACAATAACTGCAGTTGGATTGTATGGTGCCCCCCCTTGGGGTTGGTAATGGAACTGTCACATACCTGTTTGCCCCAAATCCCCCCTGTTGCCCCTATCCTTTCGGGGTGCATCCCATAAAGGAGGAGGGGAGCAATAAAAAGTAAGGGTAGCCTCCCAAAAATTGCCCAGAAGTCATGTCATTCTGTGCACCCCATCGCCCTTCATAATGCACTCCCAACCCCCTTTTAAAAGTGCTCCCCCAAATTTGACAGCACCCCCCCAAAATCAGAGAGAGTAGGGGGGTGCAGTAAAAAACACATTTTAAGCTCCTCACTATATGTCATTAATCTCTAACCCCCACCCACTACATCTGTTCCCCTTCTTTTACCTGTCACTGACCCCACCCCTTGCACTAGCCACACCCATTTAACTTACCAACCACTCTGCAATTCACCTGTCACTGACCCCGCCCCTTGCACTAGCCACACCCATGTTACTTACCAACCACTCTGCAATTCACCTGTCACTGACCCCGCCCTTTGCACTAGCCACACCCATTTAACTTACCAACCACTCTGCAATTCACCTGTCACTGACCCCGCCCCTTGCACTAGCCACACCCATGTTACTTACCAACCACTCTGCAATTCAACTGTCACTGACCCCGCCCCTTGCACTAGCCACACCCATGCACTAGCCACACCCATTTAACTTACCAACCACTGCAATTCACCTGTCACTGACCCCGCCCCTTGCACTAGCCACACCCATGTTACTTACCAACCACTCTGCAATTCACCTGTCACTGACCCCGACCCTTGCACTAGCCACACCCATGTTACTTACCAACCACTCTGCAATTCACCTGTCACTGACCCAGACCCTTGCACTAGCCACACCCATGTTACTTACCAACCACTTTGCAATTCACCATCTGGCAGGCATGACTCCACTCTCACACACCACACACACACACAGTTTATACTTACCAATTGGCCACATAGACCCATCTGGAACTTACCTCTGCTGCACCACAGTCACCTCGTGCCGATCCCGGGACTTGAACCCTGGTCACCTGGATGGAAGGCAGGAACTTACCCCCTGGACCACACTGGTTTCCATGTCAGTACCCTGTCAAATCGTCCCCATAACATGGTCTTCCGTTTCATGTGCAATGGAAGCCACAAGCACTGACACCAGGCGCTGTATGTTGGTCATAGTTACTACTGCAGTGGCTCAGACCTCCAAGGAGCTGTAGCTCAACGGTGAGTCTCGTGCCTCTGGTGTCACAAGTTCTCTCAAGACCAGGGTTCAAGTCCTGCCAATGTGGTCCAAGTGACCTGAGAGGGTAAATTTTCAATCTGTGGTTAAATTTTCATTTGCTAATTTTTTATTCACTTGGAAAAACAGAGGAGAAAAGTGCCACTCTTTTGGCACATGCGCCCAAAAATTATACATCTTTTCCTGAGGAGTCTGACTTTCCACAAACCTCCCTTTTTCTCAAGTAGGTGCAATAGGGACAATGCCTTATCTTCCCTTATAAATGTGTTTATTCTTAGTCCTTTAAATTCGGCGTACTTTAGAGCACAAATGTTGCCTCAGGTGTATATATGAGCACAAGAATGCAAGGAGGGTGTTATACTGATAGTAAAATAGGTTGGATGGTGGTGATTTTTCGTTTTGCTGAGAGCCGATCCCTCCAATCAGGTCTTTGATGCATGTGATGTTGGCTAGGATAAAGGTGAAGTAGGAGCTCTGGCTAATGAAATGAAGGGGAGATTTTGAGGCAAGTGAAACTCCCTTTATTAGGTGCAATAGGAAGCTAGAAAAATTGTTTTTCTCAAGAGGCAGAGAAGAGCAGTTAGACCTTTGCTTCAGGAAGTCTTAATCATGCCTACTGAAGCAAGTGAAGGGATTGTGGTGACACAGCACAGTACAGTACGGCACTGGGCTGGGATGGGCTGGGCTGGGCTGGGCTGGGCTGGGCTGGCACTGGGGCTTTAAGCAGCCCCTTTCTTCCTTCCTTCCTTTGAAGGAAGCCTACGAGCCCTCGAACGCACTCGAACGCCCAGGTTCTGTATGGAGGATGACTGCAGGCAAATTGGGACCCTGCTACATTAGGGTGACGTCCCCATCTGCGGCTTTCGAGTGGCAAAATCCTTAGCCTGAGATAGGTAGGCTGCTTTTGAATTTGGCTGAAGACCATTTGTTGGAGGCTGTATCATAGCGCAAGCCGGCGACTTTCTCAGAAGAAAGTAAGCATGGGAGGACATTATTTGCATAGGACAGCCCTCTTCTAAGTCCCATCATTCTGTGCAGTTTCCATGTAGCGTTACTAGAGGGCAGCATTACGAACATAAGAGCACACCTGTTGGACAGGCCACACGAAGGGCTTGCTCCCTCCCCGCACGACAGGGCCCGAGCTCCGGCCCACCAGGTATAACCCACGAAAAGCACCCGTACCCCGTCTCCCGACGGATTTTCTGCCCTCGGACCTCTACTCATCACGAGGCCCAGCCCCACCGGCTTCCCCGGCCGGTTCAAGCCGCCATCTTGGGCCCTGCACCACGAGGCCGCGTGGCCTCGCCCCGACCCTAACCCCGGGCCTGACCGGCCCCGACATCCCGGCACCACCATCCACCCAGGAGGTGAGCGGACCACTTGGCAGGTCAATGGGAGGACACAGTGTCAAGAGCTCTTCCCCCGCCAGGTGTCGATCGCCCCCAGCTCCCCCAGGCGCTGGCTCCACCCCCTGCTGGGTGTCTGGACACCTTCATCCCGGGCCCTCCGACCTCCAAGTGCGAGGGTCCGGACATCAAAGAGCGCCTGCCCTATAACTGGGGCAACTCCGGAGCAGGAAGGCAGTTGTATCCTGGAGTCGAGAGACACTGAGAGAACTCAGCCTTGACGGACTACTGGCGCTGCCGTAGCCCGCTCTTGTGAACCATCGTCCTGCCTGCTGGCGCTGCCGCGGCCTTCTACAACATCCATCCTCGTCGGGACCTGCTGGCGCTGCCGCGGCCCGTTGTAACGACCATCCTCGTCGGGACCTGCTGGCGCTGCCGCGGCCCGTTGTAACGACCACCCTCACCGGGACCTGCTGGCGCCGCCGCGGACCGTACATCGACCATCGTTCCGGGACCTGCTGGCGCTGCCGCGGCCCGCACCAACTAAGCTCGAGGATTGTGAGCTAATCATCATCTCATCCAAACTACCTGACTGGTAGACAGACTGTCCCGCTACCCCTTACCCTGCTTTGAGAGACTTGAATCGAGGGGACCCCGGAGTCCAGACCTCCTTGTACCATTCGACCGTACCATAAGAAGTGCTTATAAAGAACACTGAACCTTATCCTTGTGTGGTATCTGTCTGTGGGGGGGAAGTTACTTATCTGTACGATCGCTGGAGACGGCTCTCCCCGGAGACCTCTCCTCCTGACCCCGGCCGACCCTCCAGGTCCGTCTATCCTTTCTAACATTGGTGGCCAGCGGCGCGATCCGAATCAACGCGGAATCGTACAGAGAGTGGCTCACCCCACAACAACAACACGATGTCAGCCAAAGATAGCAACTCCACCGAGAAATTCCAAATGGAGAAATTAGAAGAATACAACCACCGCGAACTGAGACAATTCTGCATAGAACTTGGCATTGCTACCACCGGCCTGAGTACCAAAGAGGATCTAAAGCACGCACTAGAGTCGTGGGCAGAAACTGGGGTCGCCGGACCCTCCGACCAAAGCAGCATCACACCAGAGGGGAACGCCACGGCTCCCGAGGAGCGGGGAACGGGCCTCTCGCAGGAGGAGATCCGAGAAAGAGAAAGAACCCGATTGCACGAGTTGGAAATGGCACGACTCAAGATGGATGGGGAACTCAAGTTAGCTGAACAGAAACTCAACCTCGAGCACATGCGGCTCCGAGATGAACGAGAAGAGAAGCAGAGACAGAGAGAGCTGGAGGAGAAAAAAATAACGCTCGAGCACGAGCGCAAACTGGCGGAAATAGAACTTCGGAAACAGAATAAAGAACTGGGGGTGCCTGAGCGACCACACACCCCGGGGCCAATCGAGAAAAAAGTCCACATCCCCAAGGATGTTGTCCGCGAGTATGTCCGAGAAGACGACATACAACAGTGGTTTAAAGCCTACGAGATCGCCATGACCTCCCACCGGATCGACCGGAGTGATTGGGGAGCCGGACTCTGGGGGAGGTTTATCAACGAGGGGCGCGATGCCCTACTACAGCTCCCAGATCACCAAATGTCGTCCTACGACCACATGAAGGCTGCCCTCCTCACCCGCTACGGCCTCACACCCGAGATGTACCGCCAGAGGTTCAGAGATTGCACCCGGATCCCAGGTACAACTTGGGTAGAATACGTGAACTATTTCAGCCGTGCCTTCGAGGGTTGGATAAAGGGGAGCCAGGTCACCACCTACGAACAACTCTTTAACCTGATGGTATGGGAGCACCTGTCAAACAACTGCTTCGTCGAGCTCAGGCAACACCTCCTCGACAGTAAGCTGACTGACCCCCGGCAGCTCGCCGCCGAAGCTGACCGATGGGAAAGCACCCGAGTGGGCCGGAGGGGGCCACACGAACAGAACAGAAACAACCAAGGCCAGCACCGTCCTCGGGGAGGAGGAGGGGGCCAGGGGCGAGGGAGAGACGCCTTGCCCGCAACACCCGTGGCCAGCACCCCGGCTCCGGCCGGTCGGGGCAACACCCCGTGGCGTCCTGGGGTCCGAGCCAACGTCACGTGCCACCGATGCCAGCGAGTCGGCCACTACGCCAATGACCCGAGCTGCCCGCAGAACCAAACACCCAAGCCCCGCCAGGTAGCTGCCGCCGCCCTGGGGGAAGAGCGATCATTGGAGGAACCAGAGGAGTATGAGCCGGCCCAGCAAGAGTGGGAACCGGCCGCCATGGTCCTGGCGTGCTTAGGGGGAAGAGACATGGTCCCGCGGGCTCCTCTACCCGCTAACACCAGGAAATATGGGCAGTGGGTGACCATTAATGGACAGCGAGCCGAGGCCTTGCGTGACACAGGCGCCAGTGTGACGGCCGTCCGCTGTCACCTGGTGAAGCCCGAGCAGATCCTGCCGAACATTCTCTGCCCCGTCCGCTCGGCAGACAACTCTGAAAGTCTGTGCCAAATGGCCTGCGTTCCATTCGAATGGAGAGGGGTCTCCGGCCTGTTGAAGGTGACGGTCCGGGACGATGCCCCCGTGGACTGCCTCCTGGGAAATGACCTCGAGAGTTCCCCGTGGGCCACCGTTGAGAGAAGAGAGCACCTGGGGATGCTGGGCCTTCCGGACTGGGCCTGCATAACCACCCGGTCCATGGCCGCCCGTGCCGTCCCTCGATCAGAAGAACCAGAATGGCCAGCACCTCCGCCCCCAGTCGCCCCAGTAGAAGACACCGACGAGGCCAGCCTCCCAGACCCGACGGCCGAAGGGGACGCGCAACCCCAGGACCTTCCTGACCTGGCTCAGTGGCGTCAAGAGGGGGGGCCCACCCAAGCACAGTTCCGCCAGGAACAAAAGACCTGTCCCTCCCTCGAGGGACTCCGCCAACAAGCCAGCGCCCAGAACGCAGGGGACTCCACCGGAACTCACTGGGTCTACTGGGATAACGACCTGCTATACAGCGAGCAAAGAATCGCCGAGCTGGGGGCCGGTCGAGTACTGGTGGTACCTCTCCGCTTCAGAGACTTTCTGCTCAACCTGGCCCACGATGTCCCCCTGGCTGGACACCTGGGCCAAGATAAAACGTACAACCGCCTAGTGACCCACTTTTTCTGGCCGAAGATGAGGAATGACGTCCTGAACCACTGCCGATCTTGCCCCACATGCCAAGCCAGCGGGAAGAGTGGTCGGAAGCTGAAAGCCCCTCTGCAACCCTTCCCTGTGGTCACCACCCCGTTCGAGAGGGTGGGGATAGACATCGTGGGGCCTCTGGACCCCCGCACGGCACAAGGACACAGGTTCATCTTAGTACTGGTGGACCATGCCACCCGCTACCCCGAGGCGGTGCCCCTACGGACCGTGACAGCTCCGGTGGTTGGCCGGGCCCTAATGGGGATCTTCTCCCGGGTAGGCTTCCCCCGAGAAGTCGTCAGCGACCGAGGCACGAACTTTATATCCAAATACATGAAGTCCCTCTGGCAACAATGCGGGGTCACCTACAGATTCACGACCCCCTATCACCCCCAAGGGAACGGACTAGTGGAGCGTTTTAACCGCACCCTCAAGGGGATGATTGGGGGATTGGAAGAGCCCCTCCGTCGCCAGTGGGATATACTACTCCCGTGCCTCCTCTTCGCCTACCGCGAAGTTCCCCAGAAGTCCCTCGGTTTTAGCCCTTTCGAACTCCTGTACGGGCACCCTGTGCGAGGGCCCCTCAGCCTAGTAAAAGAAGGTTGGGAGATGGCCCCCCTAAAGACCCCTCCAGACGTCTTCAAATACCTCCTGGCCCTACGCAATCAGACCCGGCGCTTCAGAGAGATGGCCAAGGCGAACCTCGAGGCCAGCCAGGAGGACATGAAGAGGTGGTATGATCACAATGCCTCCTCCGTTGAGTTCGAGCCTGGACAACAAGTATGGGTGATGTCCCCCACCGAACCATGTGCCTTGCAGGATAAGTGGACGGGGCCCTTCAAAGTGGTCGAGCGCAAAAGCCCCGTCACTTACCTCATCGACCTGGGGACCTCCCGGAACCCCCTTCGGGTCCTCCACACCAACCAACTCAAACCACACTTTGTGCGCTCAGAACTCAGCCTCCTGATGGCTACGGACAGTGGGGCAGAGGAAGACTCCGAACCCCTCCCGGATCTTCTGAAGACTCAGGAGAATGACGGCTCCGTGGACGGGGTCCGGCTCTCTGACACCCTCACTTCGGAGCAACGCCAGGGCTGCCGGAATCTCCTACTGCAGTTCGCTACCCTGTTCTCCCTCACCCCCGGGGTCACCCCTTGGTGTTCGCACGACGTGGACACCGGGGACAGTCCCCCTGTCCGACACCGGGCCTACCGCGTACCAGATCGGGTACGGGCCTGCATACAGGAGGAGGTGGCCAAGATGCTCACAATCGGGGTCATCGAGCCCTCGGACAGTCCCTGGGCCAGTCCGGTTGTATTGGTCCCCAAAGCCGCTGCCCCCGGCACCGCACCTGAACTGAGATTCTGCGTCGACTACCGGGGCTTGAACGCTGTCACCCGGACCGACGCTCATCCGATCCCCCGAGCAGACGAGCTGATCGACCGGCTGGGGGCCGCCCGCTACCTCAGTATCTTCGACCTAACAGCGGGCTACTGGCAGATCGGCCTCACACCCAGGGCTCAGGAACGGTCAGCCTTCTCTACCCCCGATGGCCACTACCAATTCAAGGTCATGCCCTTCGGCATGAAGAATGCCCCCGCCACGTTTCAACGCCTCGTGAACCAGGTCTTGGCGGGGCTCGAAGAGTTCAGCGCTGCCTACCTGGACGATATCGCTGTGTACAGCCACCACTGGCCCGACCACCTCCGTCACCTCCAAGAGGTCCTACAGGCCCTCCAGCGGGCCGGCCTCACAATTAAGGCCGGCAAGTGCCAAATTGGCCAAGGGTCTGTGACCTACCTTGGGCACCAAGTGGGAAGCGGGCTGGTGGCCCCGCTACAACTTAAGATTGCTGCCATCCAGTCCTGGCAGCCCCCCGTCACCCAGACCGAGGTCCGAGCCTTCTTGGGGATCACCGGCTACTACCGGCGGTTCGTGAAAGACTACGGCAGCATCGTGGGGCCCCTCACGGGTCTCACGTCCAAGAACCAGCCGAAGCGGATTAACTGGACCCCCGATTGTCAAGCGGCCTTCGAGAAGCTGAAGGCCGCTCTATGCACCGCCCCTGTGCTCCAGGCCCCCGATTACAGTCAGGAATTCATGGTACAGACCGACGCCTCCGACCACGGCATCGGAGCCGTCCTTTCTCAGTTAAACCCCGAAGGTCATGACCAGCCGGTGGCCTTCATCAGTCGACGTCTCCTGGCCCGAGAACAGCGCTGGAGCACCATCGAGAGGGAGGCCTTCGCAGTGGTGTGGGCCCTCAAAAAGCTCCGGCCCTATCTCTTCGGTACCCACTTCCGGGTACAAACCGACCATCGACCCCTGCAGTGGCTGATGCAGATGCGGGGGGAGAACCCAAAGCTCTTGCGCTGGTCCATTTCCCTGCAGGGAATGGACTTCACTGTGGAGCACCGACCAGGCCAAGACCACGCCAACGCAGATGGCCTGTCCCGCTTTTTCCGCCTCGACGAAGAGAGTCCCCAAGGAGATGGGTGACTCTCCCCGTCTTCAGCTGGGGGGGACGCATGTTGGACAGGCCACACGAAGGGCTTGCTCCCTCCCCGCACGACAGGGCCCGAGCTCCGGCCCACCAGGTATAACCCACGAAAAGCACCCGTACCCCGTCTCCCGACGGATCTTCTGCCCTCGGACCTCTACTCATCACGAGGCCCAGCCCCACCGGCTTCCCCGGCCGGTTCAAGCCGCCATCTTGGGCCCTGCACCACGAGGCCGCGTGGCCTCGCCCCGACCCTAACCCCGGGCCTGACCGGCCCCGACATCCCGGCACCACCATCCACCCAGGAGGTGAGCGGACCACTTGGCAGGTCAATGGGAGGACACAGTGTCAAGAGCTCTTCCCCCGCCAGGTGTCGATCGCCCCCAGCTCCCCCAGGCGCTGGCTCCACCCCCTGCTGGGTGTCTGGACACCTTCATCCCGGGCCCTCCGACCTCCAAGTGCGAGGGTCCGGACATCAAAGAGCGCCTGCCCTATAACTGGGGCAACTCCGGAGCAGGAAGGCAGTTGTATCCTGGAGTCGAGAGACACCGAGAGAACTCAGCCTTGACAGACTACTGGCGCTGCCGTAGCCCGCTCTTGTGAACCATAGTCCTGCCTGCTGGCGCTGCCGCGGCCTTCTACAACATCCATCCTCGTCGGGACCTGCTGGCGCTGCCGCGGCCCGTTGTAACGACCATCCTCGTCGGGACCTGCTGGCGCTGCCGCGGCCCGTTGTAACGACCACCCTCACCGGGACCTGCTGGCGCCGCCGCGGACCGTACATCGACCATCGTTCCGGGACCTGCTGGCGCTGCCGCGGCCCGCACCAGCTAAGCTCGAGGATTGTGAGCTAATCATCATCTCATCCAAACTACCTGACTGGTAGACAGACTGTCCCGCTACCCCTTACCCTGCTTTGAGAGACTTGAATCGAGGGGACCCCGGAGTCCAGACCTCCTTGTACCATTCGACCGTACCATAAGAAGTGCTTATAAAGAACACTGAACCTTATCCTTGTGTGGTATCTGTCTGTGGGGGGGAAGTTACTTATCTGTACGATCGCTGGAGACGGCTCTCCCCGGAGACCTCTCCTCCTGACCCCGGCCGACCCTCCAGGTCCGTCTATCCTTTCTAACAACACCAAGGCTTTTCTTCTGCTTGCTCAGATACCTCTTGTTCATGTTCGTCTTGCAGGGCCTGCAGAGTCGAGGACTGCGATGACTGAGTGAATGAGTAATGAGGTACATGCTGGCCTGTATTTGTGGTGAAAGGGGAATGTTTGGAAGGAAAACAGCCAGACGAAAGTGTCAAAGCATACGTGTTTGCTGAGTGATTGAGTGAGTGTCACCTGGCTCTTTGAATGGACATGTGAGAGAGGAACATGCAGCTCCATTGTCCTCAGATGAGAGAGGAAGCACAGATGAATATTTTCCTCAAATAAAAACAATTACACCACCACGAAGCTGACAAGAGCGATATGCTGCTTTGCAGGTGTAAGGATTTGCCATGTTTGGTGCATAAATATGCATGGTTAGCGAGGTTTTTCTCGGAACGTCAGCAGCGCACTCTTTAGTATTATCCTTAGGCCAGAAATATCAGGCACTCCTTTGGGGTAAGAGGCCAAGAAATCCTTTGGGAAGCTTGCTCCAGTCATCTGAAGGATAGAAATACACTGGGGAAAAGTTACAGAGGGAGCCGGGCTGCACAACATTTGGTCATGGTTCGATAGAAATCTTTAGCAAGGACTTTTGACCACCCCTCGCTGTGGGACCTGGATGCCCATACCTCTTGTTCATGTTCGTCTTGCAGGGCCTGCAGAGTCGAGGACTGCGATGACTGAGTGAATGAGTAATGAGGTACATGCTGGCCTGTATTTGTGGTGAAAGGGGAATGTTTGGAAGGAAAACAGCCAGACGAAAGTGTCAAAGCATACGTGTTTGCTGAGTGATTGAGTGAGTGTCACCTGGCTCTTTGAATGGACATGTGAGAGAAGAACATGCAGCTCCATTGTCCTCAGATGAGAGAGGAAGCACAGATGAATATTTTCCTCAAATAAAAACACTTACACCACCACGAAGCTGACAAGAGCGATATGCTGCTTTGCAGGTGTAAGGATTTGCCATGTTTGGTGCATAAATATGCATGGTTAGCGAGGTTTTTCTCAGAACGTCAGCAGCGCACCCTTTAGTATTATCCTTAGGCCAGAAATATCAGGCACTCCTTTGGGGTATGAGGCCAAGAAATCCTTTGGGAAGCTTGCTCCAGTCATCTGAAGGATAGAAAAACACTGGGGAAAAGTTACAGAGGGAGCCAGGCTGCACAACATTTGATCATGGTTCGATAGAAATCCTTAGCAAGGACTTTTGACCACCCCTCGCTGTGGGACCTGGATGCCCATACCTCTGTGGCTCTGACACCTTTTTTGACCTCTGGATAGCACCGTCTCATTACCCCTCAAACATTCCCTCTGAGTACCCCAGCTTTGGTAGTGCACCAACACGTTTCAATCCCTTGAGTGACTACAGACACCCTTCCTATGTGCTCTCCATTTACATTCCGTCAGTAACCCAGGTGCTTCTGTCACTGTTCAGTCTCAAGTGGCCGGTTGGATGCACATTGCTCGGATGTACAGGCACTTACCACTCTGTACAGCCCTCTCAGCACACACAGACCACACTTCTTTAAATCATAAATACATGTTCTGACTAACAGTAATGCTGTGCCTTCCCTCTGTAGATCATACCCAACGTAAGAAGGACAAATAAATTGAAGAGCGTACCAAACTCTCAACAGACACTGCCAGAACATGTGCTGCTGCCTATTTGCATGCCATGATTATTCTCTATGACCCATCCAACTACTTTCCACATGTACCCTTTCCCTGCCTCATTCATCTGCTCCAATGCCCCTATTTATTTAACAAATGTTAGTGCTCTCAGATATCATAGCGGGAATCTCTATAGCATCTCTTGCCAATAGAAATATCCCAAGGGTCCCTATAACATGCCGCACGGAGGGAAGGGGAGGCAGAAAAATCTTGGTGAGCACCACCTGCAAAAATTCCACGACATGCTCCTTGTTGTACCTTTCAATACAATAACTGCAGTTGGATTGTATGGTGCCCCCCCTTGGGGTTGGTAATGGAACTGTCACATACCTGTTTGCCCCAAATCCCCCCTGTTGCCCCTATCCTTTCGGGGTGCATCCCATAAAGGAGGAGGGGAGCAATAAAAAGTAAGGGTAGCCTCCCAAAAATTGCCCAGAAGTCATGTCATTCTGTGCACCCCATCGCCCTTCATAATGCACTCCCAACCCCCTTTTAAAAGTGCTCCCCCAAATTTGACAGCACCCCCCCAAAATCAGAGAGAGTAGGGGGGTGCAGTAAAAAACACATTTTGGGGCTCCTCACTATATGTCATTAATCTCTAACCCCCACCAACTACATCTGTTCCCCTTCTTTTACCTGTCACTGACCCCACCCCTTGCACTAGCCACACCCATGTTACCAACCACTCTGCAACTCACCTGTCACTGACCCCGCCCCTTGCACTAGCCACACCCATGCACTAGCCACACCCATTTAACTTACCAACCACTCTGCAATTCACCTGTCTCTGACCCCACCCCTTGCACTAGCCACACCCATGTTACTTACCAACCACTCTGCAATTCACCTGTCACTGACCCCGACCCCGCCCCTTGCACTAGCCACACCCATGTTACTTACCAACCACTTTGCAATTCACCATCTGGCAGGCATGACTCCACTCTCACACACCACACACACACAGTTTATACTTACCAATTGGCCACATAGACCCATCTGGAACTTACCTCTGCTGCACCACAGTCACCTCGTGCCGATCCCGGGACTTGAACCCTGGTCACCTGGATGGAAGGCAGGAACTTACACCCTGGACCACACTGGTTTCCATGTCAGTACCCTGTCAAATCGTCCCCATAACATGGTCTTCCGTTTCATGTGCAGTGGAAGCCACAAGCACTGACACCAGGCGCTGTATGTTGGTCATAGTTACTACTGCAGTGGTTCAGACCTCCAAGGAGCTGCAGCTCAACGGTGAGTCTCGTGCCTCTGGTGTCACAGGTTCTCTCAAGACCAGGGTTCAAGTCCTGCCAATGTGGTCCAAGTGACCTGAGAGGGTAAATTTTCAATCTGTGGTTTAATTTTCATTTGCTAATTTTTTATTCACTTGGAAAAACAGAGGAGAAAAGTGCCACTCTTTTGGCACATGCGCCCAAAAATTATACATCTTTTCCTGAGGAGTCTGACTTTCCACAAACCTCCCTTTTTCTCAAGTAGGTGCAATAGGGACAATGCCTTATCTTCCCTTATAAATGTGTTTATTCTTAGTCCTTTAAATTCGGCGTACTTTAGAGCACAAATGTTGCCTCAGGTGTATATATGAGCACAAGAATGCAAGGAGGGTGTTATACTGATAGTAAAATAGGTTGGATGGTGGTGATTTTTTGTTTTGCTGAGAGCCGATCCCTCCAATCAGGTCTTTGATGCATGTGATGTTGGCTAGGATAAAGGTGAAGTAGGAGCTCTGGCTAATGAAATGAAGGGGAGATTTTGAGGCAAGTGAAACTCCCTTTATTAGGTGCAATAGGAAGCTAGAAAAATTGTTTTTCTTAAGAGGCAGAGAAGAGCAGTTAGACCTTTGCTTCAGGAAGTCTTAATCATGCCTACTGAAGCAAGTGAAGGGATTGTGGTGACACAGCACAGTACAGTACGGCACTGGGCTGGGCTGGGCTGGGCTGGGCTGGGCTGGCACTGGGGCTTTAAGCAGCCCCTTTCTTCCTTCCTTCCTTTGAAGGAAGCCTACGAGCCCTCGAACGCACTCGAACGCCCAGGTTCTGTATGGAGGATGACTGCAGGCAAATTGGGACCCTGCTACATTAGGGTGACGTCCCCATCTGCGGCTTTCGAGTGGCAAAATCCTTAGCCTGAGATAGGTAGGCTGCTTTTGAATTTGGCTGAAGACCATTTGTTGGAGGCTGTATCATAGCGCAAGCCGGCGACTTTCTCAGAAGAAAGTAAGCATGGGAGGACATTATTTGCATAGGACAGCCCTCTTCTAAGTCCCATCATTCTGTTGCAGTTGCCATGTAGCGTTACTAGAGGGCAGCATTACGAACATAAGAGCACACCAAGGCTTTTCTTCTGCTTGCTCAGATACCTCTTGTTCATGTTCGTCTTGCAGGGCCTGCAGAGTCGAGGACTGCGATGACTGAGTGAATGAGTAATGAGGTACATGCTGGCCTGTATTTGTGGTGAAAGGGGAATGTTTGGAAGGAAAACAGCCAGACGAAAGTGTCAAAGCATACGTGTTTGCTGAGTGATTGAGTGAGTGTCACCTGGCTCTTTGAATGGACATGTGAGAGAGGAACATGCAGCTCCATTGTCCTCAGATGAGAGAGGAAGCACAGATGAATATTTTCCTCAAATAAAAACAATTACACCACCACGAAGCTGACAAGAGCGATATGCTGCTTTGCAGGTGTAAGGATTTGCCATGTTTGGTGCATAAATATGCATGGTTAGCGAGGTTTTTCTCGGAACGTCAGCAGCGCACCCTTTAGTATTATCCTTAGGCCAGAAATATCAGGCACTCCTTTGGGGTAAGAGGCCAAGAAATCCTTTGGGAAGCTTGCTCCAGTCATCTGAAGGATAGAACTACACTGGGGAAAAGTTACAGAGGGAGCCGGGCTGCACAACATTTGGTCATGGTTCGATAGAAATCTTTAGCAAGGACTTTTGACCACCCCTCGCTGTGGGACCTGGATGCCCATACCTCTTGTTCATGTTCGTCTTGCAGGGCCTGCAGAGTCGAGGACTGCGATGACTGAGTGAATGAGTAATGAGGTACATGCTGGCCTGTATTTGTGGTGAAAGGGGAATGTTTGGAAGGAAAACAGCCAGACGAAAGTGTCAAAGCATACGTGTTTGCTGAGTGATTGAGTGAGTGTCACCTGGCTCTTTGAATGGACATGTGAGAGAAGAACATGCAGCTCCATTGTCCTCAGATGAGAGAGGAAGCACAGATGAATATTTTCCTCAAATAAAAACACTTACACCACCACGAAGCTGACAAGAGCGATATGCTGCTTTGCAGGTGTAAGGATTTGCCATGTTTGGTGCATAAATATGCATGGTTAGCGAGGTTTTTCTCAGAACGTCAGCAGCGCACCCTTTAGTATTATCCTTAGGCCAGAAATATCAGGCACTCCTTTGGGGTATGAGGCCAAGAAATCCTTTGGGAAGCTTGCTCCAGTCATCTGAAGGATAGAAAAACACTGGGGAAAAGTTACAGAGGGAGCCAGGCTGCACAACATTTGATCATGGTTCGATAGAAATCTTTAGCAAGGACTTTTGACCACCCCTCGCTGTGGGACCTGGATGCCCATACCTCTGTGGCTCTGACACCTTTTTTGACCTCTGGATAGCACCGTCTCATTACCCCTCAAACATTCCCTCTGAGTACCCCAGCTTTGGTAGTGCACCAACACGTTTCAATCCCTTGAGTGACTACAGACACCCTTCCTATGTGCTCTCCATTTACATTCCGTCAGTAACCCAGGTGCTTCTGTCACTGTTCAGTCTCAAGTGGCCGGTTGGATGCACATTGCTCGGATGTACAGGCACTTACCACTCTGTACAGCCCTCTCAGCACACACAGACCACACTTCTTTAAATCATAAATACATGTTCTGACTAACAGTAATACTGTGCCTTCCCTCTGTAGATCATACCCAACGTAAGAAGGACAAATAAATTGAAGAGCGTACCAAACTCTCAACAGACACTGCCAGAACATGTGCTGCTGCCTATTTGCATGCCATGATTATTCTCTATGACCCATCCAACTACTTTCCACATGTACCCTTTCCCTGCCTCATTCATCTGCTCCAATGCCCCTATTTATTTAACAAATGTTAGTGCTCTCAGATATCATAGCGGGAATCTCTATAGCATCTCTTGCCAATAGAAATATCCCAAGGGTCCCTATAACATGCCGCACGGAGGGAAGGGGAGGCAGAAAAATCTTGGTGAGCACCACCTGCAAAAATTCCACGACATGCTCCTTGTTGTACCTTTCAATACAATAACTGCAGTTGGATTGTATGGTGCCCCCCCTTGGGGTTGGTAATGGAACTGTCACATACCTGTTTGCCCCAAACCCCCCTGTTGCCCCTATCCTTTCGGGGTGCATCCCATAAAGGAGGAGGGGAGCAATAAAAAGTAAGGGTAGCCTCCCAAAAATTGCTCAGAAGTCATGTCATTCTGTGCACCCCATCGCCCTTCATAATGCACTCCCAACCCCCTTTTAAAAGTGCTCCCCCAAATTTGACAGCACCCCCCCAAAATCAGAGAGAGTAGGGGGGTGCAGTAAAAAACACATTTTGGGGCTCCTCACTATATGTCATTAATCTCTAACCCCCACCCACTACATCTGTTCCCCTTCTTTTACCTGTCACTGACCCCACCCCTTGCACTAGCCACACCCATGTTACCAACCACTCTGCAACTCACCTGTCACTGACCCCGCCCCTTGCACTAGCCACACCCATGCACTAGCCACACCCATTTAACTTACCAACCACTCTGCAATTCACCTGTCTCTGACCCCACCCCTTGCACTAGCCACACCCATGTTACTTACCAACCACTCTGCAATTCACCTGTCACTGACCCCGACCCCGCCCCTTGCACTAGCCACACCCATGTTACTTACCAACTACTCTGCAATTCACCTGTCACTGACCCCGCCCCTTGCACTAGCCACACCCATGTTACTTACCAACCACTTTGCAATTCACCATCTGGCAGGCATGACTCCACTCTCACACACCACACACACACACAGTTTATACTTACCAATTGGCCACATAGACCCATCTGGAACTTACCTCTGCTGCACCACAGTCACCTCGTGCTGATCCCGGGACTTGAACCCTGGTCACCTGGATGGAAGGCAGGAACTTACACCCTGGACCACACTGGTTTCCATGTCAGTACCCTGTCAAATCGTCCCCATAACATGGTCTTCCGTTTCATGTGCAATGGAAGCCACAAGCACTGACACCAGGCGCTGTATGTTGGTCATAGTTACTACTGCAGTGGCTCAGACCTCCAAGGAGCTGCAGCTCAACGGTGAGTCTCGTGCCTCTGGTGTCACAGGTTCTCTCAAGACCAGCGTTCAAGTCCTGCCAATGTGGTCCAAGTGACCTGAGAGGGTAAATTTTCAATCTGTGGTTTAATTTTCATTTGCTAATTTTTTATTCACTTGGAAAAACAGAGGAGAAAAGTGCCACTCTTTTGGCACATGCGCCCAAAAATTATACATCTTTTCCTGAGGAGTCTGACTTTCCACAAACCTCCCTTTTTCTCAAGTAGGTGCAATAGGGACAATGCCTTATCTTCCCTTATAAATGTGTTTATTCTTAGTCCTTTAAATTCGGCGTACTTTAGAGCACAAATGTTGCCTCAGGTGTATATATGAGCACAAGAATGCAAGGAGGGTGTTATACTGATAGTAAAATAGGTTGGATGGTGGTGATTTTTCGTTTTGCTGAGAGCCGATCCCTCCAATCAGGTCTTTGATGCATGTGATGTTGGCTAGGATAAAGGTGAAGTAGGAGCTCTGGCTAATGAAATGAAGGGGAGATTTTGAGGCAAGTGAAACTCCCTTTATTAGGTGCAATAGGAAGCTAGAAAAATTGTTTTTCTCAAGAGGCAGAGAAGAGCAGTTAGACCTTTGCTTCAGGAAGTCTTAATCATGCCTACTGAAGCAAGTGAAGGGACTGTGGTGACACAGCACAGTACAGTACGGCACTGGGCTGGGCTGGGCTGGGCTGGGCTGGGCTGGCACTGGGGCTTTAAGCAGCCCCTTTCTTCCTTCCTTCCTTTGAAGGAAGCCTACGAGCCCTCGAACGCACTCGAACGCCCAGGTTCTGTATGGAGGATGACTGCAGGCAAATTGGGACCCTGCTACATTAGGGTGACGTCCCCATCTGCAGGTTTCGAGTGGCAAAATCCTTAGCCTGAGATAGGTAGGCTGCTTTTGAATTTGGCTGAAGACCATTTGTTGGAGGCTGTATCATAGCGCAAGCCGGCGACTTTCTCAGAAGAAAGTAAGCATGGGAGGACATTATTTGCATAGGACAGCCCTCTTCTAAGTCCCATCATTCTGTTGCAGTTGCCATGTAGCGTTACTAGAGGGCAGCATTACGAACATAAGAGCACACCAAGGCTTTTCTTCTGCTTGCTCAGATACCTCTTGTTCATGTTCGTCTTGCAGGGCCTGCAGAGTCGAGGACTGCGATGACTGAGTGAATGAGTAATGAGGTACATGCTGGCCTGTATTTGTGGTGAAAGGGGAATGTTTGGAAGGAAAACAGCCAGACGAAAGTGTCAAAGCATACGTGTTTGCTGAGTGATTGAGTGAGTGTCACCTGGCTCTTTGAATGGACATGTGAGAGAGGAACATGCAGCTCCATTGTCCTCAGATGAGAGAGGAAGCACAGATGAATATTTTCCTCAAATAAAAACAATTACACCACCACGAAGCTGACAAGAGCGATATGCTGCTTTGCAGGTGTAAGGATTTGCCATGTTTGGTGCATAAATATGCATGGTTAGCGAGGTTTTTCTCGGAACGTCAGCAGCGCACCCTTTAGTATTATCCTTAGGCCAGAAATATCAGGCACTCCTTTGGGGTAAGAGGCCAAGAAATCCTTTGGGAAGCTTGCTCCAGTCATCTGAAGGATAGAAATACACTGGGGAAAAGTTACAGAGGGAGCCGGGCTGCACAACATTTGGTCATGGTTCGATAGAAATCTTTAGCAAGGACTTTTGACCACCCCTCGCTGTGGGACCTGGATGCCCATACCTCTTGTTCATGTTCGTCTTGCAGGGCCTGCAGAGTCGAGGACTGCGATGACTGAGTGAATGAGTAATGAGGTACATGCTGGCCTGTATTTGTGGTGAAAGGGGAATGTTTGGAAGGAAAACAGCCAGACGAAAGTGTCAAAGCATACGTGTTTGCTGAGTGATTGAGTGAGTGTCACCTGGCTCTTTGAATGGACATGTGAGAGAAGAACATGCAGCTCCATTGTCCTCAGATGAGAGAGGAAGCACAGATGAATATTTTCCTCAAATAAAAACACTTACACCACCACGAAGCTGACAAGAGCGATATGCTGCTTTGCAGGTGTAAGGATTTGCCATGTTTGGTGCATAAATATGCATGGTTAGCGAGGTTTTTCTCAGAACGTCAGCAGCGCACCCTTTAGTATTATCCTTAGGCCAGAAATATCAGGCACTCCTTTGGGGTATGAGGCCAAGAAATCCTTTGGGAAGCTTGCTCCAGTCATCTGAAGGATAGAAAAACACTGGGGAAAAGTTACAGAGGGAGCCAGGCTGCACAACATTTGATCATGGTTCGATAGAAATCTTTAGCAAGGACTTTTGACCACCCCTCGCTGTGGGACCTGGATGCCCATACCTCTGTGGCTCTGACACCTTTTTTGACCTCTGGATAGCACCGTCTCATTACCCCTCAAACATTCCCTCTGAGTACCCCAGCTTTGGTAGTGCACCAACACGTTTCAATCCCTTGAGTGACTACAGACACCCTTCCTATGTGCTCTCCATTTACATTCCGTCAGTAACCCAGGTGCTTCTGTCACTGTTCAGTCTCAAGTGGCCGGTTGGATGCACATTGCTCGGATGTACAGGCACTTACCACTCTGTACAGCCCTCTCAGCACACACAGACCACACTTCTTTAAATCATAAATACATGTTCTGACTAACAGTAATGCTGTGCCTTCCCTCTGTAGATCATACCCAACGTAAGAAGGACAAATAAATTGAAGAGCGTACCAAACTCTCAACAGACACTGCCAGAACATGTGCTGCTGCCTATTTGCATGCCATGATTATTCTCTATGACCCATCCAACTACTTTCCACATGTACCCTTTCCCTGCCTCATTCATCTGCTCCAATGCCCCTATTTATTTAACAAATGTTAGTGCTCTCAGATATCATAGCGGGAATCTCTATAGCATCTCTTGCCAATAGAAATATCCCAAGGGTCCCTATAACATGCCGCACGGAGGGAAGGGGAGGCAGAAAAATCTTGGTGAGCACCACCTGCAAAAATTCCACGACATGCTCCTTGTTGTACCTTTCAATACAATAACTGCAGTTGGATTGTATGGTGCCCCCCCTTGGGGTTGGTAATGGAACTGTCACATACCTGTTTGCCCCAAATCCCCCCTGTTGCCCCTATCCTTTCGGGGTGCATCCCATAAAGGAGGAGGGGAGCAATAAAAAGTAAGGGTAGCCTCCCAAAAATTGCCCAGAAGTCATGTCATTCTGTGCACCCCATCGCCCTTCATAATGCACTCCCAACCCCCTTTTAAAAGTGCTCCCCCAAATTTGACAGCACCCCCCCAAAATCAGAGAGAGTAGGGGGGTGCAGTAAAAAACACATTTTGGGGCTCCTCACTATATGTCATTAATCTCTAACCCCCACCAACTACATCTGTTCCCCTTCTTTTACCTGTCACTGACCCCACCCCTTGCACTAGCCACACCCATGTTACCAACCACTCTGGAACTCACCTGTCACTGACCCCGCCCCTTGCACTAGCCACACCCATGCACTAACCACACCCATTTAACTTACCAACCACTCTGCAATTCACCTGTCTCTGACCCCACCCCTTGCACTAGCCACACCCATGTTACTTACCAACCACTCTGCAATTCACCTGTCACTGACCCCGACCCTTGCACTAGCCACACCCATGTTACTTACCAACCACTTTGCAATTCACCATCTGGCAGGCATGACTCCACTCTCACACACCACACACACACACACACAGTTTATACTTACCAATTGGCCACATAGACCCATGTGGAACTTACCTCTGCTGCACCACAGTCACCTCGTGCCGATCCCGGGACTTGAACCCTGGTCACCTGGATGGAAGGCAGGAACTTACACCCTGGACCACACTGGTTTCCATGTCAGTACCCTGTCAAATCGTCCCCATAACATGGTCTTCCGTTTCATGTGCAATGGAAGCCACAAGCACTGACACCAGGCGCTGTATGTTGGTCATAGTTACTACTGCAGTGGTTCAGACCTCCAAGGAGCTGCAGCTCAACGGTGAGTCTCGTGCCTCTGGTGTCACAGGTTCTCTCAAGACCAGGGTTCAAGTCCTGCCAATGTGGTCCAAGTGACCTGAGAGGGTAAATTTTCAATCTGTGGTTTAATTTTCATTTGCTAATTTTTTATTCACTTGGAAAAACAGAGGAGAAAAGTGCCACTCTTTTGGCACATGCGCCCAAAAATTATACATCTTTTCCTGAGGAGTCTGACTTTCCACAAACCTCCCTTTTTCTCAAGTAGGTGCAATAGGGACAATGCCTTATCTTCCCTTATAAATGTGTTTATTCTTAGTCCTTTAAATTCGGCGTACTTTAGAGCACAAATGTTGCCTCAGGTGTATATATGAGCACAAGAATGCAAGGAGGGTGTTATACTGATAGTAAAATAGGTTGGATGGTGGTGATTTTTCGTTTTGCTGAGAGCCGATCCCTCCAATCAGGTCTTTGATGCATGTGATGTTGGCTAGGATAAAGGTGAAGTAGGAGCTCTGGCTAATGAAATGAAGGGGAGATTTTGAGGCAAGTGAAACTCCCTTTATTAGGTGCAATAGGAAGCTAGAAAAATTGTTTTTCTCAAGAGGCAGAGAAGAGCAGTTAGACCTTTGCTTCAGGAAGTCTTAATCATGCCTACTGAAGCAAGTGAAGGGATTGTGGTGACACAGCACAGTACAGTACGGCACTGGGCTGGGCTGGGCTGGGCTGGCACTGGGGCTTTAAGCAGACCCTTTCTTCCTTCCTTCCTTTGAAGGAAGCCTACGAGCCCTCGAACGCACTCGAACGCCCAGGTTCTGTATGGAGGATGACTGCAGGCAAATTGGGACCCTGCTACATTAGGGTGACGTCCCCATCTGCGGCTTTCGAGTGGCAAAATCCTTAGCCTGAGATAGGTAGGCTGCTTTTGAATTTGGCTGAAGACCATTTGTTGGAGGCTGTATCATAGCGCAAGCCGGCGACTTTCTCAGAAGAAAGTAAGCATGGGAGGACATTATTTGCATAGGACAGCCCTCTTCTAAGTCCCATCATTCTGTTGCAGTGGCCATGTAGCGTTACTAGAGGGCAGCATTACGAACATAAGAGCACACCAAGGCTTTTCTTCTGCTTGCTCAGATACCTCTTGTTCATGTTCGTCTTGCAGGGCCTGCAGAGTCGAGGACTGCGATGACTGAGTGAATGAGTAATGAGGTACATGCTGGCCTGTATTTGTGGTGAAAGGGGAATGTTTGGAAGGAAAACAGCCAGACGAAAGTGTCAAAGCATACGTGTTTGCTGAGTGATTGAGTGAGTGTCACCTGGCTCTTTGAATGGACATGTGAGAGAGGAACATGCAGCTCCATTGTCCTCAGATGAGAGAGGAAGCACAGATGAATATTTTCCTCAAATAAAAACAATTACACCACCACGAAGCTGACAAGAGCGATATGCTGCTTTGCAGGTGTAAGGATTTGCCATGTTTGGTGCATAAATATGCATGGTTAGCGAGGTTTTTCTCGGAACGTCAGCAGCACACCCTTTAGTATTATCCTTAGGCCAGAAATATCAGGCACTCCTTTGGGGTAAGAGGCCAAGAAATCCTTTGGGAAGCTTGCTCCAGTCATCTGAAGGATAGAAATACACTGGGGAAAAGTTACAGAGGGAGCCGGGCTGCACAACATTTGGTCATGGTTCGATAGAAATCTTTAGCAAGGACTTTTGACCACCCCTCGCTGTGGGACCTGGATGCCCATACCTCTTGTTCATGTTCGTCTTGCAGGGCCTGCAGAGTCGAGGACTGCGATGACTGAGTGAATGAGTAATGAGGTACATGCTGGCCTGTATTTGTGGTGAAAGGGGAATGTTTGGAAGGAAAACAGCCAGACGAAAGTGTCAAAGCATACGTGTTTGCTGAGTGATTGAGTGAGTGTCACCTGGCTCTTTGAATGGACATGTGAGAGAGGAACATGCAGCTCCATTGTCCTCAGATGAGAGAGGAAGCACAGATGAATATTTTCCTCAAAAAAAAACAATTACACCACCACGAAGCTGACAAGAGCGATATGCTGCTTTGCAGGTGTAAGGATTTGCCATGTTTGGTGCATAAATATGCATGGTTAGCGAGGTTTTTCTCAGAACGTCAGCAGCGCACCCTTTAGTATTATCCTTAGGCCAGAAATATCAGGCACTCCTTTGGGGTAAGAGGCCAAGAAATCCTTTGGGAAGCTTGCTACAGTCATCTGAAGGATAGAAATACACTGGGGAAAAGTTACAGAGGGAGCCAGGCTGCACAACATTTGGTCATGGTTCGATAGAAATCTTTAGCAAGGACTTTTGACCACCCCTCGCTGTGGGACCTGGATGCCCATACCTCTTGTTCATGTTCGTCTTGCAGGGCCTGCAGAGTCGAGGACTGCGATGACTGAGTGAATGAGTAATGAGGTACATGCTGGCCTGTATTTGTGGTGAAAGGGGAATGTTTGGAAGGAAAACAGCCAGACGAAAGTGTCAAAGCATACGTGTTTGCTGAGTGATTGAGTGAGTGTCACCTGGCTCTTTGAATGGACATGTGAGAGAAGAACATGCAGCTCCATTGTCCTCAGATGAGAGAGGAAGCACAGATGAATATTTTCCTCAAATAAAAACACTTACACCACCACGAAGCTGACAAGAGCGATATGCTGCTTTGCAGGTGTAAGGATTTGCCATGTTTGGTGCATAAATATGCATGGTTAGCGAGGTTTTTCTCAGAACGTCAGCAGCGCACCCTTTAGTATTATCCTTAGGCCAGAAATATCAGGCACTCCTTTGGGGTATGAGGCCAAGAAATCCTTTGGGAAGCTTGCTCCAGTCATCTGAAGGATAGAAAAACCCTGGGGAAAAGTTACAGAGGGAGCCAGGCTGCACAACATTTGGTCATGGTTCGATAGAAATCTTTAGCAAGGACTTTTGACCACCCCTCGCTGTGGGACCTGGATGCCCATACCTCTGTGGCTCTTACACCTTTTTTGACCTCTGGATAGCACCGTCTCATTACCCCTCAAACATTCCCTCTGAGTACCCCAGCTTTGGTAGTGCACCAACACGTTTCAATCCCTTGAGTGACTACAGACACCCTTCCTATGTGCTCTGCATTTACATTCCGTCAGTAACCCAGGTGCTTCTGTCACTGTTCAGTCTCAAGTGGCCGGTTGGATGCACATTGCTCGGATGTACAGGCACTTACCACTCTGTACAGCCCTCTCAGCACACACAGACCACACTTCTTTAAATCATAAATACATGTTCTGACTAACAGTAATGCTGTGCCTTCCCTCTGTAGATCATACCCAACGTAAGAAGGACAAATAAATTGAAGAGCGTACCAAACTCTCAACAGACACTGCCAGAACATGTGCTGCTGCCTATTTGCATGCCATGATTATTCTCTATGACCCATCCAACTACTTTCCACATGTACCCTTTCCCTGCCTCATTCATCTGCTCCAATGCCCCTATTTATTTAACAAATGTTAGTGCTCTCAGATATCATAGCGGGAATCTCTATAGCATCTCTTGCCAATAGAAATATCCCAAGGGTCCCTATAACATGCCGCACGGAGGGAAGGGGAGGCAGAAAAATCTTGGTGAGCACCACCTGCAAAAATTCCACGACATGCTCCTTGTTGTACCTTTCAATACAATAACTGCAGTTGGATTGTATGGTGCCCCCCCTTGGGGTTGGTAATGGAACTGTCACATACCTGTTTGCCCCAAATCCCCCCTGTTGCCCCTATCCTTTCGGGGTGCATCCCATAAAGGAGGAGGGGAGCAATAAAAAGTAAGGGTAGCCTCCCAAAAATTGCCCAGAAGTCATGTCATTCTGTGCACCCCATCGCCCTTCATAATGCACTCCCAACCCCCTTTTAAAAGTGCTCCCCCAAATTTGACAGCAACCCCCCAAAATCAGAGAGAGTAGGGGGGTGCAGTAAAAAACACATTTTGGGGCTCCTCACTATATGTCATTAATCTCTAACCCCCACCCACTACATCTGTTCCCCCTCTTTTACCTGTCACTGACCCCACCCCTTGCACTAGCCACACCCATGTTACTTACCAACCACTCTGCAATTCACCTGTCACTGACCCCGCCCTTTGCACTAGCCACACCCATGTTACTTACCAACCACTCTGCAATTCACCTGTCACTGACCCCACCCCTTGCACTAGCCACACCCATGTTACTTACCAACCACTCTGCAACTCACCTGTCACTGACCCCGCCCCTTGCACTAGCCACACCTATGCACTAGCCACACCCATTTAACTTACCAACCACTCTGCAATTCACCTGTCACTGACCCCACCCCTTGCACTAGCCACACCCATGTTACCAACCACTCTGCAACTCACCTGTCACTGACCCCGCCCTTTGCACTAGCCACACCCATTTAACTTACCAACCACTCTGCAATTCACCTGTCACTGACCCCGCCCCTTGCACTAGCCACACCCATGTTACTTACCAACCACTCTGCAATTCACCTGTCACTGACCCGCCCTTTGCACTAGCCACACCCATTTAACTTACCAACCACTCTGCAATTCACCTGTCACTGATCCCGCCCCTTGCACTAGCCACACCCATGTTACTTACCAACCACTCTGCAATTCACCTGTCACTGACCCCGCCCTTTGCAGTAGCCACACCCATTTAACTTACCAACCACTCTGCAACTCACCTGTGACTGACCCCGCCCCTTGCACTAGCCACACCCATGCACTAGCCACACCCATTTAACTTACCAACCACTCTGCAATTCACCTGCCACTGACCCCGCCCCTTGCACTAGCCACACCCATGTTACTTACCAACCACTCTGCAATTCACCTGTCATTGACCCCGACCCCGCCCCTTGCACTAGCCACACCCATGTTACTTCAATCAATCAATATCAACTTTATTCGGTAGTTTTGAAAAAACACCATAAAAGTTCAAATAGAATAAAAACACAGTTACAATTGTATAAAAAGAAAAAGAAAAAAAAGGTTAAAAAGATTATTAAAATGTACATTTTTGGGCACCGCCAGCAATACATGGAAGTAAAAAGTGCATCACAATTTCATTAGGGCGGATTTTTCCAACATGTGCAAAGACGTACAGTTTTTCTGTTATCTCAGTCCCTTCGTTAATATGTATAAGCGATGTTGTTCGAGGTTATAAATTTGTGCGGTGGCGTATACAAAATTTAAGGTAAGATACAATCGCTTTCGCATAGTTTTCATTTTCCAGAAATTGTAGTGCCAAATACGCTGGGCGACATTGACGGAGACCCCAGAACTTCAAGATAGGGAGTATCCAGCGCTTCCGGGGCTCGCTATAGAATTTGCAAAATAACATTGTGTGTATCGTTGATTGTGGCGATACCAAATCACAAGGGCACATAGAGGTGGTAGAAGTCCTGACATTTTGCTCAGGAAATAGAACTAGTAGATGGAACAAATCAAGTCTAAAGCGGGTAAGCAGCATTCTTTCAAACTGTGTTATTTTAAAATTTAGGTAAGGTTCAGCAGAAAACGCAGTCTGGACTAACAGGGAATGTTGGACTGATGGCTTGTGGACCTCGGATAATAAACGTAGCTGACGTAAATGAGTTAAACACTCCCTTTTTAAGGTCTTTTTAGGGATTTCCTCTATCAGCGATGGATGGTCAAAGTATTTCCTATATCCAAGATCTGTCAATAACGCTTTGACGTACGACAGCCATTTGATTTTCTTAGCGTGGTCTAGCGTTAAAATATCTTGTATAATCGTCCTGGTCAAGTGGCATTGCTCGGTAATCCATATTCTGCGCCACAGCATTATTGGTTGTAGTTTTATGATGTCAGTGATATAGTCAATGCCCAGCTCAGAGTGGCAGGCATAGGTGGAGCAGGTTTTGGGCACCGCCAGCAAGTATCTAAGGAAAGAGTTCTCTATTGTTTGTATTGAGTCCACGTTTTTAAAACCCCAGATCCCCGCCCCATATGTTGCAGTGCTTACACATTTTGCGTTATATATTTGCACTAGTTCTTTAATTTGTCTCTGCCCCAATCTCTGCGAGAAGGTTTTTAGTGATGATGTCTCTCGGAGGAAAATCAATTTTCTTGTATTAATGGCTGGAGTCCATTTAAATTTTTCGTCAATGACAATCCCTAAATAGGGATAGGTTTTAGTCCTATCCAGGTGTTCGCCCTGCGCCATTAACTTCCTGTGTTTTACGTTTCTTTGCTCCCCTGAGTGCATTGTGTACGTTTTTTTTGCGTTTAGTTTCAGGTTTAAACTTGCCATAAAATCACAATATCTGTTCAGGGCCATTTGTAATTCGTTTGATGTTCTTGCTAGGATAACAGCATCGTCGGCATATAGAAGTGCTGGTATCTGCCGACGAACTGTTGCCGGGAGGTCCTTACTGCCTTGTAGCATGGCAACCTCTAGGCCATTCGTATATAGGGTGAATAAGAAGGGGGCCAATACGCACCCCTGCCTGACCCCCTTTTCCACTCTGAAGAAGTTAGTGAGCTCGCCCTTTGTCCCAAATCTTACCCTGCCAGTGGTACCTGTATATAGTTCGCGTAAGAAATCCACAATTGGCGTAGGAACGCCCATTTTCAAGATTGTATTCCACAGCATTGAGTGTGACACGCAGTCAAATGCTGCGGAAAGATCGACATAGGCCATGTGGAATGAGGACCCTTTGGCGTCCAGGTATTTGCTCGCCAGTAGGGACAGGTTTAGAGCCTGGTCAGTTGTTCCTAGTCCCTCCCGGAAGCCATATTGTAGATCGGAAATAATTTTGTGTTCTAAGGCCCACTCCTGGAGGCGGTCAAGTAATATTCGTCCTGCCATTTTGCCTAGGGAGTCCAGGAGGGAGATCGGCCTATAGCATGTTGGACTATTTCGATCTCCTTTCTTGAAGATAGGTACCAAGATTGATGTTTTCCAGGATTCCAGGATACCTACTTCAGTGGTGGCGTTCAAGACGTTAGTTAGTAGCGGGGTCCAAAGATCTGGAAGGTGTTTAAAAACGTCAACCGGAACGCCGTCCGGGCCTGGTGCTTTGGCTGTTTTTGAAGATTTTAAAGCTTTTTGGACCTCTTCATGGGAGAAGTGAAGATTTAACGGATAGACAATTTGTGGTAGAGGTTCAGGCTGATCTGTGTCTTCGGTCGGGTCTATGGCAAAGACTTTAGTAAAATGGTTCACCCATTCGTGTTGGCTTATAGATACATCAATTGATGGAAGGTTGGATTTCTCTGTTAGGAGTGGGGAACGAACTATCTGCCAGAACAAAGCACTATCGTTAAGTTCCGAGCTTTGGATCAGTTTTGACCATAGTTCAGCTTTTACTTCCTTTTTCCTGTTTTTTAGGGCGGCTGTGTACTCTTTTCTAAGTCTGATGATTTCGACTCTGTCCTTATGTTTACTGTTCAGAGCTTCCTTTAGGCGTGTAGATGCTTTAGTACATGCTGTATCAAACCACCCTTTCTTCAGTTGGGGCCTTTGTTTGTGCTTTTTAGTCAATTCTTTTTGTATGGTTGTTGTAATTGATAGAAAGCTTACTATAGTTTCACTAGGGTGGGTGGTGGAATCCAAGCAGTTAATAATATCCGTTTGGTTATTTGTGACAATTTTTTTTGTTGTGGCTTCTTTATCAATATTACCCCACTTCAATGTAAAGCCATTCAAAGAGCCTAACTCTAGATCGCTTTGATTTAGAGCGGTCAGAATGTCATATGGCTTATTCTTTGTTCTTTCAGCAAGGACCATGATAATGGGGAAATGGTCACTTAAGGGGTTGTTAAAAACCTTAAAATCTTCTACGATGGATCCTATGGGTGATGAGATCAGTATAAAATCAATTATACTTGTTAAACCTCTTCCGTTGAATGTGGGCTGAAATTGAACAGGTGGATTCTTTGTTTCGTTAGCAAAGTTTAGTTCTAGTTCAGCCATGAGTTCATTCATTTTTTCCCCCCCATTAGAGTGTGTAAAATGCGTGAGGTTTGTATCGGACTCATCACTAATACCACATTTATTATTGTCACTATTACTGCATAGATGTAAGTTGAAATCTCCGCCCCAAATTGTTATGCATGCCTTTTTGATGTGAATAGTTCGTTGCTTTTGTATTATTGCGGAGATCTCTGGAAGTAGCGTGTTCATAGCAGAGTTGGAGAAGTTATTATAAAAGTTTATAATAAGGTAAAGTCTTTGTTTGGTGACCTTAACTGCTATGATCTGAAAATTTGTATCTAAACTTATGGGAATTATCTCATCCACGGAAAGGGTGTTTTTGATATAAATAACTAAGCCTCCGCTATTTCTGCCAGAAGTTGATTTCGCCCCTTGCACTAGCCACACCCATGTTACTTACCAACCACTCTGCAATTCACCTGTCACTGTTTCTGCCCCTTGCACTAGCCACACCTATGTTACTTACCAACCACTTTGCAATTCACCATTTGGCAGGCATGACTCCACTCTCACACACCACACACACACACACACACAGTTTATACTTACCAATTGGCCACATAGACCCATCTGGAACTTACCTCTGCTGCACCACAGTCACCTCGTGCCGATCCCGGGACTTGAACCCTGGTCACCTGGATGGAAGGCAGGAACTTACCCCCTGGACCACACTGGTTTCCATGTCAGTACCCTATCAAATCGTCCCCATAACATGGTCTTCCGTTTCATGTGCAATGGAAGCCACAAGCACTGACACCAGGTGCTGTATGTTGGTCATAGTTACTACTGCAGTGGTTCAGACCTTCAAGGAGCTGTAGCGCAACGGTAAGTCTCGTGCCTCTGGTGTCACAGGTTCTCACAAGACCAGGGTTCAAGTCCTGCCAATGCGGTCCAAGTGACCTGAGAGGGTAAATTTTCAATCTGTGGTTTAATTTTCATTTGCTAATTTTTTATTCACTTGGAAAAACAGAGGAGAAAAGTGCCACTCTTTTGGCACATGCGCCCAAAAATTATACATCTTTTCCTGAGGAGTCTGACTTTCCACAACTTTTTCTCAAGTAGGTGCAATAGGGACAATGCCTTATCTTCCCTTATAAATGTGTTTATTCTTAGTCCTTTAAATTCGGCGTACTTTAGAGCACAAATGTTGCCTCAGGTGTATATATGAGCACAAGAATGCAAGGAGGGTGTTATACTGATAGTAAAATAGGTTGGATGGTGGTGATTTTTCGTTTTGCTGAGAGCCGATCCCTCCAATCAGGTCTTTGATGCATGTGATGTTGGCTAGGATAAAGGTGAAGTAGGAGCTCTGGCTAATGAAATGAAGGGGAGATTTTGAGGCAAGTGAAACTCCCTTTATTAGGTGCAATAGGAAGCTAGAAAAATTGTTTTTCTCAAGAGGCAGAGAAGAGCTGTTAGACCTTTGCTTCAGGAAGTCTTAATCATGCCTACTGAAGCAAGTGAAGGGATTGTGGTGACACAGCACAGTACAGTACGGCACTGGGCTGGGCTGGGCTGGGCTGGCACTGGGGCTTTAAGCAGCCCCTTTCTTCCTTCCTTCCTTTGAAGGAAGCCTACGAGCCCTCGAACGCACTCGAACGCCCAGGTTCTGTATGGAGGATGACTGCAGGCAAATTGGGACCCTGCTACATTAGGGTGACGTCCCCATCTGCGGCTTTCGAGTGGCAAAATCCTTAGCCTGAGATAGGTAGGCTGCTTTTGAATTTGGCTGAAGACCATTTGTTGGAGGCTGTATCATAGCGCAAGCCGGCGACTTTCTCAGAAGAAAGTAAGCATGGGAGGACATTATTTGCATAGGACAGCCCTCTTCTAAGTCCCATCATTCTGTTGCAGTTGCCATGTAGCGTTACTAGAGGGCAGCATTACGAACATAAGAGCACACCAAGGCTTTTCTTCTGCTTGCTCAGATACCTCTTGTTCATGTTCGTCTTGCAGGGCCTGCAGAGTCGAGGACTGCGATGACTGAGTGAATGAGTAATGAGGTACATGCTGGCCTGTATTTGTGGTGAAAGGGGAATGTTTGGAAGGAAAACAGCCAGACGAAAGTGTCAAAGCATACGTGTTTGCTGAGTGATTGAGTGAGTGTCACCTGGCTCTTTGAATGGACATGTGAGAGAGGAACATGCAGCTCCATTGTCCTCAGATGAGAGAGGAAGCACAGATGAATATTTTCCTCAAAAAAAAACAATTACACCACCACGAAGCTGACAAGAGCGATATGCTGCTTTGCAGGTGTAAGGATTTGCCATGTTTGGTGCATAAATATGCATGGTTAGCGAGGTTTTTCTCAGAACGTCAGCAGCGCACCCTTTAGTATTATCCTTAGGCCAGAAATATCAGGCACTCCTTTGGGGTAAGAGGCCAAGAAATCCTTTGGGAAGCTTGCTACAGTCATCTGAAGGATAGAAATACACTGGGGAAAAGTTACAGAGGGAGCCAGGCTGCACAACATTTGGTCATGGTTCGATAGAAATCTTTAGCAAGGACTTTTGACCACCCCTCGCTGTGGGACCTGGATGCCCATACCTCTTGTTCATGTTCGTCTTGCAGGGCCTGCAGAGTCGAGGACTGCGATGACTGAGTGAATGAGTAATGAGGTACATGCTGGCCTGTATTTGTGGTGAAAGGGGAATGTTTGGAAGGAAAACAGCCAGACGAAAGTGTCAAAGCATACGTGTTTGCTGAGTGATTGAGTGAGTGTCACCTGGCTCTTTGAATGGACATGTGAGAGAAGAACATGCAGCTCCATTGTCCTCAGATGAGAGAGGAAGCACAGATGAATATTTTCCTCAAATAAAAACACTTACACCACCACGAAGCTGACAAGAGCGATATGCTGCTTTGCAGGTGTAAGGATTTGCCATGTTTGGTGCATAAATATGCATGGTTAGCGAGGTTTTTCTCAGAACGTCAGCAGCGCACCCTTTTGTATTATCCTTAGGCCAGAAATATCAGGCACTCCTTTGGGGTATGAGGCCAAGAAATCCTTTGGGAAGCTTGCTCCAGTCATCTGAAGGATAGAAAAACCCTGGGGAAAAGTTACAGAGGGAGCCAGGCTGCACAACATTTGGTCATGGTTCGATAGAAATCTTTAGCAAGGACTTTTGACCACCCCTCGCTGTGGGACCTGGATGCCCATACCTCTGTGGCTCTTACACCTTTTTTGACCTCTGGATAGCACCGTCTCATTACCCCTCAAACATTCCCTCTGAGTACCCCAGCTTTGGTAGTGCACCAACACGTTTCAATCCCTTGAGTGACTACAGACACCCTTCCTATGTGCTCTGCATTTACATTCCGTCAGTAACCCAGGTGCTTCTGTCACTGTTCAGTCTCAAGTGGCCGGTTGGATGCACATTGCTCGGATGTACAGGCACTTACCACTCTGTACAGCCCTCTCAGCACACACAGACCACACTTCTTTAAATCATAAATACATGTTCTGACTAACAGTAATGCTGTGCCTTCCCTCTGTAGATCATACCCAACGTAAGAAGGACAAATAAATTGAAGAGCGTACCAAACTCTCAACAGACACTGCCAGAACATGTGCTGCTGCCTATTTGCATGCCATGATTATTCTCTATGACCCATCCAACTACTTTCCACATGTACCCTTTCCCTGCCTCATTCATCTGCTCCAATGCCCCTATTTATTTAACAAATGTTAGTGCTCTCAGATATCATAGCGGGAATCTCTATAGCATCTCTTGCCAATAGAAATATCCCAAGGGTCCCTATAACATGCCGCACGGAGGGAAGGGGAGGCAGAAAAATCTTGGTGAGCACCACCTGCAAAAATTCCACGACATGCTCCTTGTTGTACCTTTCAATACAATAACTGCAGTTGGATTGTATGGTGCCCCCCCTTGGGGTTGGTAATGGAACTGTCACATACCTGTTTGCCCCAAATCCCCCCTGTTGCCCCTATCCTTTCGGGGTGCATCCCATAAAGGAGGAGGGGAGCAATAAAAAGTAAGGGTAGCCTCCCAAAAATTGCCCAGAAGTCATGTCATTCTGTGCACCCCATCGCCCTTCATAATGCACTCCCAACCCCCTTTTAAAAGTGCTCCCCCAAATTTGACAGCAACCCCCCAAAATCAGAGAGAGTAGGGGGGTGCAGTAAAAAACACATTTTGGGGCTCCTCACTATATGTCATTAATCTCTAACCCCCACCCACTACATCTGTTCCCCTTCTTTTACCTGTCACTGACCCCACCCCTTGCACTAGCCACACCCATGTTACTTACCAACCACTCTGCAATTCACCTGTCACTGACCCCGCCCTTTGCACTAGCCACACCCATGTTACTTACCAACCACTCTGCAATTCACCTGTCACTGACCCCACCCCTTGCACTAGCCACACCCATGTTACTTACCAACCACTCTGCAACTCACCTGTCACTGACCCCGCCCCTTGCACTAGCCACACCTATGCACTAGCCACACCCATTTAACTTACCAACCACTCTGCAATTCACCTGTCACTGACCCCACCCCTTGCACTAGCCACACCCATGTTACCAACCACTCTGCAACTCACCTGTCACTGACCCCGCCCTTTGCACTAGCCACACCCATTTAACTTACCAACCACTCTGCAATTCACCTGTCACTGACCCCGCCCCTTGCACTAGCCACACCCATGTTACTTACCAACCACTCTGCAATTCACCTGTCACTGACCCGCCCTTTGCACTAGCCACACCCATTTAACTTACCAACCACTCTGCAATTCACCTGTCACTGACCCCGCCCTTTGCACTAGCCACACCCATTTAACTTACCAACCACTCTGCAATTCACCTGCCACTGACCCCGCCCCTTGCACTAGCCACACCCATGTTACTTACCAACCACTCTGCAATTCACCTGTCATTGACCCCGACCCCGCCCCTTGCACTAGCCACACCCATATTACTTACCAACCACTCTGCAATTCACCTGTCACTGTTTCCGCCCCTTGCACTAGCCACACCTATGTTACTTACCAACCACTTTGCAATTCACCATCTGGCAGGCATGACTCCACTCTCACACACCACACACACACACACACAGTTTATACTTACCAATTGGCCACATAGACCCATCTGGAACTTACCTCTGCTGCACCACAGTCACCTCGTGCCGATCCCGGGACTTGAACCCTGGTCACCTGGATGGAAGGCAGGAACTTACCCCCTGGACCACACTGGTTTCCATGTCAGTACCCTATCAAATCGTCCCCATAACATGGTCTTCCGTTTCATGTGCAATGGAAGCCACAAGCACTGACACCAGGTGCTGTATGTTGGTCATAGTTACTACTGCAGTGGTTCAGACCTTCAAGGAGCTGTAGCGCAACGGTAAGTCTCGTGCCTCTGGTGTCACAGGTTCTCACAAGACCAGGGTTCAAGTCCTGCCAATGCGGTCCAAGTGACCTGAGAGGGTAAATTTTCAATCTGTGGTTTAATTTTCATTTGCTAATTTTTTATTCACTTGGAAAAACAGAGGAGAAAAGTGCCACTCTTTTGGCACATGCGCCCAAAAATTATACATCTTTTCCTGAGGAGTCTGACTTTCCACAACTTTTTCTCAAGTAGGTGCAATAGGGACAATGCCTTATCTTCCCTTATAAATGTGTTTATTCTTAGTCCTTTAAATTCGGCGTACTTTAGAGCACAAATGTTGCCTCAGGTGTATATATGAGCACAAGAATGCAAGGAGGGTGTTATACTGATAGTAAAATAGGTTGGATGGTGGTGATTTTTCGTTTTGCTGAGAGCCGATCCCTCCAATCAGGTCTTTGATGCATGTGATGTTGGCTAGGATAAAGGTGAAGTAGGAGCTCTGGCTAATGAAATGAAGGGGAGATTTTGAGGCAAGTGAAACTCCCTTTATTAGGTGCAATAGGAAGCTAGAAAAATTGTTTTTCTCAAGAGGCAGAGAAGAGCTGTTAGACCTTTGCTTCAGGAAGTCTTAATCATGCCTACTGAAGCAAGTGAAGGGATTGTGGTGACACAGCACAGTACAGTACGGCACTGGGCTGGGCTGGGCTGGGCTGGCACTGGGGCTTTAAGCAGCACCTTTCTTCCTTCCTTCCTTTGAAGGAAGCCTACGAGCCCTCGAACGCACTCGAACGCCCAGGTTCTGTATGGAGGATGACTGCAGGCAAATTGGGACCCTGCTACATTAGGGTGACGTCCCCATCTGCGGCTTTCGAGTGGCAAAATCCTTAGCCTGAGATAGGTAGGCTGCTTTTGAATTTGGCTGAAGACCATTTGTTGGAGGCTGTATCATAGCGCAAGCCGGCGACTTTCTCAGAAGAAAGTAAGCATGGGAGGACATTATTTGCATAGGACAGCCCTCTTCTAAGTCCCATCATTCTGTTGCAGTTGCCATGTAGCGTTACTAGAGGGCAGCATTACGAACATAAGAGCACACCAAGGCTTTTCTTCTGCTTGCTCAGATACCTCTTGTTCATGTTCGTCTTGCAGGGCCTGCAGAGTCGAGGACTGCGATGACTGAGTGAATGAGTAATGAGGTACATGCTGGCCTGTATTTGTGGTGAAAGGGGAATGTTTGGAAGGAAAACAGCCAGACGAAAGTGTCAAAGCATATGTGTTTGCTGAGTGATTGAGTGAGTGTCACCTGGCTCTTTGAATGGACATGTGAGAGAAGAACATGCAGCTCCATTGTCCTCAGATGAGAGAGGAAGCACAGATGAATATTTTCCTCAAATAAAAACACTTACACCACCACGAAGCTGACAAGAGCGATATGCTGCTTTGCAGGTGTAAGGATTTGCCATGTTTGGTGCATAAATATGCATGGTTATCGAGGTTTTTCTCAGAACGTCAGCAGCGCACCCTTTAGTATTATCCTTAGGCCAGAAATATCAGGCACTCCTTTGGGGTAAGAGGCCAAGAAATCCTTTGGGAAGCTTGCTCCAGTCATCTGAAGGATAGAAATACACTGGGGAAAAGTTACAGAGGGAGCCAGGCTGCACAACATTTGGTCATGGTTCGATAGAAATCTTTAGCAAGGACTTTTGACCACCCCTCGCTGTGGGACCTGGATGCCCATACCTCTTGTTCATGTTCGTCTTGCAGGGCCTGCAGAGTCGAGGACTGCGATGACTGAGTGAATGAGTAATGAGGTTCATGCTGGCTTGTATTTGTGGTGAAAGGGGAATGTTTGGAAGGAAAACAGCCAGACGAAAGTGTCAAAGCATACGTGTTTGCTGAGTGATTGAGTGAGTGTCACCTGGCTCTTTGAATGGACATGTGAGAGAAGAACATGCAGCTCCATTGTCCTCAGATGAGAGAGGAAGCACAGATGAATATTTTCCTCAAATAAAAACACTTACACCACCACGAAGCTGACAAGAGCGATATGCTGCTTTGCAGGTGTAAGGATTTGCCATGTTTGGTGCATAAATATGCATGGTTAGCGAGGTTTTTCTCAGAACGTCAGCAGCGCACCCTTTAGTATTATCCTTAGGCCAAAAATATCAGGCACTCCTTTGGGGTATGAGGCCAAGAAATCCTTTGGGAAGCTTGCTCCAGTCATCTGAAGGATAGAAAAACACTGGGGAAAAGTTACAGAGGGAGCCAGGCTGCACAACATTTGGTCATGGTTCGATAGAAATCTTTAGCAAGGACTTTTGACCACCCCTCGCTGTGGGACCTGGATGCCCATACCTCTGTGGCTCTGACACCTTTTTTGACCTCTGGATAGCACCGTCTCATTACCCCTCAAACATTCCCTCTGAGTACCCCAGCTTTGGTAGTGCACCAACACGTTTCAATCCCTTGAGTGACTACAGACACCCTTCCTATGTGCTCTCCATTTACATTCCGTCAGTAACCCAGGTGCTTCTGTCACTGTTCAGTCTCAAGTGGCCGGTTGGATGCACATTGCTCGGATGTACAGGCACTTACCACTCTGTACAGCCCTCTCAGCACACACAGACCACACTTCTTTAAATCATAAATACATGTTCTGACTAACAGTAATGCTGTGCCTTCCCTCTGTAGATCATACCCAACGTAAGAAGGACAAATAAATTGAAGAGCGTACCAAACTCTCAACAGACACTGCCAGAACATGTGCTGCTGCCTATTTGCATGCCATGATTATTCTCTATGACCCATCCAACTACTTTCCACATGTACCCTTTCCCTGCCTCATTCATCTGCTCCAATGCCCCTATTTATTTAACAAATGTTAGTGCTCTCAGATATCATAGCGGGAATCTCTATAGCATCTCTTGCCAATAGAAATATCCCAAGGGTCCCTATAACATGCCGCACGGAGGGAAGGGGAGGCAGAAAAATCTTGGTGAGCACCACCTGCAAAAATTCCACGACATGCTCCTTGTTGTACCTTTCAATACAATAACTGCAGTTGGATTGTATGGTGCCCCCCCTTGGGGTTGGTAATGGAACTGTCACATACCTGTTTGCCCCAAATCCCCCCTGTTGCCCCTATCCTTTCGGGGTGCATCCCATAAAGGAGGAGGGGAGCAATAAAAAGTAAGGGTACCCTCCCAAAAATTGCCCAGAAGTCATGTCATTCTGTGCACCCCATCGCCCTTCATAATGCACTCCCAACCCCCTTTTGAAAGTGCTCCCCCAAATTTGACAGCACCCCCCCAAAATCAGAGAGAGTAGGGGGGTGCAGTAAAAAACACATTTTGGGGCTCCTCACTATATGTCATTAATCTCTAACCCCCACCCACTACATCTGTTCCCCTTCTTTTACCTGTCACTGACCCCACCCCTTGCACTAGCCACACCCATGTTACCAACCACTCTGCAACTCACCTGTCACTGACCCCGCCCTTTGCACTAGCCACACCCATTTAACTTACCAACCACTCTGCAATTCACCTGTCACTGACCCCGCCCTTTGCACTAGCCACACCCATTTAACTTACCAACCACTCTGCAATTCAAATGTCACTGACCCCACCCCTTGCACTAGCCACACCCATGTTACTTACCAACCACTCTGCAACTCACCTGTCACTGACCCCACCCCTTGCACTAGCCACACCCATGTTACCAACCACTCTGCAACTCACCTGTCACTGACCCCGCCCTTTGCACTAGCCACACCCATTTAACTTACCAACCACTCTGCAATTCACCTGTCACTGACCCCGCCCCTTGCACTAGCCACACCCATGTTACTTACCAACCACTCTGCAATTCCCCTGTCACTGACCCCGCCCTTTGCACTAGCCACACCCATTTAACTTACCAACCACTCTGCAATTCACCTGTCACTGATCCTGCCCCTTGCACTAGCCACACCCATGTTACTTACCAACCACTCTGCAATTCACCTGTCACTGACCCCGCCCTTTGCAGTAGCCACACCCATTTAACTTACCAACCACTCTGCAACTCACCTGTGACTGACCCCGCCCCTTGCACTAGCCACACCCATGCACTAGCCACACCCATTTAACTTACCAACCACTCTGCAATTCACCTGTCACTGACCCCGCCCCTTGCACTAGCCACACCCATGTTACTTACCAACCACTCTGCAATTCACCTGTCACTGACCCCGACCCCGCCCCTTGCACTAGCCACACCCATCTTACTTACCAACCACTCTGCAATTCACCTGTCACTGATTCCGCCCCTTGCACTAGCCACACCCATGTTACTTTCCAACCACTTTGCAATTCACCATCTGGCAGGCATGACTCCACTCTCACACACCACACACACACAGTTTATACTTACCAATTGGCCACATAGACCCATCTGGAACTTACCTCTGCTGCACCACAGTCACCTCGTGCCGATCCCGGGACTTGAACCCTGGTCACCTGGATGGAAGGCAGGAACTTACCCCCTGGACCACACTGGTTTCCATGTCAGTACCCTATCAAATCGTCCCCATAACATGGTCTTCCGTTTCATGTGCAATGGAAGCCACAAGCACTGACACCAGGTGCTGTATGTTGGTCATAGTTACTACTGCAGTGGTTCAGACCTTCAAGGAGCTGTAGCTCAACGGTAAGTCTCGTGCCTCTGGTGTCACAGGTTCTCACAAGACCAGGGTTCAAGTCCTGCCAATGCGGTCCAAGTGACCTGAGAGGGTAAATTTTCAATCTGTGGTTTAATTTTCATTTGCTAATTTTTTATTCACTTGGAAAAACAGAGGAGAAAAGTGCCACTCTTTTGGCACATGCGCCCAAAAATTATACATCTTTTCCTGAGGAGTCTGACTTTCCACAAACCTCCCTTTTTCTCAAGTAGGTGCAATAGGGACAATGCCTTATCTTCCCTTATAAATGTGTTTATTCTTAGTCCTTTAAATTCGGCGTACTTTAGAGCACAAATGTTGCCTCAGGTGTATATATGAGCACAAGAATGCAAGGAGGGTGTTATACTGATAGTAAAATAGGTTGGATGGTGGTGATTTTTCGTTTTGCTGAGAGCCGATCCCTCCAATCAGGTCTTTGATGCATGTGATGTTGGCTAGGATAAAGGTGAAGTAGGAGCTCTGGCTAATGAAATGAAGGGGAGATTTTGAGGCAAGTGAAACTCCCTTTATTAGGTGCAATAGGAAGCTAGAAAAATTGTTTTTCTCAAGAGGCAGAGAAGAGCTGTTAGACCTTTGCTTCAGGAAGTCTTAATCATGCCTACTGAAGCAAGTGAAGGGATTGTGGTGACACAGCACAGTACAGTACGGCACTGGGCTGGGCTGGGCTGGGCTGGCACTGGGGCTTTAAGCAGCCCCTTTCTTCCTTCCTTCCTTTGAAGGAAGCCTACGAGCCCTCGAACGCACTCGAACGCCCAGGTTCTGTATGGAGGATGACTGCAGGCAAATTGGGACCCTGCTACATTAGGGTGACGTCCCCATCTGCGGCTTTCGAGTGGCAAAATCCTTAGCCTGAGATAGGTAGGCTGCTTTTGAATTTGGCTGAAGACCATTTGTTGGAGGCTGTATCATAGCGCAAGCCGGCGACTTTCTCAGAAGAAAGTAAGCATGGGAGGACATTATTTGCATAGGACAGCCCTCTTCTAAGTCCCATCATTCTGTTGCAGTTGCCATGTAGCGTTACTAGAGGGCAGCATTACGAACATAAGAGCACACCAAGGCTTTTCTTCTGCTTGCTCAGATACCTCTTGTTCATGTTCGTCTTGCAGGGCCTGCAGAGTCGAGGACTGCGATGACTGAGTGAATGAGTAATGAGGTACATGCTGGCCTGTATTTGTGGTGAAAGGGGAATGTTTGGAAGGAAAACAGCCAGACGAAAGTGTCAAAGCATATGTGTTTGCTGAGTGATTGAGTGAGTGTCACCTGGCTCTTTGAATGGACATGTGAGAGAAGAACATGCAGCTCCATTGTCCTCAGATGAGAGAGGAAGCACAGATGAATATTTTCCTCAAATAAAAACACTTACACCACCACGAAGCTGACAAGAGCGATATGCTGCTTTGCAGGTGTAAGGATTTGCCATGTTTGGTGCATAAATATGCATGGTTATCGAGGTTTTTCTCAGAACGTCAGCAGCGCACCCTTTAGTATTATCCTTAGGCCAGAAATATCAGGCACTCCTTTGGGGTAAGAGGCCAAGAAATCCTTTGGGAAGCTTGCTCCAGTCATCTGAAGGATAGAAATACACTGGGGAAAAGTTACAGAGGGAGCCAGGCTGCACAACATTTGGTCATGGTTCGATAGAAATCTTTAGCAAGGACTTTTGACCACCCCTCGCTGTGGGACCTGGATGCCCATACCTCTTGTTCATGTTCGTCTTGCAGGGCCTGCAGAGTCGAGGACTGCGATGACTGAGTGAATGAGTAATGAGGTTCATGCTGGCCTGTATTTGTGGTGAAAGGGGAATGTTTGGAAGGAAAACAGCCAGACGAAAGTGTCAAAGCATACGTGTTTGCTGAGTGATTGAGTGAGTGTCACCTGGCTCTTTGAATGGACATGTGAGAGAAGAACATGCAGCTCCATTGTCCTCAGATGAGAGAGGAAGCACAGATGAATATTTTCCTCAAATAAAAACACTTACACCACCACGAAGCTGACAAGAGCGATATGCTGCTTTGCAGGTGTAAGGATTTGCCATGTTTGGTGCATAAATATGCATGGTTAGCGAGGTTTTTCTCAGAACGTCAGCAGCGCACCCTTTAGTATTATCCTTAGGCCAGAAATATCAGGCACTCCTTTGGGGTATGAGGCCAAGAAATCCTTTGGGAAGCTTGCTCCAGTCATCTGAAGGATAGAAAAACACTGGGGAAAAGTTACAGAGGGAGCCAGGCTGCACAACATTTGGTCATGGTTCGATAGAAATCTTTAGCAAGGACTTTTGACCACCCCTCGCTGTGGGACCTGGATGCCCATACCTCTGTGGCTCTGACACCTTTTTTGACCTCTGGATAGCACCGTCTCATTACCCCTCAAACATTCCCTCTGAGTACCCCAGCTTTGGTAGTGCACCAACACGTTTCAATCCCTTGAGTGACTACAGACACCCTTCCTATGTGCTCTCCATTTACATTCCGTCAGTAACCCAGGTGCTTCTGTCACTGTTCAGTCTCAAGTGGCCGGTTGGATGCACATTGCTCGGATGTACAGGCACTTACCACTCTGTACAGCCCTCTCAGCACACACAGACCACACTTCTTTAAATCATAAATACATGTTCTGACTAACAGTAATGCTGTGCCTTCCCTCTGTAGATCATACCCAACGTAAGAAGGACAAATAAATTGAAGAGCGTACCAAACTCTCAACAGACACTGCCAGAACATGTGCTGCTGCCTATTTGCATGCCATGATTATTCTCTATGACCCATCCAACTACTTTCCACATGTACCCTTTCCCTGCCTCATTCATCTGCTCCAATGCCCCTATTTATTTAACAAATGTTAGTGCTCTCAGATATCATAGCGGGAATCTCTATAGCATCTCTTGCCAATAGAAATATCCCAAGGGTCCCTATAACATGCCGCACGGAGGGAAGGGGAGGCAGAAAAATCTTGGTGAGCACCACCTGCAAAAATTCCACGACATGCTCCTTGTTGTACCTTTCAATACAATAACTGCAGTTGGATTGTATGGTGCCCCCCCCTTGGGGTTGGTAATGGAACTGTCACATACCTGTTTGCCCCAAATCCCCCCTGTTGCCCCTATCCTTTCGGGGTGCATCCCATAAAGGAGGAGGGGAGCAATAAAAAGTAAGGGTACCCTCCCAAAAATTGCCCAGAAGTCATGTCATTCTGTGCACCCCATCGCCCTTCATAATGCACTCCCAACCCCCTTTTGAAAGTGCTCCCCCAAATTTGACAGCACCCCCCCAAAATCAGAGAGAGTAGGGGGGTGCAGTAAAAAACACATTTTGGGGCTCCTCACTATATGTCATTAATCTCTAACCCCCACCCACTACATCTGTTCCCCTTCTTTTACCTGTCACTGACCCCACCCCTTGCACTAGCCACACCCATGTTACCAACCACTCTGCAACTCACCTGTCACTGACCCCGCCCTTTGCACTAGCCACACCCATTTAACTTACCAACCACTCTGCAATTCACCTGTCACTGACCCTGCCCTTTGCACTAGCCACACCCATTTAACTTACCAACCACTCTGCAATTCAAATGTCACTGACCCCGCCCCTTGCACTAGCCACACCCATGTTACTTACCAACCACTCTGCAACTCACCTGTCACTGACCCCACCCCTTGCACTAGCCACACCCATGTTACCAACCACTCTGCAACTCACCTGTCACTGACCCCGCCCTTTGCACTAGCCACACCCATTTAACTTACCAACCACTCTGCAATTCACCTGTCACTGACCCCGCCCCTTGCACTAGCCACACCCATGTTACTTACCAACCACTCTGCAATTCCCCTGTCACTGACCCCGCCCTTTGCACTAGCCACACCCATTTAACTTACCAACCACTCTGCAATTCACCTGTCACTGATCCTGCCCCTTGCACTAGCCACACCCATGTTACTTACCAACCACTCTGCAATTCACCTGTCACTGACCCCGCCCTTTGCAGTAGCCACACCCATTTAACTTACCAACCACTCTGCAACTCACCTGTGACTGACCCCCGCCCCTTGCACTAGCCACACCCATGCACTAGCCACACCCATTTAACTTACCAACCACTCTGCAATTCACCTGTCACTGACCCCGCCCCTTGCACTAGCCACACCCATGTTACTTACCAACCACTCTGCAATTCACCTGTCACTGACCCCGACCCCGCCCCTTGCACTAGCCACACCCATGTTACTTACCAACCACTCTGCAATTCACCTGTCACTGACCCCGCCCCTTGCACTAGCCACACCCATGTTACTTACCAACCACTCTGCAATTCACCTGTCACTGACCCCGCCCTTTGCACTAGCCACACCCATTTAACTTACCAACCACTCTGCAATTCACCTGTCACTGACCCCGCCCTTTGCACTAGCCACACCCATTTAACTTACCAACCACTCTGCAATTCAACTGTCACTGACCCCACCCCTTGCACTAGCCACACCCATGTTACTTACCAACCACTCTGCAACTCACCTGTCACTGACCCCGCCCCTTGCACTAACCACACCCATGCACTAGCCACACCCATTTAACTTACCAACCACTCTGCAATTCACCTGTCACTGACCCCGCCCCTTGCACTAGCCACACCCATGTTACTTACCAACCACTCTGCAATTCACCTGTCACTGACCCCACCCCTTGCACTAGCCACACCCATGTTACCAACCACTCTGCAACTCACCTGTCACTGACCCCGCCCTTTGCACTAGCCACACCCATTTAACTTACCAACCACTCTGCAATTCACCTGTCACTGACCCCGCCCCTTGCACTAGCCACACCCATGTTACTTACCAACCACTCTGCAATTCACCTGTCACTGACCCCGCCCTTTGCACTAGCCACACCCATTTAACTTACCAACCACTCTGCAATTCACCTGTCACTGACCCCGCCCTTTGCACTAGCCACACCCATGTTACTTACCAACCACTCTGCAATTCACCTGTCACTGACCCCACCCCTTGCTCTAGCCACACCCATGTTACTTACCAACCACTCTGCAACTCACCTGTCACTGACCCCGCCCCTTGCACTAGCCACACCTATGCACTAGCCACACCCATTTAACTTACCAACCACTCTGCAATTCACCTGTCACTGACCCCGCCCCTTGCACTAGCCACACCCATGTTACCAACCACTCTGCAACTCACCTGTCACTGACCCCGCCCCTTGCACTAGCCACACCCATTTAACTTACCAACCACTCTGCAATTCACCTGTCACTGACCCGCCCTTTGCACTAGCCACACCCATTTAACTTACCAACCACTCTGCAATTCACCTGTCACTGACCCCGCCCTTTGCAGTAGCCACACCCATTTAACTTACCAACCACTCTGCAACTCACCTGTGACTGACCCCGCCCCTTGCACTAGCCACACCCATGCACTAGCCACACCCATTTAACTTACCAACCACTCTGCAATTCACCTGCCACTGACCCCGCCCCTTGCACTAGCCACACCCATGTTACTTACCAACCACTCTGCAATTCACCTGTCATTGACCCCGACCCCGCCCTTTGCACTAGCCACACCCATGTTACTTACCAACCACTCTGCAATTCACCTGTCACTGTTTCCGCCCCTTGCACTAGCCACACCTATGTTACTTACCAACCACTTTGCAATTCACCATCTGGCAGGCATGACTCCACTCTCACACACCACACACACACACACACACACACACACAGTTTATACTTACCAATTGGCCACATAGACCCATCTGGAACTTACCTCTGCTGCACCACAGTCACCTCGTGCCGATCCCGGGACTTGAACCCTGGTCACCTGGATGGAAGGCAGGAACTTACCCCCTGGACCACACTGGTTTCCATGTCAGTACCCTATCAAATCGTCCCCATAACATGGTCTTCCGTTTCATGTGCAATGGAAGCCACAAGCACTGACACCAGGTGCTGTATGTTGGTCATAGTTACTACTGCAGTGGTTCAGACCTTCAAGGAGCTGTAGCGCAACGGTAAGTCTCGTGCCTCTGGTGTCACAGGTTCTCACAAGACCAGGGTTCAAGTCCTGCCAATGCGGTCCAAGTGACCTGAGAGGGTAAATTTTCAATCTGTGGTTTAATTTTCATTTGCTAATTTTTTATTCACTTGGAAAAACAGAGGAGAAAAGTGCCACTCTTTTGGCACATGCGCCCAAAAATTATACATCTTTTCCTGAGGAGTCTGACTTTCCACAACTTTTTCTCAAGTAGGTGCAATAGGGACAATGCCTTATCTTCCCTTATAAATGTGTTTATTCTTAGTCCTTTAAATTCGGCGTACTTTAGAGCACAAATGTTGCCTCAGGTGTATATATGAGCACAAGAATGCAAGGAGGGTGTTATACTGATAGTAAAATAGGTTGGATGGTGGTGATTTTTCGTTTTGCTGAGAGCCGATCCCTCCAATCAGGTCTTTGATGCATGTGATGTTGGCTAGGATAAAGGTGAAGTAGGAGCTCTGGCTAATGAAATGAAGGGGAGATTTTGAGGCAAGTGAAACTCCCTTTATTAGGTGCAATAGGAAGCTAGAAAAATTGTTTTTCTCAAGAGGCAGAGAAGAGCTGTTAGACCTTTGCTTCAGGAAGTCTTAATCATGCCTACTGAAGCAAGTGAAGGGATTGTGGTGACACAGCACAGTACAGTACGGCACTGGGCTGGGCTGGGCTGGCACTGGGGCTTTAAGCAGCCCCTTTCTTCCTTCCTTCCTTTGAAGGAAGCCTACGAGCCCTCGAACGCACTCGAACGCCCAGGTTCTGTATGGAGGATGACTGCAGGCAAATTGGGACCCTGCTACATTAGGGTGACGTCCCCATCTGCGGCTTTCGAGTGGCAAAATCCTTAGCCTGAGATAGGTAGGCTGCTTTTGAATTTGGCTGAAGACCATTTGTTGGAGGCTGTATCATAGCGCAAGCCGGCGACTTTCTCAGAAGAAAGTAAGCATGGGAGGACATTATTTGCATAGGACAGCCCTCTTCTAAGTCCCATCATTCTGTTGCAGTTGCCATGTAGCGTTACTAGAGGGCAGCATTACGAACATAAGAGCACACCAAGGCTTTTCTTCTGCTTGCTCAGATACCTCTTGTTCATGTTCGTCTTGCAGGGCCTGCAGAGTCGAGGACTGCGATGACTGAGTGAATGAGTAATGAGGTACATGCTGGCCTGTATTTGTGGTGAAAGGGGAATGTTTGGAAGGAAAACAGCCAGACGAAAGTGTCAAAGCATATGTGTTTGCTGAGTGATTGAGTGAGTGTCACCTGGCTCTTTGAATGGACATGTGAGAGAAGAACATGCAGCTCCATTGTCCTCAGATGAGAGAGGAAGCACAGATGAATATTTTCCTCAAATAAAAACACTTACACCACCACGAAGCTGACAAGAGCGATATGCTGCTTTGCAGGTGTAAGGATTTGCCATGTTTGGTGCATAAATATGCATGGTTATCGAGGTTTTTCTCAGAACGTCAGCAGCGCACCCTTTAGTATTATCCTTAGGCCAGAAATATCAGGCACTCCTTTGGGGTAAGAGGCCAAGAAATCCTTTGGGAAGCTTGCTCCAGTCATCTGAAGGATAGAAATACACTGGGGAAAAGTTACAGAGGGAGCCAGGCTGCACAACATTTGGTCATGGTTCGATAGAAATCTTTAGCAAGGACTTTTGACCACCCCTCGCTGTGGGACCTGGATGCCCATACCTCTTGTTCATGTTCGTCTTGCAGGGCCTGCAGAGTCGAGGACTGCGATGACTGAGTGAATGAGTAATGAGGTTCATGCTGGCCTGTATTTGTGGTGAAAGGGGAATGTTTGGAAGGAAAACAGCCAGACGAAAGTGTCAAAGCATACGTGTTTGCTGAGTGATTGAGTGAGTGTCACCTGGCTCTTTGAATGGACATGTGAGAGAAGAACATGCAGCTCCATTGTCCTCAGATGAGAGAGGAAGCACAGATGAATATTTTCCTCAAATAAAAACACTTACACCACCACGAAGCTGACAAGAGCGATATGCTGCTTTGCAGGTGTAAGGATTTGCCATGTTTGGTGCATAAATATGCATGGTTAGCGAGGTTTTTCTCAGAACGTCAGCAGCGCACCCTTTAGTATTATCCTTAGGCCAAAAATATCAGGCACTCCTTTGGGGTATGAGGCCAAGAAATCCTTTGGGAAGCTTGCTCCAGTCATCTGAAGGATAGAAAAACACTGGGGAAAAGTTACAGAGGGAGCCAGGCTGCACAACATTTGGTCATGGTTCGATAGAAATCTTTAGCAAGGACTTTTGACCACCCCTCGCTGTGGGACCTGGATGCCCATACCTCTGTGGCTCTGACACCTTTTTTGACCTCTGGATAGCACCGTCTCATTACCCCTCAAACATTCCCTCTGAGTACCCCAGCTTTGGTAGTGCACCAACACGTTTCAATCCCTTGAGTGACTACAGACACCCTTCCTATGTGCTCTCCATTTACATTCCGTCAGTAACCCAGGTGCTTCTGTCACTGTTCAGTCTCAAGTGGCCGGTTGGATGCACATTGCTCGGATGTACAGGCACTTACCACTCTGTACAGCCCTCTCAGCACACACAGACCACACTTCTTTAAATCATAAATACATGTTCTGACTAACAGTAATGCTGTGCCTTCCCTCTGTAGATCATACCCAACGTAAGAAGGACAAATAAATTGAAGAGCGTACCAAACTCTCAACAGACACTGCCAGAACATGTGCTGCTGCCTATTTGCATGCCATGATTATTCTCTATGACCCATCCAACTACTTTCCACATGTACCCTTTCCCTGCCTCATTCATCTGCTCCAATGCCCCTATTTATTTAACAAATGTTAGTGCTCTCAGATATCATAGCGGGAATCTCTATAGCATCTCTTGCCAATAGAAATATCCCAAGGGTCCCTATAACATGCCGCACGGAGGGAAGGGGAGGCAGAAAAATCTTGGTGAGCACCACCTGCAAAAATTCCACGACATGCTCCTTGTTGTACCTTTCAATACAATAACTGCAGTTGGATTGTATGGTGCCCCCCCTTGGGGTTGGTAATGGAACTGTCACATACCTGTTTGCCCCAAATCCCCCCTGTTGCCCCTATCCTTTCGGGGTGCATCCCATAAAGGAGGAGGGGAGCAATAAAAAGTAAGGGTACCCTCCCAAAAATTGCCCAGAAGTCATGTCATTCTGTGCACCCCATCGCCCTTCATAATGCACTCCCAACCCCCTTTTGAAAGTGCTCCCCCAAATTTGACAGCACCCCCCCAAAATCAGAGAGAGTAGGGGGGTGCAGTAAAAAACACATTTTGGGGCTCCTCACTATATGTCATTAATCTCTAACCCCCACCCACTACATCTGTTCCCCTTCTTTTACCTGTCACTGACCCCACCCCTTGCACTAGCCACACCCATGTTACCAACCACTCTGCAACTCACCTGTCACTGACCCCGCCCTTTGCACTAGCCACACCCATTTAACTTACCAACCACTCTGCAATTCACCTGTCACTGACCCTGCCCTTTGCACTAGCCACACCCATTTAACTTACCAACCACTCTGCAATTCAAATGTCACTGACCCCACCCCTTGCACTAGCCACACCCATGTTACTTACCAACCACTCTGCAACTCACCTGTCACTGACCCCACCCCTTGCACTAGCCACACCCATGTTACCAACCACTCTGCAACTCACCTGTCACTGACCCCGCCCTTTGCACTAGCCACACCCATTTAACTTACCAACCACTCTGCAATTCACCTGTCACTGACCCCGCCCCTTGCACTAGCCACACCCATGTTACTTACCAACCACTCTGCAATTCCCCTGTCACTGACCCCGCCCTTTGCACTAGCCACACCCATTTAACTTACCAACCACTCTGCAATTCACCTGTCACTGATCCTGCCCCTTGCACTAGCCACACCCATGTTACTTACCAACCACTCTGCAATTCACCTGTCACTGACCCCGCCCTTTGCAGTAGCCACACCCATTTAACTTACCAACCACTCTGCAACTCACCTGTGACTGACCCCGCCCCTTGCACTAGCCACACCCATGCACTAGCCACACCCATTTAACTTACCAACCACTCTGCAATTCACCTGTCACTGACCCCGCCCCTTGCACTAGCCACACCCATGTTACTTACCAACCACTCTGCAATTCACCTGTCACTGACCCCGACCCCGCCCCTTGCACTAGCCACACCCATCTTACTTACCAACCACTCTGCAATTCACCTGTCACTGATTCCGCCCCTTGCACTAGCCACACCCATGTTACTTACCAACCACTTTGCAATTCACCATCTGGCAGGCATGACTCCACTCTCACACACCACACACACACACACACAGTTTATACTTACCAATTGGCCACATAGACCCATCTGGAACTTACCTCTGCTGCACCACAGTCACCTCGTGCCGATCCCGGGACTTGAACCCTGGTCACCTGGATGGAAGGCAGGAACTTACCCCCTGGACCACACTGGTTTCCATGTCAGTACCCTATCAAATCGTCCCCATAACATGGTCTTCCGTTTCATGTGCAATGGAAGCCACAAGCACTGACACCAGGTGCTGTATGTTGGTCATAGTTACCACTGCAGTGGTTCAGACCTTCAAGGAGCTGTAGCTCAACGGTAAGTCTCGTGCCTCTGGTGTCACAGGTTCTCACAAGACCAGGGTTCAAGTCCTGCCAATGCGGTCCAAGTGACCTGAGAGGGTAAATTTTCAATCTGTGGTTTAATTTTCATTTGCTAATTTTTTATTCACTTGGAAAAACAGAGGAGAAAAGTGCCACTCTTTTGGCACATGCGCCCAAAAATTATACATCTTTTCCTGAGGAGTCTGACTTTCCACAAACCTCCCTTTTTCTCAAGTAGGTGCAATAGGGACAATGCCTTATCTTCCCTTATAAATGTGTTTATTCTTAGTCCTTTAAATTCGGCGTACTTTAGAGCACAAATGTTGCCTCAGGTGTATATATGAGCACAAGAATGCAAGGAGGGTGTTATACTGATAGTAAAATAGGTTGGATGGTGGTGATTTTTCGTTTTGCTGAGAGCCGATCCCTCCAATCAGGTCTTTGATGCATGTGATGTTGGCTAGGATAAAGGTGAAGTAGGAGCTCTGGCTAATGAAATGAAGGGGAGATTTTGAGGCAAGTGAAACTCCCTTTATTAGGTGCAATAGGAAGCTAGAAAAATTGTTTTTCTCCAGAGGCAGAGAAGAGCTGTTAGACCTTTGCTTCAGGAAGTCTTAATCATGCCTACTGAAGCAAGTGAAGGGATTGTGGTGACACAGCACAGTACAGTACGGCACTGGGCTGGGCTGGGCTGGGCTGGCACTGGGGCTTTAAGCAGCCCCTTTCTTCCTTCCTTCCTTTGAAGGAAGCCTACGAGCCCTCGAACGCACTCGAACGCCCAGGTTCTGTATGGAGGATGACTGCAGGCAAATTGGGACCCTGCTACATTAGGGTGACGTCCCCATCTGCGGCTTTCGAGTGGCAAAATCCTTAGCCTGAGATAGGTAGGCTGCTTTTGAATTTGGCTGAAGACCATTTGTTGGAGGCTGTATCATAGCGCAAGCCGGCGACTTTCTCAGAAGAAAGTAAGCATGGGAGGACATTATTTGCATAGGACAGCCCTCTTCTAAGTCCCATCATTCTGTTGCAGTTGCCATGTAGCGTTACTAGAGGGCAGCATTACGAACATAAGAGCACACCAAGGCTTTTCTTCTGCTTGCTCAGATACCTCTTGTTCATGTTCGTCTTGCAGGGCCTGCAGAGTCGAGGACTGCGATGACTGAGTGAATGAGTAATGAGGTACATGCTGGCCTGTATTTGTGGTGAAAGGGGAATGTTTGGAAGGAAAACAGCCAGACGAAAGTGTCAAAGCATATGTGTTTGCTGAGTGATTGAGTGAGTGTCACCTGGCTCTTTGAATGGACATGTGAGAGAAGAACATGCAGCTCCATTGTCCTCAGATGAGAGAGGAAGCACAGATGAATATTTTCCTCAAATAAAAACACTTACACCACCACGAAGCTGACAAGAGCGATATGCTGCTTTGCAGGTGTAAGGATTTGCCATGTTTGGTGCATAAATATGCATGGTTATCGAGGTTTTTCTCAGAACGTCAGCAGCGCACCCTTTAGTATTATCCTTAGGCCAGAAATATCAGGCACTCCTTTGGGGTAAGAGGCCAAGAAATCCTTTGGGAAGCTTGCTCCAGTCATCTGAAGGATAGAAATACACTGGGGAAAAGTTACAGAGGGAGCCAGGCTGCACAACATTTGGTCATGGTTCGATAGAAATCTTTAGCAAGGACTTTTGACCACCCCTCGCTGTGGGACCTGGATGCCCATACCTCTTGTTCATGTTCGTCTTGCAGGGCCTGCAGAGTCGAGGACTGCGATGACTGAGTGAATGAGTAATGAGGTTCATGCTGGCCTGTATTTGTGGTGAAAGGGGAATGTTTGGAAGGAAAACAGCCAGACGAAAGTGTCAAAGCATACGTGTTTGCTGAGTGATTGAGTGAGTGTCACCTGGCTCTTTGAATGGACATGTGAGAGAAGAACATGCAGCTCCATTGTCCTCAGATGAGAGAGGAAGCACAGATGAATATTTTCCTCAAATAAAAACACTTACACCACCACGAAGCTGACAAGAGCGATATGCTGCTTTGCAGGTGTAAGGATTTGCCATGTTTGGTGCATAAATATGCATGGTTAGCGAGGTTTTTCTCAGAACGTCAGCAGCGCACCCTTTAGTATTATCCTTAGGCCAGAAATATCAGGCACTCCTTTGGGGTATGAGGCCAAGAAATCCTTTGGGAAGCTTGCTCCAGTCATCTGAAGGATAGAAAAACACTGGGGAAAAGTTACAGAGGGAGCCAGGCTGCACAACATTTGGTCATGGTTCGATAGAAATCTTTAGCAAGGACTTTTGACCACCCCTCGCTGTGGGACCTGGATGCCCATACCTCTGTGGCTCTGACACCTTTTTTGACCTCTGGATAGCACCGTCTCATTACCCCTCAAACATTCCCTCTGAGTACCCCAGCTTTGGTAGTGCACCAACACGTTTCAATCCCTTGAGTGACTACAGACACCCTTCCTATGTGCTCTCCATTTACATTCCGTCAGTAACCCAGGTGCTTCTGTCACTGTTCAGTCTCAAGTGGCCGGTTGGATGCACATTGCTCGGATGTACAGGCACTTACCACTCTGTACAGCCCTCTCAGCACACACAGACCACACTTCTTTAAATCATAAATACATGTTCTGACTAACAGTAATGCTGTGCCTTCCCTCTGTAGATCATACCCAACGTAAGAAGGACAAATAAATTGAAGAGCGTACCAAACTCTCAACAGACACTGCCAGAACATGTGCTGCTGCCTATTTGCATGCCATGATTATTCTCTATGACCCATCCAACTACTTTCCACATGTACCCTTTCCCTGCCTCATTCATCTGCTCCAATGCCCCTATTTATTTAACAAATGTTAGTGCTCTCAGATATCATAGCGGGAATCTCTATAGCATCTCTTGCCAATAGAAATATCCCAAGGGTCCCTATAACATGCCGCACGGAGGGAAGGGGAGGCAGAAAAATCTTGGTGAGCACCACCTGCAAAAATTCCACGACATGCTCCTTGTTGTACCTTTCAATACAATAACTGCAGTTGGATTGTATGGTGCCCCCCCCTTGGGGTTGGTAATGGAACTGTCACATACCTGTTTGCCCCAAATCCCCCCTGTTGCCCCTATCCTTTCGGGGTGCATCCCATAAAGGAGGAGGGGAGCAATAAAAAGTAAGGGTACCCTCCCAAAAATTGCCCAGAAGTCATGTCATTCTGTGCACCCCATCGCCCTTCATAATGCACTCCCAACCCCCTTTTGAAAGTGCTCCCCCAAATTTGACAGCACCCCCCCAAAATCAGAGAGAGTAGGGGGGTGCAGTAAAAAACACATTTTGGGGCTCCTCACTATATGTCATTAATCTCTAACCCCCACCCACTACATCTGTTCCCCTTCTTTTACCTGTCACTGACCCCACCCCTTGCACTAGCCACACCCATGTTACCAACCACTCTGCAACTCACCTGTCACTGACCCCGCCCCTTGCACTAGCCACACCCATGTTACTTACCAACCACTCTGCAATTCACCTGTCACTGACCCCGCCCCTTGCACTAGCCACACCCATGTTACTTACCAACCACTCTGCAATTCACCTGTCACTGACCCCGCCCTTTGCACTAGCCACACCCATTTAACTTACCAACCACTCTGCAATTCACCTGTCACTGACCCCGCCCTTTGCACTAGCCACACCCATTTAACTTTAACTTACCAACCACTCTGCAATTCACCTGTCACTGACCCCGCCCCTTGCACTAGCCACACCCATGTTACTTACCAACCACTCTGCAATTCACCTGTCACTGACCCCGCCCTTTGCACTAGCCACACCCATTTAACTTACCAACCACTCTGCAATTCACCTGTCACTGACCCCGCCCTTTGCACTAGCCACACCCATGTTACTTACCAACCACTCTGCAATTCACCTGTCACTGACCCCACCCCTTGCTCTAGCCACACCCATGTTACTTACCAACCACTCTGCAACTCACCTGTCACTGACCCCGCCCCTTGCACTAGCCACACCTATGCACTAGCCACACCCATTTAACTTACCAACCACTCTGCAATTCACCTGTCACTGACCCCGCCCCTTGCACTAGCCACACCCATGTTACCAACCACTCTGCAACTCACCTGTCACTGACCCCGCCCTTTGCACTAGCCACACCCATTTAACTTACCAACCACTCTGCAATTCACCTGTCACTGACCCCGCCCCTTGCACTAGCCACACCCATGTTACTTACCAACCACTCTGCAATTCACCTGTCACTGACCCGCCCTTTGCACTAGCCACACCCATTTAACTTACCAACCACTCTGCAATTCACCTGTCACTGACCCCGCCCTTTGCAGTAGCCACACCCATTTAACTTACCAACCACTCTGCAACTCACCTGTGACTGACCCCGCCCCTTGCACTAGCCACACCCATGCACTAGCCACACCCATTTAACTTACCAACCACTCTGCAATTCACCTGCCACTGACCCCGCCCCTTGCACTAGCCACACCCATGTTACTTACCAACCACTCTGCAATTCACCTGTCATTGACCCCGACCCCGCCCCTTGCACTAGCCACACCCATGTTACTTACCAACCACTCTGCAATTCACCTGTCACTGTTTCCGCCCCTTGCACTAGCCACACCTATGTTACTTACCAACCACTTTGCAATTCACCATCTGGCAGGCATGACTCCACTCTCACACACCACACACACACACACAGTTTATACTTACCAATTGGCCACATAGACCCATCTGGAACTTACCTCTGCTGCACCACAGTCACCTCGTGCCGATCCCGGGACTTGAACCCTGGTCACCTGGATGGAAGGCAGGAACTTACCCCCTGGACCACACTGGTTTCCATGTCAGTACCCTATCAAATCGTCCCCATAACATGGTCTTCCGTTTCATGTGCAATGGAAGCCACAAGCACTGACACCAGGTGCTGTATGTTGGTCATAGTTACTACTGCAGTGGTTCAGACCTTCAAGGAGCTGTAGCGCAACGGTAAGTCTCGTGCCTCTGGTGTCACAGGTTCTCACAAGACCAGGGTTCAAGTCCTGCCAATGCGGTCCAAGTGACCTGAGAGGGTAAATTTTCAATCTGTGGTTTAATTTTCATTTGCTAATTTTCTATTCACTTGGAAAAACAGAGGAGAAAAGTGCCACTCTTTTGGCACATGCGCCCAAAAATTATACATCTTTTCCTGAGGAGTCTGACTTTCCACAACTTTTTCTCAAGTAGGTGCAATAGGGACAATGCCTTATCTTCCCTTATAAATGTGTTTATTCTTAGTCCTTTAAATTCGGCGTACTTTAGAGCACAAATGTTGCCTCAGGTGTATATATGAGCACAAGAATGCAAGGAGGGTGTTATACTGATAGTAAAATAGGTTGGATGGTGGTGATTTTTCGTTTTGCTGAGAGCCGATCCCTCCAATCAGGTCTTTGATGCATGTGATGTTGGCTAGGATAAAGGTGAAGTAGGAGCTCTGGCTAATGAAATGAAGGGGAGATTTTGAGGCAAGTGAAACTCCCTTTATTAGGTGCAATAGGAAGCTAGAAAAATTGTTTTTCTCAAGAGGCAGAGAAGAGCTGTTAGACCTTTGCTTCAGGAAGTCTTAATCATGCCTACTGAAGCAAGTGAAGGGATTGTGGTGACACAGCACAGTACAGTACGGCACTGGGCTGGGCTGGGCTGGCACTGGGGCTTTAAGCAGCCCCTTTCTTCCTTCCTTCCTTTGAAGGAAGCCTACGAGCCCTCGAACGCACTCGAACGCCCAGGTTCTGTATGGAGGATGACTGCAGGCAAATTGGGACCCTGCTACATTAGGGTGACGTCCCCATCTGCGGCTTTCGAGTGGCAAAATCCTTAGCCTGAGATAGGTAGGCTGCTTTTGAATTTGGCTGAAGACCATTTGTTGGAGGCTGTATCATAGCGCAAGCCGGCGACTTTCTCAGAAGAAAGTAAGCATGGGAGGACATTATTTGCATAGGACAGCCCTCTTCTAAGTCCCATCATTCTGTTGCAGTTGCCATGTAGCGTTACTAGAGGGCAGCATTACGAACATAAGAGCACACCAAGGCTTTTCTTCTGCTTGCTCAGATACCTCTTGTTCATGTTCGTCTTGCAGGGCCTGCAGAGTCGAGGACTGCGATGACTGAGTGAATGAGTAATGAGGTACATGCTGGCCTGTATTTGTGGTGAAAGGGGAATGTTTGGAAGGAAAACAGCCAGACGAAAGTGTCAAAGCATATGTGTTTGCTGAGTGATTGAGTGAGTGTCACCTGGCTCTTTGAATGGACATGTGAGAGAAGAACATGCAGCTCCATTGTCCTCAGATGAGAGAGGAAGCACAGATGAATATTTTCCTCAAATAAAAACACTTACACCACCACGAAGCTGACAAGAGCGATATGCTGCTTTGCAGGTGTAAGGATTTGCCATGTTTGGTGCATAAATATGCATGGTTATCGAGGTTTTTCTCAGAACGTCAGCAGCGCACCCTTTAGTATTATCCTTAGGCCAGAAATATCAGGCACTCCTTTGGGGTAAGAGGCCAAGAAATCCTTTGGGAAGCTTGCTCCAGTCATCTGAAGGATAGAAATACACTGGGGAAAAGTTACAGAGGGAGCCAGGCTGCACAACATTTGGTCATGGTTCGATAGAAATCTTTAGCAAGGACTTTTGACCACCCCTCGCTGTGGGACCTGGATGCCCATACCTCTTGTTCATGTTCGTCTTGCAGGGCCTGCAGAGTCGAGGACTGCGATGACTGAGTGAATGAGTAATGAGGTTCATGCTGGCCTGTATTTGTGGTGAAAGGGGAATGTTTGGAAGGAAAACAGCCAGACGAAAGTGTCAAAGCATACGTGTTTGCTGAGTGATTGAGTGAGTGTCACCTGGCTCTTTGAATGGACATGTGAGAGAAGAACATGCAGCTCCATTGTCCTCAGATGAGAGAGGAAGCACAGATGAATATTTTCCTCAAATAAAAACACTTACACCACCACGAAGCTGACAAGAGCGATATGCTGCTTTGCAGGTGTAAGGATTTGCCATGTTTGGTGCATAAATATGCATGGTTAGCGAGGTTTTTCTCAGAACGTCAGCAGCGCACCCTTTAGTATTATCCTTAGGCCAAAAATATCAGGCACTCCTTTGGGGTATGAGGCCAAGAAATCCTTTGGGAAGCTTGCTCCAGTCATCTGAAGGATAGAAAAACACTGGGGAAAAGTTACAGAGGGAGCCAGGCTGCACAACATTTGGTCATGGTTCGATAGAAATCTTTAGCAAGGACTTTTGACCACCCCTCGCTGTGGGACCTGGATGCCCATACCTCTGTGGCTCTGACACCTTTTTTGACCTCTGGATAGCACCGTCTCATTACCCCTCAAACATTCCCTCTGAGTACCCCAGCTTTGGTAGTGCACCAACACGTTTCAATCCCTTGAGTGACTACAGACACCCTTCCTATGTGCTCTCCATTTACATTCCGTCAGTAACCCAGGTGCTTCTGTCACTGTTCAGTCTCAAGTGGCCGGTTGGATGCACATTGCTCGGATGTACAGGCACTTACCACTCTGTACAGCCCTCTCAGCACACACAGACCACACTTCTTTAAATCATAAATACATGTTCTGACTAACAGTAATGCTGTGCCTTCCCTCTGTAGATCATACCCAACGTAAGAAGGACAAATAAATTGAAGAGCGTACCAAACTCTCAACAGACACTGCCAGAACATGTGCTGCTGCCTATTTGCATGCCATGATTATTCTCTATGACCCATCCAACTACTTTCCACATGTACCCTTTCCCTGCCTCATTCATCTGCTCCAATGCCCCTATTTATTTAACAAATGTTAGTGCTCTCAGATATCATAGCGGGAATCTCTATAGCATCTCTTGCCAATAGAAATATCCCAAGGGTCCCTATAACATGCCGCACGGAGGGAAGGGGAGGCAGAAAAATCTTGGTGAGCACCACCTGCAAAAATTCCACGACATGCTCCTTGTTGTACCTTTCAATACAATAACTGCAGTTGGATTGTATGGTGCCCCCCCTTGGGGTTGGTAATGGAACTGTCACATACCTGTTTGCCCCAAATCCCCCCTGTTGCCCCTATCCTTTCGGGGTGCATCCCATAAAGGAGGAGGGGAGCAATAAAAAGTAAGGGTACCCTCCCAAAAATTGCCCAGAAGTCATGTCATTCTGTGCACCCCATCGCCCTTCATAATGCACTCCCAACCCCCTTTTGAAAGTGCTCCCCCAAATTTGACAGCACCCCCCCAAAATCAGAGAGAGTAGGGGGGTGCAGTAAAAAACACATTTTGGGGCTCCTCACTATATGTCATTAATCTCTAACCCCCACCCACTACATCTGTTCCCCTTCTTTTACCTGTCACTGACCCCACCCCTTGCACTAGCCACACCCATGTTACCAACCACTCTGCAACTCACCTGTCACTGACCCCGCCCTTTGCACTAGCCACACCCATTTAACTTACCAACCACTCTGCAATTCACCTGTCACTGACCCTGCCCTTTGCACTAGCCACACCCATTTAACTTACCAACCACTCTGCAATTCAAATGTCACTGACCCCACCCCTTGCACTAGCCACACCCATGTTACTTACCAACCACTCTGCAACTCACCTGTCACTGACCCCACCCCTTGCACTAGCCACACCCATGTTACCAACCACTCTGCAACTCACCTGTCACTGACCCCGCCCTTTGCACTAGCCACACCCATTTAACTTACCAACCACTCTGCAATTCACCTGTCACTGACCCCGCCCCTTGCACTAGCCACACCCATGTTACTTACCAACCACTCTGCAATTCCCCTGTCACTGACCCCGCCCTTTGCACTAGCCACACCCATTTAACTTACCAACCACTCTGCAATTCACCTGTCACTGATCCTGCCCCTTGCACTAGCCACACCCATGTTACTTACCAACCACTCTGCAATTCACCTGTCACTGACCCCGCCCTTTGCAGTAGCCACACCCATTTAACTTACCAACCACTCTGCAACTCACCTGTGACTGACCCCGCCCCTTGCACTAGCCACACCCATGCACTAGCCACACCCATTTAACTTACCAACCACTCTGCAATTCACCTGTCACTGACCCCGCCCCTTGCACTAGCCACACCCATGTTACTTACCAACCACTCTGCAATTCACCTGTCACTGACCCCGACCCCGCCCCTTGCACTAGCCACACCCATCTTACTTACCAACCACTCTGCAATTCACCTGTCACTGATTCCGCCCCTTGCACTAGCCACACCCATGTTACTTACCAACCACTTTGCAATTCACCATCTGGCAGGCATGACTCCACTCTCACACACCACACACACACACACACAGTTTATACTTACCAATTGGCCACATAGACCCATCTGGAACTTACCTCTGCTGCACCACAGTCACCTCGTGCCGATCCCGGGACTTGAACCCTGGTCACCTGGATGGAAGGCAGGAACTTACCCCCTGGACCACACTGGTTTCCATGTCAGTACCCTATCAAATCGTCCCCATAACATGGTCTTCCGTTTCATGTGCAATGGAAGCCACAAGCACTGACACCAGGTGCTGTATGTTGGTCATAGTTACTACTGCAGTGGTTCAGACCTTCAAGGAGCTGTAGCTCAACGGTAAGTCTCGTGCCTCTGGTGTCACAGGTTCTCACAAGACCAGGGTTCAAGTCCTGCCAATGCGGTCCAAGTGACCTGAGAGGGTAAATTTTCAATCTGTGGTTTAATTTTCATTTGCTAATTTTTTATTCACTTGGAAAAACAGAGGAGAAAAGTGCCACTCTTTTGGCACATGCGCCCAAAAATTATACATCTTTTCCTGAGGAGTCTGACTTTCCACAAACCTCCCTTTTTCTCAAGTAGGTGCAATAGGGACAATGCCTTATCTTCCCTTATAAATGTGTTTATTCTTAGTCCTTTAAATTCGGCGTACTTTAGAGCACAAATGTTGCCTCAGGTGTATATATGAGCACAAGAATGCAAGGAGGGTGTTATACTGATAGTAAAATAGGTTGGATGGTGGTGATTTTTCGTTTTGCTGAGAGCCGATCCCTCCAATCAGGTCTTTGATGCATGTGATGTTGGCTAGGATAAAGGTGAAGTAGGAGCTCTGGCTAATGAAATGAAGGGGAGATTTTGAGGCAAGTGAAACTCCCTTTATTAGGTGCAATAGGAAGCTAGAAAAATTGTTTTTCTCAAGAGGCAGAGAAGAGCTGTTAGACCTTTGCTTCAGGAAGTCTTAATCATGCCTACTGAAGCAAGTGAAGGGATTGTGGTGACACAGCACAGTACAGTACGGCACTGGGCTGGGCTGGGCTGGGCTGGCACTGGGGCTTTAAGCAGCCCCTTTCTTCCTTCCTTCCTTTGAAGGAAGCCTACGAGCCCTCGAACGCACTCGAACGCCCAGGTTCTGTATGGAGGATGACTGCAGGCAAATTGGGACCCTGCTACATTAGGGTGACGTCCCCATCTGCGGCTTTCGAGTGGCAAAATCCTTAGCCTGAGATAGGTAGGCTGCTTTTGAATTTGGCTGAAGACCATTTGTTGGAGGCTGTATCATAGCGCAAGCCGGCGACTTTCTCAGAAGAAAGTAAGCATGGGAGGACATTATTTGCATAGGACAGCCCTCTTCTAAGTCCCATCATTCTGTTGCAGTTGCCATGTAGCGTTACTAGAGGGCAGCATTACGAACATAAGAGCACACCAAGGCTTTTCTTCTGCTTGCTCAGATACCTCTTGTTCATGTTCGTCTTGCAGGGCCTGCAGAGTCGAGGACTGCGATGACTGAGTGAATGAGTAATGAGGTACATGCTGGCCTGTATTTGTGGTGAAAGGGGAATGTTTGGAAGGAAAACAGCCAGACGAAAGTGTCAAAGCATATGTGTTTGCTGAGTGATTGAGTGAGTGTCACCTGGCTCTTTGAATGGACATGTGAGAGAAGAACATGCAGCTCCATTGTCCTCAGATGAGAGAGGAAGCACAGATGAATATTTTCCTCAAATAAAAACACTTACACCACCACGAAGCTGACAAGAGCGATATGCTGCTTTGCAGGTGTAAGGATTTGCCATGTTTGGTGCATAAATATGCATGGTTATCGAGGTTTTTCTCAGAACGTCAGCAGCGCACCCTTTAGTATTATCCTTAGGCCAGAAATATCAGGCACTCCTTTGGGGTAAGAGGCCAAGAAATCCTTTGGGAAGCTTGCTCCATTCATCTGAAGGATAGAAATACACTGGGGAAAAGTTACAGAGGGAGCCAGGCTGCACAACATTTGGTCATGGTTCGATAGAAATCTTTAGCAAGGACTTTTGACCACCCCTCGCTGTGGGACCTGGATGCCCATACCTCTTGTTCATGTTCGTCTTGCAGGGCCTGCAGAGTCGAGGACTGCGATGACTGAGTGAATGAGTAATGAGGTTCATGCTGGCCTGTATTTGTGGTGAAAGGGGAATGTTTGGAAGGAAAACAGCCAGACGAAAGTGTCAAAGCATACGTGTTTGCTGAGTGATTGAGTGAGTGTCACCTGGCTCTTTGAATGGACATGTGAGAGAAGAACATGCAGCTCCATTGTCCTCAGATGAGAGAGGAAGCACAGATGAATATTTTCCTCAAATAAAAACACTTACACCACCACGAAGCTGACAAGAGCGATATGCTGCTTTGCAGGTGTAAGGATTTGCCATGTTTGGTGCATAAATATGCATGGTTAGCGAGGTTTTTCTCAGAACATCAGCAGCGCACCCTTTAGTATTATCCTTAGGCCAGAAATATCAGGCACTCCTTTGGGGTATGAGGCCAAGAAATCCTTTGGGAAGCTTGCTCCAGTCATCTGAAGGATAGAAAAACACTGGGGAAAAGTTACAGAGGGAGCCAGGCTGCACAACATTTGGTCATGGTTCGATAGAAATCTTTAGCAAGGACTTTTGACCACCCCTCGCTGTGGGACCTGGATGCCCATACCTCTGTGGCTCTGACACCTTTTTTGACCTCTGGATAGCACCGTCTCATTACCCCTCAAACATTCCCTCTGAGTACCCCAGCTTTGGTAGTGCACCAACACGTTTCAATCCCTTGAGTGACTACAGACACCCTTCCTATGTGCTCTCCATTTACATTCCGTCAGTAACCCAGGTGCTTCTGTCACTGTTCAGTCTCAAGTGGCCGGTTGGATGCACATTGCTCGGATGTACAGGCACTTACCACTCTGTACAGCCCTCTCAGCACACACAGACCACACTTCTTTAAATCATAAATACATGTTCTGACTAACAGTAATGCTGTGCCTTCCCTCTGTAGATCATACCCAACGTAAGAAGGACAAATAAATTGAAGAGCGTACCAAACTCTCAACAGACACTGCCAGAACATGTGCTGCTGCCTATTTGCATGCCATGATTATTCTCTATGACCCATCCAACTACTTTCCACATGTACCCTTTCCCTGCCTCATTCATCTGCTCCAATGCCCCTATTTATTTAACAAATGTTAGTGCTCTCAGATATCATAGCGGGAATCTCTATAGCATCTCTTGCCAATAGAAATATCCCAAGGGTCCCTATAACATGCCGCACGGAGGGAAGGGGAGGCAGAAAAATCTTGGTGAGCACCACCTGCAAAAATTCCACGACATGCTCCTTGTTGTACCTTTCAATACAATAACTGCAGTTGGATTGTATGGTGCCCCCCCCTTGGGGTTGGTAATGGAACTGTCACATACCTGTTTGCCCCAAATCCCCCCTGTTGCCCCTATCCTTTCGGGGTGCATCCCATAAAGGAGGAGGGGAGCAATAAAAAGTAAGGGTACCCTCCCAAAAATTGCCCAGAAGTCATGTCATTCTGTGCACCCCATCGCCCTTCATAATGCACTCCCAACCCCCTTTTGAAAGTGCTCCCCCAAATTTGACAGCACCCCCCCAAAATCAGAGAGAGTAGGGGGGTGCAGTAAAAAACACATTTTGGGGCTCCTCACTATATGTCATTAATCTCTAACCCCCACCCACTACATCTGTTCCCCTTCTTTTACCTGTCACTGACCCCACCCCTTGCACTAGCCACACCCATGTTACCAACCACTCTGCAACTCACCTGTCACTGACCCCGCCCTTTGCACTAGCCACACCCATTTAACTTACCAACCACTCTGCAATTCACCTGTCACTGACCCTGCCCTTTGCACTAGCCACACCCATTTAACTTACCAACCACTCTGCAATTCAAATGTCACTGACCCCGCCCCTTGCACTAGCCACACCCATGTTACTTACCAACCACTCTGCAACTCACCTGTCACTGACCCCACCCCTTGCACTAGCCACACCCATGTTACCAACCACTCTGCAACTCACCTGTCACTGACCCCGCCCTTTGCACTAGCCACACCCATTTAACTTACCAACCACTCTGCAATTCACCTGTCACTGACCCCGCCCCTTGCACTAGCCACACCCATGTTACTTACCAACCACTCTGCAATTCCCCTGTCACTGACCCCGCCCTTTGCACTAGCCACACCCATTTAACTTACCAACCACTCTGCAATTCACCTGTCACTGATCCTGCCCCTTGCACTAGCCACACCCATGTTACTTACCAACCACTCTGCAATTCACCTGTCACTGACCCCGCCCTTTGCAGTAGCCACACCCATTTAACTTACCAACCACTCTGCAACTCACCTGTGACTGACCCCCGCCCCTTGCACTAGCCACACCCATGCACTAGCCACACCCATTTAACTTACCAACCACTCTGCAATTCACCTGTCACTGACCCCGCCCCTTGCACTAGCCACACCCATGTTACTTACCAACCACTCTGCAATTCACCTGTCACTGACCCCGACCCCGCCCCTTGCACTAGCCACACCCATGTTACTTACCAACCACTCTGCAATTCACCTGTCACTGATTCCGCCCCTTGCACTAGCCACACCCATGTTACTTACCAACCACTTTGCAATTCACCATCTGGCAGGCATGACTCCACTCTCACACACCACACACACACACACACAGTTTATACTTACCAATTGGCCACATAGACCCATCTGGAACTTACCTCTGCTGCACCACAGTCACCTCGTGCCGATCCCGGGACTTGAACCCTGGTCACCTGGATGGAAGGCAGGAACTTACCTCCTGGACCACACTGGTTTCCATGTCAGTACCCTATCAAATCGTCCCCATAACATGGTCTTCCGTTTCATGTGCAATGGAAGCCACAAGCACTGACACCAGGTGCTGTATGTTGGTCATAGTTACTAGTGCAGTGGTTCAGACCTTCAAGGAGCTGTAGCTCAACGGTAAGTCTCGTGCCTCTGGTGTCACAGGTTCTCACAAGACCAGGGTTCAAGTCCTGCCAATGCGGTCCAAGTGACCTGAGAGGGTAAATTTTCAATCTGTGGTTTAATTTTCATTTGCTAATTTTTTATTCACTTGGAAAAACAGAGGAGAAAAGTGCCACTCTTTTGGCACATGCGCCCAAAAATTATACATCTTTTCCTGAGGAGTCTGACTTTCCACAAACCTCCCTTTTTCTCAAGTAGGTGCAATAGGGACAATGCCTTATCTTCCCTTATAAATGTGTTTATTCTTAGTCCTTTAAATTCGGCGTACTTTAGAGCACAAATGTTGCCTCAGGTGTATATATGAGCACAAGAATGCAAGGAGGGTGTTATACTGATAGTAAAATAGGTTGGATGGTGGTGATTTTTCGTTTTGCTGAGAGCCGATCCCTCCAATCAGGTCTTTGATGCATGTGATGTTGGCTAGGATAAAGGTGAAGTAGGAGCTCTGGCTAATGAAATGAAGGGGAGATTTTGAGGCAAGTGAAACTCCCTTTATTAGGTGCAATAGGAAGCTAGAAAAATTGTTTTTCTCAAGAGGCAGAGAAGAGCTGTTAGACCTTTGCTTCAGGAAGTCTTAATCATGCCTACTGAAGCAAGTGAAGGGATTGTGGTGACACAGCACAGTACAGTACGGCACTGGGCTGGGCTGGGCTGGGCTGGCACTGGGGCTTTAAGCAGCCCCTTTCTTCCTTCCTTCCTTTGAAGGAAGCCTACGAGCCCTCGAACGCACTCGAACGCCCAGGTTCTGTATGGAGGATGACTGCAGGCAAATTGGGACCCTGCTACATTAGGGTGACGTCCCCATCTGCGGCTTTCGAGTGGCAAAATCCTTAGCCTGAGATAGGTAGGCTGCTTTTGAATTTGGCTGAAGACCATTTGTTGGAGGCTGTATCATAGCGCAAGCCGGCGACTTTCTCAGAAGAAAGTAAGCATGGGAGGACATTATTTGCATAGGACAGCCCTCTTCTAAGTCCCATCATTCTGTTGCAGTTGCCATGTAGCGTTACTAGAGGGCAGCATTACGAACATAAGAGCACACCAAGGCTTTTCTTCTGCTTGCTCAGATACCTCTTGTTCATGTTCGTCTTGCAGGGCCTGCAGAGTCGAGGACTGCGATGACTGAGTGAATGAGTAATGAGGTACATGCTGGCCTGTATTTGTGGTGAAAGGGGAATGTTTGGAAGGAAAACAGCCAGACGAAAGTGTCAAAGCATATGTGTTTGCTGAGTGATTGAGTGAGTGTCACCTGGCTCTTTGAATGGACATGTGAGAGAAGAACATGCAGCTCCATTGTCCTCAGATGAGAGAGGAAGCACAGATGAATATTTTCCTCAAATAAAAACACTTACACCACCACGAAGCTGACAAGAGCGATATGCTGCTTTGCAGGTGTAAGGATTTGCCATGTTTGGTGCATAAATATGCATGGTTATCGAGGTTTTTCTCAGAACGTCAGCAGCGCACCCTTTAGTATTATCCTTAGGCCAGAAATATCAGGCACTCCTTTGGGGTAAGAGGCCAAGAAATCCTTTGGGAAGCTTGCTCCAGTCATCTGAAGGATAGAAATACACTGGGGAAAAGTTACAGAGGGAGCCAGGCTGCACAACATTTGGTCATGGTTCGATAGAAATCTTTAGCAAGGACTTTTGACCACCCCTCGCTGTGGGACCTGGATGCCCATACCTCTTGTTCATGTTCGTCTTGCAGGGCCTGCAGAGTCGAGGACTGCGATGACTGAGTGAATGAGTAATGAGGTTCATGCTGGCCTGTATTTGTGGTGAAAGGGGAATGTTTGGAAGGAAAACAGCCAGACGAAAGTGTCAAAGCATACGTGTTTGCTGAGTGATTGAGTGAGTGTCACCTGGCTCTTTGAATGGACATGTGAGAGAAGAACATGCAGCTCCATTGTCCTCAGATGAGAGAGGAAGCACAGATGAATATTTTCCTCAAATAAAAACACTTACACCACCACGAAGCTGACAAGAGCGATATGCTGCTTTGCAGGTGTAAGGATTTGCCATGTTTGGTGCATAAATATGCATGGTTAGCGAGGTTTTTCTCAGAACGTCAGCAGCGCACCCTTTAGTATTATCCTTAGGCCAGAAATATCAGGCACTCCTTTGGGGTATGAGGCCAAGAAATCCTTTGGGAAGCTTGCTCCAGTCATCTGAAGGATAGAAAAACACTGGGGAAAAGTTACAGAGGGAGCCAGGCTGCACAACATTTGGTCATGGTTCGATAGAAATCTTTAGCAAGGACTTTTGACCACCCCTCGCTGTGGGACCTGGATGCCCATACCTCTGTGGCTCTGACACCTTTTTTGACCTCTGGATAGCACCGTCTCATTACCCCTCAAACATTCCCTCTGAGTACCCCAGCTTTGGTAGTGCACCAACACGTTTCAATCCCTTGAGTGACTACAGACACCCTTCCTATGTGCTCTCCATTTACATTCCGTCAGTAACCCAGGTGCTTCTGTCACTGTTCAGTCTCAAGTGGCCGGTTGGATGCACATTGCTCGGATGTACAGGCACTTACCACTCTGTACAGCCCTCTCAGCACACACAGACCACACTTCTTTAAATCATAAATACATGTTCTGACTAACAGTAATGCTGTGCCTTCCCTCTGTAGATCATACCCAACGTAAGAAGGACAAATAAATTGAAGAGCGTACCAAACTCTCAACAGACACTGCCAGAACATGTGCTGCTGCCTATTTGCATGCCATGATTATTCTCTATGACCCATCCAACTACTTTCCACATGTACCCTTTCCCTGCCTCATTCATCTGCTCCAATGCCCCTATTTATTTAACAAATGTTAGTGCTCTCAGATATCATAGCGGGAATCTCTATAGCATCTCTTGCCAATAGAAATATCCCAAGGGTCCCTATAACATGCCGCACGGAGGGAAGGGGAGGCAGAAAAATCTTGGTGAGCACCACCTGCAAAAATTCCACGACATGCTCCTTGTTGTACCTTTCAATACAATAACTGCAGTTGGATTGTATGGTGCCCCCCCCTTGGGGTTGGTAATGGAACTGTCACATACCTGTTTGCCCCAAATCCCCCCTGTTGCCCCTATCCTTTCGGGGTGCATCCCATAAAGGAGGAGGGGAGCAATAAAAAGTAAGGGTACCCTCCCAAAAATTGCCCAGAAGTCATGTCATTCTGTGCACCCCATCGCCCTTCATAATGCACTCCCAACCCCCTTTTGAAAGTGCTCCCCCAAATTTGACAGCACCCCCCCAAAATCAGAGAGAGTAGGGGGGTGCAGTAAAAAACACATTTTGGGGCTCCTCACTATATGTCATTAATCTCTAACCCCCACCCACTACATCTGTTCCCCTTCTTTTACCTGTCACTGACCCCACCCCTTGCACTAGCCACACCCATGTTACCAACCACTCTGCAACTCACCTGTCACTGACCCCGCCCCTTGCACTAGCCACACCCATGTTACTTACCAACCACTCTGCAATTCACCTGTCACTGACCCCGCCCCTTGCACTAGCCACACCCATGTTACTTACCAACCACTCTGCAATTCACCTGTCACTGACCCCGCCCTTTGCACTAGCCACACCCATTTAACTTACCAACCACTCTGCAATTCACCTGTCACTGACCCCGCCCTTTGCACTAGCCACACCCATTTAACTTACCAACCACTCTGCAATTCAACTGTCACTGACCCCACCCCTTGCACTAGCCACACCCATGTTACTTACCAACCACTCTGCAACTCACCTGTCACTGACCCCGCCCCTTGCACTAACCACACCCATGCACTAGCCACACCCATTTAACTTACCAACCACTCTGCAATTCACCTGTCACTGACCCCGCCCCTTGCACTAGCCACACCCATGTTACTTACCAACCACTCTGCAATTCACCTGTCACTGACCCCACCCCTTGCACTAGCCACACCCATGTTACCAACCACTCTGCAACTCACCTGTCACTGACCCCGCCCTTTGCACTAGCCACACCCATTTAACTTACCAACCACTCTGCAATTCACCTGTCACTGACCCCGCCCCTTGCACTAGCCACACCCATGTTACTTACCAACCACTCTGCAATTCACCTGTCACTGACCCCGCCCTTTGCACTAGCCACACCCATTTAACTTACCAACCACTCTGCAATTCACCTGTCACTGACCCCGCCCTTTGCAGTAGCCACACCCATTTAACTTACCAACCACTCTGCAACTCACCTGTGACTGACCCCGCCCCTACCAACCACTCTGCAATTCACCTGTCACTGACCCCGTCCCCGCCCCTTGCACTAGCCACACCCATGTTACTTACCAACCACTCTGCAATTCACCTGTCACTGATTCCGCCCCTTGCACTAGCCACACCCATGTTACTTACCAACCACTTTGCAATTCACCATCTGGCAGGCATGACTCCACTCTCACACACCCACACACACACACACAGTTTATACTTACCAATTGGCCACATAGACCCATCTGGAACTTACCTCTGCTGCACCACAGTCACCTCGTGCCGATCCCGGGACTTGAACCCTGGTCACCTGGATGGAAGGCAGGAACTTACCCCCTGGACCACACTGGTTTCCATGTCAGTACCCTATCAAATCGTCCCCATAACATGGTCTTCCGTTTCATGTGCAATGGAAGCCACAAGCACTGACACCAGGTGCTGTATGTTGGTCATAGTTACTACTGCAGTAGTTCAGACCTTCAAGGAGCTGTAGCTCAACGGTAAGTCTAGTGCCTCTGGTGTCACAGGTTCTCACAAGACCAGGGTTCAAGTCCTGCCAATGCGGTCCAAGTGACCTGAGAGGGTAAATTTTCAATCTGTGGTTTAATTTTCATTTGCTAATTTTTTATTCACTTGGAAAAACAGAGGAGAAAAGTGCCACTCTTTTGGCACATGCGCCCAAAAATTATACATCTTTTCCTGAGGAGTCTGACTTTCCACAAACCTCCCTTTTTCTCAAGTAGGTGCAATAGGGACAATGCCTTATCTTCCCTTATAAATGTGTTTATTCTTAGTCCTTTAAATTCGGCGTACTTTAGAGCACAAATGTTGCCTCAGGTGTATATATGAGCACAAGAATGCAAGGAGGGAGTTATACTGATAGTAAAATAGGTTGGATGGTGGTGATTTTTCGTTTTGCTGAGAGCCGATCCCTCCAATCAGGTCTTTGATGCATGTGATGTTGGCTAGGATAAAGGTGAAGTAGGAGCTCTGGCTAATGAAATGAAGGGGAGATTTTGAGGCAAGTGAAACTCCCTTTATTAGGTGCAATAGGAAGCTAGAAAAATTGTTTTTCTCAAGAGGCAGAGAAGAGCTGTTAGACCTTTGCTTCAGGAAGTCTCAATCATGCCTACTGAAGCAAGTGAAGGGATTGTGGTGACACAGCACAGTACAGTACGGCACTGGGCTGGGCTGGGCTGGGCTGGCACTGGGGCTTTAAGCAGCCCCTTTCTTCCTTCCTTCCTTTGAAGGAAGCCTACGAGCCCTCGAACGCACTCGAACGCCCAGGTTCTGTATGGAGGATGACTGCAGGCAAATTGGGACCCTGCTACATTAGGGTGACGTCCCCATCTGCGGCTTTCGAGTGGCAAAATCCTTAGCCTGAGATAGGTAGGCTGCTTTTGAATTTGGCTGAAGACCATTTGTTGGAGGCTGTATCATAGCGCAAGCCGGCGACTTTCTCAGAAGAAAGTAAGCATGGGAGGACATTATTTGCATAGGACAGCCCTCTTCTAAGTCCCATCATTCTGTTGCAGTTGCCATGTAGCGTTACTAGAGGGCAGCATTACGAACATAAGAGCACACCAAGGCTTTTCTTCTGCTTGCTCAGATACCTCTTGTTCATGTTCGTCTTGCAGGGCCTGCAGAGTCGAGGACTGCGATGACTGAGTGAATGAGTAATGAGGTACATGCTGGCCTGTATTTGTGGTGAAAGGGGAATGTTTGGAAGGAAAACAGCCAGACGAAAGTGTCAAAGCATATGTGTTTGCTGAGTGATTGAGTGAGTGTCACCTGGCTCTTTGAATGGACATGTGAGAGAAGAACATGCAGCTCCATTGTCCTCAGATGAGAGAGGAAGCACAGATGAATATTTTCCTCAAATAAAAACACTTACACCACCACGAAGCTGACAAGAGCGATATGCTGCTTTGCAGGTGTAAGGATTTGCCATGTTTGGTGCATAAATATGCATGGTTATCGAGGTTTTTCTCAGAACGTCAGCAGCGCACCCTTTAGTATTATCCTTAGGCCAGAAATATCAGGCACTCCTTTGGGGTAAGAGGCCAAGAAATCCTTTGGGAAGCTTGCTCCAGTCATCTGAAGGATAGAAATACACTGGGGAAAAGTTACAGAGGGAGCCAGGCTGCACAACATTTGGTCATGGTTCGATAGAAATCTTTAGCAAGGACTTTTGACCACCCCTCGCTGTGGGACCTGGATGCCCATACCTCTTGTTCATGTTCGTCTTGCAGGGCCTGCAGAGTCGAGGACTGCGATGACTGAGTGAATGAGTAATGAGGTTCATGCTGGCCTGTATTTGTGGTGAAAGGGGAATGTTTGGAAGGAAAACAGCCAGACGAAAGTGTCAAAGCATACGTGTTTGCTGAGTGATTGAGTGAGTGTCACCTGGCTCTTTGAATGGACATGTGAGAGAAGAACATGCAGCTCCATTGTCCTCAGATGAGAGAGGAAGCACAGATGAATATTTTCCTCAAATAAAAACACTTACACCACCACGAAGCTGACAAGAGCGATATGCTGCTTTGCAGGTGTAAGGATTTGCCATGTTTGGTGCATAAATATGCATGGTTAGCGAGGTTTTTCTCAGAACGTCAGCAGCGCACCCTTTAGTATTATCCTTAGGCCAAAAATATCAGGCACTCCTTTGGGGTATGAGGCCAAGAAATCCTTTGGGAAGCTTGCTCCAGTCATCTGAAGGATAGAAAAACACTGGGGAAAAGTTACAGAGGGAGCCAGGCTGCACAACATTTGGTCATGGTTCGATAGAAATCTTTAGCAAGGACTTTTGACCACCCCTCGCTGTGGGACCTGGATGCCCATACCTCTGTGGCTCTGACACCTTTTTTGACCTCTGGATAGCACCGTCTCATTACCCCTCAAACATTCCCTCTGAGTACCCCAGCTTTGGTAGTGCACCAACACGTTTCAATCCCTTGAGTGACTACAGACACCCTTCCTATGTGCTCTCCATTTACATTCCGTCAGTAACCCAGGTGCTTCTGTCACTGTTCAGTCTCAAGTGGCCGGTTGGATGCACATTGCTCGGATGTACAGGCACTTACCACTCTGTACAGCCCTCTCAGCACACACAGACCACACTTCTTTAAATCATAAATACATGTTCTGACTAACAGTAATGCTGTGCCTTCCCTCTGTAGATCATACCCAACGTAAGAAGGACAAATAAATTGAAGAGCGTACCAAACTCTCAACAGACACTGCCAGAACATGTGCTGCTGCCTATTTGCATGCCATGATTATTCTCTATGACCCATCCAACTACTTTCCACATGTACCCTTTCCCTGCCTCATTCATCTGCTCCAATGCCCCTATTTATTTAACAAATGTTAGTGCTCTCAGATATCATAGCGGGAATCTCTATAGCATCTCTTGCCAATAGAAATATCCCAAGGGTCCCTATAACATGCCGCACGGAGGGAAGGGGAGGCAGAAAAATCTTGGTGAGCACCACCTGCAAAAATTCCACGACATGCTCCTTGTTGTACCTTTCAATACAATAACTGCAGTTGGATTGTATGGTGCCCCCCCTTGGGGTTGGTAATGGAACTGTCACATACCTGTTTGCCCCAAATCCCCCCTGTTGCCCCTATCCTTTCGGGGTGCATCCCATAAAGGAGGAGGGGAGCAATAAAAAGTAAGGGTACCCTCCCAAAAATTGCCCAGAAGTCATGTCATTCTGTGCACCCCATCGCCCTTCATAATGCACTCCCAACCCCCTTTTGAAAGTGCTCCCCCAAATTTGACAGCACCCCCCCAAAATCAGAGAGAGTAGGGGGGTGCAGTAAAAAACACATTTTGGGGCTCCTCACTATATGTCATTAATCTCTAACCCCCACCCACTACATCTGTTCCCCTTCTTTTACCTGTCACTGACCCCACCCCTTGCACTAGCCACACCCATGTTACCAACCACTCTGCAACTCACCTGTCACTGACCCCGCCCTTTGCACTAGCCACACCCATTTAACTTACCAACCACTCTGCAATTCACCTGTCACTGACCCCGCCCTTTGCACTAGCCACACCCATTTAACTTACCAACCACTCTGCAATTCAAATGTCACTGACCCCGCCCCTTGCACTAGCCACACCCATGTTACTTACCAACCACTCTGCAACTCACCTGTCACTGACCCCACCCCTTGCACTAGCCACACCCATGTTACCAACCACTCTGCAACTCACCTGTCACTGACCCCGCCCTTTGCACTAGCCACACCCATTTAACTTACCAACCACTCTGCAATTCACCTGTCACTGACCCCGCCCCTTGCACTAGCCACACCCATGTTACTTACCAACCACTCTGCAATTCCCCTGTCACTGACCCCGCCCTTTGCACTAGCCACACCCATTTAACTTACCAACCACTCTGCAATTCACCTGTCACTGATCCTGCCCCTTGCACTAGCCACACCCATGTTACTTACCAACCACTCTGCAATTCACCTGTCACTGACCCCGCCCTTTGCAGTAGCCACACCCATTTAACTTACCAACCACTCTGCAACTCACCTGTGACTGACCCCGCCCCTTGCACTAGCCACACCCATGCACTAGCCACACCCATTTAACTTACCAACCACTCTGCAATTCACCTGTCACTGACCCCGCCCCTTGCACTAGCCACACCCATGTTACTTACCAACCACTCTGCAATTCACCTGTCACTGACCCCGACCCCGCCCCTTGCACTAGCCACACCCATGTTACTTACCAACCACTCTGCAATTCACCTGTCACTGATTCCGCCCCTTGCACTAGCCACACCCATGTTACTTACCAACCACTTTGCAATTCACCATCTGGCAGGCATGACTCCACTCTCACACACCACACACACACACACAGTTTATACTTACCAATTGGCCACATAGACCCATCTGGAACTTACCTCTGCTGCACCACAGTCACCTCGTGCCGATCCCGGGACTTGAACCCTGGTCACCTGGATGGAAGGCAGGAACTTACCCCCTGGACCACACTGGTTTCCATGTCAGTACCCTATCAAATCGTCCCCATAACATGGTCTTCCGTTTCATGTGCAATGGAAGCCACAAGCACTGACACCAGGTGCTGTATGTTGGTCATAGTTACTACTGCAGTGGGTCAGACCTTCAAGGAGCTGTAGCTCAACGGTAAGTCTCGTGCCTCTGGTGTCACAGGTTCTCACAAGACCAGGGTTCAAGTCCTGCCAATGCGGTCCAGGTGACATGAGAGGGTAAATTTTCAATCTGTGGTTTAATTTTCATTTGCTAATTTTTTATTCACTTGGAAAAACAGAGGAGAAAAGTGCCACTCTTTTGGCACATGCGCCCAAAAATTATACATCTTTTCCTGAGGAGTCTGACTTTCCACAAACCTCCCTTTTTCTCAAGTAGGTGCAATAGGGACAATGCCTTATCTTCCCTTATAAATGTGTTTATTCTTAGTCCTTTAAATTCGGCGTACTTTAGAGCACAAATGTTGCCTCAGGTGTATATATGAGCACAAGAATGCAAGGAGGGTGTTATACTGATAGTAAAATAGGTTGGATGGTGGTGATTTTTCGTTTTGCTGAGAGCCGATCCCTCCAATCAGGTCTTTGATGCATGTGATGTTGGCTAGGATAAAGGTGAAGTAGGAGCTCTGGCTAATGAAATGAAGGGGAGATTTTGAGGCAAGTGAAACTCCCTTTATTAGGTGCAATAGGAAGCTAGAAAAATTGTTTTTCTCAAGAGGCAGAGAAGAGCTGTTAGACCTTTGCTTCAGGAAGTCTTAATCATGCCTACTGAAGCAAGTGAAGGGATTGTGGTGACACAGCACAGTACAGTACGGCACTGGGCTGGGCTGGGCTGGGCTGGCACTGGGGCTTTAAGCAGCCCCTTTCTTCCTTCCTTCCTTTGAAGGAAGCCTACGAGCCCTCGAACGCACTCGAACGCCCAGGTTCTGTATGGAGGATGACTGCAGGCAAATTGGGACCCTGCTACATTAGGGTGACGTCCCCATCTGCGGCTTTCGAGTGGCAAAATCCTTAGCCTGAGATAGGTAGGCTGCTTTTGAATTTGGCTGAAGACCATTTGTTGGAGGCTGTATCATAGCGCAAGCCGGCGACTTTCTCAGAAGAAAGTAAGCATGGGAGGACATTATTTGCATAGGACAGCCCTCTTCTAAGTCCCATCATTCTGTTGCAGTTGCCATGTAGCGTTACTAGAGGGCAGCATTACGAACATAAGAGCACACCAAGGCTTTTCTTCTGCTTGCTCAGATACCTCTTGTTCATGTTCGTCTTGCAGGGCCTGCAGAGTCGAGGACTGCGATGACTGAGTGAATGAGTAATGAGGTACATGCTGGCCTGTATTTGTGGTGAAAGGGGAATGTTTGGAAGGAAAACAGCCAGACGAAAGTGTCAAAGCATATGTGTTTGCTGAGTGATTGAGTGAGTGTCACCTGGCTCTTTGAATGGACATGTGAGAGAAGAACATGCAGCTCCATTGTCCTCAGATGAGAGAGGAAGCACAGATGAATATTTTCCTCAAATAAAAACACTTACACCACCACGAAGCTGACAAGAGCGATATGCTGCTTTGCAGGTGTAAGGATTTGCCATGTTTGGTGCATAAATATGCATGGTTATCGAGGTTTTTCTCAGAACGTCAGCAGCGCACCCTTTAGTATTATCCTTAGGCCAGAAATATCAGGCACTCCTTTGGGGTAAGAGGCCAAGAAATCCTTTGGGAAGCTTGCTCCAGTCATCTGAAGGATAGAAATACACTGGGGAAAAGTTACAGAGGGAGCCAGGCTGCACAACATTTGGTCATGGTTCGATAGAAATCTTTAGCAAGGACTTTTGACCACCCCTCGCTGTGGGACCTGGATGCCCATACCTCTTGTTCATGTTCGTCTTGCAGGGCCTGCAGAGTCGAGGACTGCGATGACTGAGTGAATGAGTAATGAGGTTCATGCTGGCCTGTATTTGTGGTGAAAGGGGAATGTTTGGAAGGAAAACAGCCAGACGAAAGTGTCAAAGCATACGTGTTTGCTGAGTGATTGAGTGAGTGTCACCTGGCTCTTTGAATGGACATGTGAGAGAAGAACATGCAGCTCCATTGTCCTCAGATGAGAGAGGAAGCACAGATGAATATTTTCCTCAAATAAAAACACTTACACCACCACGAAGCTGACAAGAGCGATATGCTGCTTTGCAGGTGTAAGGATTTGCCATGTTTGGTGCATAAATATGCATGGTTAGCGAGGTTTTTCTCAGAACGTCAGCAGCGCACCCTTTAGTATTATCCTTAGGCCAGAAATATCAGGCACTCCTTTGGGGTATGAGGCCAAGAAATCCTTTGGGAAGCTTGCTCCAGTCATCTGAAGGATAGAAAAACACTGGGGAAAAGTTACAGAGGGAGCCAGGCTGCACAACATTTGGTCATGGTTCGATAGAAATCTTTAGCAAGGACTTTTGACCACCCCTCGCTGTGGGACCTGGATGCCCATACCTCTGTGGCTCTGACACCTTTTTTGACCTCTGGATAGCACCGTCTCATTACCCCTCAAACATTCCCTCTGAGTACCCCAGCTTTGGTAGTGCACCAACACGTTTCAATCCCTTGAGTGACTACAGACACCCTTCCTATGTGCTCTCCATTTACATTCCGTCAGTAACCCAGGTGCTTCTGTCACTGTTCAGTCTCAAGTGGCCGGTTGGATGCACATTGCTCGGATGTACAGGCACTTACCACTCTGTACAGCCCTCTCAGCACACACAGACCACACTTCTTTAAATCATAAATACATGTTCTGACTAACAGTAATGCTGTGCCTTCCCTCTGTAGATCATACCCAACGTAAGAAGGACAAATAAATTGAAGAGCGTACCAAACTCTCAACAGACACTGCCAGAACATGTGCTGCTGCCTATTTGCATGCCATGATTATTCTCTATGACCCATCCAACTACTTTCCACATGTACCCTTTCCCTGCCTCATTCATCTGCTCCAATGCCCCTATTTATTTAACAAATGTTAGTGCTCTCAGATATCATAGCGGGAATCTCTATAGCATCTCTTGCCAATAGAAATATCCCAAGGGTCCCTATAACATGCCGCACGGAGGGAAGGGGAGGCAGAAAAATCTTGGTGAGCACCACCTGCAAAAATTCCACGACATGCTCCTTGTTGTACCTTTCAATACAATAACTGCAGTTGGATTGTATGGTGCCCCCCCTTGGGGTTGGTAATGGAACTGTCACATACCTGTTTGCCCCAAATCCCCCCTGTTGCCCCTATCCTTTCGGGGTGCATCCCATAAAGGAGGAGGGGAGCAATAAAAAGTAAGGGTACCCTCCCAAAAATTGCCCAGAAGTCATGTCATTCTGTGCACCCCATCGCCCTTCATAATGCACTCCCAACCCCCTTTTGAAAGTGCTCCCCCAAATTTGACAGCACCCCCCCAAAATCAGAGAGAGTAGGGGGGTGCAGTAAAAAACACATTTTGGGGCTCCTCACTATATGTCATTAATCTCTAACCCCCACCCACTACATCTGTTCCCCTTCTTTTACCTGTCACTGACCCCACCCCTTGCACTAGCCACACCCATGTTACCAACCACTCTGCAACTCACCTGTCACTGACCCCGCCCTTTGCACTAGCCACACCCATTTAACTTACCAACCACTCTGCAATTCACCTGTCACTGACCCCGCCCTTTGCACTAGCCACACCCATTTAACTTACCAACCACTCTGCAATTCAAATGTCTCTGACCCCGCCCCTTGCACTAGCCACACCCATGTTACTTACCAACCACTCTGCAACTCACCTGTCACTGACCCCACCCCTTGCACTAGCCACACCCATGTTACCAACCACTCTGCAACTCACCTGTCACTGACCCCACCCTTTGCACTAGCCACACCCATTTAACTTACCAACCACTCTGCAATTCACCTGTCACTGACCCCGCCCCTTGCACTAGCCACACCCATGTTACTTACCAACCACTCTGCAATTCCCCTGTCACTGACCCCGCCCTTTGCACTAGCCACACCCATTTAACTTACCAACCACTCTGCAACTCACCTGTGACTGACCCCGCCCCTTGCACTAGCCACACCCATGCACTAGCCACACCCATTTAACTTACCAACCACTCTGCAATTCACCTGTCACTGACCCCGCCCCTTGCACTAGCCACACCCATGTTACTTACCAACCACTCTGCAATTCACCTGTCACTGACCCCGCCCCTTGCACTAGCCACACCCATGTTACTTACCAACCACTCTGCAATTCACCTGTCACTGATTCCGCCCCTTGCACTAGCCACACCCATGTTACTTACCAACCACTTTGCAATTCACCATCTGGCAGGCATGACTCCACTCTCACACACCACACACACACACAGTTTATACTTACCAATTGGCCACATAGACCCATCTGGAACTTACCTCTGCTGCACCACAGTCACCTCGTGCCGATCCCGGGACTTGAACCCTGGTCACCTGGATGGAAGGCAGGAACTTACCCCCTGGACCACACTGGTTTCCATGTCAGTACCCTATCAAATCGTCCCCATAACATGGTCTTCCGTTTCATGTGCAATGGAAGCCACAAGCACTGACACCAGGTGCTGTATGTTGGTCATAGTTACTACTGCAGTGGTTCAGACCTTCAAGGAGCTGTAGCTCAACGGTAAGTCTCGTGCCTCTGGTGTCACAGGTTCTCTCAAGACCAGGGTTCAAGTCCTGCCAATGCGGTCCAGGTGACATGAGAGGGTAAATTTTCAATCTGTGGTTTAATTTTCATTTGCTAATTTTTTATTCACTTGGAAAAACAGAGGAGAAAAGTGCCACTCTTTTGGCACATGCGCCCAAAAATTATACATCTTTTCCTGAGGAGTCTGACTTTCCACAAACCTCCCTTTTTCTCAAGTAGGTGCAATAGGGACAATGCCTTATCTTCCCTTATAAATGTGTTTATTCTTAGTCCTTTAAATTCGGCGTACTTTAGAGCACAAATGTTGCCTCAGGTGTATATATGAGCACAAGAATGCAAGGAGGGTGTTATACTGATAGTAAAATAGGTTGGATGGTGGTGATTTTTCGTTTTGCTGAGAGCCGATCCCTCCAATCAGGTCTTTGATGCATGTGATGTTGGCTAGGATAAAGGTGAAGTAGGAGCTCTGGCTAATGAAATGAAGGGGAGATTTTGAGGCAAGTGAAACTCCCTTTATTAGGTGCAATAGGAAGCTAGAAAAATTGTTTTTCTCAAGAGGCAGAGAAGAGCTGTTAGACCTTTGCTTCAGGAAGTCTTAATCATGCCTACTGAAGCAAGTGAAGGGATTGTGGTGACACAGCACAGTACAGTACGGCACTGGGCTGGGCTGGGCTGGGCTGGCACTGGGGCTTTAAGCAGCCCCTTTCTTCCTTCCTTCCTTTGAAGGAAGCCTACGAGCCCTCGAACGCACTCGAACGCCCAGGTTCTGTATGGAGGATGACTGCAGGCAAATTGGGACCCTGCTACATTAGGGTGACGTCCCCATCTGCGGCTTTCGAGTGGCAAAATCCTTAGCCTGAGATAGGTAGGCTGCTTTTGAATTTGGCTGAAGACCATTTGTTGGAGGCTGTATCATAGCGCAAGCCGGCGACTTTCTCAGAAGAAAGTAAGCATGGGAGGACATTATTTGCATAGGACAGCCCTCTTCTAAGTCCCATCATTCTGTTGCAGTTGCCATGTAGCGTTACTAGAGGGCAGCATTACGAACATAAGAGCACACCAAGGCTTTTCTTCTGCTTGCTCAGATACCTCTTGTTCATGTTCGTCTTGCAGGGCCTGCAGAGTCGAGGACTGCGATGACTGAGTGAATGAGTAATGAGGTACATGCTGGCCTGTATTTGTGGTGAAAGGGGAATGTTTGGAAGGAAAACAGCCAGACGAAAGTGTCAAAGCATATGTGTTTGCTGAGTGATTGAGTGAGTGTCACCTGGCTCTTTGAATGGACATGTGAGAGAAGAACATGCAGCTCCATTGTCCTCAGATGAGAGAGGAAGCACAGATGAATATTTTCCTCAAATAAAAACACTTACACCACCACGAAGCTGACAAGAGCGATATGCTGCTTTGCAGGTGTAAGGATTTGCCATGTTTGGTGCATAAATATGCATGGTTATCGAGGTTTTTCTCAGAACGTCAGCAGCGCACCCTTTAGTATTATCCTTAGGCCAGAAATATCAGGCACTCCTTTGGGGTAAGAGGCCAAGAAATCCTTTGGGAAGCTTGCTCCAGTCATCTGAAGGATAGAAATACACTGGGGAAAAGTTACAGAGGGAGCCAGGCTGCACAACATTTGGTCATGGTTCGATAGAAATCTTTAGCAAGGACTTTTGACCACCCCTCGCTGTGGGACCTGGATGCCCATACCTCTTGTTCATGTTCGTCTTGCAGGGCCTGCAGAGTCGAGGACTGCGATGACTGAGTGAATGAGTAATGAGGTTCATGCTGGCCTGTATTTGTGGTGAAAGGGGAATGTTTGGAAGGAAAACAGCCAGACGAAAGTGTCAAAGCATACGTGTTTGCTGAGTGATTGAGTGAGTGTCACCTGGCTCTTTGAATGGACATGTGAGAGAAGAACATGCAGCTCCATTGTCCTCAGATGAGAGAGGAAGCACAGATGAATATTTTCCTCAAATAAAAACACTTACACCACCACGAAGCTGACAAGAGCGATATGCTGCTTTGCAGGTGTAAGGATTTGCCATGTTTGGTGCATAAATATGCATGGTTATCGAGGTTTTTCTCAGAACGTCAGCAGCGCACCCTTTAGTATTATCCTTAGGCCAGAAATATCAGGCACTCCTTTGGGGTAAGAGGCCAAGAAATCCTTTGGGAAGCTTGCTCCAGTCATCTGAAGGATAGAAATACACTGGGGAAAAGTTACAGAGGGAGCCAGGCTGCACAACATTTGGTCATGGTTCGATAGAAATCTTTAGCAAGGACTTTTGACCACCCCTCGCTGTGGGACCTGGATGCCCATACCTCTTGTTCATGTTCGTCTTGCAGGGCCTGCAGAGTCGAGGACTGCGATGACTGAGTGAATGAGTAATGAGGTTCATGCTGGCCTGTATTTGTGGTGAAAGGGGAATGTTTGGAAGGAAAACAGCCAGACGAAAGTGTCAAAGCATACGTGTTTGCTGAGTGATTGAGTGAGTGTCACCTGGCTCTTTGAATGGACATGTGAGAGAAGAACATGCAGCTCCATTGTCCTCAGATGAGAGAGGAAGCACAGATGAATATTTTCCTCAAATAAAAACACTTACACCACCACGAAGCTGACAAGAGCGATATGCTGCTTTGCAGGTGTAAGGATTTGCCATGTTTGGTGCATAAATATGCATGGTTAGCGAGGTTTTTCTCAGAACGTCAGCAGCGCACCCTTTAGTATTATCCTTAGGCCAGAAATATCAGGCACTCCTTTGGGGTATGAGGCCAAGAAATCCTTTGGGAAGCTTGCTCCAGTCATCTGAAGGATAGAAAAACACTGGGGAAAAGTTACAGAGGGAGCCAGGCTGCACAACATTTGGTCATGGTTCGATAGAAATCTTTAGCAAGGACTTTTGACCACCCCTCGCTGTGGGACCTGGATGCCCATACCTCTGTGGCTCTGACACCTTTTTTGACCTCTGGATAGCACCATCTCATTACCCCTCAAACATTCCCTCTGAGTACCCCAGCTTTGGTAGTGCACCAACACGTTTCAATCCCTTGAGTGACTACAGACACCCTTCCTATGTGCTCTCCATTTACATTCCGTCAGTAACCCAGGTGCTTCTGTCACTGTTCAGTCTCAAGTGGCCGGTTGGATGCACATTGCTCGGATGTACAGGCACTTACCACTCTGTACAGCCCTCTCAGCACACACAGACCACACTTCTTTAAATCATAAATACATGTTCTGACTAACAGTAATGCTGTGCCTTCCCTCTGTAGATCATACCCAACGTAAGAAGGACAAATAAATTGAAGAGCGTACCAAACTCTCAACAGACACTGCCAGAACATGTGCTGCTGCCTATTTGCATGCCATGATTATTCTCTATGACCCATCCAACTACTTTCCACATGTACCCTTTCCCTGCCTCATTCATCTGCTCCAATGCCCCTATTTATTTAACAAATGTTAGTGCTCTCAGATATCATAGCGGGAATCTCTATAGCATCTCTTGCCAATAGAAATATCCCAAGGGTCCCTATAACATGCCGCACGGAGGGAAGGGGAGGCAGAAAAATCTTGGTGAGCACCACCTGCAAAAATTCCACGACATGCTCCTTGTTGTACCTTTCAATACAATAACTGCAGTTGGATTGTATGGTGCCCCCCCTTGGGGTTGGTAATGGAACTGTCACATACCTGTTTGCCCCAAATCCCCCCTGTTGCCCCTATCCTTTCGGGGTGCATCCCATAAAGGAGGAGGGGAGCAATAAAAAGTAAGGGTACCCTCCCAAAAATTGCCCAGAAGTCATGTCATTCTGTGCACCCCATCGCCCTTCATAATGCACTCCCAACCCCCTTTTGAAAGTGCTCCCCCAAATTTGACAGCACCCCCCCAAAATCAGAGAGAGTAGGGGGGTGCAGTAAAAAACACATTTTGGGGCTCCTCACTATATGTCATTAATCTCTAACCCCCACCCACTACATCTGTTCCCCTTCTTTTACCTGTCACTGACCCCACCCCTTGCACTAGCCACACCCATGTTACCAACCACTCTGCAACTCACCTGTCACTGACCCCACCCTTTGCACTAGCCACACCCATTTAACTTACCAACCACTCTGCAATTCACCTGTCACTGACCCCGCCCTTTGCACTAGCCACACCCATTTAACTTACCAACCACTCTGCAATTCAAATGTCACTGACCCCGCCCCTTGCACTAGCCACACCCATGTTACTTACCAACCACTCTGCAACTCACCTGTCACTGACCCCACCCCTTGCACTAGCCACACCCATGTTACCAACCACTCTGCAACTCACCTGTCACTGACCCCGCCCTTTGCACTAGCCACACCCATTTAACTTACCAACCACTCTGCAATTCACCTGTCACTGACCCCGCCCCTTGCACTAGCCACACCCATGTTACTTACCAACCACTCTGCAATTCCCCTGTCACTGACCCCGCCCTTTGCACTAGCCACACCCATTTAACTTACCAACCACTCTGCAATTCACCTGTCACTGATCCTGCCCCTTGCACTAGCCACACCCATGCACTAGCCACACCCATTTAACTTACCAACCACTCTGCAATTCACCTGTCACTGACCCCGCCCATTGCACTAGCCACACCCATGTTACTTACCAACCACTCTGCAATTCACCTGTCACTGACCCCGACCCCGCCCCTTGCACTAGCCACACCCATGTTACTTACCAACCACTCTGCAACTCACCTGTCACTGACCCCACCCCTTGCACTAGCCACACCCATGTTACCAACCACTCTGCAACTCACCTGTCACTGACCCCGCCCTTTGCACTAGCCACACCCATTTAACTTACCAACCACTCTGCAATTCACCTGTCACTGACCCCGCCCCTTGCACTAGCCACACCCATGTTACTTACCAACCACTCTGCAATTCACCTGTCACTGACCCCGCCCTTTGCAGTAGCCACACCCATTTAACTTACCAACCACTCTGCAACTCACCTGTGACTGACCCCGCCCCTTGCACTAGCCACACCCATGCACTAGCCACACCCATTTAACTTACCAACCACTCTGCAATTCACCTGTCACTGACCCCGCCCCTTGCACTAGCCACACCCATGTTACTTACCAACCACTCTGCAATTCACCTGTCACTGACCCCGCCCCTTGCACTAGCCACACCCATGTTACTTACCAACCACTCTGCAATTCACCTGTCACTGATTCCGCCCCTTGCACTAGCCACACCCATGTTACTTACCAACCACTTTGCAATTCACCATCTGGCAGGCATGACTCCACTCTCACACACCACACACACACACACACACACAGTTTATACTTACCAATTGGCCACATAGACCCATCCGGAACTTACCTCTGCTGCACCACAGTCACCCCGTGCCGATCCCGGGACTTGAACCCTGGTCACCTGGATGGAAGGCAGGAACTTACCCCCTGGACCACACTGGTTTCCATGTCAGTTCCCTATCAAATCGTCCCCATAACATGGTCTTCCGTTTCATGTGCAATGGAAGCCACAAGCACTGACACCAGGTGCTGTATGTTGGTCATAGTTACTACTGCAGTGGTTCAGACCTTCAAGGAGCTGTAGCTCAACGGTAAGTCTCGTGCCTCTGGTGTCACAGGTTCTCACAAGACCAGGGTTCATGTCCTGCCAATGCGGTCCAGGTGACATGAGAGGGTAAATTTTCAATCTGTGGTTTAATTTTCATTTGCTAATTTTTTATTCACTTGGAAAAACAGAGGAGAAAAGTGCCACTCTTTTGGCACATGCGCCCAAAAATTATACATCTTTTCCTGAGGAGTCTGACTTTCCACAAACCTCCCTTTTTCTCAAGTAGGTGCAATAGGGACAATGCCTTATCTTCCCTTATAAATGTGTTTATTCTTAGTCCTTTAAATTCGGCGTACTTTAGAGCACAAATGTTGCCTCAGGTGTATATATGAGCACAAGAATGCAAGGAGGGTGTTATACTGATAGTAAAATAGGTTGGATGGTGGTGATTTTTCGTTTTGCTGAGAGCCGATCCCTCCAATCAGGTCTTTGATGCATGTGATGTTGGCTAGGATAAAGGTGAAGTAGGAGCTCTGGCTAATGAAATGAAGGGGAGATTTTGAGGCAAGTGAAACTCCCTTTATTAGGTGCAATAGGAAGCTAGAAAAATTGTTTTTCTCAAGAGGCAGAGAAGAGCTGTTAGACCTTTGCTTCAGGAAGTCTTAATCATGCCTACTGAAGCAAGTGAAGGGATTGTGGTGACACAGCACAGTACAGTACGGCACTGGGCTGGGCTGGGCTGGGCTGGCACTGGGGCTTTAAGCAGCCCCTTTCTTCCTTCCTTCCTTTGAAGGAAGCCTACGAGCCCTCGAACGCACTCGAACGCCCAGGTTCTGTATGGAGGATGACTGCAGGCAAATTGGGACCCTGCTACATTAGGGTGACGTCCCCATCTGCGGCTTTCGAGTGGCAAAATCCTTAGCCTGAGATAGGTAGGCTGCTTTTGAATTTGGCTGAAGACCATTTGTTGGAGGCTGTATCATAGCGCAAGCCGGCGACTTTCTCAGAAGAAAGTAAGCATGGGAGGACATTATTTGCATAGGACAGCCCTCTTCTAAGTCCCATCATTCTGTTGCAGTTGCCATGTAGCGTTACTAGAGGGCAGCATTACGAACATAAGAGCACACCAAGGCTTTTCTTCTGCTTGCTCAGATACCTCTTGTTCATGTTCGTCTTGCAGGGCCTGCAGAGTCGAGGACTGCGATGACTGAGTGAATGAGTAATGAGGTACATGCTGGCCTGTATTTGTGGTGAAAGGGGAATGTTTGGAAGGAAAACAGCCAGACGAAAGTGTCAAAGCATATGTGTTTGCTGAGTGATTGAGTGAGTGTCACCTGGCTCTTTGAATGGACATGTGAGAGAAGAACATGCAGCTCCATTGTCCTCAGATGAGAGAGGAAGCACAGATGAATATTTTCCTCAAATAAAAACACTTACACCACCACGAAGCTGACAAGAGCGATATGCTGCTTTGCAGGTGTAAGGATTTGCCATGTTTGGTGCATAAATATGCATGGTTATCGAGGTTTTTCTCAGAACGTCAGCAGCGCACCCTTTAGTATTATCCTTAGGCCAGAAATATCAGGCACTCCTTTGGGGTAAGAGGCCAAGAAATCCTTTGGGAAGCTTGCTCCAGTCATCTGAAGGATAGAAATACACTGGGGAAAAGTTACAGAGGGAGCCAGGCTGCACAACATTTGGTCATGGTTCGATAGAAATCTTTAGCAAGGACTTTTGACCACCCCTCGCTGTGGGACCTGGATGCCCATACCTCTTGTTCATGTTCGTCTTGCAGGGCCTGCAGAGTCGAGGACTGCGATGACTGAGTGAATGAGTAATGAGGTTCATGCTGGCCTGTATTTGTGGTGAAAGGGGAATGTTTGGAAGGAAAACAGCCAGACGAAAGTGTCAAAGCATACGTGTTTGCTGAGTGATTGAGTGAGTGTCACCTGGCTCTTTGAATGGACATGTGAGAGAAGAACATGCAGCTCCATTGTCCTCAGATGAGAGAGGAAGCACAGATGAATATTTTCCTCAAATAAAAACACTTACACCACCACGAAGCTGACAAGAGCGATATGCTGCTTTGCAGGTGTAAGGATTTGCCATGTTTGGTGCATAAATATGCATGGTTAGCGAGGTTTTTCTCAGAACGTCAGCAGCGCACCCTTTAGTATTATCCTTAGGCCAGAAATATCAGGCACTCCTTTGGGGTATGAGGCCAAGAAATCCTTTGGGAAGCTTGCTCCAGTCATCTGAAGGATAGAAAAACACTGGGGAAAAGTTACAGAGGGAGCCAGGCTGCACAACATTTGGTCATGGTTCGATAGAAATCTTTAGCAAGGACTTTTGACCACCCCTCGCTGTGGGACCTGGATGCCCATACCTCTGTGGCTCTGACACCTTTTTTGACCTCTGGATAGCACCGTCTCATTACCCCTCAAACATTCCCTCTGAGTACCCCAGCTTTGGTAGTGCACCAACACGTTTCAATCCCTTGAGTGACTACAGACACCCTTCCTATGTGCTCTCCATTTACATTCCGTCAGTAACCCAGGTGCTTCTGTCACTGTTCAGTCTCAAGTGGCCGGTTGGATGCACATTGCTCGGATGTACAGGCACTTACCACTCTGTACAGCCCTCTCAGCACACACAGACCACACTTCTTTAAATCATAAATACATGTTCTGACTAACAGTAATGCTGTGCCTTCCCTCTGTAGATCATACCCAACGTAAGAAGGACAAATAAATTGAAGAGCGTACCAAACTCTCAACAGACACTGCCAGAACATGTGCTGCTGCCTATTTGCATGCCATGATTATTCTCTATGACCCATCCAACTACTTTCCACATGTACCCTTTCCCTGCCTCATTCATCTGCTCCAATGCCCCTATTTATTTAACAAATGTTAGTGCTCTCAGATATCATAGCGGGAATCTCTATAGCATCTCTTGCCAATAGAAATATCCCAAGGGTCCCTATAACATGCCGCACGGAGGGAAGGGGAGGCAGAAAAATCTTGGTGAGCACCACCTGCAAAAATTCCACGACATGCTCCTTGTTGTACCTTTCAATACAATAACTGCAGTTGGATTGTATGGTGCCCCCCCTTGGGGTTGGTAATGGAACTGTCACATACCTGTTTGCCCCAAATCCCCCCTGTTGCCCCTATCCTTTCGGGGTGCATCCCATAAAGGAGGAGGGGAGCAATAAAAAGAAAGGGTACCCTCCCAAAAATTGCCCAGAAGTCATGTCATTCTGTGCACCCCATCGCCCTTCATAATGCACTCCCAACCCCCTTTTGAAAGTGCTCCCCCAAATTTGACAGCACCCCCCCAAAATCAGAGAGAGTAGGGGGGTGCAGTAAAAAACACATTTTGGGGCTCCTCACTATATGTCATTAATCTCTAACCCCCACCCACTACATCTGTTCCCCTTCTTTTACCTGTCACTGACCCCACCCCTTGCACTAGCCACACCCATGTTACCAACCACTCTGCAACTCACCTGTCACTGACCCCGCCCTTTGCACTAGCCACACCCATTTAACTTACCAACCACTCTGCAATTCACCTGTCACTGACCCCGCCCCTTGCACTAGCCACACCCATGTTACTTACCAACCACTCTGCAACTCACCTGTCACTGACCCCGCCCTTTGCACTAGCCACACCCATTTAACTTACCAACCACTCTGCAATTCACCTGTCACTGACCCCGCCCCTTGCACTAGCCACACCCATGTTACTTACCAACCACTCTGCAATTCCCCTGTCACTGACCCCGCCCTTTGCACTAGCCACACCCATTTAACTTACCAACCACTCTGCAATTCACCTGTCACTGATCCTGCCCCTTGCACTAGCCACACCCATGTTACTTACCAACCACTCTGCAATTCACCTGTCACTGACCCCGCCCTTTGCAGTAGCCACACCCATTTAACTTACCAACCACTCTGCAACTCACCTGTGACTGACCCCGCCCCTTGCACTAGCCACACCCATGCACTAGCCACACCCATTTAACTTACCAACCACTCTGCAATTCACCTGTCACTGACCCCGCCCCTTGCACTAGCCACACCCATGTTACTTACTAACCACTCTGCAATTCACCTGTCACTGACCCCGACCCCGCCCCTTGCACTAGCCACACCCATGTTACTTACCAACCACTCTGCAATTCACCTGTCACTGATTCCGCCCCTTGCACTAGCCACACCCATGTTACTTACCAACCACTTTGCAATTCACCATCTGGCAGGCATGACTCTACTCTCACACACCACACACACACACACACACACACAGTTTATACTTACCAATTGGCCACATAGACCCATCTGGAACTTACCTCTGCTGCACCACAGTCACCTCGTGCCGATCCCGGGACTTGAACCCTGGTCACCTGGATGGAAGGCAGGAACTTACCCCCTGGACCACACTGGTTTCCATGTCAGTACCCTATCAAATCGTCCCCATAACATGGTCTTCCGTTTCATGTGCAATGGAAGCCACAAGCACTGACACCAGGTGCTGTATGTTGGTCATAGTTACTACTGCAGTGGTTCAGACCTTCAAGGAGCTGTAGCTCAACGGTAAGTCTTGTGCCTCTGGTGTCACAGGTTCTCACAAGACCAGGGTTCATGTCCTGCCAATGCGGTCCAGGTGACATGAGAGGGTAAATTTTCAATCTGTGGTTTAATTTTCATTTGCTAATTTTTTATTCACTTGGAAAAACAGAGGAGAAAAGTGCCACTCTTTTGGCACATGCGCCCAAAAATTATACATCTTTTCCTGAGGAGTCTGACTTTCCACAAACCTCCCTTTTTCTCAAGTAGGTGCAATAGGGACAATGCCTTATCTTCCCTTATAAATGTGTTTATTCTTAGTCCTTTAAATTCGGCGTACTTTAGAGCACAAATGTTGCCTCAGGTGTATATATGAGCACAAGAATGCAAGGAGGGTGTTATACTGATAGTAAAATAGGTTGGATGGTGGTGATTTTTCGTTTTGCTGAGAGCCGATCCCTCCAATCAGGTCTTTGATGCATGTGATGTTGGCTAGGATAAAGGTGAAGTAGGAGCTCTGGCTAATGAAATGAAGGGGAGATTTTGAGGCAAGTGAAACTCCCTTTATTAGGTGCAATAGGAAGCTAGAAAAATTGTTTTTCTCAAGAGGCAGAGAAGAGCTGTTAGACCTTTGCTTCAGGAAGTCTTAATCATGCCTACTGAAGCAAGTGAAGGGATTGTGGTGACACAGCACAGTACAGTACAGTACGGCACTGGGCTGGGCTGGGCTGGCACTGGGGCTTTAAGCAGCCCCTTTCTTCCTTCCTTCCTTTGAAGGAAGCCTACGAGCCCTCGAACGCACTCGAACGCCCAGGTTCTGTATGGAGGATGACTGCAGGCAAATTGGGACCCTGCTACATTAGGGTGACGTCCCCATCTGCGGCTTTCGAGTGGCAAAATCCTTAGCCTGAGATAGGTAGGCTGCTTTTGAATTTGGCTGAAGACCATTTGTTGGAGGCTGTATCATAGCGCAAGCCGGCGACTTTCTCAGAAGAAAGTAAGCATGGGAGGACATTATTTGCATAGGACAGCCCTCTTCTAAGTCCCATCATTCTGTTGCAGTTGCCATGTAGCGTTACTAGAGGGCAGCATTACGAACATAAGAGCACACCAAGGCTTTTCTTCTGCTTGCTCAGATACCTCTTGTTCATGTTCGTCTTGCAGGGCCTGCAGAGTCGAGGACTGCGATGACTGAGTGAATGAGTAATGAGGTACATGCTGGCCTGTATTTGTGGTGAAAGGGGAATGTTTGGAAGGAAAACAGCCAGACGAAAGTGTCAAAGCATATGTGTTTGCTGAGTGATTGAGTGAGTGTCACCTGGCTCTTTGAATGGACATGTGAGAGAAGAACATGCAGCTCCATTGTCCTCAGATGAGAGAGGAAGCAGAGATGAATATTTTCCTCAAATAAAAACACTTACACCACCACGAAGCTGACAAGAGCGATATGCTGCTTTGCAGGTGTAAGGATTTGCCATGTTTGGTGAATAAATATGCATGGTTATCGAGGTTTTTCTCAGAACGTCAGCAGCGCACCCTTTAGTATTATCCTTAGGCCAGAAATATCAGGCACTCCTTTGGGGTAAGAGGCCAAGAAATCCTTTGGGAAGCTTGCTCCAGTCATCTGAAGGATAGAAATACACTGGGGAAAAGTTACAGAGGGAGCCAGGCTGCACAACATTTGGTCATGGTTCGATAGAAATCTTTAGCAAGGACTTTTGACCACCCCTCGCTGTGGGACCTGGATGCCCATACCTCTTGTTCATGTTCGTCTTGCAGGGCCTGCAGAGTCGAGGACTGCGATGACTGAGTGAATGAGTAATGAGGTTCATGCTGGCCTGTATTTGTGGTGAAAGGGGAATGTTTGGAAGGAAAACAGCCAGACGAAAGTGTCAAAGCATACGTGTTTGCTGAGTGATTGAGTGAGTGTCACCTGGCTCTTTGAATGGACATGTGAGAGAAGAACATGCAGCTCCATTGTCCTCAGATGAGAGAGGAAGCACAAATGAATATTTTCCTCAAATAAAAACACTTACACCACCACGAAGCTGACAAGAGCGATATGCTGCTTTGCAGGTGTAAGGATTTGCCATGTTTGGTGCATAAATATGCATGGTTAGCGAGGTTTTTCTCAGAACGTCAGCAGCGCACCCTTTAGTATTATCCTTAGGCCAGAAATATCAGGCACTCCTTTGGGGTATGAGGCCAAGAAATCCTTTGGGAAGCTTGCTCCAGTCATCTGAAGGATAGAAAAACACTGGGGAAAAGTTACAGAGGGAGCCAGGCTGCACAACATTTGGTCATGGTTCGATAGAAATCTTTAGCAAGGACTTTTGACCACCCCTCGCTGTGGGACCTGGATGCCCATACCTCTGTGGCTCTGACACCTTTTTTGACCTCTGGATAGCACCGTCTCATTACCCCTCAAACATTCCCTCTGAGTACCCCAGCTTTGGTAGTGCACCAACACGTTTCAATCCCTTGAGTGACTACAGACACCCTTCCTATGTGCTCTCCATTTACATTCCGTCAGTAACCCAGGTGCTTCTGTCACTGTTCAGTCTCAAGTGGCCGGTTGGATGCACATTGCTCGGATGTACAGGCACTTACCACTCTGTACAGCCCTCTCAGCACACACAGACCACACTTCTTTAAATCATAAATACATGTTCTGACTAACAGTAATGCTGTGCCTTCCCTCTGTAGATCATACCCAACGTAAGAAGGACAAATAAATTGAAGAGCGTACCAAACTCTCAACAGACACTGCCAGAACATGTGCTGCTGCCTATTTGCATGCCATGATTATTCTCTATGACCCATCCAACTACTTTCCACATGTACCCTTTCCCTGCCTCATTCATCTGCTCCAATGCCCCTATTTATTTAACAAATGTTAGTGCTCTCAGATATCATAGCGGGAATCTCTATAGCATCTCTTGCCAATAGAAATATCCCAAGGGTCCCTATAACATGCCGCACGGAGGGAAGGGGAGGCAGAAAAATCTTGGTGAGCACCACCTGCAAAAATTCCACGACATGCTCCTTGTTGTACCTTTCAATACAATAACTGCAGTTGGATTGTATGGTGCCCCCCCTTGGGGTTGGTAATGGAACTGTCACATACCTGTTTGCCCCAAATCCCCCCTGTTGCCCCTATCCTTTCGGGGTGCATCCCATAAAGGAGGAGGGGAGCAATAAAAAGTAAGGGTACCCTCCCAAAAATTGCCCAGAAGTCATGTCATTCTGTGCACCCCATCGCCCTTCATAATGCACTCCCAACCCCCTTTTGAAAGTGCTCCCCCAAATTTGACAGCACCCCCCCAAAATCAGAGAGAGTAGGGGGGTGCAGTAAAAAACACATTTTGGGGCTCCTCACTATATGTCATTAATCTCTAACCCCCACCCACTACATCTGTTCCCCTTCTTTTACCTGTCACTGACCCCACCCCTTGCACTAGCCACACCCATGTTACCAACCACTCTGCAACTCACCTGTCACTGACCCCGCCCCTTGCACTAGCCACACCCATGTTACTTACCAACCACTCTGCAATTCACCTGTCACTGACTCCGCCCCTTGCACTAGCCACACCCATGTTACTTACCAACCACTCTGCAATTCACCTGTCACTGACCCCGCCCTTTGCACTAGCCACACCCATTTAACTTACCAACCACTCTGCAATTCACCTGTCACTGACCCCGCCCTTTGCACTAGCCACACCCATTTAACTTACCAACCACTCTGCAATTCAACTGTCACTGACCCCGCCCCTTGCACTAGCCACACCCATGTTACTTACCAACCACTCTGCAACTCACCTGTCACTGACCCCGCCCCTTGCACTAACCACACCCATGCACTAGCCACACCCATTTAACTTACCAACCACTCTGCAATTCACCTGTCACTGACCCCGCCCCTTGCACTAGCCACACCCATGTTACTTACCAACCACTCTGCAATTCACCTGTCACTGACCCCACCCCTTGCACTAGCCACACCCATGTTACCAACCACTCTGCAACTCACCTGTCACTGACCCCGCCCTTTGCACTAGCCACACCCATTTAACTTACCAACCACTCTGCAATTCACCTGTCACTGACCCCACCCCTTGCACTAGCCACACCCATGTTACTTACCAACCACTCTGCAATTCACCTGTCACTGACCCCGCCCTTTGCACTAGCCACACCCATTTAACTTACCAACCACTCTGCAATTCACCTGTCACTGATCCCGCCCCTTGCACTAGCGACTCCCATGTTACTTACCAACCACTCTGCAATTCACCTGTCACTGACCCCGCCCTTTGCAGTAGCCACACCCATTTAACTTACCAACCACTCTGCAACTCACCTGTGACTGACCCTGCCCCTTGCACTAGCCACACCCATGCACTAGCCACACCCATTTAACTTACCAACCACTCTGCAATTCACCTGTCACTGACCCCGCCCCTTGCACTAGCCACACCCATGTTACTTACCAACCACTCTGCAATTCACCTGTCACTGACCCCGACCCCGCCCCTTGCACTAGCCACACCCATGTTACTTACCAACCACTCTGCAATTCACCTGTCACTGATTCCGCCCCTTGCACTAGCCACACCCATGTTACTTACCAACCACTTTGCAATTCACCATCTGGCAGGCATGACTCCACTCTCACACACCACACACACACACAGTTTATACTTACCAATTGGCCACATAGACCCATCTGGAACTTACCTGTGCTGCACCACAGTCACCTCGTGCCGATCCCGGGACTTGAACCCTGGTCACTTGGATGGAAGGCAGGAACTTACCCCCTGGACCACACTGGTTTCCATGTCAGTACCCTATCAAATCGTCCCCATAACATGGTCTTCCGTTTCATGTGCAATGGAAGCCACAAGCACTGACACCAGGTGCTGTATGTTGGTCATAGTTACTACTGCAGTGGTTCAGACCTTCCAGGAGCTGTAGCTCAACGGTAAGTCTCGTGCCTCTGGTGTCACAGGTTCTCACAAGACCAGGGTTCAAGTCCTGCCAATGCGGTCCAAGTGACCTGAGAGGGTAAATTTTCAATCTGTGGTTTAATTTTCATTTGCTAATTTTTTATTCACTTGGAAAAACAGAGGAGAAAAGTGCCACTCTTTTGGCACATGCGCCCAAAAATTATACATCTTTTCCTGAGGAGTCTGACTTTCCACAAACCTCCCTTTTTCTCAAGTAGGTGCAATAGGGACAATGCCTTATCTTCCCTTATAAATGTGTTTATTCTTAGTCCTTTAAATTCGGCGTACTTTAGAGCACAAATGTTGCCTCAGGTGTATATATGAGCACAAGAATGCAAGGAGGGTGTTATACTGATAGTAAAATAGGTTGGATGGTGGTGATTTTTCGTTTTGCTGAGAGCCGATCCCTCCAATCAGGTCTTTGATGCATGTGATGTTGGCTAGGATAAAGGTGAAGTAGGAGCTCTGGCTAATGAAATGAAGGGGAGATTTTGAGGCAAGTGAAACTCCCTTTATTAGGTGCAATAGGAAGCTAGAAAAATTGTTTTTCTCAAGAGGCAGAGAAGAGCAGTTAGACCTTTGCTTCAGGAAGTCTTAATCATGCCTACTGAAGCAAGTGAAGGGATTGTGGTGACACAGCACAGTACAGTACGGCACTGGGCTGGGCTGGGCTGGGCTGGGCTGGGCTGGGCTGGGCTGGGCTGGGCTGGCACTGGGGCTTTAAGCAGCCCCTTTCTTCCTTCCTTCCTTTGAAGGAAGCCTACGAGCCCTCGAACGCACTCGAACGCCCAGGTTCTGTATGGAGGATGACTGCAGGCAAATTGGGACCCTGCTACATTAGGGTGACGTCCCCATCTGCGGCTTTCGAGTGGCAAAATCCTTAGCCTGAGATAGGTAGGCTGCTTTTGAATTTGGCTGAAGACCATTTGTTGGAGGCTGTATCATAGCGCAAGCCGGCGACTTTCTCAGAAGAAAGTAAGCATGGGAGGACATTATTTGCATAGGACAGCCCTCTTCTAAGTCCCATCATTCTGTTGCAGTTGCCATGTAGCGTTACTAGAGGGCAGCATTACGAACATAAGAGCACACCAAGGCTTTTCTTCTGCTTGCTCAGATACCTCTTGTTCATGTTCGTCTTGCAGGGCCTGCAGAGTCGAGGACTGCGATGACTGAGTGAATGAGTAATGAGGTACATGCTGGCCTGTATTTGTGGTGAAAGGGGAATGTTTGGAAGGAAAACAGCCAGACGAAAGTGTCAAAGCATATGTGTTTGCTGAGTGATTGAGTGAGTGTCACCTGGCTCTTTGAATGGACATGTGAGAGAAGAACATGCAGCTCCATTGTCCTCAGATGAGAGAGGAAGCACAGATGAATATTTTCCTCAAATAAAAACACTTACACCACCACGAAGCTGACAAGAGCGATATGCTGCTTTGCAGGTGTAAGGATTTGCCATGTTTGGTGCATAAATATGCATGGTTATCGAGGTTTTTCTCAGAACGTCAGCAGCGCACCCTTTAGTATTATCCTTAGGCCAGAAATATCAGGCACTCCTTTGGGGTAAGAGGCCAAGAAATCCTTTGGGAAGCTTGCTCCAGTCATCTGAAGGATAGAAATACACTGGGGAAAAGTTACAGAGGGAGCCAGGCTGCACAACATTTGGTCATGGTTCGATAGAAATCTTTAGCAAGGACTTTTGACCACCCCTCGCTGTGGGACCTGGATGCCCATACCTCTTGTTCATGTTCGTCTTGCAGGGCCTTGTTGGACAGGCCTCACAGACGGTTTGCTCCCTCCCCGCACGACAGGGCCCGAACTCCGGCCCACCTGGCATACCCCCGCGACAAGCACCCGTACTCCGTCTTCCGACGGACCCTCTGCCCTCGGACCCCTACTCATCACGGGGTCCAGCCCCACCGGCTTCCCCGGCCGGGTCAAGCCGCCCTCTTGGGCCCTGCACCACGCGGCCGCATGGCCTCACCTCGACCCTAACCCCGGGCCTGGCCGGCCCCGACATCCCGGCACCACCATCCACCCAGGAGGTGAGCGGACCACTTGGCAGGTCAATGGGAGAAAGAAGTACCAAGGGCTCTCCCCCGCCAGGTGCCGATCGCCCCCAGCTCCCCCAGGCACTGGCTCCACCCCCTGCTGGGTGTCTGGACACCTTCATCCCGGACCCTCCGACCTCCAAGTGCGAGGGTCCGGACATCAAAGGGCACCAGCCCTATAACTGAGGCAGCTCCGGAGCAGGAAGGCAGTTGTATCCTGGAGTCGAGAGACACCGAGTGAACTCAACCTTGACGGTCTACTGGCGCTGCCGTAGCCGCTCTTGTGAACCATCGTCCTGCCTGCTGGCGCTGCCGCGGCCTTCTGCAACATTCATCTTCCTGGGACCTGCTGGCGCTGCCGCGGCCCGTTGTAACGACCATCCTCACTGGGACCTGCTGGCGCTGCCGCGGCCCGTTGTAACGACCATCCTCACCGGGACCTGCTGGCGCTGCCGCGGCCTTCTGCAACCTTCATCTTCCTGGGACCTGCTGGCGCTGCCGCGGCCCGTTGTAACGACCATCCGCACCGGGACCTGCTGGCGCTGCCGCGGACCGTACCACCTAACCACCAAGCTCGAGGATTGTGAGCTCATCATCCTCTCATCCGAAATACCTGATTGGTAAATAGACTGTCCCGCTACCCCCTTCCCTACCTTGCGAGACTCTAATCGAGGGGACCCCTGAGTCCAGACCTCCTTGTACCATTCAACCGTACCTTAAATAAGTGCTTATAAAGAACACTGAACCTTATCCGTGTGTGATATCTGTCTGTGGGGGGGAAGTTACTTGTCTGTACGATCACTGGAGACGGCTCTCCCCGGAGACCTCTCCCCCTGACCCCGGCCGGCCCTCCCGGTCCGTCTACCTTTTCTAACATTGGTGGCCAGCGGCGCGATCCGAATCAACGCGTAATCGTACAGAGAGTAGCTCACCCCACGACATAAGCACGATGTCGACCAAAGATAGCAGCTCCACCGAGAAATTCCAAATGGAGAAATTAGAAGAATACAACCACCGCGAACTGAGACAATTTTGCATAGAACTTGGCATTGCTACCACCGGCCTGAGTACCAAGGATGATCTAAAGCGCGCTCTTGAGTCATGGACAGAAACTGGGGTCACAGGACCCTCCGACCAAAACAGCGTCACACCAGAGGAGAACGCCACGGCTCCCGAGGAGCGGGGAACGGGCCTCCCACAGGAGGAGATCCGAGAAAGAGACAGAGTCAGATTACACGAGTTGGAGATGGCACGACTCAAGATGGATGGGGAACTCAAGTTAGCTGAACAGAAACTCAACCTCGAGCATATGCGGCTTCGAGAGGAACGAGAAGAAAAGCAGAGACAGAGAGAGCTGGAAGAGAAAAAAATAACGCTCGAGCACGAGCGCCGACTAGCGGAAATAGAACTGCGCAAACAGAATAAGGAACTGGGGGTGCCTGAGCGACCACACACCCCGGGGCCAAGTGAGAAAAAAGTTCACATCCCCAAGGATGTTGTCCGCGAATATGTCCGAGAAGACGACATACAACAGTGGTTTAAAGCCTATGAGATCGCCATGACCTCCCACCGGATCGACCGGAGTGATTGGGGAGCCGGACTTTGGGGGAGGTTTATCAACGAGGGTCGCGATGCCCTGCTGCAGCTCCCCGATCACCAAATGTCGTCCTACGACCACATGAAGGCTGCCCTCCTCACCCGCTACGGCCTCACGCCCGAGATGTACCGCCAGAGGTTCAGAGATTGCACCCGGATCCCAGGTACAACTTGGGTGGAATACGTGAACTATTTCAGCCGGGCCTTCGAGGGTTGGATCAAGGGAAGTCAGGTCACCACCTACGAACAACTCTTCAACCTTATGGTATGGGAGCACCTGTCAAACAACTGTTTCGTCGAGCTCAGGCAGCACCTACTCGACAGTAAGCTGACTGACCCCCGGCAGCTCGCCGCCGAAGCTGACCGGTGGGAAAGCACCCGAGTGGGCCGGAGAGGGCCACACGACCAGAACAGAAGCAACCAAGGCCAGCACCGTCCTCGGGGAGGAGGAGGGGGCCCGGGGCGAGGGAGAGATGCCTTACCAGCAACACCCGTGGCCAGCACCCCGCCTCCGGCCGGCCGGGGCAACCCCCCGTTGCGGCCTGGGTACCGAGCCAACGTCACGTGCCACCGGTGCCAGCGACTAGGCCACTACGCCAACGACCCGAACTGCCCGCTAAACCAAACACCCAAGCCCCGCCAGGTAGCTGCCGCTGCCCTAGGGGAAGAGCAATCATCGGAGGGACCCGAAGAGTACGAGCCGGCCCAGCAAGGGTGTGAACCGGCCGCCATGGTCCTGGCATGCTTAGGGGGAAGAGACATGTTTCCGCGGGCTCCCCTACCCGCCAACACCAGAAAATACGGTCAGTGGGTGACCATTAATGGACAGAGAGCCGAGGCCTTGCGTGACACCGGCGCCAGCGTAACGGCCGTCCGCTGTCATCTGGTGAAGCCCGAGCAGATCCTGCCGAACATTCTCTGCCCCGTCCGCTCGGCAGATAACTCTGAGAGTATGTGTAAGATGGCCTGCGTCCCGTTTGAATGGGGGGGGTCTCCGGCCTACTGAAGGTGACGGTCCGGGACGATGCCCCCGTGGACTGCCTCCTGGGGAATGACCTCGAGAGTTCCCCGTGGGCCACCGTCGAGAAAAGAGAGCACCTGGGGATGCTGGGCCTCCCGGACTGGGCCTGCATAACCACCCGATCCATGGCCGCCCGTGCCGCCCCCCGATCCGAAGAAACCGAATGGCCAGCACCTCCGCCCCCGGTTGCCCCCGTAGAGGACAACGGCGAGTCCGACCTCCCGGACCCGACTACCGAAGAAGACGCGCAACACCAGGACCTTCCGGATCTGGCTCAGTGGCGTCAAGAAGGGGGGCCCACCCAAGAACAGTTCCGCCAGGAACAAAAGACCTGTCCCTCCCTCGAGGGACTCCGCCAACAAGCCAGTACCCAAAACGCCGGGGACACCACCGGAACCCACTGGGTCTACTGGGATAACGACCTGCTCTACAGCGAGCAAAGAATCGCCGAGCTGGGGGCCGGTCGAGTTCTGGTGGTACCGCTCCGCTTCCGAGACTTTCTGCTCAACTTAGCCCACGATGTCCCCCTGGCTGGACACCTGGGCCAGGACAAAACGTACAGTCGCCTGGTGACCCACTTTTTCTGGCCGAAAATGAGGAATGACGTCCTGAACCACTGCCGATCTTGCCCCACATGCCAAGCCATCGGGAAGAGTGGTCGGAAGCTGAAGGCCCCTCTGCAACCCTTCCCGGTGGTCGCCACCCCGTTCGAGAGGGTGGGGATAGACATTGTGGGGCCTTTGGACCCCCGCACGGCACAAGGACACAGGTTCATCTTGGTACTAGTGGACCATGCCACCCGCTACCCCGAGGCGGTACCCCTACGGACAGTGACAGCTCCGGTGGTTGGCCGGGCCCTGATGGGGATCTTCTCCCGGGTAGGCTTCCCCCGAGAAGTCGTCAGCGACCGAGGTACGAATTTCATATCTAAATACATGAAGTCCCTCTGGCAACAATGCGGGGTCACCTACAGATTCACGACCCCCTATCACCCCCAAGGGAACGGACTAGTGGAGCGTTTTAACCGCACCCTCAAGGGGATGATTGGGGGATTGGGAGAGCCTCTCCGTCGCCAGTGGGATGTACTGCTCCCGTGCCTCCTCTTCGCCTACCGGGAAGTTCCCCAGAAGTCCCTCGGTTTTAGCCCCTTCGAACTCCTGTACGGACACCCTGTGCGAGGGCCCCTCAGCCTAGTCAAGGAAGGTTGGGAGATGGCCCCCTTAACGACCCCTCCAGACGTCTTCAAATACATCCTGGCCTTACGAAACCAGACCCGGCGCTTCAGGGAGATGGCCAAGGCGAACCTCGAGGCCAGCCAGGAGGACATGAAGAGGTGGTATGATCACAATGCCTCCTCCGTTGAATTCGAGCCTGGGCAGCAAGTATGGGTGATGTCCCCCACCGAACCATGTGCCCTGCAAGATAAGTGGACGGGGCCCTTCAAAGTGGTCGAGCGTAAAAGCCCCGTCACTTACCTCATCGACATGAGGTCCCCCCGGAACCCCCTTCGGGTCCTCCACACCAACCGGCTCAAACCACACTTTGTGCGCTCCGAACTAAGCCTCTTGATGGCTACAGACAGTGGTACAGAAGAAGACTCCGAGCCCCTCCCGGATCTCCTGAAGACTCAGGAGAAGGACGGCTCCGTGGACGGGGTCCGGCTCTCTGACGCCCTCACCTCGGAGCAACGCCAGGACTGCCGGGACCTCCTGCTGCAGTTCGCTGCCCTGTTCTCCCTCACCCCCGGGGTCACCCGTTGGTGTTTGCACGACGTAGACACCGGGGACAGTCCCCCTGTCCGGCACCGGGCCTACCGCGTACCAGATCGGGTACGGGCCTGCATACAGGCGGAAGTGGCCAAGATGCTCACGATCGGGGTCATCGAGCCCTCGGACAGTCCCTGGGCCAGTCCGGTTGTATTAGTTCCCAAGGCCGCTGCCCCCGGCACCGCACCTGAACTAAGATTCTGCGTCGACTACCGGGGCGTGAACGCTGTCACCCGGACCGACGCTCATCCCATCCCCCGAGCAGACGAGCTGATCGACCGGCTGGGGGCCGCCCGCTACCTTAGTATCTTCGACCTAACGGCGGGCTACTGGCAGATCGGCCTCACACCCAGGGCTCAGGAACGGTCAGCCTTCTCCACCCCCGATGGCCACTATCAATTTAAGGTCATGCCCTTTGGCATGAAGAATGCCCCCGCCACGTTCCAACGCCTTGTGAACCAGGTCTTGGCGGGGCTCGAAGAATTCAGCGCTGCCTACCTGGACGATATCGCTGTATACAGCCGCCACTGGTCCGACCACCTCCGTCACCTCCAAGAGGTCCTACAAGCCCTCCAGCGGGCCGGCCTCACCATTAAGGCCGGCAAGTGCCAAATTGGCCAAGGGTCTGTGACCTACCTTGGGCACCAAGTGGGAAGCGGGCTAGTGGCCCCACTACAACTTAAGATTGCGGCCATCCAGTCCTGGCAGCCCCCCGTCACCCAGACCGAGGTCCGAGCCTTCTTGGGGCTCACCGGCTACTACCGGCGGTTCGTGAAGGACTACGGCAGCATCGTGGGGCCCCTCACGGGTCTCACACCCAAGAACCAACCGAAGCGGGTCAACTGGACTCCTGATTGTCAAGCGGCCTTCGAGAAGCTGAAGGCCGCCCTGTGCACCGCCCCGGTGCTCCAGGCCCCCGATTACAGTCGGGAATTTGTGGTGCAGACCGACGCCTCCGACCACGGCATCGGAGCCGTCCTCTCTCAGTTGAACCCCGAAGGTCATGACCAGCCAGTGGCCTTCATCAGTCGACGTCTCCTGGCCCGAGAACAGCGTTGAAGCACCATCGAGAGGGAGGCATTTGCAGTAGTGTGGGCCCTCAAAAAGCTCCGACCCTATCTCTTCGGTACCCACTTCCGGGTACAAACCGACCATCGACCCCTGCAATGGCTGATGCAGATGCGGGGGGAGAACCCAAAACTCTTGCGCTGGTCCATTTCCCTGCAGGGAATGGACTTCACCGTGGAGCACCGACCAGGCCAAGACCACGCCAACGCGGATGGCCTGTCCCGCTTTTTCCGCCTCGACGAAGAGAGTCCCCAAGGAGATGGGTGACTCTCCCCGCCTTCAGCTGGGGGGGACGCATGTTGGACAGGCCTCACAGACGGTTTGCTCCCTCCCCGCACGACAGGGCCCGAACTCCGGCCCACCTGGCATACCCCCGCGACAAGCACCCGTACTCCGTCTTCCGACGGACCCTCTGCCCTCGGACCCCTACTCATCACGGGGTCCAGCCCCACCGGCTTCCCCGGCCGGGTCAAGCCGCCCTCTTGGGCCCTGCACCACGCGGCCGCATGGCCTCACCTCGACCCTAACCCCGGGCCTGGCCGGCCCCGACATCCCGGCACCACCATCCACCCAGGAGGTGAGCGGACCACTTGGCAGGTCAATGGGAGAAAGAAGTACCAAGGGCTCTCCCCCGCCAGGTGCCGATCGCCCCCAGCTCCCCCAGGCACTGGCTCCACCCCCTGCTGGGTGTCTGGACACCTTCATCCCGGAACCTCCGACCTCCAAGTGCGAGGGTCCGGACATCAAAGGGCACCAGCCCTATAACTGAGGCAGCTCCGGAGCAGGAAGGCAGTTGTATCCTGGAGTCGAGAGACACCGAGTGAACTCAACCTTGACGGTCTACTGGCGCTGCCGTAGCCGCTCTTGTGAACCATCGTCCTGCCTGCTGGCGCTGCCGCGGCCTTCTGCAACATTCATCTTCCTGGGACCTGCTGGCGCTGCCGCGGCCCGTTGTAACGACCATCCTCACTGGGACCTGCTGGCGCTGCCGCGGCCCGTTGTAACGACCATCCTCACCGGGACCTGCTGGCGCTGCCGCGGCCTTCTGCAACCTTCATCTTCCTGGGACCTGCTGGCGCTGCCGCGGCCCGTTGTAACGACCATCCGCACCGGGACCTGCTGGCGCTGCCGCGGACCGTACCACCTAACCACCAAGCTCGAGGATTGTGAGCTCATCATCCTCTCATCCGAACTACCTGATTGGTAAATAGACTGTCCCGCTACCCCCTTCCCTACCTTGCGAGACTCTAATCGAGGGGACCCCTGAGTCCAGACCTCCTTGTACCATTCAACCGTACCTTAAATAAGTGCTTATAAAGAACACTGAACCTTATCCGTGTGTGATATCTGTCTGTGGGGGGGAAGTTACTTGTCTGTACGATCACTGGAGACGGCTCTCCCCGGAGACCTCTCCCCCTGACCCCGGCCGGCCCTCCCGGTCCGTCTACCTTTTCTAACAGGCCTGCAGAGTCGAGGACTGCGATGACTGAGTGAATGAGTAATGAGGTTCATGCTGGCCTGTATTTGTGGTGAAAGGGGAATGTTTGGAAGGAAAACAGCCAGACGAAAGTGTCAAAGCATACGTGTTTGCTGAGTGATTGAGTGAGTGTCACCTGGCTCTTTGAATGGACATGTGAGAGAAGAACATGCAGCTCCATTGTCCTCAGATGAGAGAGGAAGCACAGATGAATATTTTCCTCAAATAAAAACACTTACACCACCACGAAGCTGACAAGAGCGATATGCTGCTTTGCAGGTGTAAGGATTTGCCATGTTTGGTGCATAAATATGCATGGTTAGCGAGGTTTTTCTCAGAACGTCAGCAGCGCACCCTTTAGTATTATCCTTAGGCCAGAAATATCAGGCACTCCTTTGGGGTATGAGGCCAAGAAATCCTTTGGGAAGCTTGCTCCAGTCATCTGAAGGATAGAAAAACACTGGGGAAAAGTTACAGAGGGAGCCAGGCTGCACAACATTTGGTCATGGTTCGATAGAAATCTTTAGCAAGGACTTTTGACCACCCCTCGCTGTGGGACCTGGATGCCCATACCTCTGTGGCTCTGACACCTTTTTTGACCTCTGGATAGCACCGTCCCATTACCCCTCAAACATTCCCTCTGAGTACCCCAGCTTTGGTAGTGCACCAACACGTTTCAATCCCTTGAGTGACTACAGACACCCTTCCTATGTGCTCTCCATTTACATTCCGTCAGTAACCCAGGTGCTTCTGTCACTGTTCAGTCTCAAGTGGCCGGTTGGATGCACATTGCTCGGATGTACAGGCACTTACCACTCTGTACAGCCCTCTCAGCACACACAGACCACACTTCTTTAAATCATAAATACATGTTCTGACTAACAGTAATGCTGTGCCTTCTCTCTGTAGATCATACCCAACGTAAGAAGGACAAATAAATTGAAGAGCGTACCAAACTCTCAACAGACACTGCCAGAACATGTGCTGCTGCCTATTTGCATGCCATGATTATTCTCTATGACCCATCCAACTACTTTCCACATGTACCCTTTCCCTGCCTCATTCATCTGCTCCAATGCCCCTATTTATTTAACAAATGTTAGTGCTCTCAGATATCATAGCGGGAATCTCTATAGCATCTCTTGCCAATAGAAATATCCCAAGGGTCCCTATAACATGCCGCACGGAGGGAAGGGGAGGCAGAAAAATCTTGGTGAGCACCACCTGCAAAAATTCCACGACATGCTCCTTGTTGTACCTTTCAATACAATAACTGCAGTTGGATTGTATGGTGCCCCCCCTTGGGGTTGGTAATGGAACTGTCACATACCTGTTTGCCCCAAATCCCCCCTGTTGCCCCTATCCTTTCGGGGTGCATCCCATAAAGGAGGAGGGGAGCAATAAAAAGTAAGGGTAGCCTCCCAAAAATTGCCCAGAAGTCATGTCATTCTGTGCACCCCATCGCCCTTCATAATGCACTCCCAACCCCCTTTTGAAAGTGCTCCCCCAAATTTGACAGCACCCCCCCAAAATCAGAGAGAGTAGGGGGGTGCAGTAAAAAACACATTTTGGGGCTCCTCACTATATGTCATTAATCTCTAACCCCCACCCACTGCATCTGTTCCCCTTCTTTTACCTGTCACTGACCCCACCCCTTGCACTAGCCACACCCATGTTACCAACCACTCTGCAACTCACCTGTCACTGACCCCGCCCCTTGCACTAGCCACACCCATGTTACTTAACAACCACTCTGCAATTCACCTGTCACTGACCCCGCCCCTTGCACTAGCCACACCCATGTTACTTACCAACCACTCTGCAATTCACCTGTCACTGACCCCGCCCTTTGCAGTAGCCACACCCATTTAACTTACCAACCACTCTGCAATTCAACCGTCACTGACCCCGCCCCTTGCACTAGCCACACCCATCTTACTTACCAACCACTCTGCAACTCACCTGTCACTGACCCCGCCCCTTGCACTAACCACACCCATGCACTAGCCACACCCATTTAACTTACCAACCACTCTGCAATTCACCTGTCACTGACCCCGCCCCTTGCACTAGCCACACCCATGTTACTTACCAACCACTCTGCAATTCACCTGTCACTGACCCCGACCCCGCCCCTTGCACTAGCCACACCCATGTTACTTACCAACCACTCTGCAATTCACCTGTCACTGATTCCGCCCCTTGCACTAGCCACACCCATGTTACTTACCAACCACTTGCAATTCACCATCTGGCAGGCATGACTCCACTCTCACACACCACACACACTTTATACTTACCAATTGGCCACATAGACCCATCTGGAACTTACCTCTGCTGCACCACAGTCAACTCGTGCCGATCCCGGGACTTGAACCCTGGTCACCTGGATGGAAGGCAGGAACTTACCCCCTGGACCACACTGGTTTCCATGTCAGTACCCTATCAAATCGTCCCCATAACATGGTCTTCCGTTTCATGTGCAATGGAAGCCACAAGCACTGACACCAGGTGCTGTATGTTGGTCATAGGTACTACTGCAGTGGTTCAGACCTCCAAGGAGCTGTAGCTCAACGGTAAGTCTCGTGCCTCTGGTGTCACAGGTTCTCTCAAGACCAGGGTTCAAGTCCTGCCAATGCGGTCCAAGTGACCTGAGAGGGTACATTTTCAATCTGTGGTTTAATTTTCATTTGCTAATTTTTTATTCACTTGGAAAAACAGAGGAGAAAAGTGCCACTCTTTTGGCACATGCGCCCAAAAATTATACATCTTTTCCTGAGGAGTCTGACCTTCCACAAACCTCCCTTTTTCTCAAGTAGGTGCAATAGGGACAATGCCTTATCTTCCCTTATAAATGTGTTTATTCTTAGTCCTTTAAATTCGGCGTACTTTAGAGCTCAAATGTTGCCTCAGGTGTATATATGAGCACAAGAATGCAAGGAGGGTGTTATACTGATAGTAAAATAGGTTGGATGGTGGTGATTTTTCGTTTTGCTGAGAGCCGATCCCTCCAATCAGGTCTTTGATGCATGTGATGTTGGCTAGGATAAAGGTGAAGTAGGAGCTCTGGCTAATGAAATGAAGGGGAGATTTTGAGGCAAGTGAAACTCCCTTTATTAGGTGCAATAGGAAGCTAGAAAAATTGTTTTTCTCAAGAGGCAGAGAAGAGCAGTTAGACCTTTGCTTCAGGAAGTCTTAATCATGCCTACTGAAGCAAGTGAAGGGATTGTGGTGACACAGCACAGTACAGTACGGCACTGGGCTGGGCTGGGCTGGGCTGGCACTGGCACTGGGGCTTTAAGCAGCCCCTTTCTTCCTTCCTTCCTGTTAGACGGACCGGGAGGGTCGGCCGAGGACAAGGGGAGAGGTCTCCGGGGAGAGCCGTCTCCAGCGATCGTACAGATGAATAACTTCCCCCCCACAGATATACACCACACAAGGATAAGATTTAGCGTTCTTTATAGGTGATTTCTTAAGGTACGATGAAATGGTACAAGGAGGTCTGGACTCAGGGGTCCCCTCGATTCGAGTCTCTTGGTTTGGGGAAAGGGGGTAGCGGGACAGTCTGGTTACCAGTCTGGTAGCTGAGATGGTATGGTGGATAGCTCACAATCCTCGAGCTCGGTGTTCTAGCTTGGGCGGGCCGCGGCAGCGCCAGCAGGTCCCGGTGAAGATGGTCGTTACACGGTCCGCGGCAGCGCCAGCAGGTCCCGGTGAAGATGGTCGTTACACGGTCCGCGGCAGCGCCAGCAGGTCCCGATGAAGGTGGTCGTTACAACAGTCCGCGGCAGCGCCAGCAGGTCCCGACGAGGATGGATGTTGCAGAAGGCCGCGGCAGCGCCAGCAGGCAGGACGATAGTTCACAAGGCAGGGCTACGGCAGCGCCAGTAGTCCGTCAAGGATGAGTTCTCTCGGTGTCTCTTGACTCCAGGATACAACTGCCTTCCTGCTCTGGAGCTGCCCTAGTTATAGGTCTGGCGCCCTTTGATGTCCGGACCCTCGCACTTGGAGGTCAGGGGGTCCGGGATGAGGGAGTCCAGACACCCAGCAGGGGGTGGAGCCAGCGCCTGGGGGAGCTGGAGGGTGATCGGCACCTGGCGGGGGAGAGCCCTCGCCGCTTCTTTCTCCCATTGACCTGCCAAGTGGTCCGTTCACCTCCTGGGTGGATGGTGGTGCCGGGATGTCGGGGCCGGCCAGGCCCAGGGTTAGGGTCGGGCTGAGGCCGCGCGACCTCGTGGCGCAGTGTCCAAGATGGCGGCTGATCCGGCCGGGGGAGCCGGTAGTGGTTCGGCCCCATGATACATGGATGTCCGGGGGCAGGAGTTCCGTTGGGAGACGGGGTGCGGGTTGCCCTTGGGGGTAACACCTGGGAGTCCGGGGTTTGGGCCCTGTCGTGCGGGGAGGGAGCAAGCCCTTCATGTGGCCTGTCCAACATGCGTCCCCCCCAGCTGAAGGCGGGGAGAGTCACCCATCCTCTTGGGGACTCTCCTCGTCGAGGCGGAAAAAGCGTGACAGGCCATCTGCGTTGGCGTGGTCTTGGCCCGGTCGATGTTCTACAGTGAAGTCCATTCCCTGCAGGGAGATGGACCAGCGCAATAGTTTTGGGTTTTCCCCCCGCATCTGCATTAGCCACTACAGGGGTCGATGATCGGTTTGCACCCGGAAGTGGGTACCGAAGAGATAGGGCCGGAGCTTTTTGAGGGCCCACACCACTGCGAAGGCCTCCCTCTCGATTGTGCTCCAGCGCTGTTCTCGGGCCAGGAGGCGTCTGCTGATGAAGGCCACCGGCTGGTCAAGACCCTCGGGGTTCAGCTGGGAAAGAACCGCCCCGATGCCGTGGTCGGAGGCGTCCGTCTGTACAATGAATTCCCGACTGTAATCGGGGGCCTGGAGCACAGGGGCGGTGCACAGGGCGGCCTTCAGCTTCTCGAAGGCCGCTTGACAGTCGGGGGTCCAGTTAATCTTCTTCGGGTGGTTTTTGGACGTGAGACCCGTGAGGGGCCCCACAATGCTGCCATAGTCCCTCACGAACCGCCGGTAGTAGCCGGTGAGTCCCAAGAAGGCTCGGACCTCGGTCTGCGTGACGGGGGGTTGCCAGGACTGGATGGCAGCAATTTTGAGTTGCAGAGGGGCCACCAGACCGCTTCCCACCTGGTGTCCGAGGTAGGTCACGGACCCTTGACCAATTTGGCACTTGCCGGCCTTAAACGTGAGGCCGGCCCGCTGGAGGGCCTGCAGGACCTCTTGGAGGTGGTGGAGGTGGTCGGACCAGTGGCGGCTGTACACAGCGATATCGTCCAGGTAGGCGGCGCTGAACTCTTCGAGCCCCGCCAAGACCTGGTTCACTAGACGTTGAAAAGTAGCTGGGGCATTCTTCATGCCGAAGGGCATGACCTTGAAGTGGTAGTGGCCATCGGGGGTAGAAAAGGCGGACCGTTCCTGGGCCCGGGGTGTGAGACCGATCTGCCAGTAGCCCGCTGTCAGGTCGAAGATGCTGAGGTAGCGGGCGGCCCCCAGGCGGTCGATCAATTCATCCGCTCGGGGGATAGGATGAGCGTCGGTCCGGGTGACAGCGTTCAAGCCCCGATAGTCGACGCAGAATCGGAGTTCAGGAGTGGTGCCGGGGGCAGCGGCTTTGGGGACCAGCACGACCGGGCTGGCCCAGGGGCTATCCGAGGGTTCGATGACCCCGAGCGTGAGCATCTTGGATACTTCCTCTTGGATGCAGGCCCGCACCCGATCTGGTACGCGGTAGGCCCGGTGCCGGATACGGGGACTGTCCCCGGTGTCCACGTCGTGCAAGCACCAAGGGGTGATCCCTGGGGTGAGGGAAAACAGGGTAGCAAACTGCAGCAGGAGGTCCCGGCAGCCCTGGCGTTGCTCTGGGGTGAGGGCATCGGAGAGCCGGACCCCGTCCACGGAACCGTCGTTCTCCTGGGTCTTCAGGAGATCAGGGAGGGGCTCGGAGTCTTCTTCCGCCCCACTGTCTGTAGCCATCAGGAGGCTGAGTTCCGAGCGCACAAAGTGGGGTTTGAGTCTGTTGGTGTGGAGGACCCGGAGGGGGTTCCGGGGGGACTCCATGTCGATGAGGTAGGTGACGGGGCTCTTGCGTTCGACCACTTTGAAGGGCCCCGTCCACTTATCTTGCAAGGCACATGGTTCGGTGGGGGACATCACCCACACTTGTTGACCAGGTTCGAATTCGACGGAGGAGGCATTCTGATCGTACCATTTTTTCATGTCCTCCTGACTGGCCTCGAGGTTCGCTTTTGCCATTTCCCTGAAGCGCCGGGTCTGATTGCGTAGTGCCAGGAGGTACTTGAAGACGTCTGGGGGGGTCTTTAGGGGGGCCATCTCCCAACCTTCTTTGACTAGGCTGAGGGGCCCTCGCACAGGGTGCCCGTACAGGAGTTCGAAAGGGCTAAAGCCGAGGGACTTCTGGGGAACTTCTCGATAGGCGAAGAGGAGGCACGGGAGTAGTACATCCCACTGGCGACGGAGGGGCTCTTCCAATCCCCCAATCATTCCCTTGAGTGTGCGGTTGAATCTCTCAACTAGTCCGTTCCCTTGAGGGTGATAGGGGGTCGTGAATCGGTAGGTGACCCCGCACTGTTGCCAGAGGGACTTCATATATTTCGAGATAAAGTTTGTGCCTCGGTCGCTGACGACTTCTCGGGGGAACCCCACCCGGGAGAAGATCCCCATTAGGGCCCGGCCGACCACCGGAGCTGTTACAGTTCGCAGGGGCACAGCCTCGGGGTAGCGGGTGGCGTGGTCCACCAGTACCAGGATGAACCGATGTCCTTGTGCTGTGCGGGGGTCCAGGGGCCCCACAATGTCTATTCCTACCCTCTCGAATGGGGTGGTGACCACTGGGAAGGGTTGCAGAGGGGCTTTGAGCTTACGGCCGCTCTTCCCGCTGGCCTGGCACGTGGGGCAGGACCGGCAGTGGTTGAGGACGTCGTTTCGCATCTTCGGCCAGAAAAAGTGGGTCACCAGGCGACTGTAGGTTTTGTCCTGGCCCAGGTGTCTGTTGGACAGGCCACACGAAGGGCTTGTTCCCTCCCCGCACGACAGGGCCCGAGCTCCGGCCCACCAGGCATAACCCACGAAAAGCACCCGTACCCCGTCTCCCGACGGATCTTCTGCCCTCGGACCTCTCCTCATCACGGGGCCCAGCCCCACCGGCTTCCCCGGCCGGTTCAAGCCGCCATCTTGGGCCCTGCACCACGAGGCCGCGTGGCCTCACCCCGACCCTAACCCCGGGCCTGACCGGCCCCGACATCCCGGCACCACCATCCACCCAGGAGGTGAGCGGACCACTTGGCAGGTCAATGGGAGGACGAAGTGTCAAGAGCTCTTCCCCCGCCAGGTGCCGATCGCCCCAGCTCCCCCGGGCGCTGGCTCCACCCCCTGCTGGGTGTCTGGACACCACCATCCCGGGCCCTCCGACCTCCAAGTGCGAGGGTCCGGACATCAAAGAGCGCCTGCCCTATAACTGGGGCAACTCAGGAGCAGGAAGGCAGTTGTATCCTGGAGTCGAGAGACACCGAGAGAACTCAGCCTTGACGGACTACTGGCGCTGCCGTAGCCCGCTCTTGTGAACCATCGTCCTGCCTGCTGGCGCTGCCGCGGCCTTCTACAACATCCATCCTCGTCGGGACCTGCTGGCGCTGCCGCGGCCCGTTGTAACGACCATCCTCGTCGGGACCTGCTGGCGCCGCCGCGGCCCGTTGTAACGACCATCCTCACCGGGACCTGCTGGCGCTGCCGCGGACCGTACATCGACCATCGTTCCGGGACCTGCTGGCGCTGCCGCGGCCCGCACCAACTAAGCTCGAGGATTGTGAGCTAATCATCAACTCATCCAAACTACCTGACTGGTAGGCAGACTGTCCCGCTACCCCTTACCCTGCTTTGAGAGACTTGAATCGAGGGGACCCCTGAGTCCAGACCTCCTTGTACCATTCAACCGTACCTTAAGAAGTGCTTATAAAGAACCCTGAACCTTATCCGTGTGTGATATCTGTCTGTGGGGGGGAAGTTACTTATCTGTACGATCGCTGGAGACGGCTCTCCCCGGAGACCTCTCCTCCTGACCCCGGCCGACCCTCCCGGTCCGTCTATCCTTTCTAACAGTGTCCAGCCAGGGGAACATCGTGGGCCAAAGTTAGTAGGAAGTCTCTGAAACGGAGGGGCACCACCAGCACTCGACTGGCCCCTAACTCCGCGATTCTTTGTTCACTGTATAGCAGGTCGTTATCCCAATAGACCCAATGGGTTCCGGTGGAGTCCCCTGCGCTCTGGGCGCTGGCTTGCTGGCGGAGTCCCTCGAGGGAGGGGCAGGTCTTCTGTTCCTGGCGGAACTGTTCCTGGGTGGGCCCCCCTTCTTGACGCCACTGAGCCAGGCCGGGAAGGTCCTGGGGCTGGGCGACCCCTTCGGGCGTTGGCTCTGGGGGGTCGGTATGGCCGTTGTCCTCTACTGGAGCGACCGGGGGAGTAGGTGCTGGCCATTCTGGTTCTTCTGGTCGGGGGACGGCACGGGCGGCCATGGACCGGGTGGTTACGCAGGCCCAGTCCGGGAGGCCCAGCATCCCCAGGTGCTCTCTTCTTTCGACGACAGCCCACGGGGAACTCTCAAGGTCCTTCCCCAGGAGACAGTCCACGGGGGCATCATCCCGGACCGTCACCTTCAACATGCCGGAGACCCCTCCCCATTCGAAGGGGACGCAGGCCATCCGACACAGACTTTCGGAATTGTCGGCTGAGCGGACGGGGCAGAGAATGTTCGGCAGGATCTGCTCTGGTTTCACCAGGTGACAGCGGACGGCCGTCACACTGGCCCCTGTGTCACGTAGGGCTTCGGCCCGGCGCCCATTAATGTTCACCCACTGGCCATATTTCCGGGTGTTGGCGGGTAGGGGAGCCCGCGGGACCATGTCTTTTCCCCCTAGGCACGCTAGAACCATGGCGGCCAGTTCCCACTCTTGTTGTGCCTGCTCATATTCTTCCTGTTCCTCGGAGATTTGTTCTCCCCCCAGGGCGGCGGCAGCTACCTGGCGGGGCTTTGGCGTTTGGTTCTGCGGGCAGCTCGGGTCATTGGCGTTGTGGCCAACTCGCTGGCATCGGTGACACGTGACGTTGGCTCGGAACCCCGGGCGCATCGGGGGGTTGCCCCGGCCGGCCGGGGGCGGGGTGCTGGCCGCGGGAGTGGCCGGGATGGTGTCTCTCCCTCGCCCCTGGCCTCCTCCTCCTCCTCGGGGACGGTGCTGACCTTGGTGGTTTCGGTTTTGCTCGTGTGGCCCTCTCCGGCCCACTCGGGTGCTTTCCCACCGGTCAGCTTCGGCGGCGAGTTGCCGTGGGTCAGTCAATTTACTGTCGAGGAGGTGCTGCCTGAGCTCGACGAAGCAGTTGTTAGACAGGTGCTCCCACACCATAAGATTAAAGAGTTGCTCGTAGGTCGTTACGTGGCTTCCCTTGATCCAACCCTCGAAGGCTCGGCTGAAATAGTTGACGTATTCCACCCAAGTTGTACCCGGGATCCGGGTGCAGTCTCGGAACCTCTGGCGGTACATTTCGGGTGTGAGCCCATATCGGGTGAGGAGGGCAGCCTTCATGTGGTCATAGGATGACATCTGATGATCTGGGAGCTGTAGTAGGGCATCGCGGCCTTCGTTGACGAACATCCCCCATAGGCCGGCTCCCCAGTCACTCCGATCGATCCGGTGGGAGGTCATGGTGATCTCGTAGGCTTTGAACCACTGTTGTATGTCGTCCTCTCGGACATACTCTCGGACAACATCCTTGGGGATGTGGACTTTCTTCTCGGTTGCTCCCGGGGTGTGCGGTCGCTCAGGCACCCCCGGTTCTTTATTCTGTTTCCGAAGTTCTATTTCCGCCAGTTTGCGCTCGTGTTCGAATGTTAGTCTTTTTTCTTCGAGCTCTCTCTGCCTCTGTTTTTCTTCCCGTTCTTCTCGGAGCCGCAGATGTTCTAGATTTAGTTTTTGCTCGGCTAACTTTAGTTCACCGTCCATCTTGAGTCGTGCCATTTCCAACTCATGTAATCTGGTTCTTTCTCTTTCTTGGATCTCTCCCTGCGAGAGGCCCGTTCCTCGCTCCTCGGGAGCTGTGGCGTTCCCCTCTGGTGCTACACCGTTTTGGTCGGGGGATCCGGCGACCCCGGTTTCCGCCCACGACTCAAGGGCGTGCTTCAAATCGTCTTTGGTACTCAGGCCGGTGGTAGCAATGCCTAGTTCCATGCAGAATTGTTTAAGTTCGCGATGGCTATACTCTTCCAATTTATCCATCTGGAATTTCTCGGTGGAACCGCTCTCTTTGGTTGACATCGTGGTTTTGTCATGGGGTGAGCTACTCTCTGTACGATTACGCGTTGATTCGGATCGCGCCGCTGGCCACCAATGTTAGACGGACAGGGAGGGTCGGCCGAGGACAAGGGGAGAGGTCTCCGGGGAGAGCCGTCTCCAGCGATCGTACAGATGAATAACTTCCCCCCCCACAGATATACACCACACAAGGATAAGATTTAGCGTTCTTTATAGGTGATTTCTTAAGGTACGATGAAATGGTATAAGGAGGTCTGGACTCAGGGGTCCCCTCGATTCGAGTCTCTTGGTTTGGGGAAAGGGGGTAGCGGGACAGTCTGGTTACCAGTCTGGTAGCTGAGATGGTATGGTGGATAGCTCACAATCCTCAAGCTCGGTGTTCTAGCTTGGGCGGGCCGCGGCAGCGCCAGCAGGTCCCGGTGAAGATGGTCGTTACACGGTCCGCGGCAGCGCCAGCAGGTCCTGGTGAAGATGGTCGTTACACGGTCCGCGGCAGCGCCAGCAGGTCCCGATGAAGGTGGTCGTTACAACGGTCCGCGGCAGCGCCAGCAGGTCCCGACGAGGATGGATGTTGCAGAAGGCCGCGGCAGCGCCAGCAGGCAGGACGATAGTTCACAAGGCAGGGCTACGGCAGCGCCAGTAGTCCGTCAAGGATGAGTTCTCTCGGTGTCTCTCGACTCCAGGATACAACTGCCTTCCTGCTCTGGAGCTGCCCTAGTTATAGGTCTGGCGCCCTTTGATGTCCGGACCCTCGCACTTGGAGGTCGGGGGGTCCGGGATGAGGGAGTCCAGACACCCAGCAGGGGGTGGAGCCAGCGCCTGGGGGAGCTAGAGGGTGATCGGCACCTGGCGGGGGAGAGCCCTCGCCGCTTCTTTCTCCCATTGACCTGCCAAGTGGTCCGTTCACCTCCTGGGTGGATGGTGGTGCCGGGATGTCGGGGCCGGCCAGGCCCAGGGTTAGGGTCGGGCTGAGGCCGCGCGGCCTCGTGGCGCAGTGTCCAAGATGGCGGCTGATCCGGCCGGGGGAGCCGGTAGTGGTTCGGCCCCATGATACATGGATGTCCGGGGGCAGGAGTTCCGTTGGGAGACGAGGTGCGGGTTGCCCTTGGGGGTAACACCTGGGAGTCCGGGGTTTGGGCCCTGTCGTGTGGGGAGGGAGCAAGCCCTTCATGTGGCCTGTCCAACACTTCCTTTGAAGGAAGCCTACGAGCCCTCGAACGCACTCGAACGCCCAGGTTCTGTATGGAGGATGACTGCAGGCAAATTGGGACCCTGCTACATTAGGGTGAGGTCCCCATCTGCGGCCTTCGAGTGGCAAAATCCTTAGCCTGAGATAGGTAGGCTGCTTTTGAATTTGGCTGAAGACCATTTGTTGGAGGCTGTATCATAGCGCAAGCCGGCGACTTTCTCAGAAGAAAGTAAGCAAGGGAGGACATTATTTGCATAGGACAGCCCTCTTCTAAGTCCCATCATTCTGTTGCAGTTGCCATGTAGCGTTACTAGAGGGCAGCATTACGAACATAAGAGCACACCAAGGCTTTTCTTCTGCTTGCTCAGATACCTCTTGTTCATGTTCGTCTTGCAGGGCCTGCAGAGTCGAGGACTGCGATGACTGAGTGAATGAGTAATGAGGTACATGCTGGCCTGTATTTGTGGTGAAAGGGGAATGTTTGGAAGGAAAACAGCCAGACGAAAGTGTCAAAGCATACGTGTTTGCTGAGTGATTGAGTGTGTGTCACCTGGCTCTTTGAATGGACATGTGAGAGAGGAACATGCAGCTCCATTGTCCTCAGATGAGAGAGGAAGCACAGATGAATATTTTCCTCAAATAAAAACAATTACACCACCACGAAGCTGACAAGAGCGATATGCTGCTTTGCAGGTGTAAGGATTTGCCATGTTTGGTGCATAAATATGCATGGTTAGCGAGGTTTTTCTCAGAACGTCAGCAGCGCACCCTTTAGTATTATCCTTAGGCCAGAAATATCAGGCACTCCTTTGGGGTAAGAGGCCAAGAAATCCTTTGGGAAGCTTGCTCCAGTCATCTGAAGGATAGAAATACACTGGGGAAAAGTTACAGAGGGAGCCAGGCTGCACAACATTTGGTCATGGTTCGATAGAAATCTTTAGCAAGGACTTTTGACCACCCCTCGCTGTGGGACCTGGATGCCCATACCTCTTGTTCATGTTCGTCTTGCAGGGCCTGCGGAGTCGAGGACTGCGATAAACTGAGTGAATGAGTAATGAGGTACATGCTGGCCTGTATTTGTGGTGAAAGGGGAATGTTTGGAAGGAAAACAGCCAGACGAAAGTGTCAAAGCATACGTGTTTGCTGAGTGATTGAGTGAGTGTCACCTGGCTCTTTGAATGGACATGTGAGAGAGGAACATGCAGCTCCATTGTCCTCAGATGAGAGAGGAAGCACAGATGAATATTTTCCTCAAATAAAAACACTTACACCACCACGAAGCTGACAAGAGCGATATGCTGCTTTGCAGGTGTAAGGATTTGCCATGTTTGGTGCATAAATATGCATGGTTAGCGAGGTTTTTCTCAGAACGTCAGCAGCGCACCCTTTAGTATTATCCTTAGGCCAGAAATATCAGGCACTCCTTTGGGGTATGAGGCCAAGAAATCCTTTGGGAAGCTTGCTCCAGTTATCTGAAGGATAGAAAAACACTGGGGAAAAGTTACAGAGGGAGCCAGGCTGCACAACATTTGGTCATGGTTCGATAGAAATCTTTAGCGAGGACTTTTGACCACCCCTCGCTGTGGGACCTGGATGCCCATACCTCTGTGGCTCTGACACCTTTTTTGACCTCTGGATAGCACCGTCTCATTACCCCTCAAACATTCCCTCTGAGTACCCCAGCTTTGGTAGTGCACCAACACGTTTCAATCCCTTGAGTGACTACAGACACCCTTCCTATGTGCTCTCCATTTACATTCCGTCAGTAACCCAGGTGCTTCTGTCACTGTTCAGTCTCAAGTGGCCGGTTGGATGCACATTGCTCGGATGTACAGGCACTTACCACTCTGTACAGCCCTCTCAGCACACACAGACCACACTTCTTTAAATCATAAATACATGTTCTGACTAACAGTAATGCTGTGCCTTCCCTCTGTAGATCATACCCAACGTAAGAAGGACAAATAAATTGAAGAGCGTACCAAACTCTCAACAGACACTGCCAGAACATGTGCTGCTGCCTATTTGCATGCCATGATTATTCTCTATGACCCATCCAACTTCTTTCCACATGTACCCTTTCCCTGCCTCATTCATCTGCTCCAATGCCCCTATTTATTTAACAAATGTTAGTGCTCTCAGATATCATAGCGGGAATCTCTATACCATCTCTTGCCAATAGAAATATCCCAAGGGTCCCTATAACATGCCGCACGGAGGGAAGGGGAGGCAGAAAAATCTTGGTGAGCACCACCTGCAAAAATTCCACGACATGCTCCTTGTTGTACCTTTCAATACAATAACTGCAGTTGGATTGTATGGTGCCCCCCCTTGGGGTTGGTAATGGAACTGTCACATACCTGTTTGCCCCAAATCCCCCCTGTTGCCCCTATCCTTTCGGGGTGCATCCCATAAAGGAGGAGGGGAGCAATAAAAAGTAAGGGTAGCCTCCCAAAAATTGCCCAGAAGTCATGTCATTCTGTGCACCCCATCGCCCTTCATAATGCACTCCCAACCCCCTTTTAAAAGTGCTCCCCCAAATTTGACAGCACCCCCCCAAAATCAGAGAGTGTAGGGGGGTGCAGTAAAAAACACATTTTGGGGCTCCTCACTATATGTCCCATCCAATGTATTCACCCTATCTGTGGGAATGGGAACCACTGCATGTGTGTCCACATTTGGCTCTACTCTGAGCCGCCCTCCTCTCTCCCCTGACTTGCCTCCTTCTCATGCATGCATGACACCCTTCTTCACCCCAGGACTCCAGCCTCCCTGGCTCTCCTCCTACACCTCTTCTCTATGTCATTAATCTCTAACCCCCACCCACTTCATCTGTACTTACCAACCACTCTGCAATTCACCTGTCACTGACCCCGCCCCTTGCAGTAGCCACACCCATGTGACTTACCAACCACTCTGCAATTCACCATCTGGCAGGCATGACTCCACTCTCACACCACACACACACACACACACAGTTTATACTTACCAATTGGCCACATAGACCCATCTGGAACTTACCTCTGCTGCACCACAGTCACCTCGTGCCGATCCCGGGACTTGAACCCTGGTCACCTGGATGGAAGGCAGGAACTTACCCCCTGGACCACACTGGTTTCCATGCCAGTACCCTATCAAATCGTCCCCATAACATGGTCTTCCGTTTCATGTGCAATAGAAGCCACAAGCACTGACACCAGGTGCTGTATGTTGGTCATAGTTACTACTGCAGTGGCTCAGACAACCAAGGAGCTGTAGCTCAACGGTAAGTCACGTGCTTCTGGTGTCACAGGTTCTCCCAAGACCAGGGTTCAAGTCCTTCCAATGCGGTCCAAGCAACCTGAGAGAGTAAATTTTCAATCTGTGGTTTAATTTTCATTTGCTAATTTTTTATTCACTTGGAAAAACAGAGGAGAAAAGTGCCACTCTTTTGGCACGTGCGCCCAAAAATTATACATCTTTTCCTGACGAGTCTGACCTTCCACAAACCTCCCTTTTTCTCAAGTAGGTGCAATAGGGACAATGCCTTATCTTCCCTTATAAATGTGTTTATTCTTAGTCCTTTAAATTCGGCGTACTTTAGAGCACAAATGTTGCCTCAGGTGTATATATGAGCACAAGAATGCAAGGAGGGTGTTATACTGATAGTAAAATAGGTTGGACGGTGGTGATTTTTCGTTTTGGTGAGCGCCAATCCCTCCAATCAGGTCTTTGATGCATGTGATGTTGGCTAGGATAAAGGTGAAGTAGGAGCTCTGGCTAATGAAATGAAGGGGAGATTTTGAGGCAAGTGAAACTCCCTTTATTAGGTTCAATAGGAAGCTAGAAAAATTGTTTTTCTCAAGAGGCAGAGAAGAGCAGTTAGACCTTTGCTTCAGGAAGTCTTAATCATGCCTACTGAAGCAAGTGAAGGGATTGTGGTGACACAGCACAGTACAGTACGGCACTGGGCTGGGCTGGGCTGGCACTGGGGCTTTAAGCAGCCCCTTCCTTCCTTCCTTTGAAGGAAGCCTACGAGCCCTCGAACGCACTCGAACGCCCAGGTTCTGTATAGAGGATGACTGCAGGCAAATTGGGACCCTGCTACATTAGGGTGACGTCCCCATCTGCGGCCTTCGAGTGGCAAAATCCTTAGCCTGAGATAGGTAGGCTGCTTTTGAATTTGGCTGAAGACCATTTGTTGGAGGCTGTATCACAGCGCAAGCCGGCGACTTTCTCAGAAGAAAGTAAGCATGGGAGGACATTATTTGCATAGGACAGCCCTCTTCTAAGTCCCATCATTCTGTTGCAGTTGCCATGTAGCGTTACTAGAGGGCAGCATTACGAACATAAGAGCACACCAAGGCTATTCTTCTGCTTGCTCAGATACCTCTTGTTCATGTTCGTCTTGCAGGGCCTGCAGAGTCGAGGACTGCGATGACTGAGTGAATGAGTAATGAGGTACATGCTGGCCTGTATTTGTGGTGAAAGGGGAATGTTTGGAAGGAAAACAGCCAGACGAAAGTGTCAAAGCATACGTGTTTGCTGAGTGATTGAGTGAGTGTCACCTGGCTCTTTGAATGGACATGTGAGAGAGGAACATGCAGCTCCATTGTCCTCAGATGAGAGAGGAAGCACAGATGAATAGTTTCCTCAAATAAAAACAATTACACCACCACGAAGCTGACAAGAGCGATATGCTGCTTTGCAGGTGTAAGGATTTGCCATGTTTGGTGCATAAATATGCATGGTTAGCGAGGTTTTTCTCAGAACGTCAGCAGCGCACCCTTTAGTTTTATCCTTAGGCCAGAAATATCAGGCACTCCTTTGGGATAAGAGGCCAAGAAATCCTTTGGGAAGCTTGCTCCAGTCATCTGAAGGAAAGAAATACACTGGGGAAAAGTTACAGAGGGAGCCAGGCTGCACAACATTTGGTCATGGTTCGATAGAAATCTTTAGCAAGGACTTTTGACCACCCCTCGCTGTGGGACCTGGATGCCCATACCTCTTGTTCATGTTCGTCTTGCTGGGCCTGCAGAGTCGAGGACTGCGATGACTGAGTGAATGAGTAATGAGGTACATGCTGGCCTGTATTTGTGGTGAAAGGGGAATGTTTGGAAGGAAAACAGCCAGACGAAAGTGTCAAAGCATATGTGTTTGCTGAGTGATTGAGTGAGTGTCACCTGGCTCTTTGAATGGACATGTGAGAGAGGAACATGCAGCTCCATTGTCCTCAGATGAGAGAGGAAGCACAGATGAATATTTTCCTCAAATAAAAACAATTACACCACCACGAAGCTGACAAGAGCGATATGCCGCTTTGCAGGTGTAAGGATTTGCCATGTTTGGTGCATAAATATGCATGGTTAGCGAGGTTTTTCTCAAAACGTCAGCAGCGCACCCTTTAGTATTATCCTTAGGCCAGAAATATCAGGCACTCCTTTGGGGTAAGAGGCCAAGAAATCCTTTGGGAAGCTTGCTCCAGTCATCTGAAGGATAGCAATACACTGGGGAAAAGTTACAGAGGAAGCCAGGCTGCACAACATTTGGTCATCAGTCAATCAATCAGAGACATTTATAGAGCACACTACCTACCCCTAGGGTCTCGAGGCGCTTGGGGGGGGGGGGCCGCTACTGCTCGAACAGCCAGGTCTTGAGCTTCTTCCTGAAGGAGAGGTGGTCTTGGGTCAGGCGCAGGTCGGCCGGGAGGGAGTACCAGGTCTTGGCGGCCAGGTAGGAGAAGGACCTTCCTCCTGTAGTGGCTCTGCGGATGCGTGGGACGGCGGCGAGGGCGTGGCTGGCGGATCGGAGGTGGCGTTTGGGGGCGTAGAAGTTGATTTGGTTGTTGAGGTAGCTCGGGCCTTGGTCGTGGAGAGCTTTGTGTGCGTGGGTATGGAGGCGGAAGGTGATTCTCTTGTTGACCGGGAGCCAGTGCAGGTCTCTTAGGTGTCCGGAGATGTGGCTGTGTCGTGGGATGTCGAGGATGAGTCTGGCTGAGGCGTTCTGGATGCGCTGGAGTCTCTTCTGGATCTTGGCGGTGATTCCGGCGTAGAGTGCGTTGCCGTAGTCCAGTCGGCTGGTGACGAGGGCCTGGGTGACGGTCTTCCTGGTCTCTGTGGGGATCCACCAGAAGATCTTCCGAAGCATGCGCAGGATGTTGAAGCACGACGAGGAGACGGCGTTGACTTGCCTGGTCATGGAGAGGGAGGAGTCCAAGATGAAACCCAGGTTGCGTGCGTGGTCCGTCGGTTTGGGTGCGGTGCCCAGGGCGGGGGGCCACCAGGAGTCGTCCCAGGCGGAGGGCGAGGAGCCCAGGATGAGGACCTCCGTCTTATCTGTGTTCAGCTTCAGGCGGCTCGTCGTCATCCACTCGGCTACCTCTCTCATCCCTTCGTGCAGGTTGGCTCTGGCGGCGGCGGGGTCGTTGGTCAGGGAGAGGATCAGCTGGGTGTCGTCGGCGTAGGAGATTATGTTGAGGTTGTGTTGGCGTGCGATGGCCGCGAGGGGGCTCATGTAGACGTTGAAGAGAGTCGGGCTCAGTGAGGATCCTTGAGGGACGCCGCAGATGACTTTGGTGGCCTCTGACTTGTACGGTGGTAGGCGGACTCTTTGTGTTCTTCCGTCGAGAAAGGAGACGATCCATTCCAGCGCCTTCTCCTGGATTCCGACGTTGCTGAGGCGCTGCACTAGGGTGCGGTGGCAGACCGTGTCGAAAGCCGCGGAGAGGTCTAGGAGGATGAGGGCCGCTGTTTCCCCGTTGTCCATCAGGGTTCGGATGTCGTCAGTGGCGGCGATGAGGGCGGTCTCGGTGCTGTGGTTGGCACGGAATCCGGACTGCGATGGGTCGAGGGATCCATTCGTCTCGAGGAAGGTGGCCAGCTGTTTGTTGGCGGTCGATAGAAATCTTTAGCAAGGACTTTTGACCACCCCTCGCTGTGGGACCTGGATGCCCATACCGCTTGTTCATGTTCGTCTTGCAGGGCCTGCAGAGTCGAGGACTGCGATAAACTGAGTGAATGAGTAATGAGGTACATGCTGGCCTGTATTTGTGGTGAAAGGGGAATGTTTGGAAGGAAAACAGCCAGACGAAAGTGTCAAAGCATACGTGTTTGCTGAGTGATTGAGTGAGTGTCACCTGGCTCTTTGAATGGACATGTGAGAGAGGAACATGCAGCTCCATTGTCCTCAGATGAGAGAGGAAGCACAGATGAATATTTTCCTCAAATAAAAACACTTACACCACCACGAAGCTGACAAGAGCGATATGCTGCTTTGCAGGTGTAAGGATTTGCCATGTTTGGTGCATAAATATGCATGGTTAGCGAGGTTTTTCTCAGAACGTCAGCAGCGCACCCTTTAGTATTATCCTTAGGCCAGACCAGAAATATCAGGCACTCCTTTGGGGTATGAGGCCAAGAAATCCTTTGGGAAGCTTGCTCCAGTCATCTGAAGGATAGAAAAACACTGGGGAAAAGTTACAGAGGGAGCCAGGCTGCACAACATTTGGTCATGGTTCGATAGAAATCTTTAGCGAGGACTTTTGACCACCCCTCGCTGTGGGACCTGGATGCCCATACCTCTGTGGCTCTGACACCTTTTTTGACCTCTGGATAGCACCGTCTCATTACCCCTCAAACATTCCCTCTGAGTACCCCAGCTTTGGTAGTGCACCAACACGTTTCAATCCCTTGAGTGACTACAGACACCCTTCCTATGTGCTTTCCATTTACATTCCGTCAGTAACCCAGGTGCTTCTGTCACTGTTCAGTCTCAAGTGGCCGGTTGGATGCACATTGCTCGGATGTACAGGCACTTACCACTCTGTACAGCCCTCTCAGCACACACAGACCACACTTCTTTAAATCATAAATACATGTTCAGACTAACAGTAATGCTGTGCCTTCCCTCTGTAGATCATACCCAACGTAAGAAGGACAAATAAATTGAAGAGCGTACCAAACTCTCAACAGACACTGCCAGAACATGTGCTGCTGCCTATTTGCATGCCATGATTATTCTCTATGACCCATCCAACTTCTTTCCACATGTACCCTTTCCCTGCCTCATTCATCTGCTCCAATGCCCCTATTTATTTAACAAATGTTAGTGCTCTCAGATATCATAGCGGGAATCTCTATACCATCTCTTGCCAATAGAAATATCCCAAGGGTCCCTATAACATGCCGCACGGAGGGAAGGGGAGGCAGAAAAATCTTGGTGAGCACCACCTGCAAAAATTCCACGACATGCTCCTTGTTGTACCTTTCAATACAATAACTGCAGTTGGATTGTATGGTGCCCCCCCTTGGGGTTGGTAATGGAACTGTCACATACCTGTTTGCCCCAAATCCCCCCTGTTGCCCCTATCCTTTCGGGGTGCATCCCATAAAGGAGGAGGGGAGCAATAAAAAGTAAGGGTAGCCTCCCAAAAATTGCCCAGAAGTCATGTCATTCTGTGCACCCCATCGCCCTTCATAATGCACTCCCAACCCCCTTTTAAAAGTGCTCCCCCAAATTTGACAGCACCCCGCCCCAATATCAGAGAGTGTAGGGGGGTGCAGTAAAAAACACATTTTGGGGCTCCTCACTATATGTCCCATCCAATGTATTCACCCTATCTGTGGGAATGGGAACCACTGCATGTGTGTCCACATTTGGCTCTACTCTGAGCCCTCCTCTCTCCCCTGACTTGCCTCCTTCTCATGCATGCATGACACCCTTCTTCACCCCAGGACTCCAGCCTCCCTGGCTCTCCTCTATGTCATTAATCTCTAACCCCCACCCACTACATCTGTTCCCCTTCTTTTACCTGTCACTGACCCCTCCCCTTGCACTAGCCACACCCATTTCACTTACCAACCACTCTGCAATTCACCTGTCACTGACCCCGCCCTTTGCACTAGCCACACCCATTTAACTTACCAACCACTCTGCAACTCACCTGTCACTGACCCCGCCCCTTGCACTAGCCACTCCCATTTAACTTACCAACCACTCTGCAATTCACCATCTGGCAGGCATGACTCCACTCTCACACCACACACACACAGTTTATACTTACCAATTAGCCACATAGACCCATCTGGAACTTACCTCTGCTGCACCACAGTCACCTCGAGCCGATCCCGGGACTTGAACCCTGGTCACCTGGATGGAAGGCAGGAACTTACCCCCTGGACCACACTGGTTTCCATGTCAGTACCCTATCAAATCGTCCCCATAACATGGTCTTCCGTTTCATGTGCAATGGAAGCCACAAGCACTGACACCAGGTGCTGTATGTTGGTCATAGTTACTACTGCAGTGGTACAGACAAGCAAGGAACTGTAGCGCAACGGTAAGTCTCGTGCCTCTGGTGTCACAGGTTCTCCCAAGACCACGGTTCAAGTCCTGCCAATGCCGTCCAAGTGACCTGAGAGGGGAAATTTTCAATCTGTGGTTTAATTTTCATTTGCTAATTTTTTATTCACTTGGAAAAACAGAGGAGAAAATTGCCACTCTTTTGGCACGTGCGCCCAAAAATTATACATCTTTTCCTGAGGAGTCTGACCTTCCACAAACCTCCCTTTTTCTCAAGTAGGTGCAATAGGGACAATGCCTTATCTTCCCTTATAAATGTGTTTATTCTTAGTCCTTTAAATTCGGCGTACTTTAGAGCACAAATGTTGCCTCAGGTGTATATATGAGCACAAGAATGCAAGGAGGGTGTTATACTGATAGTAAAATAGGTTGGACGGTGGTGATTTTTCGTTTTGGTGAGAGCCGATCCCTCCAATCAGGTCTTTGATGCATGTGATGTTGGCTAGGATAAAGGTGAAGTAGGAGCTCTGGCTAATGAAATGAAGGGGAGATTTTGAGGCAAGTGAAACTCCCTTTATTAGGTTCAATGGGAAGCTAGAAAAATTGTTTTTCTCAAGAGGCAGAGAAGAGCAGTTAGACCTTTGCTTCAGGAAGTCTTAATCATGCCTACTGAAGCAAGTGAAGGGATTGTGGTGACACAGCACAGTACAGTACAGTACAGCACTGGGCTGGGCTGGGCTGGGCTGGGCTGGGCTGGGCTGGGCTGGGCTGGGCTGGGCTGGGCTGGGCTGGCACTGGGGCTGGGGCTTTAAGCAGCCCCTTCCTTCCTTCCTTTGAAGGAAGCCTACGAGCCCTCGAACGCACTCGAACGCCCAGGTTCTGTATAGAGGATGACTGCAGGCAAATTGGGACCCTGCTACATTAGGGTGACGTCCCCATCTGCGGCCTTCGAGTGGCAAAATCCTTAGCCTGAGATAGGTAGGCTGCTTTTGAATTTGGCTGAAGACGATTTGTTGGAGGCTGTATCATAGCGCAAGCCGGCGACTTTCTCAGAAGAAAGTAAGCATGGGAGGACATTATTTGCATAGGACAGCCCTCTTCTAAGTCCCATCATTCTGTTGCAGTTGCCATGTAGCGTTACTAGAGGGCAGCATTACGAACATAAGAGCACACCAAGGCTTTTCTTCTTCTTGCTCAGATACCTCTTGTTCATGTTCGTCTTGCAGGGCCTGCAGAGTCGAGGACTGCGATGACTGAGTGAATGAGTAATGAGGTACATGCTGGCCTGTATTTGTGGTGTTTGGAAGGAAAACAGCCAGACGAAAGTGTCAAAGCATACGTGTTTGCTGAGTGATTGAGTGAGTGTCACCTGGCTCTTTGAATGGACATGTGAGAGAGGAACATGCAGCTCCATTGTCCTCAGATGAGAGAGGAAGCACAGATGAATATTTTCCTCAAATAAAAACAATTACACCACCACGAAGCTGACAAGAGCGATATGCTGCTTTGCAGGTGTAAGGATTTGCCATGTTTGGTGCATAAATATGCATGGTTAGCGAGGTTTTTCTCAGAACGTCAGCAGCGCACCCTTTAGTTTTATCCTTAGGCCAGAAATATCAGGCACTCCTTTGGGATAAGAGGCCAAGAATTCCTTTGGGAAGCTTGCTCCAGTCATCTGAAGGAAAGAAATACACTGGGGAAAAGTTACAGAGGGAGCCAGGCTGCACAACATTTGGTCATGGTTCGATAGAAATCTTTAGCAAGGACTTTTGACCACCGCTCGCTGTGGGACCTGGATGCCCATACCTCTTGTTCATGTTCGTCTTGCAGGGCCTGCAGAGTCGAGGACTGCGATGACTGAGTGAATGAGTAATGAGGTACATGCTGGCCTGTATTTGTGGTGAAAGGGGAATGTTTGGAAGGAAAACAGCCAGACGAAAGTGTCAAAGCATACGTGTTTGCTGAGTGATTGAGTGAGTGTCACCTGGCTCTTTGAATGGACATGTGAGAGAGGAACATGCAGCTCCATTGTCCTCAGATGAGAGAGGAAGCACAGATGAATATTTTCCTCAAATAAAAACAATTACACCACCACGAAGCTGACAAGAGCGATATGCCGCTTTGCAGGTGTAAGGATTTGCCATGTTTGGTGCATAAATATGCATGGTTAGCGAGGTTTTTCTCAAAACGTCAGCAGCGCACCCTTTAGTATTATCCTTAGGCCAGAAATATCAGGCACTCCTTTGGGGTAAGAGGCCAAGAAATCCTTTGGGAAGCTTGCTCCAGTCATCTGAAGGATAGAAATACACTGGGGAAAAGTTACAGAGGGAGCCAGGCTGCACAACATTTGGTCATCAATCAATCAATCAGAGACATTTATAGAGCGCACTACCTACCCGTAGGGTCTCGAGGCGCTTGGGGGGGGGGGGGTGCCGCTACTGCTCGAACAGCCAGGTCTTGAGCTTCTTCCTGAAGGAGAGGTGGTCTTGGGTCAGGCGCAGGTCGGCCGGGAGGGAGTTCCAGGTCTTGGCGGCCAGGTAGGAGAAGGACCTTCCTCCTGTAGTGGCTCTGCGGATGCGTGGGACGGTGGCGAGGGCGTGGCTGGCGGATCGGAGGTGGCGTTTGGGGGCGTAGAAGTTGATTCGGTTGTTGAGGTAGCTCGGGCCTTGGTCGTGGAGAGCTTTGTGTGCGTGGGTAAGGAGGCAGAAGGTGATTCTCTTGTTGACCGGGAGCCAGTGCAGGTCTCTTAGGTGTCCGGAGATGTGGCTGTGTCGTGGGATGTCGAGGATGAGTCTGGCTGAGGCGTTCTGGATGCGCTGGAGTCTCTTCTGGATCTTGGCGGTGATTCCGGCGTAGAGTGCGTTGCCGTAGTCCAGTCGGCTGGTGACGAGGGCCTGGGTGACGGTCTTCCTGGTCTCTGTGGGGATCCACCAGAAGATCTTCCGAAGCATGCGCAGGATGTTGAAGCACGACGAGGAGACGGCGTTGACTTGCCTGGTCATGGAGAGGGAGGAGTCCAAGATGAAACCCAGGTTGCGTGCGTGGTCCGTCGGTTTGGGTGCGGTGCCCAGGGTGGGGGGCCACCAGGAGTCGTCCCAGGCGGAGGGCGAGGAGCCCAGGATGAGGACCTCCGTCTTATCTGTGTTCAGCTTCAGGCGGCTCGTCGTCATCCACTCGGCTACCTCTCTCATCCCTTCGTGCAGGTTGGCTCTGGCGGCGGCGGGGTCGTTGGTCAGGGAGAGGATCAGCTGGGTGTCGTTGGCGTAGGAGATTATGTTGAGGTTGTGTTGGCGTGCGATGGCCGCGAGGGGGCTCATGTAGACGTTGAAGAGAGTCGGGCTCAGTGAGGATCCTTGAGGGACGCCGCAGATGACTTTGGTGGCCTCTGACTTGTACGGTGGTAGGCGGACTCTTTGTGTTCTTCCGTCGAGAAAGGAGACGATCCATTCCAGCGCCTTCTCCTGGATTCCGGCGTTGCTGAGGCGCTGCACTATGGTGCGGTGGCAGACCGTGTCGAAAGCCGCGGAGAGGTCTAGGAGGATGAGGGCCGCTGTTTCCCCGTTGTCCATCAGGGTTCGGATGTCGTCAGTGGCGGCGATGAGGGCGGTCTCGGTGCTGTGGTTGGCACGGAATCCGGACTGCGATGGGTCGAGGGATCCATTCGTCTCGAGGAAGGTGGCCAGCTGTTTGTTGACGGTCGATAGAAATCTTTAGCAAGGACTTTTGACCACCCCTCGCTGTGGGACCTGGATGCCCATACCTCTTCTTCATGTTCGTCTTGCAGGGCCTGCAGAGTCGAGGACTGCGATAAACTGAGTGAATGAGTAATGAGGTACATGCTGGCCTGTATTTGTGGTGAAAGGGGAATGTTTGGAAGGAAAACAGCCAGACGAAAGTGTCAAAGCATACATGTTTGCTGAGTGATTGAGTGAGTGTCACCTGGCTCTTTGAATGGACATGTGAGAGAGGAACATGCAGCTCCATTGTCCTCAGATGAGAGAGGAAGCACAGATGAATATTTTCCTCAAATAAAAACACTTACACCACCACGAAGCTGACAAGAGCGATATGCTGCTTTGCAGGTGTAGGGATTTGCCATGTTTGGTGCATAAATATGCATGGTTAGCGAGGTTTTTCTCAGAACGTCAGCAGCGCACCCTTTAGTATTATCCTTAGGCCAGAAATATCAGGCACTCCTTTGGGGTATGAGGCCAAGAAATCCTTTGGGAAGCTTGCTCCAGTCATCTGAAGGATAGAAAAACACTGGGGAAAAGTTACAGAGGGAGCCAGGCTGCACAACATTTGGTCATGGTTCGATAGAAATCTTTAGCGAGGACTTTTGACCACCCCTCGCTGTGGGACCTGGATGCCCATACCTCTGTGGCTCTGACACCTTTTTTGACCTCTGGATAGCACCGTCTCATTACCCCTCAAACATTCCCTCTGAGTACCCCAGCTTTGGTAGTGCACCAACACGTTTCAATCCCTTGAGTGACTACAGACACCCTTCCTATGTGCTCTCCATTTACATTCCGTCAGTAACCCAGGTGCTTCTGTCACTGTTCAGTCTCAAGTGGCCGGTTGGATGCACATTGCTCGGATGTACAGGCACTTACCACTCTGTACAGCCCTCTCAGCACACACAGACCACACTTCTTTAAATCATAAATACATGTTCTGACTAACAGTAATGCTGTGCCTTCCCTCTGTAGATCATACCCAACGTAAGAAGGACAAATAAATTGAAGAGCGTACCAAACTCTCAACAGACACTGCCAGAACATGTGCTGCTGCCTATTTGCATGCCATGATTATTCTCTATGACCCATCCAACTTCTTTCCACATGTACCCTTTCCCTGCCTCATTCATCTGCTCCAATGCCCCTATTTATTTAACAAATGTTAGTGCTCTCAGATATCATAGCGGGAATCTCTATACCATCTCTTGCCAATAGAAATATCCCAAGGGTCCCTATAACATGCCGCACGGAGGGAAGGGGAGGCAGAAAAATCTTGGTGAGCACCACCTTCAAAAATTCCACGACATGCTCCTTGTTGTACCTTTCAATACAATAACTGCAGTTGGATTGTATGGTGCCCCCCCTTGGGGTTGGTAATGGAACTGTCACATACCTGTTTGCCCCAAATCCCCCCTGTTGCCCCTATCCTTTCGGGGTGCATCCCATAAAGGAGGAGGGGAGCAATAAAAAGTAAGGGTAGCCTCCCAAAAATTGCCCAGAAGTCATGTCATTCTGTGCACCCCATCGCCCTTCATAATGCACTCCCAACCCCCTTTTAAAAGTGCTCCCCCAAATTTGACAGCACCCCCCCCAATATCAGAGAGTGTAGGGGGGTGCAGTAAAAAACACATTTTGGGGCTCCTCACTATATGTCCTATCCAATGTATTCACCCTATCTGTGGGAATGGGAACCACTGCATGTGTGTCCACTTCTCTCTCCCCTGACTTGCCTCCTTCTCATGCATGCATGACACCCTTCTTCACCCCAGGACTCCAGCCTCCCTGGCTCTCCTCCTACACCTCTTCTCTATGTCATTAATCTCTAACCCCCACCCACTACATCTGTTCCCCTTCTTTTACCTGTCACTGACCCCTCCCCTTGCACTAGCCACACCCATTTCACTTACCAACCACTCTGCAATTCACCTGTCACTGACCCCGCCCTTTGCACTAGCCACACCCATTTAACTTACCAACCACTCTGCAACTCACCTGTCACTGACCCCGCCCCTTGCACTAGCCACTCCCATTTAACTTACCAACCACTCTGCAATTCACCATCTGGCAGGCATGACTCCACTCTCACACCACACACACAGTTTATACTTACCAATTGGCCACATAGACCCATCTGGAACTTACCTCTGCTGCACCACAGTCACCTCGTGCCGATCCCGGGCCTTGAACCCTGGTCACCTGGATGGAAGGCAGGAACTTACCCCCTGGACCACACTGGTTTCCATGTCAGTACCCTATCAAATCGTCCCCATAACATGGTCTTCCGTTTCATGTGCAATGGAAGCCACAAGCACTGACACCAGGTGCTGTATGTTGGTCATAGTTACTACTGCAGTGGTACAGACAACCAAGGAACTGTAGCTCAACGGTAAGTCTCGTGCCTCTGGTGTCACAGGTTCTCCCAAGACCAGGGTTCAAGTCCTCCCAATGCCGTCCAAGTGACCTGAGAGGGTAAATTTTCAATCTGTGGTTTAATTTTCATTTGCTAATTTTTTATTCACTTGGAAAAACAGAGGAGAAAATTGCCACTCTTTTGGCACGTGCGCCCAAAAATTATACATCTTTTCCTGAGGAGTCTGACCTTCCACAAACCTCCCTTTTTCTCAAGTAGGTGCAATAGGGACAATGCCTTATCTTCCCTTATAAATGTGTTTATTCTTAGTCCTTTAAATTCGGCGTACTTTAGAGCACAAATGTTGCCTCAGGTGTATATATGAGCACAAGAATGCAAGGAGGGTGTTATACTGATAGTAAAATAGGTTGGACGGTGGTGATTTTTCGTTTTGGTGAGAGCCGATCCCTCCAATCAGGTCTTTGATGCATGTGATGTTGGCTAGGATAAAGGTGAAGTAGGAGCTCTGGCTAATGAAATGAAGGGGAGATTTTGAGGCAAGTGAAACTCCCTTTATTAGGTTCAATAGGAAGCTAGAAAAATTGTTTTTCTCAAGAGGCAGAGAAGAGCAGTTAGACCTTTGCTTCAGGAAGTCTTAATCATGCCTACTGAAGCAAGTGAAGGGATTGTGGTGACACAGCACAGTACAGTACAGCACTGGGCTGGGCTGGGCTGGGCTGGGCTGGCACTGGGGCTTTAAGCAGCCCCTTCCTTCCTTCCTTCCTTTGAAGGAAGCCTACGAGCCCTCGAACGCACTCGAACGCCCAGGTACTGTATAGAGGATGACTGCAGGCAAATTGGGACCCTGCTACATTAGGGTGACGTCCCCATCTGCGGCCTTCGAGTGGCAAAATCCTTAGCCTGAGATAGGTAGGCTGCTTTTGAATTTGGCTGAAGACGATTTGTTGGAGGCTGTATCACAGCGCAAGCCGGCGACTTTCTCAGAAGAAAGTAAGCATGGGAGGACATTATTTGCATAGGACAGCCCTCTTCTAAGTCCCATCATTCTGTTGCAGTTGCCATGTAGCGTTACTAGAGGGCAGCATGACGAACATAAGAGCACACCAAGGCTTTTCTTCTGCTTGCTCAGATACCTCTTGTTCATGTTCGTCTTGCAGGGCCTGCAGAGTCGAGGACTGCGATGACTGAGTGAATGAGTAATGAGGTACATGCTGGCCTGTATTTGTGGTGAAAGGGGAATGTTTGGAAGGAAAACAGCCAGACGAAAGTGTCAAAGCATACGTGTTTGCTGAGTGATTGAGTGAGTGTCACCTGGCTCTTTGAATGGACATGTGAGAGAGGAACATGCAGCTCCATTGTCCTCAGATGAGAGAGGAAGCACAGATGAATATTTTCCTCAAATAAAAACAATTACACCACCACGAAGCTGACAAGAGCGATATGCTGCTTTGCAGGTGTAAGGATTTGCCATGTTTGGTGCATAAATATGCATGGTTAGCGAGGTTTTTCTCAGAACGTCAGCAGCGCACCCTTTAGTTTTATCCTTAGGCCAGGAATGGACAGCCCTCTTCTAAGTCCCATCATTCTGTTGCAGTTGCCATGTAGCGTTACTAGAGGGCAGCATTACGAACATAAGAGCACACCAAGGCTTTTCTTCTGCTTGCTCAGATACCTCTTGTTCATGTTCGTCTTGCAGGGCCTGCAGAGTCGAGGACTACTGTGGTGCAGCAGAGGTAAGTTCCAGATGGGTCTATGTGGCCAATTGGTAAGTATAAACTGTGTGTGTGTGGTGTGAGAGTGGAGTCATGCCTGCCAGATGGTGAATTGCAAAGTGGTTGGTAAGTAACATGGGGGTGGCTAGTGCAAGGGGCGGGGTCAGTGACAGGTGAATTGCAGAGTTGTTGGTAAGTAACATGGGTGTGGCTAGTGCAAGGGTCGGGGTCAGTGACAGGTGAATTGCAGAGTGGTTGGTAAGTAACATGGGTGTGGCTAGTGCAAGGGGCGTGGTCAGTGACAGATGAATTGCAGAGAGGTTGGTAAGTTAAACGGGTGTGGCTAGTGCATGGGTGTGGCTAGTGCAAGGGGCGGGGTCAGTGACAGGTGAGTTGCAGAGTGGTTGGTAAGTAACATGGGTGTGGCTAGTGCAAGGGGCGGGGTCAGTGACAGGTGAATTGCAGAGTGGTTGGTAAGTTAAATGGGTGTGGCTAGTGCATGGGTGTGGCTAGTGCAAGGGGCGGGGTCAGTGACAGGTGAGTTGCAGAGTGGTTGGTAAGTAACATGGGTGTGGCTAGTGCAAGGGCGGGGTCAGTGACAGGTGAATTGCAGAGTGGTTGGTAAGTAACATGGGTGTGGCTAGTGCAAGGGGCGGGGTCAGTGACAGTTGAATTGCAGAGTGGTTGGTAAGTTAAATGGGTGTGGCTAGTGCAAAGGGTGGGGTCAGTGACAGGTGAATTGCAGAGTGGTTGGTAAGTAACATGGGTGTGGCTAGTGCAAGGCGCGGGGTCAGTGACAGGTGAATTGCAGAGTGGTTGGTAAGTTAAATGGGTGTGGCTAGTGCAAGGGGTGGGGTCAGTGACAGGTGAGTTGCAGAGTGGTTGGTAACATGGGTGTGGCTGGTGCAAGGGGTGGGGTCAGTGACAGGTAAAAGAAGGGGAACAGATGTAGTGGGTGGGGGTTAGAGATTAATGACATAGAGAAGAGGTGTAGGAGGAGAGCCAGGGAGGCTGGAGTCCTGGGGTGAAGAAGGGTGTCATGCATGCATGAGAAGGAGGCAAGTCAGGGGAGAGAGGAGGGCTCAGAGTAGAGCCAAATGTGGACACACATGCAGTGGTTCCCATTCCCACAGATAGGGTGAATACATTGGATGGGACATATAGTGAGGAGCCCCAAAATGTGTTTTTTACTGCACCCCCCTACTCTCTCTGATTTTGGGGGGGTGCTGTCAAATTTGGGGGAGCACTTTTAAAAGGGGGTTGGGAGTGCATTATGAAGGGCGATGGGGTGCACAGAATGACATGACTTCTGGGCAATTTTTGGGAGGCTACCCTTACTTTTTATTGCTCCCCTCCTCCTTTATGGGATGCACCCCGAAAGGATAGGGGCAACAGGGGGGATTTGGGGCAAACAGGTATGTGACAGTTCCATTACCAACCCCAAGGGGGGGCACCATACAATCCAACTGCAGTTATTGTATTGAAAGGTACAACAAGGAGCATGTCGTGGAATTTTTGCAGGTTGTGCTCACCAAGATTTCTCTGCCTCCCCTTCCCTCCGTGCGGCATGTTATAGGGACCCTTGGGATATTTCTATTGGCAAGAGATGGTATAGAGATTCCCGCTATGATATCTGAGAGCACTAACATTTGTTAAATAAATAGGGGCATTGGAGCACATGAATGAGGCAGGGAAAGGGTACATGTGGAAAGTAGTTGGATGGGTCATAGAGAATAATCATGGCATGCAAATAGGCAGCAGCACATGTTCTGGCAGTGTCTGTTGAGAGTTTGGTACGCTCTTCAATGTATTTGTCCTTCTTACGTTGGGTATGATCTACAGAGGGAAGGCACAGCATTACTCTTAGTCAGAACATGTATTTATGATTTAAAGAAGTGTGGTCTGTGTGTGCTGAGAGGGCTGTACAGAGTGGTAAGTGCCTGTACATCCGAGCAATGTGCATCCAACCGGCCACTTGAGACTGAACAGTGACAGAAGCACCTGGGTTACTGACGGAATGTAAATGGAGAGCACATAGGAAGGGTGTCTGTAGTCACTCAAGGGATTGAAACGTGTTGGTGCACTACCAAAGCTGGGGTACTCAGAGGGAATGTTTGAGGGGTAATGAGACGGTGCTATCCAGAGGTCAAAAAAGGTGTCAGAGCCACAGAGGTATGGGCATCCAGGTCCCACAGCGAGGGGTGGTCAAAAGTCCTTGCTAAAGATATCTATCGAACCATGACCAAATGTTGTGCAGCCTGGCTCCCTCTGTAACTTTTCCCCAGTGTTTTTCTATCCTTCAGATGACTGGAGCAAGCTTCCCAAAGGATTTCTTGGCCTCATACCCCAAAGGAGTGCCTGATATTTCTGATCTAAGGATAATACTAAAGGGTGCGCTGCTGACGTTCTGAGAAAAACCTCGCTAACCGTGCATATTTATGCACCAAACATGGCAAATCCTTACACCTGCAAAGCAGCATATCGCTCTTGTCAGCTTCGTGGTGGTGTAAGTGTTTTTATTTGAGGAAAATATTCATCTGTGCTTCCTCTCTCATCTGAGGACAATGGAGCTGCATGTTCTTCTCTCACATGTCCATTCAAAGAGCCAGGTGACACTCACTCAATCACTCAGCAAACACGTATGCTTTGACACTTTCGTCTGGCTGTTTTCCTTCCAAACATTCCCCTTTCACCACAAATACAGGCCAGCATGTACCTCATTACTCATTCACTCAGTCATCGCAGTCCTCGACTCTGCAGGCCCTGCAAGACGAACATGAACAAGAGGTATGGGCATCCAGGTCCCACAGCGAGGGATGGTCAAAAGTCCTTGCTAAAGATTTCTATCGAACCATGACCAAATGTTGTGCAGCCTGGCTCCCTCTGTAACTTTTCCCCAGTGTATTTCTATCCTTCAGATGACTGGAGCAAGCTTCCCAAAGGATTTCTTGGCCTCTTACCCCAAAGGAGTGCCTGATATTTCTGGCCTAAGGATAATACTAAAGGGTGCGCTGCTGACGTTCTGAGAAAAACCTCGCTAACCATGCATATTTATGCACCAAACATGGCAAATCCTTACACCTGCAAAGCAGCATATCGCTCTTGTCAGCTTCGTGGTGGTGTAATTGTTTTTATTTGAGGAAAATATTCATCTGTGCTTCCTCTCTCATCTGAGGACAATGGAGCTGCATGTTCCTCTCTCACATGTCCATTCAAAGAGCCAGGTGACACTCACTCAATCACTCAGCAAACACGTATGCTTTGACACTTTCGTCTGGCTGTTTTCCTTCCAAACATTCCCCTTTCACCACAAATACAGGCCAGCATGTACCTCATTACTCATTCACTCAGTCATCGCAGTCCTCGACTCTGCAGGCCCTGCGAGACGAACATGAACAAGAGGTATCTGAGCAAGCAGAAGAAAAGCCTTGGTGTGCTCTTATGTTCGTAATGCTGCCCTCTAGTAACGCTACATGGCAACTGCAACAGAATGATGGGACTTAGAAGAGGGCTGTCCTATGCAAATAATGTCCTCCCATGCTTACTTTCTTCTGAGAAAGTCGCCGGCTTGCGCTATGATACAGCCTCCAACAAATGGTCTTCAGCCAAATTCAAAAGCAGCCTACCTATCTCAGGCTAAGGATTTTGCCACTCGAAAGCCGCAGATGGGGACGTCACCCTAATGTAGCAGGGTCCCAATTTGCCTGCAGTCATCCTCCATACAGAACCTGGGCGTTCGAGTGCGTTCGAGGGCTCGTAGGCTTCCTTCAAAGGAAGGAAGGAAGAAAGGGGCTGCTTAAAGCCCCAGTGCCAGCCCAGCCCAGCCCAGCCCAGCCCAGCCCAGCCCAGCCCAGCCCAGCCCAGCCCAGTGCCGTACTGTACTGTGCTGTGTCACCACAATCCCTTCACTTGCTTCAGTAGGCATGATTAAGACTTCCTGAAGCAAAGGTCTAACTGCTCTTCTCTGCCTCTTGAGAAAAACAATTTTTCTAGCTTCCTATTGCACCTAATAAAGGGAGTTTCACTTGCCTCAAAATCTCCCCTTCATTTCATTAGCCAGAGCTCCTACTTCACCTTTATCCTAGCCAACATCACATGCATCAAAGACCTGATTGGAGGGATCGGCTCTCAGCAAAACGAAAAATCACCACCATCCAACCTATTTTACTATCAGTATAACACCCTCCTTGCATTCTTGTGCTCATATATACACCTGAGGCAACATTTGTGCTCTAAAGTACGCCGAATTTAAAGGACTAAGAATAAACACATTTATAAGGGAAGATAAGGCATTGTCCCTATTGCACCTACTTGAGAAAAAGGGAGGTTTGTGGAAGGTCAGACTCCTCAGGAAAAGATGTATAATTTTTGGGCGCATGTGCCAAAAGAGTGGCACTTTTCTCCTCTGTTTTTCCAAGTGAATAAAAAATTAGCAAATGAAAATTAAACCACAGATTGAAAATGTACCCTCTCAGGTCACTTGGACTGCATTGGCAGGACTTGAACCGTGGTCTTGAGAGAACCTGTGACTCCAGAGGCACAAGACTTACCGTTGAGCTACAGCTCCTTGGAGGTTTGATCCACTGCAGTAGTAACTATGACCAACATACAGCACCTGGTGTCAGTGCTTGTGGCTTCCATTGCACATGAAACGGAAGACCATGTTATGGGGACGATTTGATAGGGTACTGACATGGAAACCAGTGTGGTCCAGGGGGTAAGTTCCTGCCTTCCATCCAGGTGACCAGGGTTCAAGTCCCGGGATCGGCACGAGGTGACTGTGGTGCAGCAGAGGTAAGTTCCAGATGGGTCTATGTGGCCAATTGGTAAGTATAAACTGTGTGTGTGTGTGTGTGGTGTGTGAGAGTGGAGTCATGCCTGCCAGATGGTGAATTGCAAAGTGGTTGGTAAGTAACATGGGTGTGGCTAGTGCAAGGGCGGGGTCAGTGACAGGTGAATTGCAGAGTGGTTGGTAAGTAACATGGGTGTGGCTAGTGCAAGGGGCGGGGTCAGTGACAGTTGAATTGCAGAGTGGTTGGTAAGTTAAATGGGTGTGGCTAGTGCAAAGGGTGGGGTCAGTGACAGGTGAATTGCAGAGTGGTTGGTAAGTAACATGGGTGTGGCTAGTGCAAGGCGCGGGGTCAGTGACAGGTGAATTGCAGAGTGGTTGGTAAGTTAAATGGGTGTGGCTAGTGCAAGGGGTGGGGTCAGTGACAGGTGAGTTGCAGAGTGGTTGGTAACATGGGTGTGGCTGGTGCAAGGGGTGGGGTCAGTGACAGGTAAAAGAAGGGGAACAGATGTAGTGGGTGGGGGTTAGAGATTAATGACATAGAGAAGAGGTGTAGGAGGAGAGCCAGGGAGGCTGGAGTCCTGGGGTGAAGAAGGGTGTCATGCATGCATGAGAAGGAGGCAAGTCAGGGGAGAGAGGAGGGCTCAGAGTAGAGCCAAATGTGGACACACATGCAGTGGTTCCCATTCCCACAGATAGGGTGAATACATTGGATGGGACATATAGTGAGGAGCCCCAAAATGTGTTTTTTACTGCACCCCCCTACTCTCTCTGATTTTGGGGGGGGTGCTGTCAAATTTGGGGGAGCACTTTTAAAAGGGGGTTGGGAGTGCATTATGAAGGGCGATGGGGTGCACAGAATGACATGACTTCTGGGCAATTTTTGGGAGGCTACCCTTACTTTTTATTGCTCCCCTCCTCCTTTATGGGATGCACCCCGAAAGGATAGGGGCAACAGGGGGGATTTGGGGCAAACAGGTATGTGACAGTTCCATTACCAACCCCAAGGGGGGGCACCATACAATCCAACTGCAGTTATTGTATTGAAAGGTACAACAAGGAGCATGTCGTGGAATTTTTGCAGGTTGTGCTCACCAAGATTTCTCTGCCTCCCCTTCCCTCCGTGCGGCATGTTATAGGGACCCTTGGGATATTTCTATTGGCAAGAGATGGTATAGAGATTCCCGCTATGATATCTGAGAGCACTAACATTTGTTAAATAAATAGGGGCATTGGAGCACATGAATGAGGCAGGGAAAGGGTACATGTGGAAAGTAGTTGGATGGGTCATAGAGAATAATCATGGCATGCAAATAGGCAGCAGCACATGTTCTGGCAGTGTCTGTTGAGAGTTTGGTACGCTCTTCAATGTATTTGTCCTTCTTACGTTGGGTATGATCTACAGAGGGAAGGCACAGCATTACTCTTAGTCAGAACATGTATTTATGATTTAAAGAAGTGTGGTCTGTGTGTGCTGAGAGGGCTGTACAGAGTGGTAAGTGCCTGTACATCCGAGCAATGTGCATCCAACCGGCCACTTGAGACTGAACAGTGACAGAAGCACCTGGGTTACTGACGGAATGTAAATGGAGAGCACATAGGAAGGGTGTCTGTAGTCACTCAAGGGATTGAAACGTGTTGGTGCACTACCAAAGCTGGGGTACTCAGAGGGAATGTTTGAGGGGTAATGAGACGGTGCTATCCAGAGGTCAAAAAAGGTGTCAGAGCCACAGAGGTATGGGCATCCAGGTCCCACAGCGAGGGGTGGTCAAAAGTCCTTGCTAAAGATATCTATCGAACCATGACCAAATGTTGTGCAGCCTGGCTCCCTCTGTAACTTTTCCCCAGTGTTTTTCTATCCTTCAGATGACTGGAGCAAGCTTCCCAAAGGATTTCTTGGCCTCATACCCCAAAGGAGTGCCTGATATTTCTGATCTAAGGATAATACTAAAGGGTGCGCTGCTGACGTTCTGAGAAAAACCTCGCTAACCGTGCATATTTATGCACCAAACATGGCAAATCCTTACACCTGCAAAGCAGCATATCGCTCTTGTCAGCTTCGTGGTGGTGTAAGTGTTTTTATTTGAGGAAAATATTCATCTGTGCTTCCTCTCTCATCTGAGGACAATGGAGCTGCATGTTCTTCTCTCACATGTCCATTCAAAGAGCCAGGTGACACTCACTCAATCACTCAGCAAACACGTATGCTTTGACACTTTCGTCTGGCTGTTTTCCTTCCAAACATTCCCCTTTCACCACAAATACAGGCCAGCATGTACCTCATTACTCATTCACTCAGTCATCGCAGTCCTCGACTCTGCAGGCCCTGCAAGACGAACATGAACAAGAGGTATGGGCATCCAGGTCCCACAGCGAGGGATGGTCAAAAGTCCTTGCTAAAGATTTCTATCGAACCATGACCAAATGTTGTGCAGCCTGGCTCCCTCTGTAACTTTTCCCCAGTGTATTTCTATCCTTCAGATGACTGGAGCAAGCTTCCCAAAGGATTTCTTGGCCTCTTACCCCAAAGGAGTGCCTGATATTTCTGGCCTAAGGATAATACTAAAGGGTGCGCTGCTGACGTTCTGAGAAAAACCTCGCTAACCATGCATATTTATGCACCAAACATGGCAAATCCTTACACCTGCAAAGCAGCATATCGCTCTTGTCAGCTTCGTGGTGGTGTAATTGTTTTTATTTGAGGAAAATATTCATCTGTGCTTCCTCTCTCATCTGAGGACAATGGAGCTGCATGTTCCTCTCTCACATGTCCATTCAAAGAGCCAGGTGACACTCACTCAATCACTCAGCAAACACGTATGCTTTGACACTTTCGTCTGGCTGTTTTCCTTCCAAACATTCCCCTTTCACCACAAATACAGGCCAGCATGTACCTCATTACTCATTCACTCAGTCATCGCAGTCCTCGACTCTGCAGGCCCTGCGAGACGAACATGAACAAGAGGTATCTGAGCAAGCAGAAGAAAAGCCTTGGTGTGCTCTTATGTTCGTAATGCTGCCCTCTAGTAACGCTACATGGCAACTGCAACAGAATGATGGGACTTAGAAGAGGGCTGTCCTATGCAAATAATGTCCTCCCATGCTTACTTTCTTCTGAGAAAGTCGCCGGCTTGCGCTATGATACAGCCTCCAACAAATGGTCTTCAGCCAAATTCAAAAGCAGCCTACCTATCTCAGGCTAAGGATTTTGCCACTCGAAAGCCGCAGATGGGGACGTCACCCTAATGTAGCAGGGTCCCAATTTGCCTGCAGTCATCCTCCATACAGAACCTGGGCGTTCGAGTGCGTTCGAGGGCTCGTAGGCTTCCTTCAAAGGAAGGAAGGAAGAAAGGGGCTGCTTAAAGCCCCAGTGCCAGCCCAGCCCAGCCCAGCCCAGCCCAGCCCAGCCCAGCCCAGCCCAGCCCAGTGCCGTACTGTACTGTGCTGTGTCACCACAATCCCTTCACTTGCTTCAGTAGGCATGATTAAGACTTCCTGAAGCAAAGGTCTAACTGCTCTTCTCTGCCTCTTGAGAAAAACAATTTTTCTAGCTTCCTATTGCACCTAATAAAGGGAGTTTCACTTGCCTCAAAATCTCCCCTTCATTTCATTAGCCAGAGCTCCTACTTCACCTTTATCCTAGCCAACATCACATGCATCAAAGACCTGATTGGAGGGATCGGCTCTCAGCAAAACGAAAAATCACCACCATCCAACCTATTTTACTATCAGTATAACACCCTCCTTGCATTCTTGTGCTCATATATACACCTGAGGCAACATTTGTGCTCTAAAGTACGCCGAATTTAAAGGACTAAGAATAAACACATTTATAAGGGAAGATAAGGCATTGTCCCTATTGCACCTACTTGAGAAAAAGGGAGGTTTGTGGAAGGTCAGACTCCTCAGGAAAAGATGTATAATTTTTGGGCGCATGTGCCAAAAGAGTGGCACTTTTCTCCTCTGTTTTTCCAAGTGAATAAAAAATTAGCAAATGAAAATTAAACCACAGATTGAAAATGTACCCTCTCAGGTCACTTGGACTGCATTGGCAGGACTTGAACCGTGGTCTTGAGAGAACCTGTGACTCCAGAGGCACAAGACTTACCGTTGAGCTACAGCTCCTTGGAGGTTTGATCCACTGCAGTAGTAACTATGACCAACATACAGCACCTGGTGTCAGTGCTTGTGGCTTCCATTGCACATGAAACGGAAGACCATGTTATGGGGACGATTTGATAGGGTACTGACATGGAAACCAGTGTGGTCCAGGGGGTAAGTTCCTGCCTTCCATCCAGGTGACCAGGGTTCAAGTCCCGGGATCGGCACGAGGTGACTGTGGTGCAGCAGAGGTAAGTTCCAGATGGGTCTATCTGGCCAATTGGTGAGTATAAACTGTGTGTGTGGTGTGAGAGTGGAGTCATGCCTGCCAGATGGTGAATTGCAAAGTGGTTGGTAAGTAACATGGGGGTGGCTAGTGCAAGGGGCGGGGTCAGTGACAGGTGAATTGCAGAGTGGTTGGTAAGTAACATGGGTGTAGCTAGTGCAAGGGGCGGGGTCGGGGTCAGTGACAGGTGAATTGCAGAGTGGTTGGTAAGTTAAATGGGTGTGGCTAGTGCAAGGGGCGGGGTCAGTGAAAGGTGAATTGCAGAGTGGTTGGTAAGTAACATGGGTGTGGCTAGTGCAAGGGGCGGGGTCAGTGACAGGTGAGTTGCAGAGTGGTTGGTAACATGGGTGTGGCTAGTGCAAGGGGTGGGGTCAGTGACAGGTAAAAGAAGGGGAACAGATGTAGTGGGTGGGGGTTAGAGATTAATGACATATAGTGAGGAGCCCCAAAATGTGTTTTTTACTGCACCCCCCTACTCTCTCTGATTTTGGGGGGGTGCTGTCAAATTTGGGGGAGCACTTTTAAAAGGGGGTTGGGAGTGCATTATGAAGGGCGATGGGGTGCACAGAATGACATGACTTCTGGGCAATTTTTGGGAGTCTACCCTTACTTTTTATTGCTCCCCTCCTCCTTTATGGGATGCACCCCGAAAGGATAGGGGCAACAGGGGGGATTTGGGGCAAACAGGTATGTGACAGTTCCATTACCAACCCCAAGGGGGGGCACCATACAATCCAACTGCAGTTATTGTATTGAAAGGTACAACAAGGAGCATGTCGTGGAATTTTTGCAGGTGGTGCTCACCAAGATTTTTCTGCCTCCCCTTCCCTCCGTGCGGCATGTTATAGGGACCCTTGGGATATTTCTATTGGCAAGAGATGCTATAGAGATTCCCGCTATGATATCTGAGAGCACTAACATTTGTTAAATAAATAGGGGCATTGGAGCAGATGAATGAGGCAGGGAAAGGGTACATGTGGAAAGTAGTTGGATGGGTCATAGAGAATAATCATGGCATGCAAATAGGCAGCAGCACATGTTCTGGCAGTGTCTGTTGAGAGTTTGGTACGCTCTTCAATGTATTTGTCCTTCTTACGTTGGGTATGATCTACAGAGGGAAGGCACAGCATTACTGTTAGTCAGAACATGTATTTATGATTTAAAGAAGTGTGGTCTGTGTGTGCTGAGAGGGCTGTACAGAGTGGTAAGTGCCTGTACATCCGAGCAATGTGCATCCAACCGGCCACTTGAGACTGAACAGTGACAGAAGCACCTGGGTTACTGACGGAATGTAAATGGAGAGCACATAGGAAGGGTGTCTGTAGTCACTCAAGGGATTGAAACGTGTTGGTGCACTACCAAAGCTGGGGTACTCAGAGGGAATGTTTGAGGGGTAATGAGACGGTGCTATCCAGAGGTCAAAAAAGGTGTCAGAGCCACAGAGGTATGGGCATCCAGGTCCCACAGCGAGGGGTGGTCAAAAGTCCTTGCTAAAGATTTCTATCGAACCATGACCAAATGTTGTGCAGCCTGGCTCCCTCTGTAACTTTTCCCCAGTGTTTTTCTATCCTTCAGATGACTGGAGCAAGCTTCCCAAAGGATTTCTTGGCCTCATACCCCAAAGGAGTGCCTGATATTTCTGGCCTAAGGATAATACTAAAGGGTGCGCTGCTGACGTTCTGAGAAAAACCTCGCTAACCATGCATATTTATGCACCAAACATGGCAAATCCTTACACCTGCAAAGCAGCAAATCGCTCTTGTCAGCTTCGTGGTGGTGTAAGTGTTTTTATTTGAGGAAAATATTAATCTGTGCTTCCTCTCTCATCTGAGGACAATGGAGCTGCATGTTCTTCTCTCACATGTCCATTCAAAGAGCCAGGTGACACTCACTCAATCACTCAGCAAACACGTATGCTTTGACACTTTCGTCTGGCTGTTTTCCTTCCAAACATTCCCCTTTTACCACAAATACAGGCCAGCATGTACCTCATTACTCATTCACTCAGTCATCGCAGTCCTCGACTCTGCAGGCCCTGCAAGACGAACATGAACAAGAGGTATGGGCATCCAGGTCCCACAGCGAGGGGTGGTCAAAAGTCCTTGCTAAAGATTTCTATCGAACCATGACCAAATGTTGTGCAGCCTGGCTCCCTCTGTAACTTTTCCCCAGTGTTTTTCTAGCCTTCAGATGACTGGAGCAAGCTTCCCAAAGGATTTCTTGGCCTCTTACCCCAAAGGAGTGCCTGATATTTCTGGCCTAAGGATAATACTAAAGGGTGCGCTGCTGACGTTCTGAGAAAAACCTCGATAACCATGCATATTTATGCACCAAACATGGCAAATCCTTACACCTGCAAAGCAGCATATCGCTCTTGTCAGCTTCGTGGTGGTGTAATTGTTTTTATTTGAGGAAAATATTCATCTGTGCTTCCTCTCTCATCTGAGGGCAATGGAGCTGCTTGTTCCTCTCTCACATGTCCATTCAAAGAGCCAGGTGACACTCACTCAATCACTCAGCAAACACGTATGCTTTGACACTTTCGTCTGGCTGTTTTCCTTCCAAACATTCCCCTTTCACCACAAATACAGGCCAGCATGTACCTCATTACTCATTCACTCAGTCATCGCAGTCCTCGACTCTGCAGGCCCTGCAAGACGAACATGAACAAGAGGTATCTGAGCAAGCAGAAGAAAAGCCTTGGTGTGCTCTTATGTTCGTAATGCTGCCCTCTAGTAACGCTACATGGCAACTGCAACAGAATGATGGGACTTAGAAGAGGGCTGTCCTATGCAAATAATGTCCTCCCATGCTTACTTTCTTCTGAGAAAGTCGCCGGCTTGCGCTATGATACAGCCTCCAACAAATGGTCTTCAGCCAAATTCAAAAGCAGCCTACCTATCTCAGGCTAAGGATTTTGCCACTCGAAAGCCGCAGATGGGGACGTCACCCTAATGTAGCAGGGTCCCAATTTGCCTGCAGCCATCCTCCATACAGAACCTGGGCGTTCGAGTGCGTTCGAGGGCTCGTAGGCTTCCTTCAAAGGAAGGAAGGAAGAAAGGGGCTGCTTAAAGCCCCAGTGCCAGCCCAGCCCAGCCCAGCCCAGCCCAGTGCCGTACTGTACTGTGCTGTGTCACCACAATCCCTTCACTTGCTTCAGTAGGCATGATTAAGACTTCCTGAAGCAAAGGTCTAACTGCTCTTCTCTGCCTCTTGAGAAAAACAATTTTTCTAGCTTCCTATTGCACCTAATAAAGGGAGTTTCACTTGCCTCAAAATCTCCCCTTCATTTCATTAGCCAGAGCTCCTACTTCACCTTTATCCTAGCCAACATCACATGCATCAAAGACCTGATTGGAGGGATCGGCTCTCAGCAAAACGAAAAATCACCACCATCCAACCTATTTTACTATCAGTATAACACCCTCCTTGCATTCTTGTGCTCATATATACACCTGAGGCAACATTTGTGCTCTAAAGTACGCCGAATTTAAAGGACTAAGAATAAACACATTTATAAGGGAAGATAAGGCATTGTCCCTATTGCACCTACTTGAGAAAAAGGGAGGTTTGTGGAAAGTCAGACTCCTCAGGAAAAGATGTATAATTTTTGGGCGCATGTGCCAAAAGAGTGGCACTTTTCTCCTCTGTTTTTCCAAGTGAATAAAAAATTAGCAAATGAAAATTAAACCACAGATTGAAAATTTACCCTCTCAGGACACTTGGGCTGCATTGGCAGGACTTGAACCCTGGTCTTGAGAGAACCTGTGACACCAGAGGCACGAGACTTACCGTTGAGCTACAGCTCCTTGGAGGCCTGAACCACTGCAGTAGTAACTATGACCAACATACAGCACCTGGTGTCAGTGCTTGTGGCTTCCATTGCACATGAAACGGAAGACCATGTTATGGGGACGATTTGATAGGGTACTGACATGGAAACCAGTGTGGTCCAGGGGGTAAGTTCCTGCCTTCCATTCAGGTGACCAGGGTTCAAGTCCTGGGATCGGCACGAGGTGACTGTGGTGCAGCAGAGGTAAGTTCCAGATGGGTCTATGTGGCCAATTGGTAAGTATAAACTGTGTGTGTGTGGTGTGTGAGAGTGGAGTGGAGTCATGCCTGCCAGATGGTGAATTGCAAAGTGGTTGGTAAGTAACATGGGTGTGGCTAGTGCAAGGGGCGGGGTCAGTGACAGGTGAATTGCAAAGTGGTTGGTAAGTAACATGGGTGTGGCTAGTGCAACGGGCGGGGTCGGGGTCAGTGACAGGTGAATTGCAGAGTGGTTGGTAAGTAACATGGGTGTGGCTAGTGCAAGGGGCGGGGTCAGTGACAGTTGAATTGCAGAGTGGTTGGTAAGTTAAATGGGTGTGGCTAGTGCAAAGGGCGGGGTCAGTGACAGGTGAATTGCAGAGTGGTTGGTAAGTAACATGGATGTGGCTAGTGCAAGGGGCGGGGTCAGTGACAGGTGAATTGCAAAGTGGTTGGTAAGTAACATGGGTGTGGCTAGTGCAACGGGCGGGGTCGGGGTCAGTGACAGGTGAATTGCAGAGTGGTTGGTAAGTAACATGGGTGTGGCTAGTGCAAGGGGCGGGGTCAGTGACAGTTGAATTGCAGAGTGGTTGGTAAGTTAAATGGGTGTGGCTAGTGCAAAGGGTGGGGTCAGTGACAGGTGAATTGCAGAGTGGTTGGTAAGTAACATGGGTGTGGCTAGTGCAAGAGGCGGGGTCAGTCACAGGTGAGTTGCAGAGTGGTTGGTAAGTTAAATGGGTGTGGCTACTGCAAAGGGCAGGGTCAGTGACAGGTGAATTGCAGAGTGGTTGGTAACATGGGTGTGGCTAGTGCAAGGGGTGGGGTCAGTGACAGGTGAATTGCAGAGTGGTTGGTAAGTAACATGGGTGTGGCTATTGCAAGGGGCGGGGTCAGTGACAGGTGAATTGCAGAGTGGTTGGTAAGTAACATGGGTGTGGCTAGTGCAAGGGGCGGGATCAGTGACAGGTGAATTGCAGAGTGGTTGGTAAGTTAAATGGGTGTGGCTAGTGCAAAGGGTGGGGTCAGTGACAGGTGAATTGCAGAGTGGTTGGTAACATGGGTGTGGCTAGTGCAAGGGGTGGGGTCAGTGACAGGTGAATTGCAGAGTGGTTGGTAAGTAACATGGGTGTGGCTAGTGCAAGGGGCAGGGTCAGTGACAGGTGAATTGCAGAGTGGTTGGTAAGTAACATGGGTGTGGCTAGTGTGAGGGGCGGGGTCAGTAACAGGTGAATTGCAGAGTGGTTGGTAACATGGGTGTGGCTAGTGCAAAGGGCAGGGTCAGTGACAGGTGAATTGCAGAGTGGTTGGTAAGTTAAATGGGTGTGGCTAGTGCAAGGGGCAGGGTCAGTGACAGGTGAGTTGCAGAGTGGTTGGTAACATGGGTGTGGCTAGTGCAAGGGGTGGGGTCAGTGACAGGTAAAAGAAGGGGAACAGATGTAGTGGGTGGGGGTTAGAGATTAATGACATATAGTGAGGAGCCCCAAAATGTGTTTTTTACTGCACCCCCTACTCTCTCTGATTTTGGGGGGGTGCTGTCAAATTTGGGGGAGCACTTTTAAAAGGGGGTTGGGAGTGCATTATGAAGGGCGATGGGGTGCATAGAATGACATGACTTCTGGGCAATTTTTGGGAGGCTACCCTTACTTTTTATTGCTCCCCTCCTCCTTTATGGGATGCACCCCGAAAGGATAGGGGCAACAGGGGGGATTTGGGGCAAACAGGTATGTGACAGTTCCATTACCAACCCCAAGGGGGGGCACCATACAATCCAACTGCAGTTATTGTATTGAAAGGTACAACAAGGAGCATGTCGTGGAATTTTTGCAGGTGGTGCTCACCAAGATTTTTCTGCCTCCCCTTCCCTCCGTGCGGCATGTTATAGGGACCCTTGGGATATTTCTATTGGCAAGAGATGCTATAGAGATTCCCGCTATGATATCTGAGAGCACTAACATTTGTTAAATAAATAGGGGCATTGGAGCAGATGAATGAGGCAGGGAAAGGGTACATGTGGAAAGTAGTTGGATGGGTCATAGAGAATAATCATGGCATGCAAATAGGCAGCAGCACATGTTCTGGCAGTGTCTGTTGAGAGTTTGGTACGCTCTTCAATTTATTTGTCCTTCTTACGTTGGGTATGATCTACAGAGGGAAGGCACAGCATTACTGTTAGTCAGAACATGTATTTATGATTTAAAGAAGTGTGGTCTGTGTGTGCTGAGAGGGCTGTACAGAGTGGTAAGTGCCTGTACATCCGAGCAATGTGCATCCAACCGGCCACTTGAGACTGAACAGTGACAGAAGCACCTGGGTTACTGACGGAATGTAAATGCAGAGCACATAGGAAGGGTGTCTGTAGTCACTCAAGGGATTGAAACGTGTTGGTGCACTACCAAAGCTGGGGTACTCAGAGGGAATGTTTGAGGGGTAATGAGACGGTGCTATCCAGAGGTCAAAAAAGGTGTCAGAGCCACAGAGGTATGGGCATCCAGGTCCCACAGCGAGGGGTGGTCAAAAGTCCTTGCTAAAGATTTCTATCGAACCATGACCAAATGTTGTGCAGCCTGGCTCCCTCTGTAACTTTTCCCCAGTGTTTTTCTATCCTTCAGATGACTGGAGCAAGCTTCCCAAAGGATTTCTTGGCCTCATACCCCAAAGGAGTGCCTGATATTTCTGGCCTAAGGATAATACTAAAGGGTGCGCTGCTGACGTTCTGAGAAAAACCTCGCTAACCATGCATATTTATGCACCAAACATGGCAAATCCTTACACCTGCAAAGCAGCATATCGCTCTTGTCAGCTTCGTGGTGGTGTAAGTGTTTTTATTTGAGGAAAATATTCATCTGTGCTTCCTCTCTCATCTGAGGACAATGGAGCTGCATGTTCTTCTCTCACATGTCCATTCAAAGAGCCAGGTGACACTCACTCAATCACTCAGCAAACACGTATGCTTTGACACTTTCGTCTGGCTGTTTTCCTTCCAAACATTCCCCTTTCACCACAAATACAGGCCAGCATGTACCTCATTACTCATTCACTCAGTCATCGCAGTCCTCGACTCTGCAGGTCCTGCAAGACGAACATGAAAAAGAGGTATCTGAGCAAGCAGAAGAAAAGCCTTGGTGTGCTCTTATGTTCGTAATGCTGCCCTCTAGTAACGCTACATGGCAACTGCAACAGAATGATGGGACTTAGAAGAGGGCTGTCCTATGCAAATAATGTCCTCCCATGCTTACTTTCTTCTGAGAAAGTCGCCGGCTTGCGCTATGATACAGCCTCCAACAAATGGTCTTCAGCCAAATTCAAAAGCAGCCTACCTATCTCAGGCTAAGGATTTTGCCACTCGAAAGCCGCAGATGGGGACGTCACCCTAATGTAGCAGGGTCCCAATTTGCCTGCAGTCATCCTCCATACAGAACCTGGACGTTCGAGTGCGTTCGAGGGCTCGTAGGCTTCCTTCAAAGGAAGGAAGGAAGGAAGGGGCTGCTTAAAGCCCCAGTGCCAGCCCAGCCCAGCCCAGTGCCGTACTGTACTGTGCTGTGTCACCACAATCCCTTCACTTGCTTCAGTAGGCATGATTAAGACTTCCTGAAGCAAAGGTCTAACTGCTCTTCTCTGCCTCTTGAAAAAACAATTTTTCTAGCTTCCTATTGCACATAATAAAGGGAGTTTCACTTGCCTCAAAATCTCCCCTTCATTTCATTAGCCAGAGCTCCTACTTCACCTTTATCCTAGCCAACATCACATGCATCAAAGACCTGATTGTGGGATCGGCTCTCAGCAAAACGAAAAATCACCACCATCCAACCTATTTTACTATCACTATAACACCCTCCTTGCATTCTTGTGCTCATATATACACCTGAGGCAACATTTGTGCTCTAAAGTACGCCGAATTTAAAGGACTAAGAATAAACACATTTATAAGGGAAGATAAGGCATTGTCCCTATTGCACCTACTTGAGAAAAAGGGAGGTTTGTGGAAAGTCAGACTCCTCAGGAAAAGATGTATAATTTTTGGGCGCATGTGCCAAAAGAGTGGCACTTTTCTCCTCTGTTTTTCCAAGTGAATAAAAAATTAGCAAATGAAAATTAAACCACAGATTGAAAATTTACCCTCTCAGGTCACTTGGGCCGCATTGGCAGGACTTGAACCCTGGTCTTGAGAGAACCTGTGACACCAGAGGCACGAGACTTACCGTTGAGCTACAGCTCCTTGGAGGTCTGCACTACTGCATTAGTAACTATGACCAACAGACAGCACCTGGTGTCAGTGCTTGTGGCTTCCATTGCACATGAAACGGAAGACCATGTTATGGGGACGATTTGATAGGGTACTGACATGGAAACCAGTGTGGTCCAGGGGGTAAGTTCCTGCCTTCCATCCAGGTGACCAGGGTTCAAGTCCCGGGATCGGCACGAGGTGACTGTGGTGTAGCAGAGGTAAGTTCCAGATGGGTCTATGTGGCCAATTGGTAAGTATAAACTGTGTGTGTGTGAGAATGGAGTCATGCCTGCCAGATGGTGAATTGCAAAGTGGTTGGTAAGTAACATGGGTGTGGCTAGTGCAAGGGGCGGGGTCGGGGTCAGTGACAGGTGAATTGCAGAGTGGTTGGTAAGTAACATGGGTGTGGCTAGTGCAAGGGGCGGGGTCAGTGACAGGTGAATTGCAGAGTGGTCGGTAAGTTAAATGGGTGTGGCTAGTGCAAAGGACGGGGTCAGTGACAGGTGAGTTGCAGAGTGGTTGGTAACATGGGTGTGGCTAGTGCAAGGGGTGGGGTCAGTGACAGGTGAATTGCAGAGTGGTTGGTAAGTTAAATGGGTGTGGCTAGTGCAAGGGGCGGGGTCAGTGACAGGTGAGTTGCAGAGTGGTTGGTAACATGGGTGTGGCTAGTGCAAGGGGTGGGGTCAGTGACAGGTAAAAGAAGGGGAACAGATGTAGTGGGTGGGGGTTAGAGATTAATGACATATAGTGAGGAGCCCCAAAATGTGTTTTTTACTGCACCCCCCTACTCTCTCTGATTTTGGGGGGGTGCTGTCAAATTTGGGGGAGCACTTTCAAAAGGGGGTTGGGAGTGCATTATGAAGGGCGATGGGGTGCACAGAATGACATGACTTCTGGGCAATTTTTGGGAGGCTACCCTTACTTTTTATTGCTCCCCTCCTCCTTTATGTGATGCACCCCGAAAGGATAGGGGCAACAGGGGGGATTTGGGGCAAACAGGTATGTGACAGTTCCATTACCAACCCCAAGGGGGGGCACCATACAATCCAACTGCAGTTATTGTATTGAAAGGTACAACAAGGAGCATGTCGTGGAATTTTTGCAGGTGGTGCTCACCAAGATTTTTCTGCCTCCCCTTCCCTCCGTGCGGCATGTTATAGGGACCCTTGGGATATTTCTATTGGCAAGAGATGCTATAGAGATTCCCGCTATGATATCTGAGAGCACTAACATTTGTTAAATAAATAGGGGCATTGGAGCAGATGAATGAGGCAGGGAAAGGGTACATGTGGAAAGTAGTTGGATGGGTCATAGAGAATAATCATGGCATGCAAATAGGCAGCAGCACATGTTCTGGCAGTGTCTGTTGAGAGTTTGGTACGCTCTTCAATTTATTTGTCCTTCTTACGTTGGGTATGATCTACAGAGGGAAGGCACAGCATTACTGTTAGTCAGAACATGTATTTATGATTTAAAGAAGTGTGGTCTGTGTGTGCTGAGAGGGCTGTACAGAGTGGTAAGTGCCTGTACATCCGAGCAATGTGCATCCAACCGGCCACTTGAGACTGAACAGTGACAGAAGCACCTGGGTTACTGACGGAATGTAAATGGAGAGCACATAGGAAGGGTGTCTGTAGTCACTCAAGGGATTGAAACGTGTTGGTGCACTACCAAAGCTGGGGTACTCAGAGGGAATGTTTGAGGGGTAATGAGACGGTGCTATCCAGAGGTCAAAAAAGGTGTCAGAGCCACAGAGGTATGGGCATCCAGGTCCCACAGCGAGGGGTGGTCAAAAGTCCTTGCTAAAGATTTCTATCGAACCATGACCAAATGTTGTGCAGCCTGGCTCCCTCTGTAACTTTTCCCCAGTGTTTTTCTATCCTTCAGATGACTGGAGCAAGCTTCCCAAAGGATTTCTTGGCCTCATACCCCAAAGGAGTGCCTGATATTTCTGGCCTAAGGATAATACTAAAGGGTGCGCTGCTGACGTTCTGAGAAAAACCTCGCTAACCATGCATATTTATGCACCAAACATGGCAAATCCTTACACCTGCAAAGCAGCATATCGCTCTTGTCAGCTTTGTGGTGGTGTAAGTGTTTTTATTTGAGGAAAATATTCATCTGTGCTTCCTCTCTCATCTGAGGACAATGGAGCTGCATGTTCTTCTCTCACATGTCCATTCAAAGAGCCAGGTGACACTCACTCAATCACTCAGCAAACACGTATGCTTTGACACTTTCATCTGGCTGTTTTCCTTCCAAACATTCCCCTTTCACCACAAATACAGGCCAGCATGAACCTCATTACTCATTCACTCAGTCATCGCAGTCCTCGACTCTGCAGGCCCTGCAAGACGAACATGAACAAGAGGTATGGGCATCCAGGTCCCACAGCGAGGGGTGGTCAAAAGTCCTTGCTAAAGATTTCTATCGAACCATGACCAAATGTTGTGCAGCCTGGCTCCCTCTGTAACTTTTCCCCAGTGTTTTTCTATCCTTCAGATGACTGGAGCAAGCTTCCCAAAGGATTTCTTGGCCTCTTACCCCAAAGGAGTGCCTGATATTTCTGGCCTAAGGATAATACTAAAGGGTGCGCTGCTGACGTTCTGAGAAAAACCTCGATAACCATGCATATTTATGCACCAAACATGGCAAATCCTTACACCTACAAAGCAGCATATCGCTCTTGTCAGCTTCTTGGTGGTGTAATTGTTTTTATTTGAGGAAAATATTCATCTGTGCTTCCTCTCTTATCTGAGGACAATGGAGCTGCATGTTCCTCTCTCACATGTCCATTCAAAGAGCCAGGTGACACTCACTCAATCACTCAGCAAACACGTATGCTTTGACACTTTCGTCTGGCTGTTTTCCTTCCAAACATTCCCCTTTCACCACAAATACAGGCCAGCATGTACCTCATTACTCATTCACTCAGTCATCGCAGTCCTCGACTCTGCAGGCCCTGCAAGACGAACATGAACAAGAGGTATCTGAGCAAGCAGAAGAAAAGCCTTGGTGTGCTCTTATGTTCGTAATGCTGCCCTCTAGTAACGCTACATGGCAACTGCAACAGAATGATGGGACTTAGAAGAGGGCTGTCCTATGCAAATAATGTCCTCCCATGCTTACTTTCTTCTGAGAAAGTCGCCGGCTTGCGCTATGATACAGCCTCCAACCAATGGTCTTCAGCCAAATTCAAAAGCAGCCTACCTATCTCAGGCTAAGGATTTTGCCACTCGAAAGCCGCAGATGGGGACGTCACCCTAATGTAGCAGGGTCCCAATTTGCCTGCAGTCATCCTCCATACAGAACCTGGGCGTTCGAGTGCGTTCGAGGGCTCGTAGGCTTCCTTCAAAGGAAGGAAGGAAGGAAGGGGCTGCTTAAAGCCCCAGTGCCAGCCCAGCCCAGCCCAGTGCCGTACTGTACTGTGCTGTGTCACCACAATCCCTTCACTTGCTTCAGTAGGCATGATTAAGACTTCCTGAAGCAAAGGTCTAACTGCTCTTCTCTGCCTCTTGAGAAAAACAATTTTTCTAGCTTCCTATTGCACCTAATAAAGGGAGTTTCACTTGCCTCAAAATCTCCCCTTCATTTCATTAGCCAGAGCTCCTACTTCACCTTTATCCTAGCCAACATCACATGCATCAAAGACCTGATTGGAGGGATCGGCTCTCAGCAAAACGAAAAATCACCACCATCCAACCTATTTTACTATCAGTATAACACCCTCCTTGCATTCTTGTGCTCATATATACACCTGAGGCAACATTTAATAATAATAAAATAATATCGAGTTTGTAGAGCGCACAGTAACGCCATCACGGCGTGTCCCCGCGCTAACACTAACCAAGAACTCAGCATACAGACCGACCGGATTAAGATGAGTAAAGATGAGTTTTGAGCAGGGACCTAAACCGCGTTTCGTTGCTCTCCAGTCTCATTGCACAGGGGAGTTTATTCCACTGTTGGGCTGCTTGGAGTCCAAATGAGCGTCCGCCCATTCTAGCCTTCTTAGTTCTAGGCACTTTCAGCAGTCCGGCGCCCTCTGATCGAAGGGACCTGGTAGGTTCATATCTGCTGATTAAGTCTCTGAGATATGTCGGTGATCTGTCCCAGACGATGCGATGACAGAAGAGGAGACACTTGTAGCGCACCCGTTTCTTTACAGGTAACCAATGAAGCGCATCCAGTGCTTTTTTTGAGTTGGCTCTCCTGGGTCTTCTTAGCACCAGTCTGGCAGCGGAGTTTTGTATGACTTGTAGGCGACCTATGCTGCCTTCGGTAGCCCCTAGGAACAAGACGTTACCATAGTCTAAACGCGAGGTTACTAGTGCCTGCGTTAGCGTTCTTCTGGCCGATAGAGGGAGGAGGTCTAACGTTTTGTTTAGAGTCTTTAGCACTCCAAAACATTTGCCTACAAGACGCCTAATGTGGCCATCATAAGAGAGAGCAGGGTTCATCCAGATCCCTAGATTCTTTGCCTCCTGACAAGGTATGGGGGTAGGACCCAGACAAGTAGGCCACCATTCATCCGACCAGTCTTCCCTTTTTTTCCCTACCACCATTTGTGCTCTAAAGTACGCCGAATTTAAAGGACTAAGAATAAACACATTTATAAGGGAAGATAAGGCATTGTCCCTATTGCACCTACTTGAGAAAAAGGGAGGTTTGTGGAAAGTCAGACTCCTCAGGAAAAGATGTATAATTTTTGGGCGCATGTGCCAAAAGAGTGGCACTTTTCTCCTCTGTTTTTCCAAGTGAATAAAAAATTAGCAAATGAAAATTAAACCACAGATTGAAAATTTACCCTCTCAGGTCACTTGGGCTGCATTGGCAGGACTTGAACCCTGGTCTTGAGAGAACCTGTGACACCAGAGGCACGAGACTTACCGTTGAGCTACAGCTCCTTGGAGGTCTGAACCACTGCAGTAGTAACTATGACCAACATACAGCACCTGGTGTCAGTGCTTGTGGCTTCCATTGCACATGAAACGGAAGACCATGTTATGGGGACGATTTGATAGGGTACTGACATGGAAACCAGTGTGGTCCAGGGGGTAAGTTCCTGCCTTCCATCCAGGTGACCAGGGTTCAAGTCCCGGGATCGGCACGAGGTGACTGTGGTGCAGCAGAGGTAAGTTCCAGATGGGTCTATGTGGCCAATTGGTAAGTATAAACTGTGTGTGTGTGGTGTGTGAGAGTGGAGTGGAGTCATGCCTGCCAGATGGTGAATTGCAAAGTGGTTGGTAAGTAACATGGGTGTGGCTAGTGCAAGGGGCGGGGTCAGTGACAGGTGAATTGCAGAGTGGTTGGTAAGTAACATGGGTGTGGCTAGTGCAAGGGGCGGGGTCGGGGTCAGTGACAGGTGAATTGCAGAGTGGTTGGTAAGTAACATGGGTGTGGCTAGTGCAAGGGTCGGGGTCAGTGACAGTTGAATTGCAGAGTGGTTGGTAAGTTAAATGGGTGTGGATAGTGCAAAGGGCGGGGTCAGTGACAGGTGAATTGCAGAGTGGTTGGTAAGTAACATGGGTGTGGCTAGTGCAAGAGGCGGGGTCAGTCACAGGTGAGTTGCAGAGTGGTTGGTAAGTTAAATGGGTGTGGCTACTGCAAAGGGCAGGGTCAGTGACAGGTGAATTGCAGAGTGGTTGGTAACATGGGTGTGGCTAGTGGAAGGGGTGGGGTCAGTGACAGGTGAATTGCAGAGTGGTTGGTAAGTAACATGGGTGTGGCTATTGCAAGGGGCGAGGTCAGTGACAGGTGAATTGCAGAGTGGTTGGTAAGTAACATGGGTGTGGCTAGTGCAAGGGGTGGGATCAGTGACAGGTGAATTGCAGAGTGGTTGGTAAGTTAAATGGGTGTGGCTAGTGCAAAGGGCGGGGTCAGTGACAGGTGAATTGCAGAGTGGTTGGTAACATGGGTGTGGCTAGTGCAAGGGGTGGGGTCAGTGACAGGTGAATTGCAGAGTGGTTTGTAAGTTAAATGGGTGTGGCTAGTGCAAGGGGTGGGGTCAGTGACAGGTGAATTGCAGAGTGGTTGGTAAGTAACATGGGTGTGGCTAGTGCAAGGGGCGGGGTCAGTGACAGGTGAATTGCAGAGTGGTTGGTAAGTTAAATGGGTGTGGCTAGTGCAAGGGGCGGGGTCAGTGACAGGTGAGTTGCAGAGTGGGTGGTAACATGGGTGTGGCTAGTGCAAGGGGTGGGGTCAGTGACAGGTAAAAGAAGGGGAACAGATGTAGTGGGTGGGGGTTAGAGATTAATGACATATAGTGAGGAGCCCCAAAATGTGTTTTTTACTGCACCCCCTACTCTCTCTGATTTTGGGGGGGTGCTGTCAAATTTGGGGGAGCACTTTTAAAAGGGGGTTGGGAGTGCATTATGAAGGGCGATGGGGTGCATAGAATGACATGACTTCTGGGCAATTTTTGGGAGGCTACCCTTACTTTTTATTGCTCCCCTCCTCCTTTATGGGATGCACCCCGAAAGGATAGGGGCAACAGGGGGGATTTGGGGCAAACAGGTATGTGACAGTTCCATTACCAACCCCAAGGGGGGGCACCATACAATCCAACTGCAGTTATTGTATTGAAAGGTACAACAAGGAGCATGTCGTGGAATTTTTGCAGGTGGTGCTCACCAAGATTTTTCTGCCTCCCCTTCCCTCCGTGCGGCATGTTATAGGGACCCTTGGGATATTTCTATTGGCAAGAGATGCTATAGAGATTCCCGCTATGATATCTGAGAGCACTAACATTTGTTAAATAAATAGGGGCATTGGAGCAGATGAATGAGGCAGGGAAAGGGTACATGTGGAAAGTAGTTGGATGGGTCATAGAGAATAATCATGGCATGCAAATAGGCAGCAGCACATGTTCTGGCAGTGTCTGTTGAGAGTTTGGTACGCTCTTCAATTTATTTGTCCTTCTTACGTTGGGTATGATCTACAGAGGGAAGGCACAGCATTACTGTTAGTCAGAACATGTATTTATGATTTAAAGAAGTGTGGTCTGTGTGTGCTGAGAGGGCTGTACAGAGTGGTAAGTGCCTGTACATCCGAGCAATGTGCATCCAACCGGCCACTTGAGACTGAACAGTGACAGAAGCACCTGGGTTACTGACGGAATGTAAATGCAGAGCACATAGGAAGGGTGTCTGTAGTCACTCAAGGGATTGAAACGTGTTGGTGCACTACCAAAGCTGGGGTACTCAGAGGGAATGTTTGAGGGGTAATGAGACGGTGCTATCCAGAGGTCAAAAAAGGTGTCAGAGCCACAGAGGTATGGGCATCCAGGTCCCACAGCGAGGGGTGGTCAAAAGTCCTTGCTAAAGATTTCTATCGAACCATGACCAAATGTTGTGCAGCCTGGCTCCCTCTGTAACTTTTCCCCAGTGTTTTTCTATCCTTCAGATGACTGGAGCAAGCTTCCCAAAGGATTTCTTGGCCTCATACCCCAAAGGAGTGCCTGATATTTCTGGCCTAAGGATAATACTAAAGGGTGCGCTGCTGACGTTCTGAGAAAAACCTCGCTAACCATGCATATTTATGCACCAAACATGGCAAATCCTTACACCTGCAAAGCAGCATATCGCTCTTGTCAGCTTCGTGGTGGTGTAAGTGTTTTTATTTGAGGAAAATATTCATCTGTGCTTCCTCTCTCATCTGAGGACAATGGAGCTGCATGTTCTTCTCTCACATGTCCATTCAAAGAGCCAGGTGACACTCACTCAATCACTCAGCAAACACGTATGCTTTGACACTTTCATCTGGCTGTTTTCCTTCCAAACATTCCCCTTTCACCACAAATACAGGCCAGCATGAACCTCATTACTCATTCACTCAGTCATCGCACTCCTCGACTCTGCAGGCCCTGCAAGACGAACATGAACAAGAGGTATGGGCATCCAGGTCCCACAGCGAGGGGTGGTCAAAAGTCCTTGCTAAAGATTTCTATCGAACCATGACCAAATGTTGTGCAGCCTGGCTCCCTCTGTAACTTTTCCCCAGTGTTTTTCTATCCTTCAGATGACTGGAGCAAGCTTCCCAAAGGATTTCTTGGCCTCTTACCCCAAAGGAGTGCCTGATATTTCTGGCCTAAGGATAATACTAAAGGGTGCGCTGCTGACGTTCTGAGAAAAACCTCGATAACCATGCATATTTATGCACCAAACATGGCAAATCCTTACACCTGCAAAGCAGCATATCGCTCTTGTCAGCTTCGTGGTGGTGTAATTGTTTTTATTTGAGGAAAATATTCATCTGTGCTTCCTCTCTTATCTGAGGACAATGGAGCTGCATGTTCCTCTCTCACATGTCCATTCAAAGAGCCAGGTGACACTCACTCAATCACTCAGCAAACACGTATGCTTTGACACTTTCGTCTGGCTGTTTTCCTTCCAAACATTCCCCTTTCACCACAAATACAGGCCAGCATGTACCTCATTACTCATTCACTCAGTCATCGCAGTCCTCGACTCTGCAGGCCCTGCAAGACGAACATGAACAAGAGGTATCTGAGCAAGCAGAAGAAAAGCCTTGGTGTGCTCTTATGTTCGTAATGCTGCCCTCTAGTAACGCTACATGGCAACTGCAACAGAATGATGGGACTTAGAAGAGGGCTGTCCTATGCAAATAATGTCCTCCCATGCTTACTTTCTTCTGAGAAAGTCGCCGGCTTGCGCTATGATACAGCCTCCAACAAATGGTCTTCAGCCAAATTCAAAAGCAGCCTACCTATCTCAGGCTAAGGATTTTGCCACTCGAAAGCCGCAGATGGGGACGTCACCCTAATGTAGCAGGGTCCCAATTTGCCTGCAGTCATCCTCCATACAGAACCTGGGCGTTCGAGGGCTCGTAGGCTTCCTTCAAAGGAAGGAAGGAAGAAAGGGGCTGCTTAAAGCCCCAGTGCCAGCCCAGCCCAGCCCAGCCCAGTGCCGTACTGTACTGTGCTGTGTCACCACAATCCCTTCACTTGCTTCAGTAGGCATGATTAAGACTTCCTGAAGCAAAGGTCTAACTGCTCTTCTCTGCCTCTTGAGAAAAACAATTTTTCTAGCTTCCTATTGCACCTAATAAAGGGAGTTTCACTTGCCTCAAAATCTCCCCTTCATTTCATTAGCCAGAGCTCCTACTTCACCTTTATCCTAGCCAACATCACATGCATCAAAGACCTGATTGGAGGGATCGGCTCTCAGCAAAACGAAAAATCACCACCATCCAACCTATTTTACTATCAGTATAACACCCTCCTTGCATTCTTGTGCTCATATATACACCTGAGGCAACATTTGTGCTCTAAAGTACGCCGAATTTAAAGGACTAAGAATAAACACATTTATAAGGGAAGATAAGGCATTGTCCCTATTGCACCTACTTGAGAAAAAGGGAGGTTTGTGGAAAGTCAGACTCCTCAGGAAAAGATGTATAATTTTTGGGCGCATGTGCCAAAAGAGTGGCACTTTTCTCCTCTGTTTTTCCAAGTGAATAAAAAATTAGCAAATGAAAATTAAACCACAGATTGAAAATTTACCCTCTCAGGTCACTTGGGCTGCATTGGCAGGACTTGAACCCTGGTCTTGAGAGAACCTGTGACACCAGAGGCACGAGACTTACCGTTGAGCTACAGCTCCTTGGAGGCCGAACCACTGCAGTAGTAACTATGACCAACATACAGCACCTGGTGTCAGTGCTTGTGGCTTCCATTGCACATGAAACGGAAGACCATGTTATGGGGACGATTTGATAGGGTACTGACATGGAAACCAGTGTGGTCCAGGGGGTAAGTTCCTGCCTTCCATCCAGGTGACCAGGGTTCAAGTCCCGGGATCGGCACGAGGTGACTGTGGTGCAGCAGAGGTAAGTTCCAGATGGGTCTATGTGGCCAATTGGTAAGTATAAACTGTGTGTGTGTGGTGTGTGAGAGTGGAGTGGAGTCATGCCTGCCAGATGGTGAATTGCAAAGTGGTTGGTAAGTAACATGGGTGTGGCTAGTGCAAGGGGCGGGGTCAGTGAAAGGTGAATTGCAAAGTGGTTGGTAAGTAACATGGGTGTGGCTAGTGCAACGGGCGGGGTCGGGGTCAGTGACAGGTGAATTGCAGAGTGGTTGGTAAGTAACATGGGTGTGGCTAGTGCAAGGGGCGGGGTCAGTGACAGTTGAATTGCAGAGTGGTTGGTAAGTTAAATGGGTGTGGCTAGTGCAAAGGGCGGGGTCAGTGACAGGTGAATTGCAGAGTGGTTGGTAAGTAACATGGGTGTGGCTAGTGCAAGGGGCGGTGTCAGTGACAGGTGAATTGCAAAGTGGTTGGTAAGTAACATGGGTGTGGCTATTGCAAGGGGTGGGGTCAGTGACAGGTGAATTGCAGAGTGGTTGGTAAGTAACATGGGTGTGGCTAGTGCAAGGGGCGGGATCAGTGACAGGTGAATTGCAGAGTGGTTGGTAACATGGGTGTGGCTAGTGCAAGGGGTGGGGTCAGTGACAGGTGAATTGCAGAGTGGTTGGTAAGTAACATGGGTGTGGCTAGTGCAAGGGGCGGGGTCAGTGACAGGTGAATTGCAGAGTGGTTGGTAAGTAACATGGGTGTGGCTAGTGTGAGGGGCGGGGTCAGTAACAGGTGAATTGCAGAGTGGTTGGTAAGTAACATGGGTGTGGCTAGTGCAAGGGGCGGGGTCAGTGACAGTTGAATTGCAGAGTGGTTGGTAAGTTAAATGGGTGTGGCTAGTGCAAAGGGGGGGGTCAGTGACAGGTGAATTGCAGAGTGGTTGGTAAGTAACATGGGTGTGGCTAGTGCTAGAGGCGGGGTCAGTCACAGGTGAGTTGCAGAGTGGTTGGTAAGTTAAATGGGTGTGGCTACTGCAAAGGGCAGGGTCAGTGACAGGTGAATTGCAGAGTGGTTGGTAACATGGGTGTGGCTATTGCAAGGGGTGGGGTCAGTGACAGGTGAATTGCAGAGTGGTTGGTAAGTAACATGGGTGTGGCTAGTGCAAGGGGCGGGATCAGTGACAGGTGAATTGCAGAGTGGTTGGTAACATGGGTGTGGCTAGTGCAAGGGGTGGGGTCAGTGACAGGTGAATTGCAGAGTGGTTGGTAAGTAACATGGGTGTGGCTAGTGCAAGGGGCGGGGTCAGTGACAGGTGAATTGCAGAGTGGTTGGTAAGTAACATGGGTGTGGCTAGTGTGAGGGGCGGGGTCAGTAACAGGTGAATTGCAGAGTGGTTGGTAACATGGGTGTGGCTAGTGCAAAGGGCAGGGTCAGTGACAGGTGAATTGCAGAGTGGTTGGTAAGTTAAATGGGTGTGGCTAGTGCAAGGGGCAGGGTCAGTGACAGGTGAGTTGCAGAGTGGTTGGTAACATGGGTGTGGCTAGTGCAAGGGGTGGGGTCAGTGACAGGTAAAAGAAGGGGAACAGATGTAGTGGGTGGGGGTTAGAGATTAATGACATATAGTGAGGAGCCCCAAAATGTGTTTTTTACTGCACCCCCTACTCTCTCTGATTTTGGGGGGGTGCTGTCAAATTTGGGGGAGCACTTTTAAAAGGGGGTTGGGAGTGCATTATGAAGGGCGATGGGGTGCATAGAATGACATGACTTCTGGGCAATTTTTGGGAGGCTACCCTTACTTTTTATTGCTCCCCTCCTCCTTTATGGGATGCACCCCGAAAGGATAGGGGCAACAGGGGGGATTTGGGGCAAACAGGTATGTGACAGTTCCATTACCAACCCCAAGGGGGGGCACCATACAATCCAACTGCAGTTATTGTATTGAAAGGTACAACAAGGAGCATGTCGTGGAATTTTTGCAGGTGGTGCTCACCAAGATTTTTCTGCCTCCCCTTCCCTCCGTGCGGCATGTTATAGGGACCCTTGGGATATTTCTATTGGCAAGAGATGCTATAGAGATTCCCGCTATGATATCTGAGAGCACTAACATTTGTTAAATAAATAGGGGCATTGGAGCAGATGAATGAGGCAGGGAAAGGGTACATGTGGAAAGTAGTTGGATGGGTCATAGAGAATAATCATGGCATGCAAATAGGCAGCAGCACATGTTCTGGCAGTGTCTGTTGAGAGTTTGGTACGCTCTTCAATTTATTTGTCCTTCTTACGTTGGGTATGATCTACAGAGGGAAGGCACAGCATTACTGTTAGTCAGAACATGTATTTATGATTTAAAGAAGTGTGGTCTGTGTGTGCTGAGAGGGCTGTACAGAGTGGTAAGTGCCTGTACATCCGAGCAATGTGCATCCAACCGGCCACTTGAGACTGAACAGTGACAGAAGCACCTGGGTTACTGACGGAATGTAAATGCAGAGCACATAGGAAGGGTGTCTGTAGTCACTCAAGGGATTGAAACGTGTTGGTGCACTACCAAAGCTGGGGTACTCAGAGGGAATGTTTGAGGGGTAATGAGACGGTGCTATCCAGAGGTCAAAAAAGGTGTCAGAGCCACAGAGGTATGGGCATCCAGGTCCCACAGCGAGGGGTGGTCAAAAGTCCTTGCTAAAGATTTCTATCGAACCATGACCAAATGTTGTGCAGCCTGGCTCCCTCTGTAACTTTTCCCCAGTGTTTTTCTATCCTTCAGATGACTGGAGCAAGCTTCCCAAAGGATTTCTTGGCCTCATACCCCAAAGGAGTGCCTGATATTTCTGGCCTAAGGATAATACTAAAGGGTGCGCTGCTGACGTTCTGAGAAAAACCTCGCTAACCATGCATATTTATGCCCCAAACATGGCAAATCCTTACACCTGCAAAGCAGCATATCGCTCTTGTCAGCTTCGTGGTGGTGTAAGTGTTTTTATTTGAGGAAAATATTCATCTGTGCTTCCTCTCTCATCTGAGGACAATGGAGCTGCATGTTCCTCTCTCACATGTCCATTCAAAGAGCCAGGTGACACTCACTCAATCACTCAGCAAACACGTATGCTTTGACACTTTCGTCTAGCTGTTTTCCTTCCAAACATTCCCCTTTCACCACAAATACAGGCCAGCATGTACCTCATTACTCATTCACTCAGTCATCGCAGTCCTCGACTCTGCAGGCCCTGCAAGACGAACATGAACAAGAGGTATGGGCATCCAGGTCCCACAGCGAGGGGTGGTCAAAAGTCCTTGCTAAAGATTTCTATCGAACCATGACCAAATGTTGTGCAGCCTGGCTCCCTCTGTAACTTTTCCCCAGTGTATTTCTATCCTTCAGATGACTGGAGCAAGCTTCCCAAAGGATTTCTTGGCCTCTTACCCCAAAGGAGTGCCTGATATTTCTGGCCTAAGGATAATACTAAAGGGTGCGCTGCTGACGTTCTGAGAAAAACCTCGCTAACCATGCATATTTATGCACCAAACATGGCAAATCCTTACACCTGCAAAGCAGCATATCGCTCTTGTCAGCTTCGTGGTGCTGTAATTGTTTTTATTTGAGGAAAATATTCATCTGTGCTTCCTCTCTCATCTGAGGACAATGGAGCTGCATGTTCCTCTCTCACATGTCCATTCAAAGAGCCAGGTGACACTCACTCAATCACTCAGCAAACACGTATGCTTTGACACTTTCGTCTGGCTGTTTTCCTTCCAAACATTCCCCTTTCACCACAAATACAGGCCAGCATGTACCTCATTACTCATTCACTCAGTCATCGCAGTCCTCGACTCTGCAGGTCCTGCAAGACGAACATGAAAAAGAGGTATCTGAGCAAGCAGAAGAAAAGCCTTGGTGTGCTCTTATGTTCGTAATGCTGCCCTCTAGTAACGCTACATGGCAACTGCAACAGAATGATGGGACTTAGAAGAGGGCTGTCCTATGCAAATAATGTCCTCCCATGCTTACTTTCTTCTGAGAAAGTCGCCGGCTTGCGCTATGATACAGCCTCCAACAAATGGTCTTCAGCCAAATTCAAAAGCAGCCTACCTATCTCAGGCTAAGGATTTTGCCACTCGAAAGCCGCAGATGGGGACGTCACCCTAATGTAGCAGGGTCCCAATTTGCCTGCAGTCATCCTCCATACAGAACCTGGGCGTTCGAGTGCGTTCGAGGGCTCGTAGGCTTCCTTCAAAGGAAGGAAGGAAGAAAGGGGCTGCTTAAAGCCCCAGTGCCAGCCAAGCCCAGCCCAGTGCCGTACTGTACTGTGCTGTGTCACCACAATCCCTTCACTTGCTTCAGTAGGCATGATTAAGACTTTCTGAAGCAAAGGTCTAACTGCTCTTCTCTGCCTCTTGAGAAAAACAATTTTTCTAGCTTCCTCTTGCACCTAATAAAGGGAGTTTCACTTGCCTCAAAATCTCCCCTTCATTTCATTAGCCAGAGCTCCTACTTCACCTTTATCCTAGCCAACATCACATGCATCAAAGACCTGATTGGAGGGATCGGCTCTCAGCAAAACGAAAAATCACCACCATCCAACCTATTTTACTATCAGTATAACACCCTCCTTGCATTCTTGTGCTCATATATACACCTGAGGCAACATTTGTGCTCTAAAGTACGCCGAATTTAAAGGACTAAGAATAAACACATTTATAAGGGAAGATAAGGCATTGTCCCTATTGCACCTACTTGAGAAAAAGGGAGGTTTGTGGAAAGTCAGACTCCTCAGGAAAAGATGTATAATTTTTGGGCGCATGTGCCAAAAGAGTGGCACTTTTCTCCTCTGTTTTTCCAAGTGAATAAAAAATTAGCAAATGAAAATTAAACCACAGATTGAAAATTTACCCTCTCAGGTCACTTGGGCCGCATTGGCAGGACTTGAACCCTGGTCTTGAGAGAACCTGTGACACCAGAGGCACGAGACTTACCGTTGAGCTACAGCTCCTTGGAGGTCTGCACTACTGCAGTAGTAACTATGACCAACAGACAGCACCTGGTGTCAGTGCTTGTGGCTTCCATTGCACATGAAACGGAAGACCATGTTATGGGGACGATTTGATAGGGTACTGACATGGAAACCAGTGTGGTCCAGGGGGTAAGTTCCTGCCTTGTGACCAGGGTTCAAGTCCCGGGATCGGCACGAGGTGACTGTGGTGCAGCAGAGGTAAGTTCCAGATGTGTCTATGTGGCCAATTGGTAAGTATAAACTGTGTGTGTGTGAGAGTGGAGTCATGCCTGCCAGATGGTGAATTGCAAAGTGGTTGGTAAGTAACATGGGTGTGGCTAGTGCAAGGGGCGGGGTCAGTCACAGGTGAGTTGCAGAGTGGTTGGTAAGTTAAATGGGTGTGGCTACTGCAAAGGGTGGGGTCAGTGACAGGTGAATTGCAGAGTGGTTGGTAAGTAACATGGGTGTGGCTAGTGCAAGGGGTGGGATCAGTGACAGGTGAATTGCAGAGTGGTTGGTAAGTTAAATGGGTGTGGATAGTGCAAAGGGCGGGGTCAGTGACAGGTGAATTGCAGAGTGGTTGGTAAGTAACATGGGTGTGGCTAGTGCAAGAGGCGGGGTCAGTCACAGGTGAGTTGCAGAGTGGTTGGTAAGTTAAATGGGTGTGGCTACTGCAAAGGGCAGGGTCAGTGACAGGTGAATTGCAGAGTGGTTGGTAACATGGGTGTGGCTAGTGGAAGGGGTGGGGTCAGTGACAGGTGAATTGCAGAGTGGTTGGTAAGTTAAATGGGTGTGGCTAGTGCAAGGGGCGGGGTCAGTGACAGGTGAATTGCAGAGTGGTTGGTAAGTAACATGGGTGTGGCTAGTGCAAGGGGCGGGGTCAGTGACAGGTGAATTGCAGAGTGGTTGGTAAGTTAAATGGGTGTGGCTAGTGCAAGGGGCGGGGTCAGTGACAGGTGAGTTGCAGAGTGGGTGGTAACATGGGTGTGGCTAGTGCAAGGGGTGGGGTCAGTGACAGGTAAAAGAAGGGGAACAGATGTAGTGGGTGGGGGTTAGAGATTAATGACATATAGTGAGGAGCCCCAAAATGTGTTTTTTACTGCACCCCCTACTCTCTCTGATTTTGGGGGGGTGCTGTCAAATTTGGGGGAGCACTTTTAAAAGGGGGTTGGGAGTGCATTATGAAGGGCGATGGGGTGCATAGAATGACATGACTTCTGGGCAATTTTTGGGAGGCTACCCTTACTTTTTATTGCTCCCCTCCTCCTTTATGGGATGCACCCCGAAAGGATAGGGGCAACAGGGGGGATTTGGGGCAAACAGGTATGTGACAGTTCCATTACCAACCCCAAGGGGGGGCACCATACAATCCAACTGCAGTTATTGTATTGAAAGGTACAAGAAGGAGCATGTCGTGGAATTTTTGCAGGTGGTGCTCACCAAGATTTTTCTGCCTCCCCTTCCCTCCGTGCGGCATGTTATAGGGACCCTTGGGATATTTCTATTGGCAAGAGATGCTATAGAGATTCCCGCTATGATATCTGAGAGCACTAACATTTGTTAAATAAATAGGGGCATTGGAGCAGATGAATGAGGCAGGGAAAGGGTACATGTGGAAAGTAGTTGGATGGGTCATAGAGAATAATCATGGCATGCAAATAGGCAGCAGCACATGTTCTGGCAGTGTCTGTTGAGAGTTTGGTACGCTCTTCAATTTATTTGTCCTTCTTACGTTGGGTATGATCTACAGAGGGAAGGCACAGCATTACTGTTAGTCAGAACATGTATTTATGATTTAAAGAAGTGTGGTCTGTGTGTGCTGAGAGGGCTGTACAGAGTGGTAAGTGCCTGTACATCCGAGCAATGTGCATCCAACCGGCCACTTGAGACTGAACAGTGACAGAAGCACCTGGGTTACTGACGGAATGTAAATGCAGAGCACATAGGAAGGGTGTCTGTAGTCACTCAAGGGATTGAAACGTGTTGGTGCACTACCAAAGCTGGGGTACTCAGAGGGAATGTTTGAGGGGTAATGAGACGGTGCTATCCAGAGGTCAAAAAAGGTGTCAGAGCCACAGAGGTATGGGCATCCAGGTCCCACAGCGAGGGGTGGTCAAAAGTCCTTGCTAAAGATTTCTATCGAACCATGACCAAATGTTGTGCAGCCTGGCTCCCTCTGTAACTTTTCCCCAGTGTTTTTCTATCCTTCAGATGACTGGAGCAAGCTTCCCAAAGGATTTCTTGGCCTCATACCCCAAAGGAGTACCTGATATTTCTGGCCTAAGGATAATACTAAAGGGTGCGCTGCTGACGTTCTGAGAAAAACCTCGCTAACCATGCATATTTATGCCCCAAACATGGCAAATCCTTACACCTGCAAAGCAGCATATCGCTCTTGTCAGCTTCGTGGTGGTGTAAGTGTTTTTATTTGAGGAAAATATTCATCTGTGCTTCCTCTCTCATCTGAGGACAATGGAGCTGCATGTTCCTCTCTCACATGTCCATTCAAAGAGCCAGGTGACACTCACTCAATCACTCAGCAAACACGTATGCTTTGACACTTTCGTCTGGCTGTTTTCCTTCCAAACATTCCCCTTTCACCACAAATACAGGCCAGCATGTACCTCATTACTCATTCACTCAGTCATCGCAGTCCTCGACTCTGCAGGCCCTGCAAGACGAACATGAACAAGAGGTATGGGCATCCAGGTCCCACAGCGAGGGGTGGTCAAAAGTCCTTGCTAAAGATTTCTATCGAACCATGACCAAATGTTGTGCAGCCTGGCTCCCTCTGTAACTTTTCCCCAGTGTATTTCTATCCTTCAGATGACTGGAGCAAGCTTCCCAAAGGATTTCTTGGCCTCTTACCCCAAAGGAGTGCCTGATATTTCTGGCCTAAGGATAATACTAAAGGGTGCGCTGCTGACGTTCTGAGAAAAACCTCGCTAACCATGCATATTTATGCACCAAACATGGCAAATCCTTACACCTGCAAAGCAGCATATCGCTCTTGTCAGCTTCGTGGTGCTGTAATTGTTTTTATTTGAGGAAAATATTCATCTGTGCTTCCTCTCTCATCTGAGGACAATGGAGCTGCATGTTCCTCTCTCACATGTCCATTCAAAGAGCCAGGTGACACTCACTCAATCACTCAGCAAACACGTATGCTTTGACACTTTCGTCTGGCTGTTTTCCTTCCAAACATTCCCCTTTCACCACAAATACAGGCCAGCATGTACCTCATTACTCATTCACTCAGTCATCGCAGTCCTCGACTCTGCAGGTCCTGCAAGACGAACATGAAAAAGAGGTATCTGAGCAAGCAGAAGAAAAGCCTTGGTGTGCTCTTATGTTCGTAATGCTGCCCTCTAGTAACGCTACATGGCAACTGCAACAGAATGATGGGACTTAGAAGAGGGCTGTCCTATGCAAATAATGTCCTCCCATGCTTACTTTCTTCTGAGAAAGTCGCCGGCTTGCGCTATGATACAGCCTCCAACAAATGGTCTTCAGCCAAATTCAAAAGCAGCCTACCTATCTCAGGCTAAGGATTTTGCCACTCGAAAGCCGCAGATGGGGACGTCACCCTAATGTAGCAGGGTCCCAATTTGCCTGCAGTCATCCTCCATACAGAACCTGGGCGTTCGAGTGCGTTCGAGGGCTCGTAGGCTTCCTTCAAAGGAAGGAAGGAAGAAAGGGGCTGCTTAAAGCCCCAGTGCCAGCCAAGCCCAGCCCAGTGCCGTACTGTACTGTGCTGTGTCACCACAATCCCTTCACTTGCTTCAGTAGGCATGATTAAGACTTCCTGAAGCAAAGGTCTAACTGCTCTTCTCTGCCTCTTGAGAAAAACAATTTTTCTAGCTTCCTCTTGCACCTAATAAAGGGAGTTTCACTTGCCTCAAAATCTCCCCTTCATTTCATTAGCCAGAGCTCCTACTTCACCTTTATCCTAGCCAACATCACATGCATCAAAGACCTGATTGGAGGGATCGGCTCTCAGCAAAACGAAAAATCACCACCATCCAACCTATTTTACTATCAGTATAACACCCTCCTTGCATTCTTGTGCTCATATATACACCTGAGGCAACATTTGTGCTCTAAAGTACGCCGAATTTAAAGGACTAAGAATAAACACATTTATAAGGGAAGATAAGGCATTGTCCCTATTGCACCTACTTGAGAAAAAGGGAGGTTTGTGGAAAGTCAGACTCCTCAGGAAAAGATGTATAATTTTTGGGCGCATGTGCCAAAAGAGTGGCACTTTTCTCCTCTGTTTTTCCAAGTGAATAAAAAATTAGCAAATGAAAATTAAACCACAGATTGAAAATTTACCCTCTCAGGTCACTTGGGCCGCATTGGCAGGACTTGAACCCTGGTCTTGAGAGAACCTGTGACACCAGAGGCACGAGACTTACCGTTGAGCTACAGCTCCTTGGAGGTCTGCACTACTGCAGTAGTAACTATGACCAACAGACAGCACCTGGTGTCAGTGCTTGTGGCTTCCATTGCACATGAAACGGAAGACCATGTTATGGGGACGATTTGATAGGGTACTGACATGGAAACCAGTGTGGTCCAGGGGGTAAGTTCCTGCCTTCCATCCAGGTGACCAGGGTTCAAGTCCTGGGATCGGCACGAGGTGACTGTGGTGCAGCAGAGGTAGGTTCCAGATGTGTCTATGTGGCCAATTGGTAAGTATAAACTGTGTGTGTGTGAGAGTGGAGTCATGCCTGCCAGATGGTTGTTAGAAAAGGTAGACGGACCGGGAGGGTCGGCCGGGGTCAGGAGGAGAGGTCTCCGGGGAGAGCCGTCTCCAGCGATCGTACAGACAAGTAACTTCCCCCCCACAGACAGATATCACACACGGATAAGGTTCAGTGATCTTTATCGACACTTATTTAAGGTACGGTAAAACGGTACAAGGAGGTCTGGACTCAGGGGTCCCCTCGATTAGAGTCTCGTAAGGTAGGGAAGGGGGTAGCGGGACAGTCTATTTACCAATCAGGTAATTCGGATGAGATGGTGATGAGCTCACAATCCTCGAGCTTGGTGGTTAGGTGGTATGGGCCGCGGCAGCGCCAGCAGGTCCCGGTGCGGATGGTCGATACAACGGGCCGCAGCAGCGCCAGCAGGTCCCAGGAAGATGAAGGTTGCAGAGGGCCGCGGCAGCGCCAGCAGGTCCCGGTGAGGATGGTCGGTACAACGGGCCGCGGCAGCGCCAGCAGGTCCCAGGAAGATGAAGGTTGCAGAGGGCCGCGGCAGCGCCAGCAGGTCCCGGTGAGGATGGTCGGTACCACGGGCCGCGGCAGGGCCAGCAGGTCCCAGGAAGATGAAGGTTGCAGAAGGCCGCGGCAGCGCCAGCAGGCAGGACGATGGTTCGCAAGAGCGGGCTACGGCAGCGCCAGTAGACCGTCAGGGTTGAGTTCACTCGGTGTCTCTCGACTCCAGGATACAACTGCCTTCCTGCTCCGGAGCTGTCTTAGTTATAGGGCTGGTGCCCTTTGATGTCCGGACCCTCGCACTTGGAGGTCGGAGGGTCCGGGATGAAGGTGTCCAGACACCCAGCAGGGGGTGGAGCCAGCGCCTGGGGGCTGCTGGAGGCGATCGGCACCTGGCGGGGGAAGAGCTCTTGACGCTTCGTTCTCCCATTGACCTGCCAAGTGGTCCGCTCACCTCCTGGGTGGATGGTGGTGCCGGGATGTCGGGGCCGGCCAGGCCCGGGGTTAGGGTCGAGGGGAGGCCACGCGGCCGCGTGGTGCAGGGCCCAAGATGGCGGCTTGACCTGGCCGGGGAAGCCGGTGGGGCTGGACCCCGTGATGAGTAGGGGTCCGAGGGCAGAGGGTCCGTCGGGAGACGGAGTACAGGGGCTTGTCACGGGGGTATGCTGGGCGGGCCGGAGCTCGGGCCCTGTCGTGCGGGGGGGAAGCCAGCCCTCTGTGTGGCCTGTCCAACATGCGTCCCCCCCAGCTGAAGGCGGGGAGAGTCACCCATCTCCTTGGGGACTCTCTTCGTCGAGGCGGAAAAAGCGGGACAGGCCGTCCGCGTTGGCGTGGTCTTGGCCTGGCCGGTGCTCCACAGTGAAGTCCATTCCCTGCAGGGAAATGGACCAGCGCAAGAGCTTTGGGTTCTCCCCCCGCATCTGCATCAGCCATTGCAGGGGTCGATGGTCGGTTTGTACCCGGAAGTGGGTACCGAAGAGATAGGGCCGGAGCTTTTTGAGGGCCCACACTACTGCAAATGCCTCCCTCTCGATTGTGCTCCAACGCTGTTCTCGGGCCAGGAGACGTCGACTGATGAAGGCCACCGGCTGGTCATGACCTTCGGGGTTCAGCTGAGAGAGGACGGCCCCGATGCCGTGGTCGGAGGCGTCGGTCTGTACTACAAATTCCCGACTGTAATCGGGGGCCTGGAGCACCGGGGCGGTGCACAGGGCGGCCTTCAGCTCTTCGAAGGCCGCTTGACAATCAGGAGTCCAGTGGACCCGCTTCGGTTGATTCTTGGATGTGAGTCCCGTGAGGGGCCCCACGATGCTGCCGTAGTCCTTCACGAACCGCCGGTAGTAGCCGGTGAGCCCTAAGAAGGCTCGGACCTCGGTCTGGGTGACGGGGGGCTGCCAGGACTGGATGGCAGCAATCTTAAGTTGTAGTGGGGCCACCAGCCCGCTTCCCACTTGGTGCCCCAGGTAGGTCACAGACCCTTGGCCAATTTGGCACTTGCCGGCTTTAATGGTGAGGCCGGCCCGCTGGAGGGCTTGGAGGACCTCTTGGAGGTGACGGAGGTGGTCGGACCAGTGGCGGCTGTATACAGCGATATCGTCCAGGTAGGCAGCGCTGAATTCTTCGAGCCCTGCCAAGACCTGGTTCACAAGACGTTGGAATGTGGCGGGGGCATTCTTCATGCCAAAGGGCATGACCTTAAATTGATAGTGGCCATCGGGGGTGGAGAAGGCTGACCGTTCCTGAGCCCTGGGTGTGAGGCCGATCTGCCAGTAGCCCGCCGTCAGGTCGAAGATACTAAGGTAGCGGGCGGCCCCCAGCCGGTCGATCAGCTCGTCTGCTCGGGGGATGGGATGAGCGTCGGTCCGGGTGACAGCGTTCAAGCCCCGGTAGTCGACGCAGAATCTCAGTTCAGGGGCGGTGCCGGGGGCAGCGGCCTTGGGAACTAATACAACTGGACTGGCCCAGGGACTGTCCGAGGGCTCGATGACCCCGATCGTGAGCATCTTGGCCACTTCCTCCTGTATGCAGGTCCGTACCCGATCTGGTACGCGGTAGGCCTGGTGCCGGACAGGGGGACTGTCCCCGGTGTCTACGTCGTGCAAACACCAAGGGGTGACCCCGGGGGTGAGTGAGAACAGGGCAGCGAACTGCAGCAGGAGGTCCCGGCAGTCCTGGCGTTGCTCCGAAGTGAGGGCGTCGGAGAGCCGGACCCCATCCACGGAGCCGTCCTTCTCCTGAGTCTTTAAGAGATCCGGGAGGGGCTCGGAGTCTTCTTCTGTACCACTGTCGGTCGCCATCAGGAGGCTTAGTTCGGAGCGCACAAAGTGTGGTTTGAGCCGGTTGGTGTGGAGGACCCGCAGGGGGTTCCGGGTGGACCCCATGTCGACGAGGTAAGTGACGGGGCTTTTACGCTCGACCACTTTGAAGGGCCCCGTCCACTTGTCTTGCAGGGCACCTGGTTCGGTGGGGGACATCACCCATACTTGCTGCCCAGGCTCGAACTCAACGGAGGAGGCATTGTGATCATACCACCTTTTCATGTCCTCCTGACTGGCCTCGAGGTTCGCCTTGGCCATCTCCCTGAAGCGCCGGGTCTGGTTTCGTAGGGCCAGGAGGTATTTGAAGACGTCTGGAGGGGTCGTTAGGGGGGCCAACTCCCAGCCCTCCTTCACGAGGCTGAGGGGCCCTCGCACAGGGTGTCCGTATAGGAGTTCAAAGGGGCTAAAGCCGAGGGACTTCTGGGGTACTTCTCGGTAGGCGAAGAGGAGGCACGGGAGTAGTACATCCCACTGGCGACGGAGAGGCTCTTCCAATCCCCCAATCATCCCTTTGAGAGTGCGGTTGAACCGCTCCACTAGTCCGTTTCCTTGGGGGTGATAGGGGGTCGTGAATCTGTATGTGACCCCGCATTGTTGCCAGAGGGACTTCATGTACTTCGATATGAAGTTCGTACCTCGGTCGCTGACGACTTCTCGGGGGAAGCCTACCCGGGAGAAGATTCCCATCAGGGCCCGGCCAACCACTGGAGCGGTCACGGTCCGTAGGGGCACCGCCTCGGGATAGCGGGTGGCATGGTCCACTAGTACCAAGATGAACCTGTGTCCTTGTGCCGTGCGAGGGTCCAGCGGCCCCACAATGTCTATCCCCACCCTCTCGAACGGGGTGGTGACCACCGGGAAGGGTTGTAGAGGAGCCTTAAGCTTCCGGCCACTCTTCCCGCTTGCTTGGCATGTGGGGCACGATCGGCAGTGGTTCAGGACGTCATTCCTCATTTTTGGCCAGAAAAAGTGGGTCACCAGTCGACTGTACGTTTTATCTTGGCCCAGGTGCCCAGCCAGGGGGACATCGTGGGCTAGGTTGAGTAGAAAGTCTCGGAAGCGGAGCGGTACCACCAGAACTCGACTGGCCCCCAGCTCGGCGATTCTTTGCTCGCTGTAGAGCAGGTCGTTATCCCAGTAGACCCAGTGGGTTCCGGTGGTGTCCCCGGCGGCTTGGGTGCTGGCTTGTTGGCGAAGCCCCTCGAGGGAGGGACAGGTCTTTTGCTCCTGGCGGAACTGTTCTTGGGTGGGCCCCCCTTCTTGCCGCCACTGAGCCAGATCCGGAAGGTCCTGGGGTTGCGCGTTTTCTTCGGGGGCCGGGTCTGGGAGGTCGGCCTCGCCGTTGTCCTCTACGGGGGCAACCGGGGGCGGAGGTGCCGGCCATTCGGTTTCTTCTGATCGGGGGGCGGCCCGGCCGGCCATGGATCGGGTGGTTATGCAGGCCCAGTCCGGGAGGCCCAGCATCCCCAAGTGCTCTCTTCTCTCGACGGTGGCCCACGGGGAACTCTCGAGGTCATTCCCCAGGAGGCAGTCCACGGGGGCATCGTCCCGGACCGTCACTTTCAGTAGGCCGGAGACCCCTCCCCATTCAAACGGGACGCAGGCCATCTTGCACATGCTTTCAGAGTTATCTGCCGAGCGGACGGGGCAGAGAATGTTCGGCAAGATCTGCTCGGGCTTCACCAGGTGACAGCGGACGGCCGTCACGCTGGCGCCGGTGTCGCGCAAGGCCTCAGCTCTCTGTCCATTAATGGTCACCCACTGACCGTATTTCCTGGTGTTGGCGGGTAGGGGAGCCCGCGGAACCATGTCTCTTCCCCCTAAGCATGCCAGGACCATGGCGGCCGGTTCCCACCCTTGCTGGTCCGGCTCACACTCCTCGGGACCCTCCAACGACTGCTCCTCCCCCAGGGCAGCGGCAGCTACCTGGCGGGGTTTGGGCGTTTGGTTCAGCGGGCAGTTCGGATCGTTGGCGTAGTGGCCTAGTCGCTGGCATCTGTGGCACGTGACGTTGGCTCGGTACCCAGGCCGCAATGGGGGGTTGCCCCGGCCGGTCGGCGGCGGGGTGCTGGCCACGGTTGTTGCTGGCAAGGCGTCTCTCCCCCGCCCCTGGCCTCCTCCTCCTCCCCGAGGACGGTGCTGGCCTTGGTTGCTTCTGTTCTGGTCGTGTGGCCCTTTCCGGCCCACTCGGGTGCTCTCCCACCGGTCAGCTTCGGCGGCGAGCTGCCGGGGGTCAGTCAGCTTACTGTCGAGTAGATGCTGCCGGAGCTCGACGAAGCAGTTGTTTGACAGGTGTTCCCATACCATGAGGTTGAAGAGCTGTTCGTAGGTGGTGACCTGACTTCCCTTGATCCAACCCTCGAAGGCCCGGCTGAAATAGTTCACGTATTCCACCCAAGTGGTACCTGGGATCCGGGTGCAATCCCTGAACCTCTGGCGGTACATCTCGGGCGTGAGGCCGTAGCGGGTGAGGAGGGCAGCCTTCATGTGGTCGTAGGACGACATTTGGTGATCGGGGAGCTGCAGCAGGGCATCGCGACCCTCGTTGATAAATCTCCCCCAAAGTCCGGCTCCCCAATCACTCCGGTCGATCCGGTGGGAGGTCATTGCGAACTCATAGGCCTTAAACCATTGTTGTATGTCGTCTTCTCGGACATACTCGCGGACCACATCCTTGGGGATGTGAACTTTTTTCTCAGTTGGTCCCGGGGTGTGGGGTCTTTCAGGCACCCCCAAGTCCTTATGTTGTTTGCGCAGTTCTATCTCTGCCAATTGGCGCTCGTGCTCGAGCGTTATCTTTTTCTCTTCCAGCTCTCTCTGTCTCTGTTTTTCTTCTCGCTCCTCTCGAATCCGCATCTGCTCGAGGTTGAGTTTCTGTTCAGCTAACTTGAGCTCCCCATCCATCTTGAGTCGTGCCATCTCTAATTCGTGCAGTCTGACTCTGTCTCTTTCTCGTATCTCCTCCGGTGATAGGCCCGTTCCCCGTTCCTCGGGAGTCGTGGCGTTCCCCTCTGGTGTGACGCTGTTTTGGTCGGAGGGTCTTGCGACCCCCGTTTCTGTCCACGACTCAAGGGCGTGCTTTAGGTCATCCTTGGTACTCAGGCCAGTGGTAGCAATGCCAAGTTCTATGCAAAATTGTCTCAGTTCGCGGTGGTTGTACTCCTCTAGTTTCTCCATTTGGAACTTCTCGGTGGAGCTGCTATCTTTGGTCGACATCGTGCTTTGTCGTGGGGTGAGCTACTCTCTGTACGATTACGCGTTGATTCGGATCGCGCCGCTGGCCACCAATGTTAGAAAAGGTAGACGGACCGGGAGGGTCGGCCGGGGTCAGGAGGAGAGGTCTCCGGGGAGAGCCGTCTCCAGCGATCGTACAGACAAGTAACTTCCCCCCCACAGACAGATATCACACACGGATAAGGTTCAGTGATCTTTATCGACACTTATTTAAGGTACGGTAAAACGGTACAAGGAGGTCTGGACTCAGGGGTCCCCTCGATTAGAGTCTCGTAAGGTAGGGAAGGGGGTAGCGGGACAGTCTATTTACCAATCAGGTAATTCGGATGAGATGGTGATGAGCTCACAATCCTCGAGCTTGGTGGTTAGGTGGTATGGGCCGCGGCAGCGCCAGCAGGTCCCGGTGCGGATGGTCGATACAACGGGCCGCGGCAGCGCCAGCAGGTCCCAGGAAGATGAAGGTTGCAGAGGGCCGCGGCAGCGCCAGCAGGTCCCGGTGAGGATGGTCGGTACAACGGGCCGCGGCAGCGCCAGCAGGTCCCAGGAAGATGAAGGTTGCAGAGGGCCGCGGCAGCGCCAGCAGGTCCCGGTGAGGATGGTCGGTACCACGGGCCGCGGCAGCGCCAGCAGGTCCCAGGAAGATGAAGGTTGCAGAAGGCCGCGGCAGCGCCAGCAGGCAGGACGATGGTTCGCAAGAGCGGGCTACGGCAGCGCCAGTAGACCGTCAGGGTTGAGTTCACTCGGTGTCTCTCGACTCCAGGATACAACTGCCTTCCTGCTCCGGAGCTGTCTTAGTTATAGGGCTGGTGCCCTTTGATGTCCGGACCCTCGCACTTGGAGGTCGGAGGGTCCGGGATGAAGGTGTCCAGACACCCAGCAGGGGGTGGAGCCAGCGCCTGGGGGCTGCTGGAGGCGATCGGCACCTGGCGGGGGAAGAGCTCTTGACGCTTCGTTCTCCCATTGACCTGCCAAGTGGTCCGCTCACCTCCTGGGTGGATGGTGGTGCCGGGATGTCGGGGCCGGCCAGGCCCGGGGTTAGGGTCGAGGGGAGGCCACGCGGCCGCGTGGTGCAGGGCCCAAGATGGCGGCTTGACCTGGCCGGGGAAGCCGGTGGGGCTGGACCCCGTGATGAGTAGGGGTCCGAGGGCAGAGGGTCCGTCGGGAGACGGAGTACAGGGGCTTGTCACGGGGGTATGCTGGGCGGGCCGGAGCTCGGGCCCTGTCGTGCGGGGGGGAAGCCAGCCCTCTGTGTGGCCTGTCCAACAATGGTGAATTGCAAAGTGGTTGGTAAGTAACATGGGTGTGGCTAGTGCAAGGGGCGGGGTCAGTCACAGGTGAGTTGCAGAGTGGTTGGTAAGTTAAATGGGTGTGGCTACTGCAAAGGGTGGGGTCAGTGACAGGTGAATTGCAGAGTGGTTGGTAAGTAACATGGGTGTGGCTAGTGCAAGGGGTGGGATCAGTGACAGGTGAATTGCAGAGTGGTTGGTAAGTTAAATGGGTGTGGCTAGTGCAAAGGGCGGGGTCAGTGACAGGTGAATTGCAGAGTGGTTGGTAACATGGGTGTGGCTAGTGCAAGGGGTGGGGTCAGTGACAGGTGAATTGCAGAGTGGTTGGTAAGTAACATGGGTGTGGCTAGTGCAAGGGGCGGGGTCAGTGACAGGTGAGTTGCAGAGTGGTTGGTAACATGGGTGTGGCTAGTGCAAGGGGCGGGGTCAGTGACAGGTGAATTGCAGAGTGGTTGGTAAGTTAAATGGGTGTGGCTAGTGCAAAGGGCGGGGTCAGTGACAGGTGAGTTGCAGAGTGGTTGGTAACATGGGTGTGGCTAGTGCAAGGGGTGGGGTCAGTGACAGGTGAATTGCAGAGTGGTTGGTAAGTTAAATGGGTGTGGCTAGTGCAAGGGGTGGGGTCAGTGACAGGTGAGTTGCAGAGTGGTTGGTAACATGGGTGTGGCTAGTGCAAGGGGTGGGGTCAGTGACAGGTAAAAGAAGGGGAACAGATGTAGTGGGTGGGGGTTAGAGATTAATGACATATAGTGAGGAGCCCCAAAATGTGTTTTTTACTGCACCCCCCTACTCTCTCTGATTTTGGGGGGGTGCTGTCAAATTTGGGGGAGCACTTTCAAAAGGGGGTTGGGAGTGCATTATGAAGGGCGATGGGGTGCACAGAATGACATGACTTCTGGGCAATTTTTGGGAGGCTACCCTTACTTTTTATTGCTCCCCTCCTCCTTTATGTGATGCACCCCGAAAGGATAGGGGCAACAGGGGGGATTTGGGGCAAACAGGTATGTGACAGTTCCATTACCAACCCCAAGGGGGGGCACCATACAATCCAACTGCAGTTATTGTATTGAAAGGTACAAGAAGGAGCATGTCGTGGAATTTTTGCAGGTGGTGCTCACCAAGATTTTTCTGCCTCCCCTTCCCTCCGTGCGGCATGTTATAGGGACCCTTGGGATATTTCTATTGGCAAGAGATGCTATAGAGATTCCCGCTATGATATCTGAGAGCACTAACATTTGTTAAATAAATAGGGGCATTGGAGCAGATGAATGAGGCAGGGAAAGGGTACATGTGGAAAGTAGTTGGATGGGTCATAGAGAATAATCATGGCATGCAAATAGGCAGCAGCACATGTTCTGGCAGTGTCTGTTGAGAGTTTGGTACGCTCTTCAATTTATTTGTCCTTCTTACGTTGGGTATGATCTACAGAGGGAAGGCACAGCATTACTGTTAGTCAGAACATGTATTTATGATTTAAAGAAGTGTGGTCTGTGTGTGCTGAGAGGGCTGTACAGAGTGGTAAGTGCCTGTACATCCGAGCAATGTGCATCCAACCGGCCACTTGAGACTGAACAGTGACAGAAGCACCTGGGTTACTGACGGAATGTAAATGGAGAGCACATAGGAAGGGTGTCTGTAGTCACTCAAGGGATTGAAACGTGTTGGTGCACTACCAAAGCTGGGGTACTCAGAGGGAATGTTTGAGGGGTAATGAGACGGTGCTATCCAGAGGTCAAAAAAGGTGTCAGAGCCACAGAGGTATGGGCATCCAGGTCCCACAGCGAGGGGTGGTCAAAAGTCCTTGCTAAAGATTTCTATCGAACCATGACCAAATGTTGTGCAGCCTGGCTCCCTCTGTAACTTTTCCCCAGTGTTTTTCTATCCTTCAGATGACTGGAGCAAGCTTCCCAAAGGATTTCTTGGCCTCATACCCCAAAGGAGTGCCTGATATTTCTGGCCTAAGGATAATACTAAAGGGTGCGCTGCTGACGTTCTGAGAAAAACCTCGCTAACCATGCATATTTATGCACCAAACATGGCAAATCCTTACACCTGCAAAGCAGCATATCGCTCTTGTCAGCTTCGTGGTGGTGTAAGTGTTTTTATTTGAGGAAAATATTCATCTGTGCTTCCTCTCTCATCTGAGGACAATGGAGCTGCATGTTCTTCTCTCACATGTCCATTCAAAGAGCCAGGTGACACTCACTCAATCACTCAGCAAACACGTATGCTTTGACACTTTCATCTGGCTGTTTTCCTTCCAAACATTCCCCTTTCACCACAAATACAGGCCAGCATGAACCTCATTACTCATTCACTCAGTCATCGCAGTCCTCGACTCTGCAGGCCCTGCAAGACGAACATGAACAAGAGGTATGGGCATCCAGGTCCCACAGCGAGGGGTGGTCAAAAGTCCTTGCTAAAGATTTCTATCGAACCATGACCAAATGTTGTGCAGCCTGGCTCCCTCTGTAACTTTTCCCCAGTGTTTTTCTATCCTTCAGATGACTGGAGCAAGCTTCCCAAAGGATTTCTTGGCCTCTTACCCCAAAGGAGTGCCTGATATTTCTGGCCTAAGGATAATACTAAAGGGTGCGCTGCTGACGTTCTGAGAAAAACCTCGATAACCATGCATATTTATGCACCAAACATGGCAAATCCTTACACCTACAAAGCAGCATATCGCTCTTGTCAGCTTCTTGGTGGTGTAATTGTTTTTATTTGAGGAAAATATTCATCTGTGCTTCCTCTCTTATCTGAGGACAATGGAGCTGCATGTTCCTCTCTCACATGTCCATTCAAAGAGCCAGGTGACACTCACTCAATCACTCAGCAAACACGTATGCTTTGACACTTTCGTCTGGCTGTTTTCCTTCCAAACATTCCCCTTTCACCACAAATACAGGCCAGCATGTACCTCATTACTCATTCACTCAGTCATCGCAGTCCTCGACTCTGCAGGCCCTGCAAGACGAACATGAACAAGAGGTATCTGAGCAAGCAGAAGAAAAGCCTTGGTGTGCTCTTATGTTCGTAATGCTGCCCTCTAGTAACGCTACATGGCAACTGCAACAGAATGATGGGACTTAGAAGAGGGCTGTCCTATGCAAATAATGTCCTCCCATGCTTACTTTCTTCTGAGAAAGTCGCCGGCTTGCGCTATGATACAGCCTCCAACCAATGGTCTTCAGCCAAATTCAAAAGCAGCCTACCTATCTCAGGCTAAGGATTTTGCCACTCGAAAGCCGCAGATGGGGACGTCACCCTAATGTAGCAGGGTCCCAATTTGCCTGCAGTCATCCTCCATACAGAACCTGGGCGTTCGAGTGCGTTCGAGGGCTCGTAGGCTTCCTTCAAAGGAAGGAAGGAAGGAAGGGGCTGCTTAAAGCCCCAGTGCCAGCCCAGCCCAGCCCAGTGCCGTACTGTACTGTACTGTGCTGTGTCACCACAATCCCTTCACTTGCTTCAGTAGGCATGATTAAGACTTCCTGAAGCAAAGGTCTAACTGCTCTTCTCTGCCTCTTGAGAAAAACAATTTTTCTAGCTTCCTATTGCACCTAATAAAGGGAGTTTCACTTGCCTCAAAATCTCCCCTTCATTTCATTAGCCAGAGCTCCTACTTCACCTTTATCCTAGCCAACATCACATGGATCAAAGACCTGATTGGAGGGATCGGCTCTCAGCAAAACGAAAAATCACCACCATCCAACCTATTTTACTATCAGTATAACACCCTCCTTGCATTCTTGTGCTCATATATACACCTGAGGCAACATTTAATAATAATAAAATAATATCGAGTTTGTAGAGCGCACAGTAACGCCATCACGGCGTGTCCCCGCGCTAACACTAACCAAGAACTCAGCATACAGACCGACCGGATTAAGATGAGTAAAGATGAGTTTTGAGCAGGGACCTAAACCGCGTTTCGTTGCTCTCCAGTCTCATTGCACAGGGGAGTTTATTCCACTGTTGGGCTGCTTGGAGTCCAAATGAGCGTCCGCCCATTCTAGCCTTCTTAGTTCTAGGCACTTTCAGCAGTCCGGCGCCCTCTGATCGAAGGGACCTGGTAGGTTCATATCTGCTGATTAAGTCTCTGAGATATGTCGGTGATCTGTCCCAGACGATGCGATGACAGAAGAGGAGACACTTGTAGCGCACCCGTTTCTTTACAGGTAACCAATGAAGCGCATCCAGTGCTTTTTTTGAGTTGGCTCTCCTGGGTCTTCTTAGCACCAGTCTGGCAGCGGAGTTTTGTATGACTTGTAGGCGACCTATGCTGCCTTCGGTAGCCCCTAGGAACAAGACGTTACCATAGTCTAAACACAAGGTTACTAGTGCCTGCGTTAGCGTTCTTCTGGCCGATAGAGGGAGGAGGTCTAACGTTTTGTTTAGAGTCTTTAGCACTCCAAAACATTTGCCTACAAGACGCCTAATGTGGCCATCATAAGAGAGAGCAGGGTTCATCCAGATCCCTAGATTCTTTGCCTCCTGACAAGGTATGGGGGTAGGACCCAGACAAGTAGGCCACCATTCATCCGACCAGTCTTCCCTTTTTTTCCCTACCACCATTTGTGCTCTAAAGTACGCCGAATTTAAAGGACTAAGAATAAACACATTTATAAGGGAAGATAAGGCATTGTCCCTATTGCACCTACTTGAGAAAAAGGGAGGTTTGTGGAAAGTCAGACTCCTCAGGAAAAGATGTATAATTTTTGGGCGCATGTGCCAAAAGAGTGGCACTTTTCTCCTCTGTTTTTCCAAGTGAATAAAAAATTAGCAAATGAAAATTAAACCACAGATTGAAAATTTACCCTCTCAGGTCACTTGGGCTGCATTGGCAGGACTTGAACCCTGGTCTTGAGAGAACCTGTGACACCAGAGGCACGAGACTTACCGTTGAGCTACAGCTCCTTGGAGGTCTGAACCACTGCAGTAGTAACTATGACCAACATACAGCACCTGGTGTCAGTGCTTGTGGCTTCCATTGCACATGAAACGGAAGACCATGTTATGGGGACGATTTGATAGGGTACTGACATGGAAACCAGTGTGGTCCAGGGGGTAAGTTCCTGCCTTCCATCCAGGTGACCAGGGTTCAAGTCCCGGGATCGGCACGAGGTGACTGTGGTGCAGCAGAGGTAAGTTCCAGATGGGTCTATGTGGCCAATTGGTAAGTATAAACTGTGTGTGTGTGGTGAGTGGAGTGGAGTCATGCCTGCCAGATGGTGAATTGCAAAGTGGTTGGTAAGTAACATGGGTGTGGCTAGTGCAAGGGGCGGGGTCAGTGACAGGTGAATTGCAGAGTGGTTGGTAAGTAACATGGGTGTGGCTAGTGCAAGGGGCGGGGTCGGGGTCAGTGACAGGTGAATTGCAGAGTGGTTGGTAAGTAACATGGGTGTGGCTAGTGCAAGGGTCGGGGTCAGTGACAGTTGAATTGCAGAGTGGTTGGTAAGTTAAATGGGTGTGGATAGTGCAAAGGGCGGGGTCAGTGACAGGTGAATTGCAGAGTGGTTGGTAAGTAACATGGGTGTGGCTAGTGCAAGAGGCGGGGTCAGTCACAGGTGAGTTGCAGAGTGGTCGGTAAGTTAAATGGGTGTGGCTACTGCAAAGGGCAGGGTCAGTGACAGGTGAATTGCAGAGTGGTTGGTAACATGGGTGTGGCTAGTGGAAGGGGTGGGGTCAGTGACAGGTGAATTGCAGAGTGGTTGGTAAGTAACATGGGTGTGGCTAGTGCAAGAGGCGGGGTCAGTCACAGGTGAGTTGCAGAGTGGTTGGTAAGTTAAATGGGTGTGGCTACTGCAAAGGGCAGGGTCAGTGACAGGTGAATTGCAGAGTGGTTGGTAACATGGGTGTGGCTAGTGCAAGGGGCGGGGTCAGTGACAGGTGAATTGCAGAGTGGTTGGTAAGTAACATGGGTGTGGCTAGTGCAAGGGGTGGGATCAGTGACAGGTGAATTGCAGAGTGGTTGGTAAGTTAAATGGGTGTGGCTAGTGCAAAGGGCGGGGTCAGTGACAGGTGAATTGCAGAGTGGTTGGTAACATGGGTGTGGCTAGTGCAAGGGGTGGGGTCAGTGACAGGTGAATTGCAGAGTGGTTGGTAAGTTAAATGGGTGTGGCTAGTGCAAGGGGCGGGGTCAGTGACAGGTGAATTGCAGAGTGGTTGGTAAGTAACATGGGTGTGGCTAGTGCAAGGGGCGGGGTCAGTGACAGGTGAATTGCAGAGTGGTTGGTAAGTTAAATGGGTGTGGCTAGTGCAAGGGGCGGGGTCAGTGACAGGTGAGTTGCAGAGTGGGTGGTAACATGGGTGTGGCTAGTGCAAGGGGTGGGGTCAGTGACAGGTAAAAGAAGGGGAACAGATGTAGTGGGTGGGGGTTAGAGATTAATGACATATAGTGAGGAGCCCCAAAATGTGTTTTTTACTGCACCCCCTACTCTCTCTGATTTTGGGGGGGTGCTGTCAAATTTGGGGGAGCACTTTTAAAAGGGGGTTGGGAGTGCATTATGAAGGGCGATGGGGTGCATAGAATGACATGACTTCTGGGCAATTTTTGGGAGGCTACCCTTACTTTTTATTGCTCCCCTCCTCCTTTATGGGATGCACCCCGAAAGGATAGGGGCAACAGGGGGGATTTGGGGCAAACAGGTATGTGACAGTTCCATTACCAACCCCAAGGGGGGGCACCATACAATCCAACTGCAGTTATTGTATTGAAAGGTACAACAAGGAGCATGTCGTGGAATTTTTGCAGGTGGTGCTCACCAAGATTTTTCTGCCTCCCCTTCCCTCCGTGCGGCATGTTATAGGGACCCTTGGGATATTTCTATCGGCAAGAGATGCTATAGAGATTCCCGCTATGATATCTGAGAGCACTAACATTTGTTAAATAAATAGGGGCATTGGAGCAGATGAATGAGGCAGGGAAAGGGTACATGTGGAAAGTAGTTGGATGGGTCATAGAGAATAATCATGGCATGCAAATAGGCAGCAGCACATGTTCTGGCAGTGTCTGTTGAGAGTTTGGTACGCTCTTCAATTTATTTGTCCTTCTTACGTTGGGTATGATCTACAGAGGGAAGGCACAGCATTACTGTTAGTCAGAACATGTATTTATGATTTAAAGAAGTGTGGTCTGTGTGTGCTGAGAGGGCTGTACAGAGTGGTAAGTGCCTGTACATCCGAGCAATGTGCATCCAACCGGCCACTTGAGACTGAACAGTGACAGAAGCACCTGGGTTACTGACGGAATGTAAATGCAGAGCACATAGGAAGGGTGTCTGTAGTCACTCAAGGGATTGAAACGTGTTGGTGCACTACCAAAGCTGGGGTACTCAGAGGGAATGTTTGAGGGGTAATGAGACGGTGCTATCCAGAGGTCAAAAAAGGTGTCAGAGCCACAGAGGTATGGGCATCCAGGTCCCACAGCGAGGGGTGGTCAAAAGTCCTTGCTAAAGATTTCTATCGAACCATGACCAAATGTTGTGCAGCCTGGCTCCCTCTGTAACTTTTCCCCAGTGTTTTTCTATCCTTCAGATGACTGGAGCAAGCTTCCCAAAGGATTTCTTGGCCTCATACCCCAAAGGAGTGCCTGATATTTCTGGCCTAAGGATAATACTAAAGGGTGCGCTGCTGACGTTCTGAGAAAAACCTCGCTAACCATGCATATTTATGCACCAAACATGGCAAATCCTTACACCTGCAAAGCAGCATATCGCTCTTGTCAGCTTCGTGGTGGTGTAAGTGTTTTTATTTGAGGAAAATATTCATCTGTGCTTCCTCTCTCATCTGAGGACAATGGAGCTGCATGTTCCTCTCTCACATGTCCATTCAAAGAGCCAGGTGACACTCACTCAATCACTCAGCAAACACGTATGCTTTGACACTTTCGTCTGGCTGTTTTCCTTCCAAACATTCCCCTTTCACCACAAATACAGGCCAGCATGTACCTCATTACTCATTCACTCAGTCATCGCAGTCCTCGACTCTGCAGGCCCTGCAAGACGAACATGAACAAGAGGTATGGGCATCCAGGTCCCACAGCGAGGGGTGGTCAAAAGTCCTTGCTAAAGATTTCTATCGAACCATGACCAAATGTTGTGCAGCCTGGCTCCCTCTGTAACTTTTCCCCAGTGTATTTCTATCCTTCAGATGACTGGAGCAAGCTTCCCAAAGGATTTCTTGGCCTCTTACCCCAAAGGAGTGCCTGATATTTCTGGCCTAAGGATAATACTAAAGGGTGCGCTGCTGACGTTCTGAGAAAAACCTCGCTAACCATGCATATTTATGCACCAAACATGGCAAATCCTTACACCTGCAAAGCAGCATATCGCTCTTGTCAGCTTCGTGGTGCTGTAATTGTTTTTATTTGAGGAAAATATTCATCTGTGCTTCCTCTCTCATCTGAGGACAATGGAGCTGCATGTTCCTCTCTCACATGTCCATTCAAAGAGCCAGGTGACACTCACTCAATCACTCAGCAAACACGTATGCTTTGACACTTTCGTCTGGCTGTTTTCCTTCCAAACATTCCCCTTTCACCACAAATACAGGCCAGCATGTACCTCATTACTCATTCACTCAGTCATCGCAGTCCTCGACTCTGCAGGTCCTGCAAGACGAACATGAAAAAGAGGTATCTGAGCAAGCAGAAGAAAAGCCTTGGTGTGCTCTTATGTTCGTAATGCTGCCCTCTAGTAACGCTACATGGCAACTGCAACAGAATGATGGGACTTAGAAGAGGGCTGTTCTATGCAAATAATGTCCTCCCATGCTTACTTTCTTCTGAGAAAGTCGCCGGCTTGCGCTATGATACAGCCTCCAACAAATGGTCTTCAGCCAAATTCAAAAGCAGCCTACCTATCTCAGGCTAAGGATTTTGCCACTCGAAAGCCGCAGATGGGGACGTCACCCTAATGTAGCAGGGTCCCAATTTGCCTGCAGTCATCCTCCATACAGAACCTGGGCGTTCGAGTGCGTTCGAGGGCTCGTAGGCTTCCTTCAAAGGAAGGAAGGAAGAAAGGGGCTGCTTAAAGCCCCAGTGCCGTACTGTACTGTGCTGTGTCACCACAATCCCTTCACTTGCTTCAGTAGGCATGATTAAGACTTCCTGAAGCAAAGGTCTAACTGCTCTTCTCTGCCTCTTGAGAAAAACAATTTTTCTAGCTTCCTCTTGCACCTAATAAAGGGAGTTTCACTTGCCTCAAAATCTCCCCTTCATTTCATTAGCCAGAGCTCCTACTTCACCTTTATCCTAGCCAACATCACATGCATCAAAGACCTGATTGGAGGGATCGGCTCTCAGCAAAACGAAAAATCACCACCATCCAACCTATTTTACTATCAGTATAACACCCTCCTTGCATTCTTGTGCTCATATATACACCTGAGGCAACATTTGTGCTCTAAAGTACGCCGAATTTAAAGGACTAAGAATAAACACATTTATAAGGGAAGATAAGGCATTGTCCCTATTGCACCTACTTGAGAAAAAGGGAGGTTTGTGGAAAGTCAGACTCCTCAGGAAAAGATGTATAATTTTTGGGCGCATGTGCCAAAAGAGTGGCACTTTTCTCCTCTGTTTTTCCAAGTGAATAAAAAATTAGCAAATGAAAATTAAACCACAGATTGAAAATTTACCCTCTCAGGTCACTTGGGCCGCATTGGCAGGACTTGAACCCTGGTCTTGTGAGAACCTGTGACACCAGAGGCACGAGACTTACCGTTGAGCTACAGCTCCTTGGAGGTCTGCACTACTGCAGTAGTAGCTATGACCAACAGACAGCACCTGGTGTCAGTGCTTGTGGCTTCCATTGCACATGAAACGGAAGACCATGTTATGGGGACGATTTAATAGGGTACTGACATGGAAACCAGTGTGGTCCAGGGGGTAAGTTCCTGCCTTCCATCCAGGTGACCAGGGTTCAAGTCCCGGGATCGGCACGAGGTGACTGTGGTGCTGCAGAGGTAAGTTCCAGATGTGTCTATGTGGCCAATTGGTAAGTATAAACTGTGTGTGTGTGAGAGTGGAGTCATGCCTGCCAGATGGTGAGTTGCAAAGTGGTTGGTAAGTAACATGGGTGTGGCTAGTGCAAGGGGCGGGGTCAGTCACAGGTGAGTTGCAGAGTGGTTGGTAAGTTAAATGGGTGTGGCTACTGCAAAGGGTGGGGTCAGTGACAGGTGAATTGCAGAGTGGTTGGTAAGTAACATGGGTGTGGCTAGTGCAAGGGGTGGGATCAGTGACAGGTGAATTGCAGAGTGGTTGGTAAGTTAAATGGGTGTGGCTAGTGCAAAGGGCGGGGTCAGTGACAGGTGAATTGCAGAGTGGTTGGTAACATGGGTGTGGCTAGTGCAAGGGGTGGGGTCAGTGACAGGTGAATTGCAGAGTGGTTGGTAAGTAACATGGGTGTGGCTAGTGCAAGGGGCGGGGTCAGTGACAGGTGAGTTGCAGAGTGGTTGGTAACATGGGTGTGGCTAGTGCAAGGGGCGGGGTCAGTGACAGGTGAATTGCAGAGTGGTTGGTAAGTTAAATGGGTGTGGCTAGTGCAAAGGGCGGGGTCAGTGACAGGTGAGTTGCAGAGTGGTTGGTAACATGGGTGTGGCTAGTGCAAGGGGTGGGGTCAGTGACAGGTGAATTGCAGAGTGGTTGGTAAGTTAAATGGGTGTGGCTAGTGCAAGGGGCGGGGTCAGTGACAGGTGAGTTGCAGAGTGGTTGGTAACATGGGTGTGGCTAGTGCAAGGGGTGGGGTCAGTGACAGGTAAAAGAAGGGGAACAGATGTAGTGGGTGGGGGTTAGAGATTAATGACATATAGTGAGGAGCCCCAAAATGTGTTTTTTACTGCACCCCCCTACTCTCTCTGATTTTGGGGGGGTGCTGTCAAATTTGGGGGAGCACTTTCAAAAGGGGGTTGGGAGTGCATTATGAAGGGCGATGGGGTGCACAGAATGACATGACTTCTGGGCAATTTTTGGGAGGCTACCCTTACTTTTTATTGCTCCCCTCCTCCTTTATGTGATGCACCCCGAAAGGATAGGGGCAACAGGGGGGATTTGGGGCAAACAGGTATGTGACAGTTCCATTACCAACCCCAAGGGGGGGCACCATACAATCCAACTGCAGTTATTGTATTGAAAGGTACAAGAAGGAGCATGTCGTGGAATTTTTGCAGGTGGTGCTCACCAAGATTTTTCTGCCTCCCCTTCCCTCCGTGCGGCATGTTATAGGGACCCTTGGGATATTTCTATTGGCAAGAGATGCTATAGAGATTCCCGCTATGATATCTGAGAGCACTAACATTTGTTAAATAAATAGGGGCATTGGAGCAGATGAATGAGGCAGGGAAAGGGTACATGTGGAAAGTAGTTGGATGGGTCATAGAGAATAATCATGGCATGCAAATAGGCAGCAGCACATGTTCTGGCAGTGTCTGTTGAGAGTTTGGTACGCTCTTCAATTTATTTGTCCTTCTTACGTTGGGTATGATCTACAGAGGGAAGGCACAGCATTACTGTTAGTCAGAACATGTATTTATGATTTAAAGAAGTGTGGTCTGTGTGTGCTGAGAGGGCTGTACAGAGTGGTAAGTGCCTGTACATCCGAGCAATGTGCATCCAACCGGCCACTTGAGACTGAACAGTGACAGAAGCACCTGGGTTACTGACGGAATGTAAATGGAGAGCACATAGGAAGGGTGTCTGTAGTCACTCAAGGGATTGAAACGTGTTGGTGCACTACCAAAGCTGGGGTACTCAGAGGGAATGTTTGAGGGGTAATGAGACGGTGCTATCCAGAGGTCAAAAAAGGTGTCAGAGCCACAGAGGTATGGGCATCCAGGTCCCACAGCGAGGGGTGGTCAAAAGTCCTTGCTAAAGATTTCTATCGAACCATGACCAAATGTTGTGCAGCCTGGCTCCCTCTGTAACTTTTCCCCAGTGTTTTTCTATCCTTCAGATGACTGGAGCAAGCTTCCCAAAGGATTTCTTGGCCTCATACCCCAAAGGAGTGCCTGATATTTCTGGCCTAAGGATAATACTAAAGGGTGCGCTGCTGACGTTCTGAGAAAAACCTCGCTAACCATGCATATTTATGCACCAAACATGGCAAATCCTTACACCTGCAAAGCAGCATATCGCTCTTGTCAGCTTCGTGGTGGTGTAAGTGTTTTTATTTGAGGAAAATATTCATCTGTGCTTCCTCTCTCATCTGAGGACAATGGAGCTGCATGTTCTTCTCTCACATGTCCATTCAAAGAGCCAGGTGACACTCACTCAATCACTCAGCAAACACGTATGCTTTGACACTTTCATCTGGCTGTTTTCCTTCCAAACATTCCCCTTTCACCACAAATACAGGCCAGCATGAACCTCATTACTCATTCACTCAGTCATCGCAGTCCTCGACTCTGCAGGCCCTGCAAGACGAACATGAACAAGAGGTATGGGCATCCAGGTCCCACAGCGAGGGGTGGTCAAAAGTCCTTGCTAAAGATTTCTATCGAACCATGACCAAATGTTGTGCAGCCTGGCTCCCTCTGTAACTTTTCCCCAGTGTTTTTCTATCCTTCAGATGACTGGAGCAAGCTTCCCAAAGGATTTCTTGGCCTCTTACCCCAAAGGAGTGCCTGATATTTCTGGCCTAAGGATAATACTAAAGGGTGCGCTGCTGACGTTCTGAGAAAAACCTCGATAACCATGCATATTTATGCACCAAACATGGCAAATCCTTACACCTACAAAGCAGCATATCGCTCTTGTCAGCTTCTTGGTGGTGTAATTGTTTTTATTTGAGGAAAATATTCATCTGTGCTTCCTCTCTTATCTGAGGACAATGGAGCTGCATGTTCCTCTCTCACATGTCCATTCAAAGAGCCAGGTGACACTCACTCAATCACTCAGCAAACACGTATGCTTTGACACTTTCGTCTGGCTGTTTTCCTTCCAAACATTCCCCTTTCACCACAAATACAGGCCAGCATGTACCTCATTACTCATTCACTCAGTCATCGCAGTCCTCGACTCTGCAGGCCCTGCAAGACGAACATGAACAAGAGGTATCTGAGCAAGCAGAAGAAAAGCCTTGGTGTGCTCTTATGTTCGTAATGCTGCCCTCTAGTAACGCTACATGGCAACTGCAACAGAATGATGGGACTTAGAAGAGGGCTGTCCTATGCAAATAATGTCCTCCCATGCTTACTTTCTTCTGAGAAAGTCGCCGGCTTGCGCTATGATACAGCCTCCAACCAATGGTCTTCAGCCAAATTCAAAAGCAGCCTACCTATCTCAGGCTAAGGATTTTGCCACTCGAAAGCCGCAGATGGGGACGTCACCCTAATGTAGCAGGGTCCCAATTTGCCTGCAGTCATCCTCCATACAGAACCTGGGCGTTCGAGTGCGTTCGAGGGCTCGTAGGCTTCCTTCAAAGGAAGGAAGGAAGGAAGGGGCTGCTTAAAGCCCCAGTGCCAGCCCAGCCCAGCCCAGTGCCGTACTGTACTGTGCTGTGTCACCACAATCCCTTCACTTGCTTCAGTAGGCATGATTAAGACTTCCTGAAGCAAAGGTCTAACTGCTCTTCTCTGCCTCTTGAGAAAAACAATTTTTCTAGCTTCCTATTGCACCTAATAAAGGGAGTTTCACTTGCCTCAAAATCTCCCCTTCATTTCATTAGCCAGAGCTCCTACTTCACCTTTATCCTAGCCAACATCACATGGATCAAAGACCTGATTGGAGGGATCGGCTCTCAGCAAAACGAAAAATCACCACCATCCAACCTATTTTACTATGAGTATAACACCCTCCTTGCATTCTTGTGCTCATATATACACCTGAGGCAACATTTGTGCTCTAAAGTACGCCGAATTTAAAGGACTAAGAATAAACACATTTATAAGGGAAGATAAGGCATTGTCCCTATTGCACCTACTTGAGAAAAAGGGAGGTTTGTGGAAAGTCAGACTCCTCAGGAAAAGATGTATAATTTTTGGGCGCATGTGCCAAAAGAGTGGCACTTTTCTCCTCTGTTTTTCCAAGTGAATAAAAAATTAGCAAATGAAAATTAAACCACAGATTGAAAATTTACCCTCTCAGGTCACTTGGGCTGCATTGGCAGGACTTGAACCCTGGTCTTGAGAGAACCTGTGACACCAGAGGCACGAGACTTACCGTTGAGCTACAGCTCCTTGGAGGCCTGAACCACTGCAGTAGTAACTATGACCAACATACAGCACCTGGTGTCAGTGCTTGTGGCTTCCATTGCACATGAAACGGAAGACCATGTTATGGGGACGATTTGATAGGGTACTGACATGGAAACCAGTGTGGTCCAGGGGGTAAGTTCCTGCCTTCCATCCAGGTGACCAGGGTTCAAGTCCCGGGATCGGCACGAGGTGACTGTGGTGCAGCAGAGGTAAGTTCCAGATGGGTCTATGTGGCCAATTGGTAAGTATAAACTGTGTGTGTGTGGTGTGTGAGAGTGGAGTGGAGTCATGCCTGCCAGATGGTGAATTGCAAAGTGGTTGGTAAGTAACATGGGTGTGGCTAGTGCAAGGGGCGGGGTCAGTGACAGGTGAATTGCAAAGTGGTTGGTAAGTAACATGGGTGTGGCTAGTGCAACGGGCGGGGTCGGGGTCAGTGACAGGTGAATTGCAGAGTGGTTGGTAAGTAACATGGGTGTGGCTAGTGCAAGGGGCGGGGTCAGTGACAGTTGAATTGCAGAGTGGTTGGTAAGTTAAATGGGTGTGGCTAGTGCAAAGGGCGGGGTCAGTGACAGGTGAATTGCAGAGAGGTTGGTAAGTAACATGGGTGTGGCTAGTGCAAGGGGCGGGGTCAGTGACAGGTGAATTGCAAAGTGGTTGGTAAGTAACATGGGTGTGGCTAGTGCAACGGGCGGGGTCGGGGTCAGTGACAGGTGAATTGCAGAGTGGTTGGTAAGTAACATGGGTGTGGCTAGTGCAAGGGGCGGGGTCAGTGACAGTTGAATTGCAGAGTGGTTGGTAAGTTAAATGGGTGTGGCTAGTGCAAAGGGCGGGGTCAGTGACAGGTGAATTGCAGAGTGGTTGGTAAGTAACATGGGTGTGGCTAGTGCAAGAGGCGGGGTCAGTCACAGGTGAGTTGCAGAGTGGTTGGTAAGTTAAATGGGTGTGGCTACTGCAAAGGGCACGGTCAGTGACAGGTGAATTGCAGAGTGGTTGGTAACATGGGTGTGGCTAGTGCAAGGGGTGGGGTCAGTGACAGGTGAATTGCAGAGTGGTTGGTAAGTAACATGGGTGTGGCTATTGCAAGGGACGGGGTCAGTGACAGGTGAATTGCAGAGTGGTTGGTAAGTAACATGGGTGTGGCTAGTGCAAGGGGTGGGATCAGTGACAGGTGAATTGCAGAGTGGTTGGTAAGTTAAATGGGTGTGGCTAGTGCAAAGGGCGGGGTCAGTGACAGGTGAATTGCAGAGTGGTTGGTAACATGGGTGTGGCTAGTGCAAGGGGTGGGGTCAGTGACAGGTGAATTGCAGAGTGGTTGGTAAGTAACATGGGTGTGGCTAGTGCAAGGGGCGGGGTCAGTGACAGGTGAATTACAGAGTGGTTGGTAAGTAACATGGGTGTGGCTAGTGCAAGGGGCGGGGTCAGTGACAGGTGAATTGCAGAGTGGTTGGTAAGTTAAATGGGTGTGGCTAGTGCAAGGGGCGGGGTCAGTGACAGGTGAATTGCAGAGTGGTCGGTAAGTAACATGGGTGTGGCTAGTGCAAGGGGCGGGGTCAGTGACAGGTGAGTTGCAGAGTGGTTGGTAACATGGGTGTGGCTAGTGCAAGGGGTGGGGTCAGTGACAGGTAAAAGAAGGGGAACAGATGTAGTGGGTGGGGGTTAGAGATTAATGACATATAGTGAGGAGCCCCAAAATGTGTTTTTTACTGCACCCCCCTACTCTCTCTGATTTTGGGGGGGTGCTGTCAAATTTGGGGGAGCACTTTCAAAAGGGGGTTGGGAGTGCATTATGAAGGGCGATGGGGTGCACAGAATGACATGACTTCTGGGCAATTTTTGGGAGGCTACCCTTACTTTTTATTGCTCCCCTCCTCCTTTATGGGATGCACCCCGAAAGGATAGGGGCAACAGGGGGGATTTGGGGCAAACAGGTATGTGACAGTTCCATTACCAACCCCAAGGGGGGGCACCATACAATCCAACTGCAGTTATTGTATTGAAAGGTACAACAAGGAGCATGTCGTGGAATTTTTGCAGGTGGTGCTCACCAAGATTTTTCTGCCTCCCCTTCCCTCCGTGCGGCATGTTATAGGGACCCTTGGGATATTTCTATTGGCAAGAGATGCTATAGAGATTCCCGCTATGATATCTGAGAGCACTAACATTTGTTAAATAAATAGGGGCATTGGAGCAGATGAATGAGGCAGGGAAAGGGTATATGTGGAAAGTAGTTGGATGGGTCATAGAGAATAATCATGGCATGCAAATAGGCAGCAGCACATGTTCTGGCAGTGTCTGTTGAGAGTTTGGTACGCTCTTCAATTTATTTGTCCTTCTTACGTTGGGTATGATCTACAGAGGGAAGGCACAGCATTACTGTTAGTCAGAACATGTATTTATGATTTAAAGAAGTGTGGTCTGTGTGTGCTGAGAGGGCTGTACAGAGTGGTAAGTGCCTGTACATCCGAGCAATGTGCATCCAACCGGCCACTTGAGACTGAACAGTGACAGAAGCACCTGGGTTACTGACGGAATGTAAATGGAGAGCACATAGGAAGGGTGTCTGTAGTCACTCAAGGGATTGAAACGTGTTGGTGCACTACCAAAGCTGGGGTACTCAGAGGGAATGTTTGAGGGGTAATGAGACGGTGCTATCCAGAGGTCAAAAAAGGTGTCAGAGCCACAGAGGTATGGGCATCCAGGTCCCACAGCGAGGGGTGGTCAAAAGTCCTTGCTAAAGATTTCTATCGAACCATGACCAAATGTTGTGCAGCCTGGCTCCCTCTGTAACTTTTCCCCAGTGTTTTTCTATCCTTCAGATGACTGGAGCAAGCTTCCCAAAGGATTTCTTGGCCTCATACCCCAAAGGAGTGCCTGATATTTCTGGCCTAAGGATAATACTAAAGGGTGCGCTGCTGACGTTCTGAGAAAAACCTCGCTAACCATGCATATTTATGCACCAAACATGGCTAATCCTTACACCTGCAAAGCAGCATATCGCTCTTGTCAGCTTCGTGGTGGTGTAAGTGTTTTTATTTGAGGAAAATATTCATCTGTGCTTCCTCTCTCATCTGAGGACAATGGAGCTGCATGTTCTTCTCTCACATGTCCATTCAAAGAGCCAGGTGACACTCACTCAATCACTCAGCAAACACGTATGCTTTGACACTTTCATCTGGCTGTTTTCCTTCCAAACATTCCCCTTTCACCACAAATACAGGCCAGCATGAACCTCATTACTCATTCACTCAGTCATCGCAGTCCTCGACTCTGCAGGCCCTGCAAGACGAACATGAACAAGAGGTATGGGCATCCAGGTCCCACAGCGAGGGGTGGTCAAAAGTCCTTGCTAAAGATTTCTATCGAACCATGACCAAATGTTGTGCAGCCTGGCTCCCTCTGTAACTTTTCCCCAGTGTTTTTCTATCCTTCAGATGACTGGAGCAAGCTTCCCAAAGGATTTCTTGGCCTCTTACCCCAAAGGAGTGCCTGATATTTCTGGCCTAAGGATAATACTAAAGGGTGCGCTGCTGACGTTCTGAGAAAAACCTCGATAACCATGCATATTTATGCACCAAACATGGCAAATCCTTACACCTACAAAGCAGCATATCGCTCTTGTCAGCTTCTTGGTGGTGTAATTGTTTTTATTTGAGGAAAATATTCATCTGTGCTTCCCCTCTTATCTGAGGACAATGGAGCTGCATGTTCCTCTCTCACATGTCCATTCAAAGAGCCAGGTGACACTCACTCAATCACTCAGCAAACACGTATGCTTTGACACTTTCGTCTGGCTGTTTTCCTTCCAAACATTCCCCTTTCACCACAAATACAGGCCAGCATGTACCTCATTACTCATTCACTCAGTCATCGCAGTCCTCGACTCTGCAGGCCCTGCAAGACGAACATGAACAAGAGGTATCTGAGCAAGCAGAAGAAAAGCCTTGGTGTGCTCTTATGTTCGTAATGCTGCCCTCTAGTAACGCTACATGGCAACTGCAACAGAATGATGGGACTTAGAAGAGGGCTGTCCTATGCAAATAATGTCCTCCCATGCTTACTTTCTTCTGAGAAAGTCGCCGGCTTGCGCTATGATACAGCCTCCAACCAATGGTCTTCAGCCAAATTCAAAAGCAGCCTACCTATCTCAGGCTAAGGATTTTGCCACTCGAAAGCCGCAGATGGGGACGTCACCCTAATGTAGCAGGGTCCCAATTTGCCTGCAGTCATCCTCCATACAGAACCTGGGCGTTCGAGTGCGTTCGAGGGCTCGTAGGCTTCCTTCAAAGGAAGGAAGGAAGGAAGGGGCTGCTTAAAGCCCCAGTGCCAGCCCAGCCCAGCCCAGCCCAGCCCAGTGCCGTACTGTACTGTGCTGTGTCACCACAATCCCTTCACTTGCTTCAGTAGGCATGATTAAGACTTCCTGAAGCAAAGGTCTAACTGCTCTTCTCTGCCTCTTGAGAAAAACAATTTTTCTAGCTTCCTATTGCACCTAATAAAGGGAGTTTCACTTGCCTCAAAATCTCCCCTTCATTTCATTAGCCAGAGCTCCTACTTCACCTTTATCCTAGCCAACATCACATGCATCAAAGACCTGATTGGAGGGATCGGCTCTCAGCAAAACGAAAAATCACCACCATCCAACCTATTTTACTATCAGTATAACACCCTCCTTGCATTCTTGTGCTCATATATACACCTGAGGCAACATTTAATAATAATAAAATAATATCGAGTTTGTAGAGCGCACAGTAACGCCATCACGGCGTGTCCCCGCGCTAACACTAACCAAGAACTCAGCATACAGACCGACCGGATTAAGATGAGTAAAGATGAGTTTTGAGCAGGGACCTAAACCGCGTTTCGTTGCTCTCCAGTCTCATTGCACAGGGGAGTTTATTCCACTGTTGGGCTGCTTGGAGTGCAAATGAGCGTCCGCCCATTCTAGCCTTCTTAGTTCTAGGCACTTTCAGCAGTCCGGCGCCCTCTGATCGAAGGGACCTGGTAGGTTCATATCTGCTGATTAAGTCTCTGAGATATGTCGGTGATCTGTCCCAGACGATGCGATGACAGAAGAGGAGACACTTGTAGCGCACCCGTTTCTTTACAGGTAACCAATGAAGCGCATCCAGTGCTTTTTTTGAGTTGGCTCTCCTGGGTCTTCTTAGCACCAGTCTGGCAGCGGAGTTTTGTATGACTTGTAGGCGACCTATGCTGCCTTCGGTAGCCCCTAGGAACAAGACGTTACCATAGTCTAAACGCGAGGTTACTAGTGCCTGCGTTAGCGTTCTTCTGGCCGATAGAGGGAGGAGGTCTAACGTTTTGTTTAGAGTCTTTAGCACTCCAAAACATTTGCCTACAAGACGCCTAATGTGGCCATCATAAGAGAGAGCAGGGTTCATCCAGATCCCTAGATTCTTTGCCTCCTGACAAGGTATGGGGGTAGGACCCAGACAAGTAGGCCACCATTCATCCGACCAGTCTTCCCTTTTTTTCCCTACCACCATTTGTGCTCTAAAGTACGCCGAATTTAAAGGACTAAGAATAAACACATTTATAAGGGAAGATAAGGCATTGTCCCTATTGCACCTACTTGAGAAAAAGGGAGGTTTGTGGAAAGTCAGACTCCTCAGGAAAAGATGTATAATTTTTGGGCGCATGTGCCAAAAGAGTGGCACTTTTCTCCTCTGTTTTTCCAAGTGAATAAAAAATTAGCAAATGAAAATTAAACCACAGATTGAAAATTTACCCTCTCAGGTCACTTGGGCCGCATTGGCAAAACTTGAACCCTGGTCTTGAGAGAACCTGTGACACCAGAGGCACGAGACTTACTGTTGAGCTACAGCTCCTTAGAGGTCTGAACCACTGCAGTAGTAACTATGACCAACATACAGCACCTGGTGTCAGTGCTTGTGGCTTCCATTGCACATGAAACGGAAGACCATGTTATGGGGACGATTTGATAGGGTACTGACATGGAAACCAGTGTGGTCCAGGGGGTAAGTTCCTGCCTTCCATCCAGGTGACCAGGGTTCAAGTCCCGGGATCGGCACGAGGTGACTGTGGTGCAGCAGAGGTAAGTTCCAGATGGGCCTATGTGGCCAATTGGTAAGTATAAACTGTGTGTGTGTGGTGTGTGAGAGTGGAGTGGAGTCATGCCTGCCAGATGGTGAATTGCAAAGTGGTTGGTAAGTAACATGGGTGTGGCTAGTGCAAGGGGCGGGGTCAGTGACAGGTGAATTGCAGAGTGGTTGGTAAGTAACATGGGTGTGGCTAGTGCAAGGGGCGGGGTCGGGGTCAGAGACAGGTGAATTGCAGAGTGGTTGGTAAGTAACATGGGTGTGGCTAGTGCAAGGGTCGGGGTCAGTGACAGTTGAATTGCAGAGTGGTTGGTAAGTTAAATGGGTGTGGCTAGTGCAAAGGGCGGGGTCAGTGACAGGTGAATTGCAGAGTGGTTGGTAAGTAACATGGGTGTGGCTAGTGCAAGAGGCGGGGTCAGTCACAGGTGAGTTGCAGAGTGGTTGGTAAGTTAAATGGGTGTGGCTACTGCAAGGGGTGGGATCAGTGACAGGTGAATTGCAGAGTGGTTGGTAACATGGGTGTGGCTAGTGGAAGGGGTGGGGTCAGTGACAGGTGAATTGCAGAGTGGTTGGTAAGTAACATGGGTGTGGCTATTGCAAGGGGCGGGGTCAGTGACAGGTGAATTGCAGAGTGGTTGGTAAGTAACATGGGTGTGGCTACTGCAAGGGGTGGGATCAGTGACAGGTGAATTGCAGAGTGGTTGGTAAGTTAAATGGGTGTGGCTAGTGCAAAGGGCGGGGTCAGTGACAGGTGAATTGCAGAGTGGTTGGTAACATGGGTGTGGCTAGTGCAAGGGGTGGGGTCAGTGACAGGTGAATTGCAGAGTGGTTGGTAAGTTAAATGGGTGTGGCTAGTGCAAGGGGCGGGGTCAGTGACAGGTGAATTGCAGAGTGGTTGGTAAGTAGCATGGGTGTGGCTAGTGCAAGGGGCGGGGTCAGTGACAGGGGAATTGCAGAGTGGTTGGTAAGTTAAATGGGTGTGGCTAGTGCAAGGGGCGGGGTCAGTGACAGGTGAGTTGCAGAGTGGGTGGTAACATGGGTGTGGCTAGTGCAAGGGGTGGGGTCAGTGACAGGTAAAAGAAGGGGAACAGATGTAGTGGGTGGGGGTTAGAGATTAATGACATATAGTGAGGAGCCCCAAAATGTGTTTTTTACTGCACCCCCTACTCTCTCTGATTTTGGGGGGGTGCTGTCAAATTTGGGGGAGCACTTTTAAAAGGGGGTTGGGAGTGCATTATGAAGGGCGATGGGGTGCATAGAATGACATGACTTCTGGGCAATTTTTGGGAGGCTACCCTTACTTTTTATTGCTCCCCTCCTCCTTTATGGGATGCACCCCGAAAGGATAGGGGCAACAGGGGGGATTTGGGGCAAACAGGTATGTGACAGTTCCATTACCAACCCCAAGGGGGGGCACCATACAATCCAACTGCAGTTATTGTATTGAAAGGTACAACAAGGAGCATGTCGCGGAATTTTTGCAGGTGGTGCTCACCAAGATTTTTCTGCCTCCCCTTCCCTCCGTGCGGCATGTTATAGGGACCCTTGGGATATTTCTATTGGCAAGAGATGCTATAGAGATTCCCGCTATGATATCTGAGAGCACTAACATTTGTTAAATAAATAGGGGCATTGGAGCAGATGAATGAGGCAGGGAAAGGGTACATGTGGAAAGTAGTTGGATGGGTCATAGAGAATAATCATGGCATGCAAATAGGCAGCAGCACATGTTCTGGCAGTGTCTGTTGAGAGTTTGGTACGCTCTTCAATTTATTTGTCCTTCTTACGTTGGGTATGATCTACAGAGGGAAGGCACAGCATTACTGTTAGTCAGAACATGTATTTATGATTTAAAGAAGTGTGGTCTGTGTGTGCTGAGAGGGCTGTACAGAGTGGTAAGTGCCTGTACATCCGAGCAATGTGCATCCAACCGGCCACTTGAGACTGAACAGTGACAGAAGCACCTGGGTTACTGACGGAATGTAAATGCAGAGCACATAGGAAGGGTGTCTGTAGTCACTCAAGGGATTGAAACGTGTTGGTGCACTACCAAAGCTGGGGTACTCAGAGGGAATGTTTGAGGGGTAATGAGACGGTGCTATCCAGAGGTCAAAAAAGGTGTCAGAGCCACAGAGGTATGGGCATCCAGGTCCCACAGCGAGGGGTGGTCAAAAGTCCTTGCTAAAGATTTCTATCGAACCATGACCAAATGTTGTGCAGCCTGGCTCCCTCTGTAACTTTTCCCCAGTGTTTTTCTATCCTTCAGATGACTGGAGCAAGCTTCCCAAAGGATTTCTTGGCCTCTTACCCCAAAGGAGTGCCTGATATTTCTGGCCTAAGGATAATACTAAAGGGTGCGCTGCTGACGTTCTGAGAAAAACCTCGATAACCATGCATATTTATGCACCAAACATGGCAAATCCTTACACCTGCAAAGCAGCATATCGCTCTTGTCAGCTTCGTGGTGGTGTAATTGTTTTTATTTGAGGAAAATATTCATCTGTGCTTCCTCTCTTATCTGAGGACAATGGAGCTGCATGTTCCTCTCTCACATGTCCATTCAAAGAGCCAGGTGACACTCACTCAATCACTCAGCAAACACGTATGCTTTGACACTTTCGTCTGGCTGTTTTCCTTCCAAACATTCCCCTTTCACCACAAATACAGGCCAGCATGTACCTCATTACTCATTCACTCAGTCATCGCAGTCCTCGACTCTGCAGGCCCTGCAAGACGAACATGAACAAGAGGTATCTGAGCAAGCAGAAGAAAAGCCTTGGTGTGCTCTTATGTTCGTAATGCTGCCCTCTAGTAACGCTACATGGCAACTGCAACAGAATGATGGGACTTAGAAGAGGGCTGTCCTATGCAAATAATGTCCTCCCATGCTTACTTTCTTCTGAGAAAGTCGCCGGCTTGCGCTATGATACAGCCTCCAACAAATGGTCTTCAGCCAAATTCAAAAGCAGCCTACCTATCTCAGGCTAAGGATTTTGCCACTCGAAAGCCGCAGATGGGGACGTCACCCTAATGTAGCAGGGTCCCAATTTGCCTGCAGTCATCCTCCATACAGAACCTGGGCGTTCGAGTGCGTTCGAGGGCTCGTAGGCTTCCTTCAAAGGAAGGAAGGAAGAAAGGGGCTGCTTAAAGCCCCAGTGCCAGCCCAGCCCAGCCCAGCCCAGTGCCGTACTGTACTGTGCTGCGTCACCACAATCCCTTCACTTGCTTCAGTAGGCATGATTAAGACTTCCTGAAGCAAAGGTCTAACTGCTCTTCTCTGCCTCTTGAGAAAAACAATTTTTCTAGCTTCCTATTGCACCTAATAAAGGGAGTTTCACTTGCCTCAAAATCTCCCCTTCATTTCATTAGCCAGAGCTCCTACTTCACCTTTATCCTAGCCAACATCACATGCATCAAAGACCTGATTGGAGGGATCGGCTCTCAGCAAAACGAAAAATCACCACCATCCAACCTATTTTACTATCAGTATAACACCCTCCTTGCATTCTTGTGCTCATATATACACCTGAGGCAACATTTGTGCTCTAAAGTACGCCGAATTTAAAGGACTAAGAATAAACACATTTATAAGGGAAGATAAGGCATTGTCCCTATTGCACCTACTTGAGAAAAAGGGAGGTTTGTGGAAAGTCAGACTCCTCAGGAAAAGATGTATAATTTTTGGGCGCATGTGCCAAAAGAGTGGCACTTTTCTCCTCTGTTTTTCCAAGTGAATAAAAAATTAGCAAATGAAAATTAAACCACAGATTGAAAATTTACCCTCTCAGGTCACTTGGGCTGCATTGGCAGGACTTGAACCCTGGTCTTGAGAGAACCTGTGACACCAGAGGCACAAGACTTACCGTTGAGCTACAGCTCCTTGGAGGCCTGAACCACTGCAGTAGTAACTATGACCAACATACAGCACCTGGTGTCAGTGCTTGTGGCTTCCATTGCACATGAAACGGAAGACCATGTTATGGGGACGATTTGATAGGGTACTGACATGGAAACCAGTGTGGTCCAGGGGGTAAGTTCCTGCCTTCCATCCAGGGTTCAAGTCCCGGGATCGGCACGAGGTGACTGTGGTGCAGCAGAGGTAAGTTCCAGATGGGTCTATGTGGCCAATTGGTAAGTATAAACTGTGTGTGTGTGGTGTGTGAGAGTGGAGTGGAGTCATGCCTGCCAGATGGTGAATTGCAAAGTGGTTGGTAAGTAACATGGGTGTGGCTAGTGCAAGGGGCGGGGTCAGTGACAGGTGAATTGCAAAGTGGTTGGTAAGTAACATGGGTGTGGCTAGTACAACGGGCGGGGTCGGGGTCAGTGACAGGTGAATTGCAGAGTGGTTGGTAAGTAACATGGGTGTGGCTAGTGCAAGGGGCGGGGTCAGTGACAGTTGAATTGCAGAGTGGTTGGTAAGTTAAATGGGTGTGGCTAGTGCAAAGGGCGGGGTCAGTGACAGGTGAATTGCAGAGAGGTTGGTAAGTAACATGGGTGTGGCTAGTGCAAGGGGCGGGGTCAGTGACAGGTGAATTGCAAAGTGGTTGGTAAGTAACATGGGTGTGGCTAGTGCAACGGGCGGGGTCGGGGTCAGTGACAGGTGAATTGCAGAGTGGTTGGTAAGTAACATGGGTGTGGCTAGTGCAAGGGGTGGGGTCAGTGACAGGTGAATTGCAGAGTGGTTGGTAAGTAACATGGGTGTGGCTAGTGCAAGGGGCGGGGTCAGTGACAGTTGAATTGCAGAGTGGTTGGTAAGTTAAATGGGTGTGGCTAGTGCAAAGGGCGGGGTCAGTGACAGGTGAATTGCAGAGTGGTTGGTAAGTAACATGGGTGTGGCTAGTGCAAGAGGCGGGGTCAGTCACAGGTGAGTTGCAGAGTGGTTGGTAAGTTAAATGGGTGTGGCTACTGCAAAGGGCAGGGTCAGTGACAGGTGAATTGCAGAGTGGTTGGTAACATGGGTGTGGCTAGTGCAAGGGGTGGGGTCAGTGACAGGTGAATTGCAGAGTGGTTGGTAAGTAACATGGGTGTGGCTATTGCAAGGGACGGGGTCAGTGACAGGTGAATTGCAGAGTGGTTGGTAAGTAACATGGGTGTGGCTAGTGCAAGGGGTGGGATCAGTGACAGGTGAATTGCAGAGTGGTTGGTAAGTTAAATGGGTGTGGCTAGTGCAAAGGGCGGGGTCAGTGACAGGTGAATTGCAGAGTGGTTGGTAAGTAACATGGGTGTGGCTAGTGCAAGGGGCGGGGTCAGTGACAGGTGAATTACAGAGTGGTTGGTAAGTAACATGGGTGTGGCTAGTGTGAGGGGCGGGGTCAGTAACAGGTGAATTGCAGAGTGGTTGGTAACATGGGTGTGGCTAGTGCAAAGGGCAGGGTCAGTGACAGGTGAATTGCAGAGTGGTTGGTAAGTTAAATGGGTGTGGCTAGTGCAAGGGGCAGGGTCAGTGACAGGTGAGTTGCAGAGTGGTTGGTAACATGGGTGTGGCTAGTGCAAGGGGTGGGGTCAGTGACAGGTAAAAGAAGGGGAACAGATGTAGTGGGTGGGGGTTAGAGATTAATGACATATAGTGAGGAGCCCCAAAATGTGTTTTTTACTGCACCCCCTACTCTCTCTGATTTTGGGGGGGTGCTGTCAAATTTGGGGGAGCACTTTTAAAAGGGGGTTGGGAGTGCATTATGAAGGGCGATGGGGTGCATAGAATGACATGACTTCTGGGCAATTTTTGGGAGGCTACCCTTACTTTTTATTGCTCCCCTCCTCCTTTATGGGATGCACCCCGAAAGGATAGGGGCAACAGGGGGGATTTGGGGCAAACAGGTATGTGACAGTTCCATTACCAACCCCAAGGGGGGGCACCATACAATCCAACTGCAGTTATTGTATTGAAAGGTACAACAAGGAGCATGTCGTGGAATTTTTGCAGGTGGTGCTCACCAAGATTTTTCTGCCTCCCCTTCCCTCCGTGCGGCATGTTATAGGGACCCTTGGGATATTTCTATTGGCAAGAGATGCTATAGAGATTCCCGCTATGATATCTGAGAGCACTAACATTTGTTAAATAAATAGGGGCATTGGAGCAGATGAATGAGGCAGGGAAAGGGTACATGTGGAAAGTAGTTGGATGGGTCATAGAGAATAATCATGGCATGCAAATAGGCAGCAGCACATGTTCTGGCAGTGTCTGTTGAGAGTTTGGTACGCTCTTCAATTTATTTGTCCTTCTTACGTTGGGTATGATCTACAGAGGGAAGGCACAGCATTACTGTTAGTCAGAACATGTATTTATGATTTAAAGAAGTGTGGTCTGTGTGTGCTGAGAGGGCTGTACAGAGTGGTAAGTGCCTGTACATCCGAGCAATGTGCATCCAACCGGCCACTTGAGACTGAACAGTGACAGAAGCACCTGGGTTACTGACGGAATGTAAATGCAGAGCACATAGGAAGGGTGTCTGTAGTCACTCAAGGGATTGAAACGTGTTGGTGCACTACCAAAGCTGGGGTACTCAGAGGGAATGTTTGAGGGGTAATGAGACGGTGCTATCCAGAGGTCAAAAAAGGTGTCAGAGCCACAGAGGTATGGGCATCCAGGTCCCACAGCGAGGGGTGGTCAAAAGTCCTTGCTAAAGATTTCTATCGAACCATGACCAAATGTTGTGCAGCCTGGCTCCCTCTGTAACTTTTCCCCAGTGTTTTTCTATCCTTCAGATGACTGGAGCAAGCTTCCCAAAGGATTTCTTGGCCTCATACCCCAAAGGAGTGCCTGATATTTCTGGCCTAAGGATAATACTAAAGGGTGCGCTGCTGACGTTCTGAGAAAAACCTCGCTAACCATGCATATTTATGCACCAAACATGGCAAATCCTTACACCTGCAAAGCAGCATATCGCTCTTGTCAGCTTCGTGGTGGTGTAAGTGTTTTTATTTGAGGAAAATATTCATCTGTGCTTCCTCTCTCATCTGAGGACAATGGAGCTGCATGTTCTTCTCTCACATGTCCATTCAAAGAGCCAGGTGACACTCACTCAATCACTCAGCAAACACGTATGCTTTGACACTTTCATCTGGCTGTTTTCCTTCCAAACATTCCCCTTTCACCACAAATACAGGCCAGCATGAACCTCATTACTCATTCACTCAGTCATCGCAGTCCTCGACTCTGCAGGCCCTGCAAGACGAACATGAACAAGAGGTATGGGCATCCAGGTCCCACAGCGAGGGGTGGTCAAAAGTCCTTGCTAAAGATTTCTATCGAACCATGACCAAATGTTGTGCAGCCTGGCTCCCTCTGTAACTTTTCCCCAGTGTTTTTCTATCCTTCAGATGACTGGAGCAAGCTTCCCAAAGGATTTCTTGGCCTCTTACCCCAAAGGAGTGCCTGATATTTCTGGCCTAAGGATAATACTAAAGGGTGCGCTGCTGACGTTCTGAGAAAAACCTCGATAACCATGCATATTTATGCACCAAACATGGCAAATCCTTACACCTACAAAGCAGCATATCGCTCTTGTCAGCTTCTTGGTGGTGTAATTGTTTTTATTTGAGGAAAATATTCATCTGTGCTTCCTCTCTTATCTGAGGACAATGGAGCTGCATGTTCCTCTCTCACATGTCCATTCAAAGAGCCAGGTGACACTCACTCAATCACTCAGCAAACACGTATGCTTTGACACTTTCGTCTGGCTGTTTTCCTTCCAAACATTCCCCTTTCACCACAAATACAGGCCAGCATGTACCTCATTACTCATTCACTCAGTCATCGCAGTCCTCGACTCTGCAGGCCCTGCAAGACGAACATGAACAAGAGGTATCTGAGCAAGCAGAAGAAAAGCCTTGGTGTGCTCTTATGTTCGTAATGCTGCCCTCTAGTAACGCTACATGGCAACTGCAACAGAATGATGGGACTTAGAAGAGGGCTGTGCTATGCAAATAATGTCCTCCCATGCTTACTTTCTTCTGAGAAAGTCGCCGGCTTGCGCTATGATACAGCCTCCAACCAATGGTCTTCAGCCAAATTCAAAAGCAGCCTACCTATCTCAGGCTAAGGATTTTGCCACTCGAAAGCCGCAGATGGGGACGTCACCCTAATGTAGCAGGGTCCCAATTTGCCTGCAGTCATCCTCCATACAGAACCTGGGCGTTCGAGTGCGTTCGAGGGCTCGTAGGCTTCCTTCAAAGGAAGGAAGGAAGGAAGGGGCTGCTTAAAGCCCCAGTGCCAGCCCAGCCCAGCCCAGCCCAGTGCCGTACTGTACTGTGCTGTGTCACCACAATCCCTTCACTTGCTTCAGTAGGCATGATTAAGACTTCCTGAAGCAAAGGTCTAACTGCTCTTCTCTGCCTCTTGAGAAAAACAATTTTTCGAGCTTCCTATTGCACCTAATAAAGGGAGTTTCACTTGCCTCAAAATCTCCCCTTCATTTCATTAGCCAGAGCTCCTACTTCACCTTTATCCTAGCCAACATCACATGCATCAAAGACCTGATTGGAGGGATCGGCTCTCAGCAAAACGAAAAATCACCACCATCCAACCTATTTTACTATCAGTATAACACCCTCCTTGCATTCTTGTGCTCATATATACACCTGAGGCAACATTTAATAATAATAAAATAATATCGAGTTTGTAGAGCGCACAGTAACGCCATCACGGCGTGTCCCCGCGCTAACACTAACCAAGAACTCAGCATACAGACCGACCGGATTAAGATGAGTAAAGATGAGTTTTGAGCAGGGACCTAAACCGCGTTTCGTTGCTCTCCAGTCTCATTGCACAGGGGAGTTTATTCCACTGTTGGGCTGCTTGGAGTGCAAATGAGCGTCCGCCCATTCTAGCCTTCTTAGTTCTAGGCACTTTCAGCAGTCCGGCGCCCTCTGATCGAAGGGACCTGGTAGGTTCATATCTGCTGATTAAGTCTCTGAGATATGTCGGTGATCTGTCCCAGACGATGCGATGACAGAAGAGGAGACACTTGTAGCGCACCCGTTTCTTTACAGGTAACCAATGAAGCGCATCCAGTGCTTTTTTTGAGTTGGCTCTCCTGGGTCTTCTTAGCACCAGTCTGGCAGCGGAGTTTTGTATGACTTGTAGGCGACCTATGCTGCCTTCGGTAGCCCCTAGGAACAAGACGTTACCATAGTCTAAACGCGAGGGTACTAGTGCCTGCGTTAGCGTTCTTCTGGCCGATAGAGGGAGGAGGTCTAACGTTTTGTTTAGAGTCTTTAGCACTCCAAAACATTTGCCTACAAGACGCCTAATGTGGCCATCATAAGAGAGAGCAGGGTTCATCCAGATCCCTAGATTCTTTGCCTCCTGACAAGGTATGGGGGTAGGACCCAGACAAGTAGGCCACCATTCATCCGACCAGTCTTCCCTTTTTTTCCCTACCACCATTTGTGCTCTAAAGTACGCCGAATGTAAAGGACTAAGAATAAACACATTTATAAGGGAAGATAAGGCATTGTCCCTATTGCACCTACTTGAGAAAAAGGGAGGTTTGTGGAAAGTCAGACTCCTCAGGAAAAGATGTATAATTTTTGGGCGCATGTGCCAAAAGAGTGGCACTTTTCTCCTCTGTTTTTCCAAGTGAATAAAAAATTAGCAAATGAAAATTAAACCACAGATTGAAAATTTACCCTCTCAGGTCACTTGGGCCGCATTGGCAGGACTTGAACCCTGGTCTTGAGAGAACCTGTGACACCAGAGGCACGAGACTTACCGTTGAGCTACAGCTCCTTGAAGGTCTGAACCACTGCAGTAGTAACTATGACCAACATACAGCACCTGGTGTCAGTGCTTGTGGCTTCCATTGCACATGAAACGGAAGACCATGTTATGGGGACGATTTGATAGGGTACTGACATGGAAACCAGTGTGGTCCAGGGGGTAAGTTCCTGCCTTCCATCCAGGTGACCAGGGTTCAAGTCCCGGGATCGGCACGAGGTGACTGTGGTGCAGCAGAGGTAAGTTCCAGATGGGTCTATGTGGCCAATTGGTAAGTATAAACTGTGTGTGTGTGGTGTGTGAGAGTGGAGTGGAGTCATGCCTGCCAGATGGTGAATTGCAAAGTGGTTGGTAAGTAACGTGGGTGTGGCTAGTGCAAGGGGCGGGGTCAGTGACAGGTGAATTGCAGAGTGGTTGGTAAGTAACATGGGTGTGGCTAGTGCAAGGGGCGGGGTCGGGGTCAGTGACAGGTGAATTGCAGAGTGGTTGGTAAGTAACATGGGTGTGGCTAGTGCAAGGGTCGGGGTCAGTGACAGTTGAATTGCAGAGTGGTTGGTAAGTTAAATGGGTGTGGCTAGTGCAAAGGGCGGGGTCAGTGACAGGTGAATTGCAGAGTGGTTGGTAAGTAACATGGGTGTGGCTAGTGCAAGAGGCGGGGTCAGTCACAGGTGAGTTGCAGAGTGGTTGGTAAGTTAAATGGGTGTGGCTACTGCAAAGGGCAGGGTCAGTGACAGGTGAATTGCAGAGTGGTTGGTAACATGGGTGTGGCTAGTGGAAGGGGTGGGGTCAGTGACAGGTGAATTGCAGAGTGGTTGGTAAGTAACATGGGTGTGGCTATTGCAAGGGGCGGGGTCAGTGACAGGTGAATTGCAGAGTGGTTGGTAAGTAACATGGGTGTGGCTAGTGCAAGGGGTGGGGTCAGTGACAGGTGAATTGCAGAGTGGTTGGTAAGTTAAATGGGTGTGGCTAGTGCAAGGGGCGGGGTCAGTGACAGGTGAATTGCAGAGTGGTTGGTAAGTAACATGGGTGTGGCTAGTGCAAGGGGCGGGGTCAGTGACAGGTGAATTGCAGAGTGGTTGGTAAGTTAAATGGGTGTGGCTAGTGCAAGGGGCGGGGTCAGTGACAGGTGAGTTGCAGAGTGGGTGGTAACATGGGTGTGGCTAGTGCAAGGGGTGGGGTCAGTGACAGGTAAAAGAAGGGGAACAGATGTAGTGGGTGGGGGTTAGAGATTAATGACATATAGTGAGGAGCCCCAAAATGTGTTTTTTACTGCACCCCCTACTCTCTCTGATTTTGGGGGGGTGCTGTCAAATTTGGGGGAGCACTTTTAAAAGGGGGTTGGGAGTGCATTATGAAGGGCGATGGGGTGCATAGAATGACATGACTTCTGGGCAATTTTTGGGAGGCTACCCTTACTTTTTATTGCTCCCCTCCTCCTTTATGGGATGCACCCCGAAAGGATAGGGGCAACAGGGGGGATTTGGGGCAAACAGGTATGTGACAGTTCCATTACCAACCCCAAGGGGGGGCACCATACAATCCAACTGCAGTTATTGTATTGAAAGGTACAACAAGGAGCATGTCGCGGAATTTTTGCAGGTGGTGCTCACCAAGATTTTTCTGCCTCCCCTTCCCTCCGTGCGGCATGTTATAGGGACCCTTGGGATATTTCTATTGGCAAGAGATGCTATAGAGATTCCCGCTATGATATCTGAGAGCACTAACATTTGTTAAATAAATAGGGGCATTGGAGCAGATGAATGAGGCAGGGAAAGGGTACATGTGGAAAGTAGTTGGATGGGTCATAGAGAATAATCATGGCATGCAAATAGGCAGCAGCACATGTTCTGGCAGTGTCTGTTGAGAGTTTGGTACGCTCTTCAATTTATTTGTCCTTCTTACGTTGGGTATGATCTACAGAGGGAAGGCACAGCATTACTGTTAGTCAGAACATGTATTTATGATTTAAAGAAGTGTGGTCTGTGTGTGCTGAGAGGGCTGTACAGAGTGGTAAGTGCCTGTACATCCGAGCAATGTGCATCCAACCGGCCACTTGAGACTGAACAGTGACAGAAGCACCTGGGTTACTGACGGAATGTAAATGCAGAGCACATAGGAAGGGTGTCTGTAGTCACTCAAGGGATTGAAACGTGTTGGTGCACTACCAAAGCTGGGGTACTCAGAGGGAATGTTTGAGGGGTAATGAGACGGTGCTATCCAGAGGTCAAAAAAGGTGTCAGAGCCACAGAGGTATGGGCATCCAGGTCCCACAGCGAGGGGTGGTCAAAAGTCCTTGCTAAAGATTTCTATCGAACCATGACCAAATGTTGTGCAGCCTGGCTCCCTCTGTAACTTTTCCCCAGTGTTTTTCTATCCTTCAGATGACTGGAGCAAGCTTCCCAAAGGATTTCTTGGCCTCTTACCCCAAAGGAGTGCCTGATATTTCTGGCCTAAGGATAATACTAAAGGGTGCGCTGCTGACGTTCTGAGAAAAACCTCGATAACCATGCATATTTATGCACCAAACATGGCAAATCCTTACACCTGCAAAGCAGCATATCGCTCTTGTCAGCTTCGTGGTGGTGTAATTGTTTTTATTTGAGGAAAATATTCATCTGTGCTTCCTCTCTTATCTGAGGACAATGGAGCTGCATGTTCCTCTCTCACATGTCCATTCAAAGAGCCAGGTGACACTCACTCAATCACTCAGCAAACACGTATGCTTTGACACTTTCGTCTGGCTGTTTTCCTTCCAAACATTCCCCTTTCACCACAAATACAGGCCAGCATGTACCTCATTACTCATTCACTCAGTCATCGCAGTCCTCGACTCTGCAGGCCCTGCAAGACGAACATGAACAAGAGGTATCTGAGCAAGCAGAAGAAAAGCCTTGGTGTGCTCTTATGTTCGTAATGCTGCCCTCTAGTAACGCTACATGGCAACTGCAACAGAATGATGGGACTTAGAAGAGGGCTGTCCTATGCAAATAATGTCCTCCCATGCTTACTTTCTTCTGAGAAAGTCGCCGGCTTGCGCTATGATACAGCCTCCAACAAATGGTCTTCAGCCAAATTCAAAAGCAGCCTACCTATCTCAGGCTAAGGATTTTGCCACTCGAAAGCCGCAGATGGGGACGTCACCCTAATGTAGCAGGGTCCCAATTTGCCTGCAGTCATCCTCCATACAGAACCTGGGCGTTCGAGTGCGTTCGAGGGCTCGTAGGCTTCCTTCAAAGGAAGGAAGGAAGAAAGGGGCTGCTTAAAGCCCCAGTGCCAGCCCAGCCCAGCCCAGCCCAGTGCCGTACTGTACTGTGCTGCGTCACCACAATCCCTTCACTTGCTTCAGTAGGCATGATTAAGACTTCCTGAAGCAAAGGTCTAACTGCTCTTCTCTGCCTCTTGAGAAAAACAATTTTTCTAGCTTCCTATTGCACCTAATAAAGGGAGTTTCACTTGCCTCAAAATCTCCCCTTCATTTCATTAGCCAGAGCTCCTACTTCACCTTTATCCTAGCCAACATCACATGCATCAAAGACCTGATTGGAGGGATCGGCTCTCAGCAAAACGAAAAATCACCACCATCCAACCTATTTTACTATCAGTATAACACCCTCCTTGCATTCTTGTGCTCATATATACACCTGAGGCAACATTTGTGCTCTAAAGTACGCCGAATTTAAAGGACTAAGAATAAACACATTTATAAGGGAAGATAAGGCATTGTCCCTATTGCACCTACTTGAGAAAAAGGGAGGTTTGTGGAAAGTCAGACTCCTCAGGAAAAGATGTATAATTTTTGGGCGCATGTGCCAAAAGAGTGGCACTTTTCTCCTCTGTTTTTCCAAGTGAATAAAAAATTAGCAAATGAAAATTAAACCACAGATTGAAAATTTACCCTCTCAGGTCACTTGGGCTGCATTGGCAGGACTTGAACCCTGGTCTTGAGAGAACCTGTGACACCAGAGGCACAAGACTTACCGTTGAGCTACAGCTCCTTGGAGGCCTGAACCACTGCAGTAGTAACTATGACCAACATACAGCACCTGGTGTCAGTGCTTGTGGCTTCCATTGCACATGAAACGGAAGACCATGTTATGGGGACGATTTGATAGGGTACTGACATGGAAACCAGTGTGGTCCAGGGGGTAAGTTCCTGCCTTCCATCCAGGTGACCAGGGTTCAAGTCCCGGGATCGGCACGAGGTGACTGTGGTGCAGCAGAGGTAAGTTCCAGATGGGTCTATGTGGCCAATTGGTAAGTATAAACTGTGTGTGTGTGGTGTGTGAGAGTGGAGTGGAGTCATGCCTGCCAGATGGTGAATTGCAAAGTGGTTGGTAAGTAACATGGGTGTGGCTAGTGCAAGGGGCGGGGTCAGTGACAGGTGAATTGCAAAGTGGTTGGTAAGTAACATGGGTGTGGCTAGTACAACGGGCGGGGTCGGGGTCAGTGACAGGTGAATTGCAGAGTGGTTGGTAAGTAACATGGGTGTGGCTAGTGCAAGGGGCGGGGTCAGTGACAGTTGAATTGCAGAGTGGTTGGTAAGTTAAATGGGTGTGGCTAGTGCAAAGGGCGGGGTCAGTGACAGGTGAATTGCAGAGAGGTTGGTAAGTAACATGGGTGTGGCTAGTGCAAGGGGCGGGGTCAGTGACAGGTGAATTGCAAAGTGGTTGGTAAGTAACATGGGTGTGGCTAGTGCAACGGGCGGGGTCGGGGTCAGTGACAGGTGAATTGCAGAGTGGTTGGTAAGTAACATGGGTGTGGCTACTGCAAGGGGTGGGGTCAGTGACAGGTGAATTGCAGAGTGGTTGGTAAGTAACATGGGTGTGGCTAGTGCAAGGGGCGGGGTCAGTGACAGTTGAATTGCAGAGTGGTTGGTAAGTTAAATGGGTGTGGCTAGTGCAAAGGGCGGGGTCAGTGACAGGTGAATTGCAGAGTGGTTGGTAAGTAACATGGGTGTGGCTAGTGCAAGAGGCGGGGTCAGTCACAGGTGAGTTGCAGAGTGGTTGGTAAGTTAAATGGGTGTGGCTACTGCAAAGGGCAGGGTCAGTGACAGGTGAATTGCAGAGTGGTTGGTAACATGGGTGTGGCTAGTGCAAGGGGTGGGGTCAGTGACAGGTGAATTGCAGAGTGGTTGGTAAGTAACATGGGTGTGGCTATTGCAAGGGACGGGGTCAGTGACAGGTGAATTGCAGAGTGGTTGGTAAGTAACATGGGTGTGGCTAGTGCAAGGGGTGGGATCAGTGACAGGTGAATTGCAGAGTGGTTGGTAAGTTAAATGGGTGTGGCTAGTGCAAAGGGCGGGGTCAGTGACAGGTGAATTGCAGAGTGGTTGGTAAGTAACATGGGTGTGGCTAGTGCAAGGGGCGGGGTCAGTGACAGGTGAATTACAGAGTGGTTGGTAAGTAACATGGGTGTGGCTAGTGTGAGGGGCGGGGTCAGTAACAGGTGAATTGCAGAGTGGTTGGTAACATGGGTGTGGCTAGTGCAAAGGGCAGGGTCAGTGACAGGTGAATTGCAGAGTGGTTGGTAAGTTAAATGGGTGTGGCTAGTGCAAGGGGCAGGGTCAGTGACAGGTGAGTTGCAGAGTGGTTGGTAACATGGGTGTGGCTAGTGCAAGGGGTGGGGTCAGTGACAGGTAAAAGAAGGGGAACAGATGTAGTGGGTGGGGGTTAGAGATTAATGACATATAGTGAGGAGCCCCAAAATGTGTTTTTTACTGCACCCCCTACTCTCTCTGATTTTGGGGGGGTGCTGTCAAATTTGGGGGAGCACTTTTAAAAGGGGGTTGGGAGTGCATTATGAAGGGCGATGGGGTGCATAGAATGACATGACTTCTGGGCAATTTTTGGGAGGCTACCCTTACTTTTTATTGCTCCCCTCCTCCTTTATGGGATGCACCCCGAAAGGATAGGGGCAACAGGGGGGATTTGGGGCAAACAGGTATGTGACAGTTCCATTACCAACCCCAAGGGGGGGCACCATACAATCCAACTGCAGTTATTGTATTGAAAGGTACAACAAGGAGCATGTCGTGGAATTTTTGCAGGTGGTGCTCACCAAGATTTTTCTGCCTCCCCTTCCCTCCGTGCGGCATGTTATAGGGACCCTTGGGATATTTCTATTGGCAAGAGATGCTATAGAGATTCCCGCTATGATATCTGAGAGCACTAACATTTGTTAAATAAATAGGGGCATTGGAGCAGATGAATGAGGCAGGGAAAGGGTACATGTGGAAAGTAGTTGGATGGGTCATAGAGAATAATCATGGCATGCAAATAGGCAGCAGCACATGTTCTGGCAGTGTCTGTTGAGAGTTTGGTACGCTCTTCAATTTATTTGTCCTTCTTACGTTGGGTATGATCTACAGAGGGAAGGCACAGCATTACTGTTAGTCAGAACATGTATTTATGATTTAAAGAAGTGTGGTCTGTGTGTGCTGAGAGGGCTGTACAGAGTGGTAAGTGCCTGTACATCCGAGCAATGTGCATCCAACCGGCCACTTGAGACTGAACAGTGACAGAAGCACCTGGGTTACTGACGGAATGTAAATGCAGAGCACATAGGAAGGGTGTCTGTAGTCACTCAAGGGATTGAAACGTGTTGGTGCACTACCAAAGCTGGGGTACTCAGAGGGAATGTTTGAGGGGTAATGAGACGGTGCTATCCAGAGGTCAAAAAAGGTGTCAGAGCCACAGAGGTATGGGCATCCAGGTCCCACAGCGAGGGGTGGTCAAAAGTCCTTGCTAAAGATTTCTATCGAACCATGACCAAATGTTGTGCAGCCTGGCTCCCTCTGTAACTTTTCCCCAGTGTTTTTCTATCCTTCAGATGACTGGAGCAAGCTTCCCAAAGGATTTCTTGGCCTCATACCCCAAAGGAGTGCCTGATATTTCTGGCCTAAGGATAATACTAAAGGGTGCGCTGCTGACGTTCTGAGAAAAACCTCGCTAACCATGCATATTTATGCACCAAACATGGCAAATCCTTACACCTGCAAAGCAGCATATCGCTCTTGTCAGCTTCGTGGTGGTGTAAGTGTTTTTATTTGAGGAAAATATTCATCTGTGCTTCCTCTCTCATCTGAGGACAATGGAGCTGCATGTTCTTCTCTCACATGTCCATTCAAAGAGCCAGGTGACACTCACTCAATCACTCAGCAAACACGTATGCTTTGACACTTTCATCTGGCTGTTTTCCTTCCAAACATTCCCCTTTCACCACAAATACAGGCCAGCATGAACCTCATTACTCATTCACTCAGTCATCGCAGTCCTCGACTCTGCAGGCCCTGCAAGACGAACATGAACAAGAGGTATGGGCATCCAGGTCCCACAGCGAGGGGTGGTCAAAAGTCCTTGCTAAAGATTTCTATCGAACCATGACCAAATGTTGTGCAGCCTGGCTCCCTCTGTAACTTTTCCCCAGTGTTTTTCTATCCTTCAGATGACTGGAGCAAGCTTCCCAAAGGATTTCTTGGCCTCTTACCCCAAAGGAGTGCCTGATATTTCTGGCCTAAGGATAATACTAAAGGGTGCGCTGCTGACGTTCTGAGAAAAACCTCGATAACCATGCATATTTATGCACCAAACATGGCAAATCCTTACACCTACAAAGCAGCATATCGCTCTTGTCAGCTTCTTGGTGGTGTAATTGTTTTTATTTGAGGAAAATATTCATCTGTGCTTCCTCTCTTATCTGAGGACCATGGAGCTGCATGTTCCTCTCTCACATGTCCATTCAAAGAGCCAGGTGACACTCACTCAATCACTCAGCAAACACGTATGCTTTGACACTTTCGTCTGGCTGTTTTCCTTCCAAACATTCCCCTTTCACCACAAATACAGGCCAGCATGTACCTCATTACTCATTCACTCAGTCATCGCAGTCCTCGACTCTGCAGGCCCTGCAAGACGAACATGAACAAGAGGTATCTGAGCAAGCAGAAGAAAAGCCTTGGTGTGCTCTTATGTTCGTAATGCTGCCCTCTAGTAACGCTACATGGCAACTGCAACAGAATGATGGGACTTAGAAGAGGGCTGTGCTATGCAAATAATGTCCTCCCATGCTTACTTTCTTCTGAGAAAGTCGCCGGCTTGCGCTATGATACAGCCTCCAACCAATGGTCTTCAGCCAAATTCAAAAGCAGCCTACCTATCTCAGGCTAAGGATTTTGCCACTCGAAAGCCGCAGATGGGGACGTCACCCTAATGTAGCAGGGTCCCAATTTGCCTGCAGTCATCCTCCATACAGAACCTGGGCGTTCGAGTGCGTTCGAGGGCTCGTAGGCTTCCTTCAAAGGAAGGAAGGAAGGAAGGGGCTGCTTAAAGCCCCAGTGCCAGCCCAGCCCAGCCCAGCCCAGCCCAGTGCCGTACTGTACTGTGCTGTGTCACCACAATCCCTTCACTTGCTTCAGTAGGCATGATTAAGACTTCCTGAAGCAAAGGTCTAACTGCTCTTCTCTGCCTCTTGAGAAAAACAATTTTTCGAGCTTCCTATTGCACCTAATAAAGGGAGTTTCACTTGCCTCAAAATCTCCCCTTCATTTCATTAGCCAGAGCTCCTACTTCACCTTTATCCTAGCCAACATCACATGCATCAAAGACCTGATTGGAGGGATCGGCTCTCAGCAAAACGAAAAATCACCACCATCCAACCTATTTTACTATCAGTATAACACCCTCCTTGCATTCTTGTGCTCATATATACACCTGAGGCAACATTTAATAATAATAAAATAATATCGAGTTTGTAGAGCGCACAGTAACGCCATCACGGCGTGTCCCCGCGCTAACACTAACCAAGAACTCAGCATACAGACCGACCGGATTAAGATGAGTAAAGATGAGTTTTGAGCAGGGACCTAAACCGCGTTTCGTTGCTCTCCAGTCTCATTGCACAGGGGAGTTTATTCCACTGTTGGGCTGCTTGGAGTGCAAATGAGCGTCCGCCCATTCTAGCCTTCTTAGTTCTAGGCACTTTCAGCAGTCCGGCGCCCTCTGATCGAAGGGACCTGGTAGGTTCATATCTGCTGATTAAGTCTCTGAGATATGTCGGTGATCTGTCCCAGACGATGCGATGACAGAAGAGGAGACACTTGTAGCGCACCCGTTTCTTTACAGGTAACCAATGAAGCGCATCCAGTGCTTTTTTTGAGTTGGCTCTCCTGGGTCTTCTTAGCACCAGTCTGGCAGCGGAGTTTTGTATGACTTGTAGGCGACCTATGCTGCCTTCGGTAGCCCCTAGGAACAAGACGTTACCATAGTCTAAACGCGAGGGTACTAGTGCCTGCGTTAGCGTTCTTCTGGCCGATAGAGGGAGGAGGTCTAACGTTTTGTTTAGAGTCTTTAGCACTCCAAAACATTTGCCTACAAGACGCCTAATGTGGCCATCATAAGAGAGAGCAGGGTTCATCCAGATCCCTAGATTCTTTGCCTCCTGACAAGGTATGGGGGTAGGACCCAGACAAGTAGGCCACCATTCATCCGACCAGTCTTCCCTTTTTTTCCCTACCACCATTTGTGCTCTAAAGTACGCCGAATGTAAAGGACTAAGAATAAACACATTTATAAGGGAAGATAAGGCATTGTCCCTATTGCACCTACTTGAGAAAAAGGGAGGTTTGTGGAAAGTCAGACTCCTCAGGAAAAGATGTATAATTTTTGGGCGCATGTGCCAAAAGAGTGGCACTTTTCTCCTCTGTTTTTCCAAGTGAATAAAAAATTAGCAAATGAAAATTAAACCACAGATTGAAAATTTACCCTCTCAGGTCACTTGGGCCGCATTGGCAGGACTTGAACCCTGGTCTTGAGAGAACCTGTGACACCAGAGGCACGAGACTTACCGTTGAGCTACAGCTCCTTGGAGGTCTGAACCACTGCAGTAGTAACTATGACCAACATACAGCACCTGGTGTCAGTGCTTGTGGCTTCCATTGCACATGAAACGGAAGACCATGTTATGGGGACGATTTGATAGGGTACTGACATGGAAACCAGTGTGGTCCAGGGGGTAAGTTCCTGCCTTCCATCCAGGTGACCAGGGTTCAAGTCCCGGGATCGGCACGAGGTGACTGTGGTGCAGCAGAGGTAAGTTCCAGATGGGTCTATGTGGCCAATTGGTAAGTATAAACTGTGTGTGTGTGGTGTGTGAGAGTGGAGTGGAGTCATGCCTGCCAGATGGTGAATTGCAAAGTGGTTGGTAAGTAACGTGGGTGTGGCTAGTGCAAGGGGCGGGGTCAGTGACAGGTGAATTGCAGAGTGGTTGGTAAGTAACATGGGTGTGGCTAGTGCAAGGGGCGGGGTCGGGGTCAGTGACAGGTGAATTGCAGAGTGGTTGGTAAGTAACATGGGTGTGGCTAGTGCAAGGGTCGGGGTCAGTGACAGTTGAATTGCAGAGTGGTTGGTAAGTTAAATGGGTGTGGCTAGTGCAAAGGGCGGGGTCAGTGACAGGTGAATTGCAGAGTGGTTGGTAAGTAACATGGGTGTGGCTAGTGCAAGAGGCGGGGTCAGTCACAGGTGAGTTGCAGAGTGGTTGGTAAGTTAAATGGGTGTGGCTACTGCAAAGGGCAGGGTCAGTGACAGGTGAATTGCAGAGTGGTTGGTAACATGGGTGTGGCTAGTGGAAGGGGTGGGGTCAGTGACAGGTGAATTGCAGAGTGGTTGGTAAGTAACATGGGTGTGGCTATTGCAAGGGGCGGGGTCAGTGACAGGTGAATTGCAGAGTGGTTGGTAAGTAACATGGGTGTGGCTAGTGCAAGGGGTGGGGTCAGTGACAGGTGAATTGCAGAGTGGTTGGTAAGTTAAATGGGTGTGGCTAGTGCAAGGGGCGGGGTCAGTGACAGGTGAATTGCAGAGTGGTTGGTAAGTAACATGGGTGTGGCTAGTGCAAGGGGCGGGGTCAGTGACAGGTGAATTGCAGAGTGGTTGGTAAGTTAAATGGGTGTGGCTAGTGCAAGGGGCGGGGTCAGTGACAGGTGAGTTGCAGAGTGGGTGGTAACATGGGTGTGGCTAGTGCAAGGGGTGGGGTCAGTGACAGGTAAAAGAAGGGGAACAGATGTAGTGGGTGGGGGTTAGAGATTAATGACATATAGTGAGGAGCCCCAAAATGTGTTTTTTACTGCACCCCCTACTCTCTCTGATTTTGGGGGGGTGCTGTCAAATTTGGGGGAGCACTTTTAAAAGGGGGTTGGGAGTGCATTATGAAGGGCGATGGGGTGCATAGAATGACATGACTTCTGGGCAATTTTTGGGAGGCTACCCTTACTTTTTATTGCTCCCCTCCTCCTTTATGGGATGCACCCCGAAAGGATAGGGGCAACAGGGGGGATTTGGGGCAAACAGGTATGTGACAGTTCCATTACCAACCCCAAGGGGGGGCACCATACAATCCAACTGCAGTTATTGTATTGAAAGGTACAACAAGGAGCATGTCGTGGAATTTTTGCAGGTGGTGCTCACCAAGATTTTTCTGCCTCCCCTTCCCTCCGTGCGGCATGTTATAGGGACCCTTGGGATATTTCTATTGGCAAGAGATGCTATAGAGATTCCCGCTATGATATCTGAGAGCACTAACATTTGTTAAATAAATAGGGGCATTGGAGCAGATGAATGAGGCAGGGAAAGGGTACATGTGGAAAGTAGTTGGATGGGTCATAGAGAATAATCATGGCATGCAAATAGGCAGCAGCACATGTTCTGGCAGTGTCTGTTGAGAGTTTGGTACGCTCTTCAATTTATTTGTCCTTCTTACGTTGGGTATGATCTACAGAGGGAAGGCACAGCATTACTGTTAGTCAGAACATGTATTTATGATTTAAAGAAGTGTGGTCTGTGTGTGCTGAGAGGGCTGTACAGAGTGGTAAGTGCCTGTACATCCGAGCAATGTGCATCCAACCGGCCACTTGAGACTGAACAGTGACAGAAGCACCTGGGTTACTGACGGAATGTAAATGCAGAGCACATAGGAAGGGTGTCTGTAGTCACTCAAGGGATTGAAACGTGTTGGTGCACTACCAAAGCTGGGGTACTCAGAGGGAATGTTTGAGGGGTAATGAGACGGTGCTATCCAGAGGTCAAAAAAGGTGTCAGAGCCACAGAGGTATGGGCATCCAGGTCCCACAGCGAGGGGTGGTCAAAAGTCCTTGCTAAAGATTTCTATCGAACCATGACCAAATGTTGTGCAGCCTGGCTCCCTCTGTAACTTTTCCCCAGTGTTTTTCTATCCTTCAGATGACTGGAGCAAGCTTCCCAAAGGATTTCTTGGCCTCATACCCCAAAGGAGTGCCTGATATTTCTGGCCTAAGGATAATACTAAAGGGTGCGCTGCTGACGTTCTGAGAAAAACCTCGCTAACCATGCATATTTATGCACCAAACATGGCAAATCCTTACACCTGCAAAGCAGCATATCGCTCTTGTCAGCTTCGTGGTGGTGTAAGTGTTTTTATTTGAGGAAAATATTCATCTGTGCTTCCTCTCTCATCTGAGGACAATGGAGCTGCATGTTCTTCTCTCACATGTCCATTCAAAGAGCCAGGTGACACTCACTCAATCACTCAGCAAACACGTATGCTTTGACACTTTCATCTGGCTGTTTTCCTTCCAAACATTCCCCTTTCACCACAAATACAGGCCAGCATGAACCTCATTACTCATTCACTCAGTCATCGCACTCCTCGACTCTGCAGGACCTGCAAGACGAACATGAACAAGAGGTATGGGCATCCAGGTCCCACAGCGAGGGGTGGTCAAAAGTCCTTGCTAAAGATTTCTATCGAACCATGACCAAATGTTGTGCAGCCTGGCTCCCTCTGTAACTTTTCCCCAGTGTTTTTCTATCCTTCAGATGACTGGAGCAAGCTTCCCAAAGGATTTCTTGGCCTCTTACCCCAAAGGAGTGCCTGATATTTCTGGCCTAAGGATAATACTAAAGGGTGCGCTGCTGACGTTCTGAGAAAAACCTCGATAACCATGCATATTTATGCACCAAACATGGCAAATCCTTACACCTGCAAAGCAGCATATCGCTCTTGTCAGCTTCGTGGTGGTGTAATTGTTTTTATTTGAGGAAAATATTCATCTGTGCTTCCTCTCTTATCTGAGGACAATGGAGCTGCATGTTCTTCTCTCACATGTCCATTCAAAGAGCCAGGTGACACTCACTCAATCACTCAGCAAACACGTATGCTTTGACACTTTCGTCTGGCTGTTTTCCTTCCAAACATTCCCCTTTCACCACAAATACAGGCCAGCATGTACCTCATTACTCATTCACTCAGTCATCGCAGTCCTCGACTCTGCAGGCCCTGCAAGACGAACATGAACAAGAGGTATCTGAGCAAGCAGAAGAAAAGCCTTGGTGTGCTCTTATGTTCGTAATGCTGCCCTCTAGTAACGCTACATGGCAACTGCAACAGAATGATGGGACTTAGAAGAGGGCTGTCCTATGCAAATAATGTCCTCCCATGCTTACTTTCTTCTGAGAAAGTCGCCGGCTTGCGCTATGATACAGCCTCCAACAAATGGTCTTCAGCCAAATTCAAAAGCAGCCTACCTATCTCAGGCTAAGGATTTTGCCACTCGAAAGCCGCAGATGGGGACGTCACCCTAATGTAGCAGGGTCCCAATTTGCCTGCAGTCATCCTCCATACAGAACCTGGGCGTTCGAGTGCGTTCGAGGGCTCGTAGGCTTCCTTCAAAGGAAGGAAGGAAGAAAGGGGCTGCTTAAAGCCCCAGTGCCAGCCCAGCCCAGCCCAGCCCAGCCCAGTGCCGTACTGTACTGTGCTGCGTCACCACAATCCCTTCACTTGCTTCAGTAGGCATGATTAAGACTTCCTGAAGCAAAGGTCTAACTGCTCTTCTCTGCCTCTTGAGAAAAACAATTTTTCTAGCTTCCTATTGCACCTAATAAAGGGAGTTTCACTTGCCTCAAAATCTCCCCTTCATTTCATTAGCCAGAGCTCCTACTTCACCTTTATCCTAGCCAACATCACATGCATCAAAGACCTGATTGGAGGGATCGGCTCTCAGCAAAACGAAAAATCACCACCATCCAACCTATTTTACTATCAGTATAACACCCTCCTTGCATTCTTGTGCTCATATATACACCTGAGGCAACATTTAATAATAATAAAATAATATCGAGTTTGTAGAGCGCACAGTAACGCCATCACGGCGTGTCCCCGCGCTAACACTAACCAAGAACTCAGCATACAGACCGACCGGATTAAGATGAGTAAAGATGAGTTTTGAGCAGGGACCTAAACCGCGTTTCGTTGCTCTCCAGTCTCATTGCACAGGGGAGTTTATTCCACTGTTGGGCTGCTTGGAGTGCAAATGAGCGTCCGCCCATTCTAGCCTTCTTAGTTCTAGGCACTTTCAGCAGTCCGGCGCCCTCTGATCGAAGGGACCTGGTAGGTTCATATCTGCTGATTAAGTCTCTGAGATATGTCGGTGATCTGTCCCAGACGATGCGATTCACCTTTATCCTAGCCAACATCACATGCATCAAAGACCTGATTGGAGGGATCGGCTCTCAGCAAAACGAAAAATCACCACCATCCAACCTATTTTACTATGAGTATAACACCCTCCTTGCATTCTTGTGCTCATATATACACCTGAGGCAACATTTGTGCTCTAAAGTACGCCGAATTTAAAGGACTAAGAATAAACACATTTATAAGGGAAGATAAGGCATTGTCCCTATTGCACCTACTTGAGAAAAAGGGAGGTTTGTGGAAAGTCAGACTCCTCAGGAAAAGATGTATAATTTTTGGGCGCATGTGCCAAAAGAGTGGCACTTTTCTCCTCTGTTTTTCCAAGTGAATAAAAAATTAGCAAATGAAAATTAAACCACAGATTGAAAATTTACCCTCTCAGGTCACTTGGGCTGCATTGGCAGGACTTGAACCCTGGTCTTGAGAGAACCTGTGACACCAGAGGCACGAGACTTACCGTTGAGCTACAGCTCCTTGGAGGCCTGAACCAGTGCAGTAGTAACTATGACCAACATACAGCACCTGGTGTCAGTGCTTGTGGCTTCCATTGCACATGAAACGGAAGACCATGTTATGGGGACGATTTGATAGGGTACAGACATGGAAACCAGTGTGGTCCAGGGGGTAAGTTCCTGCCTTCCATCCAGGTGACCAGGGTTCAAGTCCCGGGATCGGCACGAGGTGACTGTGGTGCAGCAGAGGTAAGTTCCAGATGGGTCTATGTGGCCAATTGGTAAGTATAAACTGTGTGTGTGTGAGAGTGGAGTCATGCCTGCCAGATGGTGAATTGCAAAGTGGTTGGTAAGTAACATGGGTGTGGCTAGTGCAAGGGGCGGGGTCGGGGTCAGTGACAGGTGAATTGCAGAGTGGTTGGTAAGTAACATGGGTGTGGCTAGTGCAAGGGGCGGGGTCAGTCACAGGTGAGTTGCAGAGTGGTTGGTAAGTTAAATGGGAGTGGCTACTGCAAAGGGTGGGGTCAGTGACAGGTGAATTGCAGAGTGGTTGGTAAGTAACATGGGTGTGGCTAGTGCAAGGGGTGGGATCAGTGACAGGTGAATTGCAGAGTGGTTGGTAAGTTAAATGGGTGTGGCTAGTGCAAAGGGCGGGGTCAGTGACAGGTGAATTGCAGAGTGGTTGGTAAGTAACATGGGTGTGGCTAGTGCAAGGGGCGGGGTCAGTGACAGGTGAATTGCAGAGTGGTAGGTAAGTTAAATGGGTGTGGCTAGTGCAAGGGGCGGGGTCAGTGACAGGTGAATTGCAGAGTGGTCGGTAAGTAACATGGGTGTGGCTAGTGCAAGGGGCGGGGTCAGTGACAGGTGAGTTGCAGAGTGGTTGGTAACATGGGTGTGGCTAGTGCAAGGGGTGGGGTCAGTGACAGGTAAAAGAAGGGGAACAGATGTAGTGGGTGGGGGTTAGAGATTAATGACATATAGTGAGGAGCCCCAAAATGTGTTTTTTACTGCACCCCCCTACTCTCTCTGATTTTGGGGGGGTGCTGTCAAATTTGGGGGAGCACTTTCAAAAGGGGGTTGGGAGTGCATTATGAAGGGCGATGGGGTGCACAGAATGACATGACTTCTGGGCAATTTTTGGGAGGCTACCCTTACTTTTTATTGCTCCCCTCCTCCTTTATGGGATGCACCCCGAAAGGATAGGGGCAACAGGGGGGATTTGGGGCAAACAGGTATGTGACAGTTCCATTACCAACCCCAAGGGGGGGCACCATACAATCCAACTGCAGTTATTGTATTGAAAGGTACAACAAGGAGCATGTCGTGGAATTTTTGCAGGTGGTGCTCACCAAGATTTTTCTGCCTCCCCTTCCCTCCGTGCGGCATGTTATAGGGACCCTTGGGATATTTCTATTGGCAAGAGATGCTATAGAGATTCCCGCTATGATATCTGAGAGCACTAACATTTGTTAAATAAATAGGGGCATTGGAGCAGATGAATGAGGCAGGGAAAGGGTATATGTGGAAAGTAGTTGGATGGGTCATAGAGAATAATCATGGCATGCAAATAGGCAGCAGCACATGTTCTGGCAGTGTCTGTTGAGAGTTTGGTACGCTCTTCAATTTATTTGTCCTTCTTACGTTGGGTATGATCTACAGAGGGAAGGCACAGCATTACTGTTAGTCAGAACATGTATTTATGATTTAAAGAAGTGTGGTCTGTGTGTGCTGAGAGGGCTGTACAGAGTGGTAAGTGCCTGTACATCCGAGCAATGTGCATCCAACCGGCCACTTGAGACTGAACAGTGACAGAAGCACCTGGGTTACTGACGGAATGTAAATGGAGAGCACATAGGAAGGGTGTCTGTAGTCACTCAAGGGATTGAAACGTGTTGGTGCACTACCAAAGCTGGGGTACTCAGAGGGAATGTTTGAGGGGTAATGAGACGGTGCTATCCAGAGGTCAAAAAAGGTGTCAGAGCCACAGAGGTATGGGCATCCAGGTCCCACAGCGAGGGGTGGTCAAAAGTCCTTGCTAAAGATTTCTATCGAACCATGACCAAATGTTGTGCAGCCTGGCTCCCTCTGTAACTTTTCCCCAGTGTTTTTCTATCCTTCAGATGACTGGAGCAAGCTTCCCAAAGGATTTCTTGGCCTCATACCCCAAAGGAGTGCCTGATATTTCTGGCCTAAGGATAATACTAAAGGGTGCGCTGCTGACGTTCTGAGAAAAACCTCGCTAACCATGCATATTTATGCACCAAACATGGCTAATCCTTACACCTGCAAAGCAGCATATCGCTCTTGTCAGCTTCGTGGTGGTGTAAGTGTTTTTATTTGAGGAAAATATTCATCTGTGCTTCCTCTCTCATCTGAGGACAATGGAGCTGCATGTTCTTCTCTCACATGTCCATTCAAAGAGCCAGGTGACACTCACTCAATCACTCAGCAAACACGTATGCTTTGACACTTTCATCTGGCTGTTTTCCTTCCAAACATTCCCCTTTCACCACAAATACAGGCCAGCATGAACCTCATTACTCATTCACTCAGTCATCGCAGTCCTCGACTCTGCAGGCCCTGCAAGACGAACATGAACAAGAGGTATGGGCATCCAGGTCCCACAGCGAGGGGTGGTCAAAAGTCCTTGCTAAAGATTTCTATCGAACCATGACCAAATGTTGTGCAGCCTGGCTCCCTCTGTAACTTTTCCCCAGTGTTTTTCTATCCTTCAGATGACTGGAGCAAGCTTCCCAAAGGATTTCTTGGCCTCTTACCCCAAAGGAGTGCCTGATATTTCTGGCCTAAGGATAATACTAAAGGGTGCGCTGCTGACGTTCTGAGAAAAACCTCGATAACCATGCATATTTATGCACCAAACATGGCAAATCCTTACACCTACAAAGCAGCATATCGCTCTTGTCAGCTTCTTGGTGGTGTAATTGTTTTTATTTGAGGAAAATATTCATCTGTGCTTCCTCTCTTATCTGAGGACAATGGAGCTGCATGTTCCTCTCTCACATGTCCATTCAAAGAGCCAGGTGACACTCACTCAATCACTCAGCAAACACGTATGCTTTGACACTTTCGTCTGGCTGTTTTCCTTCCAAACATTCCCCTTTCACCACAAATACAGGCCAGCATGTACCTCATTACTCATTCACTCAGTCATCGCAGTCCTCGACTCTGCAGGCCCTGCAAGACGAACATGAACAAGAGGTATCTGAGCAAGCAGAAGAAAAGCCTTGGTGTGCTCTTATGTTCGTAATGCTGCCCTCTAGTAACGCTACATGGCAACTGCAACAGAATGATGGGACTTAGAAGAGGGCTGTCCTATGCAAATAATGTCCTCCCATGCTTACTTTCTTCTGAGAAAGTCGCCGGCTTGCGCTATGATACAGCCTCCAACCAATGGTCTTCAGCCAAATTCAAAAGCAGCCTACCTATCTCAGGCTAAGGATTTTGCCACTCGAAAGCCGCAGATGGGGACGTCACCCTAATGTAGCAGGGTCCCAATTTGCCTGCAGTCATCCTCCATACAGAACCTGGGCGTTCGAGTGCGTTCGAGGGCTCGTAGGCTTCCTTCAAAGGAAGGAAGGAAGGAAGGGGCTGCTTAAAGCCCCAGTGCCAGCCCAGCCCAGCCCAGCCCAGCCCAGTGCCGTACTGTACTGTGCTGTGTCACCACAATCCCTTCACTTGCTTCAGTAGGCATGATTAAGACTTCCTGAAGCAAAGGTCTAACTGCTCTTCTCTGCCTCTTGAGAAAAACAATTTTTCTAGCTTCCTATTGCACCTAATAAAGGGAGTTTCACTTGCCTCAAAATCTCCCCTTCATTTCATTAGCCAGAGCTCCTACTTCACCTTTATCCTAGCCAACATCACATGCATCAAAGACCTGATTGGAGGGATCGGCTCTCAGCAAAACGAAAAATCACCACCATCCAACCTATTTTACTATCAGTATAACACCCTCCTTGCATTCTTGTGCTCATATATACACCTGAGGCAACATTTAATAATAATAAAATAATATCGAGTTTGTAGAGCGCACAGTAACGCCATCACGGCGTGTCCCCGCGCTAACACTAACCAAGAACTCAGCATACAGACCGACCGGATTAAGATGAGTAAAGATGAGTTTTGAGCAGGGACCTAAACCGCGTTTCGTTGCTCTCCAGTCTCATTGCACAGGGGAGTTTATTCCACTGTTGGGCTGCTTGGAGTGCAAATGAGCGTCCGCCCATTCTAGCCTTCTTAGTTCTAGGCACTTTCAGCAGTCCGGCGCCCTCTGATCGAAGGGACCTGGTAGGTTCATATCTGCTGATTAAGTCTCTGAGATATGTCGGTGATCTGTCCCAGACGATGCGATGACAGAAGAGGAGACACTTGTAGCGCACCCGTTTCTTTACAGGTAACCAATGAAGCGCATCCAGTGCTTTTTTTGAGTTGGCTCTCCTGGGTCTTCTTAGCACCAGTCTGGCAGCGGAGTTTTGTATGACTTGTAGGCGACCTATGCTGCCTTCGGTAGCCCCTAGGAACAAGACGTTACCATAGTCTAAACGCGAGGTTACTAGTGCCTGCGTTAGCGTTCTTCTGGCCGATAGAGGGAGGAGGTCTAACGTTTTGTTTAGAGTCTTTAGCACTCCAAAACATTTGCCTACAAGACGCCTAATGTGGCCATCATAAGAGAGAGCAGGGTTCATCCAGATCCCTAGATTCTTTGCCTCCTGACAAGGTATGGGGGTAGGACCCAGACAAGTAGGCCACCATTCATCCGACCAGTCTTCCCTTTTTTTCCCTACCACCATTTGTGCTCTAAAGTACGCCGAATTTAAAGGACTAAGAATAAACACATTTATAAGGGAAGATAAGGCATTGTCCCTATTGCACCTACTTGAGAAAAAGGGAGGTTTGTGGAAAGTCAGACTCCTCAGGAAAAGATGTATAATTTTTGGGCGCATGTGCCAAAAGAGTGGCACTTTTCTCCTCTGTTTTTCCAAGTGAATAAAAAATTAGCAAATGAAAATTAAACCACAGATTGAAAATTTACCCTCTCAGGTCACTTGGGCCGCATTGGCAAAACTTGAACCCTGGTCTTGAGAGAACCTGTGACACCAGAGGCACGAGACTTACTGTTGAGCTACAGCTCCTTAGAGGTCTGAACCACTGCAGTAGTAACTATGACCAACATACAGCACCTGGTGTCAGTGCTTGTGGCTTCCATTGCACATGAAACGGAAGACCATGTTATGGGGACGATTTGATAGGGTACTGACATGGAAACCAGTGTGGTCCAGGGGGTAAGTTCCTGCCTTCCATCCAGGTGACCAGGGTTCAAGTCCCGGGATCGGCACGAGGTGACTGTGGTGCAGCAGAGGTAAGTTCCAGATGGGTCTATGTGGCCAATTGGTAAGTATAAACTGTGTGTGTGTGGTGTGTGAGAGTGGAGTGGAGTCATGCCTGCCAGATGGTGAATTGCAAAGTGGTTGGTAAGTAACATGGGTGTGGCTAGTGCAACGGGCGGGGTCAGTGACAGGTGAATTGCAGAGTGGTTGGTAAGTAACATGGGTGTGGCTAGTGCAAGGGGCGGGGTCGGGGTCAGAGACAGGTGAATTGCAGAGTGGTTGGTAAGTAACATGGGTGTGGCTAGTGCAAGGGTCGGGGTCAGTGACAGTTGAATTGCAGAGTGGTTGGTAAGTTAAATGGGTGTGGCTAGTGCAAAGGGCGGGGTCAGTGACAGGTGAATTGCAGAGTGGTTGGTAAGTAACATGGGTGTGGCTAGTGCAAGAGGCGGGGTCAGTCACAGGTGAGTTGCAGAGTGGTTGGTAAGTTAAATGGGTGTGGCTACTGCAAGGGGTGGGATCAGTGACAGGTGAATTGCAGAGTGGTTGGTAACATGGGTGTGGCTAGTGGAAGGGGTGGGGTCAGTGACAGGTGAATTGCAGAGTGGTTGGTAAGTAACATGGGTGTGGCTATTGCAAGGGGCGGGGTCAGTGACAGGTGAATTGCAGAGTGGTTGGTAAGTAACATGGGTGTGGCTACTGCAAGGGGTGGGATCAGTGACAGGTGAATTGCAGAGTGGTTGGTAAGTTAAATGGGTGTGGCTAGTGCAAAGGGCGGGGTCAGTGACAGGTGAATTGCAGAGTGGTTGGTAACATGGGTGTGGCTAGTGCAAGGGGTGGGGTCAGTGACAGGTGAATTGCAGAGTGGTTGGTAAGTTAAATGGGTGTGGCTAGTGCAAGGGGCGGGGTCAGTGACAGGTGAATTGCAGAGTGGTTGGTAAGTAACATGGGTGTGGCTAGTGCAAGGGGCGGGGTCAGTGACAGGGGAATTGCAGAGTGGTTGGTAAGTTAAATGGGTGTGGCTAGTGCAAGGGGCGGGGTCAGTGACAGGTGAGTTGCAGAGTGGGTGGTAACATGGGTGTGGCTAGTGCAAGGGGTGGGGTCAGTGACAGGTAAAAGAAGGGGAACAGATGTAGTGGGTGGGGGTTAGAGATTAATGACATATAGTGAGGAGCCCCAAAATGTGTTTTTTACTGCACCCCCTACTCTCTCTGATTTTGGGGGGGTGCTGTCAAATTTGGGGGAGCACTTTTAAAAGGGGGTTGGGAGTGCATTATGAAGGGCGATGGGGTGCATAGAATGACATGACTTCTGGGCAATTTTTGGGAGGCTACCCTTACTTTTTATTGCTCCCCTCCTCCTTTATGGGATGCACCCCGAAAGGATAGGGGCAACAGGGGGGATTTGGGGCAAACAGGTATGTGACAGTTCCATTACCAACCCCAAGGGGGGGCACCATACAATCCAACTGCAGTTATTGTATTGAAAGGTACAACAAGGAGCATGTCGTGGAATTTTTGCAGGTGGTGCTCACCAAGATTTTTCTGCCTCCCCTTCCCTCCGTGCGGCATGTTATAGGGACCCTTGGGATATTTCTATTGGCAAGAGATGCTATAGAGATTCCCGCTATGATATCTGAGAGCACTAACATTTGTTAAATAAATAGGGGCATTGGAGCAGATAAATGAGGCAGGGAAAGGGTACATGTGGAAAGTAGTTGGATGGGTCATAGAGAATAATCATGGCATGCAAATAGGCAGCAGCACATGTTCTGGCAGTGTCTGTTGAGAGTTTGGTACGCTCTTCAATTTATTTGTCCTTCTTACGTTGGGTATGATCTACAGAGGGAAGGCACAGCATTACTGTTAGTCAGAACATGTATTTATGATTTAAAGAAGTGTGGTCTGTGTGTGCTGAGAGGGCTGTACAGAGTGGTAAGTGCCTGTACATCCGAGCAATGTGCATCCAACCGGCCACTTGAGACTGAACAGTGACAGAAGCACCTGGGTTACTGACGGAATGTAAATGCAGAGCACATAGGAAGGGTGTCTGTAGTCACTCAAGGGATTGAAACGTGTTGGTGCACTACCAAAGCTGGGGTACTCAGAGGGAATGTTTGAGGGGTAATGAGACGGTGCTATCCAGAGGTCAAAAAAGGTGTCAGAGCCACAGAGGTATGGGCATCCAGGTCCCACAGCGAGGGGTGGTCAAAAGTCCTTGCTAAAGATTTCTATCGAACCATGACCAAATGTTGTGCAGCCTGGCTCCCTCTGTAACTTTTCCCCAGTGTTTTTCTATCCTTCAGATGACTGGAGCAAGCTTCCCAAAGGATTTCTTGGCCTCTTACCCCAAAGGAGTGCCTGATATTTCTGGCCTAAGGATAATACTAAAGGGTGCGCTGCTGACGTTCTGAGAAAAACCTCGATAACCATGCATATTTATGCACCAAACATGGCAAATCCTTACACCTGCAAAGCAGCATATCGCTCTTGTCAGCTTCGTGGTGGTGTAATTGTTTTTATTTGAGGAAAATATTCATCTGTGCTTCCTCTCTTATCTGAGGACAATGGAGCTGCATGTTCCTCTCTCACATGTCCATTCAAAGAGCCAGGTGACACTCACTCAATCACTCAGCAAACACGTATGCTTTGACACTTTCGTCTGGCTGTTTTCCTTCCAAACATTCCCCTTTCACCACAAATACAGGCCAGCATGTACCTCATTACTCATTCACTCAGTCATCGCAGTCCTCGACTCTGCAGGCCCTGCAAGACGAACATGAACAAGAGGTATCTGAGCAAGCAGAAGAAAAGCCTTGGTGTGCTCTTATGTTCGTAATGCTGCCCTCTAGTAACGCTACATGGCAACTGCAACAGAATGATGGGACTTAGAAGAGGGCTGTCCTATGCAAATAATGTCCTCCCATGCTTACTTTCTTCTGAGAAAGTCGCCGGCTTGCGCTATGATACAGCCTCCAACAAATGGTCTTCAGCCAAATTCAAAAGCAGCCTACCTATCTCAGGCTAAGGATTTTGCCACTCGAAAGCCGCAGATGGGGACGTCACCCTAATGTAGCAGGGTCCCAATTTGCCTGCAGTCATCCTCCATACAGAACCTGGGCGTTCGAGTGCGTTCGAGGGCTCGTAGGCTTCCTTCAAAGGAAGGAAGGAAGAAAGGGGCTGCTTAAAGCCCCAGTGCCAGCCCAGCCCAGTGCCGTACTGTACTGTGCTGCGTCACCACAATCCCTTCACTTGCTTCAGTAGGCATGATTAAGACTTCCTGAAGCAAAGGTCTAACTGCTCTTCTCTGCCTCTTGAGAAAAACAATTTTTCTAGCTTCCTATTGCACCTAATAAAGGGAGTTTCACTTGCCTCAAAATCTCCCCTTCATTTCATTAGCCAGAGCTCCTACTTCACCTTTATCCTAGCCAACATCACATGCATCAAAGACCTGATTGGAGGGATCGGCTCTCAGCAAAACGAAAAATCACCACCATCCAACCTATTTTACTATGAGTATAACACCCTCCTTGCATTCTTGTGCTCATATATACACCTGAGGCAACATTTGTGCTCTAAAGTACGCCGAATTTAAAGGACTAAGAATAAACACATTTATAAGGGAAGATAAGGCATTGTCCCTATTGCACCTACTTGAGAAAAAGGGAGGTTTGTGGAAAGTCAGACTCCTCAGGAAAAGATGTATAATTTTTGGGCGCATGTGCCAAAAGAGTGGCACTTTTCTCCTCTGTTTTTCCAAGTGAATAAAAAATTAGCAAATGAAAATTAAACCACAGATTGAAAATTTACCCTCTCAGGTCACTTGGGCTGCATTGGCAGGACTTGAACCCTGGTCTTGAGAGAACCTGTGACACCAGAGGCACGAGACTTACCGTTGAGCTACAGCTCCTTGGAGGTCTGAACCAGTGCAGTAGTAACTATGACCAACATACAGCACCTGGTGTCAGTGCTTGTGGCTTCCATTGCACATGAAACGGAAGACCATGTTATGGGGACGATTTGATAGGGTACTGACATGGAAACCAGTGTGGTCCAGGGGGTAAGTTCCTGCCTTCCATCCAGGTGACCAGGGTTCAAGTCCCGGGATCGGCACGAGGTGACTGTGGTGCAGCAGAGGTAAGTTCCAGATGGGTCTATGTGGCCAATTGGTAAGTATAAACTGTGTGTGTGTGAGAGTGGAGTCATGCCTGCCAGATGGTGAATTGCAAAGTGGTTGGTAAGTAACATGGGTGTGGCTAGTGCAAGGGGCGGGGTCGGGGTCAGTGACAGGTGAATTGCAGAGTGGTTGGTAAGTAACATGGGTGTGGCTAGTGCAAGGGGCGGGGTCAGTCACAGGTGAGTTGCAGAGTGGTTGGTAAGTTAAATGGGAGTGGCTACTGCAAAGGGTGGGGTCAGTGACAGGTGAATTGCAGAGTGGTTGGTAAGTAACATGGGTGTGGCTAGTGCAAGGGGTGGGATCAGTGACAGGTGAATTGCAGAGTGGTTGGTAAGTTAAATGGGTGTGGCTAGTGCAAAGGGCGGGGTCAGTGACAGGTGAATTGCAGAGTGGTTGGTAACATGGGTGTGGCTAGTGCAAGGGGTGGGGTCAGTGACAGGTGAATTGCAGAGTGGTTGGTAAGTAACATGGGTGTGGCTAGTGCAAGGGGCGGGATCAGTGACAGGTGAATTGCAGAGTGGTTGGTAAGTTAAATGGGTGTGGCTAGTGCAAAGGGCGGGGTCAGTGACAGGTGAATTGCAGAGTGGTTGGTAAGTAACATGGGTGTGGCTAGTGCAAGGGGCGGGGTCAGTGACAGGTGAATTGCAGAGTGGTTGGTAAGTTAAATGGGTGTGGCTAGTGCAAAGGGTGGGGTCAGTGACAGGTGAGTTGCAGAGTGGTTGGTAACATGGGTGTGGCTAGTGCAAGGGGTGGGGTCAGTGACAGGTGAATTGCAGAGTGGTTGGTAAGTAACATGGGTGTGGCTAGTGCAAGGGGCGGGGTCAGTGACAGGTGAATTGCAGAGTGGTTGGTAAGTTAAATGGGTGTGGCTAGTGCATGGGTGTGGTTAGTGCAAGGGGCGGGGTCAGTGACAGTTGAATTGCAGAGTGGTTGGTAAGTTAAATGGGTGTGGCTAGTGCAAAGGGTGGGGTCAGTGACAGGTGAATTGCAGAGTGGTTGGTAAGTAACATGGGTGTGGCTAGTGCAAGGGGCGGGGTCAGTGACAGGTGAATTGCAGAGTGGTTGGTAAGTAACATGGGTGTGGCTAGTGCAAGGGGCGGGGTCAGTGACAGGTGAGTTGCAGAGTGGTTGGTAACATGGGTGTGGCTAGTGCAAGGGGTGGGGTCAGTGACAGGTAAAAGAAGGGGAACAGATGTAGTGGGTGGGGGTTAGAGATTAATGACATATAGTGAGGAGCCCCAAAATGTGTTTTTTACTGCACCCCCCTACTCTCTCTGATTTTGGGGGGGTGCTGTCAAATTTGGGGGAGCACTTTCAAAAGGGGGTTGGGAGTGCATTATGAAGGGCGATGGGGTGCACAGAATGACATGACTTCTGGGCAATTTTTGGGAGGCTACCCTTACTTTTTATTGCTCCCCTCCTCCTTTATGGGATGCACCCCGAAAGGATAGGGGCAACAGGGGGGATTTGGGGCAAACAGGTATGTGACAGTTCCATTACCAACCCCAAGGGGGGGCACCATACAATCCAACTGCAGTTATTGTATTGAAAGGTACAACAAGGAGCATGTCGTGGAATTTTTGCAGGTGGTGCTCACCAAGATTTTTCTGCCTCCCCTTCCCTCCGTGCGGCATGTTATAGGGACCCTTGGGATATTTCTATTGGCAAGAGATGCTATAGAGATTCCCGCTATGATATCTGAGAGCACTAACATTTGTTAAATAAATAGGGGCATTGGAGCAGATGAATGAGGCAGGGAAAGGGTATATGTGGAAAGTAGTTGGATGGGTCATAGAGAATAATCATGGCATGCAAATAGGCAGCAGCACATGTTCTGGCAGTGTCTGTTGAGAGTTTGGTACGCTCTTCAATTTATTTGTCCTTCTTACGTTGGGTATGATCTACAGAGGGAAGGCACAGCATTACTGTTAGTCAGAACATGTATTTATGATTTAAAGAAGTGTGGTCTGTGTGTGCTGAGAGGGCTGTACAGAGTGGTAAGTGCCTGTACATCCGAGCAATGTGCATCCAACCGGCCACTTGAGACTGAACAGTGACAGAAGCACCTGGGTTACTGACGGAATGTAAATGGAGAGCACATAGGAAGGGTGTCTGTAGTCACTCAAGGGATTGAAACGTGTTGGTGCACTACCAAAGCTGGGGTACTCAGAGGGAATGTTTGAGGGGTAATGAGACGGTGCTATCCAGAGGTCAAAAAAGGTGTCAGAGCCACAGAGGTATGGGCATCCAGGTCCCACAGCGAGGGGTGGTCAAAAGTCCTTGCTAAAGATTTCTATCGAACCATGACCAAATGTTGTGCAGCCTGGCTCCCTCTGTAACTTTTCCCCAGTGTTTTTCTATCCTTCAGATGACTGGAGCAAGCTTCCCAAAGGATTTCTTGGCCTCATACCCCAAAGGAGTGCCTGATATTTCTGGCCTAAGGATAATACTAAAGGGTGCGCTGCTGACGTTCTGAGAAAAACCTCGCTAACCATGCATATTTATGCACCAAACATGGCTAATCCTTACACCTGCAAAGCAGCATATCGCTCTTGTCAGCTTCGTGGTGGTGTAAGTGTTTTTATTTGAGGAAAATATTCATCTGTGCTTCCTCTCTCATCTGAGGACAATGGAGCTGCATGTTCTTCTCTCACATGTCCATTCAAAGAGCCAGGTGACACTCACTCAATCACTCAGCAAACACGTATGCTTTGACACTTTCATCTGGCTGTTTTCCTTCCAAACATTCCCCTTTCACCACAAATACAGGCCAGCATGAACCTCATTACTCATTCACTCAGTCATCGCAGTCCTCGACTCGGCAGGCCCTGCAAGACGAACATGAACAAGAGGTATGGGCATCCAGGTCCCACAGCGAGGGGTGGTCAAAAGTCCTTGCTAAAGATTTCTATCGAACCATGACCAAATGTTGTGCAGCCTGGCTCCCTCTGTAACTTTTCCCCAGTGTTTTTCTATCCTTCAGATGACTGGAGCAAGCTTCCCAAAGGATTTCTTGGCCTCTTACCCCAAAGGAGTGCCTGATATTTCTGGCCTAAGGATAATACTAAAGGGTGCGCTGCTGACGTTCTGAGAAAAACCTCGATAACCATGCATATTTATGCACCAAACATGGCAAATCCTTACACCTACAAAGCAGCATATCGCTCTTGTCAGCTTCTTGGTGGTGTAATTGTTTTTATTTGAGGAAAATATTCATCTGTGCTTCCTCTCTTATCTGAGGACAATGGAGCTGCATGTTCCTCTCTCACATGTCCATTCAAAGAGCCAGGTGACACTCACTCAATCACTCAGCAAACACGTATGCTTTGACACTTTCGTCTGGCTGTTTTCCTTCCAAACATTCCCCTTTCACCACAAATACAGGCCAGCATGTACCTCATTACTCATTCACTCAGTCATCGCAGTCCTCGACTCTGCAGGCCCTGCAAGACGAACATGAACAAGAGGTATCTGAGCAAGCAGAAGAAAAGCCTTGGTGTGCTCTTATGTTCGTAATGCTGCCCTCTAGTAACGCTACATGGCAACTGCAACAGAATGATGGGACTTAGAAGAGGGCTGTCCTATGCAAATAATGTCCTCCCATGCTTACTTTCTTCTGAGAAAGTCGCCGGCTTGCGCTATGATACAGCCTCCAACCAATGGTCTTCAGCCAAATTCAAAAGCAGCCTACCTATCTCAGGCTAAGGATTTTGCCACTCGAAAGCCGCAGATGGGGACGTCACCCTAATGTAGCAGGGTCCCAATTTGCCTGCAGTCATCCTCCATACAGAACCTGGGCGTTCGAGTGCGTTCGAGGGCTCGTAGGCTTCCTTCAAAGGAAGGAAGGAAGGAAGGGGCTGCTTAAAGCCCCAGTGCCAGCCCAGCCCAGCCCAGCCCAGCCCAGTGCCGTACTGTACTGTGCTGTGTCACCACAATCCCTTCACTTGCTTCAGTAGGCATGATTAAGACTTCCTGAAGCAAAGGTCTAACTGCTCTTCTCTGCCTCTTGAGAAAAACAATTTTTCTAGCTTCCTATTGCACCTAATAAAGGGAGTTTCACTTGCCTCAAAATCTCCCCTTCATTTCATTAGCCAGAGCTCCTACTTCACCTTTATCCTAGCCAACATCACATGCATCAAAGACCTGATTGGAGGGATCGGCTCTCAGCAAAACGAAAAATCACCACCATCCAACCTATTTTACTATCAGTATAACACCCTCCTTGCATTCTTGTGCTCATATATACACCTGAGGCAACATTTAATAATAATAAAATAATATCGAGTTTGTAGAGCGCACAGTAACGCCATCACGGCGTGTCCCCGCGCTAACACTAACCAAGAACTCAGCATACAGACCGACCGGATTAAGATGAGTAAAGATGAGTTTTGAGCAGGGACCTAAACCGCGTTTCGTTGCTCTCCAGTCTCATTGCACAGGGGAGTTTATTCCACTGTTGGGCTGCTTGGAGTGCAAATGAGCGTCCGCCCATTCTAGCCTTCTTAGTTCTAGGCACTTTCAGCAGTCCGGCGCCCTCTGATCGAAGGGACCTGGTAGGTTCATATCTGCTGATTAAGTCTCTGAGATATGTCGGTGATCTGTCCCAGACGATGCGATGACAGAAGAGGAGACACTTGTAGCGCACCCGTTTCTTTACAGGTAACCAATGAAGCGCATCCAGTGCTTTTTTTGAGTTGGCTCTCCTGGGTCTTCTTAGCACCAGTCTGGCAGCGGAGTTTTGTATGACTTGTAGGCGACCTATGCTGCCTTCGGTAGCCCCTAGGAACAAGACGTTACCATAGTCTAAACGCGAGGTTACTAGTGCCTGCGTTAGCGTTCTTCTGGCCGATAGAGGGAGGAGGTCTAACGTTTTGTTTAGAGTCTTTAGCACTCCAAAACATTTGCCTACAAGACGCCTAATGTGGCCATCATAAGAGAGAGCAGGGTTCATCCAGATCCCTAGATTCTTTGCCTCCTGACAAGGTATGGGGGTAGGACCCAGACAAGTAGGCCACCATTCATCCGACCAGTCTTCCCTTTTTTTCCCTACCACCATTTGTGCTCTAAAGTACGCCGAATTTAAAGGACTAAGAATAAACACATTTATAAGGGAAGATAAGGCATTGTCCCTATTGCACCTACTTGAGAAAAAGGGAGGTTTGTGGAAAGTCAGACTCCTCAGGAAAAGATGTATAATTTTTGGGCGCATGTGCCAAAAGAGTGGCACTTTTCTCCTCTGTTTTTCCAAGTGAATAAAAAATTAGCAAATGAAAATTAAACCACAGATTGAAAATTTACCCTCTCAGGTCACTTGGGCCGCATTGGCAAAACTTGAACCCTGGTCTTGAGAGAACCTGTGACACCAGAGGCACGAGACTTACTGTTGAGCTACAGCTCCTTAGAGGTCTGAACCACTGCAGTAGTAACTATGACCAACATACAGCACCTGGTGTCAGTGCTTGTGGCTTCCATTGCACATGAAACGGAAGACCATGTTATGGGGACGATTTGATAGGGTACTGACATGGAAACCAGTGTGGTCCAGGGGGTAAGTTCCTGCCTTCCATCCAGGTGACCAGGGTTCAAGTCCCGGGATCGGCACGAGGTGACTGTGGTGCAGCAGAGGTAAGTTCCAGATGGGTCTATGTGGCCAATTGGTAAGTATAAACTGTGTGTGTGTGGTGTGTGAGAGTGGAGTGGAGTCATGCCTGCCAGATGGTGAATTGCAAAGTGGTTGGTAAGTAACATGGGTGTGGCTAGTGCAAGGGGCGGGGTCAGTGACAGGTGAATTGCAGAGTGGTTGGTAAGTAACATGGGTGTGGCTAGTGCAAGGGGCGGGGTCGGGGTCAGAGACAGGTGAATTGCAGAGTGGTTGGTAAGTAACATGGGTGTGGCTAGTGCAAGGGTCGGGGTCAGTGACAGTTGAATTGCAGAGTGGTTGGTAAGTTAAATGGGTGTGGCTAGTGCAAAGGGCGGGGTCAGTGACAGGTGAATTGCAGAGTGGTTGGTAAGTAACATGGGTGTGGCTAGTGCAAGAGGCGGGGTCAGTCACAGGTGAGTTGCAGAGTGGTTGGTAAGTTAAATGGGTGTGGCTACTGCAAGGGGTGGGATCAGTGACAGGTGAATTGCAGAGTGGTTGGTAACATGGGTGTGGCTAGTGGAAGGGGTGGGGTCAGTGACAGGTGAATTGCAGAGTGGTTGGTAAGTAACATGGGTGTGGCTATTGCAAGGGGCGGGGTCAGTGACAGGTGAATTGCAGAGTGGTTGGTAAGTAACATGGGTGTGGCTACTGCAAGGGGTGGGATCAGTGACAGGTGAATTGCAGAGTGGTTGGTAAGTTAAATGGGTGTGGCTAGTGCAAAGGGCGGGGTCAGTGACAGGTGAATTGCAGAGTGGTTGGTAACATGGGTGTGGCTAGTGCAAGGGGTGGGGTCAGTGACAGGTGAATTGCAGAGTGGTTGGTAAGTTAAATGGGTGTGGCTAGTGCAAGGGGCGGGGTCAGTGACAGGTGAATTGCAGAGTGGTTGGTAAGTAACATGGGTGTGGCTAGTGCAAGGGGCGGGGTCAGTGACAGGGGAATTGCAGAGTGGTTGGTAAGTTAAATGGGTGTGGCTAGTGCAAGGGGCGGGGTCAGTGACAGGTGAGTTGCAGAGTGGGTGGTAACATGGGTGTGGCTAGTGCAAGGGGTGGGGTCAGTGACAGGTAAAAGAAGGGGAACAGATGTAGTGGGTGGGGGTTAGAGATTAATGACATATAGTGAGGAGCCCCAAAATGTGTTTTTTACTGCACCCCCTACTCTCTCTGATTTTGGGGGGGTGCTGTCAAATTTGGGGGAGCACTTTTAAAAGGGGGTTGGGAGTGCATTATGAAGGGCGATGGGGTGCATAGAATGACATGACTTCTGGGCAATTTTTGGGAGGCTACCCTTACTTTTTATTGCTCCCCTCCTCCTTTATGGGATGCACCCCGAAAGGATAGGGGCAACAGGGGGGATTTGGGGCAAACAGGTATGTGACAGTTCCATTACCAACCCCAAGGGGGGGCACCATACAATCCAACTGCAGTTATTGTATTGAAAGGTACAACAAGGAGCATGTCGTGGAATTTTTGCAGGTGGTGCTCACCAAGATTTTTCTGCCTCCCCTTCCCTCCGTGCGGCATGTTATAGGGACCCTTGGGATATTTCTATTGGCAAGAGATGCTATAGAGATTCCCGCTATGATATCTGAGAGCACTAACATTTGTTAAATAAATAGGGGCATTGGAGCAGATAAATGAGGCAGGGAAAGGGTACATGTGGAAAGTAGTTGGATGGGTCATAGAGAATAATCATGGCATGCAAATAGGCAGCAGCACATGTTCTGGCAGTGTCTGTTGAGAGTTTGGTACGCTCTTCAATTTATTTGTCCTTCTTACGTTGGGTATGATCTACAGAGGGAAGGCACAGCATTACTGTTAGTCAGAACATGTATTTATGATTTAAAGAAGTGTGGTCTGTGTGTGCTGAGAGGGCTGTACAGAGTGGTAAGTGCCTGTACATCCGAGCAATGTGCATCCAACCGGCCACTTGAGACTGAACAGTGACAGAAGCACCTGGGTTACTGACGGAATGTAAATGCAGAGCACATAGGAAGGGTGTCTGTAGTCACTCAAGGGATTGAAACGTGTTGGTGCACTACCAAAGCTGGGGTACTCAGAGGGAATGTTTGAGGGGTAATGAGACGGTGCTATCCAGAGGTCAAAAAAGGTGTCAGAGCCACAGAGGTATGGGCATCCAGGTCCCACAGCGAGGGGTGGTCAAAAGTCCTTGCTAAAGATTTCTATCGAACCATGACCAAATGTTGTGCAGCCTGGCTCCCTCTGTAACTTTTCCCCAGTGTTTTTCTATCCTTCAGATGACTGGAGCAAGCTTCCCAAAGGATTTCTTGGCCTCTTACCCCAAAGGAGTGCCTGATATTTCTGGCCTAAGGATAATACTAAAGGGTGCGCTGCTGACGTTCTGAGAAAAACCTCGATAACCATGCATATTTATGCACCAAACATGGCAAATCCTTACACCTGCAAAGCAGCATATCGCTCTTGTCAGCTTCGTGGTGGTGTAATTGTTTTTATTTGAGGAAAATATTCATCTGTGCTTCCTCTCTTATCTGAGGACAATGGAGCTGCATGTTCCTCTCTCACATGTCCATTCAAAGAGCCAGGTGACACTCACTCAATCACTCAGCAAACACGTATGCTTTGACACTTTCGTCTGGCTGTTTTCCTTCCAAACATTCCCCTTTCACCACAAATACAGGCCAGCATGTACCTCATTACTCATTCACTCAGTCATCGCAGTCCTCGACTCTGCAGGCCCTGCAAGACGAACATGAACAAGAGGTATCTGAGCAAGCAGAAGAAAAGCCTTGGTGTGCTCTTATGTTCGTAATGCTGCCCTCTAGTAACGCTACATGGCAACTGCAACAGAATGATGGGACTTAGAAGAGGGCTGTCCTATGCAAATAATGTCCTCCCATGCTTACTTTCTTCTGAGAAAGTCGCCGGCTTGCGCTATGATACAGCCTCCAACAAATGGTCTTCAGCCAAATTCAAAAGCAGCCTACCTATCTCAGGCTAAGGATTTTGCCACTCGAAAGCCGCAGATGGGGACGTCACCCTAATGTAGCAGGGTCCCAATTTGCCTGCAGTCATCCTCCATACAGAACCTGGGCGTTCGAGTGCGTTCGAGGGCTCGTAGGCTTCCTTCAAAGGAAGGAAGGAAGAAAGGGGCTGCTTAAAGCCCCAGTGCCAGCCCAGCCCAGTGCCGTACTGTACTGTGCTGCGTCACCACAATCCCTTCACTTGCTTCAGTAGGCATGATTAAGACTTCCTGAAGCAAAGGTCTAACTGCTCTTCTCTGCCTCTTGAGAAAAACAATTTTTCTAGCTTCCTATTGCACCTAATAAAGGGAGTTTCACTTGCCTCAAAATCTCCCCTTCATTTCATTAGCCAGAGCTCCTACTTCACCTTTATCCTAGCCAACATCACATGCATCAAAGACCTGATTGGAGGGATCGGCTCTCAGCAAAACGAAAAATCACCACCATCCAACCTATTTTACTATGAGTATAACACCCTCCTTGCATTCTTGTGCTCATATATACACCTGAGGCAACATTTGTGCTCTAAAGTACGCCGAATTTAAAGGACTAAGAATAAACACATTTATAAGGGAAGATAAGGCATTGTCCCTATTGCACCTACTTGAGAAAAAGGGAGGTTTGTGGAAAGTCAGACTCCTCAGGAAAAGATGTATAATTTTTGGGCGCATGTGCCAAAAGAGTGGCACTTTTCTCCTCTGTTTTTCCAAGTGAATAAAAAATTAGCAAATGAAAATTAAACCACAGATTGAAAATTTACCCTCTCAGGTCACTTGGGCTGCATTGGCAGGACTTGAACCCTGGTCTTGAGAGAACCTGTGACACCAGAGGCACGAGACTTACCGTTGAGCTACAGCTCCGTGGAGGCCTGAACCAGTGCAGTAGTAACTATGACCAACATACAGCACCTGGTGTCAGTGCTTGTGGCTTCCATTGCACATGAAACGGAAGACCATGTTATGGGGACGATTTGATAGGGTACTGACATGGAAACCAGTGTGGTCCAGGGGGTAAGTTCCTGCCTTCCATCCAGGTGACCAGGGTTCAAGTCCCGGGATCGGCACGAGGTGACTGTGGTGCAGCAGAGGTAAGTTCCAGATGGGTCTATGTGGCCAATTGGTAAGTATAAACTGTGTGTGTGTGAGAGTGGAGTCATGCCTGCCAGATGGTGAATTGCAAAGTGGTTGGTAAGTAACATGGGTGTGGCTAGTGCAAGGGGCGGGGTCGGGGTCAGTGACAGGTGAATTGCAGAGTGGTTGGTAAGTAACATGGGTGTGGCTAGTGCAAGGGGCGGGGTCAGTCACAGGTGAGTTGCAGAGTGGTTGGTAAGTTAAATGGGAGTGGCTACTGCAAAGGGTGGGGTCAGTGACAGGTGAATTGCAGAGTGGTTGGTAAGTAACATGGGTGTGGCTAGTGCAAGGGGTGGGATCAGTGACAGGTGAATTGCAGAGTGGTTGGTAAGTTAAATGGGTGTGGCTAGTGCAAAGGGCGGGGTCAGTGACAGGTGAATTGCAGAGTGGTTGGTAACATGGGTGTGGCTAGTGCAAGGGGTGGGGTCAGTGACAGGTGAATTGCAGAGTGGTTGGTAAGTAACATGGGTGTGGCTAGTGCAAGGGGCGGGATCAGTGACAGGTGAATTGCAGAGTGGTTGGTAAGTTAAATGGGTGTGGCTAGTGCAAAGGGCGGGGTCAGTGACAGGTGAATTGCAGAGTGGTTGGTAAGTAACATGGGTGTGGCTAGTGCAAGGGGCGGGGTCAGTGACAGGTGAATTGCAGAGTGGTTGGTAAGTTAAATGGGTGTGGCTAGTGCAAAGGGTGGGGTCAGTGACAGGTGAGTTGCAGAGTGGTTGGTAACATGGGTGTGGCTAGTGCAAGGGGTGGGGTCAGTGACAGGTGAATTGCAGAGTGGTTGGTAAGTAACATGGGTGTGGCTAGTGCAAGGGGCGGGGTCAGTGACAGGTGAATTGCAGAGTGGTTGGTAAGTTAAATGGGTGTGGCTAGTGCATGGGTGTGGTTAGTGCAAGGGGCGGGGTCAGTGACAGTTGAATTGCAGAGTGGTTGGTAAGTTAAATGGGTGTGGCTAGTGCAAAGGGTGGGGTCAGTGACAGGTGAATTGCAGAGTGGTTGGTAAGTAACATGGGTGTGGCTAGTGCAAGGGGCGGGGTCAGTGACAGGTGAATTGCAGAGTGGTTGGTAAGTAACATGGGTGTGGCTAGTGCAAGGGGCGGGGTCAGTGACAGGTGAGTTGCAGAGTGGTTGGTAACATGGGTGTGGCTAGTGCAAGGGGTGGGGTCAGTGACAGGTAAAAGAAGGGGAACAGATGTAGTGGGTGGGGGTTAGAGATTAATGACATATAGTGAGGAGCCCCAAAATGTGTTTTTTACTGCACCCCCCTACTCTCTCTGATTTTGGGGGGGTGCTGTCAAATTTGGGGGAGCACTTTCAAAAGGGGGTTGGGAGTGCATTATGAAGGGCGATGGGGTGCACAGAATGACATGACTTCTGGGCAATTTTTGGGAGGCTACCCTTACTTTTTATTGCTCCCCTCCTCCTTTATGGGATGCACCCCGAAAGGATAGGGGCAACAGGGGGGATTTGGGGCAAACAGGTATGTGACAGTTCCATTACCAACCCCAAGGGGGGGCACCATACAATCCAACTGCAGTTATTGTATTGAAAGGTACAACAAGGAGCATGTCGTGGAATTTTTGCAGGTGGTGCTCACCAAGATTTTTCTGCCTCCCCTTCCCTCCGTGCGGCATGTTATAGGGACCCTTGGGATATTTCTATTGGCAAGAGATGCTATAGAGATTCCCGCTATGATATCTGAGAGCACTAACATTTGTTAAATAAATAGGGGCATTGGAGCAGATGAATGAGGCAGGGAAAGGGTATATGTGGAAAGTAGTTGGATGGGTCATAGAGAATAATCATGGCATGCAAATAGGCAGCAGCACATGTTCTGGCAGTGTCTGTTGAGAGTTTGGTACGCTCTTCAATTTATTTGTCCTTCTTACGTTGGGTATGATCTACAGAGGGAAGGCACAGCATTACTGTTAGTCAGAACATGTATTTATGATTTAAAGAAGTGTGGTCTGTGTGTGCTGAGAGGGCTGTACAGAGTGGTAAGTGCCTGTACATCCGAGCAATGTGCATCCAACCGGCCACTTGAGACTGAACAGTGACAGAAGCACCTGGGTTACTGACGGAATGTAAATGGAGAGCACATAGGAAGGGTGTCTGTAGTCACTCAAGGGATTGAAACGTGTTGGTGCACTACCAAAGCTGGGGTACTCAGAGGGAATGTTTGAGGGGTAATGAGACGGTGCTATCCAGAGGTCAAAAAAGGTGTCAGAGCCACAGAGGTATGGGCATCCAGGTCCCACAGCGAGGGGTGGTCAAAAGTCCTTGCTAAAGATTTCTATCGAACCATGACCAAATGTTGTGCAGCCTGGCTCCCTCTGTAACTTTTCCCCAGTGTTTTTCTATCCTTCAGATGACTGGAGCAAGCTTCCCAAAGGATTTCTTGGCCTCATACCCCAAAGGAGTGCCTGATATTTCTGGCCTAAGGATAATACTAAAGGGTGCGCTGCTGACGTTCTGAGAAAAACCTCGCTAACCATGCATATTTATGCACCAAACATGGCTAATCCTTACACCTGCAAAGCAGCATATCGCTCTTGTCAGCTTCGTGGTGGTGTAAGTGTTTTTATTTGAGGAAAATATTCATCTGTGCTTCCTCTCTCATCTGAGGACAATGGAGCTGCATGTTCTTCTCTCACATGTCCATTCAAAGAGCCAGGTGACACTCACTCAATCACTCAGCAAACACGTATGCTTTGACACTTTCATCTGGCTGTTTTCCTTCCAAACATTCCCCTTTCACCACAAATACAGGCCAGCATGAACCTCATTACTCATTCACTCAGTCATCGCAGTCCTCGACTCGGCAGGCCCTGCAAGACGAACATGAACAAGAGGTATGGGCATCCAGGTCCCACAGCGAGGGGTGGTCAAAAGTCCTTGCTAAAGATTTCTATCGAACCATGACCAAATGTTGTGCAGCCTGGCTCCCTCTGTAACTTTTCCCCAGTGTTTTTCTATCCTTCAGATGACTGGAGCAAGCTTCCCAAAGGATTTCTTGGCCTCTTACCCCAAAGGAGTGCCTGATATTTCTGGCCTAAGGATAATACTAAAGGGTGCGCTGCTGACGTTCTGAGAAAAACCTCGATAACCATGCATATTTATGCACCAAACATGGCAAATCCTTACACCTACAAAGCAGCATATCGCTCTTGTCAGCTTCTTGGTGGTGTAATTGTTTTTATTTGAGGAAAATATTCATCTGTGCTTCCTCTCTTATCTGAGGACAATGGAGCTGCATGTTCCTCTCTCACATGTCCATTCAAAGAGCCAGGTGACACTCACTCAATCACTCAGCAAACACGTATGCTTTGACACTTTCGTCTGGCTGTTTTCCTTCCAAACATTCCCCTTTCACCACAAATACAGGCCAGCATGTACCTCATTACTCATTCACTCAGTCATCGCAGTCCTCGACTCTGCAGGCCCTGCAAGACGAACATGAACAAGAGGTATCTGAGCAAGCAGAAGAAAAGCCTTGGTGTGCTCTTATGTTCGTAATGCTGCCCTCTAGTAACGCTACATGGCAACTGCAACAGAATGATGGGACTTAGAAGAGGGCTGTCCTATGCAAATAATGTCCTCCCATGCTTACTTTCTTCTGAGAAAGTCGCCGGCTTGCGCTATGATACAGCCTCCAACCAATGGTCTTCAGCCAAATTCAAAAGCAGCCTACCTATCTCAGGCTAAGGATTTTGCCACTCGAAAGCCGCAGATGGGGACGTCACCCTAATGTAGCAGGGTCCCAATTTGCCTGCAGTCATCCTCCATACAGAACCTGGGCGTTCGAGTGCGTTCGAGGGCTCGTAGGCTTCCTTCAAAGGAAGGAAGGAAGGAAGGGGCTGCTTAAAGCCCCAGTGCCAGCCCAGCCCAGCCCAGCCCAGCCCAGCCCAGCCCAGTGCCGTACTGTACTGTGCTGTGTCACCACAATCCCTTCACTTGCTTCAGTAGGCATGATTAAGACTTCCTGAAGCAAAGGTCTAACTGCTCTTCTCTGCCTCTTGAGAAAAACAATTTTTCTAGCTTCCTATTGCACCTAATAAAGGGAGTTTCACTTGCCTCAAAATCTCCCCTTCATTTCATTAGCCAGAGCTCCTACTTCACCTTTATCCTAGCCAACATCACATGCATCAAAGACCTGATTGGAGGGATCGGCTCTCAGCAAAACGAAAAATCACCACCATCCAACCTATTTTACTATCAGTATAACACCCTCCTTGCATTCTTGTGCTCATATATACACCTGAGGCAACATTTAATAATAATAAAATAATATCGAGTTTGTAGAGCGCACAGTAACGCCATCACGGCGTGTCCCCGCGCTAACACTAACCAAGAACTCAGCATACAGACCGACCGGATTAAGATGAGTAAAGATGAGTTTTGAGCAGGGACCTAAACCGCGTTTCGTTGCTCTCCAGTCTCATTGCACAGGGGAGTTTATTCCACTGTTGGGCTGCTTGGAGTGCAAATGAGCGTCCGCCCATTCTAGCCTTCTTAGTTCTAGGCACTTTCAGCAGTCCGGCGCCCTCTGATCGAAGGGACCTGGTAGGTTCATATCTGCTGATTAAGTCTCTGAGATATGTCGGTGATCTGTCCCAGACGATGCGATGACAGAAGAGGAGACACTTGTAGCGCACCCGTTTCTTTACAGGTAACCAATGAAGCGCATCCAGTGCTTTTTTTGAGTTGGCTCTCCTGGGTCTTCTTAGCACCAGTCTGGCAGCGGAGTTTTGTATGACTTGTAGGCGACCTATGCTGCCTTCGGTAGCCCCTAGGAACAAGACGTTACCATAGTCTAAACGCGAGGTTACTAGTGCCTGCGTTAGCGTTCTTCTGGCCGATAGAGGGAGGAGGTCTAACGTTTTGTTTAGAGTCTTTAGCACTCCAAAACATTTGCCTACAAGACGCCTAATGTGGCCATCATAAGAGAGAGCAGGGTTCATCCAGATCCCTAGATTCTTTGCCTCCTGACAAGGTATGGGGGTAGGACCCAGACAAGTAGGCCACCATTCATCCGACCAGTCTTCCCTTTTTTTCCCTACCACCATTTGTGCTCTAAAGTACGCCGAATTTAAAGGACTAAGAATAAACACATTTATAAGGGAAGATAAGGCATTGTCCCTATTGCACCTACTTGAGAAAAAGGGAGGTTTGTGGAAAGTCAGACTCCTCAGGAAAAGATGTATAATTTTTGGGCGCATGTGCCAAAAGAGTGGCACTTTTCTCCTCTGTTTTTCCAAGTGAATAAAAAATTAGCAAATGAAAATTAAACCACAGATTGAAAATTTACCCTCTCAGGTCACTTGGGCCGCATTGGCAAAACTTGAACCCTGGTCTTGAGAGAACCTGTGACACCAGAGGCACGAGACTTACTGTTGAGCTACAGCTCCTTAGAGGTCTGAACCACTGCAGTAGTAACTATGACCAACATACAGCACCTGGTGTCAGTGCTTGTGGCTTCCATTGCACATGAAACGGAAGACCATGTTATGGGGACGATTTGATAGGGTACTGACATGGAAACCAGTGTGGTCCAGGGGGTAAGTTCCTGCCTTCCATCCAGGTGACCAGGGTTCAAGTCCCGGGATCGGCACGAGGTGACTGTGGTGCAGCAGAGGTAAGTTCCAGATGGGTCTATGTGGCCAATTGGTAAGTATAAACTGTGTGTGTGTGGTGTGTGAGAGTGGAGTGGAGTCATGCCTGCCAGATGGTGAATTGCAAAGTGGTTGGTAAGTAACATGGGTGTGGCTAGTGCAAGGGGCGGGGTCAGTGACAGGTGAATTGCAGAGTGGTTGGTAAGTAACATGGGTGTGGCTAGTGCAAGGGGCGGGGTCGGGGTCAGAGACAGGTGAATTGCAGAGTGGTTGGTAAGTAACATGGGTGTGGCTAGTGCAAGGGTCGGGGTCAGTGACAGTTGAATTGCAGAGTGGTTGGTAAGTTAAATGGGTGTGGCTAGTGCAAAGGGCGGGGTCAGTGACAGGTGAATTGCAGAGTGGTTGGTAAGTAACATGGGTGTGGCTAGTGCAAGAGGCGGGGTCAGTCACAGGTGAGTTGCAGAGTGGTTGGTAAGTTAAATGGGTGTGGCTACTGCAAGGGGTGGGATCAGTGACAGGTGAATTGCAGAGTGGTTGGTAACATGGGTGTGGCTAGTGGAAGGGGTGGGGTCAGTGACAGGTGAATTGCAGAGTGGTTGGTAAGTAACATGGGTGTGGCTATTGCAAGGGGCGGGGTCAGTGACAGGTGAATTGCAGAGTGGTTGGTAAGTAACATGGGTGTGGCTACTGCAAGGGGTGGGATCAGTGACAGGTGAATTGCAGAGTGGTTGGTAAGTTAAATGGGTGTGGCTAGTGCAAAGGGCGGGGTCAGTGACAGGTGAATTGCAGAGTGGTTGGTAACATGGGTGTGGCTAGTGCAAGGGGTGGGGTCAGTGACAGGTGAATTGCAGAGTGGTTGGTAAGTTAAATGGGTGTGGCTAGTGCAAGGGGCGGGGTCAGTGACAGGTGAATTGCAGAGTGGTTGGTAAGTAACATGGGTGTGGCTAGTGCAAGGGGCGGGGTCAGTGACAGGGGAATTGCAGAGTGGTTGGTAAGTTAAATGGGTGTGGCTAGTGCAAGGGGCGGGGTCAGTGACAGGTGAGTTGCAGAGTGGGTGGTAACATGGGTGTGGCTAGTGCAAGGGGTGGGGTCAGTGACAGGTAAAAGAAGGGGAACAGATGTAGTGGGTGGGGGTTAGAGATTAATGACATATAGTGAGGAGCCCCAAAATGTGTTTTTTACTGCACCCCCTACTCTCTCTGATTTTGGGGGGGTGCTGTCAAATTTGGGGGAGCACTTTTAAAAGGGGGTTGGGAGTGCATTATGAAGGGCGATGGGGTGCATAGAATGACATGACTTCTGGGCAATTTTTGGGAGGCTACCCTTACTTTTTATTGCTCCCCTCCTCCTTTATGGGATGCACCCCGAAAGGATAGGGGCAACAGGGGGGATTTGGGGCAAACAGGTATGTGACAGTTCCATTACCAACCCCAAGGGGGGGCACCATACAATCCAACTGCAGTTATTGTATTGAAAGGTACAACAAGGAGCATGTCGTGGTATTTTTGCAGGTGGTGCTCACCAAGATTTTTCTGCCTCCCCTTCCCTCCGTGCGGCATGTTATAGGGACCCTTGGGATATTTCTATTGGCAAGAGATGCTATAGAGATTCCCGCTATGATATCTGAGAGCACTAACATTTGTTAAATAAATAGGGGCATTGGAGCAGATGAATGAGGCAGGGAAAGGGTACATGTGGAAAGTAGTTGGATGGGTCATAGAGAATAATCATGGCATGCAAATAGGCAGCAGCACATGTTCTGGCAGTGTCTGTTGAGAGTTTGGTACGCTCTTCAATTTATTTGTCCTTCTTACGTTGGGTATGATCTACAGAGGGAAGGCACAGCATTACTGTTAGTCAGAACATGTATTTATGATTTAAAGAAGTGTGGTCTGTGTGTGCTGAGAGGGCTGTACAGAGTGGTAAGTGCCTTTACATCCGAGCAATGTGCATCCAACCGGCCACTTGAGACTGAACAGTGACAGAAGCACCTGGGTTACTGACGGAATGTAAATGCAGAGCACATAGGAAGGGTGTCTGTAGTCACTCAAGGGATTGAAACGTGTTGGTGCACTACCAAAGCTGGGGTACTCAGAGGGAATGTTTGAGGGGTAATGAGACGGTGCTATCCAGAGGTCAAAAAAGGTGTCAGAGCCACAGAGGTATGGGCATCCAGGTCCCACAGCGAGGGGTGGTCAAAAGTCCTTGCTAAAGATTTCTATCGAACCATGACCAAATGTTGTGCAGCCTGGCTCCCTCTGTAACTTTTCCCCAGTGTTTTTCTATCCTTCAGATGACTGGAGCAAGCTTCCCAAAGGATTTCTTGGCCTCATACCCCAAAGGAGTGCCTGATATTTCTGGCCTAAGGATAATACTAAAGGGTGCGCTGCTGACGTTCTGAGAAAAACCTCGCTAACCATGCATATTTATGCACCAAACATGGCAAATCCTTACACCTGCAAAGCAGCATATCGCTCTTGTCAGCTTCGTGGTGGTGTAAGTGTTTTTATTTGAGGAAAATATTCATCTGTGCTTCCTCTCTCATCTGAGGACAATGGAGCTGCATGTTCTTCTCTCACATGTCCATTCAAAGAGCCAGGTGACACTCACTCAATCACTCAGCAAACACGTATGCTTTGACACTTTCGTCTGGCTGTTTTCCTTCCAAACATTCCCCTTTCACCACAAATACAGGCCAGCATGTACCTCATTACTCATTCACTCAGTCATCGCAGTCCTCGACTCTGCAGGCCCTGCAAGACGAACATGAACAAGAGGTATCTGAGCAAGCAGAAGAAAAGCCTTGGTGTGCTCTTATGTTCGTAATGCTGCCCTCTAGTAACGCTACATGGCAACTGCAACAGAATGATGGGACTTAGAAGAGGGCTGTCCTATGCAAATAATGTCCTCCCATGCTTACTTTCTTCTGAGAAAGTCGCCGGCTTGCGCTATGATACAGCCTCCAACAAATGGTCTTTAGCCAAATTCAAAAGCAGCCTACCTATCTCAGGCTAAGGATTTTGCCACTCGAAAGCCGCAGATGGGGACGTCACCCTAATGTAGCAGGGTCCCAATTTGCCTGCAGTCATCCTCCATACAGAACCTGGGCGTTCGAGTGCGTTCGAGGGCTCGTAGGCTTCCTTCAAAGGAAGGAAGGAAGAAAGGGGCTGCTTAAAGCCCCAGTGCCAGCCCAGCCCAGCCCAGCCCAGTGCCGTACTGTACTGTGCTGTGTCACCACAATCCCTTCACTTGCTTCAGTAGGCATGATTAAGACTTCCTGAAGCAAAGGTCTAACAGCTCTTCTCTGCCTCTTGAGAAAAACAATTTTTCTAGCTTCCTATTGCACCTAATAAAGGGAGTTTCACTTGCCTCAAAATCTCCCCTTCATTTCATTAGCCAGAGCTCCTACTTCACCTTTATCCTAGCCAACATCACATGCATCAATCCTGATTGGAGGGATCGGCTCTCAGCAAAACGAAAAATCACCACCATCCAACCTATTTTACTATCAGTATAACACCCTCCTTGCATTCTTGTGCTCATATATACACCTGAGGCAACATTTGTGCTCTAAAGTACGCCGAATTTAAAGGACTAAGAATAAACACATTTATAAGGGAAGATAAGGCATTGTCCCTATTGCACCTACTTGAGAAAAAGGGAGGTTTGTGGAAAGTCAAACTCCTCAGGAAAAGATGTATAATTTTTGGGCGCATGTGCCAAAAGAGTGGCACTTTTCTCCTCTGTTTTTCCAAGTGAATAAAAAATTAGCAAATGAAAATTAAACCACAGATTGAAAATTTACCCTCTCAGGGGTAGGACTTGAACCCTGGTCTTGTGAGAACCTGTGACACCAGAGGCACGAGACTTACCGTTGAGCTACAGCTCCTTGAAGGTCTGAACCACTGCAGTAGTAACTATGACCAACATACAGCACCTGGTGTCAGTGCTTGTGGCTTCCATTGCACATGAAACGGAAGACCATGTTATGGGGACGATTTGATAGGGTACTGACATGGAAACCAGTGTGGTCCAGGGGGTAAGTTCCTGCCTTCCATCCAGGTGACCAGGGTTCAAGTCCCGGGATCGGCACGAGGTGACTGTGGTGCAGCAGAGGTAAGTTCCAGATGGGTCTATGTGGCCAATTGGTAAGTATAAACTGTGTGTGTGTGGTGTGTGAGAGTGGAGTCATGCCTGCCAGATGGTGAATTGCAAAGTGGTTGGTAAGTAACATGGGTGTGGCTAGTGCAAGGGGCGGAATCAGTGACAGGTGAATTGCAGAGTGGTTGGTAAGTAACATGGGTGTGGCTAGTGCAAGGGGCGGTGTCGGGGTCAGTGACAGGTGAATTGCAGAGTGGTTGGTAAGTAACATGGGTGTGGCTAGTGCAAGGGGCGGGTCAGTGACAGGTGAATTGCAGAGTGGTTGGTAAGTTAAATGGGTGTGGCTAGTGCATGGGTGTGGCTAGTGCAAGGGGCGGGGTCAGTCACAGGTGAGTTGCAGAGTGGTTGGTAAGTTAAATGGGTGTGGCTACTGCAAAGGGCGGGGTCAGTGACAGGTGAATTGCAGAGTGGTTGGTAAGTAACATGGAAGTGGCTAGTGCAAGGGGCGGGATCAGTGACAGGTGAATTGCAGAGTGGTTGGTAAGTTAAATGGGTGTGGCTAGTGCAGAGGGCGGGGTCAGTGACAGGTGAATTGCAGAGTGGTTGGTAAGTAACATGGGTGTGGCTAGTGCAAGGGGCGGGGTCAGTGACAGGTGAATTGCAGAGTGGTTGGTAAGTTAAATGGGTGTGGCTAGTGCAAAGGGTGGGGTCAGTGACAGGTGAGTTGCAGAGTGGTTGGTAACATGGGTGTGGCTAGTGCAAGGGGTGGGGTCAGTGACAGGTGAATTGCAGAGTGGTTGGTAAGTAACATGGGTGTGGCTAGTGCAAGGGGCGGGGTCAGTGACAGGTGAATTGCAGAGTGGTTGGTAAGTTAAATGGGTGTGGCTAGTGCATGGGTGTGGTTAGTGCAAGGGGTGGGGTCAGTGACAGTTGAATTGCAGAGTGGTTGGTAAGTTAAATGGGTGTGGCTAGTGCAAAGGGCGGGGTCAGTGACAGGTGAATTGCAGAGTGGTTGGTAAGTAACATGGGTGTGGCTAGTGCAAGGGGCGGGGTCAGTGACAGGTGAATTGCAGAGTGGTTGGTAAGTAACATGGGTGTGGCTAGTGCAAGGGGCGGGGTCAGTGACAGGTGAGTTGCAGAGTGGTTGGTAACATGGGTGTGGCTAGTGCAAGGGGTGGGGTCAGTGACAGGTAAAAGAAGGGGAACAGATGTAGTGGGTGGGGGTTAGAGATTAATGACATATAGTGAGGAGCCCCAAAATGTGTTTTTTACTGCACCCCCCTACTCTCTCTGATTTTGGGGGGGTGCTGTCAAATTTGGGGGAGCACTTTCAAAAGGGGGTTGGGAGTGCATTATGAAGGGCGATGGGGTGCCCAGAATGACATGACTTCTGGGCAATTTTTGGGAGGCTACCCTTACTTTTTATTGCTCCCCTCCTCCTTTATGGGATGCACCCTGTTAGACAGGCCACACAGAGGGCTTGCTCCCTCCCCGCACGACAGGGCCCAAGCTCCGGCCCACCAGGCATACCCCACGAAAAGCACCTGTACCCCGTCTCCCGACGGATCTTCTGCCCTCGGACCTCTACTCATCACGGGGGCCAGCCCCACCGGCTTCCCCGGCCGGGTCAAGCCGCCATCTGGGGCCCTGCACCACGAGGCCGCGTGGCCTCACCCCGACCCTAACCCCGGGCCTGGCCGGCCCCGACATCCCGGCACCACCATCCACCCAGGAGGTGAGCGGACCACTTGGCAGGTCAATGGGAGAACGAAGTGTCAAGGGCTCTCCCCCGCCAGGTGCCGATCGCCTCCAGCTCCCCCAGGCACTGGCTCCACCCCCTGCTGGGTGTCTGGACACCTTCATCCCGGACCCTCCGACCTCCAAGTGCGGGGGTCCGGACATCAAAGGGCACCAGCCCTATAACTGGGGCAGCTCCGGAGCAGGAAGGCAGTTGTATCCTGGAGTCGAGAGACACCGAGAGAACTCAGCCTTGACGGACTACTGGCGCTGCCGTAGCCCGCTCTTGTGAACCATCGTCCTGCCTGCTGGCGCTGCCGCGGCCTTCTGCAACCTCCATCCTCGTCGGGACCTGCTGGCGCTGCCGCGGCCCGTTGTAACGACCATCCTCGTCGGGACCTGCTGGCGCTGCCGCGGCCCGTTGTAACGACCATCCTCGTCGGGACCTGCTGGCGCTGCCGCGGCCCGTTGTAACGACCATCCTCGTCGGGACCTGCTGGCGCTGCCGCGGCCCGTTGTAACGACCATCCTCGTTGGGACCTGCTGGCGCTGCCGCGGCCCATACATCGACCATCTTTCCGGGACCTGCTGGCGCTGCCGCGGACCGTGTACCGACCATCTCAACCGGGACCTGCTGGCGCTGCCGCGGCCCGTACCACCTAAGCCACCAAGCTCGAGGATTGTGAGCTAGTCATCATCTCACCCGAACTACCTGACTGGTAGACAGACTGTCCCGCTACCCCTTACCCTGCTTTGAGAGACTTGAATCGAGGGGACCCCTGAGTCCAGACCTCCTTGTACCATTCAACCGTACCTTAAGAAGTGCTTATAAAGAACACTGAACCTTATCCGTGTGTGGTATCTGTCTGTGGGGGGGAAGTTACTTGTCTGTACGATCGTTGGAGACGGCTCTCCCCGGAGACCTCTCCTCCTGTCCCCGGCCGACCCTCCCGGTCCATCTACCCTTTCTAACACACCCCGAAAGGATAGGGGCAACAGGGGGGATTTGGGGCAAACAGGTATGTGACAGTTCCATTACCAACCCCAAGGGGGGGCACCATACAATCCAACTGCAGTTATTGTATTGAAAGGTACAACAAGGAGCATGTCGTAGTATTTTTGCAGGTGGTGCTCACCAAGATTTTTCTGCCTCCCCTTCCCTCCGTGCGGCATGTTATAGGGACCCTTGGGATATTTCTATTGGCAAGAGATGCTATAGAGATTCCCGCTATGATATCTGAGAGCACTAACATTTGTTAAATAAATAGGGGCATTGGAGCAGATGAATGAGGCAGGGAAAGGGTACATGTGGAAAGTAGTTGGATGGGTCATAGAGAATAATCATGGCATGCAAATAGGCAGCAGCACATGTTCTGGCAGTGTCTGTTGAGAGTTTGGTACGCTCTTCAATTTATTTGTCCTTCTTACGTTGGGTATGATCTACAGAGGGAAGGCACAGCATTACTGTTAGTCAGAACATGTATTTATGATTTAAAGAAGTGTGGTCTGTGTGTGCTGAGAGGGCTGTACAGAGTGGTAAGTGCCTGTACATCCGAGCAATGTGCATCCAACCGGCCACTTGAGACTGAACAGTGACAGAAGCACCTGGGTTACTGACGGAATGTAAATGGAGAGCACATAGGAAGGGTGTCTGTAGTCACTCAAGGGATTGAAACGTGTTGGTGCACTACCAAAGCTGGGGTACTCAGAGGGAATGTTTGAGGGGTAATGAGACGGTGCTATCCAGAGGTCAAAAAAGGTGTCAGAGCCACAGAGGTATGGGCATCCAGGTCCCACAGCGAGGGGTGGTCAAAAGTCCTTGCTAAAGATTTCTATCGAACCATGACCAAATGTTGTGCAGCCTGGCTCCCTCTGTAACTTTTCCCCAGTGTTTTTCTATCCTTCAGATGACTGGAGCAAGCTTCCCAAAGGATTTCTTGGCCTCATACCCCAAAGGAGTGCCTGATATTTCTGGCCTAAGGATAATACTAAAGGGTGCGCTGCTGACGTTCTGAGAAAAACCTCGCTAACCATGCATATTTATGCACCAAACATGGCAAATCCTTACACCTGCAAAGCAGCATATCGCTCTTGTCAGCTTCGTGGTGGTGTAAGTGTTTTTATTTGAGGAAAATATTCATCTGTGCTTCCTCTCTCATCTGAGGACAATGGAGCTGCATGTTCTTCTCTCACATGTCCATTCAAAGAGCCAGGTGACACTCACTCAATCACTCAGCAAACACGTATGCTTTGACACTTTCGTCTGGCTGTTTTCCTTCCAAACATTCCCCTTTCACCACAAATACAGGCCAGCATGAACCTCATTACTCATTCACTCAGTCATCGCAGTCCTCGACTCTGCAGGCCCTGCAAGACGAACATGAACAAGAGGTATGGGCATCCAGGTCCCACAGCGAGGGGTGGTCAAAAGTCCTTGCTAAAGATTTCTATCGAACCATGACCAAATGTTGTGCAGCCTGGCTCCCTCTGTAACTTTTCCCCAGTGTATTTCTATCCTTCAGATGACTGGAGCAAGCTTCCCAAAGGATTTCTTGGCCTCTTACCCCAAAGGAGTGCCTGATATTTCTGGCCTAAGGATAATACTAAAGGGTGCGCTGCTGACGTTCTGAGAAAAACCTCGATAACCATGCATATTTATGCACCAAACATGGCAAATCCTTACACCTGCAAAGCAGCATATCGCTCTTGTCAGCTTCGTGGTGGTGTAATTGTTTTTATTTGAGGAAAATATTCATCTGTGCTTCCTCTCTCATCTGAGGACAATGGAGCTGCATGTTCCTCTCTCACATGTCCATTCAAAGAGCCAGGTGACACTCACTCAATCACTCAGCAAACACGTATGCTTTGACACTTTCGTCTGGCTGTTTTCCTTCCAAACATTCCCCTTTCACCACAAATACAGGCCAGCATGTACCTCATTACTCATTCACTCAGTCATCGCAGTCCTCGACTCTGCAGGCCCTGCAAGACGAACATGAACAAGAGGTATCTGAGCAAGCAGAAGAAAAGCCTTGGTGTGCTCTTATGTTCGTAATGCTGCCCTCTAGTAACGCTACATGGCAACTGCAACAGAATGATGGGACTTAGAAGAGGGCTGTCCTATGCAAATAATGTCCTCCCATGCTTACTTTCTTCTGAGAAAGTCGCCGGCTTGCGCTATGATACAGCCTCCAACAAATGGTCTTCAGCCAAATTCAAAAGCAGCCTACCTATCTCAGGCTAAGGATTTTGCCACTCGAAAGCCGCAGATGGGGACGTCACCCTAATGTAGCAGGGTCCCAATTTGCCTGCAGTCATCCTCCATACAGAACCTGGGCGTTCGAGTGCGTTCGAGGGCTCGTAGGCTTCCTTCAAAGGAAGGAAGGAAGGAAGGAAGGAAGGAAGGAAGAAAGGAAGAAAGGGGCTGCTTAAAGCCCCAGTGCCAGCCCAGGCCAGCCCAGCCCAGTGCCGTACTGTACTGTGCTGTGTCACCACAATCCCTTCACTTGCTTCAGTAGGCATGATTAAGACTTCCTGAAGCAAAGGTCTAACAGCTCTTCTCTGCCTCTTGAGAAAAACAATTTTTCTAGCTTCCTATTGCACCTAATAAAGGGAGTTTCACTTGCCTCAAAATCTCCCCTTCATTTCATTAGCCAGAGCTCCTACTTCACCTTTATCCTAGCCAACATCACATGCATCAAAGACCTGATTTGAGGGATCGGCTCTCAGCAAAGCGAAAAATCACCACCATCCAACCTATTTTACTATCAGTATAACACCCTCCTTGCATTCTTGTGCTCATATATACACCTGAGGCAACATTTGTGCTCTAAAGTACGCCGAATTTAAAGGACTAAGAATAAACACATTTATAAGGGAAGATAAGGCATTGTCCCTATTGCACTCACTTGAGAAAAAGGGAGGTTTGTGGAAAGTCAGACTCCTCAGGAAAAGATGTATAATTTTTGGGCGCATGTGCCAAAAGAGTGGCACTTTTCTCCTCTGTTTTTCCAAGTGAATAAAAAATTAGCAAATGAAAATTAAACCACAGATTGAAAATTTACCCTCTCAGGTCACTTGGACCGCATTGGCAGGACTTGAACCCTGGTCTTGGGAGAACCTGTGACACCAGGGGCACGAGACTCACCGTTGAGCTACAGCTCCTTGGAGATCTGAACCACTGCAGTAGTAACTATGACCAACATACAGCACCTGGTGTCAGTGCTTGTGGCTTCCATTGCACATGAAACGGAAGACCATGTTATGGGGACGATTTGATAGGGTACTGACATGGAAACCAGTGTGGTCTAGGGGGTAAGTTCCTGCCTTCCATCCAGGTGACCAGGGTTCAAGTCCCAGGATCGGCACGAGGTGACTGTGGTGCAGCAGAGATAAGTTCCAGATGGGTCTATGTGGCCAATTGGTAAGTATAAACTGTGTGTGTGTGAGAGTGGAGTCATGCCTGCCAGATGGTGAATTGCAAAGTGGTTGGTAAGTAACATGGGTGTGGCTAGTGCAAGGGGCGGGGTCAGTGACAGGTGAATTGCAGAGTGGTTGGTAAGTAACATGGGTGTGGCTAGTGCAAGGGGTGGGGTCGGGGTCAGTGACAGGTGAATTGCAGAGTGGTTGGTAAGTTAAATGGGTGTGGCTAGTGCATGGGTGTGGCTAGTGCAAGGGGCGGGGTCAGTGACAGGTGAGTTGCAGAGTGGTTGGTAAGTAAAATGGGTGTGGCTAGTGCAAGGGGCGGGTCAGTGACAGATGAATTGCAGAGTGGTTGGTAAGTTAAATGGGTGTGGCTAGTGCAAAGGGCGGGGTCAGTGACAGGTGAATTGCAGAGTGGTTGGTAAGTAACATGGGTGTGGCTAGTGCAAGAGGTGGGGTCAGTGACAGGTGAATTGCAGAGTGGTTGGTAAGTTAAATGGGTGTGGCTAGTTCAAAGGGCGGGGTCAGTGACAGGTGAATTGCAGAGTGGTTGGTAAGTTAAATGGGTGTGGCTAGTGCAAGGGGCGGGGTCAGTGACAGGTAATAGAAGGGGAACAGATGTAGTGGGTGGGGGTTAGAGATTAATGACATATAGTGAGGAGCCCCAAAATGTGTTTTTTACTGCACCCCCCTACTCTCTCTGATTTTGGGGGGGTGCTGTCAAATTTGGGGGAGCACTTTTAAAAGGGGGTTGGGAGTGCATTATGAAGGGCGATGGGGTGCACAGAATGACATGACTTCTGGGCAATTTTTGGGAGGCTACCCTTACTTTTTATTGCTCCCCTCCTCCTTTATGGGATGCACCCCGAAAGGATAGGGGCAACAGGGGGGATTTGGGGCAAACAGGTATGTGACAGTTCCATTACCAACCCCAAGGGGGGGCACCATACAATCCAACTGCAGTTATTGTATTGAAAGGTACAACAAGGAGCATGTCGTGGAATTTTTGCAGGTGGTGCTCACCAAGATTTTTCTGCCTCCCCTTCCCTCCGTGCGGCATGTTATAGGGACCCTTGGGATATTTCTATTGGCAAGAGATGCTATAGAGATTCCCGCTATGATATCTGAGAGCACTAACATTTGTTAAATAAATAGGGGCATTGGAGCAGATGAATGAGGCAGGGAAAGGGTACATGTGGAAAGTAGTTGGATGGGTCATAGAGAATAATCATGGCATGCAAATAGGCAGCAGCACATGTTCTGGCAGTGTCTGTTGAGAGTTTGGTACGCTCTTCAATTTATTTGTCCTTCTTACGTTGGGTATGATCTACAGAGGGAAGGCACAGCATTACTGTTAGTCAGAACATGTATTTATGATTTAAAGAAGTGTGGTCTGTGTGTGCTGAGAGGGCTGTACAGAGTGGTAAGTGCCTGTACATCCGAGCAATGTGCATCCAACCGGCCACTTGAGACTGAACAGTGACAGAAGCACCTGGGTTACTGACGGAATGTAAATGCAGAGCACATAGGAAGGGTGTCTGTAGTCACTCAAGGGATTGAAACGTGTTGGTGCACTACCAAAGCTGGGGTACTCAGAGGGAATGTTTGAGGGGTAATGAGACGGTGCTATCCAGAGGTCAAAAAAGGTGTCAGAGCCACAGAGGTATGGGCATCCAGGTCCCACAGCGAGGGGTGGTCAAAAGTCCTTGCTAAAGATTTCTATCGAACCATGACCAAATGTTGTGCAGCCTGGCTCCCTCTGTAACTTTTCCCCAGTGTTTTTCTATCCTTCAGATGACTGGAGCAACCTTCCCAAAGGATTTCTTGGCCTCATACCCCAAAGGAGTGCCTGATATTTCTGGCCTAAGGATAATACTAAAGGGTGCGCTGCTGACGTTCTGAGAAAAACCTCGCTAACCATGCATATTTATGCACCAAACATGGCAAATCCTTACACCTGCAAAGCAGCATATCGCTCTTGTCAGCTTCGTGGTGGTGTAAGTGTTTTTATTTGAGGAAAATATTCATCTGTGCTTCCTCTCTCATCTGAGGACAATGGAGCTGCATGTTCTTCTCTCACATGTCCATTCAAAGAGCCAGGTGACACTCACTCAATCACTCAGCAAACACATATGCTTTGACACTTTCGTCTGGCTGTTTTCCTTCCAAACATTCCCCTTTCACCACAAATACAGGCCAGCATGTACCTCATTACTCATTCACTCAGTCATCGCAGTCCTCGACTCTGCAGGCCCTGCAAGACGAACATGAACAAGAGGTATCTGAGCAAGCAGAAGAAAAGCCTTGGTGTGCTCTTATGTTCGTAATGCTGCCCTCTAGTAACGCTACATGGCAACTGCAACAGAATGATGGGACTTAGAAGAGGGCTGTCCTATGCAAATAATGTCCTCCCATGCTTACTTTCTTCTGAGAAAGTCGCCGGCTTGCGCTATGATACAGCCTCCAATAAATGGTCTTCAGCCAAATTCAAAAGCAGCCTACCTATCTCAGGCTAAGGATTTTGCCACTCGAAAGCCGCAGATGGGGACGTCACCCTAATGTAGCAGGGTCCCAATTTGCCTGCAGTCATCCTCCATACAGAACCTGGGCGTTCGAGTGCGTTCGAGGGCTCGTAGGCTTCCTTCAAAGGAAGGAAGGAAGAAAGGGGCTGCTTAAAGCCCCAGTGCCAGCCCAGCCCAGCCCAGCCCAGTGCCGTACTGTACTGTGCTGTGTCACCACAATCCCTTCACTTGCTTCAGTAGGCATGATTAAGACTTCCTGAAGCAAAGGTCTAACAGCTCTTCTCTGCCTCTTGAGAAAAACAATTTTTCTAGCTTCCTATTGCACCTAATAAAGGGAGTTTCACTTGCCTCAAAATCTCCCCTTCATTTCATTAGCCAGAGCTCCTACTTCACCTTTATCCTATCCAACATCACATGCATCAAAGACCTGATTGGAGGGATCGGCTCTCAGCAAAACGAAAAATCACCACCATCCAACCTATTTTACTATCAGTATAACACCCTCCTTGCATTCTTGTGCTCATATATACACCTGAGGCAACATTTGTGCTCTAAAGTACGCCGAATTTAAAGGACTAAGAATAAACACATTTATAAGGGAAGATAAGGCATTGTCCCTATTGCACCTACTTGAGAAAAAGGGAGGTTTGTGGAAAGTCAGACTCCTCAGGAAAAGATGTATAATTTTTGGGCGCATGTGCCAAAAGAGTGGCACTTTTCTCCTCTGTTTTTCCAAGTGAATAAAAAATTAGCAAATGAAAATTAAACCACAGATTGAAAATTTACCCTCTCAGGTCACTTGGACCGCATTGGCAGGACTTGAACCCTGGTCTTGTGAGAACCTGTGACACCAGAGGCACGAGACTTACCGTTGAGCTACAGCTCCTTGAAGGTCTGCAGCACTGCAGTAGTAACTATGACCAACATACAGCACCTGGTGTCAGTGCTTGTGGCTTCCATTGCACATGAAACGGAAGACCATGTTATGGGGACGATTTGATAGGGTACTGACATGGAAACCAGTGTGGTCCAGGGGGTAAGTTCCTGCCTTCCATCCAGGTGACCAGGGTTCAAGTCCTGGGATCGGCACGAGGTGACTGTGGTGCAGCAGAGGTAAGTTCCAGATGGGTCTATGTGGCCAATTGGTAAGTATAAACTGTGTGTGTGTGTGGTGTGTGAGAGTGGAGTCATGCCTGCCAGATGGTGAATTGCAAAGTGGTTGGTAAGTAACATGGGTGTGGCTAGTGCAAGGGGCGGAATCAGTGACAGGTGAATTGCAGAGTGGTTGGTAAGTAACATGGGTGTGGCTAGTGCAAGGGGCGGGGTCGGGGTCAGTGACAGGTGAATTGCAGAGTGGTTGGTAAGTAACATGGGTGTGGCTAGTGCAAGGGGCGGGGTCAGTGACAGGTGAATTGCAGAGTGGTTGGTAAGTTAAATGGGTGTGGCTAGTGCATGGGTGTGGCTAGTGCAAGGGGCGGGGTCAGTCACAGGTGAGTTGCAGAGTGGTTGGTAAGTAACATGGGTGTGGCTAGTGCAAGGGGCGGGATCAGTGACAGGTGAATTGCAGAGTGGTTGGTAAGTTAAATGGGTGTGGCTAGTGCAAAGGGCGGGGTCAGTGACAGGTGAATTGCAGAGTGGTTGGTAAGTAACATGGGTGTGGCTAGTGCAAGGGGCGGGGTCAGTGACAGGTGAATTGCAGAGTGGTTGGTAAGTTAAATGGGTGTGGCTAGTGCAAAGGGTGGGGTCAGTGACAGGTGAGTTGCAGAGTGGTTGGTAACATGGGTGTGGCTAGTGCAAGGGGTGGGGTCAGTGACAGGTGAATTGCAGAGTGGTTGGTAAGTAACATGGGTGTGGCTAGTGCAAGGGGCGGGGTCAGTGACAGGTGAATTGCAGAGTGGTTGGTAAGTTAAATGGGTGTGGCTAGTGCATGGGTGTGGTTAGTGCAAGGGGCGGGGTCAGTGACAGTTGAATTGCAGAGTGGTTGGTAAGTTAAATGGGTGTGGCTAGTGCAAAGGGTGGGGTCAGTGACAGGTGAATTGCAGAGTGGTTGGTAAGTAACATGGGTGTGGCTAGTGCAAGGGGCGGGGTCAGTGACAGGTGAATTGCAGAGTGGTTGGTAAGTAACATGGGTGTGGCTAGTGCAAGGGGCGGGGTCAGTGACAGGTGAGTTGCAGAGTGGTTGGTAACATGGGTGTGGCTAGTGCAAGGGGTGGGGTCAGTGACAGGTAAAAGAAGGGGAACAGATGTAGTGGGTGGGGGTTAGAGATTAATGACATATAGTGAGGAGCCCCAAAATGTGTTTTTTACTGCACCCCCCTACTCTCTCTGATTTTGGGGGGGTGCTGTCAAATTTGGGGGAGCACTTTCAAAAGGGGGTTGGGAGTGCATTATGAAGGGCGATGGGGTGCACAGAATGACATGACTTCTGGGCAATTTTTGGGAGGCTACCCTTACTTTTTATTGCTCCCCTCCTCCTTTATGGGATGCACCCCGAAAGGATAGGGGCAACAGGGGGGATTTGGGGCAAACAGGTATGTGACAGTTCCATTACCAACCCCAAGGGGGGGCACCATACAATCCAACTGCAGTTATTGTATTGAAAGGTACAACAAGGAGCATGTCGTGGAATTTTTGCAGGTGGTGCTCACCAAGATTTTTCTGCCTCCCCTTCCCTCCGTGCGGCATGTTATAGGGACCCTTGGGATATTTCTATTGGCAAGAGATGCTATAGAGATTCCCGCTATGATATCTGAGAGCACTAACATTTGTTAAATAAATAGGGGCATTGGAGCAGATGAATGAGGCAGGGAAAGGGTACATGTGGAAAGTAGTTGGATGGGTCATAGAGAATAATCATGGCATGCAAATAGGCAGCAGCACATGTTCTGGCAGTGTCTGTTGAGAGTTTGGTACGCTCTTCAATTTATTTGTCCTTCTTACGTTGGGTATGATCTACAGAGGGAAGGCACAGCATTACTGTTAGTCAGAACATGTATTTATGATTTAAAGAAGTGTGGTCTGTGTGTGCTGAGAGGGCTGTACAGAGTGGTAAGTGCCTGTACATCCGAGCAATGTGCATCCAACCGGCCACTTGAGACTGAACAGTGACAGAAGCACCTGGGTTACTGACGGAATGTAAATGGAGAGCACATAGGAAGGGTGTCTGTAGTCACTCAAGGGATTGAAACGTGTTGGTGCACTACCAAAGCTGGGGTACTCAGAGGGAATGTTTGAGGGGTAATGAGACGGTGCTATCCAGAGGTCAAAAAAGGTGTCAGAGCCACAGAGGTATGGGCATCCAGGTCCCACAGCGAGGGGTGGTCAAAAGTCCTTGCTAAAGATTTCTATCGAACCATGACCAAATGTTGTGCAGCCTGGCTCCCTCTGTAACTTTTCCCCAGTGTTTTTCTATCCTTCAGATGACTGGAGCAAGCTTCCCAAAGGATTTCTTGGCCTCATACCCCAAAGGAGTGCCTGATATTTCTGGCCTAAGGATAATACTAAAGGGTGCGCTGCTGACGTTCTGAGAAAAACCTCGCTAACCATGCATATTTATGCACCAAACATGGCAAATCCTTACACCTGCAAAGCAGCATATCGCTCTTGTCAGCTTCGTGGTGGTGTAAGTGTTTTTATTTGAGGAAAATATTCATCTGTGCTTCCTCTCTCATCTGAGGACAATGGAGCTGCATGTTCTTCTCTCACATGTCCATTCAAAGAGCCAGGTGACACTCACTCAATCACTCAGCAAACACGTATGCTTTGACACTTTCGTCTGGCTGTTTTCCTTCCAAACATTCCCCTTTCACCACAAATACAGGCCAGCATGAACCTCATTACTCATTCACTCAGTCATCGCAGTCCTCGACTCTGCAGGCCCTGCAAGACGAACATGAACAAGAGGTATGGGCATCCAGGTCCCACAGCGAGGGGTGGTCAAAAGTCCTTGCTAAAGATTTCTATCGAACCATGACCAAATGTTGTGCAGCCTGGCTCCCTCTGTAACTTTTCCCCAGTGTTTTTCTATCCTTCATATGACTGGAGCAAGCTTCCCAAAGGACTTCTTGGCCTCATACCCCAAAGGAGTGCCTGATATTTCTGGCCTAAGGATAATACTAAAGGGTGCGCTGCTGACGTTCTGAGAAAAACCTCGCTAACCATGCATATTTATGCACCAAACATGGCAAATCCTTACACCTGCAAAGCAGCATATCGCTCTTGTCAGCTTCGTGGTGGTGTAAGTGTTTTTATTTGAGGAAAATATTCATCTGTGCTTCCTCTCTCATCTGAGGACAATGGAGCTGCATGTTCTTCTCTCACATGTCCATTCAAAGAGCCAGGTGACACTCACTCAATCACTCAGCAAACACATATGCTTTGACACTTTCGTCTGGCTGTTTTCCTTCCAAACATTCCCCTTTCACCACAAATACAGGCCAGCATGTACCTCATTACTCATTCACTCAGTCATCGCAGTCCTCGACTCTGCAGGCCCTGCAAGACGAACATGAACAAGAGGTATCTGAGCAAGCAGAAGAAAAGCCTTGGTGTGCTCTTATGTTCGTAATGCTGCCCTCTAGTAACGCTACATGGCAACTGCAACAGAATGATGGGACTTAGAAGAGGGCTGTCCTATGCAAATAATGTCCTCCCATGCTTACTTTCTTCTGAGAAAGTCGCCGGCTTGCGCTATGATACAGCCTCCAATAAATGGTCTTCAGCCAAATTCAAAAGCAGCCTACCTATCTCAGGCTAAGGATTTTGCCACTCGAAAGCCGCAGATGGGGACGTCACCCTAATGTAGCAGGGTCCCAATTTGCCTGCAGTCATCCTCCATACAGAACCTGGGCGTTCGAGTGCGTTCGAGGGCTCGTAGGCTTCCTTCAAAGGAAGGAAGGAAGAAAGGGGCTGCTTAAAGCCCCAGTGCCAGCCCAGCCCAGCCCAGCCCAGTGCCGTACTGTACTGTGCTGTGTCACCACAATCCCTTCACTTGCTTCAGTAGGCATGATTAAGACTTCCTGAAGCAAAGGTCTAACAGCTCTTCTCTGCCTCTTGAGAAAAACAATTTTTCTAGCTTCCTATTGCACCTAATAAAGGGAGTTTCACTTGCCTCAAAATCTCCCCTTCATTTCATTAGCCAGAGCTCCTACTTCACCTTTATCCTAGCCAACATCACATGCATCAAAGACCTGATTGGAGGGATCGGCTCTCAGCAAAACGAAAAATCACCACCATCCAACCTATTTTACTATCAGTATAACACCCTCCTTGCATTCTTGTGCTCATATATACACCTGAGGCAACATTTGTGCTCTAAAGTACGCCGAATTTAAAGGACTAAGAATAAACACATTTATAAGGGAAGATAAGGCATTGTCCCTATTGCACCTACTTGAGAAAAAGGGAGGTTTGTGGAAAGTCAGACTCCTCAGGAAAAGATGTATAATTTTTGGGCGCATGTGCCAAAAGAGTGGCACTTTTCTCCTCTGTTTTTCCAAGTGAATAAAAAATTAGCAAATGAAAATTAAACCACAGATTGAAAATTTACCCTCTCAGGTCACTTGGACCGCATTGGCAGGACTTGAACCCTGGTCTTGTGAGAACCTGTGACACCAGAGGCACGAGACTTACCGTTGAGCTACAGCTCCTTGAAGGTCTGAACCACTGCAGTAGTAACTATGACCAACATACAGCACCTGGTGTCAGTGCTTGTGGCTTCCATTGCACATGAAACGGAAGACCATGTTATGGGGACGATTTGATAGGGTACTGACATGGAAACCAGTGTGGTCCAGGGGGTAAGTTCCTGCCTTCCATCCAGGTGACGAGGGTTCAAGTCCCGGGATCGGCACGAGGTGACTGTGGTGCAGCAGAGGTAAGTTCCAGATGGGTCTATGTGGCCAATTGGTAAGTATAAACTGTGTGTGTGTGTGTGGTGTGTGAGAGTGGAGTCATGCCTGCCAGATGGTGAATTGCAAAGTGGTTGGTAAGTAACATGGGTGTGGCTAGTGCACGGGTCGGGGTCAGTGACAGGTGAATTGCAGAGTGGTTGGTAAGTAACATGGGTGTGGCTAGTGCAAGGGGCGGGGTCAGTGACAGGTGAGTTGCAGAGTGGTTGGTAAGTAACATGGGTGTGGCTAGTGCAAGGGGTGGGGTCAGTGACAGGTGAGTTGCAGAGTGGTTGGTAAGTAACATGGGTGTGGCTAGTGCAAGGGGTGGGGTCGGGGTCAGTGACAGGTGAATTGCAGAGTGGTTGGTAAGTTAAATGGGTGTGGCTAGTGCATGGGTGTGGCTAGTGCAAGGGGCGGGGTCAGTGACAGGTGAGTTGCAGAGTGGTTGGTAAGTAAAATGGGTGTCGCTAGTGCAAGGGGCGGGTCAGTGACAGATGAATTGCAGAGTGGTTGGTAAGTTAAATGGGTGTGGCTAGTGCAAAGGGCGGGGTCAGTGACAGGTGAATTGCAGAGTGGTTGGTAAGTAACATGGGTGTGGCTAGTGCAAGAGGTGGGGTCAGTGACAGGTGAATTGCAGAGTGGTTGGTAAGTTAAATGGGTGTGGCTAGTTCAAAGGGCGGGGTCAGTGACAGGTGAATTGCAGAGTGGTTGGTAAGTTAAATGGGTGTGGCTAGTGCAAGGGGCGGGGTCAGTGACAGGTAATAGAAGGGGAACAGATGTAGTGGGTGGGGGTTAGAGATTAATGACATATAGTGAGGAGCCCCAAAATGTGTTTTTTACTGCACCCCCCTACTCTCTCTGATTTTGGGGGGGTGCTGTCAAATTTGGGGGAGCACTTTTAAAAGGGGGTTGGGAGTGCATTATGAAGGGCGATGGGGTGCACAGAATGACATGACTTCTGGGCAATTTTTGGGAGGCTACCCTTACTTTTTATTGCTCCCCTCCTCCTTTATGGGATGCACCCCGAAAGGATAGGGGCAACAGGGGGGATTTGGGGCAAACAGGTATGTGACAGTTCCATTACCAACCCCAAGGGGGGGCACCATACAATCCAACTGCAGTTATTGTATTGAAAGGTACAACAAGGAGCATGTCGTGGAATTTTTGCAGGTGGTGCTCACCAAGATTTTTCTGCCTCCCCTTCCCTCCGTGCGGCATGTTATAGGGACCCTTGGGATATTTCTATTGGCAAGAGATGCTATAGAGATTCCCGCTATGATATCTGAGAGCACTAAAATTTGTTAAATAAATAGGGGCATTGGAGCAGATGAATGAGGCAGGGAAAGGGTACATGTGGAAAGTAGTTGGATGGGTCATAGAGAATAATCATGGCATGCAAATAGGCAGCAGCACATGTTCTGGCAGTGTCTGTTGAGAGTTTGGTACGCTCTTCAATTTATTTGTCCTTCTTACGTTGGGTATGATCTACAGAGGGAAGGCACAGCATTACTGTTAGTCAGAACATGTATTTATGATTTAAAGAAGTGTGGTCTGTGTGTGCTGAGAGGGCTGTACAGAGTGGTAAGTGCCTGTACATCCGAGCAATGTGCATCCAACCGGCCACTTGAGACTGAACAGTGACAGAAGCACCTGGGTTACTGACGGAATGTAAATGCAGAGCACATAGGAAGGGTGTCTGTAGTCACTCAAGGGATTGAAACGTGTTGGTGCACTACCAAAGCTGGGGTACTCAGAGGGAATGTTTGAGGGGTAATGAGACGGTGCTATCCAGAGGTCAAAAAAGGTGTCAGAGCCACAGAGGTATGGGCATCCAGGTCCCACAGCGAGGGGTGGTCAAAAGTCCTTGCTAAAGATTTCTATCGAACCATGACCAAATGTTGTGCAGCCTGGCTCCCTCTGTAACTTTTCCCCAGTGTTTTTCTATCCTTCAGATGACTGGAGCAACCTTCCCAAAGGATTTCTTGGCCTCAGACCCCAAAGGAGTGCCTGATATTTCTGGCCTAAGGATAATACTAAAGGGTGCGCTGCTGACGTTCTGAGAAAAACCTCGCTAACCATGCATATTTATGCACCAAACATGGCAAATCCTTACACCTGCAAAGCAGCATATCGCTCTTGTCAGCTTCGTGGTGGTGTAAGTGTTTTTATTTGAGGAAAATATTCATCTGTGCTTCCTCTCTCATCTGAGGACAATGGAGCTGCATGTTCTTCTCTCACATGTCCATTCAAAGAGCCAGGTGACACTCACTCAATCACTCAGCAAACACATATGCTTTGACACTTTCGTCTGGCTGTTTTCCTTCCAAACATTCCCCTTTCACCACAAATACAGGCCAGCATGTACCTCATTACTCATTCACTCAGTCATCGCAGTCCTCGACTCTGCAGGCCCTGCAAGACGAACATGAACAAGAGGTATCTGAGCAAGCAGAAGAAAAGCCTTGGTGTGCTCTTATGTTCGTAATGCTGCCCTCTAGTAACGCTACATGGCAACTGCAACAGAATGATGGGACTTAGAAGAGGGCTGTCCTATGCAAATAATGTCCTCCCATGCTTACTTTCTTCTGAGAAAGTCGCCGGCTTGCGCTATGATACAGCCTCCAATAAATGGTCTTCAGCCAAATTCAAAAGCAGCCTACCTATCTCAGGCTAAGGATTTTGCCACTCGAAAGCCGCAGATGGGGACGTCACCCTAATGTAGCAGGGTCCCAATTTGCCTGCAGTCATCCTCCATACAGAACCTGGGCGTTCGAGTGCGTTCGAGGGCTCGTAGGCTTCCTTCAAAGGAAGGAAGGAAGAAAGGGGCTGCTTAAAGCCCCAGTGCCAGCCCAGCCCAGCCCAGCCCAGTGCCGTACTGTACTGTGCTGTGTCACCACAATCCCTTCACTTGCTTCAGTAGGCATGATTAAGACTTCCTGAAGCAAAGGTCTAACAGCTCTTCTCTGCCTCTTGAGAAAAACAATTTTTCTAGCTTCCTATTGCACCTAATAAAGGGAGTTTCACTTGCCTCAAAATCTCCCCTTCATTTCATTAGCCAGAGCTCCTACTTCACCTTTATCCTAGCCAACATCACATGCATCAAAGACCTGATTGGAGGGATCGGCTCTCAGCAAAACGAAAAATCACCACCATCCAACCTATTTTACTATCAGTATAACACCCTCCTTGCATTCTTGTGCTCATATATACACCTGAGGCAACATTTGTGCTCTAAAGTACGCCGAATTTAAAGGACTAAGAATAAACACATTTATAAGGGAAGATAAGGCATTGTCCCTATTGCACCTACTTGAGAAAAAGGGAGGTTTGTGGAAAGTCAGACTCCTCAGGAAAAGATGTATAATTTTTGGGCGCATGTGCCAAAAGAGTGGCACTTTTCTCCTCTGTTTTTCCAAGTGAATAAAAAATTTGCAAATGAAAATTAAACCACAGATTGAAAATTTACCCTCTCAGGTCACTTGGACCGCATTGGCAGGACTTGAACCCTGGTCTTGTGAGAACCTGTGACACCAGAGGCACGAGACTTACCGTTGAGCTACAGCTCCTTGAAGGTCTGAAGCACTGCAGTAGTAACTATGACCAACATACAGCACCTGGTGTCAGTGCTTGTGGCTTCCATTGCACATGAAACGGAAGACCATGTTATGGGGACGATTTGATAGGGTACTGACATGGAAACCAGTGTGGTCCAGGGGGTAAGTTCCTGCCTTCCATCCAGGTGACCAGGGTTCAAGTCCTGGGATCGGCACGAGGTGACTGTGGTGCAGCAGAGGTAAGTTCCAGATGGGTCTATGTGGCCAATTGGTAAGTATAAACTGTGTGTGTGTGTGGTGTGTGAGAGTGGAGTCATACCTGCCAGATGGTGAATTGCAAAGTGGTTGGTAAGTAACATGGGTGTGGCTAGTGCAAGGGGCGGAATCAGTGACAGGTGAATTGCAGAGTGGTTGGTAAGTAACATGGGTGTGGCTAGTGCAAGGGGCGGGGTCGGGGTCAGTGACAGGTGAATTGCAGAGTGGTTGGTAAGTAACATGGGTGTGGCTAGTGCAAGGGGCGGGGTCAGTGACAGGTGAATTGCAGAGTGGTTGGTAAGTTAAATGGGTGTGGCTAGTGCATGGGTGTGGCTAGTGCAAGGGGCGGGGTCAGTCACAGGTGAGTTGCAGAGTGGTTGGTAAGTAACATGGGTGTGGCTAGTGCAAGGGGCGGGATCAGTGACAGGTGAATTGCAGAGTGGTTGGTAAGTTAAATGGGTGTGGCTAGTGCAAAGGGCGGGGTCAGTGACAGGTGAATTGCAGAGTGGTTGGTAAGTAACATGGGTGTGGCTAGTGCAAGGGGCGGGGTCAGTGACAGGTGAATTGCAGAGTGGTTGGTAAGTTAAATGGGTGTGGCTAGTGCAAAGGGTGGGGTCAGTGACAGGTGAGTTGCAGAGTGGTTGGTAACATGGGTGTGGCTAGTGCAAGGGGTGGGGTCAGTGACAGGTGAATTGCAGAGTGGTTGGTAAGTAACATGGGTGTGGCTAGTGCAAGGGGCGGGGTCAGTGACAGGTGAATTGCAGAGTGGTTGGTAAGTTAAATGGGTGTGGCTAGTGCATGGGTGTGGTTAGTGCAAGGGGCGGGGTCAGTGACAGTTGAATTGCAGAGTGGTTGGTAAGTTAAATGGGTGTGGCTAGTGCAAAGGGTGGGGTCAGTGACAGGTGAATTGCAGAGTGGTTGGTAAGTAACATGGGTGTGGCTAGTGCAAGGGGCGGGGTCAGTGACAGGTGAATTGCAGAGTGGTTGGTAAGTAACATGGGTGTGGCTAGTGCAAGGGGTGGGGTCAGTGACAGGTGAGTTGCAGAGTGGTTGGTAACATGGGTGTGGCTAGTGCAAGGGGTGGGGTCAGTGACAGGTAAAAGAAGGGGAGCAGATGTAGTGGGTGGGGGTTAGAGATTAATGACATATAGTGAGGAGCCCCAAAATGTGTTTTTTACTGCACCCCCCTACTCTCTCTGATTTTGGGGGGGTGCTGTCAAATTTGGGGGAGCACTTTCAAAAGGGGGTTGGGAGTGCATTATGAAGGGCGATGGGGTGCACAGAATGACATGACTTCTGGGCAATTTTTGGGAGGCTACCCTTACTTTTTATTGCTCCCCTCCTCCTTTATGGGATGCACCCCGAAAGGATAGGGGCAACAGGGGGGATTTGGGGCAAACAGGTATGTGACAGTTCCATTACCAACCCCAAGGGGGGGCACCATACAATCCAACTGCAGTTATTGTATTGAAAGGTACAACAAGGAGCATGTCGTGGAATTTTTGCAGGTGGTGCTCACCAAGATTTTTCTGCCTCCCCTTCCCTCCGTGCGGCATGTTATAGGGACCCTTGGGATATTTCTATTGGCAAGAGATGCTATAGAGATTCCCGCTATGATATCTGAGAGCACTAACATTTGTTAAATAAATAGGGGCATTGGAGCAGATGAATGAGGCAGGGAAAGGGTACATGTGGAAAGTAGTTGGATGGGTCATAGAGAATAATCATGGCATGCAAATAGGCAGCAGCACATGTTCTGGCAGTGTCTGTTGAGAGTTTGGTACGCTCTTCAATTTATTTGTCCTTCTTACGTTGGGTATGATCTACAGAGGGAAGGCACAGCATTACTGTTAGTCAGAACATGTATTTATGATTTAAAGAAGTGTGGTCTGTGTGTGCTGAGAGGGCTGTACAGAGTGGTAAGTGCCTGTACATCCGAGCAATGTGCATCCAACCGGCCACTTGAGACTGAACAGTGACAGAAGCACCTGGGTTACTGACGGAATGTAAATGGAGAGCACATAGGAAGGGTGTCTGTAGTCACTCAAGGGATTGAAACGTGTTGGTGCACTACCAAAGCTGGGGTACTCAGAGGGAATGTTTGAGGGGTAATGAGACGGTGCTATCCAGAGGTCAAAAAAGGTGTCAGAGCCACAGAGGTATGGGCATCCAGGTCCCACAGCGAGGGGTGGTCAAAAGTCCTTGCTAAAGATTTCTATCGAACCATGACCAAATGTTGTGCAGCCTGGCTCCCTCTGTAACTTTTCCCCAGTGTTTTTCTATCCTTCAGATGACTGGAGCAAGCTTCCCAAAGGATTTCTTGGCCTCATACCCCAAAGGAGTGCCTGATATTTCTGGCCTAAGGATAATACTAAAGGGTGCGCTGCTGACGTTCTGAGAAAAACCTCGCTAACCATGCATATTTATGCACCAAACATGGCAAATCCTTACACCTGCAAAGCAGCATATCGCTCTTGTCAGCTTCGTGGTGGTGTAAGTGTTTTTATTTGAGGAAAATATTCATCTGTGCTTCCTCTCTCATCTGAGGACAATGGAGCTGCATGTTCTTCTCTCACATGTCCATTCAAAGAGCCAGGTGACACTCACTCAATCACTCAGCAAACACGTATGCTTTGACACTTTCGTCTGGCTGTTTTCCTTCCAAACATTCCCCTTTCACCACAAATACAGGCCAGCATGAACCTCATTACTCATTCACTCAGTCATCGCAGTCCTCGACTCTGCAGGCCCTGCAAGACGAACATGAACAAGAGGTATGGGCATCCAGGTCCCACAGCGAGGGGTGGTCAAAAGTCCTTGCTAAAGATTTCTATCGAACCATGACCAAATGTTGTGCAGCCTGGCTCCCTCTGTAACTTTTCCCCAGTGTTTTTCTATCCTTCATATGACTGGAGCAAGCTTCCCAAAGGACTTCTTGGCCTCATACCCCAAAGGAGTGCCTGATATTTCTGGCCTAAGGATAATACTAAAGGGTGCGCTGCTGACGTTCTGAGAAAAACCTCGCTAACCATGCATATTTATGCACCAAACATGGCAAATCCTTACACCTGCAAAGCAGCATATCGCTCTTGTCAGCTTCGTGGTGGTGTAAGTGTTTTTATTTGAGGAAAATATTCATCTGTGCTTCCTCTCTCATCTGAGGACAATGGAGCTGCATGTTCTTCTCTCACATGTCCATTCAAAGAGCCAGGTGACACTCACTCAATCACTCAGCAAACACATATGCTTTGACACTTTCGTCTGGCTGTTTTCCTTCCAAACATTCCCCTTTCACCACAAATACAGGCCAGCATGTACCTCATTACTCATTCACTCAGTCATCGCAGTCCTCGACTCTGCAGGCCCTGCAAGACGAACATGAACAAGAGGTATCTGAGCAAGCAGAAGAAAAGCCTTGGTGTGCTCTTATGTTCGTAATGCTGCCCTCTAGTAACGCTACATGGCAACTGCAACAGAATGATGGGACTTAGAAGAGGGCTGTCCTATGCAAATAATGTCCTCCCATGCTTACTTTCTTCTGAGAAAGTCGCCGGCTTGCGCTATGATACAGCCTCCAATAAATGGTCTTCAGCCAAATTCAAAAGCAGCCTACCTATCTCAGGCTAAGGATTTTGCCACTCGAAAGCCGCAGATGGGGACGTCACCCTAATGTAGCAGGGTCCCAATTTGCCTGCAGTCATCCTCCATACAGAACCTGGGCGTTCGAGTGCGTTCGAGGGCTCGTAGGCTTCCTTCAAAGGAAGGAAGGAAGAAAGGGGCTGCTTAAAGCCCCAGTGCCAGCCCAGCCCAGCCCAGCCCAGTGCCGTACTGTACTGTGCTGTGTCACCACAATCCCTTCACTTGCTTCAGTAGGCATGATTAAGACTTCCTGAAGCAAAGGTCTAACAGCTCTTCTCTGCCTCTTGAGAAAAACAATTTTTCTAGCTTCCTATTGCACCTAATAAAGGGAGTTTCACTTGCCTCAAAATCTCCCCTTCATTTCATTAGCCAGAGCTCCTACTTCACCTTTATCCTAGCCAACATCACATGCATCAAAGACCTGATTGGAGGGATCGGCTCTCAGCAAAACGAAAAATCACCACCATCCAACCTATTTTACTATCAGTATAACACCCTCCTTGCATTCTTGTGCTCATATATACACCTGAGGCAACATTTGTGCTCTAAAGTACGCCGAATTTAAAGGACTAAGAATAAACACATTTATAAGGGAAGATAAGGCATTGTCCCTATTGCACCTACTTGAGAAAAAGGGAGGTTTGTGGAAAGTCAGACTCCTCAGGAAAAGATGTATAATTTTTGGGCGCATGTGCCAAAAGAGTGGCACTTTTCTCCTCTGTTTTTCCAAGTGAATAAAAAATTAGCAAATGAAAATTAAACCACAGATTGAAAATTTACCCTCTCAGGTCACTTGGACCGCATTGGCAGGACTTGAACCCTGGTCTTGTGAGAACCTGTGACACCAGAGGCACGAGACTTACCGTTGAGCTACAGCTCCTTGAAGGTCTGAAGCACTGCAGTAGTAACTATGACCAACATACAGCACCTGGTGTCAGTGCTTGTGGCTTCCATTGCACATGAAACGGAAGACCATGTTATGGGGACGATTTGATAGGGTACTGACATGGAAACCAGTGTGGTCCAGGGGGTAAGTTCCTGCCTTCCATCCAGGTGACCAGGGTTCAAGTCCTGGGATCGGCACGAGGTGACTGTGGTGCAGCAGAGGTAAGTTCCAGATGGGTCTATGTGGCCAATTGGTAAGTATAAACTGTGTGTGTGTGTGGTGTGTGAGAGTGGAGTCATACCTGCCAGATGGTGAATTGCAAAGTGGTTGGTAAGTAACATGGGTGTGGCTAGTGCAAGGGGCGGAATCAGTGACAGGTGAATTGCAGAGTGGTTGGTAAGTAACATGGGTGTGGCTAGTGCAAGGGGCGGGGTCGGGGTCAGTGACAGGTGAATTGCAGAGTGGTTGGTAAGTAACATGGGTGTGGCTAGTGCAAGGGGCGGGGTCAGTGACAGGTGAATTGCAGAGTGGTTGGTAAGTTAAATGGGTGTGGCTAGTGCATGGGTGTGGCTAGTGCAAGGGGCGGGGTCAGTCACAGGTGAGTTGCAGAGTGGTTGGTAAGTAACATGGGTGTGGCTAGTGCAAGGGGCGGGATCAGTGACAGGTGAATTGCAGAGTGGTTGGTAAGTTAAATGGGTGTGGCTAGTGCAAAGGGCGGGGTCAGTGACAGGTGAATTGCAGAGTGGTTGGTAAGTAACATGGGTGTGGCTAGTGCAAGGGGCGGGGTCAGTGACAGGTGAATTGCAGAGTGGTTGGTAAGTTAAATGGGTGTGGCTAGTGCAAAGGGTGGGGTCAGTGACAGGTGAGTTGCAGAGTGGTTGGTAACATGGGTGTGGCTAGTGCAAGGGGTGGGATCAGTGACAGGTGAATTGCAGAGTGGTTGGTAAGTAACATGGGTGTGGCTAGTGCAAGGGGCGGGGTCAGTGACAGGTGAATTGCAGAGTGGTTGGTAAGTTAAATGGGTGTGGCTAGTGCATGGGTGTGGTTAGTGCAAGGGGCGGGGTCAGTGACAGTTGAATTGCAGAGTGGTTGGTAAGTTAAATGGGTGTGGCTAGTGCAAAGGGTGGGGTCAGTGACAGGTGAATTGCAGAGTGGTTGGTAAGTAACATGGGTGTGGCTAGTGCAAGGGGCGGGGTGAATTGCAGAGTGGTTGGTAAGTAACATGGGTGTGGCTAGTGCAAGGGGCGGGGTCAGTGACAGGTGAGTTGCAGAGTGGTTGGTAACATGGGTGTGGCTAGTGCAAGGGGTGGGGTCAGTGACAGGTAAAAGAAGGGGAACAGATGTAGTGGGTGGGGGTTAGAGATTAATGACATATAGTGAGGAGCCCCAAAATGTGTTTTTTACTGCACCCCCCTACTCTCTCTGATTTTGGGGGGGTGCTGTCAAATTTGGGGGAGCACTTTCAAAAGGGGGTTGGGAGTGCATTATGAAGGGCGATGGGGTGCACAGAATGACATGACTTCTGGGCAATTTTTGGGAGGCTACCCTTACTTTTTATTGCTCCCCTCCTCCTTTATGGGATGCACCCCGAAAGGATAGGGGCAACAGGGGGGATTTGGGGCAAACAGGTATGTGACAGTTCCATTACCAACCCCAAGGGGGGGCACCATACAATCCAACTGCAGTTATTGTATTGAAAGGTACAACAAGGAGCATGTCGTGGAATTTTTGCAGGTGGTGCTCACCAAGATTTTTCTGCCTCCCCTTCCCTCCGTGCGGCATGTTATAGGGACCCTTGGGATATTTCTATTGGCAAGAGATGCTATAGAGATTCCCGCTATGATATCTGAGAGCACTAACATTTGTTAAATAAATAGGGGCATTGGAGCAGATGAATGAGGCAGGGAAAGGGTACATGTGGAAAGTAGTTGGATGGGTCATAGAGAATAATCATGGCATGCAAATAGGCAGCAGCACATGTTCTGGCAGTGTCTGTTGAGAGTTTGGTACGCTCTTCAATTTATTTGTCCTTCTTACGTTGGGTATGATCTACAGAGGGAAGGCACAGCATTACTGTTAGTCAGAACATGTATTTATGATTTAAAGAAGTGTGGTCTGTGTGTGCTGAGAGGGCTGTACAGAGTGGTAAGTGCCTGTACATCCGAGCAATGTGCATCCAACCGGCCACTTGAGACTGAACAGTGACAGAAGCACCTGGGTTACTGACGGAATGTAAATGGAGAGCACATAGGAAGGGTGTCTGTAGTCACTCAAGGGATTGAAACGTGTTGGTGCACTACCAAAGCTGGGGTACTCAGAGGGAATGTTTGAGGGGTAATGAGACGGTGCTATCCAGAGGTCAAAAAAGGTGTCAGAGCCACAGAGGTATGGGCATCCAGGTCCCACAGCGAGGGGTGGTCAAAAGTCCTTGCTAAAGATTTCTATCGAACCATGACCAAATGTTGTGCAGCCTGGCTCCCTCTGTAACTTTTCCCCAGTGTTTTTCTATCCTTCAGATGACTGGAGCAAGCTTCCCAAAGGATTTCTTGGCCTCATACCCCAAAGGAGTGCCTGATATTTCTGGCCTAAGGATAATACTAAAGGGTGCGCTGCTGACGTTCTGAGAAAAACCTCGCTAACCATGCATATTTATGCACCAAACATGGCAAATCCTTACACCTGCAAAGCAGCATATCGCTCTTGTCAGCTTCGTGGTGGTGTAAGTGTTTTTATTTGAGGAAAATATTCATCTGTGCTTCCTCTCTCATCTGAGGACAATGGAGCTGCATGTTCTTCTCTCACATGTCCATTCAAAGAGCCAGGTGACACTCACTCAATCACTCAGCAAACACGTATGCTTTGACACTTTCGTCTGGCTGTTTTCCTTCCAAACATTCCCCTTTCACCACAAATACAGGCCAGCATGAACCTCATTACTCATTCACTCAGTCATCGCAGTCCTCGACTCTGCAGGCCCTGCAAGACGAACATGAACAAGAGGTATGGGCATCCAGGTCCCACAGCGAGGGGTGGTCAAAAGTCCTTGCTAAAGATTTCTATCGAACCATGACCAAATGTTGTGCAGCCTGGCTCCCTCTGTAACTTTTCCCCAGTGTTTTTCTATCCTTCATATGACTGGAGCAAGCTTCCCAAAGGACTTCTTGGCCTCATACCCCAAAGGAGTGCCTGATATTTCTGGCCTAAGGATAATACTAAAGGGTGCGCTGCTGACGTTCTGAGAAAAACCTCGCTAACCATGCATATTTATGCACCAAACATGGCAAATCCTTACACCTGCAAAGCAGCATATCGCTCTTGTCAGCTTCGTGGTGGTGTAAGTGTTTTTATTTGAGGAAAATATTCATCTGTGCTTCCTCTCTCATCTGAGGACAATGGAGCTGCATGTTCTTCTCTCACATGTCCATTCAAAGAGCCAGGTGACACTCACTCAATCACTCAGCAAACACATATGCTTTGACACTTTCGTCTGGCTGTTTTCCTTCCAAACATTCCCCTTTCACCACAAATACAGGCCAGCATGTACCTCATTACTCATTCACTCAGTCATCGCAGTCCTCGACTCTGCAGGCCCTGCAAGACGAACATGAACAAGAGGTATCTGAGCAAGCAGAAGAAAAGCCTTGGTGTGCTCTTATGTTCGTAATGCTGCCCTCTAGTAACGCTACATGGCAACTGCAACAGAATGATGGGACTTAGAAGAGGGCTGTCCTATGCAAATAATGTCCTCCCATGCTTACTTTCTTCTGAGAAAGTCGCCGGCTTGCGCTATGATACAGCCTCCAATAAATGGTCTTCAGCCAAATTCAAAAGCAGCCTACCTATCTCAGGCTAAGGATTTTGCCACTCGAAAGCCGCAGATGGGGACGTCACCCTAATGTAGCAGGGTCCCAATTTGCCTGCAGTCATCCTCCATACAGAACCTGGGCGTTCGAGTGCGTTCGAGGGCTCGTAGGCTTCCTTCAAAGGAAGGAAGGAAGGAAGGAAGAAAGGGGCTGCTTAAAGCCCCAGTGCCAGCCCAGCCCAGCCCAGCCCAGCCCAGTGCCGTACTGTACTGTGCTGTGTCACCACAATCCCTTCACTTGCTTCAGTAGGCATGATTAAGACTTCCTGAAGCAAAGGTCTAACAGCTCTTCTCTGCCTCTTGAGAAAAACAATTTTTCTAGCTTCCTATTGCACCTAATAAAGGGAGTTTCACTTGCCTCAAAATCTCCCCTTCATTTCATTAGCCAGAGCTCCTACTTCACCTTTATCCTAGCCAACATCACATGCATCAAAGACCTGATTGGAGGGATCGGCTCTCAGCAAAACGAAAAATCACCACCATCCAACCTATTTTACTATCAGTATAACACCCTCCTTGCATTCTTGTGCTCATATATACACCTGAGGCAACATTTGTGCTCTAAAGTACGCCGAATTTAAAGGACTAAGAATAAACACATTTATAAGGGAAGATAAGGCATTGTCCCTATTGCACCTACTTGAGAAAAAGGGAGGTTTGTGGAAAGTCAGACTCCTCAGGAAAAGATGTATAATTTTTGGGCGCATGTGCCAAAAGAGTGGCACTTTTCTCCTCTGTTTTTCCAAGTGAATAAAAAATTAGCAAATGAAAATTAAACCACAGATTGAAAATTTACCCTCTCAGGTCACTTGGACCGCATTGGCAGGACTTGAACCCTGGTCTTGTGAGAACCTGTGACACCAGAGGCACGAGACTTACCGTTGAGCTACAGCTCCTTGAAGGTCTGAACCACTGCAGTAGTAACTATGACCAACATACAGCACCTGGTGTCAGTGCTTGTGGCTTCCATTGCACATGAAACGGAAGACCATGTTATGGGGACGATTTGATAGGGTACTGACATGGAAACCAGTGTGGTCCAGGGGGTAAGTTCCTGCCTTCCATCCAGGTGACCAGGGTTCAAGTCCCGGGATCGGCACGAGGTGACTGTGGTGCAGCAGAGGTAAGTTCCAGATGGGTCTATGTGGCCAATTGGTAAGTATAAACTGTGTGTGTGTGTGTGTGTGTGTGTGGTGTGTGAGAGTGGAGTCATGCCTGCCAGATGGTGAATTGCAAAGTGGTTGGTAAGTAACATGGGTGTGGCTAGTGCAAGGGTCGGGGTCAGTGACAGGTGAATTGCAGAGTGGTTGGTAAGTAACATGGGTGTGGCTAGTGCAAGGGGCGGGGTCAGTGACAGGTGAGTTGCAGAGTGGTTGGTAAGTTAAATGGGTGTGGCTACTGCAAAGGGCGGGGTCAGTGACAGGTGAATTGCAGAGTGGTTGGTAAGTAACATGGGTGTGGCTAGTGCAAGGGGTGGGGTCAGTGACAGGTGAATTGCAGAGTGGTTGGTAAGTAACATGGGTGTGGCTAGTGCAAGGGGCGGGGTCAGTGACAGGTGAATTGCAGAGTGGTTGGTAAGTTAAATGGGTGTGGCTAGTGCATGGGTGTGGTTAGTGCAAGGGGCAGGGTCAGTGACAGTTGAATTGCAGAGTGGTTGGTAAGTTAAATGGGTGTGGCTAGTGCAAAGGGCGGGGTCAGTGACAGGTGAATTGCAGAGTGGTTGGTAACATGGGTGTGGCTAGTGCAAGGGGTGGGGTCAGTGACAGGTAAAAGAAGGGGAACAGATGTAGTGGGTGGGGGTTAGAGATTAATGACATATAGTGAGGAGCCCCAAAATGTGTTTTTTACTGCACCCCCCTACTCTCTCTGATTTTGGGGGGGTGCTGTCAAATTTGGGGGAGCACTTTCAAAAGGGGGTTGGGAGTGCATTATGAAGGGCGATGGGGTGCACAGAATGACATGACTTCTGGGCAATTTTTGGGAGGCTACCCTTACTTTTTATTGCTCCCCTCCTCCTTTATGGGATGCACCCCGAAAGGATAGGGGCAACAGGGGGGATTTGGGGCAAACAGGTATGTGACAGTTCCATTACCAACCCCAAGGGGGGGCACCATACAATCCAACTGCAGTTATTGTATTGAAAGGTACAACAAGGAGCATGTCGTGGAATTTTTGCAGGTGGTGCTCACCAAGATTTTTCTGCCTCCCCTTCCCTCCGTGCGGCATGTTATAGGGACCCTTGGGATATTTCTATTGGCAAGAGATGCTATAGAGATTCCCGCTATGATATCTGAGAGCACTAACATTTGTTAAATAAATAGGGGCATTGGAGCAGATGAATGAGGCAGGGAAAGGGTACATGTGGAAAGTAGTTGGATGGGTCATAGAGAATAATCATGGCATGCAAATAGGCAGCAGCACATGTTCTGGCAGTGTCTGTTGAGAGTTTGGTACGCTCTTCAATTTATTTGTCCTTCTTACGTTGGGTATGATCTACAGAGGGAAGGCACAGCATTACTGTTAGTCAGAACATGTATTTATGATTTAAAGAAGTGTGGTCTGTGTGTGCTGAGAGGGCTGTACAGAGTGGTAAGTGCCTGTACATCCGAGCAATGTGCATCCAACCGGCCACTTGAGACTGAACAGTGACAGAAGCACCTGGGTCACTGACGGAATGTAAATGGAGAGCACATAGGAAGGGTGTCTGTAGTCACTCAAGGGATTGAAACGTGTTGGTGCACTACCAAAGCTGGGGTACTCAGAGGGAATGTTTGAGGGGTAATGAGACGGTGCTATCCAGAGGTCAAAAAAGGTGTCAGAGCCACAGAGGTATGGGCATCCAGGTCCCACAGCGAGGGGTGGTCAAAAGTCCTTGCTAAAGATTTCTATCGAACCATGACCAAATGTTGTGCAGCCTGGCTCCCTCTGTAACTTTTCCCCAGTGTTTTTCTATCCTTCAGATGACTGGAGCAAGCTTCCCAAAGGATTTCTTGGCCTCATACCCCAAAGGAGTGCCTGATATTTCTGGCCTAAGGATAATACTAAAGGGTGCGCTGCTGACGTTCTGAGAAAAACCTCGCTAACCATGCATATTTATGCACCAAACATGGCAAATCCTTACACCTGCAAAGCAGCATATCGCTCTTGTCAGCTTCGTGGTGGTGTAAGTGTTTTTATTTGAGGAAAATATTCATCTGTGCTTCCTCTCTCATCTGAGGACAATGGAGCTGCATGTTCTTCTCTCACATGTCCATTCAAAGAGCCAGGTGACACTCACTCAATCACTCAGCAAACACATATGCTTTGACACTTTCGTCTGGCTGTTTTCCTTCCAAACATTCCCCTTTCACCACAAATACAGGCCAGCATGTACCTCATTACTCATTCACTCAGTCATCGCAGTCCTCGACTCTGCAGGCCCTGCAAGACGAACATGAACAAGAGGTATCTGAGCAAGCAGAAGAAAAGCCTTGGTGTGCTCTTATGTTCGTAATGCTGCCCTCTAGTAACGCTACATGGCAACTGCAACAGAATGATGGGACTTAGAAGAGGGCTGTCCTATGCAAATAATGTCCTCCCATGCTTACTTTCTTCTGAGAAAGTCGCCGGTTTGCGCTATGATACAGCCTCCAACAAATGGTCTTCAGCCAAATTCAAAAGCAGCCTACCTATCTCAGGCTAAGGATTTTGCCACTCGAAAGCCGCAGATGGGGACGTCACCCTAATGTAGCAGGGTCCCAATTTGCCTGCAGTCATCCTCCATACAGAACCTGGGCGTTCGAGTGCGTTCGAGGGCTCGTAGGCTTCCTTCAAAGGAAGGAAGGAAGAAAGGGGCTGCTTAAAGCCCCAGTGCCAGCCCAGGCCAGCCCAGCCCAGTGCCGTACTGTACTGTGCTGTGTCACCACAATCCCTTCACTTGCTTCAGTAGGCATGATTAAGACTTCCTGAAGCAAAGGTCTAACAGCTCTTCTCTGCCTCTTGAGAAAAACAATTTTTCTAGCTTCCTATTGCACCTAATAAAGGGAGTTTCACTTGCCTCAAAATCTCCCCTTCATTTCATTAGCCAGAGCTCCTACTTCACCTTTATCCTAGCCAACATCACATGCATCAAAGACCTGATTTGAGGGATCGGCTCTCAGCAAAACGAAAAATCACCACCATCCAACCTATTTTACTATCAGTATAACACCCTCCTTGCATTCTTGTGCTCATATATACACCTGAGGCAACATTTGTGCTCTAAAGTACGCCGAATTTAAAGGACTAAGAATAAACACATTTATAAGGGAAGATAAGGCATTGTCCCTATTGCACCTACTTGAGAAAAAGGGAGGTTTGTGGAAGGTCAGACTCCTCAGGAAAAGATGTATAATTTTTGGGCGCATGTGCCAAAAGAGTGGCACTTTTCTCCTCTGTTTTTCCAAGTGAATAAAAAATTAGCAAATGAAAATTAAACCACAGATTGAAAATTTACCCTCTCAGGTCACTTGGACCGCATTGGCAGGACTTGAACCCTGGTCTTGGGAGAACCTGTGACACCAGAGGCACGAGACTCACCGTTGAGCTACAGCTCCTTCGAGATCTGAACCACTGCAGTAGTAACTATGACCAACATACAGCACCTGGTGTCAGTGCTTGTGGCTTCCATTGCACATGAAACGGAAGACCATGTTATGGGGACGATTTGATAGGGTACTGACATGGAAACCAGTGTGGTCTAGGGAGTAAGTTCCTGCCTTCCATCCAGGTGACCAGGGTTCAAGTCCCGGGATCGGCACGAGGTGACTGTGGTGCAGCAGAGGTAAGTTCCAGATGGGTCTATGTGGCCAATTGGTAAGTATAAACTGTGTGAGAGTGGAGTCATGCCTGCCAGATGGTGAATTGCAAAGTGGTTGGTAAGTAACATGGGTGTGGCTAGTGCAAGGGGCGGGGTCAGTGACAGGTGAATTGCAGAGTGGTTGGTAAGTTAAATGGGTGTGGCTAGTGCAAAGGGTGGCCTTTTGGTCTATAGACCCCCTGGACACTTCGGCCCCTTCTCCGCCGCCTTTCTAGAAACCGTCTCATCCCTGGCTCACTTAACATCTAATTTCATGATTACAGGCGACCTCAACATCCATTTTGACGATCTTACTGATACAGGTTCCTCGGACCTCATCAGCGAAATGGGTGCCCTTGGTCTCTCCTTGATTAACTTAGGAGCCACGCACGTGAAAGGTCATCTGCTAGATCCTGTATTCTCGAATATCCCTTCACTCCAGTTCACCAATTCCCTCCCCCTCCCGTGGACGGACCACTTCTTGGTCTTAACCCATCTTCCAGGGGCCTTTAAGAAACCCCCCAACCCCCCTATTTTTACCAGGGACAGATCCTGGGCCAGACACTCGACGGACAACTGGATCTCGGCGCTGGAGACTACTATCCCCAGGCTCGCAGCCGACCCTACCATGGCGGACAGCCAGTTCAGAGACTGGATCTCTTCATCCCTCGATAGCCTCATACCCATCAAGAATCGGGAGGTGAAAAACAAGATCAAGGGCAACGCCCCTTGGTACAATCCCGAACTTAGAGCGCTCCGTAAAATCTGTAAAAGGGCGGAAAGAGCATGGAGGAAAGACTGGCTACATAGCAACAAGGATTTATATCACAACGCGGTAAGACAATATAAAACTGCCCTGAAATCAGCCAAATCTACGTTCTATGACAATAGAATACAAACTGCGTCCAACTCAGCCAAAGAGTCCTATCAGATAGTTAAAGAACTACTCAACATCCCAACAGCGCCTCCCACTCTCCCCCCCCCCCAGACAGAAGTAAGGATCTGGCAAATTATTTTGAGTCCAAAGTCCTGCGGATACTGGACTCCCTTCCTACTATCAGTTCCCCACAAACCCTGGCCTCAGTGGACAAAAACAACATCCCACAGCTGGAGACTTTTAGATCAGTTTCCCTCACCGAAGTCACATCCACACTAGGGAAAATGAAAAGCGGTTCCCCCCTTGACCCAGCCCCAGTTAGACTGCTCAAACAGGTCTCCCCCACCATAGCCCCTATCATAAGGGACCTTATCAACTCCTCTCTCGCTGCTGGAACGGTTCCACCCAACTGGAAGAATGCAGTCGTAAAGGCTTTACTGAAAAAGCCCCAGCTGAACCCGGACGACATGTCCAACTATAGACCGATCTCACTACTCCCTTGCATCAGCAAGCTGGCTGAAAAATTAGTTAATTCTCAACTATCCCAATTCCTCGAGACAAACAACATCTTGCGCCAATCTCAAACCGGGTTCCGTCCCGGCCATGGAACGGACACTGCTCTCCTCTCTGTCATCGAGGAGGCAAGGTGTATCTTAGACTCAGGGGGATCAGTGGCAGTGATCCTCCTGGATCTGAGCGCCGCCTTTGACACGGTTAACCACCGCGTCCTTTTACACCGCCTGGCCAAGGCAGGTATTGTGGGTACAGCGCGAGCGTGGATCGAATCCTTTCTCTCCCAGCGATCCTTTCAGGTGTGGGACGGCAACTCCAGATCAGATCTCCACCCACTGAAGAATGGAGTTCCCCAGGGGTCTTCGCTTAGCCCCACCCTGTTCAATGTATACATGGCGTCCCTGGAAGACGTAGTGGCCCCCTACGATATAAAAATAATCAACTACGCTGACGACACCCAACTGGTCGTCTCCCTGTCCCACCTAGACAGCCATCCTGACAGCCTGCTGCTCTGCCTCCAGGACATTCACACCTGGATGTGTGACTCGGCCTTGAAACTTAACGGCGCTAAGACCGAGGTCATGCTCCTGGGTAATAAATGGACTGCTTTCCCATCCACATCCTGGCCTGATACTTTCGGCGAAATCCCCTCTCCTAGAAAGGAAATTAAAACTCTAGGAGTCTGGCTGGAACCCGACCTGTCCATGAAAACACAGGCAGCTAAGACAGCTGGCACCTGCTTTGGTCTTCTACGGTCCGTACGCAAGATACTGCCCCTTCTACCACTCCCTTCTAGGAAACTACTTGTCCAGGGTCTTGTCCTGGCCCGACTAGACTATAGTAATGCCATCTATCTGGGGGCCCCGGAGTACACCCTGAACAAACTTCAACGCACCCAGAATGCGGCTGCCAGGACCATTATGAATCTCTCCCCTAGAGCGTCAACTAAGCCTGCCCTCAAAACCCTACACTGGCTTCCGGTCCGCCAACGTGTAGAGTTCAAGGCCCTATGCACCACCCACAAGCTCATCAATGGAGCTGGTCCCGCCGTGCTTAAAAACTTGGTTACCCCCTACAAAGCCTCAAGACCCCTTCGCTCCGACTCCGAACATCTCGCTAGGGTGCCCAAATTCAGGAAGGCTCGCACCGGCGGCCGCCGATTTTCGGTTAAAGCCGCTACAGCTTGGAACTCTCTCCCGCTCAGTCTACGCCTGGAACCCTCCTACATGGTCTTCCGTAAAAAACTCAAAACTTTCCTGTTCCCCAAATAACACACTCCCTTTCCATCTTCTGGATCGCTACAGGTTAATAGCGCGGGGATGCCTACGGGTCACCAGGCGCTCTATAAATCACAAAATAATAAATGGGTGTGGCTAGTGCAAGGGGCGGGGTCAGTGACAGGTGAATTGCAGAGTGGTTGGTAAGTTAAATGGGTGTGGCTAGTGCAAAGGGCGGGGTCAGTGACAGGTGAGTTGCAGAGTGGTTGGTAACATGGGTGTGGCTAGTGCAAGGGGTGGGGTCAGTGACAGGTGAATTGCAGAGTGGTTGGTAAGTCAAATGGGTGTGGCTAGTGCATGGGTGTGGTTAGTGCAAGGGGCGGGGTCAGTGACAGGTGAGTTGCAGAGTGGTTGGTAAGTAACATGGGTGTGGCTAGTGCAAGGGGCGGGGTCAGTGACAGTTGAATTGCAGAGTGGTTGGTAAGTTAAATGGGTGTGGCTAGTGCAAAGGGCGGGGTCAGTGACAGGTGAATTGCAGAGTGGTTGGTAAGTAACATGGGTGTGGCTAGTGCAAGGGGTGGGGTCAGTGACAGGTGAATTGCAGAGTGGTTGGTAAGTAACATGGGTGTGGCTAGTGCAAGGGGCGGGGTCAGTGACAGGTGAGTTGCAGAGTGGTTGGTAACATGGGTGTGGCTAGTGCAAGGGGTGGGGTCAGTGACAGGTAAAAGAAGGGGAACAGATGTAGTGGGTGGGGGTTAGAGATTAATGACATATAGTGAGGAGCCCCAAAATGTGTTTTTTACTGCACCCCCCTACTCTCTCTGATTTTGGGGGGGTGCTGTCAAATTTGGGGGAGCACTTTCAAAAGGGGGTTGGGAGTGCATTATGAAGGGCGATGGGGTGCACAGAATGACATGACTTCTGGGCAATTTTTGGGAGGCTACCCTTACTTTTTATTGCTCCCCTCCTCCTTTATGGGATGCACCCCGAAAGGATAGGGGCAACAGGGGGGATTTGGGGCAAACAGATATGTGACAGTTCCATTACCAACCCCAAGGGGGGGCACCATACAATCCAACTGCAGTTATTGTATTGAAAGGTACAACAAGGAGCATGTCGTGGAATTTTTGCAGGTGGTGCTCACCAAGATTTTTCTGCCTCCCCTTCCCTCCGTGCGGCATGTTATAGGGACCCTTGGGATATTTCTATTGGCAAGAGATGCTATAGAGATTCCCGCTATGATATCGGAGAGCACTAACATTTGTTAAATAAATAGGGGCATTGGAGCAGATGAATGAGGCAGGGAAAGGGTACATGTGGAAAGTAGTTGGATGGGTCATAGAGAATAATCATGGCATGCAAATAGGCAGCAGCACATGTTCTGGCAGTGTCTGTTGAGAGTTTGGTACGCTCTTCAATTTATTTGTCCTTCTTACGTTGGGTATGATCTACAGAGGGAAGGCACAGCATTACTGTTAGTCAGAACATGTATTTATGATTTAAAGAAGTGTGGTCTGTGTGTGCTGAGAGGGCTGTACAGAGTGGTAAGTGCCTGTACATCCGAGCAATGTGCATCCAACCGGCCACTTGAGACTGAACAGTGACAGAAGCACCTGGGTTACTGACGGAATGTAAATGGAGAGCACATAGGAAGGGTGTCTGTAGTCACTCAAGGGATTGAAACGTGTTGGTGCACTACCAAAGCTGGGGTACTCAGAGGGAATGTTTGAGGGGTAATGAGACGGTGCTATCCAGAGGTCAAAAAAGGTGTCAGAGCCACAGAGGTATGGGCATCCAGGTCCCACAGCGAGGGGTGGTCAAAAGTCCTTGCTAAAGATTTCTATCGAACCATGACCAAATGTTGTGCAGCCTGGCTCCCTCTGTAACTTTTCCCCAGTGTTTTTCTATCCTTCAGATGACTGGAGGAAGCTTCCCAAAGGATTTCTTGGCCTCATACCCCAAAGGAGTGCCTGATATTTCTGGCCTAAGGATAATACTAAAGGGTGCGCTGCTGACGTTCTGAGAAAAACCTCGCTAACCATGCATATTTATGCACCAAACATGGCAAATCCTTACACCTGCAAAGCAGCATATCGCTCTTGTCAGCTTCGTGGTGGTGTAAGTGTTTTTATTTGAGGAAAATATTCATCTGTGCTTCCTCTCTCATCTGAGGACAATGGAGCTGCATGTTCTTCTCTCACATGTCCATTCAAAGAGCCAGGTGACACTCACTCAATCACTCAGCAAACACGTATGCTTTGACACTTTCGTCTGGCTGTTTTCCTTCCAAACATTCCCCTTTCACCACAAATACAGGCCAGCATGAACCTCATTACTCATTCACTCAGTCATCGCAGTCCTCGACTCTGCAGGCCCTGCAAGACGAACATGAACAAGAGGTATGGGCATCCAGGTCCCACAGCGAGGGGTGGTCAAAAGTCCTTGCTAAAGATTTCTATCGAACCATGACCAAATGTTGTGCAGCCTGGCTCCCTCTGTAACTTTTCCCCAGTGTATTTCTATCCTTCAGATGACTGGAGCAAGCTTCCCAAAGGATTTCTTGGCCTCTTACCCCAAAGGAGTGCCTGATATTTCTGGCCTAAGGATAATACTAAAGGGTGCGCTGCTGACGTTCTGAGAAAAACCTCGATAACCATGCATATTTATGCACCAAACATGGCAAATCCTTACACCTGCAAAGCAGCATATCGCTCTTGTCAGCTTCGTGGTGGTGTAAGTGTTTTTATTTGAGGAAAATATTCATCTGTGCTTCCTCTCTCATCTGAGGACAATGGAGCTGCATGTTCTTCTCTCACATGTCCATTCAAAGAGCCAGGTGACACTCACTCAATCACTCAGCAAACACATATGCTTTGACACTTTCGTCTGGCTGTTTTCCTTCCAAACATTCCCCTTTCACCACAAATACAGGCCAGCATGTACCTCATTACTCATTCACTCAGTCATCGCAGTCCTTGACTCTGCAGGCCCTGCAAGACGAACATGAACAAGAGGTATCTGAGCAAGCAGAAGAAAAGCCTTGGTGTGCTCTTATGTTCGTAATGCTGCCCTCTAGTAACGCTACATGGCAACTGCAACAGAATGATGGGACTTAGAAGAGGGCTGTCCTATGCAAATAATGTCCTCCCATGCTTACTTTCTTCTGAGAAAGTCGCCGGCTTGCGCTATGATACAGCCTCCAACAAATGGTCTTCAGCCAAATTCAAAAGCAGCCTACCTATCTCAGGCTAAGGATTTTGCCACTCGAAAGCCGCAGATGGGGACGTCACCCTAATGTAGCAGGGTCCCAATTTGCCTGCAGTCATCCTCCATACAGAACCTGGGCGTTCGAGTGCGTTCGAGGGCTCGTAGGCTTCCTTCAAAGGAAGGAAGGAAGAAAGGGGCTGCTTAAAGCCCCAGTGCCAGCCCAGCCCAGCCCAGCCCAGCCCAGCCCAGTGCCGTACTGTACTGTGCTGTGTCACCACAATCCCTTCACTTGCTTCAGTAGGCATGATTAAGACTTCCTGAAGCAAAGGTCTAACAGCTCTTCTCTGCCTCTTGAGAAAAACAATTTTTCTAGCTTCCTATTGCACCTAATAAAGGGAGTTTCACTTGCCTCAAAATCTCCCCTTCATTTCATTAGCCAGAGCTCCTACTTCACCTTTATCCTAGCCAACATCACATGCATCAAAGACCTGATTGGAGGGATCGGCTCTCAGCAAAACGAAAAATCACCACCATCCAACCTATTTTACTATCAGTATAACACCCTCCTTGCATTCTTGTGCTCATATATACACCTGAGGCAACATTTGTGCTCTAAAGTACGCCGAATTTAAAGGACTAAGAATAAACACATTTATAAGGGAAGATAAGGCATTGTCCCTATTGCACCTACTTGAGAAAAAGGGAGGTTTGTGGAAAGTCAGACTCCTCAGGAAAAGATGTATAATTTTTGGGCGCATGTGCCAAAAGAGTGGCACTTTTCTCCTCTGTTTTTCCAAGTGAATAAAAAATTAGCAAATGAAAATTAAACCACAGATTGAAAATTTACCCTCTCAGGTCACTTGGAGCGCATTGGCAGGACTTGAACCCTGGTCTTGTGAGAACCTGTGACACCAGAGGCACGTACTTACCGTTGAGCTACAGCTCCTTGAAGGTCTGAACCACTGCAGTAGTAACTATGACCAACATACAGCACCTGGTGTCAGTGCTTGTGGCTTCCATTGCACATGAAACGGAAGACCATGTTATGGGGACGATTTGATAGGGTACTGACATGGAAACCAGTGTGGTCCAGGGGGTAAGTTCCTGCCTTCCATCCAGGTAACCAGGGTTCAAGTCCCGGGATCGGCACGAGGTGACTGTGGTGCAGCAGAGGTAAGTTCCAGATGGGTCTATGTGGCCAATTGGTAAGTATAAACTGTGTGTGTGTGGTGTGTGAGAGTGGAGTCATGCCTGCCAGATGGTGAATTGCAAAGTGGTTGGTAAGTAACATGGGTGTGGTTAGTGCATGGGGCGGAATCAGTGACAGGTGAATTGCAGAGTGGTTGGTAAGTAACATGGGTGTGGCTAGTGCAAGGGGCGGGGTCGGGGTCAGTGACAGGTGAATTGCAGAGTGGTTGGTAAGTTAAATGGGTGTGGCTACTGCAAAGGGCGGTGTCAGTGACAGGTGAATTGCAGAGTGGTTGGTAAGTAACATGGGTGTGGCTAGTGCAAGGGGTGGGGTCAGTGACAGGTGAATTGCAGAGTGGTTGGTAAGTAACATGGGTGTGGCTAGTGCAAGGGGCGGGGTCAGTGACAGTTGAATTGCAGAGTGGTTGGTAAGTTAAATGGGTGTGGCTAGTGCAAAGGGCGGGGTCAGTGACAGGTGAATTGCAGAGTGGTTGGTAAGTAACATGGGTGTGGCTAGTGCAAGGGGCGGGGTCAGTGACAGGTGAATTGCAGAGTGGTTGGTAAGTAACATGGGTGTGGCTAGTGCAAGGGGCGGGGTCAGTGACAGGTGAGTTGCAGAGTGGTTGGTAACATGGGTGTGGCTAGTGCAAGGGGTGGGGTGAGTGACAGGTAAAAGAAGGGGAACAGATGTAGTGGGTGGGGGTTAGAGATTAATGACATATAGTGAGGAGCCCCAAAATGTGTTTTTTACTGCACCCCCCTACTCTCTCTGATTTTGGGGGGGTGCTGTCAAATTTGGGGGAGCACTTTCAAAAGGGGGTTGGGAGTGCATTATGAAGGGCGATGGGGTGCACAGAATGACATGACTTCTGGGCAATTTTTGGGAGGCTACCCTTACTTTTTATTGCTCCCCTCCTCCTTTATGGGATGCACCCCGAAAGGATAGGGGCAACAGGGGGGATTTGGGGCAAACAGGTATGTGACAGTTCCATTACCAACCCCAAGGGAGGGCACCATACAATCCAACTGCAGTTATTGTATTGAAAGGTACAACAAGGAGCATGTCGTGGAATTTTTGCAGGTGGTGCTCACCAAGATTTTTCTGCCTCCCCTTCCCTCCGTGCGGCATGTTATAGGGACCCTTGGGATATTTCTATTGGCAAGAGATGCTATAGAGATTCCCGCTATGATATCTGTGAGCACTAACATTTGTTAAATAAATAGGGGCATTGGAGCAGATGAATGAGGCAGGGAAAGGGTACATGTGGAAAGTAGTTGGATGGGTCATAGAGAATAATCATGGCATGCAAATAGGCAGCAGCACATGTTCTGGCAGTGTCTGTTGAGAGTTTGGTACGCTCTTCAATTTATTTGTCCTTCTTACGTTGGGTATGATCTACAGAGGGAAGGCACAGCATTACTGTTAGTCAGAACATGTATTTATGATTTAAAGAAGTGTGGTCTGTGTGTGCTGAGAGGGCTGTACAGAGTGGTAAGTGCCTGTACATCCGAGCAATGTGCATCCAACCGGCCACTTGAGACTGAACAGTGACAGAAGCACCTGGGTTACTGACGGAATGTAAATGCAGAGCACATAGGAAGGGTGTCTGTAGTCACTCAAGGGATTGAAACGTGTTGGTGCACTACCAAAGCTGGGGTACTCAGAGGGAATGTTTGAGGGGTAATGAGACGGTGCTATCCAGAGGTCAAAAAAGGTGTCAGAGCCACAGAGGTATGGGCATCCAGGTCCCACAGCGAGGGGTGGTCAAAAGTCCTTGCTAAAGATTTCTATCGAACCATGACCAAATGTTGTGCAGCCTGGCTCCCTCTGTAACTTTTCCCCAGTGTATTTCTATCCTTCAGATGACTGGAGCAAGCTTCCCAAAGGATTTCTTGGCCTCTTACCCCAAAGGAGTGCCTGATATTTCTGGCCTAAGGATAATACTAAAGGGTGCGCTGCTGACGTTCTGAGAAAAACCTCGATAACCATGCATATTTATGCACCAAACATGGCAAATCCTTACACCTGCAAAGCAGCATATCGCTCTTGTCAGCTTCGTGGTGGTGTAAGTGTTTTTATTTGAGGAAAATATTCATCTGTGCTTCCTCTCTCATCTGAGGACAATGGAGCTGCATGTTCTTCTCTCACATGTCCATTCAAAGAGCCAGGTGACACTCACTCAATCACTCAGCAAACACATATGCTTTGACACTTTCGTCTGGCTGTTTTCCTTCCAAACATTCCCCTTTCACCACAAATACAGGCCAGCATGTACCTCATTACTCATTCACTCAGTCATCGCAGTCCTTGACTCTGCAGGCCCTGCAAGACGAACATGAACAAGAGGTATCTGAGCAAGCAGAAGAAAAGCCTTGGTGTGCTCTTATGTTCGTAATGCTGCCCTCTAGTAACGCTACATGGCAACTGCAACAGAATGATGGGACTTAGAAGAGGGCTGTCCTATGCAAATAATGTCCTCCCATGCTTACTTTCTTCTGAGAAAGTCGCCGGCTTGCGCTATGATACAGCCTCCAACAAATGGTCTTCAGCCAAATTCAAAAGCAGCCTACCTATCTCAGGCTAAGGATTTTGCCACTCGAAAGCCGCAGATGGAGACGTCACCCTAATGTAGCAGGGTCCCAATTTGCCTGCAGTCATCCTCCATACAGAACCTGGGCGTTCGAGTGCGTTCGAGGGCTCGTAGGCTTCCTTCAAAGGAAGGAAGGAAGAAAGGGGCTGCTTAAAGCCCCAGTGCCAGCCCAGCCCAGCCCAGTGCCGTACTGTACTGTGCTGTGTCACCACAATCCCTTCACTTGCTTCAGTAGGCATGATTAAGACTTCCTGAAGCAAAGGTCTAACAGCTCTTCTCTGCCTCTCGAGAAAAACAATTTTTCTAGCTTCCTATTGCACCTAATAAAGGGAGTTTCACTTGCCCCAAAATCTCCCCTTCATTTCATTAGCCAGAGCTCCTACTTCACCTTTATCCTAGCCAACATCACATGCATCAAAGACCTGATTGGAGGGATCGGCTCTCAGCAAAACGAAAAATCACCACCATCCAACCTATTTTACTATCAGTATAACACCCTCCTTGCATTCTTGTGCTCATATATACACCTGAGGCAACATTTGTGCTCTAAAGTACGCCGAATTTAAAGGACTAAGAATAAACACATTTATAAGGGAAGATAAGGCATTGTCCCTATTGCACCTACTTGAGAAAAAGGGAGGTTTGTGGAAAGTCAGACTCCTCAGGAAAAGATGTATAATTTTTGGGCGCATGTGCCAAAAGAGTGGCACTTTTCTCCTCTGTTTTTCCAAGTGAATAAAAAATTAGCAAATGAAAATTAAACCACAGATTGAAAATTTACCCTCTCAGGTCACTTGGACCGCATTGGCAGGACTTGAACCCTGGTCGTGTGAGAACCTGTGACACGAGAGGCACGAGACTTACCGTTGAGCTACAGCTCCTTGAAGGTCTGAACCACTGCAGTAGTAACTATGACCAACATACAGCACCTGGTGTCAGTGCTTGTGGCTTCCATTGCACATGAAACGGAAGACCATGTTATGGGGACGATTTGATAGGGTACTGACATGGAAACCAGTGTGGTCCAGGGGGTAAGTTCCTGCCTTCCATCCAGGTAACCAGGGTTCAAGTCCCGGGATCGGCACGAGGTGACTGTGGTGCAGCAGAGGTAAGTTCCAGATGGGTCTATGTGGCCAATTGGTAAGTATAAACTGTGTGTGTGTGTGTGTGTGTGGTGTGTGAGAGTGGAGTCATGCCTGCCAGATGGTGAATTGCAAAGTGGTTGGTAAGTAACATGGGTGTGGTTAGTGCAAGGGGCGGAATCAGTGACAGGTGAATTGCAGAGTGGTTGGTAAGTAACATGGGTGTGGCTAGTGCAAGGGGCGGGGTCGGGGTCAGTGACAGGTGAATTGCAGAGTGGTTGGTAAGTAACATGGGTGTGGCTAGTGCAAGGGGTGGGGTCAGTGACAGGTGAATTGCAGAGTGGTTGGTAAGTAACATGGGTGTGGCTAGTGCAAGGGGCGGGGTCAGTGACAGTTGAATTGCAGAGTGGTTGGTAAGTTAAATGGGTGTGGCTAGTGCAAAGGGCGGGGTCAGTGACAGGTGAATTGCAGAGTGGTTGGTAAGTAACATGGGTGTGGCTAGTGCAAGGGGCGGGGTCAGTGACAGGTGAGTTGCAGAGTGGTTGGTAACATGGGTGTGGCTAGTGCAAGGGGTGGGGTGAGTGACAGGTAAAAGAAGGGGAACAGATGTAGTGGGTGGGGGTTAGAGATTAATGACATATAGTGAGGAGCCCCAAAATGTGTTTTTTACTGCACCCCCCTACTCTCTCTGATTTTGGGGGGGTGCTGTCAAATTTGGGGGAGCACTTTCAAAAGGGGGTTGGGAGTGCATTATGAAGGGCGATGGGGTGCACAGAATGACATGACTTCTGGGCAATTTTTGGGAGGCTACCCTTACTTTTTATTGCTCCCCTCCTCCTTTATGGGATGCACCCCGAAAGGATAGGGGCAACAGGGGGGATTTGGGGCAAACAGGTATGTGACAGTTCCATTACCAACCCCAAGGGGGGGCACCATACAATCCAACTGCAGTTATTGTATTGAAAGGTACAACAAGGAGCATGTCGTGGAATTTTTGCAGGTGGTGCTCACCAAGATTTTTCTGCCTCCCCTTCCCTCCGTGCGGCATGTTATAGGGACCCTTGGGATATTTCTATTGGCAAGAGATGCTATAGAGATTCCCGCTATGATATCTGTGAGCACTAACATTTGTTAAATAAATAGGGGCATTGGAGCAGATGAATGAGGCAGGGAAAGGGTACATGTGGAAAGTAGTTGGATGGGTCATAGAGAATAATCATGGCATGCAAATAGGCAGCAGCACATGTTCTGGCAGTGTCTGTTGAGAGTTTGGTACGCTCTTCAATTTATTTGTCCTTCTTACGTTGGGTATGATCTACAGAGGGAAGGCACAGCATTACTGTTAGTCAGAACATGTATTTATGATTTAAAGAAGTGTGGTCTGTGTGTGCTGAGAGGGCTGTACAGAGTGGTAAGTGCCTGTACATCCGAGCAATGTGCATCCAACCGGCCACTTGAGACTGAACAGTGACAGAAGCACCTGGGTTACTGACGGAATGTAAATGGAGAGCACATAGGAAGGGTGTCTGTAGTCACTCAAGGGATTGAAACGTGTTGGTGCACTACCAAAGCTGGGGTACTCAGAGGGAATGTTTGAGGGGTAATGAGACGGTGCTATCCAGAGGTCAAAAAAGGTGTCAGAGCCACAGAGGTATGGGCATCCAGGTCCCACAGCGAGGGGTGGTCAAAAGTCCTTGCTAAAGATTTCTATCGAACCATGACCAAATGTTGTGCAGCCTGGCTCCCTCTGTAACTTTTCCCCAGTGTTTTTCTATCCTTCAGATGACTGGAGCAAGCTTCCCAAAGGATTTCTTGGCCTCATACCCCAAAGGAGTGCCTGATATTTCTGGCCTAAGGATAATACTAAAGGGTGCGCTGCTGACGTTCTGAGAAAAACCTCGCTAACCATGCATATTTATGCACCAAACATGGCAAATCCTTACACCTGCAAAGCAGCATATCGCTCTTGTCAGCTTCGTGGTGGTGTAAGTGTTTTTATTTGAGGAAAATATTCATCTGTGCTTCCTCTCTCATCTGAGGACAATGGAGCTGCATGTTCTTCTCTCACATGTCCATTCAAAGAGCCAGGTGACACTCACTCAATCACTCAGCAAACACGTATGCTTTGACACTTTCGTCTGGCTGTTTTCCTTCCAAACATTCCCCTTTCACCACAAATACAGGCCAGCATGAACCTCATTACTCATTCACTCAGTCATCGCAGTCCTCGACTCTGCAGGCCCTGCAAGACGAACATGAACAAGAGGTATGGGCATTCAGGTCCCACAGCGAGGGGTGGTCAAAAGTCCTTGCTAAAGATTTCTATCGAACCATGACCAAATGTTGTGCAGCCTGGCTCCCTCTGTAACTTTTCCCCAGTGTATTTCTATCCTTCAGATGACTGGAGCAAGCTTCCCAAAGGATTTCTTGGCCTCTTACCCCAAAGGAGTGCCTGATATTTCTGGCCTAAGGATAATACTAAAGAGTGCGCTGCTGACGTTCTGAGAAAAACCTCGATAACCATGCATATTTATGCACCAAACATGGCAAATCCTTACACCTGCAAAGCAGCATATCGCTCTTGTCAGCTTCGTGGTGGTGTAAGTGTTTTTATTTGAGGAAAATATTCATCTGTGCTTCCTCTCTCATCTGAGGACAATGGAGCTGCATGTTCTTCTCTCACATGTCCATTCAAAGAGCCAGGTGACACTCACTCAATCACTCAGCAAACACATATGCTTTGACACTTTCGTCTGGCTGTTTTCCTTCCAAACATTCCCCTTTCACCACAAATACAGGCCAGCATGTACCTCATTACTCATTCACTCAGTCATCGCAGTCCTCGACTCTGCAGGCCCTGCAAGACGAACATGAACAAGAGGTATCTGAGCAAGCAGAAGAAAAGCCTTGGTGTGCTCTTATGTTCGTAATGCTGCCCTCTAGTAACGCTACATGGCAACTGCAACAGAATGATGGGACTTAGAAGAGGGCTGTCCTATGCAAATAATGTCCTCCCATGCTTACTTTCTTCTGAGAAAATCGCCGGCTTGCGCTATGATACAGCCTCCAACAAATGGTCTTCAGCCAAATTCAAAAGCAGCCTACCTATCTCAGGCTAAGGATTTTGCCACTCGAAAGCCGCAGATGGGGACGTCACCCTAATGTAGCAGGGTCCCAATTTGCCTGCAGTCATCCTCCATACAGAACCTGGGCGTTCGAGTGCGTTCGAGGGCTCGTAGGCTTCCTTCAAAGGAAGGAAGGAAGAAAGGGGCTGCTTAAAGCCCCAGTGCCAGCCCAGCCCAGCCCAGCCCAGCCCAGACCAGTGCCGTACTGTACTGTGCTGTGTCACCACAATCCCTTCACTTGCTTCAGTAGGCATGATTAAGACTTCCTGAAGCAAAGGTCTAACAGCTCTTCTCTGCCTCTTGAGAAAAACAATTTTTCTAGCTTCCTATTGCACCTAATAAAGGGAGTTTCACTTGCCTCAAAATCTCCCCTTCATTTCATTAGCCAGAGCTCCTACTTCACCTTTATCCTAGCCAACATCACATGCATCAAAGACCTGATTGGAGGGATCGGCTCTCAGCAAAACGAAAAATCACCACCATCCAACCTATTTTACTATCAGTATAACACCCTCCTTGCATTCTTGTGCTCATATATACACCTGAGGCAACATTTGTGCTCTAAAGTACGCCGAATTTAAAGGACTAAGAATAAACACATTCGCCATTTGGCACGGGGTATCTCAGACCACTCCCCATTGTTGTTGCATTTCGATGTCTTCCCGAGGGGGGATGGCAGAGTGGCCCCGATCAATGCATGGTATTTGCGCGACCCCACCATTCGTGCCGACTTGATCAAATCCTTACAGCGCTATTTCGATGAGAATGTGGGGTCGGTCCCGTCTGCCATCTCCCTGTGGGAGGCTTTCAAGGTGGTTCTTAGAGGGGAGGCCCTCTCCTTTATTTCCAATGCCCGGCGGCGCGAGCGGGAGGAGGTGACCCGGGTTGAGGCCGAGATTGCAGAACTGGAGGGTGACCTGGGGAGCGGGGTAACAGACGCCAAGTTACATGTTTTGCACTTAAAGCAGGCGGCCTATCGGGCCCTCGTCACGGAGGCGGCCAGGGGCCTCAGTAGAGAGCAGCAGGGGCGATTGTATGATGTGGGTGACAAGGCTGGCAAATTGATTGCGTGGTTGGACAAGAGGGAAAGAGCGAGCCGCGTGGTGCCTTTGATTGAGAGCGTGGATGGTGTGTGCGTCACTGAGCCGGAAGCCATTGTCTCCTGCTTCGCGGACTATTTCCGCGTAGTCTACTCCCCGGTTTCTCCCTGCTCGGAGGAAGATTCCCATGCCTTGCTTCGGGACATCGCACTGCCCTCCCTTACGGTGGAGGACAGGGATTCGCTGGATGCCCCGCCCACCTCGGATGAAATTGCCTCGGCTATTCGCTCGGTTGCATCCGGCAAGGCCATGGGCCCCAATGGTATTCCCATTGAGCTATACAAGCTACGCCCGGATGTGTTGGCGCCCCACCTGCGCGCGATGTTCCTTGCGGCCCACTCGCAGGGCTCCCTCCCGCCGGACCAGCGTCTGGCTACAATTGTGGTGATCCATAAGGAGGGGAAGCCCCGTGAGCGGGTCACATCCTATAGGCCGATTTCGCTTTTGAACGCGGAGCCCAAAATCCTCGCCAAGGTGTTGGCCAACCGGTTGGTTGGCGTGGTGGGCGATTTGGTCCACCAAGACCAATCGGGCTTTATACCACACCGCAACACGGCGCTTAATCCGCGGCGCTTACACGGGGTGCTCGCGCGTGTCCCATTTGTGCGGGAGCCGGCCATCTTGGCGTCCTTGGACGCCACCATGGCGTTCGATACGCTCGAATGGCCATATATTTGGGCGATGCTGGCGAAGTTTGGGTTCGGCCCGGGTTTCGTCAGCTGGGTCAAATTGCTATATTCGGGCCCGTTGGCGCAGGTGGTGGTGAATGGGCGAGTATCTGCCCCATTCGCGCTGGGGCGGGGCACGCGACAGGGTTGTCCCCTGTCGCCTCTCCTGTTCGCCCTGGCCATGGAGCCCCTGGCGGAGTGGTTGCGGTGGCACCCTTCTATCCGTGGTCTCCGCTGGACCCCCGAGCATGAGGACCGCGTGTCCCTCTATGCTGACGATATCCTTTTGTATCTCGCCTCCCCGCGCAAGTCACTGATCGTCCTGGTTGATGTTTTGCGCTCCTTCGGTCGCAACTCTGGCCTGGTCATCAACTGGGCGAAATCCTGTGTCTATGTGCTCTCCGGGGAGGCCCCGGTCTTGCCACGGGACTGTCCGATCCAGATTGCCTCCCAGGGTTTCCGGTACCTGGGTATATATATCACTCTTGACCCGGAGGCCCGCTATGAGCGGAACTTGCTGCCCCCCCTCCAGCGTCTGAGGGAGGACGTGGTGCGCTGGCGGCGTCTGCCGCTCTCGCCGCTCGGCCGAGCGGCCTTATTTAAAATGATGTCCCTGCCGCGCTTCCTCTACGCCCTCCAGAATACCATGGACCTGGTCCCGGCACGCTACTTTCGCGAGGTGGAGGGCCTCCAGCGGCGCCTGTTCTGGGACGGGAGGCCGCGTATTGCTCTGGCTAAATTGACGCTCCCGTGGTATGATGGAGGGGTCGCCCTCCCGGACATCAAACGGTATTACTGGGCCTCCCAACTAGCTGCAATTAATCATGGCCTTTACGGGCCCGCCTTGAACCCGGCATTTGAGATGGACAGGACGCTTCTGCCCGGTGGCGATTATAATCGAGCGCTCTACTCTGGCGCGCCCGACTCCCGTTTGACGGGACCGACGTGTGTCATGGTGCGTGTCTGGCACGCGGCTAATGCAGCTATGGGGTGGAAGGACCGTTTGACCCGAGCGTCTCCGCTGTATGCATCTGAGAGGTTGGGCTCCCTGTGGACGTCGAAGGGCTTCGAGAAGTGGGACACGATCGGAATCAGTACGGTGGGAGATCTCTGGACGAGGGGGGGATTCAAAACTTTTGAGACGCTGCAGGCGGAGTTTCAGCTGCAGGGCAGTGAGTACTTTCGGTACCTACAGGTCCGCCATGCGCTGGGCTCCGTCTTCCCGGATGTTGCATCCATTCCGGAGTCTTCCCCCCTGGAGGACAGAGTGCTAGATGGCCATGTCCCGGACAGCACGATCTCCCTCATATACAAAAAATTGATTAACGATAGATCGTGTCTGCTGACTAGTCTCCGCGAGGCTTGGGTTGCCGACGGGCTGGAGCTGGACGACGAGGATTGGATCTCCGCGGTGGCCTCTCCGAAAGAGGTGGCCATCCCGGCTCGCCTTCGTTTCGTCCAGCTCAAGATCCTTCACCGGGTCTACGTGACGGGGCCAAGGCTTTTACGTATGGGTTTTGCCGGTGATGGAATGTGTAAGCGTGGCTGTGGTGCGTTGGCGACTTTCATGCATATACTGTGGGAGTGCCCGAAGGTGGAGCGATTCTGGCGTGGTGTGCATGAGGTTCTACGAATGGTTACGCGTGTCGCGCTGCTGCCTGAAGCGAGGAGATGCTTGCTGAATGTCTGGGAACCAAATGACTACTCGGTCCCGCAGGCGCGGTGGGTGACTTTGGGATACATGATAGCCAAGCGTGATATTGCCCAATTGTGGGGATCCCAGAGGCCCCCTGCGGTGTCGGCCTGGAAAGAGCATATGGATTGGTGTATGTTTCGTGAAAAGGTGGTGTATGTGGCGAGGGGTAAGCCTGGGGCGTGGATGAAACTCTGGGGCCCCTGGAACGCCTACCGCGGGGGTATTTGTGAGCCGCCGTTGCTATCGGCGGCCTCGCCGGCTCCGTCTCCCTAGATGGCGCCCCTCTCTTGGCCGCGGGCGCGCGGTCCCCCAGTCCCTGATCTACTCCCGTCCCCCTCTTCAGAATTTTGCTGCTGGTTTGGATCCCCCACTTATGGAGCACGTGTTGTCACTTTGGATCGAGGGTTGCCTTGCGGTTGTGGTTTGTTTACGTTGTTCTGCTTTAAGAAAATGGAACCGTACTGTGGGCATGGAGCTGTGAGGCCTGCACCATTGATCACTCCTGTCTTCCTACTGTGCACCGCTGAGAAAGTTTTTTGCTGTATGTATGTAATATGCTTTTGATGCTCTAGCGGCCGGCCGTGTGGTTGTAGGCCCATACCTGTAACTTCTATAAACTGCAATAAACGGTTTCAAAAACAAAAAAAACAAAAAAAAAAAAAAAAGAATAAACACATTTATAAGGGAAGATAAGGCATTGTCCCTATTGCACCTACTTGAGAAAAAGGGAGGTTTGTGGAAAGTCAGACTCCTCAGGAAAAGATGTATAATTTTTGGGCGCATGTGCCAAAAGAGTGGCACTTTTCTCCTCTGTTTTTCCAAGTGAATAAAAAATTAGCAAATGAAAATTAAACCACAGATTGAAAATTTACCCTCTCAGGTCACTTGGACCGCATTGGCAGGACTTGAACCCTGGTCTTGTGAGAACCTGTGACACCAGAGGCACGAGACTTACCGTTGAGCTACAGCTCCTTGAAGGTCTGAACCACTGCAGTAGTAACTATGACCAACATACAGCACCTGGTGTCAGTGCTTGTGGCTTCCATTGCACATGAAACGGAAGACCATGTTATGGGGACGATTTGATAGGGTACTGACATGGAAACCAGTGTGGTCCAGGGGGTAAGTTCCTGCCTTCCATCCAGGTGACCAGGGTTCAAGTCCCGGGATCGGCACGAGGTGACTGTGGTGCAGCAGAGGTAAGTTCCAGATGGGTCTATGTGGCCAATTGGTAAGTATAAACTGTGTGTGTGTGTGTGTGGTGTGTGAGAGTGGAGTCATGCCTGCCAGATGGTGAATTGCAAAGTGGTTGGTAAGTAACATGGGTGTGGCTAGTGCAAGGGGCGGAATCAGTGACAGGTGAATTGCAGAGTGGTTGGTAAGTAACATGGGTGTGTCTAGTGCAAGGGGCGGGGTCGGGGTCAGTGACAGGTGAATTGCAGAGTGGTTGGTAAGTTAAATGGGTGTGGCTAGTGCAAGGGGCGGGGTCAGTGACAGGTGAATTGCAGAGTGGTTGGTAAGTTAAATGGGTGTGGCTAGTGCATGGGTGTGGCTAGTGCAAGGGGCGGGGTCAGTCACAGGTGAGTTGCAGAGTGGTTGGTAAGTTAAATGGGTGTGGCTACTGCAAAGGGCGGGGTCAGTGACAGGTGAATTGCAGAGTGGTTGGTAAGTAACATGGGTGTGGCTAGTGCAAGGGGCGGGATCAGTGACGGGTGAATTGCAGAGTGGTTGGTAAATTAAATGGGTGTGGCTAGTGCAAAGGCCGGGGTCAGTGACAGGTGAATTGCAGAGTGGTTGGTAAGTAACATGGGTGTGGCTAGTGCAAGGGGCGGGGTCAGTGACAGGTGAGTTGCAGAGTGGTTGGTAACATGGGTGTGGCTAGTGCAAGGGGTGGGGTCAGTGACAGGTAAAAGAAGGGGAACAGATGTAGTGGGTGGGGGTTAGAGATTAATGACATATAGTGAGGAGCCCCAAAATGTGTTTTTTACTGCACCCCCCTACTCTCTCTGATTTTGGGGGGGTGCTGTCAAATTTGGGGGAGCACTTTCAAAAGGGGGTTGGGAGTGCATTATGAAGGGCGATGGGGTGCACAGAATGACATGACTTCTGGGCAATTTTTGGGAGGCTACCCTTACTTTTTATTGCTCCCCTCCTCCTTTATGGGATGCACCCCGAAAGGATAGGGGCAACAGGGGGGATTTGGGGCAAACAGGTATGTGACAGTTCCATTACCAACCCCAAGGGGGGGCACCATACAATCCAACTGCAGTTATTGTATTGAAAGGTACAACAAGGAGCATGTCGTGGAATTTTTGCAGGTGGTGCTCACCAAGATTTTTCTGCCTCCCCTTCCCTCCGTGCGGCATGTTATAGGGACCCTTGGGATATTTCTATTGGCAAGAGATGCTATAGAGATTCCCGCTATGATATCTGAGAGCACTAACATTTGTTAAATAAATAGGGGCATTGGAGCAGATGAATGAGGCAGGGAAAGGGTACATGTGGAAAGTAGTTGGATGGGTCATAGAGAATAATCATGGCATGCAAATAGGCAGCAGCACATGTTCTGGCAGTGTCTGTTGAGAGTTTGGTACGCTCTTCAATTTATTTGTCCTTCTTACGTTGGGTATGATCTACAGAGGGAAGGCACAGCATTACTGTTAGTCAGAACATGTATTTATGATTTAAAGAAGTGTGGTCTGTGTGTGCTGAGAGGGCTGTACAGAGTGGTAAGTGCCTGTACATCCGAGCAATGTGCATCCAACCGGCCACTTGAGACTGAACAGTGACAGAAGCACCTGGGTTACTGACGGAATGTAAATGGAGAGCACATAGGAAGGGTGTCTGTAGTCACTCAAGGGATTGAAACGTGTTGGTGCACTACCAAAGCTGGGGTACTCAGAGGGAATGTTTGAGGGGTAATGAGACGGTGCTATCCAGAGGTCAAAAAAGGTGTCAGAGCCACAGAGGTATGGGCATCCAGGTCCCACAGCGAGGGGTGGTCAAAAGTCCTTGCTAAAGATTTCTATCGAACCATGACCAAATGTTGTGCAGCCTGGCTCCCTCTGTAACTTTTCCCCAGTGTTTTTCTATCCTTCAGATGACTGGAGCAAGCTTCCCAAAGGATTTCTTGGCCTCATACCCCAAAGGAGTGCCTGATATTTCTGGCCTAAGGATAATACTAAAGGGTGCGCTGCTGACGTTCTGAGAAAAACCTCGCTAACCATGCATATTTATGCACCAAACATGGCAAATCCTTACACCTGCAAAGCAGCATATCGCTCTTGTCAGCTTCGTGGTGGTGTAATTGTTTTTATTTGAGGAAAATATTCATCTGTGCTTTCTCTCTCATCTGAGGACAATGGAGCTGCATGTTCCTCTCTCACATGTCCATTCAAAGAGCCAGGTGACACTCACTCAATCACTCAGCAAACACGTATGCTTTGACACTTTCGTCTGGCTGTTTTCCTTCCAAACATTCCCCTTTCACCACAAATACAGGCCAGCATGTATCTCATTACTCATTCACTCAGTCATCGCAGTCCTCGACTCTGCAGGCCCTGCAAGACGAACATGAACAAGAGGTATCTGAGTAAGCAGAAGAAAAGCCTTGGTGTGCTCTTATGTTCGTAATGCTGCCCTCTAGTAACGCTACATGGCAACTGCAACAGAATGATGGGACTTAGAAGAGGGCTGTCCTATGCAAATAATGTCCACCCATGCTTACTTTCTTCTGAGAAAGTCGCCGGCTTGCGCTATGATACAGCCTCCAACAAATGGTCTTCAGCCAAATTCAAAAGCAGCCTACCTATCTCAGGCTAAGGATTTTGCCACTCGAAGGCCGCAGATGGGGACGTCACCCTAATGTAGCAGGGTCCCAATTTGCCTGCAGTCATCCTCCATACAGAACCTGGGCGTTCGAGTGCGTTCGAGGGCTCGTAGGCTTCCTTCAAAGGAAGGAAGGAAGAAAGGGGCTGCTTAAAGCCCCAGTGCCAGCCCAGTGCCGTACTGTACTGTGCTGTGCTGTGTCACCACAATCCCTTCACTTGCTTCAGTAGGCATGATTAAGACTTCCTGAAGCAAAGGTCTAACTGCTCTTCTCTGCCTCTTGAGAAAAACAATTTTTCTAGCTTCCTATTGCACCTAATAAAGGGAGTTTCACTTGCCTCAAAATCTCCCCTTCATTTCATTAGCCAGAGCTCCTACTTCACCTTTATCCTAGCCAACATCACATGCATCAAAGACCTGATTGGAGGGATCGGCTCTCAGCAAAACGAAAAATCACCACCATCCAACCTATTTTACTATCAGTATAACACCCTCCTTGCATTCTTGTGCTCATATATACACCTGAGGCAACATTTGTGCTCTAAAGTACGCCGAATTTAAAGGACTAAGAATAAACACATTTATAAGGGAAGATAAGGCATTGTCCCTATTGCACCTACTTGAGAAAAAGGGAGGTTTGTGGAAGGTCAGACTCCTCAGGAAAAGATGTATAATTTTTGGGCGCACGTGCCAAAAGAGTGGCACTTTTCTCCTCTGTTTTTCCAAGTGAATAAAAAATTAGCAAATGAAAATTAAACCACAGATTGAAAATTTACCCTCTCAGGTCACTTGGACCGCATTGGCAGGACTTGAACCGTGGTCTTGAGAGATCCTGTGACACCAGAGGCACGAGACTTACCGTTGAGCTACAGCTCCTTGGAGGTCTGAACGACTGCAGTAGTAACTATGACCAACATACAGTACCTGGTGTCAGTGCTTGTGGCTTCCATTGCACATGAAACGGAAGACCATGTTATGGGGACGATTTGATAGGGTACTGACATGGAAACCAGTGTGGTCCAGGGGGTAAGTTCCTGCCTTCCATCCAGGTGACCAGGGTTCAAGTCCCGGGATCGGCACGAGGTGACTGTGGTGCAGCAGAGGTAAGTTCCAGATGGGTCTATGTGGCCAATTGGTAAGTTTAAACTGTGTGGTGTGAGAGTGGAGTCATGCCTGCCAGATGGTGAATTGCAGAGTGGTTGGTAAGTAACTTGGGTGTGGCTAGTGTAAGGGTCGGGGTCAGTGACAGGTGAATTGCAGAGTGGTTGGTAAGTAACTTGGGTGGGGCTAGTGCAAGGGTCGGGGTCAGTGACAGGTGAATTGCAGAGGTGTTGGTAAGTAACTTGGGTGTGACTAGTGCAAGGGGCGGAGTCAGTGACAGGTGAATTGCTGAGTGGTTGGTAAGTTAAATGGGTGTGTGTTAGAAAGGGTAGATGGACCGGGAGGGTCGGCCGGGGACAGGAGGAGAGGTCTCCGGGGAGAGCCGTCTCCAACGATCGTACAGACAAGTAACTTCCCCCGCACAGACAGATACCACACACGGATAAGGTTCAGTGTTCTTTATAAGCACTTCTTAAGGTACGGTTGAATGGTACAAGGAGGTCTGGACTCAGGGGTCCCCTCGATTCAAGTCTCTCAAAGCAGGGTAAGGGGTAGCGGGACAGTCTGTCTACCAGTCAGGTAGTTCGGGTGAGATGATGTCTAGCTCACAATCCTCGAGCTTGGTGGCTTAGGTGGTACGGGCCGCGGCAGCGCCAGCAGGTTCCGGAAAGATGGTCGATGTACGGGCCGCGGCAGCGCCAGCAGGTCCCAACGAGGATGGTCGTTACAACGGGCCGCGGCAGCGCCAGCAGGTCCCGACGAGGATGGTCGTTACAACGGGCCGCGGCAGCGCCAGCAGGTCCCGACGAGGATGGAGGATGGAGGTTGCAGAAGGCCGCGGCAGCGCCAGCAGGCAGGACGATGGTTCACAAGAGCGGGCTACGGCAGCGCCAGTAGTCCGTCAAGGCTGAGTTCTCTCGGTGTCTCTCGACTCCAGGATACAACTGCCTTCCTGCTCCGGAGCTGCCCCAGTTATAGGGCTGGTGCCCTTTGATGTCCGGACCCTCGCATTTGGAGGTCGGAGGGTCCGGGATGAAGGTGTCCAGACACCCAGCAGGGGGTGGAGCCAGTGCCTGGGGGAGCTGGAGGCGATCGGCACCTGGCGGGGGAGAGCCCTTGACACTTCGTTCTCCCATTGACCTGCCAAGTGGTCCGCTCACCTCCTGGGTGGATGGTGGTGCCGGGATGTCGGGGCCGGCCAGGCCCGGGGTTAGGGTCGGGGTGAGGCCACGCGGCCTCGTGGTGCAGGGCCCAAGATGGCGGCTTGACCCGGCCGGGGAAGCCGGTGGGGCTGGCCCCCGTGATGAGTAGAGGTCCGAGGGCAGAAGATCCGTCGGGAGACGGGGTACAGGTGCTTTTCGTGGGGTATGCCTGGTGGGCCGGAGCTTGGGCCCTGTCGTGCGGGGAGGGAGCAAGCCCTCTGTGTGGCCTGTCCAACATGCGTCCCCCCCAGCTGAAGGCGGGGAGAGTCACCCATCTCCTTGGGGACTCTCTTCGTCGAGGCGGAAAAAGCGGGACAGGCCATCCGCGTTGGCGTGGTCTTGGCCTGGTCGGTGCTCCACGGTGAAGTCCATTCCCTGCAGGGAAATGGACCAGCGCAAGAGTTTTAGGTTCTCCCCCCGCATCTGCATCAGCCACTGCAGGGGTCGATGGTCGGTTTGTACCCGGAAGTGGGTACCGAAGAGATAGGGTCGGAGCTTTTTGAGGGCCCACACTACTGCGAATGCCTCCCTCTCGATGGTGCTCCAATGCTGTTCTCGGGCCAGGAGACGTCGACTGATGAAGGCCACCGGCTGGTCATGACCTTCGGGGTTTAACTGAGAAAGGACGGCTCCGATGCCGTGGTCGGAGGCGTCGGTCTGCACCACAAATTCCCGACTGTAATCGGGGGCCTGGAGCACAGGGGCGGTGCACAGGGCGGCCTTCAGCTTCTCGAAGGCCGCTTGACAATCAGGAGTCCAGTTAATCCGCTTCGGTTGGTTCTTGGACGTGAGACCCGTGAGGGGCCCCACGATGCTGCCGTAGTCCTTCACGAACCGCCGGTAGTAGCCGGTGAGCCCCAAGAAGGCTCGGACCTCGGTCTGGGTGACGGGGGGCTGCCAGGACTGGATGGCAGCCATCTTAAGTTGTAGCGGGGCCACCAGCCCGCTTCCCACTTGGTGCCCCAGGTAGGTCACAGACCCTTGGCCAATTTGGCACTTGCCGGCCTTAATGGTGAGGCCGGCCCGCTGGAGGGCTTGTAGGACCTCTTGGAGGTGACGGAGGTGGTCGGACCAGTGGCGGCTGTATACAGCGATATCGTCCAGGTAGGCAGCGCTGAACTCTTCGAGCCCCGCCAAGACCTGGTTCACAAGGCGTTGAAACGTGGCGGGGGCATTCTTCATGCCAAAGGGCATGACCTTGAATTGATAGTGGCCATCGGGGGTAGAGAAGGCTGACCGTTCCTGAGCCCTGGGTGTGAGGCCGATCTGCCAGTAGCCCGCTGTTAGGGCGAAGATACTAAGGTAGCGGGCGGCCCCCAGCCGGTCGATCAGCTCGTCTGCTCGGGGGATAGGATGAGCGTCGGTCCGGGTGACAGCGTTCAAGCCCCGGTAGTCGACGCAGAATCTCAGTTCGGGTGCGGTGCCGGGGGCAGCGGCTTTGGGAACCAATACAACCGGACTGGCCCAGGGACTGTCCGAGGGCTCGATGACCCCGATCGTGAGCATCTTGGCCACTAAGACGTCTGGAGGGGTCTTTAGGGGGGCCATCTCCCAACCTTCTTTTACTAGGCTGAGGGGCCCTCGCACAGGGTGCCCGTACAGGAGTTCGAAAGGGCTAAAACCGAGGGACTTCTGGGGAACTTCTCGGTAAGCGAAGAGGAGGCACGGGAGTAGTACATCCCACTGGCGACGGAGGGGCTCTTCCAATCCCCCAATCATCCCCTTGAGAGTGCGGTTAAAACGCTCCACTAGTCCGTTCCCTTGGGGGTGATAGGGGGTCGTGAATCTGTAGGTGACCCCGCATTGTTGCCAGAGGGACTTCATGTATTTGGATATAAAGTTTGTGCCTCGGTCGCTGACGACTTCTCGGGGGAAGCCTACCCGGGAGAAGATCCCCATTAGGGCCCGGCCAACCACCGGAGCTGTCACGGTCCGTAGGGGCACCGCCTCGGGGTAGCGGGTGGCATGGTCCACCAGTACTAAGATGAACCTGTGTCCTTGTGCCGTGCGGGGGTCCAGAGGCCCCACAATGTCTATCCCCACCCTCTCGAACGGGGTGGTGACCACAGGGAAGGGTTGCAGAGGGGCTTTCAGCTTCCGACCACTCTTCCCGCTGGCTTGGCATGTGGGGCAAGATCGGCAGTGGTTCAGGACGTCGTTCCTCATTTTCGGCCAGAAAAAGTGGGTTACTAGGCGGCTGTACGTTTTGTCCTGGCCCAGGTGTCCAGCCAGGGGGACATCGTGTGCCAGGTTGAGCAGAAAGTCTCTGAAGCGGAGAGGTACCACCAGTACTCGACCGGCCCCCAGCTCGGCGATTCTTTGCTCGCTGTATAGCAGGTCGTTATCCCAGTAGACCCAGTGAGTTCCGGTGGCGTCCCCTGCATTCTGGGCGCTGGCTTGTTGGCGGAGTCCCTCGAGGGAGGGACAGGTCTTTTGTTCCTGGCGGAACTGTTCTTGGGTGGGCCCCCCTTCTTGACGCCACTGAGCCAGGTCAGGAAGGTCCTGGGATTGCGCGTCCCCTTCGGTCGTCGGGTCTGGGGGGCTGGCCTTGTCGTTGTCTTCTACTGGGGCGACCGGGGGTGGAGGTGCCGGCCATTCCGGTTCTTCTGATCGAGGGACGGCACGGGCGGCCATGGACCGGGTGGTTATGCAGGCCCAGTCCGGGAGGCCCAGCATCCCCAGGTGCTCTCTTCTCTCAACGGTGGCCCACGGGGAACTCTCGAGGTCATTCCCCAGGAGGCAGTCCACGGGGGCATCGTCCCGGACCGTCACCTTCAACAGGCCGGAGACCCCTCCCCATTCGAATGGGACGCAGGCCATTTGACACATACTTTCAGAGTTGTCTGCCGAGCGGACGGGGCAGAGAATGTTCGGCAGTATCTGCTCGGGCTTCACCAGGTGACAGCGGACGGCCGTCACACTGGCGCCTGTGTCACGCAAGGCCTCGGCTCGCTGTCCATTAATGGTCACCCACTGACCGTATTTCCTGGTGTTAGCGGGTAGGGGAGCCCGCGGGACCATGTCTCTTCCCCCTAAGCACACCAGGACCATGGCGGCCGGCTCCCACTCTTGCTGGGCCGGCTCATACTCTTCTGGTTCCTCCGATGATCGCTCTTCCCCCAGGGCGGCGGCAGCTACCTGGCGGGGCTTGGGTGCTTGGTTCTGCGGGCAGCTCGGGTCATTGGCGTAGTGGCCGACTCGCTGGCATCGGTGGCACGTGACGTTGGCTCGGGCCCCAGGACGCCACGGGGGGTTGCCCCGGCCGGCCGGAGGCGGGGTGCTGGCCACGGGTGTTGTTGGCAAGGCGTCTCTTCCTCGCCCCTGGCCCCCTCCTCCTCCCCGAGGACGGTGCTGGCCTGGGTTGCTTCTGTTCTGTTCGTGTGGCCCCCTCCGGCCCACTCGGGTGCTTTCCCATCGGTCAGCTTCGGCGGCGAGCTGCCGGGGGTCAGTCAGCTTACTGTCGAGGAGGTGCTGCCTGAGCTCGACGAAACAGTTGTTCGACAGGTGCTCCCATACCATAAGGTTAAAGAGTTGTTCGTAAGTGGTGACATGGTTCCCCCTTATCCAACCCTCGAAGGCACGGCTGAAATAGTTCACGTATTCTACCCAAGTTGTACCTGGGATCCGGGTGCAATCTCTGAACCTCTGGCGGTACATCTCGGGTGTGAGGCCGTAGCGGGTGAGGAGGGCAGCCTTCATGTGGTCGTAGGACGACATTTGGTGATCTGGGAGCTGCAGTAGGGCATCGCGCCCCTCGTTGATAAACCTCCCCCAAAGTCCGGCTCCCCAATCACTCCGGTCGATCCGGTGGGAGGTCATGGCTGTAGGAGAGTAGGGTCTGCTTTCTATGTTCACCCCCACTTTTTGCTTTTGCTTTACTGGTTTACGACTTAGATGTGGCTGTGGGCCTGCTAATCAGACCCACAGCCCTGCTGTTCTCTCTCTAAATTACTACTATGTACTTTAGGTGCATAACCCATTTGGATAGGATCACCTTATTGGCCCCTGTACAGTGTACCCTAGGTACCCAGGGCATAGGTATACCCTAGGCCTACCAGGGGCTGCAGCATGTATTGTGCCACCCCTGGCCTGGCCTTCCATTTTGACACAACTGGCTGATCACTCAGCTGGGGCAAGGTCGTGTAATCACCCCTTGCTTAGGTGTAGTATTCCTATACCTAACTTACATATAGACACATGTGTACCTATCAGTCACTCCTATGGCAGGCCTTGACAATCCTGGAGGCAGAGTGCTTGGTAACATGTGAGATGGTGCTCTAGCATGAGCTGAGCCTGTCTGCAGCTTTCGGAACCATGTCCTTATAGCTGTTCTATGATATAGCCTACCATATACTCTTAAAGTACCTTATAATCTTAGACGGTTATGGTAACTATGGTTTGGCTTTATCAAAACATGTCGTGTAAGGTGTCTAACACTCGGGAATAATACCCCCATGCCATTTCTGGACATGAGAATATTATTCCCCCCTTCTAGAGGGAAAGACATGTTAAAATCATTCTTCAACTGTTAGCCTCTGACCAAAGCCTCAGCATCACAAAATGGATGCTGCTGCCACGACACAAGTCTGACCTCCTGCAGCTGGGAGTGATCCCAGCCAGGGAGGCCTGGACAATAGGTTTCCTGCTTGGGGAGGTGCTAGCACCTCCCCAGACAGCCTTTAGTGTATTGGGGCAGGGTGGGCTGAAAGGAATGAGACATGCCTGGGGCACACAAGGTGTTCCTTGCATAGTCCAGTTCAAACCGGCGCTGGGGCACTCCAGCCCCAGCTCTGGCGCGAAACTGGACAAAGGGAAGTGGGTGTAACCACCCCCTCCCAGGTCCCACCCATAAGGCGTGACCTAGCAGGTATCCCAGCCCCCCAGATTAGTATAAGAGTGGGAGTTGGGCCTCAAGACTTTAGATTATCCTGAACCTGCAAAACTGAACAGAAACTCTGGACCTTCGACATTCGACGAAAGAAGAAGACTGAAGAATCTCCCTTGTAGCCAAGGAGTGGCTACCCTGTGCAAACAGGCACCATCAAGTGACTACCCTTTGCTTTGTGAAACGTTCGACGAGGAACCGACTGCAGAGCCCGACCAGAGCCTTGATTTCCAGACTTCTCCGACCCTCATCCACATCTGCAGCAGAGCTGAGATCCGTGGAGGCGACGAGCGACGTGGGACCGGCTACCTGGGAAAAGTGGCTAGTAACTTACAGCGCAGCTTCTGAGGTACCCTCGAAGTTGTGCACCGGGGATTGAGAAGCCCCAACCCCAAGCACCATCTGCACCGAAGACCAGCCCCCCACACTCCACGAGTCCTGCGTGGGGCCCTTCAGCATTTTCCTGCTTGCCGCGTCTGTCCGGTTGCTTGCCCGCTGGCTAGTGGCCTCTGTGACGACGCTCCCTGAAATCTTCTGCGCTGGTTTGGCTCCTCCAGACTGGCTCCCGCTTCTCTGCAAAGAAGAAGCACCCCAGACCTTCCTGGTCTGCACCAGAAGCAAGTCCCTTGTTCTTCGTGGGTTCCGCTTGCCAAGGCTTGGTGAGTCCTAGTCCAACTTCGACGCCGCCGACAGCAAGAGCCTTCGTGGGACAGCTCGCCTCCTGGTCCTGGTCGTCCTCGACGCTTCCTGGTCCTCCTGGCTGCAGCGACAAGCTTCACCTTCACCTGCAACTCTTCACGACATCGCCTGGTTCCTTCCTGGTTCCACGTGGTCACTGGCTAGTGACCTTGACTCTGTCCCCTCTGCTTGCAGGTTTCTTCTCTTCTTGATCCCAGGCTTGGGATCCACCGGACACTCTCTCCTGACTGCCTGTCAGCATCCTTCTTCAGGCATCCATAGGAGTCGACGACGAAAACGACGCATCTTCACCCCTATGCACCCGCAGCCTGTGGGCTAGGTAACTTGGGTACTCCGGTGCTCATCAGGATAGTGACTATCCTAGTGTCTAGTTTTCAAGTCTCAACTTCCTAGCTACTCCGGAAGTGTCCTAAATCTATCTATTTCTAAACTGTAACATTGCTATTGACTTTTACGCATTACGCGTGAGTGTTTCCACTCTGCACACGAATCCCGTGGGCCTCCCACTTCCTAACTAACGCTAGTATAGTGTAGCCCCAGCGATTCCCTAGGCCTAGGCCTATTCTATTTCCGTGACAGTGGTTCTTATACCACTTATTTAGTATATGGTTTGCGTGGCCCCTAGGGCCTAACTGTATTACTTACCTGTGTGACTTACTGTATGCATTAATAAGACTGTGTTGTACTTACCTCTAAACTCATAAAGAGTGCTGAGGGTTTGCTTAGAATAAATACACTTTATTTTATATATATATCTGTTGTGGTGTCCTTTCATTTGGTATTCAAGGGATTATATATGGTATCACAGCTGGCTTCACATGCCATTCAGAGTTTAGCCTAAGACTGCTCTTGTCCATGCTACCACTAGGATAGCTGGTCTATAAGGTTGACTTTACAACCAATCACCATAAGGGTATTTGGACTGATATAAGGTGTACACTATAACTAGTGACATCATACATCAGGCCAACTTCTCACATTGGTGAGCAGCGGTTGGGATCTGAGCTTGCTGTTGTAATACCATTGTAATCTTGAGATACTAAATTGAAAGATCACACAGATATTGTCTAGGTACATATAACATAGATTATTATACTTAAGTCCTACTGGACTTTGTAGTTGTAGGTTGAAGGGAATAACACACCCTGACTACAACTACTAGAAAGGTTTAGTAGATACAACTAGTGTAGGTAGGTGCACACACCACACCCTCACTAGATCATGCCTCTGGGAGGAGATCAAGTAGATGCTCTCTCAGGAGGGGCAGGTCTGCAGAAGACCCCCTCTGGGTATGATACCTTAACATTCCAGGAGATGAGACAATTGTGTACCTCCAGAGGAATAAAACAGGGTGCAAACCCTACCCTCCTTCAGTTAAGACAACTCCTAGAGGAGTATGATGCTCAGAGGGCATCACAGGAAGGTGCCCTAGGCACAGAGGAGGGTCTACCCACCACCGAGGAGTCAGATGGGGCTTCAGATGGGGAGGTAGACAGCCAGAGCCAAGTAAGGAGACTTAGCCAGGCTAACTTAAGTTTACATGGGAGTTTGCATGGGGTCCCCCCATACAGACCCACAAGTAGACATTCACAGAGAAACAGGAAGGACAGATCCCCTTCAGGGGAATCCATCCACTCCCATGTCTCTAACATCTCTAATGCTTCCTCTCACAGGGGAATGACTTCACCTGAGAGAAAGGAGCATGCAGCCAGAATGAGGGAGGCTAATCTGAGGATTCAGAGGGAAGAACTTGCCCTTGCCAAAGAGAAGCTTGCTCTGGCTAGAGAACAAAAGTTAAGTGGGTTAGAACCCACTGGTGGCAGCAACATTCCTAGAGATAGAGACAGGCACTATGATAATAGAAACCTGAGCAAGATTGTCCCTCCCTACAAGTGTGGGGATGACATCCACAAATGGATAACTGCTTTGGAGAGAGCTTGCAAAGTACAGCAGGTACCCCAAAGTCAGTGGGCAGCTATCTTGTGGCTCTCCTTCTCTGAGAAAGGAAGAGACAAGCTCCTCACAGTTAGTGATGAGGATGCAGATAATTACACTGTCCTGAAGAGTGCTCTGATTGATGGGTTTGGCCTAACCACTGAACAATACAGGTTGTTGTTCAGGGATACCCAGAAGACACAGACTCAGGACTGGACTGACTTTGTAGATTGTGCCACTAAGGCTCTGGAAGGCTGGCTATTGGGAAGTAAGGTTAAGGACTATACAGGATTGTATAATTTGATCATGAGAGAACAAATACTTAACAACTGTCAAAACCAGCTATTGCATCAACACCTGATTGATTCTGATCTGACTTCTCCCCAAGAATTGGGAAAGAAGGCAGATAGATGGGTCAGGACTAGAGTTAAGCAGAAAAACCAGAACCAGGGCGGTGATCAGAAAAAGGCAGACCAGAAGGGTAATGATCAGAAACAAAAAGACCAGAAGTCTTCACCAGGCCCCCAAAAGGCTCAGGGGGAGGGTGGTTCCAAAAAGGATAAGAAGAAAGAAGGCCAAAAGAAACCATGGTGCAACTATTGTAAGTCTACCTCACATTGGTTTAGTGAGTGCACCAAAAAGGATAAGCCCCCAGCCACCATTGCCCCTAAGGCAACTGTACCCCCTAGTTCAGCTGTAAGTGGTGGTTCCCAGCAAAAGGGTGTAGTAGGGTTAACCCTGGGAACTGAGGAGGATTCTGGCCTAGTCAGAGTACCTACTCAGGCTGTCCTGATCTGTGATGGGGACTTAGCTTTGTCCTCTACTGTAGGCCCCAGTAACCTGGGCAAGTACAGACAGACACCTTTTATCAACCAAAGAATGGCTCAGGCCTACAGGGACACTGGGGCTAGTGTCACAATGGTGACACCCGCTTTTGTGGACCCTGGACAGATCATACTAGGTGAGAATTACCTAGTGACCAACGCTAGCAATGCCACTACCTCCCATAGTGTGGCTATTGTTAACTTCTCCTGGGGAGGGGTAACTGGCCTCAAGAAAGTTGTTGTTAGTTCAGACCTTCCTGTAGAGTGTTTACTGGGCAATGATCTTGAAACTTCAGTTTGGTCTGAAGTGGAGTATAGGACCCATGCAGAAATGCTGGGGATAGATGCACATGTCCTTGCTGTGACCAGGTCACAGGCCAAAAAGTGCAACACTGAACAAGTGCTGGATCCTGAAACTATGGACCAGTCACAATCCAAGAGAAAGAGCAGTAGGGTTAAGGCTGTGCCTTCCCCCCTGCCTCAGGTGGTGGATCAGTCCTCCCAGGAGGATGATTCTGAGAGCCCTGAAGGAACTGTCCTAGAAGAACTTGAACCTGATCAGGTAGAGTTTCTTGGGACAGGGGGACCTTCAAGGGCAGATCTGAGGCAGGCTCAATTAGACTGCCCCTCTCTTCTTGAACCCCTCAGACAGCTGGCTGCTGCTGAGGCTGCAGGGAATGCTCAAGGTACCCATAGAGTGTATTGGGATGAAGGGCTACTGTACTCAGAGGCTAGAGACCCCAAGCCTGGTGCATCCAGGAGGTTGGTCATACCACTGAAGTTCAGAGGCTTCCTTCTAACCTTGGCCCATGATATTCCCCTTGCAGGACATTTAGGCCAGAACAAGACTTGGGACAGGCTTGTCCCTCACTTTCACTGGCCCCATATGTCAGAAGATACTAAGGAGTTTTGTCGCTCCTGTGTCACCTGCCAAGCCAGTGGCAAATCAGGTGGCACCACAAAGGCCCCCCTCATACCACTACCTGTGGTGGGGGTCCCCTTTGAAAGAGTGGGCATAGATATTGTAGGACCAATGGACCCACAAACAGCATCTGGGCACAGATTTATACTGGTGATAGTGGACCATGCCACCAGGTACCCAGAAGCAATTCCCCTGAGGACCACAACAGCTCCTGTTGTGGCAAGGGCCCTGCTTGGAGTATTCTCCAGAGTGGGCTTTCCAAAGGAGGTCATTTCTGACAGAGGTGCCAACTTTATGTCAGGATACTTGACTGCAATGTGGAAGGAGTGTGGTGTTAACTATAAGTTCACCACACCCTATCACCCACAGTGCAATGGGCTTGTTGAGAGATTCAACAAGACCCTAAAGGGAATGATAAAAGGATTACCAGACAAGCTTAGGCGAAGATGGGACATCCTTTTACCCTGCCTTCTGTTTGCTTACAGAGAGGTCCCACAAAAGGGGGTTGGCTACAGCCCTTTTGAGCTTTTGTTTGGGCATCCTGTAAGAGGACCCCTGTGTTTGGTGAAGGAAGGATGGGAGAGACCTCTCAGACAACCCAAACTAGACATAGTGGATTATGTACTTGGTCTCCGCTCCAGGATGGCAGAGTATATGAAGAAGGCTTCTAAAAACCTTGAGGCAAGCCAAGAACTCCAAAAAGCTTGGCATGACCAAAAGGCTGTACTGACTGTTTACCAGCCAGGGCAGAAAGTGTGGGTGTTGGAGCCAGTGGCCCCAGCAGCACTCCAAGACAAATGGTCTGGACCCCACACTATTGTTGAGAAAAAGGGAGAAGTCACCTACTTGGTGGACCTTGGGACTCCCAGAAGCCCCCACAGGGTGCTTCATGTCAACAGATTGAAGGCATATGTTGACAGGGCAGACATGGGGCTACTCATGGCTACAGATGAGGGGCAGGAGGAAGAGAGTGACCCTCTCCCAGACCTGTTGACTCAGAACCCTGATGATGGCTCAGTTGATGGTGTGGTCTTTTCTGACAGCCTCACTGTCCATCAGCAACAGGACTGCAGACAAGTTCTGCAGGCCTACAGACATATGTTCTCTCTGACCCCGAGTCAGACAAACTGGTGCACCCATGAGGTGGACACTGGTGACAGTCTGCCTGTGAAGAGTAAAATCTACAGGCAACCTGACCATGTCAGGGACTGCATAAAAGTTGAGGTACAAAAGATGTTGGAGCTGGGAGTCATTGAACCTTCAGAGAGCCCTTGGGCTAGTCCTGTAGTCCTTGTGCCAAAACCTCACACCCAAGATGGTAAGAGAGAGATGAGGTTTTGCGTGGATTACAGAGGTCTCAATGCTGTCACTAGGACAGATGCCCACCCAATACCTAGGGCAGATGAGCTCATTGACAGACTGGCAGCTGCTAAGTTTTTGAGCACATTTGACCTAACAGCAGGCTACTGGCAAATCAGACTAGCTGAGAGTGCAAAGGCCAAAACTGCTTTCTCGACCCCAGGAGGACATTATCAATTTGTGGTAATGCCCTTTGGTTTGAAGAATGCACCTGCCACTTTCCAAAGGCTGGTGAATCAAGTCCTTACTGGGTTGGATGATTATTGTGCAGCTTATCTTGATGATATTGCTGTCTTTAGCTCCACCTGGGAGGATCACCTGGTCCACCTGAGGAATGTTTTAGAGGCCCTGCAAAAGGCAGGCCTCACTATCAAGGCCACTAAGTGCCAGATAGGGCAGAGCAAGGTTGTATACCTGGGCCACCTAGTTGGTGGGGGTCAGGTTCAACCACTGGAGAGCAAGATCCAGACCATAAAGGACTGGGCTCCTCCAACTACCCAGACTCAGGTCAGAGCTTTCTTGGGCCTGTCTGGGTACTACAGAAAGTTTGTTAAGAACTATGGGTCCATAGTGACACCACTTAATGACTTGACCTCCAAGAAGATGCCAAAGAAAGTTCAGTGGACAGCAAGCTGTCAAAAAGCATTTGATGACCTGAAGCAGGCCATGTGCAGTGCACCTATTCTGAAAAGTCCAGACTACTCCAAAGAGTTCATTGTCCAGACAGATGCTTCTGAGTTAGGTGTGGGAGCTGTTCTTTCACAACTGAATGTAGATGGTCAAGACCAGCCCATTGCTTTTATAAGTAGAAGGCTGACCCCTAGAGAGAAACGTTGGTCAGCTATTGAGAGGGAGGCCTTTGCTGTGGTTTGGGCCCTGAAGAAGCTGAGGCCATACTTGTTTGGCACTCACTTCAAGATTCAGACAGACCATAAGCCCCTCTTGTGGCTAAATCAGATGAAGGGTGAAAATCCCAAACTTCTTAGGTGGTCCATTTCCCTACAGGGGATGGACTTCACAGTGGAACATAGACCTGGGACTGACCATGCCAATGCAGATGGACTCTCCAGATATTTCCACTTAGAACATGAAGACTCAACTGGTCAAGGTTAGTTTAATGTCCCTAAGTTTGGGGAGGGGTTGTGTAGGAGAGTAGGGTCTGCTTTCTATGTTCACCCCCACTTTTTGCTTTTGCTTTACTGGTTTACGACTTAGATGTGGCTGTGGGCCTGCTAATCAGACCCACAGCCCTGCTGTTCTCTCTCTAAATTACTACTATGTACTTTAGGTGCATAACCCATTTGGATAGGATCACCTTATTGGCCCCTGTACAGTGTACCCTAGGTACCCAGGGCATAGGTATACCCTAGGCCTACCAGGGGCTGCAGCATGTATTGTGCCACCCCTGGCCTGGCCTTCCATTTTGACACAACTGGCTGATCACTCAGCTGGGGCAAGGTCGTGTAATCACCCCTTGCTTAGGTGTAGTATTCCTATACCTAACTTACATATAGACACATGTGTACCTATCAGTCACTCCTATGGCAGGCCTTGACAATCCTGGAGGCAGAGTGCTTGGTAACATGTGAGATGGTGCTCTAGCATGAGCTGAGCCTGTCTGCAGCTTTCGGAACCATGTCCTTATAGCTGTTCTATGATATAGCCTACCATATACTCTTAAAGTACCTTATAATCTTAGACGGTTATGGTAACTATGGTTTGGCTTTATCAAAACATGTCGTGTAAGGTGTCTAACACTCGGGAATAATACCCCCATGCCATTTCTGGACATGAGAATATTATTCCCCCCTTCTAGAGGGAAAGACATGTTAAAATCATACTTCAACTGTTAGCCTCTGACCAAAGCCTCAGCATCACAAAATGGATGCTGCTGCCACGACACAAGTCTGACCTCCTGCAGCTGGGAGTGATCCCAGCCAGGGAGGCCTGGACAATAGGTTTCCTGCTTGGGGAGGTGCTAGCACCTCCCCAGACAGCCTTTAGTGTATTGGGGCAGGGTGGGCTGAAAGGAATGAGACATGCCTGGGGCACACAAGGTGTTCCTTGCATAGTCCAGTTCAAACCGGCGCTGGGGCACTCCAGCCCCAGCTCTGGCGCGAAACTGGACAAAGGGAAGTGGGTGTAACCACCCCCTCCCAGGTCCCACCCATAAGGCGTGACCTAGCAGGTATCCCAGCCCCCCAGATTAGTATAAGAGTGGGAGTTGGGCCTCAAGACTTTAGATTATCCTGAACCTGCAAAACTGAACAGAAACTCTGGACCTTCGACATTCGACGAAAGAAGAAGACTGAAGAATCTCCCTTGTAGCCAAGGAGTGGCTACCCTGTGCAAACAGGCACCATCAAGTGACTACCCTTTGCTTTGTGAAACGTTCGACGAGGAACCGACTGCAGAGCCCGACCAGAGCCTTGATTTCCAGACTTCTCCGACCCTCATCCGCATCTGCAGCAGAGCTGAGATCCGTGGAGGCGACGAGCGACGTGGGACCGGCTACCTGGGAAAAGTGGCTAGTAACTTACAGCGCAGCTTCTGAGGTACCCTCGAAGTTGTGCACCGGGGATTGAGAAGCCCCAACCCCAAGCACCATCTGCACCGAAGACCAGCCCCCCACACTCCACGAGTCCTGCGTGGGGCCCTTCAGCATTTTCCTGCTTGCCGCGTCTGTCCGGTTGCTTGCCCGCTGGCTAGTGGCCTCTGTGACGACGCTCCCTGAAATCTTCTGCGCTGGTTTGGCTCCTCCAGACTGGCTCCCGCTTCTCTGCAAAGAAGAAGCACCCCAGACCTTCCTGGTCTGCACCAGAAGCAAGTCCCTTGTTCTTCGTGGGTTCCGCTTGCCAAGGCTTGGTGAGTCCTAGTCCAACTTCGACGCCGCCGACAGCAAGAGCCTTCGTGGGACAGCTCGCCTCCTGGTCCTGGTTGTCCTCGACGCTTCCTGGTCCTCCTGGCTGCAGCGACAAGCTTCACCTTCACCTGCAACTCTTCACGACATCGCCTGGTTCCTTCCTGGTTCCACGTGGTCACTGGCTAGTGACCTTGACTCTGTCCCCTCTGCTTGCAGGTTTCTTCTCTTCTTGATCCCAGGCTTGGGATCCACCGGACACTCTCTCCTGACTGCCTGTCAGCATCCTTCTTCAGGCATCCATAGGAGTCGACGACGAAAACGACGCATCTTCACCCCTATGCACCCGCAGCCTGTGGGCTAGGTAACTTGGGTACTCCGGTGCTCATCAGGATAGTGACTATCCTAGTGTCTAGTTTTCAAGTCTCAACTTCCTAGCTACTCCGGAAGTGTCCTAAATCTATCTATTTCTAAACTGTAACATTGCTATTGACTTTTACGCATTACGCGTGAGTGTTTCCACTCTGCACACGAATCCCGTGGGCCTCCCACTTCCTAACTAACGCTAGTATAGTGTAGCCCCAGCGATTCCCTAGGCCTAGGCCTATTCTATTTCCGTGACAGTGGTTCTTATACCACTTATTTAGTATATGGTTTGCGTGGCCCCTAGGGCCTAACTGTATTACTTACCTGTGTGACTTACTGTATGCATTAATAAGACTGTGTTGTACTTACCTCTAAACTCATAAAGAGTGCTGAGGGTTTGCTTAGAATAAATACACTTTATTTTATATATATATCTGTTGTGGTGTCCTTTCATTTGGTATTCAAGGGATTATATATGGTATCACAGCTGGCTTCACATGCCATTCAGAGTTTAGCCTAAGACTGCTCTTGTCCATGCTACCACTAGGATAGCTGGTCTATAAGGTTGACTTTACAACCAATCACCATAAGGGTATTTGGACTGATATAAGGTGTACACTATAACTAGTGACATCATACATCAGGCCAACTTCTCACAATGGCGATCTCGTAGGCTTTAAACCACTGTTGTATGTCGTCTTCTCGGACATACTCGCGGACAACATCCTTGGGGATGTGGACTTTTTTCTCGATTGGCCCCGGGGTATGTGGTCGCTCAGGCACCCCCAGTTCTTTATTTTGTTTCCGAAGTTCTATCTCCGATAGTTGGCGCTCGTGCTCGAGCGTTATTTTTTTCTCCTCCAGCTCTCTCTGTCTCTGCTTCTCTTCTCGTTCATCTCGGAGCCGCATATGCTCGAGGTTGAGTTTCTGTTCAGCTAACTTGAGTTCCCCATCCATCTTGAGTCGTGCCATTTCCAACTCGTGCAATCGGGTTCTTTCTCTTTCTCGGATCTCCTCCTGCGAGAGGCCCGTTCCCCGCTCCTCGGGAGCCGTGGCGTTCCCCTCTGGTGTGATGCTGCTTTGGTCGGAGGGTCCGGCGACCCCAGTTTCTGTCCACGACTCTAGGGCGTGCTTTAGATCATCCTTGGTACTCAGGCCGGTGGTAGCAATGCCAAGTTCTATGCAGAATTGTCTCAGTTCGCGGTGGTTGTATTCTTCTAATTTATCCATTTGGAAATTCTCGGTGGAGCTGCTATCTTTGGCTGACATCGTGTTTTTGTCGTGGGGTGAGCTACTCTCTGTACGATTACGCGTTGATTCGGATCCCACCGCTGCCACCAATGTTAGAAAGGGTAGATGGACCGGGAGGGTCGGCCGGGGACAGGAGGAGAGGTCTCCGGGGAGAGCCGTCTCCAACGATCGTACAGACAAGTAACTTCCCCCCCACAGACAGATACCACACACGGATAAGGTTCAGTGTTCTTTATAAGCACTTCTTAAGGTACGGTTGAATGGTACAAGGAGGTCTGGACTCAGGGGTCCCCTCGATTCAAGTCTCTCAAAGCAGGGTAAGGGGTAGCGGGACAGTCTGTCTACCAGTCAGGTAGTTCGGGTGAGATGATGTCTAGCTCACAATCCTCGAGCTTGGTGGCTTAGGTGGTACGGGCCGCGGCAGCGCCAGCAGGTCCCGGTTGAGATGGTCGGTACACGGTCCGCGGCAGCGCCAGCAGGTCCCGGAAATATGGTCGATGTACGGCCCGCGGCAGCGCCAGCAGGTCCCGACGAGGATGGTCGTTACAACGGGCCGCGGCAGCGCCAGCAGGTCCCGACGAGGATGGTCGTTACAACGGGCCGCGGCAGCGCCAGCAGGTCCCGACGAGGATGGTCGTTACAACGGGCCGCGGCAGCGCCAGCAGGTCCCGACGAGGATGGTCGTTACAACGGGCCGCGGCAGCGCCAGCAGGTCCCGACGAGGATGGTCGTTACAACGGGCCGCGGCAGCGCCAGCAGGTCCCGACGAGGATGGAGGTTGCAGAAGGCCGCGGCAGCGCCAGCAGGCAGGACGATGGTTCACAAGAGCGGGCTACGGCAGCGCCAGTAGTCCGTCAAGGCTGAGTTCTCTCGGTGTCTCTCGACTCCAGGATACAACTGCCTTCCTGCTCCGGAGCTGCCCCAGTTATAGGGCTGGTGCCCTTTGATGTCCGGACCCTCGCACTTGGAGGTCGGAGGGTCCGGGATGAAGGTGTCCAGACACCCAGCAGGGGGTGGAGCCAGTGCCTGGGGGAGCTGGAGGCGATCGGCACCTGGCAGGGGAGAGCCCTTGACACTTCGTTCTCCCATTGACCTGCCAAGTGGTCCGCTCACCTCCTGGGTGGATGGTGGTGCCGGGATGTCGGGGCCGGCCAGGCCCGGGGTTAGGGTCGGGGTGAGGCCACGCGGCCTCGTGGTGCAGGGCCCAAGATGGCGGCTTGACCCGGCCGGGGAAGCCGGTGGGGCTGGCCCCCGTGATGAGTAGAGGTCCGAGGGCAGAAGATCCGTCGGGAGACGGGGTACAGGTGCTTTTCGTGGGGTATGCCTGGTGGGCCGGAGCTTGGGCCCTGTCGTGCGGGGAGGGAGCAAGCCCTCTGTGTGGCCTGTCCAACAGTGTGGCTAGTGCAAAGGGCGGGGTCAGTGACAGGTGAATTGCAGAGTGGTTGGTAAGTAACATGGGTGTGGCTAGTGCAAGGGGCGGGGTCAGTGACAGGTGAATTGCAGAGTGGTTGGTAAGTAACATGGGTGTGGCTAGTGCAAGGGGCGGGGTCAGTGACAGTTGAATTGCAGAGTGGTTGGTAAGTTAAATGGGTGTGGCTAGTGCAAGGGGTGGGGTCAGTGACAGGTAAAAGAAGGGGAACAGATGAGGTGGGTGTAGTGGGTGGGGGTTAGAGATTAATGACATAGAGAAGAGGTTTAGGAGGAGAGCCAGGGAGGCTGGAGTCCTGGGGTGAAGAAGGGTGTCATGCATGAGAAGGAGGCAAGTCAGGGGAGAGAGGAGGGCTCAGAGTAGAGCCAAATGTGGACACACATGCAGTGGTTCCCATTCCCACAGATAGGGTGAATACATTGGATGGGACATATAGTGAGGAGCCCCAAAATGTGTTTTTTACTGCACCCCCCTACACTCTCTGATTTTGGGGGGGTGCTGTCAAATTTGGGTGAGCACTTTTAAAAGGGGGTTGGGAGTGCATTATGAAGGGTGATGGGGTGCACAGAATGACATGACTTCTGGGCAATTTTTGGGAGGCTACCCATACTTTTTATTGCTCCCCTCCTCCTTTATGGGATGCACCCCGAAAGGATAGGGGCAACAGGGGGGATTTGGGGCAAACAGGTATGTGACAGTTCCATTACCAACCCCAAGGGGGGGCACCATACAATCCAACTGCAGTTATTGTATTGAAAGGTACAACAAGGAGCATGTCATGGAATTTTTGCAGGTGGTGCTCACCAAGATTTTCTGCCTCCCCTTCCCTCCGTGCGGCATGTTATAGGGACCCTTGGGATATTTCTATTGGCAAGAGATGGTATAGAGATTCCCGCTATGATATCTGAGAGCACTAACATTTGTTAAATAAATAGGGGCATTGGAGCAGATGAATGAGGCAGGGAAAGGGTACATGTGGAAAGTAGTTGGATGGGTCATAGAGAATAATCATGGCATGCAAATAGGCAGCAGCACATGTTCTGGCAGTGTCTGTTGAGAGTTTGGTACGCTCTTCAATTTATTTGTCCTTCTTACGTTGGGTATGATCTACAGAGGGAAGGCACAGCATTACTCTTAGTCAGAACATGTATTTATGATTTAAAGAAGTGTGGTCTGTGTGTGCTGAGAGGGCTGTACAGATTGGTAAGTGCCTGTACATCCGAGCAATGTGCATCCAACCAGCCACTTGAGACTGAACAGTGACAGAAGCACCTGGGTTACTGACGGAATGTAAATGGAGAGCACATAGGAAGGGTGTCTGTAGTCACTCAAGGGATTGAAACGTGTTGGTGCACTACCAAAGCTGGGGTACTCAGAGGGAATGTTTGAGGGGTAATGAGACGGTGCTATCCAGGGGTCAAAAAAGGTGTCAGAGCCACAGAGGTATGGGCATCCAGGTCCCACAGCGAGGGGTGGTCAAAAGACCTTGCTAAAGATTTCTATCGAACCATGACCAAATGTTGTGCAGCCTGGCTCCCTCTGTAACTTTTCCCCAGTGTTTTTCTATCCTTCAGATGACTGGAGCAAGCTTTCCAAAGGATTTCTTGGCCTCTTACCCCAAAGGAGTGCCTGATATTTCTGGCCTAAGGATAATACTAAAGGGTGCGCTGCTGACGTTCTGAGAAAAACCTCGCTAACCATGCATATTTATGCACCAAACATGGCAAATCCTTACACCTGCAAAGCAGCATATCGCTCTTGTCAGCTTCGTGGTGGTGTAAGTGTTTTTATTTGAGGAAAATATTCATCTGTGCTTCCTCTCTCATCTGAGGACAATGGAGCTGCATGTTCCTCTCTCACATGTCCATTCAAAGAGCCAGGTGACACTCACTCAATCACTCAGCAAACACGTATGCTTTGACACTTTCGTCTGGCTGTTTTCCTTCCAAACATTCCCCTTTCACCACAAATACAGGCCAGCATGTACCTCATTACTCATTCACTCAGTCATCGCAGTCCTCGACTCTGCAGGCCCTGCAAGACGAACATGAACAAGAGGTATCTGAGCAAGCAGAAGAAAAGCCTTGGTGTGCTCTTATGTTCGTAATGCTGCCCTCTAGTAACGCTACATGGCCACTGCAACAGAATGATGGGACTTAGAAGAGGGCTGTCCTATGCAAATAATGTCCTCCCATGCTTACTTTCTTCTGAGAAAGTCGCCGGCTTGCGCTATGATACAGCCTCCAACAAATGGTCTTCAGCCAAATTCAAAAGCATCCTACCTATCTCAGGCTAAGGATTTTGCCACTCGAAGGCCGCAGATGGGGACGTCACCCTAATGTAGCAGGGTCCCAATTTGCCTGCAGTCATCCTCCATACAGAACCTGGGCGTTCGAGTGCGTTCGAGGGCTCGTAGGCTTCCTTCAAAGGAAGGAAGGAAGAAAGGGGCTGCTTAAACCCCAGTGCCAGTGCCAGTCCAGCCCAGCCCAGCCCAGTGCCGTACTGTACTGTGCTGTGTCACCACAATCCCTTCACTTGCTTCAGTAGGCATGATTAAGACTTCCTGAAGCAAAGGTCTAACTGCTCTTCTCTGCCTCTTGAGAAAAACAATTTTTCTAGCTTCCTATTGCACCTAATAAAGGGAGTTTCACTTGCCTCAAAATCTCCCCTTCATTTCATTAGCCAGAGCTCCTACTTCACCTTTATCCTAGCCAACATCACATGCATCAAAGACCTGATTGGAGGGATCGGCTCTCAGCAAAACGAAAAATCACCACCATCCAACCTATTTTACTATCAGTATAACACCCTCCTTGCATTCTTGTGCTCATATATACACCTGAGGCAACATTTGTGCTCTAAAGTACGCCGAATTTAAAGGACTAAGAATAAACACATTTATAAGGGAAGATAAGGCATTGTCCCTATTGCACCTACTTGAGAAAAAGGGAGGTTTGTGGAAGGTCAGACTCCTCAGGAAAAGATGTATAATTTTTGGGCGCATGTGCCAAAAGAGTGGCACTTTTCTCCTCTGTTTTTCCAAGTGAATAAAAAATTAGCAAATGAAAATTAAACCACAGATTGAAAATGTACCCTCTCAGGTCACTTGGACCGCATTGGCAGGACTTGAACCCTGGTCTTGAGAGAACCTGTGACACCAGAGGCACGAGACTTACCGTTGAGCTACAGCTCCTTGGAGGTTTGAACCACTGCAGTAGTAACTATGACCAACATACAGCACCTGGTGTCAGTGCTTGTGGCTTCCATTGCACATGAAACGGAAGACCATGTTATGGGGACGATTTGATAGGGTACTGACATGGAAACCAGTGTGATCCAGGGGGTAAGTTCCTGCCTTCCATCCAGGTGACCAGGGTTCAAGTCCTGGGATCGGCACGAGGTGACTGTGGTGCAGCAGAGGTAAGTTCCAGATGGGTCTATGTGGCCAATTGGTAAGTATAAACTGTGCGTGTGAGTGGTGTGAGAGTGGAGTCATGCCTGCCAGATGGTGAATTGCAAAGTGGTTGGTAAGTAACATGGGTGTGGCTAGTGCAAGGGGCGGGGTCAGTGACAGGTGAATTGCTGAGTGGTTGGTAAGTAACATGGGTGTGGCTAGTGCAAGGGGCGGGGTCAGTGACAGGTGAATTGCAGAGCGGTTGGTAAGTTAAATGGGTGTGGCTAGTGCATGGGTGTGGCTAGTGCAAGGGGAGGGGTCAGTGACAGGTGAGTTGCAGAGTGGTTGGTAAGTAACATGGGTGTGGCTAGTGCAAAGGGCGGGGTCAGTGACAGGTGAATTGCAGAGTGGTTGGTAAGTAACATGGGTGTGGCTAGTGCAAGGGGCGGGGTCAGTGACAGGTGAATTGCAGAGTGGTTGGTAAGTAACATGGGTGTGGCTAGTGCAAGGGGCAGGGTCGGGGTCAGTGACAGGTGAATTGCAGAGTGGTTGGTAAGTTAAATGGGTGTGGCTAGTGCATGGGTGTGGCTAGTGCAAGGGGCGTGGTCAGTGACAGGTGAGTTGCAGAGTGGTTGGTAAGTTAAATGGGTGTGGCTAGTGCAAAGGGTGGGGTCAGTGACAGGTGAATTGCGGAGTGGTTGGTAAGTTAAATGGGTGTGGCTAGTGCAAGGGGCGTGGTCAGTGACAGGTGAGTTGCAGAGTGGTTGGTAACATGGGTGTGGCTAGCGCAATGGGTGGGGTCAGTGACAGGTGAATTGCGGAGTGGTTGGTAAGTAGCATAGGTGTACTCACCGCTGCTACTCTATCATCCAGAATCCTATGGGGCTACTTGCTAAAGACCAGCGGAGTGCGACCCACGTGAAAATAATGTTTGAAGCTCCATGAGCGATTGGCTGACGAGCCTGGAGTCTGCACCCGCGCGCCGCCACGAAAGGTACTTAAACCTCATATTTTTTGGCAGTCTACGGCACCCCCCACACAGTCCTGCTCCCTGCTGACGAGAGGCAACTACCTCGAAACACGTGTCCAGGGATGGCATTTATTATTACACTTTGTAGCATAGGTGTACTCGCCGCTGCTACTCTATCATCCAGAATCCTATGGGGCTACTTGCTAAAGACCAGCGGAGTGCGACCCACGTGAAAATAATGTTTGAAGCTCCATGAGCGATTGGCTGACGAGCCTGGAGTCTGCACCCGCGCGCCGCCACGAAAGGTACTTAAACCTCATATTTTTTGGCAGTCTACGGCACCCCCCACACAGTCCTGCTCCCTGCTGACGAGAGGCAACTACCTCGAAACACGTGTCCAGGGATGGCATTTATTATTACACTTTGTAGCATAGGTGTACTCGCCGCTGCTACTCTATCATCCAGAATCCTATGGGGCTACTTGCTAAAGACCAGTGGAGTGCGACCCACGTGAAAATAATGTTTGAAGCTCCATGAGCGATTGGCTGACGAGCCTGGAGTCTGCACCCGCGCGCCGCCACGAAAGGTACTTAAACCTCATATTTTTTGGCAGTCTACGGCACCCCCCACACAGTCCTGCTCCCTGCTGACGAGAGGCAACTACCTCGAAACACGTGTCCAGGGATGGCATTTATTATTACACTTTATAGCATAGGTGTACTCGCCGCTGCTACTCTATCATCCAGAATCCTATGGGGCTACTTGCTAAAGACCAGCGGAGTGCGACCCACGTGAAAATAATGTTTGAAGCTCCATGAGCGATTGGCTGACGAGCCTGGAGTCTGCACCCGCGCGCCGCCACGAAAGGTACTTAAACCTCATATTTTTTGGCAGTCTACGGCACCCCCCACACAGTCCTGCTCCCTGCTGACGAGAGGCAACTACCTCGAAACACGTGTCCAGGGATGGCATTTATTATTACACTTTGTAGCATAGGTGTACTCGCCGCTGCTACTCTATCATCCAGAATCCTATGGGGCTACTTGCTAAAGACCAGCGGAGTGCGACCCACGTGAAAATAATGTTTGAAGCTCCATGAGCGATTGGCTGACGAGCCTGGAGTCTGCACCCGCGCGCCGCCACGAAAGGTACTTAAACCTCATATTTTTTGGCAGTCTACGGCACCCCCTACACAGTCCTGCTCCCTGCTGACGAGAGGCAACTACCTCGAAACACGTGTCCAGGGATGGCATTTATTATTACACTTTGTAGCATAGGTGTACTCGCCGCTGCTACTCTATCATCCAGAATCCTATGGGGCTACTTGCTAAAGACCAGCGGAGTGCGACCCACGTGAAAATAATGTTTGAAGCTCCATGAGCGATTGGCTGAAAAGCCTGGAGTCTGCACCCGCGCGCCGCCACGAAAGGTACTTAAACCTCATATTTTTTGGCAGTCTACGGCACCCCCCACACAGTCCTGCTCCCTGCTGACGAGAGGCAACTACCTCGAAACACGTGTCCAGGGATGGCATTTATTATTACACTTTGTAGCATAGGTGTACTCACCGCTGCTACTCTATCATCCAGAATCCTATGGGGCTACTTGCTAAAGACCAGCGGAGTGCGACCCACGTGAAAATAATGTTTGAAGCTCCATGAGCGATTGGCTGACGAGCCTGGAGTCTGCACCCGCGCGCCGCTACGAAAGGTACTTAAACCTCATATTTTTTGGCAGTCTACGGCACCCCCCACACAGTCCTGCTCCCTGCTGACGAGAGGCAACTACCTCGAAACACGTGTCCAGGGATGGCATTTATTATTACACTTTGTAGCATAGGTGTACTCGCCGCTGCTACTCTATCATCCAGAATCCTATGGGGCTACTTGCTAAAGACCAGCGGAGTGCGACCCACGTGAAAATAATGTTTGAAGCTCCATGAGCGATTGGCTGACGAGCCTGGAGTCTGCACCCGCGCGCCGCCACGAAAGGTACTTAAACCTCATATTTTTTGGCAGTCTACGGCACCCCCCACACAGTCCTGCTCCCTGCTGACGAGAGGCAACTACCTCGAAACACGTGTCCAGGGATGGCATTTATTATTACACTTTGTAGCATAGGTGTACTCGCCGCTGCTACTCTATCATCCAGAATCCTATGGGGCTACTTGCTAAAGACCAGCGGAGTGCGACCCACGTGAAAATAATGTTTGAAGCTCCATGAGCGATTGGCTGACGAGCCTGGAGTCTGCACCCGCGCGCCGCCACGAAAGGTACTTAAACCTCATATTTTTTGGCAGTCTACGGCACCCCCCACACAGTCCTGCTCCCTGCTGACGAGAAGCAACTACCTCGAAACACGTGTCCAGGGATGGCATTTATTATTACACTTTGTAGCATAGGTGTACTCGCCGCTGCTACTCTATCATCCAGAATCCTATGGGGCTACTTGCTAAAGACCAGCGGAGTGCGACCCACGTGAAAATAATGTTTGAAGCTCCATGAGCGATTGGCTGACGAGCCTGGAGTCTGCACCCGCGCGCCGCCACGAAAGGTACCTAAACCTCATATTTTTTGGCAGTCTACGGCACCCCCCACACAGTCCTGCTCCCTGCTGACGAGAGGCAACTACCTCGAAACACGTGTCCAGGGATGGCATTTATTATTACACTTCGTAGCATAGGTGTACTCGCCGCTGCTACTCTATCATCCAGAATCCTATGGGGCTACTTGCTAAAGACCAGCGGAGTGCGACCCACGTGAAAATAATGTTTGAAGCTCCATGAGCGATTGGCTGACGAGCCTGGAGTCTGCACCCGCGCGCCGCCACGAAAGGTACTTAAACCTCATATTTTTTGGCAGTCTACGGCACCCCCCACACAGTCCTGCTCCCTGCTGACGAGAGGCAACTACCTCGAAACACGTGTCCAGGGATGGCATTTATTATTACACTTTGTAGCATAGGTGTACTCGCCGCTGCTACTCTATCATCCAGAATCCTATGGGGCTACTTGCTAAAGACCAGCGGAGTGCGACCCACGTGAAAATAATGACCAGGGTTCAAGTCCCGGGATCGGCACGAGGTGACTGTGGTGCAGCAGAGGTAAGTTCCAGATGGGTCTATGTGGCCAATTGGTAAGTATAAACTGTGCGTGTGAGTGGTGTGAGAGTGGAGTCATGCCTGCCAGATGGTGAATTGCAAAGTGGTTGGTAAGTAACATGGGTGTGGCTAGTGCAAGGGGGCGGGGTCAGTGACAGGTGAATTGCAGAGTGGTTGGTAAGTAACATGGGTGTGGCTAGTGCAAGGGTCGGGGTCAGTGACAGGTGAATTGCAGAGTGGTTGGTAAGTAACATGGGTGTGGCTAGTGCAAGGGGCGGGGTCAGTGACAGGTGAATTGCAGAGCGGTTGGTAAGTTAAATGGGTGTGGCTAGTGCATGGGTGTGGCTAGTGCAAGGGGCGGGGTCAGTGACAGTTGAATTGCAGAGTGGTTGGTAAGTTAAATGGGTGTGGCTAGTGCAAAGGGCGGGGCCAGTGACAGGTGAATTGCAGAGTGGTTGGTAAGTAACATGGGTGTGGCTAGTGCAAGGGGCGGGGTCAGTGACAGGTGAATTGCAGAGTGGTTGGTAAGTAACATGGGTGTGGCTAGTGCAAGGGGCGGGGTCGGGGTCAGTGACAGGTGAATTGCAGAGTGGTTGGTAAGTTAAATGGGTGTGGCTAGTGCATGGGTGTGGCTAGTGCAAGGGGCGGGGTCAGTGACAGGTGAGTTGCAGAGTGGTTGGTAAGTTAAATGGGTGTGGCTAGTGCAAAGGGCGGGGTCAGTGACAGGTGAGTTGCAGAGTGGTTGGTAACATGGGTGTGGCTAGTGCAATGGGCGGGGTCAGTGACAGGTGAATTGCAGAGTGGTTGGTAAGTAACATGGGTGTGGCTAGTGCAAGGGGCGGGGTCAGTGACAGGTGAATTGCAGAGTGGTTGGTAAGTTAAATGGGTGTGGCTAGTGCAAAGGGCGGGGTCAGTGACAGGTGAATTGCAGAGTGGTTGGTAAGTAACATGGGTGTGGCTAGTGCAAGGGGCGGGGTCAGTGACAGGTGAATTGCAGAGTGGTTGGTAAGTAACATGGGTGTGGCTAGTGCAAGGGGCGGGGTCGGGGTCAGTGACAGGTGAATTGCAGAGTGGTTGGTAAGTTAAATGGGTGTGGCTAGTGCATGGGTGTGGCTAGTGCAAGGGGCGGGGTCAGTGACAGGTGAGTTGCAGAGTGGTTGGGAAGGTAAATGGGTGTGGCTAGTGCAAAGGGCGGGGTCAGTGACAGGTGAATTGCAGAGTGGTTGGTAAGTAACATGGGTGTGGCTAGTGCAAGGGGCGGGGTCAGTGACAGGTGAATTGCAGAGTGGTTGGTAAGTAACATGGGTGTGGCTAGTGCAAGGGGCGGGGTCAGTGACAGGTGAATTGCAGAGTGGTTGGTAAGTTAAATGGGTGTGGCTAGTGCAAAGGGTGGGGTCAGTGACGGGTGAGTTGCAGAGTGGTTGGTAACATGGGTGTGGCTAGTGCAAGGGGTGGGGTCAGTGACAGGTAAAAGAAGGGGAACAGATGTAGTGGGTTAGAGATTAATGACATATAGTGAGAAGCCCCAAAATGTGTTTTTTACTGCACCCCCCTACTCTCTCTGATTTTGGGGGGGTGCTGTCAAATTTGGGGGAGCACTTTTAAAAGGGGGTTGGGAGTGCATTATGAAGGGCGATGGGGTGCACAGAATGACATGACTTCTGGGCAATTTTTGGGAGGCTACCCTTACTTTTTATTGCTCCCCTCCTCCTTTATGGGATGCACCCCGAAAGGATAGGGGCAACAGGGGGGATTTGGGGCAAACAGGTATGTGACAGTTCCATTACCAACCCCAAGGGGGGGCACCATACAATCCAACTGCAGTTATTGTATTGAAAGGTACAACAAGGAGCATGTCGTGGAATTTTTGCAGGTGGTGCTCACCAAGATTTTTCTGCCTCCCCTTCCCTCCGTGCGGCATGTTATAGGGACCCTTGGGATATTTCTTTTGGCAAGAGATGCTATAGAGATTCCCGCTATGATATCTGAGAGCACTAACATTTGTTAAATAAATAGGGGCATTGGAGCAGATGAATGAGGCAGGGAAAGGGTACATGTGGAAAGTAGTTGGATGGGTCATAGAGAATAATCATGGCATGCAAATAGGCAGCAGCACATGTTCTGGCAGTGTCTGTTGAGAGTTTGGTACGCTCTTCAATTTATTTGTCCTTCTTACGTTGGGTATGATCTACAGAGGGAAGGCACAGCATTACTGTTAGTCAGAACATGTATTTATGATTTAAAGAAGTGTGGTCTGTGTGTGCTGAGAGGGCTGTACAGAGTGGTAAGTGCCTGTACATCCGAGCAATGTGCATCCAACCGGCCACTTGAGACTGAACAGTGACAGAAGCACCTGGGTTACTGACGGAATGTAAATGGAGAGCACATAGGAAGGGTGTCTGTAGTCACTCAAGGGATTGAAACGTGTTGGTGCACTACCAAAGCTGGGGTACTCAGAGGGAATGTTTGAGGGGTAATGAGACGGTGCTATCCAGAGGTCAAAAAAGGTGTCAGAGCCACAGAGGTATGGGCATCCAGGTCCCACAGCGAGGGGTGGTCAAAAGTCCTTGCTAAAGATTTCTATCGAACCATGACCAAATGTTGTGCAGCCTGGCTCCCTCTGTAACTTTTCCCCAGTGTTTCTCTATCCTTCAGATGACTGGAGCAAGCTTCCCAAAGGATTTCTTGGCCTCATACCCCAAAGGAGTGCCTGATATTTCTGGCCTAAGGATAATACTAAAGGGTGCGCTGCTGACGTTCTGAGAAAAACCTCGCTAACCATGCATATTTATGCACCAAACATGGCAAATCCTTACACCTGCAAAGCAGCATATCGCTCTTGTCAGCTTCGTGGTGGTGTAAGTGTTTTTATTTGAGGAAAATATTAATCTGTGCTTCCTCTCTCATCTGAGGACAATGGAGCTGCATGTTCCTCTCTCACATGTCCATTCAAAGAGCCAGGTGACACTCACTCAATCACTCAGCAAACACGTATGCTTTGACACTTTCGTCTGGCTGTTTTCCTTCCAAACATTCTCCTTTCACCACAAATACAGGCCAGCATGTACCTCATTACTCATTCACTCAGTTTATCGCAGTCCTCGACTCTGCAGGCCCTGCAAGACGAACATGAACAAGAGGTATGGGCATCCAGGTCCCACAGCGAGGGGTGGTCAAAAGTCCTTGCTAAAGATTTCTATCGAACCATGACCAAATGTTGTGCAGCCTGGCTCCCTCTGTAACTTTTCCCCAGTGTATTTCTATCCTTCAGATGACTGGAGCAAGCTTCCCAAAGGATTTCTTGGCCTCTTACCCCAAAGGAGTGCCTGATATTTCTGGCCTAAGGATAATACTAAAGGGTGCGCTGCTGACGTTCTGAGAAAAACCTCGCTAACCATGCATATTTATGCACCAAACATGGCAAATCCTTACACCTGCAAAGCAGCATATCGCTCTTGTCAGCTTCGTGGTGGTGTAATTGTTTTTATTTGAGGAAAATATTCATCTGTGCTTCCTCTCTCATCTGAGGACAATGGAGCTGCATGTTCCTCTCTCACATGTCCATTCAAAGAGCCAGGTGACACTCACTCAATCACTCAGCAAACACGTATGCTTTGACACTTTCGTCTGGCTGTTTTCCTTCCAAACATTCCCCTTTCACCACAAATACAGGCCAGCATGTACCTCATTACTCATTCACTCAGTCATCGCAGTCCTCGACTCTGCAGGCCCTGCAAGACGAACATGAACAAGAGGTATCTGAGCAAGCAGAAGAAAAGCCTTGGTGTGCTCTTATGTTCGTAATGCTGCCCTCTAGTAACGCTACATGGCCACTGCAACAGAATGATGGGACTTAGAAGAGGGCTGTCCTATGCAAATAATGTCCTCCCATGCTTACTTTCTTCTGAGAAAGTCGCCGGCTTGCGCTATGATACAGCCTCCAACAAATGGTCTTCAGCCAAATTCAAAAGCAGCCTACCTATCTCAGGCTAAGGATTTTGCCACTCGAAGGCCGCAGATGGGGACGTCACCCTAATGTAGCAGGGTCCCAATTTGCCTGCAGTCATCCTCCATACAGAACCTGGGCGTTCGAGTGCGTTCGAGGGCTCGTAGGCTTCCTTCAAAGGAAGGAAGGAAGAAAGGGGCTGCTTAAAGCCCTAGTGCCAGCCCAGCCCAGCCCAGCCCAGCCCAGTGCCGTACTGTACTGTGCTGTGTCACCACAATCCCTTCACTTGCTTCAGTAGGCATGATTAAGACTTCCTGAAGCAAAGGTCTAACTGCTCTTCTCTGCCTCTTGAGAAAAACAATTTTTCTAGCTTCCTATTGCACCTAATAAAGGGAGTTTCACTTGCCTCAAAATCTCCCCTTCATTTCATTAGCCAGAGCTCCTACTTCACCTTTATCCTAGCCAACATCACATGCATCAAAGACCTGATTGGAGGGATCGGCTCTCAGCAAAACGAAAAATCAACACCATCCAACCTATTTTACTATCAGTATAACACCCTCCTTGCATTCTTGTGCTCATATATACACCTGAGGCAACATTTGTGCTCTAAAGTACGCCGAATTTAAAGGACTAAGAATAAACACATTTATAAGGGAAGATAAGGCATTGTCCCTATTGCACCTCCTTGAGAAAAAGGGAGGTTTGTGGAAGGTCAGACTCCTCAGGAAAAGATGTATAATTTTTGGGCGCATGTGCCAAAAGAGTGGCACTTTTCTCCTCTGTTTTTCCAAGTGAATAAAAAATTAGCAAATGAAAATTAAACCACAGATTGAAAATGTACCCTCTCAGGTCACTTGGACTGCATTGGCAGGACTTGAACCCTGGTCTTGAGAGAACCTGTGACACCAGAGGCACGAGACTTACCGTTGAGCTACAGCTCCTTGGAGGTCTGAACCACTGCAGTAGTAACTATGACCAACATACAGCACCTGGTGTCAGTGCTTGTGGCTTCCATTGCACATGAAACGGAAGACCATGTTATGGGGACGATTTGATAGGGTACTGACATGGAAACCAGTGTGGTCCAGGGGGTAAGTTCCTGCCTTCCATCCAGGTGACCAGGGTTCAAGTCCCGGGATCGGCACGAGGTGACTGTGGTGCAGCAGAGGTAAGTTCCAGATGGGTCTATGTGGCCAATTGGTAAGTATAAACTGTGCGTGTGAGTGGTGTGAGAGTGGAGTCATGCCTGCCAGATGGTGAATTGCAAAGTGGTTGGTAAGTAACATGGGTGTGGCTAGTGCAAGGGGGCGGGGTCAGTGACAGGTGAATTGCAGAGTGGTTGGTAAGTAACATGGGTGTGGCTAGTGCAAGGGTCGGGGTCAGTGACAGGTGAATTGCAGAGTGGTTGGTAAGTAACATGGGTGTGGCTAGTGCATGGTTGTGGCTAGTGCAAGGGGTGGGGTCAGTGACAGTTGAATTGCAGAGTGGTTGGTAAGTTAAATGGGTGTGGCTAGTGCATGGGTGTGGCTAGTGCAAGGGGCGGGGTCAGTGACAGGTGAGTTGCAGAGTGGTTGGTAAGTAACATGGGTGTGGCTAGTGCAAGGGGCGGGGTCAGTGACAGGTGAGTTGCAGAGTGGTTGGTAAGTAACATGGGTGTGGCTAGTGCAAGGGGCGGGGTCAGTGACAGGTGAGTTGCAGAGTGGTTGGTAAGTTAAATGGGTGTGGCTAGTGCAAAGGGCGGGGTCAGTGACAGGTGAATTGCAGAGTGGTTGGTAAGTTAAATGGGTGTGGCTAGTGCAAAGGGCGGGGCCAGTGACAGGTGAATTGCAGAGTGGTTGGTAAGTAACATGGGTGTGGCTAGTGCAAGGGGCGGGGTCAGTGACAGGTGAATTGCAGAGTGGTTGGTAAGTAACATGGGTGTGGCTAGTGCAAGGGGCGGGGTCAGTGAGGTGAATTGCAGAGTGGTTGGTAAGTTAAATGGGTGTGGCTAGTGCATGGGTGTGGCTAGTGCAAGGCGCGGGGTCAGTGACAGGTGAGTTGCAGAGTGGTTGGTAAGTTAAATGGGTGTGGCTAGTGCAAAGGGCGGGGTCAGTGACAGGTGAGTTGCAGAGTGGTTGGTAACATGGGTGTGGCTAGTGCAAGGGGCGGGGTCAGTGACAGGTGAATTGCAGAGTGGTTGGTAAGTAACATGGGTGTGGCTAGTGCAAGGGGCGGGGTCAGTGACAGGTGAATTGCAGAGTGGTTGGTAAGTAACATGGGTGTGGCTAGTGCAAGGGGCAGGGTCAGTGACAGGTGAATTGCAGAGTGGTTGGTAAGTTAAATGGGTGTGGCTAGTGCATGGGTGTGGCTAGTGCAAGGGGCGGGGTCAGTGACAGGTGAGTTGCAGAGTGGTTGGTAAGTTAAATGGGTGTGGCTAGTGCAAAGGGCGGGGTCAGTGACAGGTGAGTTGCAGAGTGGTTGGTAACATGGGTGTGGCTAGTGCAATGGGCGGGGTCAGTGACAGGTGAATTGCAGAGTGGTTGGTAAGTAACATGGGTGTGGCTAGTGCAAGGGGCGGGGTCAGTGACAGGTGAATTGCAGAGTGGTTGGTAAGTTAAATGGGTGTGGCTAGTGCAAAGGGTGGGGTCAGTGACAGGTGAGTTGCAGAGTGGTTGGTAACATGGGTGTGGCTAGTGCAAGGGGTGGGGTCAGTGACAGGTAAAAGAAGGGGAACAGATGTAGTGGGTGGGGGTTAGAGATTAATGACATATAGTGAGGAGCCCCAAAATGTGTTTTTTACTGCACCCCCCTACTCTCTCTGATTTTGGGGGGGTGCTGTCAAATTTGGGGGAGCACTTTTAAAAGGGGGTTGGGAGTGCATTATGAAGGGCGATGGGGTGCACAGAATGACATGACTTCTGGGCAATTTTTGGGAGGCTACCCTTACTTTTATTGCTCCCCTCCTCCTTTATGGGATGCACCCCGAAAGGATAGGGGCAACAGGGGGGATTTGGGGCAAACAGGTATGTGACAGTTCCATTACCAACCCCAAGGGGGGGCACCATACAATCCAACTGCAGTTATTGTATTGAAAGGTACAACAAGGAGCATGTCGTGGAATTTTTGCAGGTGGTGCTCACCAAGATTTTTCTGCCTCCCCTTCCCTCCGTGCGGCATGTTATAGGGACCCTTGGGATATTTCTTTTGGCAAGAGATGCTATAGAGATTCCCGCTATGATATCTGAGAGCACTAACATTTGTTAAATAAATAGGGGCATGTGGAGAAGTGTAGCTCACTGGTTAGAGGAGGCATACCCTGAAGCAGAGATCAGACCCGGGACCTGGGTTCGATTCCTGACGCGGCAGGGTCCAGAGCCCAATCGTCCACGGACTCGATAATTCTCGCTTCGGTGCCCACTCTAAGCACGAGTTCACACTATGCAGCTCTGGGCAACAAGCCTGCTTAATCTCCACAACGGCCCCCCGCGGCGGGATGCCTGGCTTTCACCTTGGGGATGCCCAGTACGGGTTATCTTACAGGGAAAAACCAGGACGGGTTCCCAATGCAAGCGCCAAGATGCCCGTAGGGTGATAGCTGCGCTCTATAAGTACATCAATCAATCAATCAATTGGAGCAGATGAATGAGGCAGGGAAAGGGTACATGTGGAAAGTAGTTGGATGGGTCATAGAGAATAATCATGGCATGCAAATAGGCAGCAGCACATGTTCTGGCAGTGTCTGTTGAGAGTTTGGTACGCTCTTCAATTTATTTGTCCTTCTTACGTTGGGTATGATCTACAGAGGGAAGGCACAGCATTACTGTTAGTCAGAACATGTATTTATGATTTAAAGAAGTGTGGTCTGTGTGTGCTGAGAGGGCTGTACAGAGTGGTAAGTGCCTGTACATCCGAGCAATGTGCATCCAACCGGCCACTTGAGACTGAACAGTGACAGAAGCACCTGGGTTACTGACGGAATGTAAATGGAGAGCACATAGGAAGGGTGTCTGTAGTCACTCAAGGGATGGAAACGTGTTGGTGCACTACCAAAGCTGGGGTACTCAGAGGGAATGTTTGAGGGGTAATGAGACGGTGCTATCCAGAGGTCAAAAAAGGTGTCAGAGCCACAGAGGTATGGGCATCCAGGTCCCACAGCGAGGGGTGGTCAAAAGTCCTTGCTAAAGATTTCTATCGAACCATGACCAAATGTTGTGCAGCCTGGCTCCCTCTGTAACTTTTCCCCAGTGTTTCTCTATCCTTCAGATGACTGGAGCAAGCTTCCCAAAGGATTTCTTGGCCTCATACCCCAAAGGAGTGCCTGATATTTCTGGCCTAAGGATAATACTAAAGGGTGCGCTGCTGACGTTCTGAGAAAAACCTCGCTAACCATGCATATTTATGCACCAAACATGGCAAATCCTTACACCTGCAAAGCAGCATATCGCTCTTGTCAGCTTCGTGGTGGTGTAAGTGTTTTTATTTGAGGAAAATATTCATCTGTGCTTCCTCTCTCATCTGAGGACAATGGAGCTGCATGTTCCTCTCTCACATGTCCATTCAAAGAGCCAGGTGACACTCACTCAATCACTCAGCAAACACGTATGCTTTGACACTTTCGTCTGGCTGTTTTCCTTCCAAACATTCCCCTTTCACCACAAATACAGGCCAGCATGTACCTCATTACTCATTCACTCAGTTTATCGCAGTCCTCGACTCTGCAGGCCCTGCAAGACGAACATGAACAAGAGGTATGGGCATCCAGGTCCCACAGCGAGGGGTGGTCAAAAGTCCTTGCTAAAGATTTCTATCGAACCATGACCAAATGTTGTGCAGCCTGGCTCCCTCTGTAACTTTTCCCCAGTGTATTTCTATCCTTCAGATGACTGGAGCAAGCTTCCCAAAGGATTTCTTGGCCTCTTACCCCAAAGGAGTGCCTGATATTTCTGGCCTAAGGATAATACTAAAGGGTGCGCTGCTGACGTTCTGAGAAAAACCTCGCTAACCATGCATATTTATGCACCAAACATGGCAAATCCTTACACCTGCAAAGCAGCATATCGCTCTTGTCAGCTTCGTGGTGGTGTAATTGTTTTTATTTGAGGAAAATATTCATCTGTGCTTCCTCTCTCATCTGAGGACAATGGAGCTGCATGTTTCTCTCTCACATGTCCATTCAAAGAGCCAGGTGACACTCACTCAATCACTCAGCAAACACGTATGCTTTGACACTTTCGTCTGGCTGTTTTCCTTCCAAACATTCCCCTTTCACCACAAATACAGGCCAGCATGTACCTCATTACTCATTCACTCAGTCATCGCAGTCCTCGACTCTGCAGGCCCTGCAAGACGAACATGAACAAGAGGTATCTGAGCAAGCAGAAGAAAAGCCTTGGTGTGCTCTTATGTTCGTAATGCTGCCCTCTAGTAACGCTACATGGCCACTGCAACAGAATGATGGGACTTAGAAGAGGGCTGTCCTATGCAAATAATGTCCTCCCATGCTTACTTTCTTCTGAGAAAGTCGCCGGCTTGCGCTATGATACAGCCTCCAACAAATGGTCTTCAGCCAAATTCAAAAGCAGCCTACCTATCTCAGGCTAAGGATTTTGCCACTCGAAGGCCGCAGATGGGGACGTCACCCTAATGTAGCAGGGGCCCAATTTGCCTGCAGTCATCCTCCATACAGAACCTGGGCGTTCGAGTGCGTTCGAGGGCTCGTAGGCTTCCTTCAAAGGAAGGAAGGAAGAAAGGGGCTGCTTAAAGCCCCAGTGCCAGCCCAGCCCAGCCCAGCCCAGTGCCGTACTGTACTGTGCTGTGTCACCACAATCCCTTCACTTGCTTCAGTAGGCATGATTAAGACTTCCTGAAGCAAAGGTCTAACTGCTCTTCTCTGCCTCTTGAGAAAAACAATTTTTCTAGCTTCCTATTGCACCTAATAAAGGGAGTTTCACTTGCCTCAAAATCTCCCCTTCATTTCATTAGCCAGAGCTCCTACTTCACCTTTATCCTAGCCAACATCACATGCATCAAAGACCTGATTGGAGGGATCGGCTCTCAGCAAAACGAAAAATCACCACCATCCAACCTATTTTACTATCAGTATAACACCCTCCTTGCATTCTTGTGCTCATATATACACCTGAGGCAACATTTGTGCTCTAAAGTACGCCGAATTTAAAGGACTAAGAATAAACACATTTATAAGGGAAGATAAGGCATTGTCCCTATTGCACCTACTTGAGAAAAAGGGAGGTTTGTGGAAGGTCAGACTCCTCAGGAAAAGATGTATAATTTTTGGGCGCATGTGCCAAAAGAGTGGCACTTTTCTCCTCTGTTTTTCCAAGTGAATAAAAAATTAGCAAATGAAACTTAAACCACAGATTGAAAATGTACCCTCTGAGGTCACTTGGACTGCATTGGCAGGACTTGAACCCTGGTCTTGAGAGAACCTGTGACACCAGAGGCACGAGACTTACCGTTGAGCTACAGCTCCTTGGAGGTCTGAACCACTGCAGTAGTAACTATGACCAACATACAGCACCTGGTGTCAGTGCTTGTGGCTTCCATTGCACATGAAACGGAAGACCATGTTATGGGGACGATTTGATAGGGTACTGACATGGAAACCAGTGTGGTCCAGGGGGTAAGTTCCTGCCTTCCATCCAGGTGACCAGGGTTCAAGTCCCGGGATCGGCACGAGGTGACTGTGGTGCAGCAGAGGTAAGTTCCAGATGGTGAATTGCAAAGTGGTTGGTAAGTAACATGGGTGTGGCTAGTGCAAGGGGGCGGGGTCAGTGACAGGTGAATTGCAGAGTGGTTGGTAAGTAACATGGGTGTGGCTAGTGCAAGGGTTGGGGTTAGTGACAGGTGAATTGCAGAGTGGTTGGTAAGTAACATGGGTGTGGCTAGTGCAAGGGGCGGGGTCAGTGACAGGTGAATTGCAGAGCGGTTGGTAAGTTAAATGGGTGTGGCTAGTGCATGGGTGTGGCTAGTGCAAGGGGCGAGGTCAGTGACAGTTGAACTGCAGAGTGGTTGGTAAGTTAAATGGGTGTGGCTAGTGCAAAGGGCGGGGCCAGTGACAGGTGAATTGCAGAGTGGTTGGTAAGTAACATGGGTGTGGCTAGTGCAAGGGGCGGGGTCAGTGACAGGTGAATTGCAGAGTGGTTGGTAAGTTAAATGGGTGTGGCTAGTGCATGGGTGTGGCTAGTGCAAGGGGCGAGGTCAGTGACAGTTGAACTGCAGAGTGGTTGGTAAGTTAAATGGGTGTGGCTAGTGCAAAGGGCGGGGCCAGTGACAGGTGAATTGCAGAGTGGTTGGTAAGTAACATGGGTGTGGCTAGTGCAAGGGGCGGGGTCAGTGACAGGTGAATTGCAGAGTGGTTGGTAAGTAACATGGGTGTGGCTAGTGCAAGGGGCGGGGTCAGTGACAGGTGAATTGCAGAGTGGTTGGTAAGTTAAATGGGTGTGGCTAGTGCAAAGGGTGGGGTCAGTGACAGGTGAGTTGCAGAGTGGTTGGTAACATGGGTGTGGCTAGTGCAATGGGCGGGGTCAGTGACAGGTGAATTGCAGAGTGGTTGGTAAGTAACATGGGTGTGGCTAGTGCAAGGGGTGGGGTCAGTGACAGGTGAATTGCAGAGTGGTTGGTAGGTTAAATGGGTGTGGCTAGTGCAAAGGGTGGGGTCAGTGACAGGTGAGTTGCAGAGTGGTTGGTAACATGGGTGTGGCTAGTGCAAGGGGTGGGGTCAGTGACAGGTAAAAGAAGGGGAACAGATGTAGTGGGTGGGGGTTAGAGATTAATGACATATAGTGAGAAGCCCCAAAATGTGTTTTTTACTGCACCCCCCTACTCTCTCTGATTTTGGGGGGGTGCTGTCAAATTTGGGGGAGCACTTTTAAAAGGGGGTTGGGAGTGCATTATGAAGGGCGATGGGGTGCACAGAATGACATGACTTCTGGGCAATTTTTGGGAGGCTACCCTTACTTTTTATTGCTCCCCTCCTCCTTTATGGGATGCACCCCGAAAGGATAGGGGCAACAGGGGGGATTTGGGGCAAACAGGTATGTGACAGTTCCATTACCAACCCCAAGGGGGGGCACCATACAATCCAACTGCAGTTATTGTATTGAAAGGTACAACAAGGAGCATGTCGTGGAATTTTTGCAGGTGGTGCTCACCAAGATTTTTCTGCCTCCCCTTCCCTCCGTGCGGCATGTTATAGGGACCCTTGGGATATTTCTTTTGGCAAGAGATGCTATAGAGATTCCCGCTATGATATCTGAGAGCACTAACATTTGTTAAATAAATAGGGGCATTGGAGCAGATGAATGAGGCAGGGAAAGGGTACATGTGGAAAGTAGTTGGATGGGTCATAGAGAATAATCATGGCATGCAAATAGGCAGCAGCACATGTTCTGGCAGTGTCTGTTGAGAGTTTGGTACGCTCTTCAATTTATTTGTCCTTCTTACTTTGGGTATGATCTACAGAGGGAAGGCACAGCATTACTGTTAGTCAGAACATGTATTTATGATTTAAAGAAGTGTGGTCTGTGTGTGCTGAGAGGGCTGTACAGAGTGGTAAGTGCCTGTACATCCGAGCAATGTGCATCCAACCGGCCACTTGAGACTGAACAGTGACAGAAGCACCTGGGTTACTGACGGAATGTAAATGGAGAGCACATAGGAAGGGTGTCTGTAGTCACTCAAGGGATGGAAACGTGTTGGTGCACTACCAAAGCTGGGGTACTCAGAGGGAATGTTTGAGGGGTAATGAGACGGTGCTATCCAGAGGTCAAAAAAGGTGTCAGAGCCACAGAGGTATGGGCATCCAGGTCCCACAGCGAGGGGTGGTCAAAAGTCCTTGCTAAAGATTTCTATCGAACCATGACCAAATGTTGTGCAGCCTGGCTCCCTCTGTAACTTTTCCCCAGTGTTTCTCTATCCTTCAGATGACTGGAGCAAGCTTCCCAAAGGATTTCTTGGCCTCATACCCCAAAGGAGTGCCTGATATTTCTGGCCTAAGGATAATACTAAAGGGTGCGCTGCTGACGTTCTGAGAAAAACCTCGCTAACCATGCATATTTATGCACCAAACATGGCAAATCCTTACACCTGCAAAGCAGCATATCGCTCTTGTCAGCTTCGTGGTGGTGTAAGTGTTTTTATTTGAGGAAAATATTCATCTGTGCTTCCTCTCTCATCTGAGGACAATGGAGCTGCATGTTCCTCTCTCACATGTCCATTCAAAGAGCCAGGTGACACTCACTCAATCACTCAGCAAACACGTATGCTTTGACACTTTCGTCTGGCTGTTTTCCTTCCAAACATTCCCCTTTCACCACAAATACAGGCCAGCATGTACCTCATTACTCATTCACTCAGTTTATCGCAGTCCTCGACTCTGCAGGCCCTGCAAGACGAACATGAACAAGAGGTATGGGCATCCAGGTCCCACAGCGAGGGGTGGTCAAAAGTCCTTGCTAAAGATTTCTATCGAACCATGACCAAATGTTGTGCAGCCTATCTCCCTCTGTAACTTTTCCCCAGTGTATTTCTATCCTTCAGATGACTGGAGCAAGCTTCCCAAAGGATTTCTTGGCCTCTTACCCTAAAGGAGTGCCTGATATTTCTGGCCTAAGGATAATACTAAAGGGTGCGCTGCTGACGTTCTGAGAAAAACCTCGCTAACCATGCATATTTATGCACCAAACATGGCAAATCCTTACACCTGCAAAGCAGCATATCGCTCTTGTCAGCTTCGTGGTGGTGTAAGTGTTTTTATTTGAGGAAAATATTCATCTGTGCTTCCTCTCTCATCTGAGGACAATGGAGCTGCATGTTCCTCTCTCACATGTCCATTCAAAGAGCCAGGTGACACTCACTCAATCACTCAGCAAACACGTATGCTTTGACACTTTCGTCTGGCTGTTTTCCTTCCAAACATTCCCCTTTCACCACAAATACAGGCCAGCATGTACCTCATTACTCATTCACTCAGTCATCGCAGTCCTCGACTCTGCAGGCCCTGCAAGACGAACATGAACAAGAGGTATCTGAGCAAGCAGAAGAAAAGCCTTGGTGTGCTCTTATGTTCGTAATGCTGCCCTCTAGTAACGCTACATGGCCACTGCAACAGAATGATGGGACTTAGAAGAGGGCTGTCCTATGCAAATAATGTCCTCCCATGCTTACTTTCTTCTGAGAAAGTCGCCGGCTTGCGCTATGATACAGCCTCCAACAAATGGTCTTCAGCCAAATTCAAAAGCAGCCTACCTATCTCAGGCTAAGGATTTTGCCACTCGAAAGCCGCAGATGGGGACGTCACCCTAATGTAGCAGGGTCCCAATTTGCCTGCAGTCATCCTCCATACAGAACCTGGGCGTTCGAGTGCGATCGAGGGCTCGTAGGCTTCCTTCAAAGGAAGGAAGGAAGGAAGGGGCTGCTTAAAGCCCCAGTGCCAGCCCAGCCCAGCCCAGCCCAGCCCAGCCCAGCCCAGCCCAGCCCAGTGCCGTACTGTACTGTGCTGTGCTGTGTCACCACAATCCCTTCACTTGCTTCAGTAGGCATGATTAAGACTTCCTGAAGCAAAGGTCTAACTGCTCTTCTCTGCCTCTTGAGAAAAACAATTTTTCTAGCTTCCTATTGCACCTAATAAAGGGAGTTTCACTTGCCTCAAAATCTCCCCTTCATTTCATTAGCCGGAGCTCCTACTTCACCTTTATCCTAGCCAACATCACATGCATCAAAGACCTGATTGGAGGGATCGGCTCTCAGCAAAACGAAAAATCACCACCATCCAACCTATTTTACTATCAGTATAACACCCTCCTTGCATTCTTGTGCTCATATATACACATGAGGCAACATTTGTGCTCTAAAGTACGCCGAATTTAAAGGACTAAGAATAAACACATTTATAAGGGAAGATAAAGCATTGTCCCTATTGCACCTACTTGAGAAAAAGGGAGGTTTGTGGAAGGTCAGACTCCTCAGGAAAAGATGTATAATTTTTGGGCGCATGTGCCAAAAGAGTGGCACTTTTCTCCTCTGTTTTTCCAAGTGAATAAAAAATTAGCAAATGAAAATTAAACCACAGATTGAAAATGTACCCTCTCAGGTCACTTAAACTGCATTGGCAGGACTTGAACCCTGGTCTTGAGAGAACCTGTGACACCAGAGGCACGAGACTTACCGTTGAGCTACAGCTCCTTGGAGGTCTGAACCACTGCAGTAGTAACTATGACCAACATACAGCACCTGGTGTCAGTGCTTGTGGCTTCCATTGCACATGAAACGGAAGACCATGTTATGGGGACGATTTGATAGGGTACTGACATGGAAACCAGTGTGGTCCAGGGGGTAAGTTCCTGCCTTCCATCCAGGTGACCAGGGTTCAAGTCCCGGGATCGGCACGAGGTGACTGTGGTGCAGCAGAAGTAAGTTCCACATGGGTCTATGTGGCCAATTGGTAAGTATAAACTGTGCGTGTGAGTGGTGTGAGAGTGGAGTCATGCCTGCCAGATGGTGAATTGCAAAGTGGTTGGTAAGTAACATGGGTGTGGCTAGTGCAAGGGGGCGGGGTCAGTGACAGGTGAATTGCAGAGTGGTTGGTAAGTAACATGGGTGTGGCTAGTGCAAGGGTCGGGGTCAGTGACAGGTGAATTGCAGAGTGGTTGGTAAGTAACATGGGTGTGGCTAGTGCAAGGGGCAGGGTCAGTGACAGGTGAATTGCAGAGCGGTTGGTAAGTTAAATGGGTGTGGCTAGTGCATGGGTGTGGCTAATGCAAGGGGCGGGGTCAGTGACAGTTGAACTGCAGAGTGGTTGGTAAGTTAAATGGGTGTGGCTAGTGCAAAGGGCGGGGCCAGTGACAGGTGAATTGCAGAGTGGTTGGTAAGTAACATGGGTGTGGCTAGTGCAAGGGTCGGGGTCAGTGACAGGTGAATTGCAGAGTGGTTGGTAAGTTAAATGGGTGTGGCTAGTGCAAGGGGCGGGGTCAGTGACAGGTGAGTTGCAGAGTGGTTGGTAAGTTAAATGGGTGTGGCTAGTGCAAGGGGTGGGGTCAGTGACAGGTGAGTTGCAGAGTGGTTGGTAACATGGGTGTGGCTAGTGCAATGGGCGGGGTCAGTGACAGGTGAATTGCAGAGTGGTTGGTAAGTAACATGGGTGTGGCTAGTGCAAGGGGTGGGGTCAGTGACAGGTGAGTTGCAGAGTGGTTGGTAACATGGGTGTGGCTAGTGCAAGGGGTGGGGTCAGTGGAAGGGGAACAGATGTAGTGGGTGGGGGTTAGAGATTAATGACATATAGTGAGAAGCCCCAAAATGTGTTTTTTACTGCACCCCCCTACTCTCTCTGATTTTGGGGGGGTGCTGTCAAATTTGGGGGAGCACTTTTAAAAGGGGGTTGGGAGTGCATTATGAAGGGCGATGGGGTGCACAGAATGACATGACTTCTGGGCAATTTTTGGGAGGCTACCCTTACTTTTTATTGCTCCCCTCCTCCTTTATGGGATGCACCCCGAAAGGATAGGGGCAACAGGGGGGATTTGGGGCAAACAGGTATGTGACAGTTCCATTACCAACCCCAAGGGGGGGCACCATACAATCCAACTGCAGTTATTGTATTGAAAGGTACAACAAGGAGCATGTCGTGGAATTTTTGCAGGTGGTGCTCACCAAGATTTTTCTGCCTCCCCTTCCCTCCGTGCGGCATGTTATAGGGACCCTTGGGATATTTCTATTGGCAAGAGATGCTATAGAGATTCCCGCTATGATATCTGAGAGCACTAACATTTGTTAAATAAATAGGGGCATTGGAGCAGATGAATGAGGCAGGGAAAGGGTACATGTGGAAAGTAGTTGGATGGGTCATAGAGAATAATCATGGCATGCAAATAGGCAGCAGCACATGTTCTGGCAGTGTCTGTTGAGAGTTTGGTACGCTCTTCAATTTATTTGTCCTTCTTACGTTGGGTATGATCTACAGAGGGAAGGCACAGCATTACTGTTAGTCAGAACATGTATTTATGATTTAAAGAAGTGTGGTCTGTGTGTGCTGAGAGGGCTGTACAGAGTGGTAAGTGCCTGTACATCCGAGCAATGTGCATCCAACCGGCCACTTGAGACTGAACAGTGACAGAAGCACCTGGGTTACTGACGGAATGTAAATGGAGAGCACATAGGAAGGGTGTCTGTAGTCACTCAAGGGATTGAAACGTGTTGGTGCACTACCAAAGCTGGGGTACTCAGAGGGAATGTTTGAGGGGTAATGAGACGGTGCTATCCAGAGGTCAAAAAAGGTGTCAGAGCCACAGAGGTATGGCAATCCAGGTCCCACAGCGAGGGGTGGTCAAAAGTCCTTGCTAAAGATTTCTATCGAACCATGACCAAATGTTGTGCAGCCTGGCTCCCTCTGTAACTTTTCCCCAGTGTTTCTCTATCCTTCAGATGACTGGAGCAAGCTTCCCAAAGGATTTCTTGGCCTCATACCCCAAAGGAGTGCCTGATATTTCTGGCCTAAGGATAATACTAAAGGGTGCGCTGCTGACGTTCTGAGAAAAACCTCGCTAACCATGCATATTTATGCACCAAACATGGCAAATCCTTACACCTGCAAAGCAGCATATCGCTCTTGTCAGCTTCGTGGTGGTGTAAGTGTTTTTATTTGAGGAAAATATTCATCTGTGCTTCCTCTCTCATCTGAGGACAATGGAGCTGCATGTTCCTCTCTCACATGTCCATTCAAAGAGCCAGGTGACACTCACTCAATCACTCAGCAAACACGTATGCTTTGACACTTTCGTCTGGCTGTTTTCCTTCCAAACATTCCCCTTTCACCACAAATACAGGCCAGCATGTACCTCATTACTCATTCACTCAGTTTATCGCAGTCCTCGACTCAGCAGGCCCTGCAAGACGAACATGAACAAGAGGTATGGGCATCCAGGTCCCACAGCGAGGGGTGGTCAAAAGTCCTTGCTAAAGATTTCTATCGAACCATGACCAAATGTTGTGCAGCCTGGCTCCCTCTGTAACTTTTCCCCAGTGTATTTCTATCCTTCAGATGACTGGAGCAAGCTTCCCAAAGGATTTCTTGGCCTCTTACCCCAAAGGAGTGCCTGATATTTCTGGCCTAAGGATAATACTAAAGGGTGCGCTGCTGACGTTCTGAGAAAAACCTCGCTAACCATGCATATTTATGCACCAAACATGGCAAATCCTTACACCTGCAAAGCAGCATATCGCTCTTGTCAGCTTCGTGGTGGTGTAATTGTTTTTATTTGAGGAAAATATTCATCTGTGCTTCCTCTCTCATCTGAGGACAATGGAGCTGCATGTTCCTCTCTCACATGTCCATTCAAAGAGCCAGGTGACACTCACTCAATCACTCAGCAAACACGTATGCTTTGACACTTTCGTCTGGCTGTTTTCCTTCCAAACATTCCCCTTTCACCACAAATACAGGCCAGCATGTACCTCATTACTCATTCACTCAGTCATCGCAGTCCTCGACTCTGCAGTCCCTGCAAGACGAACATGGAGAAGAGGTATCTGAGCAAGCAGAAGAAAAGCCTTGGTGTGCTCTTATGTTCGTAATGCTGCCCTCTAGTAACGCTACATGGCCACTGCAACAGAATGATGGGACTTAGAAGAGGGCTGTCCTATGCAAATAATGTCCTCCCATGCTTACTTTCTTCTGAGAAAGTCGCCGGCTTGCGCTATGATACAGCCTCCAACAAATGGTCTTCAGCCAAATTCAAAAGCAGCCTACCTATCTCAGGCTAAGGATTTTGCCACTCGAAGGCCGCAGATGGGGACGTCACCCTAATGTAGCAGGGTCCCAATTTGCCTGCAGTCATCCTCCATACAGAACCTGGGCGTTCGAGTGCGTTCGAGGGCTCGTAGGCTTCCTTCAAAGGAAGGAAGGAAGAAAGGGGCTGGTTAAAGCCCTAGTGCCGGCCCAGCCCAGCCCAGCCCAGTGCCGTACTGTACTGTGCTGTGTCACCACAATCCCTTCACTTGCTTCAGTAGGCATGATTAAGACTTCCTGAAGCAAAGGTCTAACTGCTCTTCTCTGCCTCTTGAGAAAAACAATTTTTCTAGCTTCCTATTGCACCTAATAAAGGGAGTTTCACTTGCCTCAAAATCTCCCCTTCATTTCATTAGCCAGAGCTCCTACTTCACCTTTATCCTAGCCAACATCACATGCATCAAAGACCTGATTGGAGGGATCGGCTCTCAGCAAAACGAAAAATCAACACCATCCAACCTATTTTACTATCAGTATAACACCCTCCTTGCATTCTTGTGCTCATATATACACCTGAGGCAACATTTGTGCTCTAAAGTACGCCGAATTTAAAGGACTAAGAATAAACACATTTATAAGGGAAGATAAGGCATTGTCCCTATTGCACCTACTTGAGAAAAAGGGAGGTTTGTGGAAGGTCAGACTCCTCAGGAAAAGATGTATAATTTTTGGGCGCATGTGCCAAAAGAGTGGCACTTTTCTCCTCTGTTTTTCCAAGTGAATAAAAAATTAGCAAATGAAAATTAAACCACAGATTGAAAATGTACCCTCTCAGGTCACTTGGACTGCATTGGCAGGACTTGAACCCTGGTCTTGAGAGAACCTGTGACACCAGAGGCACGAGACTTACCGTTGAGCTACAGCTCCTTGGAGGTCTGAACCACTGCAGTAGTAACTATGACCAACATACAGCACCTGGTGTCAGTGCTTGTGGCTTCCATTGCACATGAAACGGAAGACCATGTTATGGGGACGATTTGATAGGGTACTGACATGGAAACCAGTGTGGTCCAGGGGGTAAGTTCCTGCCTTCCATCCAGGTGACCAGGGTTCAAGTCCCGGGATCGGCACGAGGTGACTGTGGTGCAGCAGAGGTAAGTTCCAGATGGGTCTATGTGGCCAATTGGTAAGTATAAACTGTGCGTGTGAGAGTGGAGTCATGCCTGCCAGATGGTGAATTGCAAAGTGGTTGGTAAGTAACATGGGTGTGGCTAGTGCAAGGGGGCGGGGTCAGTGACAGGTGAATTGCAGAGTGGTTGGTAAGTAACATGGGTGTGGCTAGTGCAAGGGTCGGGGTCAGTGACAGGTGAATTGCAGAGTGGTTGGTAAGTAACATGGGTGTGGCTAGTGCAAGGGGCGGGGTCAGTGACAGGTGAATTGCAGAGCGGTTGGTAAGTTAAATGGGTGTGGCTAGTGCATGGTTGTGGCTAGTGCAAGGGGTGGGGTCAGTGACAGTTGAATTGCAGAGTGGTTGGTAAGTTAAATGGGTGTGGCTAGTGCAAAGGGCGGGGCCAGTGACAGGTGAATTGCAGAGTGGTTGGTAAGTTAAATGGGTGTGGCTAGTGCATGGGTGTGGCTAGTGCAAGGGGCGGGGTCAGTGACAGGTGAGTTGCAGAGTGGTTGGTAAGTAACATGGGTGTGGCTAGTGCAAGGGGCGGGGTCAGTGACAGGTGAGTTGCAGAGTGGTTGGTAAGTTAAATGGGTGTGGCTAGTGCAAGGGGCGGGGTCAGTGACAGGTGAGTTGCAGAGTGGTTGGTAAGTTAAATGGGTGTGGCTAGTGCAAAGGGCGGGGTCAGTGACAGGTGAATTGCAGAGTGGTTGGTAAGTAACATGGGTGTGGCTAGTGCAAGGGGCGGGGTCAGTGACAGGTGAATTGCAGAGTGGTTGGTAAGTAACATGGGTGTGGCTAGTGCAAGGGGCGGGGTCAGTGACAGGTGAATTGCAGAGTGGTTGGTAAGTTAAATGGGTGTGGCTAGTGCAAGGGGCGGGGTCAGTGACAGGTGAGTTGCAGAGTGGTTGGTAAGTTAAATGGGTGTGGCTAGTGCAAAGGGCGGGGTCAGTGACAGGTGAGTTGCAGAGTGGTTGGTAACATGGGTGTGGCTAGTGCAATGGGCGGGGTCAGTGACAGGTGAATTGCAGAGTGGTTGGTAAGTAACATGGGTGTGGCTAGTGCAAGGGGCGGGGTCAGTGACAGGTGAATTGCAGAGTGGTTGGTAAGTTAAATGGGTGTGGCTAGTGCAAAGGGTGGGGTCAGTGACAGGTGAGTTGCAGAGTGGTTGGTAACATGGGTGTGGCTAGTGCAAGGGGTGGGGTCAGTGACAGGTAAAAGAAGGGGAACAGATGTAGTGGGTGGGGGTTAGAGATTAATGACATATAGTGAGGAGCCCCAAAATGTGTTTTTTACTGCACCCCCCTACTCTCTCTGATTTTGGGGGGGTGCTGTCAAATTTGGGGGAGCACTTTTAAAAGGGGGTTGGGAGTGCATTATGAAGGGCGATGGGGTGCACAGAATGACATGACTTCTGGGCAATTTTTGGGAGGCTACCCTTACTTTTTATTGCTCCCCTCCTCCTTTATGGGATGCACCCCGAAAGGATAGGGGCAACAGGGGGGATTTGGGGCAAACAGGTATGTGACAGTTCCATTACCAACCCCAAGGGGGGGCACCATACAATCCAACTACAGTTATTGTATTGAAAGGTACAACAAGGAGCATGTCGTGGAATTTTTGCAGGTGGTGCTCACCAAGATTTTTCTGCCTCCCCTTCCCTCCGTGCGGCATGTTATAGGGACCCTTGGGATATTTCTTTTGGCAAGAGATGCTATAGAGATTCCCGCTATGATATCTGAGAGCACTAACATTTGTTAAATAAATAGGGGCATGTGGAGAAGTGTAGCTCACTGGTTAGAGGAGGCATACCCTGAAGCAGAGATCAGACCCGGGACCTGGGTTCGATTCCTGACGCGGCAGGGTCCAGAGCCCAATCGTCCACGGACTCGATAATTCTCGCTTCGGTGCCCACTCTAAGCACGAGTTCACACTATGCAGCTCTGGGCAACAAGCCTGCTTAATCTCCACAACGGCCCCCCGCGGCGGGATGCCTGGCTTTCACCTTGGGGATGCCCAGTACTGGTTATCTTACAGGGAAAAACCAGGACGGGTTCCCAATGCAAGCGCCAAGATGCCCGTAGGGTGATAGCTGTGCTCTATAAGTACATCAATCAATCAATCAATTGGAGCAGATGAATGAGGCAGGGAAAGGGTACATGTGGAAAGTAGTTGGATGGGTCATAGAGAATAATCATGGCATGCAAATAGGCAGCAGCACATGTTCTGGCAGTGTCTGTTGAGAGTTTGGTACGCTCTTCAATTTATTTGTCCTTCTTACGTTGGGTATGATCTACAGAGGGAAGGCACAGCATTACTGTTAGTCAGAACATGTATTTATGATTTAAAGAAGTGTGGTCTGTGTGTGCTGAGAGGGCTGTACAGAGTGGTAAGTGCCTGTACATCCGAGCAATGTGCATCCAACCGGCCACTTGAGACTGAACAGTGACAGAAGCACCTGGGTTACTGACGGAATGTAAATGGAGAGCACATAGGAAGGGTGTCTGTAGTCACTCAAGGGATGGAAACGTGTTGGTGCACTACCAAAGCTGGGGTACTCAGAGGGAATGTTTGAGGGGTAATGAGACGGTGCTATCCAGAGGTCAAAAAAGGTGTCAGAGCCACAGAGGTATGGGCATCCAGGTCCCACAGCGAGGGGTGGTCAAAAGTCCTTGCTAAAGATTTCTATCGAACCATGACCAAATGTTGTGCAGCCTGGCTCCCTCTGTAACTTTTCCCCAGTGTTTCTCTATCCTTCAGATGACTGGAGCAAGCTTCCCAAAGGATTTCTTGGCCTCATACCCCAAAGGAGTGCCTGATATTTCTGGCCTAAGGATAATACTAAAGGGTGCGCTGCTGACGTTCTGAGAAAAACCTCGCTAACCATGCATATTTATGCACCAAACATGGCAAATCCTTACACCTGCAAAGCAGCATATCGCTCTTGTCAGCTTCGTGGTGGTGTAAGTGTTTTTATTTGAGGAAAATATTCATCTGTGCTTCCTCTCTCATCTGAGGACAATGGAGCTGCATGTTCCTCTCTCACATGTCCATTCAAAGAGCCAGGTGACACTCACTCAATCACTCAGCAAACACGTATGCTTTGACACTTTCGTCTGGCTGTTTTCCTTCCAAACATTCCCCTTTCACCACAAATACAGGCCAGCATGTACCTCATTACTCATTCACTCAGTTTATCGCAGTCCTCGACTCTGCAGGCCCTGCAAGACGAACATGAACAAGAGGTATGGGCATCCAGGTCCCACAGCGAGGGGTGGTCAAAAGTCCTTGCTAAAGATTTCTATCGAACCATGACCAAATGTTGTGCAGCCTGGCTCCCTCTGTAACTTTTCCCCAGTGTATTTCTATCCTTCAGATGACTGGAGCAAGCTTCCCAAAGGATTTCTTGGCCTCTTACCCCAAAGGAGTGCCTGATATTTCTGGCCTAAGGATAATACTAAAGGGTGCGCTGCTGACGTTCTGAGAAAAACCTCGCTAACCATGCATATTTATGCACCAAACATGGCAAATCCTTACACCTGCAAAGCAGCATATCGCTCTTGTCAGCTTCGTGGTGGTGTAATTGTTTTTATTTGAGGAAAATATTCATCTGTGCTTCCTCTCTCATCTGAGGACAATGGAGCTGCATGTTTCTCTCTCACATGTCCATTCAAAGAGCCAGGTGACACTCACTCAATCACTCAGCAAACACGTATGCTTTGACACTTTCGTCTGGCTGTTTTCCTTCCAAACATTCCCCTTTCACCACAAATACAGGCCAGCATGTACCTCATTACTCATTCACTCAGTCATCGCAGTCCTCGACTCTGCAGGCCCTGCAAGACGAACATGAAAAAGAGGTATCTGAGCAAGCAGAAGAAAAGCCATGGTGTGCTCTTATGTTCGTAATGCTGCCCTCTAGTAACGCTACATGGCCACTGCAACAGAATGATGGGACTTAGAAGAGGGCTGTCCTATGCAAATAATGTCCTCCCATGCTTACTTTCTTCTGAGAAAGTCGCCGGCTTGCGCTATGATACAGCCTCCAACAAATGGTCTTCAGCCAAATTCAAAAGCAGCCTACCTATCTCAGGCTAAGGATTTTGCCACTCGAAGGCCGCAGATGGGGACGTCACCCTAATGTAGCAGGGGCCCAATTTGCCTGCAGTCATCCTCCATACAGAACCTGGGCGTTCGAGTGCGTTCGAGGGCTCGTAGGCTTCCTTCAAAGGAAGGAAGGAAGAAAGGGGCTGCTTAAAGCCCCAGTGCCAGCCCAGCCCAGCCCAGCCCAGTGCCGTACTGTACTGTGCTGTGTCACCACAATCCCTTCACTTGCTTCAGTAGGCATGATTAAGACTTCCTGAAGCAAAGGTCTAACTGCTCTTCTCTGCCTCTTGAGAAAAACAATTTTTCTAGCTTCCTATTGCACCTAATAAAGGGAGTTTCACTTGCCTCAAAATCTCCCCTTCATTTCATTAGCCAGAGCTCCTACTTCACCTTTATCCTAGCCAACATCACATGCATCAAAGACCTGATTGGAGGGATCGGCTCTCAGCAAAACGAAAAATCACCACCATCCAACCTATTTTACTATCAGTATAACACCCTCCTTGCATTCTTGTGCTCATATATACACCTGAGGCAACATTTGTGCTCTAAAGTACGCCGAATTTAAAGGACTAAGAATAAACACATTTATAAGGGAAGATAAGGCATTGTCCCTATTGCACCTACTTGAGAAAAAGGGAGGTTTGTGGAAGGTCAGACTCCTCAGGAAAAGATGTATAATTTTTGGGCGCATGTGCCAAAAGAGTGGCACTTTTCTCCTCTGTTTTTCCAAGTGAATAAAAAATTAGCAAATGAAACTTAAACCACAGATTGAAAATGTACCCTCTGAGGTCACTTGGACTGCATTGGCAGGACTTGAACCCTGGTCTTGAGAGAACCTGTGACACCAGAGGCACGAGACTTACCGTTGAGCTACAGCTCCTTGGAGGTCTGAACCACTGCAGTAGTAACTATGACCAACATACAGCACCTGGTGTCAGTGCTTGTGGCTTCCATTGCACATGAAACGGAAGACCATGTTATGGGGACGATTTGATAGGGTACTGACATGGAAACCAGTGTGGTCCAGGGGGTAAGTTCCTGCCTTCCATCCAGGTGACCAGGGTTCAAGTCCCGGGATCGGCACGAGGTGACTGTGGTGCAGCAGAGGTAAGTTCCAGATGGTGAATTGCAAAGTGGTTGGTAAGTAACATGGGTGTGGCTAGTGCAAGGGGGCGGGGTCAGTGACAGGTGAATTGCAGAGTGGTTGGTAAGTAACATGGGTGTGGCTAGTGCAAGGGTTGGGGTTAGTGACAGGTGAATTGCAGAGTGGTTGGTAAGTAACATGGGTGTGGCTAGTGCAAGGGGCGGGGTCAGTGACAGGTGAATTGCAGAGCGGTTGGTAAGTTAAATGGGTGTGGCTAGTGCATGGGTGTGGCTAGTGCAAGGGGCGAGGTCAGTGACAGTTGAACTGCAGAGTGGTTGGTAAGTTAAATGGGTGTGGCTAGTGCAAAGGGCGGGGCCAGTGACAGGTGAATTGCAGAGTGGTTGGTAAGTAACATGGGTGTGGCTAGTGCAAGGGGCGGGGTCAGTGACAGGTGAATTGCAGAGTGGTTGGTAAGTTAAATGGGTGTTGCTAGTGCATGGTTGTGGCTAGTGCAAGGGGCGAGGTCAGTGACAGTTGAACTGCAGAGTGGTTGGTAAGTTAAATGGGTGTGGCTAGTGCAAAGGGCGGGGCCAGTGACAGGTGAATTGCAGAGTGGTTGGTAAGTAACATGGGTGTGGCTAGTGCAAGGGGCGGGGTCAGTGACAGGTGAATTGCAGAGTGGTTGGTAAGTAACATGGGTGTGGCTAGTGCAAGGGGCGGGGTCAGTGACAGGTGAATTGCAGAGTGGTTGGTAAGTTAAATGGGTGTGGCTAGTGCAAAGGGTGGGGTCAGTGACAGGTGAGTTGCAGAGTGGTTGGTAACATGGGTGTGGCTAGTGCAATGGGCGGGGTCAGTGACAGGTGAATTGCAGAGTGGTTGGTAAGTAACATGGGTGTGGCTAGTGCAAGGGGTGGGGTCAGTGACAGGTGAATTGCAGAGTGGTTGGTAGGTTAAATGGGTGTGGCTAGTGCAAAGGGTGGGGTCAGTGACAGGTGAGTTGCAGAGTGGTTGGTAACATGGGTGTGGCTAGTGCAAGGGGTGGGGTCAGTGACAGGTAAAAGAAGGGGAACAGATGTAGTGGGTGGGGGTTAGAGATTAATGACATATAGTGAGAAGCCCCAAAATGTGTTTTTTACTGCACCCCCCTACTCTCTCTGATTTTGGGGGGGTGCTGTCAAATTTGGGGGAGCACTTTTAAAAGGGGGTTGGGAGTGCATTATGAAGGGCGATGGGGTGCACAGAATGACATGACTTCTGGGCAATTTTTGGGAGGCTACCCTTACTTTTTATTGCTCCCCTCCTCCTTTATGGGATGCACCCCGAAAGGATAGGGGCAACAGGGGGGATTTGGGGCAAACAGGTATGTGACAGTTCCATTACCAACCCCAAGGGGGGGCACCATACAATCCAACTGCAGTTATTGTATTGAAAGGTACAACAAGGAGCATGTCGTGGAATTTTTGCAGGTGGTGCTCACCAAGATTTTTCTGCCTCCCCTTCCCTCCGTGCGGCATGTTATAGGGACCCTTGGGATATTTCTTTTGGCAAGAGATGCTATAGAGATTCCCGCTATGATATCTGAGAGCACTAACATTTGTTAAATAAATAGGGGCATTGGAGCAGATGAATGAGGCAGGGAAAGGGTACATGTGGAAAGTAGTTGGATGGGTCATAGAGAATAATCATGGCATGCAAATAGGCAGCAGCACATGTTCTGGCAGTGTCTGTTGAGAGTTTGGTACGCTCTTCAATTTATTTGTCCTTCTTACTTTGGGTATGATCTACAGAGGGAAGGCACAGCATTACTGTTAGTCAGAACATGTATTTATGATTTAAAGAAGTGTGGTCTGTGTGTGCTGAGAGGGCTGTACAGAGTGGTAAGTGCCTGTACATCCGAGCAATGTGCATCCAACCGGCCACTTGAGACTGAACAGTGACAGAAGCACCTGGGTTACTGACGGAATGTAAATGGAGAGCACATAGGAAGGGTGTCTGTAGTCACTCAAGGGATGGAAACGTGTTGGTGCACTACCAAAGCTGGGGTACTCAGAGGGAATGTTTGAGGGGTAATGAGACGGTGCTATCCAGAGGTCAAAAAAGGTGTCAGAGCCACAGAGGTATGGGCATCCAGGTCCCACAGCGAGGGGTGGTCAAAAGTCCTTGCTAAAGATTTCTATCGAACCATGACCAAATGTTGTGCAGCCTGGCTCCCTCTGTAACTTTTCCCCAGTGTTTCTCTATCCTTCAGATGACTGGAGCAAGCTTCCCAAAGGATTTCTTGGCCTCATACCCCAAAGGAGTGCCTGATATTTCTGGCCTAAGGATAATACTAAAGGGTGCGCTGCTGACGTTCTGAGAAAAACCTCGCTAACCATGCATATTTATGCACCAAACATGGCAAATCCTTACACCTGCAAAGCAGCATATCGCTCTTGTCAGCTTCGTGGTGGTGTAAGTGTTTTTATTTGAGGAAAATATTCATCTGTGCTTCCTCTCTCATCTGAGGACAATGGAGCTGCATGTTCCTCTCTCACATGTCCATTCAAAGAGCCAGGTGACACTCACTCAATCACTCAGCAAACACGTATGCTTTGACACTTTCGTCTGGCTGTTTTCCTTCCAAACATTCCCCTTTCACCACAAATACAGGCCAGCATGTACCTCATTACTCATTCACTCAGTTTATCGCAGTCCTCGACTCTGCAGGCCCTGCAAGACGAACATGAACAAGAGGTATGGGCATCCAGGTCCCACAGCGAGGGGTGGTCAAAAGTCCTTGCTAAAGATTTCTATCGAACCATGACCAAATGTTGTGCAGCCTATCTCCCTCTGTAACTTTTCCCCAGTGTATTTCTATCCTTCAGATGACTGGAGCAAGCTTCCCAAAGGATTTCTTGGCCTCTTACCCTAAAGGAGTGCCTGATATTTCTGGCCTAAGGATAATACTAAAGGGTGCGCTGCTGACGTTCTGAGAAAAACCTCGCTAACCATGCATATTTATGCACCAAACATGGCAAATCCTTACACCTGCAAAGCAGCATATCGCTCTTGTCAGCTTCGTGGTGGTGTAAGTGTTTTTATTTGAGGAAAATATTCATCTGTGCTTCCTCTCTCATCTGAGGACAATGGAGCTGCATGTTCCTCTCTCACATGTCCATTCAAAGAGCCAGGTGACACTCACTCAATCACTCAGCAAACACGTATGCTTTGACACTTTCGTCTGGCTGTTTTCCTTCCAAACATTCCCCTTTCACCACAAATACAGGCCAGCATGTACCTCATTACTCATTCACTCAGTCATCGCAGTCCTCGACTCTGCAGGCCCTGCAAGACGAACATGAACAAGAGGTATCTGAGCAAGCAGAAGAAAAGCCTTGGTGTGCTCTTATGTTCGTAATGCTGCCCTCTAGTAACGCTACATGGCCACTGCAACAGAATGATGGGACTTAGAAGAGGGCTGTCCTATGCAAATAATGTCCTCCCATGCTTACTTTCTTCTGAGAAAGTCGCCGGCTTGCGCTATGATACAGCCTCCAACAAATGGTCTTCAGCCAAATTCAAAAGCAGCCTACCTATCTCAGGCTAAGGATTTTGCCACTCGAAAGCCGCAGATGGGGACGTCACCCTAATGTAGCAGGGTCCCAATTTGCCTGCAGTCATCCTCCATACAGAACCTGGGCGTTCGAGTGCGATCGAGGGCTCGTAGGCTTCCTTCAAAGGAAGGAAGGAAGGAAGGGGCTGCTTAAAGCCCCAGTGCCAGCCCAGCCCAGCCCAGCCCAGCCCAGCCCAGCCCAGCCCAGCCCAGTGCCGTACTGTACTGTGCTGTGCTGTGTCACCACAATCCCTTCACTTGCTTCAGTAGGCATGATTAAGACTTCCTGAAGCAAAGGTCTAACTGCTCTTCTCTGCCTCTTGAGAAAAACAATTTTTCTAGCTTCCTATTGCACCTAATAAAGGGAGTTTCACTTGCCTCAAAATCTCCCCTTCATTTCATTAGCCGGAGCTCCTACTTCACCTTTATCCTAGCCAACATCACATGCATCAAAGACCTGATTGGAGGGATCGGCTCTCAGCAAAACGAAAAATCACCACCATCCAACCTATTTTACTATCAGTATAACACCCTCCTTGCATTCTTGTGCTCATATATACACATGAGGCAACATTTGTGCTCTAAAGTACGCCGAATTTAAAGGACTAAGAATAAACACATTTATAAGGGAAGATAAAGCATTGTCCCTATTGCACCTACTTGAGAAAAAGGGAGGTTTGTGGAAGGTCAGACTCCTCAGGAAAAGATGTATAATTTTTGGGCGCATGTGCCAAAAGAGTGGCACTTTTCTCCTCTGTTTTTCCAAGTGAATAAAAAATTAGCAAATGAAAATTAAACCACAGATTGAAAATGTACCCTCTCAGGTCACTTAAACTGCATTGGCAGGACTTGAACCCTGGTCTTGAGAGAACCTGTGACACCAGAGGCACGAGACTTACCGTTGAGCTACAGCTCCTTGGAGGTCTGAACCACTGCAGTAGTAACTATGACCAACATACAGCACCTGGTGTCAGTGCTTGTGGCTTCCATTGCACATGAAACGGAAGACCATGTTATGGGGACGATTTGATAGGGTACTGACATGGAAACCAGTGTGGTCCAGGGGGTAAGTTCCTGCCTTCCATCCAGGTGACCAGGGTTCAAGTCCCGGGATCGGCACGAGGTGACTGTGGTGCAGCAGAAGTAAGTTCCACATGGGTCTATGTGGCCAATTGGTAAGTATAAACTGTGCGTGTGAGTGGTGTGAGAGTGGAGTCATGCCTGCCAGATGGTGAATTGCAAAGTGGTTGGTAAGTAACATGGGTGTGGCTAGTGCAAGGGGGCGGGGTCAGTGACAGGTGAATTGCAGAGTGGTTGGTAAGTAACATGGGTGTGGCTAGTGCAAGGGTCGGGGTCAGTGACAGGTGAATTGCAGAGTGGTTGGTAAGTAACATGGGTGTGGCTAGTGCAAGGGGCAGGGTCAGTGACAGGTGAATTGCAGAGCGGTTGGTAAGTTAAATGGGTGTGGCTAGTGCATGGGTGTGGCTAATGCAAGGGGCGGGGTCAGTGACAGTTGAACTGCAGAGTGGTTGGTAAGTTAAATGGGTGTGGCTAGTGCAAAGGGCGGGGCCAGTGACAGGTGAATTGCAGAGTGGTTGGTAAGTAACATGGGTGTGGCTAGTGCAAGGGTCGGGGTCAGTGACAGGTGAATTGCAGAGTGGTTGGTAAGTTAAATGGGTGTGGCTAGTGCAAGGGGCGGGGTCAGTGACAGGTGAGTTGCAGAGTGGTTGGTAAGTTAAATGGGTGTGGCTAGTGCAAGGGGTGGGGTCAGTGACAGGTGAGTTGCAGAGTGGTTGGTAACATGGGTGTGGCTAGTGCAATGGGCGGGGTCAGTGACAGGTGAATTGCAGAGTGGTTGGTAAGTAACATGGGTGTGGCTAGTGCAAGGGGTGGGGTCAGTGACAGGTGAGTTGCAGAGTGGTTGGTAACATGGGTGTGGCTAGTGCAAGGGGTGGGGTCAGTGGAAGGGGAACAGATGTAGTGGGTGGGGGTTAGAGATTAATGACATATAGTGAGAAGCCCCAAAATGTGTTTTTTACTGCACCCCCCTACTCTCTCTGATTTTGGGGGGGTGCTGTCAAATTTGGGGGAGCACTTTTAAAAGGGGGTTGGGAGTGCATTATGAAGGGCGATGGGGTGCACAGAATGACATGACTTCTGGGCAATTTTTGGGAGGCTACCCTTACTTTTTATTGCTCCCCTCCTCCTTTATGGGATGCACCCCGAAAGGATAGGGGCAACAGGGGGGATTTGGGGCAAACAGGTATGTGACAGTTCCATTACCAACCCCAAGGGGGGGCACCATACAATCCAACTGCAGTTATTGTATTGAAAGGTACAACAAGGAGCATGTCGTGGAATTTTTGCAGGTGGTGCTCACCAAGATTTTTCTGCCTCCCCTTCCCTCCGTGCGGCATGTTATAGGGACCCTTGGGATATTTCTATTGGCAAGAGATGCTATAGAGATTCCCGCTATGATATCTGAGAGCACTAACATTTGTTAAATAAATAGGGGCATTGGAGCAGATGAATGAGGCAGGGAAAGGGTACATGTGGAAAGTAGTTGGATGGGTCATAGAGAATAATCATGGCATGCAAATAGGCAGCAGCACATGTTCTGGCAGTGTCTGTTGAGAGTTTGGTACGCTCTTCAATTTATTTGTCCTTCTTACGTTGGGTATGATCTACAGAGGGAAGGCACAGCATTACTGTTAGTCAGAACATGTATTTATGATTTAAAGAAGTGTGGTCTGTGTGTGCTGAGAGGGCTGTACAGAGTGGTAAGTGCCTGTACATCCGAGCAATGTGCATCCAACCGGCCACTTGAGACTGAACAGTGACAGAAGCACCTGGGTTACTGACGGAATGTAAATGGAGAGCACATAGGAAGGGTGTCTGTAGTCACTCAAGGGATTGAAACGTGTTGGTGCACTACCAAAGCTGGGGTACTCAGAGGGAATGTTTGAGGGGTAATGAGACGGTGCTATCCAGAGGTCAAAAAAGGTGTCAGAGCCACAGAGGTATGGGCATCCAGGTCCCACAGCGAGGGGTGGTCAAAAGTCCTTGCTAAAGATTTCTATCGAACCATGACCAAATGTTGTGCAGCCTGGCTCCCTCTGTAACTTTTCCCCAGTGTTTCTCTATCCTTCAGATGACTGGAGCAAGCTTCCCAAAGGATTTCTTGGCCTCATACCCCAAAGGAGTGCCTGATATTTCTGGCCTAAGGATAATACTAAAGGGTGCGCTGCTGACGTTCTGAGAAAAACCTCGCTAACCATGCATATTTATGCACCAAACATGGCAAATCCTTACACCTGCAAAGCAGCATATCGCTCTTGTCAGCTTCGTGGTGGTGTAAGTGTTTTTATTTGAGGAAAATATTCATCTGTGCTTCCTCTCTCATCTGAGGACAATGGAGCTGCATGTTCCTCTCTCACATGTCCATTCAAAGAGCCAGGTGACACTCACTCAATCACTCAGCAAACACGTATGCTTTGACACTTTCGTCTGGCTGTTTTCCTTCCAAACATTCCCCTTTCACCACAAATACAGGCCAGCATGTACCTCATTACTCATTCACTCAGTTTATCGCAGTCCTCGACTCAGCAGGCCCTGCAAGACGAACATGAACAAGAGGTATGGGCATCCAGGTCCCACAGCGAGGGGTGGTCAAAAGTCCTTGCTAAAGATTTCTATCGAACCATGACCAAATGTTGTGCAGCCTGGCTCCCTCTGTAACTTTTCCCCAGTGTATTTCTATCCTTCAGATGACTGGAGCAAGCTTCCCAAAGGATTTCTTGGCCTCTTACCCCAAAGGAGTGCCTGATATTTCTGGCCTAAGGATAATACTAAAGGGTGCGCTGCTGACGTTCTGAGAAAAACCTCGCTAACCATGCATATTTATGCACCAAACATGGCAAATCCTTACACCTGCAAAGCAGCATATCGCTCTTGTCAGCTTCGTGGTGGTGTAATTGTTTTTATTTGAGGAAAATATTCATCTGTGCTTCCTCTCTCATCTGAGGACAATGGAGCTGCATGTTCCTCTCTCACATGTCCATTCAAAGAGCCAGGTGACACTCACTCAATCACTCAGCAAACACGTATGCTTTGACACTTTCGTCTGGCTGTTTTCCTTCCAAACATTCCCCTTTCACCACAAATACAGGCCAGCATGTACCTCATTACTCATTCACTCAGTCATCGCAGTCCTCGACTCTGCAGTCCCTGCAAGACGAACATGGAGAAGAGGTATCTGAGCAAGCAGAAGAAAAGCCTTGGTGTGCTCTTATGTTCGTAATGCTGCCCTCTAGTAACGCTACATGGCCACTGCAACAGAATGATGGGACTTAGAAGAGGGCTGTCCTATGCAAATAATGTCCTCCCATGCTTACTTTCTTCTGAGAAAGTCGCCGGCTTGCGCTATGATACAGCCTCCAACAAATGGTCTTCAGCCAAATTCAAAAGCAGCCTACCTATCTCAGGCTAAGGATTTTGCCACTCGAAGGCCGCAGATGGGGACGTCACCCTAATGTAGCAGGGTCCCAATTTGCCTGCAGTCATCCTCCATACAGAACCTGGGCGTTCGAGTGCGTTCGAGGGCTCGTAGGCTTCCTTCAAAGGAAGGAAGGAAGAAAGGGGCTGGTTAAAGCCCTAGTGCCGGCCCAGCCCAGCCCAGCCCAGTGCCGTACTGTACTGTGCTGTGTCACCACAATCCCTTCACTTGCTTCAGTAGGCATGATTAAGACTTCCTGAAGCAAAGGTCTAACTGCTCTTCTCTGCCTCTTGAGAAAAACAATTTTTCTAGCTTCCTATTGCACCTAATAAAGGGAGTTTCACTTGCCTCAAAATCTCCCCTTCATTTCATTAGCCAGAGCTCCTACTTCACCTTTATCCTAGCCAACATCACATGCATCAAAGACCTGATTGGAGGGATCGGCTCTCAGCAAAACGAAAAATCAACACCATCCAACCTATTTTACTATCAGTATAACACCCTCCTTGCATTCTTGTGCTCATATATACACCTGAGGCAACATTTGTGCTCTAAAGTACGCCGAATTTAAAGGACTAAGAATAAACACATTTATAAGGGAAGATAAGGCATTGTCCCTATTGCACCTACTTGAGAAAAAGGGAGGTTTGTGGAAGGTCAGACTCCTCAGGAAAAGATGTATAATTTTTGGGCGCATGTGCCAAAAGAGTGGCACTTTTCTCCTCTGTTTTTCCAAGTGAATAAAAAATTAGCAAATGAAAATTAAACCACAGATTGAAAATGTACCCTCTCAGGTCACTTGGACTGCATTGGCAGGACTTGAACCCTGGTCTTGAGAGAACCTGTGACACCAGAGGCACGAGACTTACCGTTGAGCTACAGCTCCTTGGAGGTCTGAACCACTGCAGTAGTAACTATGACCAACATACAGCACCTGGTGTCAGTGCTTGTGGCTTCCATTGCACATGAAACGGAAGACCATGTTATGGGGACGATTTGATAGGGTACTGACATGGAAACCAGTGTGGTCCAGGGGGTAAGTTCCTGCCTTCCATCCAGGTGACCAGGGTTCAAGTCCCGGGATCGGCACGAGGTGACTGTGGTGCAGCAGAGGTAAGTTCCAGATGGGTCTATGTGGCCAATTGGTAAGTATAAACTGTGCGTGTGAGAGTGGAGTCATGCCTGCCAGATGGTGAATTGCAAAGTGGTTGGTAAGTAACATGGGTGTGGCTAGTGCAAGGGGGCGGGGTCAGTGACAGGTGAATTGCAGAGTGGTTGGTAAGTAACATGGGTGTGGCTAGTGCAAGGGTCGGGGTCAGTGACAGGTGAATTGCAGAGTGGTTGGTAAGTAACATGGGTGTGGCTAGTGCAAGGGGCGGGGTCAGTGACAGGTGAATTGCAGAGCGGTTGGTAAGTTAAATGGGTGTGGCTAGTGCATGGTTGTGGCTAGTGCAAGGGGTGGGGTCAGTGACAGTTGAATTGCAGAGTGGTTGGTAAGTTAAATGGGTGTGGCTAGTGCAAAGGGCGGGGCCAGTGACAGGTGAATTGCAGAGTGGTTGGTAAGTTAAATGGGTGTGGCTAGTGCATGGGTGTGGCTAGTGCAAGGGGCGGGGTCAGTGACAGGTGAGTTGCAGAGTGGTTGGTAAGTAACATGGGTGTGGCTAGTGCAAGGGGCGGGGTCAGTGACAGGTGAGTTGCAGAGTGGTTGGTAAGTTAAATGGGTGTGGCTAGTGCAAGGGGCGGGGTCAGTGACAGGTGAGTTGCAGAGTGGTTGGTAAGTTAAATGGGTGTGGCTAGTGCAAAGGGCGGGGTCAGTGACAGGTGAATTGCAGAGTGGTTGGTAAGTAACATGGGTGTGGCTAGTGCAAGGGGCGGGGTCAGTGACAGGTGAATTGCAGAGTGGTTGGTAAGTAACATGGGTGTGGCTAGTGCAAGGGGCGGGGTCAGTGACAGGTGAATTGCAGAGTGGTTGGTAAGTTAAATGGGTGTGGCTAGTGCAAGGGGCGGGGTCAGTGACAGGTGAGTTGCAGAGTGGTTGGTAAGTTAAATGGGTGTGGCTAGTGCAAAGGGCGGGGTCAGTGACAGGTGAGTTGCAGAGTGGTTGGTAACATGGGTGTGGCTAGTGCAATGGGCGGGGTCAGTGACAGGTGAATTGCAGAGTGGTTGGTAAGTAACATGGGTGTGGCTAGTGCAAGGGGCGGGGTCAGTGACAGGTGAATTGCAGAGTGGTTGGTAAGTTAAATGGGTGTGGCTAGTGCAAAGGGTGGGGTCAGTGACAGGTGAGTTGCAGAGTGGTTGGTAACATGGGTGTGGCTAGTGCAAGGGGTGGGGTCAGTGACAGGTAAAAGAAGGGGAACAGATGTAGTGGGTGGGGGTTAGAGATTAATGACATATAGTGAGGAGCCCCAAAATGTGTTTTTTACTGCACCCCCCTACTCTCTCTGATTTTGGGGGGGTGCTGTCAAATTTGGGGGAGCACTTTTAAAAGGGGGTTGGGAGTGCATTATGAAGGGCGATGGGGTGCACAGAATGACATGACTTCTGGGCAATTTTTGGGAGGCTACCCTTACTTTTTATTGCTCCCCTCCTCCTTTATGGGATGCACCCCGAAAGGATAGGGGCAACAGGGGGGATTTGGGGCAAACAGGTATGTGACAGTTCCATTACCAACCCCAAGGGGGGGCACCATACAATCCAACTACAGTTATTGTATTGAAAGGTACAACAAGGAGCATGTCGTGGAATTTTTGCAGGTGGTGCTCACCAAGATTTTTCTGCCTCCCCTTCCCTCCGTGCGGCATGTTATAGGGACCCTTGGGATATTTCTTTTGGCAAGAGATGCTATAGAGATTCCCGCTATGATATCTGAGAGCACTAACATTTGTTAAATAAATAGGGGCATGTGGAGAAGTGTAGCTCACTGGTTAGAGGAGGCATACCCTGAAGCAGAGATCAGACCCGGGACCTGGGTTCGATTCCTGACGCGGCAGGGTCCAGAGCCCAATCGTCCACGGACTCGATAATTCTCGCTTCGGTGCCCACTCTAAGCACGAGTTCACACTATGCAGCTCTGGGCAACAAGCCTGCTTAATCTCCACAACGGCCCCCCGCGGCGGGATGCCTGGCTTTCACCTTGGGGATGCCCAGTACTGGTTATCTTACAGGGAAAAACCAGGACGGGTTCCCAATGCAAGCGCCAAGATGCCCGTAGGGTGATAGCTGTGCTCTATAAGTACATCAATCAATCAATCAATTGGAGCAGATGAATGAGGCAGGGAAAGGGTACATGTGGAAAGTAGTTGGATGGGTCATAGAGAATAATCATGGCATGCAAATAGGCAGCAGCACATGTTCTGGCAGTGTCTGTTGAGAGTTTGGTACGCTCTTCAATTTATTTGTCCTTCTTACGTTGGGTATGATCTACAGAGGGAAGGCACAGCATTACTGTTAGTCAGAACATGTATTTATGATTTAAAGAAGTGTGGTCTGTGTGTGCTGAGAGGGCTGTACAGAGTGGTAAGTGCCTGTACATCCGAGCAATGTGCATCCAACCGGCCACTTGAGACTGAACAGTGACAGAAGCACCTGGGTTACTGACGGAATGTAAATGGAGAGCACATAGGAAGGGTGTCTGTAGTCACTCAAGGGATGGAAACGTGTTGGTGCACTACCAAAGCTGGGGTACTCAGAGGGAATGTTTGAGGGGTAATGAGACGGTGCTATCCAGAGGTCAAAAAAGGTGTCAGAGCCACAGAGGTATGGGCATCCAGGTCCCACAGCGAGGGGTGGTCAAAAGTCCTTGCTAAAGATTTCTATCGAACCATGACCAAATGTTGTGCAGCCTGGCTCCCTCTGTAACTTTTCCCCAGTGTTTCTCTATCCTTCAGATGACTGGAGCAAGCTTCCCAAAGGATTTCTTGGCCTCATACCCCAAAGGAGTGCCTGATATTTCTGGCCTAAGGATAATACTAAAGGGTGCGCTGCTGACGTTCTGAGAAAAACCTCGCTAACCATGCATATTTATGCACCAAACATGGCAAATCCTTACACCTGCAAAGCAGCATATCGCTCTTGTCAGCTTCGTGGTGGTGTAAGTGTTTTTATTTGAGGAAAATATTCATCTGTGCTTCCTCTCTCATCTGAGGACAATGGAGCTGCATGTTCCTCTCTCACATGTCCATTCAAAGAGCCAGGTGACACTCACTCAATCACTCAGCAAACACGTATGCTTTGACACTTTCGTCTGGCTGTTTTCCTTCCAAACATTCCCCTTTCACCACAAATACAGGCCAGCATGTACCTCATTACTCATTCACTCAGTTTATCGCAGTCCTCGACTCTGCAGGCCCTGCAAGACGAACATGAACAAGAGGTATGGGCATCCAGGTCCCACAGCGAGGGGTGGTCAAAAGTCCTTGCTAAAGATTTCTATCGAACCATGACCAAATGTTGTGCAGCCTGGCTCCCTCTGTAACTTTTCCCCAGTGTATTTCTATCCTTCAGATGACTGGAGCAAGCTTCCCAAAGGATTTCTTGGCCTCTTACCCCAAAGGAGTGCCTGATATTTCTGGCCTAAGGATAATACTAAAGGGTGCGCTGCTGACGTTCTGAGAAAAACCTCGCTAACCATGCATATTTATGCACCAAACATGGCAAATCCTTACACCTGCAAAGCAGCATATCGCTCTTGTCAGCTTCGTGGTGGTGTAATTGTTTTTATTTGAGGAAAATATTCATCTGTGCTTCCTCTCTCATCTGAGGACAATGGAGCTGCATGTTTCTCTCTCACATGTCCATTCAAAGAGCCAGGTGACACTCACTCAATCACTCAGCAAACACGTATGCTTTGACACTTTCGTCTGGCTGTTTTCCTTCCAAACATTCCCCTTTCACCACAAATACAGGCCAGCATGTACCTCATTACTCATTCACTCAGTCATCGCAGTCCTCGACTCTGCAGGCCCTGCAAGACGAACATGAAAAAGAGGTATCTGAGCAAGCAGAAGAAAAGCCATGGTGTGCTCTTATGTTCGTAATGCTGCCCTCTAGTAACGCTACATGGCCACTGCAACAGAATGATGGGACTTAGAAGAGGGCTGTCCTATGCAAATAATGTCCTCCCATGCTTACTTTCTTCTGAGAAAGTCGCCGGCTTGCGCTATGATACAGCCTCCAACAAATGGTCTTCAGCCAAATTCAAAAGCAGCCTACCTATCTCAGGCTAAGGATTTTGCCACTCGAAGGCCGCAGATGGGGACGTCACCCTAATGTAGCAGGGGCCCAATTTGCCTGCAGTCATCCTCCATACAGAACCTGGGCGTTCGAGTGCGTTCGAGGGCTCGTAGGCTTCCTTCAAAGGAAGGAAGGAAGAAAGGGGCTGCTTAAAGCCCCAGTGCCAGCCCAGCCCAGCCCAGCCCAGTGCCGTACTGTACTGTGCTGTGTCACCACAATCCCTTCACTTGCTTCAGTAGGCATGATTAAGACTTCCTGAAGCAAAGGTCTAACTGCTCTTCTCTGCCTCTTGAGAAAAACAATTTTTCTAGCTTCCTATTGCACCTAATAAAGGGAGTTTCACTTGCCTCAAAATCTCCCCTTCATTTCATTAGCCAGAGCTCCTACTTCACCTTTATCCTAGCCAACATCACATGCATCAAAGACCTGATTGGAGGGATCGGCTCTCAGCAAAACGAAAAATCACCACCATCCAACCTATTTTACTATCAGTATAACACCCTCCTTGCATTCTTGTGCTCATATATACACCTGAGGCAACATTTGTGCTCTAAAGTACGCCGAATTTAAAGGACTAAGAATAAACACATTTATAAGGGAAGATAAGGCATTGTCCCTATTGCACCTACTTGAGAAAAAGGGAGGTTTGTGGAAGGTCAGACTCCTCAGGAAAAGATGTATAATTTTTGGGCGCATGTGCCAAAAGAGTGGCACTTTTCTCCTCTGTTTTTCCAAGTGAATAAAAAATTAGCAAATGAAACTTAAACCACAGATTGAAAATGTACCCTCTGAGGTCACTTGGACTGCATTGGCAGGACTTGAACCCTGGTCTTGAGAGAACCTGTGACACCAGAGGCACGAGACTTACCGTTGAGCTACAGCTCCTTGGAGGTCTGAACCACTGCAGTAGTAACTATGACCAACATACAGCACCTGGTGTCAGTGCTTGTGGCTTCCATTGCACATGAAACGGAAGACCATGTTATGGGGACGATTTGATAGGGTACTGACATGGAAACCAGTGTGGTCCAGGGGGTAAGTTCCTGCCTTCCATCCAGGTGACCAGGGTTCAAGTCCCGGGATCGGCACGAGGTGACTGTGGTGCAGCAGAGGTAAGTTCCAGATGGTGAATTGCAAAGTGGTTGGTAAGTAACATGGGTGTGGCTAGTGCAAGGGGGCGGGGTCAGTGACAGGTGAATTGCAGAGTGGTTGGTAAGTAACATGGGTGTGGCTAGTGCAAGGGTTGGGGTCAGTGACAGGTGAATTGCAGAGTGGTTGGTAAGTAACATGGGTGTGGCTAGTGCAAGGGGCGGGGTCAGTGACAGGTGAATTGCAGAGCGGTTGGTAAGTTAAATGGGTGTGGCTAGTGCATGGGTGTGGCTAGTGTAAGGGGCGAGGTCAGTGACAGTTGAACTGCAGAGTGGTTGGTAAGTTAAATGGGTGTGGCTAGTGCAAAGGGCGGGGCCAGTGACAGGTGAATTGCAGAGTGGTTGGTAAGTAACATGGGTGTGGCTAGTGCAAGGGGCGGGGTCAGTGACAGGTGAATTGCAGAGTGGTTGGTAAGTTAAATGGGTGTGGCTAGTGCATGGGTGTGGCTAGTGCAAGGGGCGAGGTCAGTGACAGTTGAACTGCAGAGTGGTTGGTAAGTTAAATGGGTGTGGCTAGTGCAAAGGGCGGGGCCAGTGACAGGTGAATTGCAGAGTGGTTGGTAAGTAACATGGGTGTGGCTAGTGCAAGGGGCGGGGTCAGTGACAGGTGAATTGCAGAGTGGTTGGTAAGTTAAATGGGTGTGGCTAGTGCAAAGGGTGGGGTCAGTGACAGGTGAGTTGCAGAGTGGTTGGTAACATGGGTGTGGCTAGTGCAATGGGCGGGGTCAGTGACAGGTGAATTGCAGAGTGGTTGGTAAGTAACATGGGTGTGGCTAGTGCAAGGGGTGGGGTCAGTGACAGGTGAATTGCAGAGTGGTTGGTAGGTTAAATGGGTGTGGCTAGTGCAAAGGGTGGGGTCAGTGACAGGTGAGTTGCAGAGTGGTTGGTAACATGGGTGTGGCTAGTGCAAGGGGTGGGGTCAGTGACAGGTAAAAGAAGGGGAACAGATGTAGTGGGTGGGGGTTAGAGATTAATGACATATAGTGAGAAGCCCCAAAATGTGTTTTTTACTGCACCCCCCTACTCTCTCTGATTTTGGGGGGGTGCTGTCAAATTTGGGGGAGCACTTTTAAAAGGGGGTTGGGAGTGCATTATGAAGGGCGATGGGGTGCACAGAATGACATGACTTCTGGGCAATTTTTGGGAGGCTACCCTTACTTTTTATTGCTCCCCTCCTCCTTTATGGGATGCACCCCGAAAGGATAGGGGCAACAGGGGGGATTTGGGGCAAACAGGTATGTGACAGTTCCATTACCAACCCCAAGGGGGGGCACCATACAATCCAACTGCAGTTATTGTATTGAAAGGTACAACAAGGAGCATGTCGTGGAATTTTTGCAGGTGGTGCTCACCAAGATTTTTCTGCCTCCCCTTCCCTCCGTGCGGCATGTTATAGGGACCCTTGGGATATTTCTTTTGGCAAGAGATGCTATAGAGATTCCCGCTATGATATCTGAGAGCACTAACATTTGTTAAATAAATAGGGGCATTGGAGCAGATGAATGAGGCAGGGAAAGGGTACATGTGGAAAGTAGTTGGATGGGTCATAGAGAATAATCATGGCATGCAAATAGGCAGCAGCACATGTTCTGGCAGTGTCTGTTGAGAGTTTGGTACGCTCTTCAATTTATTTGTCCTTCTTACGTTGGGTATGATCTACAGAGGGAAGGCACAGCATTACTGTTAGTCAGAACATGTATTTATGATTTAAAGAAGTGTGGTCTGTGTGTGCTGAGAGGGCTGTACAGAGTGGTAAGTGCCTGTACATCCGAGCAATGTGCATCCAACCGGCCACTTGAGACTGAACAGTGACAGAAGCACCTGGGTTACTGACGGAATGTAAATGGAGAGCACATAGGAAGGGTGTCTGTAGTCACTCAAGGGATGGAAACGTGTTGGTGCACTACCAAAGCTGGGGTACTCAGAGGGAATGTTTGAGGGGTAATGAGACGGTGCTATCCAGAGGTCAAAAAAGGTGTCAGAGCCACAGAGGTATGGGCATCCAGGTCCCACAGCGAGGGGTGGTCAAAAGTCCTTGCTAAAGATTTCTATCGAACCATGACCAAATGTTGTGCAGCCTGGCTCCCTCTGTAACTTTTCCCCAGTGTTTCTCTATCCTTCAGATGACTGGAGCAAGCTTCCCAAAGGATTTCTTGGCCTCATACCCCAAAGGAGTGCCTGATATTTCTGGCCTAAGGATAATACTAAAGGGTGCGCTGCTGACGTTCTGAGAAAAACCTCGCTAACCATGCATATTTATGCACCAAACATGGCAAATCCTTACACCTGCAAAGCAGCATATCGCTCTTGTCAGCTTCGTGGTGGTGTAAGTGTTTTTATTTGAGGAAAATATTCATCTGTGCTTCCTCTCTCATCTGAGGACAATGGAGCTGCATGTTCCTCTCTCACATGTCCATTCAAAGAGCCAGGTGACACTCACTCAATCACTCAGCAAACACGTATGCTTTGACACTTTCGTCTGGCTGTTTTCCTTCCAAACATTCCCCTTTCACCACAAATACAGGCCAGCATGTACCTCATTACTCATTCACTCAGCTTATCGCAGTCCTCGACTCTGCAGGCCCTGCAAGACGAACATGAACAAGAGGTATGGGCATCCAGGTCCCACAGCGAGGGGTGGTCAAAAGTCCTTGCTAAAGATTTCTATCGAACCATGACCAAATGTTGTGCAGCCTATCTCCCTCTGTAACTTTTCCCCAGTGTATTTCTATCCTTCAGATGACTGGAGCAAGCTTCCCAAAGGATTTCTTGGCCTCTTACCCCAAAGGAGTGCCTGATATTTCTGGCCTAAGGATAATACTAAAGGGTGCGCTGCTGACGTTCTGAGAAAAACCTCGCTAACCATGCATATTTATGCACCAAACATGGCAAATCCTTACACCTGCAAAGCAGCATATCGCTCTTGTCAGCTTCGTGGTGGTGTAAGTGTTTTTATTTGAGGAAAATATTCATCTGTGCTTCCTCTCTCATCTGAGGACAATGGAGCTGCATGTTCCTCTCTCACATGTCCATTCAAAGAGCCAGGTGACACTCACTCAATCACTCAGCAAACACGTATGCTTTGACACTTTCGTCTGGCTGTTTTCCTTCCAAACATTCCCCTTTCACCACAAATACAGGCCAGCATGTACCTCATTACTCATTCACTCAGTCATCGCAGTCCTCGACTCTGCAGGCCCTGCAAGACGAACATGAACAAGAGGTATCTGAGCAAGCAGAAGAAAAGCCTTGGTGTGCTCTTATGTTCGTAATGCTGCCCTCTAGTAACGCTACATGGCCACTGCAACAGAATGATGGGACTTAGAAGAGGGCTGTCCTATGCAAATAATGTCCTCCCATGCTTACTTTCTTCTGAGAAAGTCGCCGGCTTGCGCTATGATACAGCCTCCAACAAATGGTCTTCAGCCAAATTCAAAAGCAGCCTACCTATCTCAGGCTAAGGATTTTGCCACTCGAAGGCCGCAGATGGGGACGTCACCCTAATGTAGCAGGGTCCCAATTTGCCTGCAGTCATCCTCCATACAGAACCTGGGCGTTCGAGTGCGATCGAGGGCTCGTAGGCTTCCTTCAAAGGAAGGAAGGAAGGAAGGGGCTGCTTAAAGCCCCAGTGCCAGCCCAGCCCAGCCCAGCCCAGCCCAGCCCAGCCCAGCGCCGTACTGTACTGTGCTGTGCTGTGTCACCACAATCCCTTCACTTGCTTCAGTAGGCATGATTAAGACTTCCTGAAGCAAAGGTCTAACTGCTCTTCTCTGCCTCTTGAGAAAAACAATTTTTCTAGCTTCCTATTGCACCTAATAAAGGGAGTTTCACTTGCCTCAAAATCTCCCCTTCATTTCATTAGCCGGAGCTCCTACTTCACCTTTATCCTAGCCAACATCACATGCATCAAAGACCTGATTGGAGGGATCGGCTCTCAGCAAAACGAAAAATCACCACCATCCAACCTATTTTACTATCAGTATAACACCCTCCTTGCATTCTTGTGCTCATATATACACCTGAGGCAACATTTGTGCTCTAAAGTACGCCGAATTTAAAGGACTAAGAATAAACACATTTATAAGGGAAGATAAGGCATTGTCCCTATTGCACCTACTTGAGAAAAAGGGAGGTTTGTGGAAGGTCAGACTCCTCAGGAAAAGATGTATAATTTTTGGGCGCATGTGCCAAAAGAGTGGCACTTTTCTCCTCTGTTTTTCCAAGTGAATAAAAAATTAGCAAATGAAAATTAAACCACAGATTGAAAATGTACCCTCTCAGGTCACTTGGACTGCATTGGCAGGACTTGAACCCTGGTCTTGAGAGAACCTGTGACACCAGAGGCACGAGACTTACCGTTGAGCTACAGCTCCTTGGAGGTCTGAACCACTGCAGTAGTAACTATGACCAACATACAGCACCTGGTGTCAGTGCTTGTGGCTTCCATTGCACATGAAACGGAAGACCATGTTATGGGGACGATTTGATAGGGTACTGACATGGCAACCAGTGTGGTCCAGGGGGTAAGTTCCTGCCTTCCATCCAGGTGACCAGGGTTCAAGTCCCGGGATCGGCACGAGGTGACTGTGGTGCAGCAGAGGTAAGTTCCAGATGGGTCTATGTGGCCAATTGGTAAGTATAAACTGTGCGTGTGAGTGGTGTGAGAGTGGAGTCATGCCTGCCAGATGGTGAATTGCAAAGTGGTTGGTAAGTAACATGGGTGTGGCTAGTGCAAGGGGGCGGGGTCAGAGACAGGTGAATTGCAGAGTGGTTGGTAAGTAACATGGGTGTGGCTAGTGCAAGGGTCGGGGTCAGTGACAGGTGAATTGCAGAGTGGTTGGTAAGTAACATGGGTGTGGCTAGTGCAAGGGGCGGGGTCAGTGACAGGTGAATTGCAGAGCGGTTGGTAAGTTAAATGGGTGTGGCTAGTGCATGGGTGTGGCTAATGCAAGGGGCGGGGTCAGTGACAGTTGAACTGCAGAGTGGTTGGTAAGTTAAATGGGTGTGGCTAGTGCAAAGGGCGGGGCCAGTGACAGGTGAATTGCAGAGTGGTTGGTAAGTAACATGGGTGTGGCTAGTGCAAAGGGCGGGGCCAGTGACAGGTGAATTGCAGAGTGGTTGGTAAGTAACATGGGTGTGGCTAGTGCAAGGGTCGGGGTCAGTGACAGGTGAATTGCAGAGTGGTTGGTAAGTTAAATGGGTGTGGCTAGTGCATGGGTGTGGCTAGTGCAAGGGGCGGGGTCAGTGACAGGTGAGTTGCAGAGTGGTTGGTAAGTTAAATGGGTGTGGCTAGTGCAAGGGGTGGGGTCAGTGACAGGTGAGTTGCAGAGTGGTTGGTAACATGGGTGTGGCTAGTGCAATGGGCGGGGTCAGTGACAGGTGAATTGCAGAGTGGTTGGTAAGTAACATGGGTGTGGCTAGTGCAAGGGGTGGGGTCAGTGACAGGTGAGTTGCAGAGTGGTTGGTAACTTGGGTGTGGCTAGTGCAAGGGGTGGGGTCAGTGGAAGGGGAACAGATGTAGTGGGTGGGGGTTAGAGATTAATGACATATAGTGAGAAGCCCCAAAATGTGTTTTTTACTGCACCCCCCTACTCTCTCTGATTTTGGGGGGGTGCTGTCAAATTTGGGGGAGCACTTTTAAAAGGGGGTTGGGAGTGCATTATGAAGGGCGATGGGGTGCACAGAATGACATGACTTCTGGGCAATTTTTGGGAGGCTACCCTTACTTTTTATTGCTCCCCTCCTCCTTTATGGGATGCACCCCGAAAGGATAGGGGCAACAGGGGGGATTTGGGGCAAACAGGTATGTGACAGTTCCATTACCAACCCCAAGGGGGGGCACCATACAATCCAACTGCAGTTATTGTATTGAAAGGTACAACAAGGAGCATGTCGTGGAATTTTTGCAGGTGGTGCTCACCAAGATTTTTCTGCCTCCCCTTCCCTCCGTGCGGCATGTTATAGGGACCCTTGGGATATTTCTATTGGCAAGAGATGCTATAGAGATTCCCGCTATGATATCTGAGAGCACTAACATTTGTTAAATAAATAGGGGCATTGGAGCAGATGAATGAGGCAGGGAAAGGGTACATGTGGAAAGTAGTTGGATGGGTCATAGAGAATAATCATGGCATGCAAATAGGCAGCAGCACATGTTCTGGCAGTGTCTGTTGAGAGTTTGGTACGCTCTTCAATTTATTTGTCCTTCTTACGTTGGGTATGATCTACAGAGGGAAGGCACAGCATTACTGTTAGTCAGAACATGTATTTATGATTTAAAGAAGTGTGGTCTGTGTGTGCTGAGAGGGCTGTACAGAGTGGTAAGTGCCTGTACATCCGAGCAATGTGCATCCAACCGGCCACTTGAGACTGAACAGTGACAGAAGCACCTGGGTTACTGACGGAATGTAAATGGAGAGCACATAGGAAGGGTGTCTGTAGTCACTCAAGGGATTGAAACGTGTTGGTGCACTACCAAAGCTGGGGTACTCAGAGGGAATGTTTGAGGGGTAATGAGACGGTGCTATCCAGAGGTCAAAAAAGGTGTCAGAGCCACAGAGGTATGGCAATCCAGGTCCCACAGCGAGGGGTGGTCAAAAGTCCTTGCTAAAGATTTCTATCGAACCATGACCAAATGTTGTGCAGCCTGGCTCCCTCTGTAACTTTTCCCCAGTGTTTCTCTATCCTTCAGATGACTGGAGCAAGCTTCCCAAAGGATTTCTTGGCCTCATACCCCAAAGGAGTGCCTGATATTTCTGGCCTAAGGATAATACTAAAGGGTGCGCTGCTGACGTTCTGAGAAAAACCTCGCTAACCATGCATATTTATGCACCAAACATGGCAAATCCTTACACCTGCAAAGCAGCATATCGCTCTTGTCAGCTTCGTGGTGGTGTAAGTGTTTTTATTTGAGGAAAATATTCATCTGTGCTTCCTCTCTCATCTGAGGACAATGGAGCTGCATGTTCCTCTCTCACATGTCCATTCAAAGAGCCAGGTGACACTCACTCAATCACTCAGCAAACACGTATGCTTTGACACTTTCGTCTGGCTGTTTTCCTTCCAAACATTCCCCTTTCACCACAAATACAGGCCAGCATGTACCTCATTACTCATTCACTCAGTTTATCGCAGTCCTCGACTCAGCAGGCCCTGCAAGACGAACATGAACAAGAGGTATGGGCATCCAGGTCCCACAGCGAGGGGTGGTCAAAAGTCCTTGCTAAAGATTTCTATCGAACCATGACCAAATGTTGTGCAGCCTGGCTCCCTCTGTAACTTTTCCCCAGTGTATTTCTATCCTTCAGATGACTGGAGCAAGCTTCCCAAAGGATTTCTTGGCCTCTTACCCCAAAGGAGTGCCTGATATTTCTGGCCTAAGGATAATACTAAAGGGTGCGCTGCTGACGTTCTGAGAAAAACCTCGCTAACCATGCATATTTATGCACCAAACATGGCAAATCCTTACACCTGCAAAGCAGCATATTGCTCTTGTCAGCTTCGTGGTGGTGTAATTGTTTTTATTTGAGGAAAATATTCATCTGTGCTTCCTCTCTCATCTGAGGACAATGGAGCTGCATGTTCCTCTCTCACATGTCCATTCAAAGAGCCAGGTGACACTCACTCAATCACTCAGCAAACACGTATGCTTTGACACTTTCGTCTGGCTGTTTTCCTTCCAAACATTCCCCTTTCACCACAAATACAGGCCAGCATGTACCTCATTACTCATTCACTCAGTCATCGCAGTCCTCGACTCTGCAGGCCCTGCAAGACGAACATGGAGAAGAGGTATCTGAGCAAGCAGAAGAAAAGCCTTGGTGTGCTCTTATGTTCGTAATGCTGCCCTCTAGTAACGCTACATGGCAACTGCAACAGAATGATGGGACTTAGAAGAGGGCTGTCCTATGCAAATAATGTCCTCCCATGCTTACTTTCTTCTGAGAAAGTCGCCGGCTTGCGCTATGATACAGACTCCAACAAATGGTCTTCAGCCAAATTCAAAAGCAGCCTACCTATCTCAGGCTAAGGATTTTGCCACTCGAAGGCCGCAGATGGGGACGTCACCCTAATGTAGCAGGGTCCCAATTTGCCTGCAGTCATCCTCCATACAGAACCTGGGCGTTCGAGTGCGTTCGAGGGCTCGTAGGCTTCCTTCAAAGGAAGGAAGGAAGAAAGGGGCTGCTTAAAGCCCTAGTGCCGGCCCAGCCCAGCCCAGCCCAGTGCCGTACTGTACTGTGCTGTGTCACCACAATCCCTTCACTTGCTTCAGTAGGCATGATTAAGACTTCCTGAAGCAAAGGTCTAACTGCTCTTCTCTGCCTCTTGAGAAAAACAATTTTTCTAGCTTCCTATTGCACCTAATAAAGGGAGTTTCACTTGCCTCAAAATCTCCCCTTCATTTCATTAGCCAGAGCTCCTACTTCACCTTTATCCTAGCCAACATCACATGCATCAAAGACCTGATTGGAGGGATCGGCTCTCAGCAAAACGAAAAATCAACACCATCCAACCTATTTTACTATCAGTATAACACCCTCCTTGCATTCTTGTGCTCATATATACACCTGAGGCAACATTTGTGCTCTAAAGTACGCCGAATTTAAAGGACTAAGAATAAACACATTTATAAGGGAAGATAAGGCATTGTCCCTATTGCACCTACTTGAGAAAAAGGGAGGTTTGTGGAAGGTCAGACTCCTCAGGAAAAGATGTATAATTTTTGGGCGCATGTGCCAAAAGAGTGGCACTTTTCTCCTCTGTTTTTCCAAGTGAATAAAAAATTAGCAAATGAAAATTAAACCACAGATTGAAAATGTACCCTCTCAGGTCACTTGGACTGCATTGGCAGGACTTGAACCCTGGTCTTGAGAGAACCTGTGACACCAGAGGCACGAGACTTACCGTTGAGCTACAGCTCCTTGGAGGTCTGAACCACTGCAGTAGTAACTATGACCAACATACAGCACCTGGTGTCAGTGCTTGTGGCTTCCATTGCACATGAAACGGAAGACCATGTTATGGGGACGATTTGATAGGGTACTGACATGGAAACCAGTGTGGTCCAGGGGGTAAGTTCCTGCCTTCCATCCAGGTGACCAGGGTTCAAGTCCCGGGATCGGCACGAGGTGACTGTGGTGCAGCAGAGGTAAGTTCCAGATGGGTCTATGTGGCCAATTGGTAAGTATAAACTGTGCGTGTGAGAGTGGAGTCATGCCTGCCAGATGGTGAATTGCAAAGTGGTTGGTAAGTAACATGGGTGTGGCTAGTGCAAGGGGGCGGGGTCAGTGACAGGTGAATTGCAGAGTGGTTGGTAAGTAACATGGGTGTGGCTAGTGCAAGGGTCGGGGTCAGTGACAGGTGAATTGCAGAGTGGTTGGTAAGTAACATGGGTGTGGCTAGTGCAAGGGGCGGGGTCAGTGACAGGTGAATTGCAGAGCGGTTGGTAAGTTAAATGGGTGTGGCTAGTGCATGGGTGTGGCTAGTGCAAGGGGTGGGGTCAGTGACAGTTGAATTGCAGAGTGGTTGGTAAGTTAAATGGGTGTGGCTAGTGCAAAGGGCGGGGCCAGTGACAGGTGAATTGCAGAGTGGTTGGTAAGTTAAATGGGTGTGGCTAGTGCATGGGTGTGGCTAGTGCAAGGGGCGGGGTCAGTGACAGGTGAGTTGCAGAGTGGTTGGTAAGTTAAATGGGTGTGGCTAGTGCAAAGGGCGGGGTCGGGGTCAGTGACAGGTGAATTGCAGATTGGTTGGTAAGTTAAATGGGTGTGGCTAGTGCATGGGTGTGGCTAGTGCAAGGGGCGGGGTCAGTGACAGGTGAGTTGCAGAGTGGTTGGTAAGTAACATGGGTGTGGCTAGTGCAAGGGGCGGGGTCAGTGACAGGTGAGTTGCAGAGTGGTTGGTAAGTTAAATGGGTGTGGCTAGTGCAAGGGGCGGGGTCAGTGACAGGTGAGTTGCAGAGTGGTTGGTAAGTTAAATGGGTGTGGCTAGTGCAAAGGGCGGGGTCAGTGACAGGTGAATTGCAGAGTGGTTGGTAAGTAACATGGGTGTGGCTAGTGCAAGGGGCGGGGTCAGTGACAGGTGAATTGCAGAGTGGTTGGTAAGTAACATGGGTGTGGCTAGTGCAAGGGGCGGGGTCAGTGACAGGTGAATTGCAGAGTGGTTGGTAAGTTAAATGGGTGTGGCTAGTGCATGGGTGTGGCTAGTGCAAGGGGCGGGGTCAGTGACAGGTGAGTTGCAGAGTGGTTGGTAAGTTAAATGGGTGTGGCTAGTGCAAAGGGCGGGGTCAGTGACAGGTGAGTTGCAGAGTGGTTGGTAACATGGGTGTGGCTAGTGCAATGGGCGGGGTCAGTGACAGGTGAATTGCAGAGTGGTTGGTAAGTAACATGGGTGTGGCTAGTGCAAGGGGCGGGGTCAGTGACAGGTGAATTGCAGAGTGGTTGGTAAGTTAAATGGGTGTGGCTAGTGCAAAGGGTGGGGTCAGTGACAGGTGAGTTGCAGAGTGGTTGGTAACATGGGTGTGGCTAGTGCAAGGGGTGGGGGTCAGTGACAGGTAAAAGAAGGGCAACAGATGTAGTGGGTGGGGGTTAGAGATTAATGACATATAGTGAGGAGCCCCAAAATGTGTTTTTTACTGCACCCCCCTACTCTCTCTGATTTTGGGGGGGTGCTGTCAAATTTGGGGGAGCACTTTTAAAAGGGGGTTGGGAGTGCATTATGAAGGGCGATGGGGTGCACAGAATGACATGACTTCTGGGCAATTTTTGGGAGGCTACCCTTACTTTTTATTGCTCCCCTCCTCCTTTATGGGATGCACCCCGAAAGGATAGGGGCAACAGGGGGGATTTGGGGCAAACAGGTATGTGACAGTTCCATTACCAACCCCAAGGGGGGGCACCATACAATCCAACTGCAGTTATTGTATTGAAAGGTACAACAAGGAGCATGTCGTGGAATTTTTGCAGGTGGTGCTCACCAAGATTTTTCTGCCTCCCCTTCCCTCCGTGCGGCATGTTATAGGGACCCTTGGGATATTTCTTTTGGCAAGAGATGCTATAGAGATTCCCGCTATGATATCTGAGAGCACTAACATTTGTTAAATAAATAGGGGCATGTGGAGAAGTGTAGCTCACTGGTTAGAGGAGGCATACCCTGAAGCAGAGATCAGACCCGGGACCTGGGTTCGATTCCTGACGCGGCAGGGTCCAGAGCCCAATCGTCCACGGACTTGATAATTCTCGCTTCGGTGCCCACTCTAAGCACGAGTTCACACTATGCAGCTCTGGGCAACAAGCCTGCTTAATCTCCACAACGGCCCCCCGCGGCGGGATGCCTGGCTTTCACCTTGGGGATGCCCAGTACGGGTTATCTTACAGGGAAAAACCAGGACGGGTTCCCAATGCAAGCGCCAAGATGCCCGTAGGGTGATAGCTGCGCTCAATAAGTACATCAATCAATCAATCAATTGGAGCAGATGAATGAGGCAGGGAAAGGGTACATGTGGAAAGTAGTTGGATGGGTCATAGAGAATAATCATGGCATGCAAATAGGCAGCAGCACATGTTCTGGCAGTGTCTGTTGAGAGTTTGGTACGCTCTTCAATTTATTTGTCCTTCTTACGTTGGGTATGATCTACAGAGGGAAGGCACAGCATTACTGTTAGTCAGAACATGTATTTATGATTTAAAGAAGTGTGGTCTGTGTGTGCTGAGAGGGCTGTACAGAGTGGTAAGTGCCTGTACATCCGAGTAATGTGCATCCAACCGGCCACTTGAGACTGAACAGTGACAGAAGCACCTGGGTTACTGACGGAATGTAAATGGAGAGCACATAGGAAGGGTGTCTGTAGTCACTCAAGGGATGGAAACGTGTTGGTGCACTACCAAAGCTGGGGTACTCAGAGGGAATGTTTGAGGGGTAATGAGACGGTGCTATCCAGAGGTCAAAAAAGGTGTCAGAGCCACAGAGGTATGGGCATCCAGGTCCCACAGCGAGGGGTGGTCAAAAGTCCTTGCTAAAGATTTCTATCGAACCATGACCAAATGTTGTGCAGCCTGGCTCCCTCTGTAACTTTTCCCCAGTGTTTCTCTATCCTTCAGATGACTGGAGCAAGCTTCCCAAAGGATTTCTTGGCCTCATACCCCAAAGGAGTGCCTGATATTTCTGGCCTAAGGATAATACTAAAGGGTGCGCTGCTGACGTTCTGAGAAAAACCTCGCTAACCATGCATATTTATGCACCAAACATGGCAAATCCTTACACCTGCAAAGCAGCATATCGCTCTTGTCAGCTTCGTGGTGGTGTAAGTGTTTTTATTTGAGGAAAATATTCATCTGTGCTTCCTCTCTCATCTGAGGACAATGGAGCTGCATGTTCCTCTCTCACATGTCCATTCAAAGAGCCAGGTGACACTCACTCAATCACTCAGCAAACACGTATGCTTTGACACTTTCGTCTGGCTGTTTTCCTTCCAAACATTCCCCTTTCACCACAAATACAGGCCAGCATGTACCTCATTACTCATTCACTCAGTTTATCGCAGTCCTCGACTCTGCAGGCCCTGCAAGACGAACATGAACAAGAGGTATGGGCATCCAGGTCCCACAGCGAGGGGTGGTCAAAAGTCCTTGCTAAAGATTTCTATCGAACCATGACCAAATGTTGTGCAGCCTGGCTCCCTCTGTAACTTTTCCCCAGTGTATTTCTATCCTTCAGATGACTGGAGCAAGCTTCCCAAAGGATTTCTTGGCCTCTTACCCCAAAGGAGTGCCTGATATTTCTGGCCTAAGGATAATACTAAAGGGTGCGCTGCTGACGTTCTGAGAAAAACCTCGCTAACCATGCATATTTATGCACCAAACATGGCAAATCCTTACACCTGCAAAGCAGCATATCGCTCTTGTCAGCTTCGTGGTGGTGTAATTGTTTTTATTTGAGGAAAATATTCATCTGTGCTTCCTCTCTCATCTGAGGACAATGGAGCTGCATGTTTCTCTCTCACATGTCCATTCAAAGAGCCAGGTGACACTCACTCAATCACTCAGCAAACACGTATGCTTTGACACTTTCGTCTGGCTGTTTTCCTTCCAAACATTCCCCTTTCACCACAAATACAGGCCAGCATGTACCTCATTACTCATTCACTCAGTCATCGCAGTCCTCGACTCTGCAGGCCCTGCAAGACGAACATGAACAAGAGGTATCTGAGCAAGCAGAAGAAAAGCCTTGGTGTGCTCTTATGTTCGTAATGCTGCCCTCTAGTAACGCTACATGGCCACTGCAACAGAATGATGGGACTTAGAAGAGGGCTGTCCTATGCAAATAATGTCCTCCCATGCTTACTTTCTTCTGAGAAAGTCGCCGGCTTGCGCTATGATACAGCCTCCAACAAATGGTCTTCAGCCAAATTCAAAAGCAGCCTACCTATCTCAGGCTAAGGATTTTGCCACTCGAAGGCCGCAGATGGGGACGTCACCCTAATGTAGCAGGGGCCCAATTTGCCTGCAGTCATCCTCCATACAGAACCTGGGCGTTCGAGTGCGTTCGAGGGCTCGTAGGCTTCCTTCAAAGGAAGGAAGGAAGAAAGGGGCTGCTTAAAGCCCCAGTGCCAGCCCAGCCCAGCCCAGCCCAGTGCCGTACTGTACTGTGCTGTGTCACCACAATCCCTTCACTTGCTTCAGTAGGCATGATTAAGACTTCCTGAAGCAAAGGTCTAACTGCTCTTCTCTGCCTCTTGAGAAAAACAATTTTTCTAGCTTCCTATTGCACCTAATAAAGGGAGTTTCACTTGCCTCAAAATCTCCCCTTCATTTCATTAGCCAGAGCTCCTACTTCACCTTTATCCTAGCCAACATCACATGCATCAAAGACCTGATTGGAGGGATCGGCTCTCAGCAAAACGAAAAATCACCACCATCCAACCTATTTTACTATCAGTATAACACCCTCCTTGCATTCTTGTGCTCATATATACACCTGAGGCAACATTTGTGCTCTAAAGTACGCCGAATTTAAAGGACTAAGAATAAACACATTTATAAGGGAAGATAAGGCATTGTCCCTATTGCACCTACTTGAGAAAAAGGGAGGTTTGTGGAAGGTCAGACTCCTCAGGAAAAGATGTATAATTTTTGGGCGCATGTGCCAAAAGAGTGGCACTTTTCTCCTCTGTTTTTCCAAGTGAATAAAAAATTAGCAAATGAAACTTAAACCACAGATTGAAAATGTACCCTCTGAGGTCACTTGGACTGCATTGGCAGGACTTGAACCCTGGTCTTGAGAGAACCTGTGACACCAGAGGCACGAGACTTACCGTTGAGCTACAGCTCCTTGGAGGTCTGAACCACTGCAGTAGTAACTATGACCAACATACAGCACCCGGTGTCAGTGCTTGTGGCTTCCATTGCACATGAAACGGAAGACCATGTTATGGGGACGATTTGATAGGGTACTGACATGGAAACCAGTGTGGTCCAGGGGGTAAGTTCCTGCCTTCCATCCAGGTGACCAGGGTTCAAGTCCCGGGATCGGCACGAGGTGACTGTGGTGCAGCAGAGGTAAGTTCCAGATGGTGAATTGCAAAGTGGTTGGTAAGTAACATGGGTGTGGCTAGTGCAAGGGGGCGGGGTCAGTGACAGGTGAATTGCAGAGTGGTTGGTAAGTAGCATGGGTGTGGCTAGTGCAAGGGTTGGGGTCAGTGACAGGTGAATTGCAGAGTGGTTGGTAAGTAACATGGGTGTGGCTAGTGCAAGGGGCGGGGTCAGTGACAGGTGAATTGCAGAGCGGTTGGTAAGTTAAATGGGTGTGGCTAGTGCATGGGTGTGGCTAGTGCAAGGGGCGAGGTCAGTGACAGTTGAACTGCAGAGTGGTTGGTAAGTTAAATGGGTGTGGCTAGTGCAAAGGGCGGGGCCAGTGACAGGTGAATTGCAGAGTGGTTGGTAAGTAACATGGGTGTGGCTAGTGCAAGGGGCGGGGTCAGTGACAGGTGAATTGCAGAGTGGTTGGTAAGTTAAATGGGTGTGGCTAGTGCAAGGGGCGAGGTCAGTGACAGTTGAACTGCAGAGTGGTTAGTAAGTTAAATGGGTGTGGCTAGTGCAAAGGGCGGGGCCAGTGACAGGTGAATTGCAGAGTGGTTGGTAAGTAACATGGGTGTGGCTAGTGCAAGGGGCGGGGTCAGTGACAGGTGAATTGCAGAGTGGTTGGTAAGTAACATGGGTGTGGCTAGTGCAAGGGGCGGGGTCAGTGACAGGTGAATTGCAGAGTGGTTGGTAAGTTAAATGGGTGTGGCTAGTGCAAAGGGTGGGGTCAGTGACAGGTGAGTTGCAGAGTGGTTGGTAACATGGGTGTGGCTAGTGCAATGGGCGGGGTCAGTGACAGGTGAATTGCAGAGTGGTTGGTAAGTAACATGGGTGTGGCTAGTGCAAGGGGTGGGGTCAGTGACAGGTGAATTGCAGAGTGGTTGGTAGGTTAAATGGGTGTGGCTAGTGCAAAGGGTGGGGTCAGTGACAGGTGAGTTGCAGAGTGGTTGGTAACATGGGTGTGGCTAGTGCAAGGGGTGGGGTCAGTGACAGGTAAAAGAAGGGGAACAGATGTAGTGGGTGGGGGTTAGAGATTAATGACATATAGTGAGAAGCCCCAAAATGTGTTTTTTACTGCACCCCCCTACTCTCTCTGATTTTGGGGGGGTGCTGTCAAATTTGGGGGAGCACTTTTAAAAGGGGGTTGGGAGTGCATTATGAAGGGCGATGGGGTGCACAGAATGACATGACTTCTGGGCAATTTTTGGGAGGCTACCCTTACTTTTTATTGCTCCCCTCCTCCTTTATGGGATGCACCCCGAAAGGATAGGGGCAACAGGGGGGATTTGGGGCAAACAGGTATGTGACAGTTCCATTACCAACCCCAAGGGGGGGCACCATACAATCCAACTGCAGTTATTGTATTGAAAGGTACAACAAGGAGCATGTCGTGGAATTTTTGCAGGTGGTGCTCACCAAGATTTTTCTGCCTCCCCTTCCCTCCGTGCGGCATGTTATAGGGACCCTTGGGATATTTCTTTTGGCAAGAGATGCTATAGAGATTCCCGCTATGATATCTGAGTGCACTAACATTTGTTAAATAAATAGGGGCATTGGAGCAGATGAATGAGGCAGGGAAAGGGTACATGTGGAAAGTAGTTGGATGGGTCATAGAGAATAATCATGGCATGCAAATAGGCAGCAGCACATGTTCTGGCAGTGTCTGTTGAGAGTTTGGTACGCTCTTCAATTTATTTGTCCTTCTTACGTTGGGTATGATCTACAGAGGGAAGGCACAGCATTACTGTTAGTCAGAACATGTATTTATGATTTAAAGAAGTGTGGTCTGTGTGTGCTGAGAGGGCTGTACAGAGTGGTAAGTGCCTGTACATCCGAGCAATGTGCATCCAACCGGCCACTTGAGACTGAACAGTGACAGAAGCACCTGGGTTACTGACGGAATGTAAATGGAGAGCACATAGGAAGGGTGTCTGTAGTCACTCAAGGGATTGAAACGTGTTGGTGCACTACCAAAGCTGGGGTACTCAGAGGGAATGTTTGAGGGGTAATGAGACGGTGCTATCCAGAGGTCAAAAAAGGTGTCAGAGCCACAGAGGTATGGGCATCCAGGTCCCACAGCGAGGGGTGGTCAAAAGTCCTTGCTAAAGATTTCTATCGAACCATGACCAAATGTTGTGCAGCCTGGCTCCCTCTGTAACTTTTCCCCAGTGTTTCTCTATCCTTCAGATGACTGGAGCAAGCTTCCCAAAGGATTTCTTGGCCTCATACCCCAAAGGAGTGCCTGATATTTCTGGCCTAAGGATAATACTAAAGGGTGCGCTGCTGACGTTCTGAGAAAAACCTCGCTAACCATGCATATTTATGCACCAAACATGGCAAATCCTTACACCTGCAAAGCAGCATATCGCTCTTGTCAGCTTCGTGGTGGTGTAAGTGTTTTTATTTGAGGAAAATATTCATCTGTGCTTCCTCTCTCATCTGAGGACAATGGAGCTGCATGTTCCTCTCTCACATGTCCATTCAAAGAGCCAGGTGACACTCACTCAATCACTCAGCAAACACGTATGCTTTGACACTTTCGTCTGGCTGTTTTCCTTCCAAACATTCCCCTTTCACCACAAATACAGGCCAGCATGTACCTCATTACTCATTCACTCAGTTTATCGCAGTCCTCGACTCTGCAGGCCCTGCAAGACGAACATGAACAAGAGGTATGGGCATCCAGGTCCCACAGCGAGGGGTGGTCAAAAGTCCTTGCTAAAGATTTCTATCGAACCATGACCAAATGTTGTGCAGCCTGGCTCCCTCTGTAACTTTTCCCCAGTGTATTTCTATCCTTCAGGTGACTGGAGCAAGCTTCCCAAAGGATTTCTTGGCCTCTTACCCCAAAGGAGTGCCTGATATTTCTGGCCTAAGGATAATACTAAAGGGTGCGCTGCTGACGTTCTGAGAAAAACCTCGCTAACCATGCATATTTATGCACCAAACATGGCAAATCCTTACACCTGCAAAGCAGCACATCGCTCTTGTCAGCTTCGTGGTGGTGTAATTGTTTTTATTTGAGGAAAATATTCATCTGTGCTTCCTCTCTCATCTGAGGACAATGGAGCTGCATGTTCCTCTCTCACATGTCCATTCAAAGAGCCAGGTGACACTCACTCAATCACTCAGCAAACACGTATGCTTTGACACTTTCGTCTGGCTGTTTTCCTTCCAAACATTCCCCTTTCACCACAAATACAGGCCAGCATGTACCTCATTACTCATTCACTCAGTCATCGCAGTCCTCGACTCTGCAGGACCTGCAAGACGAACATGAACAAGAGGTATCTGAGCAAGCAGAAGAAAAGCCTTGGTGTGCTCTTATGTTCGTAATGCTGCCCTCTAGTAACGCTACATGGCCACTGCAACAGAATGATGGGACTTAGAAGAGGGCTGTCCTATGCAAATAATGTCCTCCCATGCTTACTTTCTTCTGAGAAAGTCGCCGGCTTGCGCTATGATACAGCCTCCAACAAATGGTCTTCAGCCAAATTCAAAAGCAGCCTACCTATCTCAGGCTAAGGATTTTGCCACTCGAAGGCCGCAGATGGGGACGTCACCCTAATGTAGCAGGGTCCCAATTTGCCTGCAGTCATCCTCCATACAGAACCTGGGCGTTCGAGTGCGTTCGAGGGCTCGTAGGCTTCCTTCAAAGGAAGGAAGGAAGAAAGGGGCTGCTTAAAGCCCCAGTGCCAGCCCAGCCCAGCCCAGCGCCGTACTGTACTGTGCTGTGTCACCACAATCCCTTCACTTGCTTCAGTAGACATGATTAAGACTTCCTGAAGCAAAGGTCTAACTGCTCTTCTCTGCCTCTTGGGAAAAACAATTTTTCTAGCTTCCTATTGCACCTAATAAAGGGAGTTTCACTTGCCTCAAAATCTCCCCTTCATTTCATTAGCCAGAGCTCCTACTTCACCTTTATCCTAGCCAACATCACATGCATCAAAGACCTGATTGGAGGGATCGGCTCTCAGCAAAACGAAAAATCACCACCATCCAACCTATTTTACTATCAGTATAACACCCTCCTTGCATTCTTGTGCTCATATATACACCTGAGGCAACATTTGTGCTCTAAAGTACGCCGAATTTAAAGGACTAAGAATAAACACATTTATAAGGGAAGATAAGGCATTGTCCCTATTGCACCTACTTGAGAAAAAGGGAGGTTTGTGGAAGGTCAGACTCCTCAGGAAAAGATGTATAATTTTTGGGCGCATGTGCCAAAAGAGTGGCACTTTTCTCCTCTGTTTTTCCAAGTGAATAAAAAATTAGCAAATGAAAATTAAACCACAGATTGAAAATGTACCCTCTCAGGTCACTTGGACTGCATTGGCAGGACTTGAACCCTGGTCTTGAGAGAACCTGTGACACCAGAGGCACGAGACTTACCGTTGAGCTACAGCTCCTTGGAGGTCTCAATCACTGCAGTAGTAACTATGACCAACATACAGCACCTGGTGTCAGTGCTTGTGGCTTCCATTGCACATGAAACGGAAGACCATGTTATGGGGACGATTTGATAGGGTACTGACATGGAAACCAGTGTGGTCCAGGGGGTAAGTTCCTGCCTTCCATCCAGGTGACCAGGGTTCAAGTCCCGGGATCGGCACGAGGTGACTGTGGTGCAGCAGAGGTAAGTTCCAGATGGGTCTATGTGGCCAATTGGTAAGTATAAACTGTGCGTGTGAGTGGTGTGAGAGTGGAGTCATGCCTGCCAGATGGTGAATTGCAAAGTGGTTGGTAAGTAACATGGGTGTGGCTAGTGCAAGGGGGCGGGGTCAGTGACAGGTGAATTGCAGAGTGGTTGGTAAGTAACATGGGTGTGGCTAATGCAAGGGTCGGGGTCAGTGACAGGTGAATTGCAGAGTGGTTGGTAAGTAACATGGGTGTGGCTAGTGCAAGGGGCGGGGTCAGTGACAGGTGAATTGCAGAGCGGTTGGTAAGTTAAATGGGTGTGGCTAGTGCATGGGTGTGGCTAGTGCAAGGGGCGGGGTCAGTGACAGTTGAATTGCAGAGTGGTTGGTAAGTTAAATGGGTGTGGCTAGTGCAAAGGGCGGGGCCAGTGACAGGTGAATTGCAGAGTGGTTGGTAAGTAACATGGGTGTGGCTAGTGCAAGGGGCGGGGTCAGTGACAGGTGAATTGCAGAGTGGTTGGTAAGTAACATGGGTGTGGCTAGTGCAAGGGTCGGGGTCAGTGACAGGTGAATTGCAGAGTGGTTGGTAAGTTAAATGGGTGTGGCTAGTGCAAGGGGCGGGGTCAGTGACAGGTGAGTTGCAGAGTGGGTGGTAAGTTAAATGGGTGTGGCTAGTGCAAAGGGCGGGGTCAGTGACAGGTGAGTTGCAGAGTGGTTGGTAAGTTAAATGGGTGTGGCTAGTGCATGGGTGTGGCTAGTGCAAGGGGCGGGGTCAGTGACAGGTGAGTTGCAGAGTGGTTGGTAAGTTAAATGGGTGTGGCTAGTGCAAAGGGCGGGGTCGGGGTCAGTGACAGGTGAATTGCAGAGTGGTTGGTAAGTTAAATGGGTGTGGCTAGTGCATGGGTGTGGCTAGTGCAAGGGGCGGGGTCAGTGACAGGTGAGTTGCAGAGTGGTTGGTAAGTAACATGGGTGTGGCTAGTGCAAGGGGCGGGGTCAGTGACAGGTGAGTTGCAGAGTGGTTGGTAAGTTAAATGGGTGTGGCTAGTGCAAAGGGCGGGGTCAGTGACAGGTGAATTGCAGAGTGGTTGGTAAGTAACATGGGTGTGGCTAGTGCAAGGGGCGGGGTCAGTGACAGGTGAATTGCAGAGTGGTTGGTAAGTAACATGGGTGTGGCTAGTGCAAGGGGCGGGGTCAGTGACAGGTGAATTGCAGAGTGGTTGGTAAGTTAAATGGGTGTGGCTAGTGCATGGGTGTGGCTAGTGCAAGGGGCGGGGTCAGTGACAGGTGAGTTGCAGAGTGGTTGGTAAGTTAAATGGGTGTGGCTAGTGCAAAGGGCGGGGTCAGTGACAGGTGAGTTGCAGAGTGGTTGGTAACATGGGTGTGGCTAGTGCAATGGGCGGGGTCAGTGACAGGTGAATTGCAGAGTGGTTGGTAAGTAACATGGGTGTGGCTAGTGCAAGGGGCGGGGTCAGTGACAGGTGAATTGCAGAGTGGTTGGTAAGTTAAATGGGTGTGGCTAGTGCAAGGGGCGGGGTCAGTGACAGGTGAATTGCAGAGTGGTTGGTAAGTAACATGGGTGTGGCTAGTGCAAGGGGCGGGGTCAGTGACAGGTGAATTGCAGAGTGGTTGGTAAGTTAAATGGGTGTGGCTAGTGCATGGGTGTGGCTAGTGCAAGGGGCGGGGTCAGTGACAGGTGAGTTGCAGAGTGGTTGGTAAGTTAAATGGGTGGGGTCAGTGACAGGTGAGTTGCAGAGTGGTTGGTAACATGGGTGTGGCTAGTGCAAGGGGTGGGGTCAGTGACAGGTAAAAGAAGGGGAACAGATGTAGTGGGTGGGGGTTAGAGATTAATGACATATAGTGAGGAGCCCCAAAATGTGTTTTTTACTGCACCCCCCTACTCTCTCTGATTTTGGGGGGGTGCTGTAAATTTGGGGGAGCACTTTTAAAAGGGGGTTGGGAGTGCATTATGAAGGGCGATGGGGTGCACAGAATGACATGACTTCTGGGCAATTTTTGGGAGGCTACCCTTACTTTTTATTGCTCCCCTCCTCCTTTATGGGATGCACCCCGAAAGGATAGGGGCAACAGGGGGGATTTGGGGCAAACAGGTATGTGACAGTTCCATTACCAACCCCAAGGGGGGGCACCATACAATCCAACTGCAGTTATTGTATTGAAAGGTACAACAAGGAGCATGTCGTGGAATTTTTGCAGGTGGTGCTCACCAAGATTTTTCTGCCTCCCCTTCCCTCCGTGCGGCATGTTATAGGGACCCTTGGGATATTTCTTTTGGCAAGAGATGCTATAGAGATTCCCGCTATGATATCTGAGAGCACTAACATTTGTTAAATAAATAGGGGCATTGGAGCAGATGAATGAGGCAGGGAAAGGGTACATGTGGAAAGTAGTTGGATGGGTCATAGAGAATAATCATGGCATGCAAATAGGCAGCAGCACATGTTCTGGCAGTGTCTGTTGAGAGTTTGGTACGCTCTTCAATTTATTTGTCCTTCTTACGTTGGGTATGATCTACAGAGGGAAGGCACAGCATTACTGTTAGTCCGAACATGTATTTATGATTTAAAGAAGTGTGGTCTGTGTGTGCTGAGAGGGCTGTACAGAGTGGTAAGTGCCTGTACATCCGAGCAATGTGCATCCAACCGGCCACTTGAGACTGAACAGTGACAGAAGCACCTGGGTTACTGACGGAATGTAAATGGAGAGCACATAGGAAGGGTGTCTGTAGTCACTCAAGGGATGGAAACGTGTTGGTGCACTACCAAAGCTGGGGTACTCAGAGGGAATGTTTGAGGGGTAATGAGACGGTGCTATCCAGAGGTCAAAAAAGGTGTCAGAGCCACAGAGGTATGGGCATCCAGGTCCCACAGCGAGGGGTGGTCAAAAGTCCTTGCTAAAGATTTCTATCGAACCATGACCAAATGTTGTGCAGCCTGGCTCCCTCTGTAACTTTTCCCCAGTGTTTCTCTATCCTTCAGATGACTGGAGCAAGCTTCCCAAAGGATTTCTTGGCCTCATACCCCAAAGGAGTGCCTGATATTTCTGGCCTAAGGATAATACTAAAGGGTGCGCTGCTGACGTTCTGAGAAAAACCTCGCTAACCATGCATATTTATGCACCAAACATGGCAAATCCTTACACCTGCAAAGCAGCATATCGCTCTTGTCAGCTTCGTGGTGGTGTAAGTGTTTTTATTTGAGGAAAATATTCATCTGTGCTTCCTCTCTCATCTGAGGACAATGGAGCTGCATGTTCCTCTCTCACATGTCCATTCAAAGAGCCAGGTGACACTCACTCAATCACTCAGCAAACACGTATGCTTTGACACTTTCGTCTGGCTGTTTTCCTTCCAAACATTCCCCTTTCACCACAAATACAGGCCAGCATGTACCTCATTACTCATTCACTCAGTTTATCGCAGTCCTCGACTCTGCAGGCCCTGCAAGACGAACATGAACAAGAGGTATGGGCATCCAGGTCCCACAGCGAGGGGTGGTCAAAAGTCCTTGCTAAAGATTTCTATCGAACCATGACCAAATGTTGTGCAGCCTGGCTCCCTCTGTAACTTTTCCCCAGTGTATTTCTATCCTTCAGATGACTGGAGCAAGCTTCCCAAAGGATTTCTTGGCCTCTTACCCCAAAGGAGTGCCTGATATTTCTGGCCTAAGGATAATACTAAAGGGTGCGCTGCTGACGTTCTGAGAAAAACCTCGCTAACCATGCATATTTATGCACCAAACATGGCAAATCCTTACACCTGCAAAGCAGCATATCGCTCTTGTCAGCTTCGTGGTGGTGTAAGTGTTTTTATTTGAGGAAAATATTCATCTGTGCTTCCTCTCTCATCTGAGGACAATGGAGCTGCATGTTCCTCTCTCACATGTCCATTCAAAGAGCCAGGTGACACTCACTCAATCACTCAGCAAACACGTATGATTTGACACTTTCGTCTGGCTGTTTTCCTTCCAAACATTCCCCTTTCACCACAAATACAGGCCAGCATGTACCTCATTACTCATTCACTCAGTCATCGCAGTCCTCGACTCTGCAGGCCCTGCAAGACGAACATGAACAAGAGGTATCTGAGCAAGCAGAAGAAAAGCCTTGGTGTGCTCTTATGTTCGTAATGCTGCCCTCTAGTAACGCTACATGGCCACTGCAACAGAATGATGGGACTTAGAAGAGGGCTGTCCTATGCAAATAATGTCCTCCCATGCTTACTTTCTTCTGAGAAAGTCGCCGGCTTGCGCTATGATACAGCCTCCAACAAATGGTCTTCAGCCAAATTCAAAAGCAGCCTACCTATCTCAGGCTAAGGATTTTGCCACTCGAAGGCCGCAGATGGGGACGTCACCCTAATGTAGCAGGGTCCCAATTTGCCTGCAGTCATCCTCCATACAGAACCTGGGCGTTCGAGTGCGATCGAGGGCTCGTAGGCTTCCTTCAAAGGAAGGAAGGAAGGAAGGGGCTGCTTAAAGCCCCAGTGCCAGTGCCAGCCCAGCCCAGCCCAGCCCAGCCCAGCCCAGCCCAGCCCAGTGCCGTACTGTACTGTGCTGTGCTGTGTCACCACAATCCCTTCACTTGCTTCAGTAGGCATGATTAAGACTTCCTGAAGCAAAGGTCTAACTGCTCTTCTCTGCCTCTTGAGAAAAACAATTTTTCTAGCTTCCTATTGCACCTAATAAAGGGAGTTTCACTTGCCTCAAAATCTCCCCTTCATTTCATTAGCCAGAGCTCCTACTTCACCTTTATCCTAGCCAACATCACATGCATCAAAGACCTGATTGGAGGGATCGGCTCTCAGCAAAACGAAAAATCACCACCATCCAACCTATTTTACTATCAGTATAACACCCTCCTTGCATTCTTGTGCTCATATATACACCTGAGGCAACATTTGTGCTCTAAAGTACGCCGAATTTAAAGGACTAAGAATAAACACATTTATAAGGGAAGATAAGGCATTGTCCCTATTGCACCTACTTGAGAAAAAGGGAGGTTTGTGGAAGGTCAGACTCCTCAGGAAAAGATGTATAATTTTTGGGCGCATGTGCCAAAAGAGTGGCACTTTTCTCCTCTGTTTTTCCAAGTGAATAAAAAATTAGCAAATGAAAATTAAACCACAGATTGAAAATGTACCCTCTCAGGTCACTTGGACTGCATTGGCAGGACTTGAACCCTGGTCTTGAGAGAACCTGTGACACCAGAGGCACGAGACTTACCGTTGAGCTACAGCTCCTTGGAGGTCTGAATCACTGCAGTAGTAACTATGACCAACATACAGCACCTGGTGTCAGTGCTTGTGGCTTCCATTGCACATGAAACGGAAGACCATGTTATGGGGACGATTTGATAGGGTACTGACATGGCAACCAGTGTGGTCCAGGGGGTAAGTTCCTGCCTTCCATCCAGGTGACCAGGGTTCAAGTCCCGGGATCGGCACGAGATGACTGTGGTGCAGCAGAGGTAAGTTCCAGATGGGTCTATGTGGCCAATTGGTAAGTATAAACTGTGCGTGTGAGTGGTGTGAGAGTGGAGTCATGCCTGCCAGATGGTGAATTGCAAAGTGGTTGGTAAGTAACATGGGTGTGGCTAGTGCAAGGGGGCGGGGTCAGTGACAGGTGAATTGCAGAGTGGTTGGTAAGTTAAATGGGTGTGGCTAGTGCAAGGGGCGGGGTCAGTGACAGTTGAATTGCACAGTGGTTGGTAAGTTAAATGGGTGTGGCTAGTGCAAGGGGCGGGGTCAGTGACAGGTGAATTGCAGAGTGGTTGGTAAGTAACATGGGTGTGGCTAGTGCAAGGGGTGGGGTCAGTGACAGGTGAATTGCAGAGTGGTTGGTAAGTAACATGGGTGTGGCTAGTGCAAGGGTCGGGGTCAGTGACAGGTGAATTGCAGAGTGCTTGGTAAGTAACATGGGTGTGGCTAGTGCAAGGGGCGGGGTCAGTGACAGGTGAATTGCAGAGCGGTTGGTAAGTTAAATGGGTGTGGCTAGTGCATGGGTGTGGCTAATGCAAGGGGCAGGGTCAGTGACAGTTGAACTGCAGAGTGGTTGGTAAGTTAAATGGGTGTGGCTAGTGCAAAGGGCAGGGCCAGTGACAGGAGAATTGCAGAGTGGTTGGTAAGTAACATGGGTGTGGCTAGTGCAAGGGGTGGGGTCAGTGACAGGTGAATTGCAGAGTGGTTGGTAAGTAACATGGGTGTGGCTAGTGCAAGGGTCGGGGTCAGTGACAGGTGAATTGCAGAGTGGTTGGTAACATGGGTGTGGCTAGTGCAATGGGCGGGGTCAGTGACAGGTGAATTGCAGAGTGGTTGGTAAGTAACATGGGTGTGGCTAGTGCAAGGGGCGGGGTCAGTGACAGGTGAATTGCAGAGTGGTTGGTAAGTTAAATGGGTGTGGCTAGTGCAAGGGGTGGGGTCAGTGACAGGTAAAAGAAGGGGAACAGATGTAGTGGGTGGGGGTTAGAGATTAATGACATATAGTGAGGAGCCCCAAAATGTGTTTTTTACTGCACCCCCCTACTCTCTCTGATTTTGGGGGGGGTGCTGTCAAATTTGGGGGAGCACTTTTAAAAGGGGGTTGGGAGTGCATTATGAAGGGCGATGGGGTGCACAGAATGACATGACTTCTGGGCAATTTTTGGGAGGCTACCCTTACTTTTTATTGCTCCCCTCCTCCTTTATGGGATGCACCCCGAAAGGATAGGGGCAACAGGGGGGATTTGGGGCAAACAGGTATGTGACAGTTCCATTACCAACCCCAAGGGGGGGCACCATACAATCCAACTGCAGTTATTGTATTGAAAGGTACAACAAGGAGCATGTCGTGGAATTTTTGCAGGTGGTGCTCACCAAGATTTTTCTGCCTCCCCTTCCCTCCGTGCGGCATGTTATAGGGACCCTTGGGATATTTCTTTTGGCAAGAGATGCTATAGAGATTCCCGCTATGATATCTGAGAGCACTAACATTTGTTAAATAAATAGGGGCATTGGAGCAGATGAATGAGGCAGGGAAAGGGTACATGTGGAAAGTAGTTGGATGGGTCATAGAGAATAATCATGGCATGCAAATAGGCAGCAGCACATGTTCTGGCAGTGTCTGTTGAGAGTTTGGTACGCTCTTCAATTTATTTGTCCTTCTTACGTTGGGTATGATCTACAGAGGGAAGGCACAGCATTACTGTTAGTCAGAACATGTATTTATGATTTAAAGAAGTGTGGTCTGTGTGTGCTGAGAGGGCTGTACAGAGTGGTAAGTGCCTGTACATCCGAGCAATGTGCATCCAACCGGCCACTTGAGACTGAACAGTGACAGAAGCACCTGGGTTACTGACGGAATGTAAATGGAGAGCACATAGGAAGGGTGTCTGTAGTCACTCAAGGGATTGAAACGTGTTGGTGCACTACCAAAGCTGGGGTACTCAGAGGGAATGTTTGAGGGGTAATGAGACGGTGCTATCCAGAGGTCAAAAAAGGTGTCAGAGCCACAGAGGTATGGGCATCCAGGTCCCACAGCGAGGGGTGGTCAAAAGTCCTTGCTAAAGATTTCTATCGAACCATGACCAAATGTTGTGCAGCCTGGCTCCCTCTGTAACTTTTCCCCAGTGTTTCTCTATCCTTCAGATGACTGGAGCAAGCTTCCCAAAGGATTTCTTGGCCTCATACCCCAAAGGAGTGCCTGATATTTCTGGCCTAAGGATAATACTAAAGGGTGCGCTGCTGACGTTCTGAGAAAAACCTCGCTAACCATGCATATTTATGCACCAAACATGGCAAATCCTTACACCTGCAAAGCAGCATATCGCTCTTGTCAGCTTCGTGGTGGTGTAAGTGTTTTTATTTGAGGAAAATATTAATCTGTGCTTCCTCTCTCATCTGAGGACAATGGAGCTGCATGTTCCTCTCTCACATGTCCATTCAAAGAGCCAGGTGACACTCACTCAATCACTCAGCAAACACGTATGCTTTGACACTTTCGTCTGGCTGTTTTCCTTCCAAACATTCCCCTTTCACCACAAATACAGGCCAGCATGTACCTCATTACTCATTCACTCAGTTTATCGCAGTCCTCGACTCTGCAGGCCCTGCAAGACGAACATGAACAAGAGGTATGGGCATCCAGGTCCCACAGCGAGGGGTGGTCAAAAGTCCTTGCTAAAGATTTCTATCGAACCATGACCAAATGTTGTGCAGCCTGGCTCCCTCTGTAACTTTTCCCCAGTGTATTTCTATCCTTCAGATGACTGGAGCAAGCTTCCCAAAGGATTTCTTGGCCTCTTACCCCAAAGGAGTGCCTGATATTTCTGGCCTAAGGATAATACTAAAGGGTGCGCTGCTGACGTTCTGAGAAAAACCTCGCTAACCATGCATATTTATGCACCAAACATGGCAAATCCTTACACCTGCAAAGCAGCACATCGCTCTTGTCAGCTTCGTGGTGGTGTAATTGTTTTTATTTGAGGAAAATATTCATCTGTGCTTCCTCTCTCATCTGAGGACAATGGAGCTGCATGTTCCTCTCTCACATGTCCATTCAAAGAGCCAGGTGACACTCACTCAATCACTCAGCAAACACGTATGCTTTGACACTTTCGTCTGGCTGTTTTCCTTCCAAACATTCCCCTTTCACCACAAATACAGGCCAGCATGTACCTCATTACTCATTCACTCAGTCATCGCAGTCCTCGACTCTGCAGGACCTGCAAGACGAACATGAACAAGAGGTATCTGAGCAAGCAGAAGAAAAGCCTTGGTGTGCTCTTATGTTCGTAATGCTGCCCTCTAGTAACGCTACATGGCCACTGCAACAGAATGATGGGACTTAGAAGAGGGCTGTCCTATGCAAATAATGTCCTCCCATGCTTACTTTCTTCTGAGAAAGTCGCCGGCTTGCGCTATGATACAGCCTCCAACAAATGGTCTTCAGCCAAATTCAAAAGAAGCCTACCTATCTCAGGCTAAGGATTTTGCCACTCGAAGGCCGCAGATGGGGACGTCACCCTAATGTAGCAGGGTCCCAATTTGCCTGCAGTCATCCTCCATACAGAACCTGGGCGTTCGAGTGCGTCCGAGGGCTCGTAGGCTTCCTTCAAAGGAAGGAAGGAAGAAAGGGGCTGCTTAAAGCCCCAGTGCCAGCCCAGCCCAGCCCAGCGCCGTACTGTACTGTGCTGTGTCACCACAATCCCTTCACTTGCTTCAGTAGACATGATTAAGACTTCCTGAAGCAAAGGTCTAACTGCTCTTCTCTGCCTCTTGAGAAAAACAATTTTTCTAGCTTCCTATTGCACCTAATAAAGGGAGTTTCACTTGCCTCAAAATCTCCCCTTCATTTCATTAGCCAGAGCTCCTACTTCACCTTTATCCTAGCCAACATCACATGCATCAAAGACCTGATTGGAGGGATCGGCTCTCAGCAAAACGAAAAATCACCACCATCCAACCTATTTTACTATCAGTATAACACCCTCCTTGCATTCTTGTGCTCATATATACACCTGAGGCAACATTTGTGCTCTAAAGTACGCCGAATTTAAAGGACTAAGAATAAACACATTTATAAGGGAAGATAAGGCATTGTCCCTATTGCACCTACTTGAGAAAAAGGGAGGTTTGTGGAAGGTCAGACTCCTCAGGAAAAGATGTATAATTTTTGGGCGCATGTGCCAAAAGAGTGGCACTTTTCTCCTCTGTTTTTCCAAGTGAATAAAAAATTAGCAAATGAAAATTAAACCACAGATTGAAAATGTACCCTCTCAGGTCACTTGGACTGCATTGGCAGGACTTGAACCCTGGTCTTGAGAGAACCTGTGACACCAGAGGCACGAGACTTACCGTTGAGCTACAGCTCCTTGGAGGTCTCAATCACTGCAGTAGTAACTATGACCAACATACAGCACCTGGTGTCAGTGCTTGTGGCTTCCATTGCACATGAAACGGAAGACCATGTTATGGGGACGATTTGATAGGGTACTGACATGGAAACCAGTGTGGTCCAGGGGGTAAGTTCCTGCCTTCCATCCAGGTGACCAGGGTTCAAGTCCCGGGATCGGCACGAGGTGACTGTGGTGCAGCAGAGGTAAGTTCCAGATGGGTCTATGTGGCCAATTGGTAAGTATAAACTGTGCGTGTGAGTGGTGTGAGAGTGGAGTCATGCCTGCCAGATGGTGAATTGCAAAGTGGTTGGTAAGTAACATGGGTGTGGCTAGTGCAAGGGGGCGGGGTCAGTGACAGGTGAATTGCAGAGTGGTTGGTAAGTAACATGGGTGTGGCTAATGCAAGGGTCGGGGTCAGTGACAGGTGAATTGCAGAGTGGTTGGTAAGTAACATGGGTGTGGCTAGTGCAAGGGGCGGGGTCAGTGACAGGTGAATTGCAGAGCGGTTGGTAAGTTAAATGGGTGTGGCTAGTGCATGGGTGTGGCTAGTGCAAGGGGCGGGGTCAGTGACAGTTGAATTGCAGAGTGGTTGGTAAGTTAAATGGGTGTGGCTAGTGCAAAGGGCGGGGCCAGTGACAGGTGAATTGCAGAGTGGTTGGTAAGTAACATGGGTGTGGCTAGTGCAAGGGGCGGGGTCAGTGACAGGTGAATTGCAGAGTGGTTGGTAAGTAACATGGGTGTGGCTAGTGCAAGGGGCGGGGTCGGGGTCAGTGACAGGTGAATTGCAGAGTGGTTGGTAAGTTAAATGGGTGTGGCTAGTGCAAGGGGCGGGGTCAGTGACAGGTGAGTTGCAGAGTGGGTGGTAAGTTAAATGGGTGTGGCTAGTGCAAAGGGCGGGGTCAGTGACAGGTGAGTTGCAGAGTGGTTGGTAAGTAACATGGGTGTGGCTAGTGCAAGGGGAGGGGTCAGTGACAGATGAGTTGCAGAGTAGTTGGTAAGTAACATGGGTGTGGCTAGTGCAAGGGGCGGGGTCAGTGACAGTTGAATTGCAGAGTGGTTGGTAAGTTAAATGGGTGTGGCTAGTGCAAGGGGCGGGGTCAGTGACAGGTGAATTGCAGAGTGGTTGGTAAGTAACATGGGTGTGGCTAGTGCAAGGGGCGGGGGCGGGGTCAGTGACAGGTGAATTGCAGAGTGGTTGGTAAGTTAAATGGGTGTGGCTAGTGCAAGGGGCGGGGTCAGTGACAGGTGAGTTGCAGAGTGGTTGGTAACATGGGTGTGGCTAGTGCAAGGGGTGGGGTCAGTGACAGGTAAAAGAAGGGGAACAGATGTAGTGGGTGGGGGTTAGAGATTAATGACATATAGTGAGGAGCCCCAAAATGTGTTTTTTACTGCACCCCCCTACTCTCTCTGATTTTGGGGGGGTGCTGTCAAATTTGGGGGAGCACTTTTAAAAGGGGGTTGGGAGTGCATTATGAAGGGCGATGGGGTGCACAGAATGAGATGACTTCTGGGCAATTTTTGGGAGGCTACCCTTACTTTTTATTGCTCCCCTCCTCCTTTATGGGATGCACCCCGAAAGGATAGGGGCAACAGGGGGGATTTGGGGCAAACAGGTATGTGACAGTTCCATTACCAACCCCAAGGGGGGGCACCATACAATCCAACTGCAGTTATTGTATTGAAAGGTACAACAAGGAGCATGTCGTGGAATTTTTGCAGGTGGTGCTCACCAAGATTTTTCTGCCTCCCCTTCCCTCCGTGCGGCATGTTATAGGGACCCTTGGGATATTTCTTTTGGCAAGAGATGCTATAGAGATTCCCGCTATGATATCTGAGAGCACTAACATTTGTTAAATAAATAGGGGCATTGGAGCAGATGAATGAGGCAGGGAAAGGGTACATGTGGAAAGTAGTTGGATGGGTCATAGAGAATAATCATGGCATGCAAATAGGCAGCAGCACATGTTCTGGCAGTGTCTGTTGAGAGTTTAGTACGCTCTTCAATTTATTTGTCCTTCTTACGTTGGGTATGATCTACAGAGGGAAGGCACAGCATTACTGTTAGTCAGAACATGTATTTATGATTTAAAGAAGTGTGGTCTGTGTGTGCTGAGAGGGCTGTACAGAGTGGTAAGTGCCTGTACATCCGAGCAATGTGCATCCAACCGGCCACTTGAGACTGAACAGTGACAGAAGCACCTGGGTTACTGACGGAATGTAAATGGAGAGCACATAGGAAGGGTGTCTGTAGTCACTCAAGGGATTGAAACGTGTTGGTGCACTACCAAAGCTGGGGTACTCAGAGGGAATGTTTGAGGGGTAATGAGACGGTGCTATCCAGAGGTCAAAAAAGGTGTCAGAGCCACAGAGGTATGGGCATCCAGGTCCCACAGCGAGGGGTGGTCAAAAGTCCTTGCTAAAGATTTCTATCGAACCATGACCAAATGTTGTGCAGCCTGGCTCCCTCTGTAACTTTTCCCCAGTGTTTCTCTATCCTTCAGATGACTGGAGCAAGCTTCCCAAAGGATTTCTTGGCCTCATACCCCAAAGGAGTGCCTGATATTTCTGGCCTAAGGATAATACTAAAGGGTGCGCTGCTGACGTTCTGAGAAAAACCTCGCTAACCATGCATATTTATGCACCAAACATGGCAAATCCTTACACCTGCAAAGCAGCATATCGCTCTTGTCAGCTTCGTGGTGGTGTAAGTGTTTTTATTTGAGGAAAATATTCATCTGTGCTTCCTCTCTCATCTGAGGACAATGGAGCTGCATGTTCCTCTCTCACATGTCCATTCAAAGAGCCAGGTGACACTCACTCAATCACTCAGCAAACACGTATGCTTTGACACTTTCGTCTGGCTGTTTTCCTTCCAAACATTCCCCTTTCACCACAAATACAGGCCAGCATGTACCTCATTACTCATTCACTCAGTTTATCGCAGTCCTCGACTCAGCAGGCCCTGCAAGACGAACATGAACAAGAGGTATGGGCATCCAGGTCCCACAGCGAGGGGTGGTCAAAAGTCCTTGCTAAAGATTTCTATCGAACCATGACCAAATGTTGTGCAGCCTGGCTCCCTCTGTAACTTTTCCCCAGTGTATTTCTATCCTTCAGATGACTGGAGCAAGCTTCCCAAAGGATTTCTTGGCCTCTTACCCCAAAGGAGTGCCTGATATTTCTGGCCTAAGGATAATACTAAAGGGTGCGCTGCTGACGTTCTGAGAAAAACCTCGCTAACCATGCATATTTATGCACCAAACATGGCAAATCCTTACACCTGCAAAGCAGCATATCGCTCTTGTCAGCTTCGTGGTGGTGTAATTGTTTTTATTTGAGGAAAATATTCATCTGTGCTTCCTCTCTCATCTGAGGACAATGGAGCTGCATGTTCCTCTCTCACATGTCCATTCAAAGAGCCAGGTGACACTCACTCAATCACTCAGCAAACACGTATGCTTTGACACTTTCGTCTGGCTGTTTTCCTTCCAAACATTCCCCTTTCACCACAAATACAGGCCAGCATGTACCTCATTACTCATTCACTCAGTCATCGCAGTCCTCGACTCTGCAGGCCCTGCAAGACGAACATGAACAAGAGGTATCTGAGCAAGCAGAAGAAAAGCCTTGGTGTGCTCTTATGTTCGTAATGCTGCCCTCTAGTAACGCTACATGGCAACTGCAACAGAATGATGGGACTTAGAAGAGGGCTGTCCTATGCAAATAATGTCCTCCCATGCTTACTTTCTTCTGAGAAAGTCGCCGGCTTGCGCTATGATACAGCCTCCAACAAATGGTCTTCAGCCAAATTCAAAAGCAGCCTACCTATCTCAGGCTAAGGATTTTGCCACTCGAAGGCCGCAGATGGGACGTCACCCTAATGTAGCAGGGTCCCAATTTGCCTGCAGTCATCCTCCATACAGAACCTGGGCGTTCGAGTGCGTTCGAGGGCTCGTAGGCTTCCTTCAAAGGAAGGAAGGAAGAAAGGGGCTGCTTAAAGCCCTAGTGCCGGCCCAGCCCAGCCCAGCCCAGTGCCGTACTGTACTGTGCTGTGTCACCACAATCCCTTCACTTGCTTCAGTAGGCATGATTAAGACTTCCTGAAGCAAAGGTCTAACTGCTCTTCTCTGCCTCTTGAGAAAAACAATTTTTCTAGCTTCCTATTGCACCTAATAAAGGGAGTTTCACTTGCCTCAAAATCTCCCCTTCATTTCATTAGCCAGAGCTCCTACTTCACCTTTATCCTAGCCAACATCACATGCATCAAAGACCTGATTGGAGGGATCGGCTCTCAGCAAAACGAAAAATCACCACCATCCAACCTATTTTACTATCAGTATAACACCCTCCTTGCATTCTTGTGCTCATATATACACCTGAGGCAACATTTGTGCTCTAAAGTACGCCGAATTTAAAGGACTAAGAATAAACACATTTATAAGGGAAGATAAGGCATTGTCCCTATTGCACCTACTTGAGAAAAAGGGAGGTTTGTGGAAGGTCAGACTCCTCAGGAAAAGATGTATAATTTTTGGGCGCATGTGCCAAAAGAGTGGCACTTTTCTCCTCTGTTTTTCCAAGTGAATAAAAAATTAGCAAATGAAAATTAAACCACAGATTGAAAATGTACCCTCTCAGGTCACTTGGACTGCATTGGCAGGACTTGAACCCTGGTCTTGAGAGAACCTGTGACACCAGAGGCACGAGACTTACCGTTGAGCTACAGCTCCTTGGAGGTCTGAACCACTGCAGTAGTAACTATGACCAACATACAGCACCTGGTGTCAGTGCTTGTGGCTTCCATTGCACATGAAACGGAAGACCATGTTATGGGGACGATTTGATAGGGTACTGACATGGCAACCAGTGTGGTCCAGGGGGTAAGTTCCTGCCTTCCATCCAGGTGACCAGGGTTCAAGTCCCGGGATCGGCACGAGGTGACTGTGGTGCAGCAGAGGTAAGTTCCAGATGGGTCTATGTGGCCAATTGGTAAGTATAAACTGTGCGTGTGAGTGGTGTGAGAGTGGAGTCATGCCTGCCAGATGGTGAATTGCAAAGTGGTTGGTAAGTAACATGGGTGTGGCTAGTGCAAGGGGGCGGGGTCAGTGACAGGTGAATTGCAGAGTGGTTGGTAAGTAACATGGGTGTGGCTAGTGCAAGGGTCGGGGTCAGTGACAGGTGAATTGCAGAGTGGTTGGTAAGTAACATGGGTGTGGCTAGTGCAAGGGGCGGGGTCAGTGACAGGTGAATTGCAGAGCGGTTGGTAAGTTAAATGGGTGTGGCTAGTGCATGGGTGTGGCTAATGCAAGGGGCGGGGTCAGTGACAGTTGAACTGCAGAGTGGTTGGTAAGTTATATGGGTGTGGCTAGTGCAAAGGGCAGGGCCAGTGACAGGTGAATTGCAGAGTGGTTGGTAAGTAACATGGGTGTGGCTAGTGCAAGGGGTGGGGTCAGTGACAGGTGAATTGCAGAGTGGTTGGTAAGTAACATGGGTGTGGCTAGTGCAAGGGTCGGGGTCAGTGACAGGTGAATTGCAGAGTGGTTGGTAAGTTAAATGGGTGTGGCTAGTGCATGGGTGTGGCTAGTGCAAGGGGCGGGGTCAGTGACAGGTGAGTTGTAGAGTGGTTGGTAAGTTAAATGGGTGTGGCTAGTGCAAGGGGTGGGGTCAGTGACAGGTGAGTTGCAGAGTGGTTGGTAACATGGGTGTGGCTAGTGCAATGGGCGGGGTCAGTGACAGGTGAATTGCAGAGTGGTTGGTAAGTAACATGGGTGTGGCTAGTGCAAGGGGCGGGGTCAGTGACAGGTGAATTGCAGAGTGGTTGGTAAGTTAAATGGGTGTGGCTAGTGCAAGGGGTGGGGTCAGTGACAGGTAAAAGAAGGGGAACAGATGTAGTGGGTGGGGGTTAGAGATTAATGACATATAGTGAGGAGCCCCAAAATGTGTTTTTTACTGCACCCCCCTACTCTCTCTGATTTTGGGGGGGTGCTGTCAAATTTGGGGGAGCACTTTTAAAAGGGGGTTGGGAGTGCATTATGAAGGGCGATGGGGTGCACAGAATGACATGACTTCTGGGCAATTTTTGGGAGGCTACCCTTACTTTTTATTGCTCCCCTCCTCCTTTATGGGATGCACCCCGAAAGGATAGGGGCAACAGGGGGGATTTGGGGCAAACAGGTATGTGACAGTTCCATTACCAACCCCAAGGGGGGGCACCATACAATCCAACTGCAGTTATTGTATTGAAAGGTACAACAAGGAGCATGTCGTGGAATTTTTGCAGGTGGTGCTCACCAAGATTTTTCTGCCTCCCCTTCCCTCCGTGCGGCATGTTATAGGGACCCTTGGGATATTTCTTTTGGCAAGAGATGCTATAGAGATTCCCGCTATGATATCTGAGAGCACTAACATTTGTTAAATAAATAGGGGCATTGGAGCAGATGAATGAGGCAGGGAAAGGGTACATGTGGAAAGTAGTTGGATGGGTCATAGAGAATAATCATGGCATGCAAATAGGCAGCAGCACATGTTCTGGCAGTGTCTGTTGAGAGTTTGGTACGCTCTTCAATTTATTTGTCCTTCTTACGTTGGGTATGATCTACAGAGGGAAGGCACAGCATTACTGTTAGTCAGAACATGTATTTATGATTTAAAGAAGTGTGGTCTGTGTGTGCTGAGAGGGCTGTACAGAGTGGTAAGTGCCTGTACATCCGAGCAATGTGCATCCAACCGGCCACTTGAGACTGAACAGTGACAGAAGCACCTGGGTTACTGACGGAATGTAAATGGAGAGCACATAGGAAGGGTGTCTGTAGTCACTCAAGGGATTGAAACGTGTTGGTGCACTACCAAAGCTGGGGTACTCAGAGGGAATGTTTGAGGGGTAATGAGACGGTGCTATCCAGAGGTCAAAAAAGGTGTCAGAGCCACAGAGGTATGGGCATCCAGGTCCCACAGCGAGGGGTGGTCAAAAGTCCTTGCTAAAGATTTCTATCGAACCATGACCAAATGTTGTGCAGCCTGGCTCCCTCTGTAACTTTTCCCCAGTGTTTCTCTATCCTTCAGATGACTGGAGCAAGCTTCCCAAAGGATTTCTTGGCCTCATACCCCAAAGGAGTGCCTGATATTTCTGGCCTAAGGATAATACTAAAGGGTGCGCTGCTGACGTTCTGAGAAAAACCTCGCTAACCATGCATATTTATGCACCAAACATGGCAAATCCTTACACCTGCAAAGCAGCATATCGCTCTTGTCAGCTTCGTGGTGGTGTAAGTGTTTTTATTTGAGGAAAATATTAATCTGTGCTTCCTCTCTCATCTGAGGACAATGGAGCTGCATGTTCCTCTCTCACATGTCCATTCAAAGAGCCAGGTGACACTCACTCAATCACTCAGCAAACACGTATGCTTTGACACTTTCGTCTGGCTGTTTTCCTTCCAAACATTCCCCTTTCACCACAAATACAGGCCAGCATGTACCTCATTACTCATTCACTCAGTTTATCGCAGTCCTCGACTCTGCAGGCCCTGCAAGACGAACATGAACAAGAGGTATGGGCATCCAGGTCCCACAGCGAGGGGTGGTCAAAAGTCCTTGCTAAAGATTTCTATCGAACCATGACCAAATGTTGTGCAGCCTGGCTCCCTCTGTAACTTTTCCCCAGTGTATTTCTATCCTTCAGATGACTGGAGCAAGCTTCCCAAAGGATTTCTTGGCCTCTTACCCCAAAGGAGTGCCTGATATTTCTGGCCTAAGGATAATACTAAAGGGTGCGCTGCTGACGTTCTGAGAAAAACCTCGCTAACCATGCATATTTATGCACCAAACATGGCAAATCCTTACACCTGCAAAGCAGCACATCGCTCTTGTCAGCTTCGTGGTGGTGTAATTGTTTTTATTTGAGGAAAATATTCATCTGTGCTTCCTCTCTCATCTGAGGACAATGGAGCTGCATGTTCCTCTCTCACATGTCCATTCAAAGAGCCAGGTGACACTCACTCAATCACTCAGCAAACACGTATGCTTTGACACTTTCGTCTGGCTGTTTTCCTTCCAAACATTCCCCTTTCACCACAAATACAGGCCAGCATGTACCTCATTACTCATTCACTCAGTCATCGCAGTCCTCGACTCTGCAGGACCTGCAAGACGAACATGAACAAGAGGTATGTGAGCAAGCAGAAGAAAAGCCTTGGTGTGCTCTTATGTTCGTAATGCTGCCCTCTAGTAACGCTACATGGCAACTGCAACAGAATGATGGGACTTAGAAGAGGGCTGTCCTATGCAAATAATGTCCTCCCATGCTTACTTTCTTCTGAGAAAGTCGCCGGCTTGCGCTATGATACAGCCTCCAACAAATGGTCTTCAGCCAAATTCAAAAGCAGCCTACCTATCTCAGGCTAAGGATTTTGCCACTCGAAGGCCGCAGATGGGGACGTCACCCTAATGTAGCAGGGTCCCAATTTGCCTGCAGTCATCCTCCATACAGAACCTGGGCGTTCGAGTGCGTTCGAGGGCTCGTAGGCTTCCTTCAAAGGAAGGAAGGAAGAAAGGGGCTGCTTAAAGCCCCAGTGCCAGCCCAGCCCAGCCCAGCGCCGTACTGTACTGTGCTGTGTCACCACAATCCCTTCACTTGCTTCAGTAGACATGATTAAGACTTCCTGAAGCAAAGGTCTAACTGCTCTTCTCTGCCTCTTGAGAAAAACAATTTTTCTAGCTTCCTATTGCACCTAATAAAGGGAGTTTCACTTGCCTCAAAATCTCCCCTTCATTTCATTAGCCAGAGCTCCTACTTCACCTTTATCCTAGCCAACATCACATGCATCAAAGACCTGATTGGAGGGATCGGCTCTCAGCAAAACGAAAAATCACCACCATCCAACCTATTTTACTATCAGTATAACACCCTCCTTGCATTCTTGTGCTCATATATACACCTGAGGCAACATTTGTGCTCTAAAGTACGCCGAATTTAAAGGACTAAGAATAAACACATTTATAAGGGAAGATAAGGCATTGTCCCTATTGCACCTACTTGAGAAAAAGGGAGGTTTGTGGAAGGTCAGACTCCTCAGGAAAAGATGTATAATTTTTGGGCGCATGTGCCAAAAGAGTGGCACTTTTCTCCTCTGTTTTTCCAAGTGAATAAAAAATTAGCAAATGAAAATTAAACCACAGATTGAAAATGTACCCTCTCAGGTCACTTGGACTGCATTGGCAGGACTTGAACCCTGGTCTTGAGAGAACCTGTGACACCAGAGGCACGAGACTTACCGTTGAGCTACAGCTCCTTGGAGGTCTCAATCACTGCAGTAGTAACTATGACCAACATACAGCACCTGGTGTCAGTGCTTGTGGCTTCCATTGCACATGAACCGGAAGACCATGTTATGGGGACGATTTGATAGGGTACTGACATGGAAACCAGTGTGGTCCAGGGGGTAAGTTCCTGCCTTCCATCCAGGTGACCAGGGTTCAAGTCCCGGGATCGGCACGAGGTGACTGTGGTGCAGCAGAGGTAAGTTCCAGATGGGTCTATGTGGCCAATTGGTAAGTATAAACTGTGCGTGTGAGTGGTGTGAGAGTGGAGTCATGCCTGCCAGATGGTGAATTGCAAAGTGGTTGGTAAGTAACATGGGTGTGGCTAGTGCAAGGGGGCGGGGTCAGTGACAGGTGAATTGCAGAGTGGTTGGTAAGTAACATGGGTGTGGCTAATGCAAGGGTCGGGGTCAGTGACAGGTGAATTGCAGAGTGGTTGGTAAGTAACATGGGTGTGGCTAGTGCAAGGGGCGGGGTCAGTGACAGGTGAATTGCAGAGCGGTTGGTAAGTTAAATGGGTGTGGCTAGTGCATGGGTGTGGCTAGTGCAAGGGGCGGGGTCAGTGACAGTTGAATTGCAGAGTGGTTGGTAAGTTAAATGGGTGTGGCTAGTGCAAAGGGCGGGGCCAGTGACAGGTGAATTGCAGAGTGGTTGGTAAGTAACATGGGTGTGGCTAGTGCAAGGGGCGGGGTCAGTGACAGGTGAATTGCAGAGTGGTTGGTAAGTAACATGGGTGTGGCTAGTGCAAGGGGCGGGGTCGGGGTCAGTGACAGGTGAATTGCAGAGTGGTTGGTAAGTTGATGGGTGTGGCTAGTGCAAGGGGCGGGGTCAGTGACAGGTGAGTTGCAGAGTGGGTGGTAAGTTAAATGGGTGTGGCTAGTGCAAAGGGCGGGGTCAGTGACAGGTGAGTTGCAGAGTGGTTGGTAAGTAACATGGGTGTGGCTAGTGCAAGGGGAGGGGTCAGTGACAGATGAGTTGCAGAGTAGTTGGTAAGTAACATGGGTGTGGCTAGTGCAAGGGGCGGGGTCAGTGACAGTTGAATTGCAGAGTGGTTGGTAAGTTAAATGGGTGTGGCTAGTGCAAGGGGCGGGGTCAGTGACAGGTGAATTGCAGAGTGGTTGGTAAGTAACATGGGTGTGGCTAGTGCAAGGGGCGGGGGCGGGGTCAGTGACAGGTGAATTGCAGAGTGGTTGGTAAGTTAAATGGGTGTGGCTAGTGCATGGGTGTGGCTAGTGCAAGGGGCGGGGTCAGTGACAGGTGAGTTGCAGAGTGGTTGGTAAGTTAAATGGGTGTGGCTAGTGCAAAGGGCGGGGTCAGTGACAGGTGAATTGCAGAGTGGTTGGTAAGTAACATGGGTGTGGCTAGTGCAAGGGGCGGGGTCAGTGACAGGTGAATTGCAGAGTGGTTGGTAAGTAACATGGGTGTGGCTAGTGCAAGGGGCGGGGTCAGTGACAGGTGAATTGCAGAGCGGTTGGTAAGTTAAATGGGTGTGGCTAGTGCAAAGGGTGGGGTCAGTGACGGGTGAGTTGCAGAGTGGTTGGTAAGTAACATGGGTGTGGCTAGTGCAAGGGGCGGGGTCAGTGACAGGTGAGTTGCAGAGTGGTTGGTAACATGGGTGTGGCTAGTGCAAGGGGTGGGGTCAGTGACAGGTAAAAGAAGGGGAACAGATGTAGTGGGTGGGGGTTAGAGATTAATGACATATAGTGAGGAGCCCCAAAATGTGTTTTTTACTGCACCCCCCTACTCTCTCTGATTTTGGGGGGGTGCTGTCAAATTTGGGGGAGCACTTTTAAAAGGGGGTTGGGAGTGCATTATGAAGGGCGATGGGGTGCACAGAATGACATGACTTCTGGGCAATTTTTGGGAGGCTACCCTTACTTTTTATTGCTCCCCTCCTCCTTTATGGGATGCACCCCGAAAGGATAGGGGCAACAGGGGGGATTTGGGGCAAACAGGTATGTGACAGTTCCATTACCAACCCCAAGGGGGGGCACCATACAATCCAACTGCAGTTATTGTATTGAAAGGTACAACAAGGAGCATGTCGTGGAATTTTTGCAGGTGGTGCTCACCAAGATTTTTCTGCCTCCCCTTCCCTCCGTGCGGCATGTTATAGGGACCCTTGGGATATTTCTTTTGGCAAGAGATGCTATAGAGATTCCCGCTATGATATCTGAGAGCACTAACATTTGTTAAATAAATAGGGGCATTGGAGCAGATGAATGAGGCAGGGAAAGGGTACATGTGGAAAGTAGTTGGATGGGTCATAGAGAATAATCATGGCATGCAAATAGGCAGCAGCACATGTTCTGGCAGTGTCTGTTGAGAGTTTGGTACGCTCTTCAATTTATTTGTCCTTCTTACGTTGGGTATGATCTACAGAGGGAAGGCACAGCATTACTGTTAGTCAGAACATGTATTTATGATTTAAAGAAGTGTGGTCTGTGTGTGCTGAGAGGGCTGTACAGAGTGGTAAGTGCCTGTACATCCGAGCAATGTGCATCCAACCGGCCACTTGAGACTGAACAGTGACAGAAGCACCTGGGTTACTGACGGAATGTAAATGGAGAGCACATAGGAAGGGTGTCTGTAGTCACTCAAGGGATTGAAACGTGTTGGTGCACTACCAAAGCTGGGGTACTCAGAGGGAATGTTTGAGGGGTAATGAGACGGTGCTATCCAGAGGTCAAAAAAGGTGTCAGAGCCACAGAGGTATGGGCATCCAGGTCCCACAGCGAGGGGTGGTCAAAAGTCCTTGCTAAAGATTTCTATCGAACCATGACCAAATGTTGTGCAGCCTGGCTCCCTCTGTAACTTTTCCCCAGTGTTTCTCTATCCTTCAGATGACTGGAGCAAGCTTCCCAAAGGATTTCTTGGCCTCATACCCCAAAGGAGTGCCTGATATTTCTGGCCTAAGGATAATACTAAAGGGTGCGCTGCTGACGTTCTGAGAAAAACCTCGCTAACCATGCATATTTATGCACCAAACATGGCAAATCCTTACACCTGCAAAGCAGCATATCGCTCTTGTCAGCTTCGTGGTGGTGTAAGTGTTTTTATTTGAGGAAAATATTCATCTGTGCTTCCTCTCTCATCTGAGGACAATGGAGCTGCATGTTCCTCTCTCACATGTCCATTCAAAGAGCCAGGTGACACTCACTCAATCACTCAGCAAACACGTATGCTTTGACACTTTCGTCTGGCTGTTTTCCTTCCAAACATTCCCCTTTCACCACAAATACAGGCCAGCATGTACCTCATTACTCATTCACTCAGTTTATCGCAGTCCTCGACTCAGCAGGCCCTGCAAGACGAACATGAACAAGAGGTATGGGCATCCAGGTCCCACAGCGAGGGGTGGTCAAAAGTCCTTGCTAAAGATTTCTATCGAACCATGACCAAATGTTGTGCAGCCTGGCTCCCTCTGTAACTTTTCCCCAGTGTATTTCTATCCTTCAGATGACTGGAGCAAGCTTCCCAAAGGATTTCTTGGCCTCTTACCCCAAAGGAGTGCCTGATATTTCTGGCCTAAGGATAATACTAAAGGGTGCGCTGCTGACGTTCTGAGAAAAACCTCGCTAACCATGCATATTTATGCACCAAACATGGCAAATCCTTACACCTGCAAAGCAGCACATCGCTCTTGTCAGCTTCGTGGTGGTGTAATTGTTTTTATTTGAGGAAAATATTCATCTGTGCTTCCTCTCTCATCTGAGGACAATGGAGCTGCATGTTCCTCTCTCACATGTCCATTCAAAGAGCCAGGTGACACTCACTCAATCACTCAGCAAACACGTATGCTTTGACACTTTCGTCTGGCTGTTTTCCTTCCAAACATTCCCCTTTCACCACAAATACAGGCCAGCATGTACCTCATTACTCATTCACTCAGTCATCGCAGTCCTCGACTCTGCAGGCCCTGCAAGACGAACATGAACAAGAGGTATCTGAGCAAGCAGAAGAAAAGCCTTGGTGTGCTCTTATGTTCGTAATGCTGCCCTCTAGTAACGCTACATGGCCACTGCAACAGAATGATGGGACTTAGAAGAGGGCTGTCCTATGCAAATAATGTCCTCCCATGCTTACTTTCTTCTGAGAAAGTCGCCGGCTTGCGCTATGATACAGCCTCCAACAAATGGTCTTCAGCCAAATTCAAAAGCAGCCTACCTATCTCAGGCTAAGGATTTTGCCACTCGAAGGCCGCAGATGGGGACGTCACCCTAATGTAGCAGGGTCCCAATTTGCCTGCAGTCATCCTCCATACAGAACCTGGGCGTTCGAGTGCGTTCGAGGGCTCGTAGGCTTCCTTCAAAGGAAGGAAGGAAGAAAGGGGCTGCTTAAAGCCCTAGTGACGGCCCAGCCCAGCCCAGCCCAGCCCAGCCCAGCCCAGTGCCGTACTGTACTGTGCTGTGTCACCACAATCCCTTCACTTGCTTCAGTAGGCATGATTAAGACTTCCTGAAGCAAAGGTCTAACCGCTCTTCTCTGCCTCTTGAGAAAAACAATTTTTCTAGCTTCCTATTGCACCTAATAAAGGGAGTTTCACTTGCCTCAAAATCTCCCCTTCATTTCATTAGCCAGAGCTCCTACTTCACCTTTATCCTAGCCAACATCACATGCATCAAAGACCTGATTGGAGGGATCGGCTCTCAGCAAAACGAAAAATCAACACCATCCAACCTATTTTACTATCAGTATAACACCCTCCTTGCATTCTTGTGCTCATATATACACCTGAGGCAACATTTGTGCTCTAAAGTACGCCGAATTTAAAGGACTAAGAATAAACACATTTATAAGGGAAGATAAGGCATTGTCCCTATTGCACCTACTTGAGAAAAAGGGAGGTTTGTGGAAGGTCAGACTCCTCAGGAAAAGATGTATAATTTTTGGGCGCATGTGCCAAAAGAGTGGCACTTTTCTCCTCTGTTTTTCCAAGTGAATAAAAAATTAGCAAATGAAAATTAAACCACAGATTGAAAATGTACCCTCTCAGGTCACTTGGACTGCATTGGCAGGACTTGAACCCTGGTCTTGAGAGAACCTGTGACACCAGAGGCACGAGACTTACCGTTGAGCTACAGCTCCTTGGAGGTCTCAATCACTGCAGTAGTAACTATGACCAACATACAGCACCTGGTGTCAGTGCTTGTGGCTTCCATTGCACATGAACCGGAAGACCATGTTATGGGGACGATTTGATAGGGTACTGACATGGAAACCAGTGTGGTCCAGGGGGTAAGTTCCTGCCTTCCATCCAGGTGACCAGGGTTCAAGTCCCGGGATCGGCACGAGGTGACTGTGGTGCAGCAGAGGTAAGTTCCAGATGGGTCTATGTGGCCAATTGGTAAGTATAAACTGTGCGTGTGAGTGGTGTGAGAGTGGAGTCATGCCTGCCAGATGGTGAATTGCAAAGTGGTTGGTAAGTAACATGGGTGTGGCTAGTGCAAGGGGGCGGGGTCAGTGACAGGTGAATTGCAGAGTGGTTGGTAAGTAACATGGGTGTGGCTAATGCAAGGGTCGGGGTCAGTGACAGGTGAATTGCAGAGTGGTTGGTAAGTAACATGGGTGTGGCTAGTGCAAGGGGCGGGGTCAGTGACAGGTGAATTGCAGAGCGGTTGGTAAGTTAAATGGGTGTGGCTAGTGCATGGGTGTGGCTAGTGCAAGGGGCGGGGTCAGTGACAGTTGAATTGCAGAGTGGTTGGTAAGTTAAATGGGTGTGGCTAGTGCAAAGGGCGGGGCCAGTGACAGGTGAATTGCAGAGTGGTTGGTAAGTAACATGGGTGTGGCTAGTGCAAGGGGCGGGGTCAGTGACAGGTGAATTGCAGAGTGGTTGGTAAGTAACATGGGTGTGGCTAGTGCAAGGGGCGGGGTCGGGGTCAGTGACAGGTGAATTGCAGAGTGGTTGGTAAGTTGATGGGTGTGGCTAGTGCAAGGGGCGGGGTCAGTGACAGGTGAGTTGCAGAGTGGTTGGTAACATGGGTGTGGCTAGTGCAATGGGCGGGGTCAGTGACAGGTGAATTGCAGAGTGGTTGGTAAGTAACATGGGTGTGGCTAGTGCAAGGGGCGGGGTCAGTGACAGGTGAATTGCAGAGTGGTTGGTAAGTTAAATGGGTGTGGCTAGTGCAAGGGGTGGGGTCAGTGACAGGTAAAAGAAGGGGAACAGATGTAGTGGGTGGGGGTTAGAGATTAATGACATATAGTGAGGAGCCCCAAAATGTGTTTTTTACTGCACCCCCCTACTCTCTCTGATTTTGGGGGGGTGCTGTCAAATTTGGGGGAGCACTTTTAAAAGGGGGTTGGGAGTGCATTATGAAGGGCGATGGGGTGCACAGAATGACATGACTTCTGGGCAATTTTTGGGAGGCTACCCTTACTTTTTATTGCTCCCCTCCTCCTTTATGGGATGCACCCCGAAAGGATAGGGGCAACAGGGGGGATTTGGGGCAAACAGGTATGTGACAGTTCCATTACCAACCCCAAGGGGGGGCACCATACAATCCAACTGCAGTTATTGTATTGAAAGGTACAACAAGGAGCATGTCGTGGAATTTTTGCAGGTGGTGCTCACCAAGATTTTTCTGCCTCCCCTTCCCTCCGTGCGGCATGTTATAGGGACCCTTGGGATATTTCTTTTGGCAAGAGATGCTATAGAGATTCCCGCTATGATATCTGAGAGCACTAACATTTGTTAAATAAATAGGGGCATTGGAGCAGATGAATGAGGCAGGGAAAGGGTACATGTGGAAAGTAGTTGGATGGGTCATAGAGAATAATCATGGCATGCAAATAGGCAGCAGCACATGTTCTGGCAGTGTCTGTTGAGAGTTTGGTACGCTCTTCAATTTATTTGTCCTTCTTACGTTGGGTATGATCTACAGAGGGAAGGCACAGCATTACTGTTAGTCAGAACATGTATTTATGATTTAAAGAAGTGTGGTCTGTGTGTGCTGAGAGGGCTGTACAGAGTGGTAAGTGCCTGTACATCCGAGCAATGTGCATCCAACCGGCCACTTGAGACTGAACAGTGACAGAAGCACCTGGGTTACTGACGGAATGTAAATGGAGAGCACATAGGAAGGGTGTCTGTAGTCACTCAAGGGATTGAAACGTGTTGGTGCACTACCAAAGCTGGGGTACTCAGAGGGAATGTTTGAGGGGTAATGAGACGGTGCTATCCAGAGGTCAAAAAAGGTGTCAGAGCCACAGAGGTATGGGCATCCAGGTCCCACAGCGAGGGGTGGTCAAAAGTCCTTGCTAAAGATTTCTATCGAACCATGACCAAATGTTGTGCAGCCTGGCTCCCTCTGTAACTTTTCCCCAGTGTTTCTCTATCCTTCAGATGACTGGAGCAAGCTTCCCAAAGGATTTCTTGGCCTCATACCCCAAAGGAGTGCCTGATATTTCTGGCCTAAGGATAATACTAAAGGGTGCGCTGCTGACGTTCTGAGAAAAACCTCGCTAACCATGCATATTTATGCACCAAACATGGCAAATCCTTACACCTGCAAAGCAGCATATCGCTCTTGTCAGCTTCGTGGTGGTGTAAGTGTTTTTATTTGAGGAAAATATTAATCTGTGCTTCCTCTCTCATCTGAGGACAATGGAGCTGCATGTTCCTCTCTCACATGTCCATTCAAAGAGCCAGGTGACACTCACTCAATCACTCAGCAAACACGTATGCTTTGACACTTTCGTCTGGCTGTTTTCCTTCCAAACATTCCCCTTTCACCACAAATACAGGCCAGCATGTACCTCATTACTCATTCACTCAGTTTATCGCAGTCCTCGACTCTGCAGGCCCTGCAAGACGAACATGAACAAGAGGTATGGGCATCCAGGTCCCACAGCGAGGGGTGGTCAAAAGTCCTTGCTAAAGATTTCTATCGAACCATGACCAAATGTTGTGCAGCCTGGCTCCCTCTGTAACTTTTCCCCAGTGTATTTCTATCCTTCAGATGACTGGAGCAAGCTTCCCAAAGGATTTCTTGGCCTCTTACCCCAAAGGAGTGCCTGATATTTCTGGCCTAAGGATAATACTAAAGGGTGCGCTGCTGACGTTCTGAGAAAAACCTCGCTAACCATGCATATTTATGCACCAAACATGGCAAATCCTTACACCTGCAAAGCAGCACATCGCTCTTGTCAGCTTCGTGGTGGTGTAATTGTTTTTATTTGAGGAAAATATTCATCTGTGCTTCCTCTCTCATCTGAGGACAATGGAGCTGCATGTTCCTCTCTCACATGTCCATTCAAAGAGCCAGGTGACACTCACTCAATCACTCAGCAAACACGTATGCTTTGACACTTTCGTCTGGCTGTTTTCCTTCCAAACATTCCCCTTTCACCACAAATACAGGCCAGCATGTACCTCATTACTCATTCACTCAGTCATCGCAGTCCTCGACTCTGCAGGACCTGCAAGACGAACATGAACAAGAGGTATGTGAGCAAGCAGAAGAAAAGCCTTGGTGTGCTCTTATGTTCGTAATGCTGCCCTCTAGTAACGCTACATGGCAACTGCAACAGAATGATGGGACTTAGAAGAGGGCTGTCCTATGCAAATAATGTCCTCCCATGCTTACTTTCTTCTGAGAAAGTCGCCGGCTTGCGCTATGATACAGCCTCCAACAAATGGTCTTCAGCCAAATTCAAAAGCAGCCTACCTATCTCAGGCTAAGGATTTTGCCACTCGAAGGCCGCAGATGGGGACGTCACCCTAATGTAGCAGGGTCCCAATTTGCCTGCAGTCATCCTCCATACAGAACCTGGGCGTTCGAGTGCGTTCGAGGGCTCGTAGGCTTCCTTCAAAGGAAGGAAGGAAGAAAGGGGCTGCTTAAAGCCCCAGTGCCAGCCCAGCCCAGCCCAGCGCCGTACTGTACTGTGCTGTGTCACCACAATCCCTTCACTTGCTTCAGTAGACATGATTAAGACTTCCTGAAGCAAAGGTCTAACTGCTCTTCTCTGCCTCTTGAGAAAAACAATTTTTCTAGCTTCCTATTGCACCTAATAAAGGGAGTTTCACTTGCCTCAAAATCTCCCCTTCATTTCATTAGCCAGAGCTCCTACTTCACCTTTATCCTAGCCAACATCACATGCATCAAAGACCTGATTGGAGGGATCGGCTCTCAGCAAAACGAAAAATCACCACCATCCAACCTATTTTACTATCAGTATAACACCCTCCTTGCATTCTTGTGCTCATATATACACCTGAGGCAACATTTGTGCTCTAAAGTACGCCGAATTTAAAGGACTAAGAATAAACACATTTATAAGGGAAGATAAGGCATTGTCCCTATTGCACCTACTTGAGAAAAAGGGAGGTTTGTGGAAGGTCAGACTCCTCAGGAAAAGATGTATAATTTTTGGGCGCATGTGCCAAAAGAGTGGCACTTTTCTCCTCTGTTTTTCCAAGTGAATAAAAAATTAGCAAATGAAAATTAAACCACAGATTGAAAATGTACCCTCTCAGGTCACTTGGACTGCATTGGCAGGACTTGAACCCTGGTCTTGAGAGAACCTGTGACACCAGAGGCACGAGACTTACCGTTGAGCTACAGCTCCTTGGAGGTCTCAATCACTGCAGTAGTAACTATGACCAACATACAGCACCTGGTGTCAGTGCTTGTGGCTTCCATTGCACATGAACCGGAAGACCATGTTATGGGGACGATTTGATAGGGTACTGACATGGAAACCAGTGTGGTCCAGGGGGTAAGTTCCTGCCTTCCATCCAGGTGACCAGGGTTCAAGTCCCGGGATCGGCACGAGGTGACTGTGGTGCAGCAGAGGTAAGTTCCAGATGGGTCTATGTGGCCAATTGGTAAGTATAAACTGTGCGTGCGTGTGAGTGGTGTGAGAGTGGAGTCATGCCTGCCAGATGGTGAATTGCAAAGTGGTTGGTAAGTAACATGGGTGTGGCTAGTGCAAGGGGGCGGGGTCAGTGACAGGTGAATTGCAGAGTGGTTGGTAAGTAACATGGGTGTGGCTAATGCAAGGGTCGGGGTCAGTGACAGGTGAATTGCAGAGTGGTTGGTAAGTAACATGGGTGTGGCTAGTGCAAGGGGCGGGGTCAGTGACAGGTGAATTGCAGAGCGGTTGGTAAGTTAAATGGGTGTGGCTAGTGCATGGGTGTGGCTAGTGCAAGGGGCGGGGTCAGTGACAGTTGAATTGCAGAGTGGTTGGTAAGTTAAATGGGTGTGGCTAGTGCAAAGGGCGGGGCCAGTGACAGGTGAATTGCAGAGTGGTTGGTAAGTAACATGGGTGTGGCTAGTGCAAGGGGCGGGGTCAGTGACAGGTGAATTGCAGAGTGGTTGGTAAGTAACATGGGTGTGGCTAGTGCAAGGGGCGGGGTCGGGGTCAGTGACAGGTGAATTGCAGAGTGGTTGGTAAGTTGATGGGTGTGGCTAGTGCAAGGGGCGGGGTCAGTGACAGGTGAGTTGCAGAGTGGGTGGTAAGTTAAATGGGTGTGGCTAGTGCAAAGGGCGGGGTCAGTGACAGGTGAGTTGCAGAGTGGTTGGTAAGTAACATGGGTGTGGCTAGTGCAAGGGGAGGGGTCAGTGACAGATGAGTTGCAGAGTAGTTGGTAAGTAACATGGGTGTGGCTAGTGCAAGGGGCGGGGTCAGTGACAGTTGAATTGCAGAGTGGTTGGTAAGTAACATGGGTGTGGCTAGTGCAAGGGGCGGGGGCGGGGTCAGTGACAGGTGAATTGCAGAGTGGTTGGTAAGTTAAATGGGTGTGGCTAGTGCATGGGTGTGGCTAGTGCAAGGGGCGGGGTCAGTGACAGGTGAGTTGCAGAGTGGTTGGTAAGTTAAATGGGTGTGGCTAGTGCAAAGGGCGGGGTCAGTGACAGGTGAATTGCAGAGTGGTTGGTAAGTAACATGGGTGTGGCTAGTGCAAGGGGCGGGGTCAGTGACAGGTGAATTGCAGAGTGGTTGGTAAGTAACATGGGTGTGGCTAGTGCAAGGGGCGGGGTCAGTGACAGGTGAATTGCAGAGCGGTTGGTAAGTTAAATGGGTGTGGCTAGTGCAAAGGGTGGGGTCAGTGACGGGTGAGTTGCAGAGTGGTTGGTAAGTAACATGGGTGTGGCTAGTGCAAGGGGCGGGGTCAGTGACAGGTGAGTTGCAGAGTGGTTGGTAACATGGGTGTGGCTAGTGCAAGGGGTGGGGTCAGTGACAGGTAAAAGAAGGGGAACAGATGTAGTGGGTGGGGGTTAGAGATTAATGACATATAGTGAGGAGCCCCAAAATGTGTTTTTTACTGCACCCCCCTACTCTCTCTGATTTTGGGGGGGTGCTGTCAAATTTGGGGGAGCACTTTTAAAAGGGGGTTGGGAGTGCATTATGAAGGGCGATGGGGTGCACAGAATGACATGACTTCTGGGCAATTTTTGGGAGGCTACCCTTACTTTTTATTGCTCCCCTCCTCCTTTATGGGATGCACCCCGAAAGGATAGGGGCAACAGGGGGGATTTGGGGCAAACAGGTATGTGACAGTTCCATTACCAACCCCAAGGGGGGGCACCATACAATCCAACTGCAGTTATTGTATTGAAAGGTACAACAAGGAGCATGTCGTGGAATTTTTGCAGGTGGTGCTCACCAAGATTTTTCTGCCTCCCCTTCCCTCCGTGCGGCATGTTATAGGGACCCTTGGGATATTTCTTTTGGCAAGAGATGCTATAGAGATTCCCGCTATGATATCTGAGAGCACTAACATTTGTTAAATAAATAGGGGCATTGGAGCAGATGAATGAGGCAGGGAAAGGGTACATGTGGAAAGTAGTTGGATGGGTCATAGAGAATAATCATGGCATGCAAATAGGCAGCAGCACATGTTCTGGCAGTGTCTGTTGAGAGTTTGGTACGCTCTTCAATTTATTTGTCCTTCTTACGTTGGGTATGATCTACAGAGGGAAGGCACAGCATTACTGTTAGTCAGAACATGTATTTATGATTTAAAGAAGTGTGGTCTGTGTGTGCTGAGAGGGCTGTACAGAGTGGTAAGTGCCTGTACATCCGAGCAATGTGCATCCAACCGGCCACTTGAGACTGAACAGTGACAGAAGCACCTGGGTTACTGACGGAATGTAAATGGAGAGCACATAGGAAGGGTGTCTGTAGTCACTCAAGGGATTGAAACGTGTTGGTGCACTACCAAAGCTGGGGTACTCAGAGGGAATGTTTGAGGGGTAATGAGACGGTGCTATCCAGAGGTCAAAAAAGGTGTCAGAGCCACAGAGGTATGGGCATCCAGGTCCCACAGCGAGGGGTGGTCAAAAGTCCTTGCTAAAGATTTCTATCGAACCATGACCAAATGTTGTGCAGCCTGGCTCCCTCTGTAACTTTTCCCCAGTGTTTCTCTATCCTTCAGATGACTGGAGCAAGCTTCCCAAAGGATTTCTTGGCCTCATACCCCAAAGGAGTGCCTGATATTTCTGGCCTAAGGATAATACTAAAGGGTGCGCTGCTGACGTTCTGAGAAAAACCTCGCTAACCATGCATATTTATGCACCAAACATGGCAAATCCTTACACCTGCAAAGCAGCATATCGCTCTTGTCAGCTTCGTGGTGGTGTAAGTGTTTTTATTTGAGGAAAATATTCATCTGTGCTTCCTCTCTCATCTGAGGACAATGGAGCTGCATGTTCCTCTCTCACATGTCCATTCAAAGAGCCAGGTGACACTCACTCAATCACTCAGCAAACACGTATGCTTTGACACTTTCGTCTGGCTGTTTTCCTTCCAAACATTCCCCTTTCACCACAAATACAGGCCAGCATGTACCTCATTACTCATTCACTCAGTTTATCGCAGTCCTCGACTCAGCAGGCCCTGCAAGACGAACATGAACAAGAGGTATGGGCATCCAGGTCCCACAGCGAGGGGTGGTCAAAAGTCCTTGCTAAAGATTTCTATCGAACCATGACCAAATGTTGTGCAGCCTGGCTCCCTCTGTAACTTTTCCCCAGTGTATTTCTATCCTTCAGATGACTGGAGCAAGCTTCCCAAAGGATTTCTTGGCCTCTTACCCCAAAGGAGTGCCTGATATTTCTGGCCTAAGGATAATACTAAAGGGTGCGCTGCTGACGTTCTGAGAAAAACCTCGCTAACCATGCATATTTATGCACCAAACATGGCAAATCCTTACACCTGCAAAGCAGCATATCGCTCTTGTCAGCTTCGTGGTGGTGTAATTGTTTTTATTTGAGGAAAATATTCATCTGTGCTTCCTCTCTCATCTGAGGACAATGGAGCTGCATGTTCCTCTCTCACATGTCCATTCAAAGAGCCAGGTGACACTCACTCAATCACTCAGCAAACACGTATGCTTTGACACTTTCGTCTGGCTGTTTTCCTTCCAAACATTCCCCTTTCACCACAAATACAGGCCAGCATGTACCTCATTACTCATTCACTCAGTCATCGCAGTCCTCGACTCTGCAGGCCCTGCAAGACGAACATGAACAAGAGGTATCTGAGCAAGCAGAAGAAAAGCCTTGGTGTGCTCTTATGTTCGTAATGCTGCCCTCTAGTAACGCTACATGGCCACTGCAACAGAATGATGGGACTTAGAAGAGGGCTGTCCTATGCAAATAATGTCCTCCCATGCTTACTTTCTTCTGAGAAAGTCGCCGGCTTGCGCTATGATACAGCCTCCAACAAATGGTCTTCAGCCAAATTCAAAAGCAGCCTACCTATCTCAGGCTAAGGATTTTGCCACTCGAAGGCCGCAGATGGGGACGTCACCCTAATGTAGCAGGGTCCCAATTTGCCTGCAGTCATCCTCCATACAGAACCTGGGCGTTCGAGTGCGTTCGAGGGCTCGTAGGCTTCCTTCAAAGGAAGGAAGGAAGAAAGGGGCTGCTTAAAGCCCTAGTGCCGGCCCAGCCCAGCCCAGCCCAGCCCAGCCCAGTGCCGTACTGTACTGTGCTGTGTCACCACAATCCCTTCACTTGCTTCAGTAGGCATGATTAAGACTTCCTGAAGCAAAGGTCTAACCGCTCTTCTCTGCCTCTTGAGAAAAACAATTTTTCTAGCTTCCTATTGCACCTAATAAAGGGAGTTTCACTTGCCTCAAAATCTCCCCTTCATTTCATTAGCCAGAGCTCCTACTTCACCTTTATCCTAGCCAACATCACATGCATCAAAGACCTGATTGGAGGGATCGGCTCTCAGCAAAACGAAAAATCAACACCATCCAACCTATTTTACTATCAGTATAACACCCTCCTTGCATTCTTGTGCTCATATATACACCTGAGGCAACATTTGTGCTCTAAAGTACGCCGAATTTAAAGGACTAAGAATAAACACATTTATAAGGGAAGATAAGGCATTGTCCCTATTGCACCTACTTGAGAAAAAGGGAGGTTTGTGGAAGGTCAGACTCCTCAGGAAAAGATGTATAATTTTTGGGCGCATGTGCCAAAAGAGTGGCACTTTTCTCCTCTGTTTTTCCAAGTGAATAAAAAATTAGCAAATGAAAATTAAACCACAGATTGAAAATGTACCCTCTCAGGTCACTTGGACTGCATTGGCAGGACTTGAACCCTGGTCTTGAGAGAACCTGTGACACCAGAGGCACGAGACTTACCGTTGAGCTACAGCTCCTTGGAGGTCTCCATCACTGCAGTAGTAACTATGACCAACATACAGCACCTGGTGTCAGTGCTTGTGGCTTCCATTGCACATGAACCGGAAGACCATGTTATGGGGACGATTTGATAGGGTACTGACATAGAAACCAGTGTGGTCCAGGGGGTAAGTTCCTGCCTTCCATCCAGGTGACCAGGGTTCAAGTCCCGGGATCGGCACGAGGTGACTGTGGTGCAGCAGAGGTAAGTTCCAGATGGGTCTATGTGGCCAATTGGTAAGTATAAACTGTGCGTGTGAGTGGTGTGAGAGTGGAGTCATGCCTGCCAGATGGTGAATTGCAAAGTGGTTGGTAAGTAACATGGGTGTGGCTAGTGCAAGGGGGCGGGGTCAGTGACAGGTGAATTGCAGAGTGGTTGGTAAGTAACATGGGTGTGGCTAATGCAAGGGTCGGGGTCAGTGACAGGTGAATTGCAGAGTGGTTGGTAAGTAACATGGGTGTGGCTAGTGCAAGGGGCGGGGTCAGTGACAGGTGAATTGCAGAGCGGTTGGTAAGTTAAATGGGTGTGGCTAGTGCATGGGTGTGGCTAGTGCAAGGGGCGGGGTCAGTGACAGTTGAATTGCAGAGTGGTTGGTAAGTTAAATGGGTGTGGCTAGTGCAAAGGGCGGGGCCAGTGACAGGTGAATTGCAGAGTGGTTGGTAAGTAACATGGGTGTGGCTAGTGCAAGGGGCGGGGTCAGTGACAGGTGAATTGCAGAGTGGTTGGTAAGTAACATGGGTGTGGCTAGTGCAAGGGGCGGGGTCGGGGTCAGTGACAGGTGAATTGCAGAGTGGTTGGTAAGTTAAATGGGTGTGGCTAGTGCAAGGGGCGGGGTCAGTGACAGGTGAGTTGCAGAGTGGGTGGTAAGTTAAATGGGTGTGGCTAGTGCAAAGGGCGGGGTCAGTGACAGGTGAGTTGCAGAGTAGTTGGTAAGTAACATGGGTGTGGCTAGTGCAAGGGGCGGGGTCAGTGACAGTTGAATTGCAGAGTGGTTGGTAAGTTAAATGGGTGTGGCTAGTGCAAGGGGCGGGGTCAGTGACAGGTGAATTGCAGAGTGGTTGGTAAGTAACATGGGTGTGGCTAGTGCAAGGGGCGGGGTCAGTGACAGGTGAATTGCAGAGTGGTTGGTAAGTTAAATGGGTGTGGCTAGTGCATGGGTGTGGCTAGTGCAAGGGGCGGGGTCAGTGACAGGTGAGTTGCAGAGTGGTTGGTAAGTTAAATGGGTGTGGCTAGTGCAAAGGGCGGGGCCAGTGACAGGTGAATTGCAGAGTGGTTGGTAAGTAACATGGGTGTGGCTAGTGCAAGGGGCGGGGTCAGTGACAGGTGAATTGCAGAGTGGTTGGTAAGTAACATGGGTGTGGCTAGTGCAAGGGGTGGGGTCAGTGACAGGTGAATTGCAGAGCGGTTGGTAAGTTAAATGGGTGTGGCTAGTGCAAAGGGTGGGGTCAGTGACGGGTGAGTTGCAGAGTGGTTGGTAAGTAACATGGGTGTGGCTAGTGCAAGGGGCGGGGTCAGTGACAGGTGAGTTGCAGAGTGGTTGGTAACATGGGTGTGGCTAGTGCAAGGGGTGGGGTCAGTGACAGGTAAAAGAAGGGGAACAGATGTAGTGGGTGGGGGTTAGAGATTAATGACATATAGTGAGGAGCCCCAAAATGTGTTTTTTACTGCACCCCCCTACTCTCTCTGATTTTGGGGGGGTGCTGTCAAATTTGGGGGAGCACTTTTAAAAGGGGGTTGGGAGTGCATTATGAAGGGCGATGGGGTGCACAGAATGACATGACTTCTGGGCAATTTTTGGGAGGCTACCCTTACTTTTTATTGCTCCCCTCCTCCTTTATGGGATGCACCCCGAAAGGATAGGGGCAACAGGGGGGATTTGGGGCAAACAGGTATGTGACAGTTCCATTACCAACCCCAAGGGGGGGCACCATACAATCCAACTGCAGTTATTGTATTGAAAGGTACAACAAGGAGCATGTCGTGGAATTTTTGCAGGTGGTGCTCACCAAGATTTTTCTGCCTCCCCTTCCCTCCGTGCGGCATGTTATAGGGACCCTTGGGATATTTCTTTTGGCAAGAGATGCTATAGAGATTCCCGCTATGATATCTGAGAGCACTAACATTTGTTAAATAAATAGGGGCATTGGAGCAGATGAATGAGGCAGGGAAAGGGTACATGTGGAAAGTAGTTGGATGGGTCATAGAGAATAATCATGGCATGCAAATAGGCAGCAGCACATGTTCTGGCAGTGTCTGTTGAGAGTTTGGTACGCTCTTCAATTTATTTGTCCTTCTTACGTTGGGTATGATCTACAGAGGGAAGGCACAGCATTACTGTTAGTCAGAACATGTATTTATGATTTAAAGAAGTGTGGTCTGTGTGTGCTGAGAGGGCTGTACAGAGTGGTAAGTGCCTGTACATCCGAGCAATGTGCATCCAACCGGCCACTTGAGACTGAACAGTGACAGAAGCACCTGGGTTACTGACGGAATGTAAATGGAGAGCACATAGGAAGGGTGTCTGTAGTCACTCAAGGGATTGAAACGTGTTGGTGCACTACCAAAGCTGGGGTACTCAGAGGGAATGTTTGAGGGGTAATGAGACGGTGCTATCCAGAGGTCAAAAAAGGTGTCAGAGCCACAGAGGTATGGGCATCCAGGTCCCACAGCGAGGGGTGGTCAAAAGTCCTTGCTAAAGATTTCTATCGAACCATGACCAAATGTTGTGCAGCCTGGCTCCCTCTGTAACTTTTCCCCAGTGTTTCTCTATCCTTCAGATGACTGGAGCAAGCTTCCCAAAGGATTTCTTGGCCTCATACCCCAAAGGAGTGCCTGATATTTCTGGCCTAAGGATAATACTAAAGGGTGCGCTGCTGACGTTCTGAGAAAAACCTCGCTAACCATGCATATTTATGCACCAAACATGGCAAATCCTTACACCTGCAAAGCAGCATATCGCTCTTGTCAGCTTCGTGGTGGTGTAAGTGTTTTTATTTGAGGAAAATATTCATCTGTGCTTCCTCTCTCATCTGAGGACAATGGAGCTGCATGTTCCTCTCTCACATGTCCATTCAAAGAGCCAGGTGACACTCACTCAATCACTCAGCAAACACGTATGCTTTGACACTTTCGTCTGGCTGTTTTCCTTCCAAACATTCCCCTTTCACCACAAATACAGGCCAGCATGTACCTCATTACTCATTCACTCAGTTTATCGCAGTCCTCGACTCAGCAGGCCCTGCAAGACGAACATGAACAAGAGGTATGGGCATCCAGGTCCCACAGCGAGGGGTGGTCAAAAGTCCTTGCTAAAGATTTCTATCGAACCATGACCAAATGTTGTGCAGCCTGGCTCCCTCTGTAACTTTTCCCCAGTGTATTTCTATCCTTCAGATGACTGGAGCAAGCTTCCCAAAGGATTTCTTGGCCTCTTACCCCAAAGGAGTGCCTGATATTTCTGGCCTAGGGATAATACTAAAGGGTGCGCTGCTGACGTTCTGAGAAAAACCTCGCTAACCATGCATATTTATGCACCAAACATGGCAAATCCTTACACCTGCAAAGCAGCATATCGCTCTTGTCAGCTTCGTGGTGGTGTAATTGTTTTTATTTGAGGAAAATATTCATCTGTGCTTCCTCTCTCATCTGAGGACAATGGAGCTGCATGTTCCTCTCTCACATGTCCATTCAAAGAGCCAGGTGACACTCACTCAATCACTCAGCAAACACGTATGCTTTGACACTTTCGTCTGGCTGTTTTCCTTCCAAACATTCCCCTTTCACCACAAATACAGGCCAGCATGTACCTCATTACTCATTCACTCAGTCATCGCAGTCCTCGACTCTGCAGGCCCTGCAAGACGAACATGAACAAGAGGTATCTGAGCAAGCAGAAGAAAAGCCTTGGTGTGCTCTTATGTTCGTAATGCTGCCCTCTAGTAACGCTACATGGCCACTGCAACAGAATGATGGGACTTAGAAGAGGGCTGTCCTATGCAAATAATGTCCTCCCATGCTTACTTTCTTCTGAGAAAGTCGCCGGCTTGCGCTATGATACAGCCTCCAACAAATGGTCTTCAGCCAAATTCAAAAGCAGCCTACCTATCTCAGGCTAAGGATTTTGCCACTCGAAGGCCGCAGATGGGGACGTCACCCTAATGTAGCAGGGTCCCAATTTGCCTGCAGTCATCCTCCATACAGAACCTGGGCGTTCGAGTGCGTTCGAGGGCTCGTAGGCTTCCTTCAAAGGAAGGAAGGAAGAAAGGGGCTGCTTAAAGCCCTAGTGCCGGCCCAGCCCAGCCAAGCCCAGCCCAGTGCCGTACTGTACTGTGCTGTGTCACCACAATCCCTTCACTTGCTTCAGTAGGCATGATTAAGACTTCCTGAAGCAAAGGTCTAACCGCTCTTCTCTGCCTCTTGAGAAAAACAATTTTTCTAGCTTCCTATTGCACCTAATAAAGGGAGTTTCACTTGCCTCAAAATCTCCCCTTCATTTCATTAGCCAGAGCTCCTACTTCACCTTTATCCTAGCCAACATCACATGCATCAAAGACCTGATTGGAGGGATCGGCTCTCAGCAAAACGAAAAATCAACACCATCCAACCTATTTTACTATCAGTATAACACCCTCCTTGCATTCTTGTGCTCATATATACACCTGAGGCAACATTTGTGCTCTAAAGTACGCCGAATTTAAAGGACTAAGAATAAACACATTTATAAGGGAAGATAAGGCATTGTCCCTATTGCACCTACTTGAGAAAAAGGGAGGTTTGTGGAAGGTCAGACTCCTCAGGAAAAGATGTATAATTTTTGGGCGCATGTGCCAAAAGAGTGGCACTTTTCTCCTCTGTTTTTCCAAGTGAATAAAAAATTAGCAAATGAAAATTAAACCACAGATTGAAAATGTACCCTCTCAGGTCACTTGGACTGCATTGGCAGGACTTGAACCCTGGTCTTGAGAGAACCTGTGACACCAGAGGCACGAGACTTACCGTTGAGCTACAGCTCCTTGGAGGTCTCAATCACTGCAGTAGTAACTATGACCAACATACAGCACCAGGTGTCAGTGCTTGTGGCTTCCATTGCACATGAACCGGAAGACCATGTTATGGGGACGATTTGATAGGGTACTGACATAGAAACCAGTGTGGTCCAGGGGGTAAGTTCCTGCCTTCCATCCAGGTGACCAGGGTTCAAGTCCCGGGATCGGCACGAGGTGACTGTGGTGCAGCAGAGGTAAGTTCCAGATGGGTCTATGTGGCCAATTGGTAAGTATAAACTGTGCGTGTGAGTGGTGTGAGAGTGGAGTCATGCCTGCCAGATGGTGAATTGCAAAGTGGTTGGTAAGTAACATGGGTGTGGCTAGTGCAAGGGGGCGGGGTCAGTGACAGGTGAATTGCAGAGTGGTTGGTAAGTAACATGGGTGTGGCTAATGCAAGGGTCGGGGTCAGTGACAGGTGAATTGCAGAGTGGTTGGTAAGTAACATGGGTGTGGCTAGTGCAAGGGGCGGGGTCAGTGACAGGTGAATTGCAGAGCGGTTGGTAAGTTAAATGGGTGTGGCTAGTGCATGGGTGTGGCTAGTGCAAGGGGCGGGGTCAGTGACAGTTGAATTGCAGAGTGGTTGGTAAGTTAAATGGGTGTGGCTAGTGCAAAGGGCGGGGCCAGTGACAGGTGAATTGCAGAGTGGTTGGTAAGTAACATGGGTGTGGCTAGTGCAAGGGGCGGGGTCAGTGACAGGTGAATTGCAGAGTGGTTGGTAAGTAACATGGGTGTGGCTAGTGCAAGGGGCGGGGTCGGGGTCAGTGACAGGTGAATTGCAGAGTGGTTGGTAAGTTAAATGGGTGTGGCTAGTGCAAGGGGCGGGGTCAGTGACAGGTGAGTTGCAGAGTGGGTGGTAAGTTAAATGGGTGTGGCTAGTGCAAGGGGCGGGGTCAGTGACAGGTGAATTGCAGAGTGGTTGGTAAGTAACATGGGTGTGGCTAGTGCAAGGGGAGGGGTCAGTGACAGATGAGTTGCAGAGTAGTTGGTAAGTAACATGGGTTTGGCTAGTGCAAGGGGCGGGGTCAGTGACAGTTGAATTGCAGAGTGGTTGGTAAGTTAAATGGGTGTGGCTAGTGCAAGGGGCGGGGTCAGTGACAGGTGAATTGCAGAGTGGTTGGTAAGTAACATGGGTGTGGCTAGTGCAAGGGGCGGGGTCAGTGACAGGTGAATTGCAGAGTGGTTGGTAAGTTAAATGGGTGTGGCTAGTGCATGGGTGTGGCTAGTGCAAGGGGCGGGGTCAGTGACAGGTGAGTTGCAGAGTGGTTGGTAAGTTAAATGGGTGTGGCTAGTGCAAAGGGCGGGGTCAGTGACAGGTGAATTGCAGAGTGGTTGGTAAGTAACATGGGTGTGGCTAGTGCAAGGGGCGGGGTCAGTGACAGGTGAATTGCAGAGTGGTTGGTAAGTAACATGGGTGTGGCTAGTGCAAGGGGTGGGGTCAGTGACAGGTGAATTGCAGAGCGGTTGGTAAGTTAAATGGGTGTGGCTAGTGCAAAGGGTGGGGTCAGTGACGGGTGAGTTGCAGAGTGGTTGGTAAGTAACATGGGTGTGGCTAGTGCAAGGGGCGGGGTCAGTGACAGGTGAGTTGCAGAGTGGTTGGTAACATGGGTGTGGCTAGTGCAAAGGGTGGGGTCAGTGACAGGTAAAAGAAGGGGAACAGATGTAGTGGGTGGGGGTTAGAGATTAATGACATATAGTGAGGAGCCCCAAAATGTGTTTTTTACTGCACCCCCCTACTCTCTCTGATTTTGGGGGGGTGCTGTCAAATTTGGGGGAGCACTTTTAAAAGGGGGTTGGGAGTGCATTATGAAGGGCGATGGGGTGCACAGAATGACATGACTTCTGGGCAATTTTTGGGAGGCTACCCTTACTTTTTATTGCTCCCCTCCTCCTTTATGGGATGCACCCCGAAAGGATAGGGGCAACAGGGGGGATTTGGGGCAAACAGGTATGTGACAGTTCCATTACCAACCCCAAGGGGGGGCACCATACAATCCAACTGCAGTTATTGTATTGAAAGGTACAACAAGGAGCATGTCGTGGAATTTTTGCAGGTGGTGCTCACCAAGATTTTTCTGCCTTCCCTTCCCTCCGTGCGGCATGTTATAGGGACCCTTGGGATATTTCTTTTGGCAAGAGATGCTATAGAGATTCCCGCTATGATATCTGAGAGCACTAACATTTGTTAAATAAATAGGGGCATTGGAGCAGATGAATGAGGCAGGGAAAGGGTACATGTGGAAAGTAGTTGGATGGGTCATAGAGAATAATCATGGCATGCAAATAGGCAGCAGCACATGTTCTGGCAGTGTCTGTTGAGAGTTTGGTACGCTCTTCAATTTATTTGTCCTTCTTACGTTGGGTATGATCTACAGAGGGAAGGCACAGCATTACTGTTAGTCAGAACATGTATTTATGATTTAAAGAAGTGTGGTCTGTGTGTGCTGAGAGGGCTGTACAGAGTGGTAAGTGCCTGTACATCCGAGCAATGTGCATCCAACCGGCCACTTGAGACTGAACAGTGACAGAAGCACCTGGGTTACTGACGGAATGTAAATGGAGAGCACATAGGAAGGGTGTCTGTAGTCACTCAAGGGATTGAAACGTGTTGGTGCACTACCAAAGCTGGGGTACTCAGAGGGAATGTTTGAGGGGTAATGAGACGGTGCTATCCAGAGGTCAAAAAAGGTGTCAGAGCCACAGAGGTATGGGCATCCAGGTCCCACAGCGAGGGGTGGTCAAAAGTCCTTGCTAAAGATTTCTATCGAACCATGACCAAATGTTGTGCAGCCTGGCTCCCTCTGTAACTTTTCCCCAGTGTTTCTCTATCCTTCAGATGACTGGAGCAAGCTTCCCAAAGGATTTCTTGGCCTCATACCCCAAAGGAGTGCCTGATATTTCTGGCCTAAGGATAATACTAAAGGGTGCGCTGCTGACGTTCTGAGAAAAACCTCGCTAACCATGCATATTTATGCACCAAACATGGCAAATCCTTACACCTGCAAAGCAGCATATCGCTCTTGTCAGCTTCGTGGTGGTGTAAGTGTTTTTATTTGAGGAAAATATTCATCTGTGCTTCCTCTCTCATCTGAGGACAATGGAGCTGCATGTTCCTCTCTCACATGTCCATTCAAAGAGCCAGGTGACACTCACTCAATCACTCAGCAAACACGTATGCTTTGACACTTTCGTCTCGCTGTTTTCCTTCCAAACATTCCCCTTTCACCACAAATACAGGCCAGCATGTACCTCATTACTCATTCACTCAGTTTATCGCAGTCCTCGACTCAGCAGGCCCTGCAAGACGAACATGAACAAGAGGTATGGGCATCCAGGTCCCACAGCGAGGGGTGGTCAAAAGTCCTTGCTAAAGATTTCTATCGAACCATGACCAAATGTTGTGCAGCCTGGCTCCCTCTGTAACTTTTCCCCAGTGTATTTCTATCCTTCAGATGACTGGAGCAAGCTTCCCAAAGGATTTCTTGGCCTCTTACCCCAAAGGAGTGCCTGATATTTCTGGCCTAAGGATAATACTAAAGGGTGCGCTGCTGACGTTCTGAGAAAAACCTCGCTAACCATGCATATTTATGCACCAAACATGGCAAATCCTTACACCTGCAAAGCAGCATATCGCTCTTGTCAGCTTCGTGGTGGTGTAATTGTTTTTATTTGAGGAAAATATTCATCTGTGCTTCCTCTCTCATCTGAGGACAATGGAGCTGCATGTTCCTCTCTCACATGTCCATTCAAAGAGCCAGGTGACACTCACTCAATCACTCAGCAAACACGTATGCTTTGACACTTTCGTCTGGCTGTTTTCCTTCCAAACATTCCCCTTTCACCACAAATACAGGCCAGCATGTACCTCATTACTCATTCACTCAGTCATCGCAGTCCTCGACTCTGCAGGCCCTGCAAGACGAACATGAACAAGAGGTATCTGAGCAAGCAGAAGAAAAGCCTTGGTGTGCTCTTATGTTCGTAATGCTGCCCTCTAGTAACGCTACATGGCCACTGCAACAGAATGATGGGACTTAGAAGAGGGCTGTCCTATGCAAATAATGTCCTCCCATGCTTACTTTCTTCTGAGAAAGTCGCCGGCTTGCGCTATGATACAGCCTCCAACAAATGGTCTTCAGCCAAATTCAAAAGCAGCCTACCTATCTCAGGCTAAGGATTTTGCCACTCGAAGGCCGCAGATGGGGACGTCACCCTAATGTAGCAGGGTCCCAATTTGCCTGCAGTCATCCTCCATACAGAACCTGGGCGTTCGAGTGCGTTCGAGGGCTCGTAGGCTTCCTTCAAAGGAAGGAAGGAAGAAAGGGGCTGCTTAAAGCCCTAGTGCCAGCCCAGCCCAGCCCAGCCCAGCCCAGTGCCGTACTGTACTGTGCTGTGTCACCACAATCCCTTCACTTGCTTCAGTAGGCATGATTAAGACTTCCTGAAGCAAAGGTCTAACTGCTCTTCTCTGCCTCTTGAGAAAAACAATTTTTCTAGCTTCCTATTGCACCTAATAAAGGGAGTTTCACTTGCCTCAAAATCTCCCCTTCATTTCATTAGCCAGAGCTCCTACTTCACCTTTATCCTAGCCAACATCACATGCATCAAAGACCTGATTGGAGGGATCGGCTCTCAGCAAAACGAAAAATCAACACCATCCAACCTATTTTACTATCAGTATAACACCCTCCTTGCATTCTTGTGCTCATATATACACCTGAGGCAACATTTGTGCTCTAAAGTACGCCGAATTTAAAGGACTAAGAATAAACACATTTATAAGGGAAGATAAGGCATTGTCCCTATTGCACCTACTTGAGAAAAAGGGAGGTTTGTGGAAGGTCAGACTCCTCAGGAAAAGATGTATAATTTTTGGGCGCATGTGCCAAAAGAGTGGCACTTTTCTCCTCTGTTTTTCCAAGTGAATAAAAAATTAGCAAATGAAAATTAAACCACAGATTGAAAATGTACCCTCTCAGGTCACTTGGACTGCATTGGCAGGACTTGAACCCTGGTCTTGCGAGAACCTGTGATACCAGAGGCACGAGACTTACCGTTGAGCTACAGCTCCTTGGAGGTCTGAACCACTGCAGTAGTAACTATGACCAACATACAGCACCTGGTGTCAGTGCTTGTGGCTTCCATTGCACATGAAACGGAAGACCATGTTATGGGGACGATTTGATAGGGTACTGACATGGAAACCAGTGTGGTCCAGGGGGTAAGTTCCTGCCTTCCATCCAGGTGACCAGGGTTCAAGTCCCGGGATCGGCACGAGGTGACTGTGGTGCAGCAGAGGTAAGTTCCAGATGGGTCTATGTGGCCAATTGGTAAGTATAAACTGTGCGTGTGAGTGGTGTGAGAGTGGAGTCATGCCTGCCAGATGGTGAATTGCAAAGTGGTTGGTAAGTAACATGGGTGTGGCTAGTGCAAGGGGGCGGGGTCAGTGACAGGTGAATTGCAGAGTGGTTGGTAAGTAACATGGGTGTGGCTAGTGCAAGGGTCGGGGTCAGTGACAGGTGAATTGCAGAGTGGTTGGTAAGTTAAATGGGTGTGGCTAGTGCAAAGGGTGGGGTCAGTGACAGGTGAATTGCAGAGTGGTTGGTAAGTAACATGGGTGTGGCTAGTGCAAGGGGTGGGGTCAGTGACAGGTGAATTGCAGAGTGGTTGGTAAGTAACATGGGTGTGGCTAGTGCAAGGGGTGGGGTCAGTGACAGGTGAATTGCAGAGTGGTTGGTAAGTAACATGGGTGTGGCTAGTGCAAGGGGCGGGGTCAGTGACAGGTGAATTGCAGAGTGGTTGGTAAGTTAAATGGGTGTGGCTAGTGCAAAGGGTGGGGTCAGTGACGGGTGAGTTGCAGAGTGGTTGGTAACATGGGTGTGGCTAGTGCAAGGGGTGGGGTCAGTGACAGGTAAAAGAAGGGGAACAGATGTAGTGGGTGGGGGTTAGAGATTAATGACATATAGTGAGGAGCCCCAAAATGTGTTTTTTACTGCACCCCCCTACTCTCTCTGATTTTGGGGGGGTGCTGTCAAATTTGGGGGAGCACTTTTAAAAGGGGGTTGGGAGTGCATTATGAAGGGCGATGGGGTGCACAGAATGACATGACTTCTGGGCAATTTTTGGGAGGCTACCCTTACTTTTTATTGCTCCCCTCCTCCTTTATGGGATGCACCCCGAAAGGATAGGGGCAACAGGGGGGATTTGGGGCAAACAGGTATGTGACAGTTCCATTACCAACCCCAAGGGGGGGCACCATACAATCCAACTGCAGTTATTGTATTGAAAGGTACAACAAGGAGCATGTCGTGGAATTTTTGCAGGTGGTGCTCACCAAGATTTTTCTGCCTCCCCTTCCCTCCGTGCGGCATGTTATAGGGACCCTTGGGATATTTCTTTTGGCAAGAGATGCTATAGAGATTCCCGCTATGATATCTGAGAGCACTAACATTTGTTAAATAAATAGGGGCATTGGAGCAGATGAATGAGGCAGGGAAAGGGTACATGTGGAAAGTAGTTGGATGGGTCATAGAGAATAATCATGGCATGCAAATAGGCAGCAGCACATGTTCTGGCAGTGTCTGTTGAGAGTTTGGTACGCTCTTCAATTTATTTGTCCTTCTTACGTTGGGTATGATCTACAGAGGGAAGGCACAGCATTACTGTTAGTCAGAACATGTATTTATGATTTAAAGAAGTGTGGTCTGTGTGTGCTGAGAGGGCTGTACAGAGTGGTAAGTGCCTGTACATCCGAGCAATGTGCATCCAACCGGCCACTTGAGACTGAACAGTGACAGAAGCACCTGGGTTACTGACGGAATGTAAATGGAGAGCACATAGGAAGGGTGTCTGTAGTCACTCAAGGGATTGAAACGTGTTGGTGCACTACCAAAGCTGGGGTACTCAGAGGGAATGTTTGAGGGGTAATGAGACGGTGCTATCCAGAGGTCAAAAAAGGTGTCAGAGCCACAGAGGTATGGGCATCCAGGTCCCACAGCGAGGGGTGGTCAAAAGTCCTTGCTAAAGATTTCTATCGAACCATGACCAAATGTTGTGCAGCCTGGCTCCCTCTGTAACTTTTCCCCAGTGTTTCTCTATCCTTCAGATGACTGGAGCAAGCTTCCCAAAGGATTTCTTGGCCTCATACCCCAAAGGAGTGCCTGATATTTCTGGCCTAAGGATAATACTAAAGGGTGCGCTGCTGACGTTCTGAGAAAAACCTCGCTAACCATGCATATTTATGCACCAAACATGGCAAATCCTTACACCTGCAAAGCAGCATATCGCTCTTGTCAGCTTCGTGGTGGTGTAAGTGTTTTTATTTGAGGAAAATATTCATCTGTGCTTCCTCTCTCATCTGAGGACAATGGAGCTGCATGTTCCTCTCTCACATGTCCATTCAAAGAGCCAGGTGACACTCACTCAATCACTCAGCAAACACGTATGCTTTGACACTTTCGTCTGGCTGTTTTCCTTCCAAACATTCCCCTTTCACCACAAATACAGGCCAGCATGTACCTCATTACTCATTCACTCAGTTTATCGCAGTCCTCGACTCAGCAGGCCCTGCAAGACGAACATGAACAAGAGGTATGGGCATCCAGGTCCAACAGCGAGGGGTGGTCAAAAGTCCTTGCTAAAGATTTCTATCGAACCATGACCAAATGTTGTGCAGCCTGGCTCCCTCTGTAACTTTTCCCCAGTGTATTTCTATCCTTCAGATGACTGGAGCAAGCTTCCCAAAGGATTTCTTGGCCTCTTACCCCAAAGGAGTGCCTGATATTTCTGGCCTAAGGATAATACTAAAGGGTGCGCTGCTGACGTTCTGAGAAAAACCTCGCTAACCATGCATATTTATGCACCAAACATGGCAAATCCTTACACCTGCAAAGCAGCATATCGCTCTTGTCAGCTTCGTGGTGGTGTAATTGTTTTTATTTGAGGAAAATATTCATCTGTGCTTCCTCTCTCATCTGAGGACAATGGAGCTGCATGTTCCTCTCTCACATGTCCATTCAAAGAGCCAGGTGACACTCACTCAATCACTCAGCAAACACGTATGCTTTGACACTTTCGTCTGGCTGTTTTCCTTCCAAACATTCCCCTTTCACCACAAATACAGGCCAGCATGTACCTCATTACTCATTCACTCAGTCATCGCAGTCCTCGACTCTGCAGGCCCTGCAAGACGAACATGAACAAGAGGTATCTGAGCAAGCAGAAGAAAAGCCTTGGTGTGCTCTTATGTTCGTAATGCTGCCCTCTAGTAACGCTACATGGCCACTGCAACAGAATGATGGGACTTAGAAGAGGGCTGTCCTATGCAAATAATGTCCTCCCATGCTTACTTTCTTCTGAGAAAGTCGCCGGCTTGCGCTATGATACAGCCTCCAACAAATGGTCTTCAGCCAAATTCAAAAGCAGCCTACCTATCTCAGGCTAAGGATTTTGCCACTCGAAGGCCGCAGATGGGGACGTCACCCTAATGTAGCAGGGTCCCAATTTGCCTGCAGTCATCCTCCATACAGAACCTGGGCGTTCAAGTGCGTTCGAGGGCTCGTAGGCTTCCTTCAAAGGAAGGAAGGAAGAAAGGGGCTGCTTAAAGCCCCAGTGCCAGCCCAGCCCAGCCCAGCCCAGCCCAGCCCAGTGCCGTGCTGTACTGTGCTGTGTCAGCACAATCCCTGCACTTGCTTCAGTAGGCATGATTAAGACTTCCTGAAGCAAAGGTCTAACTGCTCTTCTCTGCCTCTTGAGAAAAACAATTGTTCTAGCTTCCTATTGCACCTAATAAAGGGAGTTTCACTTGCCTCAAAATCTCCCCTTCATTTCATTAGCCAGAGCTCCTACTTCACCTTTATCCTAGCCAACATCACATGCATCAAAGACCTGATTGGAGGGATCCGCTCTCAGCAAAACGAAAAATCACCACCATCCAACCTATTTTACTATCAGTATAACACCCTCCTTGCATTCTTGTGCTCATATATACACCTGAGGCAACATTTGTGCTCTAAAGTACGCCGAATTTAAAGGACTAAGAATAAACACATTTATAAGGGAAGATAAGGCATTGTCCCTATTGCACCTACTTGAGAAAAAGGGAGGTTTGTGGAAGGTCAGACTCCTCAGGAAAAGATGTATAATTTTTGGGCGCACGTGCCAAAAGAGTGGCACTTTTCTCCTCTGTTTTTCCAAGTGAATAAAAAATTAGCAAATGAAAATTAAACCACAGATTGAAAATGTACCCTCTCATGTCCCTTAGACCGCATTGGCAGGACTTGAACCCTGGTCTTGGGAGAACCTGTGACACCAGAGGCACGAGACTTACCGTTGAGCTACAGCTCCTTGGAGGTCTGAACCACTGCAGTAGTAACTATGACCAACATACAGCACCTGGTGTCAGTGCTTGTGGCTTCCATTGCACATGAAACGGAAGACCATGTTATGGGGATGATTTGATAGGGTACTGAAATGAAAACCAGTGTGGTCCAGGGGGTAAGTTCCTGCCTTCCATCCAGGTGACCAGGGTTCAAGTCCCGGGATCGGCACGAGGTGACTGTGGTGCAGTAGAGGTATGTTCCAGATGGGTCTATGTGGCCAATTGGTAAGTATAAACTGTGTGGGTGTGTGTGGTGTGAGAGTGGAGTCATGCCTGCCAGATGGTGAATTGCAAAGTGGTTGGTAAGTAACATGGGTGTGGCTAGTGCAAGGGGCGGGGTCAGTGACAGGTGAATTGCAGAGTGGTTGGTAAGTAAGATGGGTGTGGCTAGTGCAAGGGGCGGGGACGGGGTCAGTGACAGGTGAATTGCAGAGTGGTTGGTAAGTTAAATGGGTGTGGCTAGTGCAAGGGGCGGGGTCAGTGACAGGTGAGTTGCAGAGTGGTTGGTAAGTTAAATGGGTGTGGCTAGTGCAAAGGGCGGGGTCAGTGACAGGTGAGTTGCAGAGTGGTTGGTAACATGGGTGTGGCTAGTGCAATGGGCGGGGTCAGTGACAGGTGAATTGCAGAGTGGTTGGTAAGTAACATGGGTGTGGCTAGTGCAAAGGGTGGGGTCAGTGACAGGTGAGTTGCAGAGTGGTTGGTAACATGGGTGTGGCTAGTGCAAGGGGTGGGGTCAGTGACAGGTAAAAGAAGGGGAACAGATGTAGTGGGTGGGGGTTAGAGATTAATGACATATAGTGAGAAGCCCCAAAATGTGTTTTTTACTGCACCCCCCTACTCTCTCTGATTTTGGGGGGGTGCTGTCAAATTTGGGGGAGCACTTTTAAAAGGGGGTTGGGAGTGCATTATGAAGGGCGATGGGGTGCACAGAATGACATGACTTCTGGGCAATTTTTGGGAGGCTACCCTTACTTTTTATTGCTCCCCTCCTCCTTTATGGGATGCACCCCGAAAGGATAGGGGCAACAGGGGGGATTTGGGGCAAACAGGTATGTGACAGTTCCATTACCAACCCCAAGGGGGGGCACCATACAATCCAACTGCAGTTATTGTATTGAAAGGTACAACAAGGAGCATGTCGTGGAATTTTTGCAGGTGGTGCTCACCAAGATTTTTCTGCCTCCCCTTCCCTCCGTGCGGCATGTTATAGGGACCCTTGGGATATTTCTTTTGGCAAGAGATGCTATAGAGATTCCCGCTATGATATCTGAGAGCACTAACATTTGTTAAATAAATAGGGGCATTGGAGCAGATGAATGAGGCAGGGAAAGGGTACATGTGGAAAGTAGTTGGATGGGTCATAGAGAATAATCATGGCATGCAAATAGGCAGCAGCACATGTTCTGGCAGTGTCTGTTGAGAGTTTGGTACGCTCTTCAATTTATTTGTCCTTCTTACGTTGGGTATGATCTACAGAGGGAAGGCACAGCATTACTGTTAGTCAGAACATGTATTTATGATTTAAAGAAGTGTGGTCTGTGTGTGCTGAGAGGGCTGTACAGAGTGGTAAGTGCCTGTACATCCGAGCAATGTGCATCCAACCGGCCACTTGAGACTGAACAGTGACAGAAGCACCTGGGTTACTGACGGAATGTAAATGGAGAGCACATAGGAAGGGTGTCTGTAGTCACTCAAGGGATTGAAACGTGTTGGTGCACTACCAAAGCTGGGGTACTCAGAGGGAATGTTTGAGGGGTAATGAGACGGTGCTATCCAGAGGTCAAAAAAGGTGTCAGAGCCACAGAGGTATGGGCATCCAGGTCCCACAGCGAGGGGTGGTCAAAAGTCCTTGCTAAAGATTTCTATCGAACCATGACCAAATGTTGTGCAGCCTGGCTCCCTCTGTAACTTTTCCCCAGTGTTTCTCTATCCTTCAGATGACTGGAGCAAGCTTCCCAAAGGATTTCTTGGCCTCATACCCCAAAGGAGTGCCTGATATTTCTGGCCTAAGGATAATACTAAAGGGTGCGCTGCTGACGTTCTGAGAAAAACCTCGCTAACCATGCATATTTATGCACCAAACATGGCAAATCCTTACACCTGCAAAGCAGCATATCGCTCTTGTCAGCTTCGTGGTGGTGTAAGTGTTTTTATTTGAGGAAAATATTCATCTGTGCTTCCTCTCTCATCTGAGGACAATGGAGCTGCATGTTCCTCTCTTACATGTCCATTCAAAGAGCCAGGTGACACTCACTCAATCACTCAGCAAACACGTATGCTTTGACACTTTCGTCTGGCTGTTTTCCTTCCAAACATTCCCCTTTCACCACAAATACAGGCCAGCATGTACCTCATTACTCATTCACTCAGTTTATCGCAGTCCTCGACTCAGCAGGCCCTGCAAGACGAACATGAACAAGAGGTATGGGCATCCAGGTCCCACAGCGAGGGGTGGTCAAAAGTCCTTGCTAAAGATTTCTATCGAACCATGACCAAATGTTGTGCAGCCTGGCTCCCTCTGTAACTTTTCCCCAGTGTATTTCTATCCTTCAGATGACTGGAGCAAGCTTCCCAAAGGATTTCTTGGCCTCTTACCCCAAAGGAGTGCCTGATATTTCTGGCCTAAGGATAATACTAAAGGGTGCGCTGCTGACGTTCTGAGAAAAACCTCGCTAACCATGCATATTTATGCACCAAACATGGCAAATCCTTACACCTGCAAAGCAGCATATCGCTCTTGTCAGCTTCGTGGTGGTGTAATTGTTTTTATTTGAGGAAAATATTCATCTGTGCTTCCTCTCTCATCTGAGGACAATGGAGCTGCATGTTCCTCTCTCACATGTCCATTCAAAGAGCCAGGTGACACTCACTCAATCACTCAGCAAACACGTATGCTTTGACACTTTCGTCTGGCTGTTTTCCTTCCAAACATTCCCCTTTCACCACAAATACAGGCCAGCATGTACCTCATTACTCATTCACTCAGTCATCGCAGTCCTCGACTCTGCAGGCCCTGCAAGACGAACATGAACAAGAGGTATCTGAGCAAGCAGAAGAAAAGCCTTGGTGTGCTCTTATGTTCGTAATGCTGCCCTCTAGTAACGCTACATGGCCACTGCAACAGAATGATGGGACTTAGAAGAGGGCTGTCCTATGCAAATAATGTCCTCCCATGCTTACTTTCTTCTGAGAAAGTCGCCGGCTTGCGCTATGATACAGCCTCCAACAAATGGTCTTCAGCCAAATTCAAAAGCAGCCTACCTATCTCAGGCTAAGGATTTTGCCACTCGAAGGCCGCAGATGGGGACGTCACCCTAATGTAGCAGGGTCCCAATTTGCCTGCAGTCATCCTCCATACAGAACCTGGGCGTTCGAGTGCGTTCGAGGGCTCGTAGGCTTCCTTCAAAGGAAGGAAGGAAGAAAGGGGCTGCTTAAAGCCCCAGTGCCAGCCCAGCCCAGCCCAGCCCAGCCCAGTGCCGTGCTGTACTGTGCTGTGTCAGCACAATCCCTGCACTTGCTTCAGTAGGCATGATTAAGACTTCCTGAAGCAAAGGTCTAACTGCTCTTCTCTGCCTCTTGAGAAAAACAATTGTTCTAGCTTCCTATTGCACCTAATAAAGGGAGTTTCACTTGCCTCAAAATCTCCCCTTCATTTCATTAGCCAGAGCTCCTACTTCACCTTTATCCTAGTCAACATCACATGCATCAAAGACCTGATTGGAGGGATCCGCTCTCAGCAAAACGAAAAATCACCACCATCCAACCTATTTTACTATCAGTATAACACCCTCCTTGCATTCTTGTGCTCATATATACACCTGAGGCAACATTTGTGCTCTAAAGTACGCCGAATTTAAAGGACTAAGAATAAACACATTTATAAGGGAAGATAAGGCATTGTCCCTATTGCACCTACTTGAGAAAAAGGGAGGTTTGTGGAAGGTCAGACTCCTCAGGAAAAGATGTATAATTTTTGGGCGCACGTGCCAAAAGAGTGGCACTTTTCTCCTCTGTTTTTCCAAGTGAATAAAAAATTAGCAAATGAAAATTAAACCACATATTGAAAATGTACCCTCTCATGTCCCTTAGACCGCATTGGCAGGACTTGAACCCTGGTCTTGGGAGAACCTGTGACACCAGAGGCACGAGACTTACCGTTGAGCTACAGCTCCTTGGAGGTCTGAACCACTGCAGTAGTAACTATGACCAACATACAGCACCTGGTGTCAGTGCTTGTGGCTTCCATTGCACATGAAACGGAAGACCATGTTATGGGGATGATTTGATAGGGTACTGACATGGAAACCAGTGTGGTCCAGGGGGTAAGTTCCTGCCTTCCATCCAGGTGACCAGGGTTCAAGTCCCGGGATCGGCACGAGGTGACTGTGGTGCAGCAGAGGTAAGTTCCAGATGGGTCTATGTGGCCAATTGGTAAGTATAAACTGTGTGTGGTGTGAGAGTGGAGTCATGCCTGCCAGATGGTGAATTGCAAAGTGGTTGGTAAGTAACATGGGTGTGGCTAGTGCAAGGGGTGGGGTCAGTGACAGGTGAATTGCAGAGTGGTTGGTAAGTAACATGGGTGTGGCTAGTGCAAGGGGCGGGGTCGGGGTCAGTGACAGGTGAATTGCAGAGTGGTTGGTAAGTTAAATGGGTGTGGCTAGTGCATGGGTGTGGCTAGTGCAAGGGGCGGGGTCAGTGACAGGTGAGTTGCAGAGTGGTTGGTAAGTTAAATGGGTGTGGCTAGTGCAAAGGGCGGGGTCAGTGACAGGTGAATTGCAGAGCGGTTGGTAAGTTAAATGGGTGTGGCTAGTGCATGGTTGTGGCTAGTGCAAGGGGCGGGGTCAGTGACAGTTGAATTGCAGAGTGGTTGGTAAGTTAAATGGGTGTGGCTAGTGCACAGGGCGGGGCCAGTGACAGGTGAATTGCAGAGTGGTTGGTAAGTTAAATGGGTGTGGCTAGTGCATGGGAGTGGCTAGTGCAAGGGGCGGGGTCAGTGACAGGTGAGTTGCAGAGTGGTTGGTAAGTTAAATGGGTGTGGCTAGTGCAAAGGGCGGGGTCGGGGTCAGTGACAGGTGAATTGCAGAGTGGTTGGTAAGTTAAATGGGTGTGGCTAGTGCATGGGTGTGGCTAGTGCAAGGGGCGGGGTCAGTGACAGGTGAGTTGCAGAGTGGTTGGTAAGTTAAATGGGTGTGGCTAGTGCAAAGGGCGGGGTCAGTGACAGGTGAGTTGCAGAGTGGTTGGTAAGTAACATGGGTGTGGCTAGTGCAAGGGGAGGGGTCAGTGACAGATGAGTTGCAGTGTGGTTGGTAAGTAACATGGGTGTGGCTAGTGCAAGGGGCGGGGTCAGTGACAGTTGAATTGCAGAGTGGTTGGTAAGTTAAATGGGTGTGGCTAGTGCAAGGGGCGGGGTCAGTGACAGGTGAATTGCAGAGTGGTTGGTAAGTAACATGGGTGTGGCTAGTGCAAGGGGCGGGGTTGGGGTCAGTGACAGGTGAATTGCAGAGTGGTTGGTAAGTAACATGGGTGTGGCTAGTGCATGGGTGTGGCTAGTGCAAGGGGCGGGGTCAGTGACAGGTGAGTTGCAGAGTGGTTGGTAAGTTAAATGGGTGTGGCTAGTGCTAAGGGCGGGGTCAGTGACAGGTGAATTGCAGAGTGGTTGGTAAGTAACATGGGTGTGGCTAGTGCAAGGGGTGGGGTCAGTGACGGGTGAGTTGCAGAGTGGTTGGTAACATGGGTGTGGCTAGTGCAAGGGGTGGGGTCAGTGACAGGTAAAAGAAGGGGAACAGATGTAGTGGGTGGGGGTTAGAGATTAATGACATATAGTGAGGAGCCCCAAAATGTGTTTTTTACTGCACCCCCCTACTCTCTCTGATTTTGGGGGGGTGCTGTCAAATTTGGGGGAGCACTTTTAAAAGGGGGTTGGGAGTGCATTATGAAGGGCGATGGGGTGCACAGAATGACATGACTTCTGGGCAATTTTTGGGAGGCTACCCTTACTTTTTATTGCTCCCCTCCTCCTTTATGGGATGCACCCCGAAAGGATAGGGGCAACAGGGGGGATTTGGGGCAAACAGGTATGTGACAGTTCCATTACCAACCCCAAGGGGGGGCACCATACAATCCAACTGCAGTTATTGTATTGAAAGGTACAACAAGGAGCATGTCGTGGAATTTTTGCAGGTGGTGCTCACCAAGATTTTTCTGCCTCCCCTTCCCTCCGTGCGGCATGTTATAGGGACCCTTGGGATATTTCTATTGGCAAGAGATGCTATAGAGATTCCCGCTATGATATCTGAGAGCACTAACATTTGTTAAATAAATAGGGGCATTGGAGCAGATGAATGAGGCAGGGAAAGGGTACATGTGGAAAGTAGTTGGATGGGTCATAGAGAATAATCATGGCATGCAAATAGGCAGCAGCACATGTTCTGGCAGTGTCTGTTGAGAGTTTGGTACGCTCTTCAATTTATTTGTCCTTCTTACGTTGGGTATGATCTACAGAGGGAAGGCACAGCATTACTGTTATTCAGAACATGTATTTATGATTTAAAGAAGTGTGGTCTGTGTGTGCTGAGAGGGCTGTACAGAGTGGTAAGTGCCTGTACATCCGAGCAATGTGCATCCAACCGGCCACTTGAGACTGAACAGTGACAGAAGCACCTGGGTTACTGACGGAATGTAAATGGAGAGCACATAGGAAGGGTGTCTGTAGTCACTCAAGGGATTGAAACGTGTTGGTGCACTACCAAAGCTGGGGTACTCAGAGGGAATGTTTGAGGGGTAATGAGACGGTGCTATCCAGAGGTCAAAAAAGGTGTCAGAGCCACAGAGGTATGGGCATCCAGGTCCCACAGCGAGGGGTGGTCAAAAGTCCTTGCTAAAGATTTCTATCGAACCATGACCAAATGTTGTGCAGCCTGGCTCCCTCTGTAACTTTTCCCCAGTGTTTCTCTATCCTTCAGATGACTGGAGCAAGCTTCCCAAAGGATTTCTTGGCCTCATACCCCAAAGGAGTGCCTGATATTTCTGGCCTAAGGATAATACTAAAGGGTGCGCTGCTGACGTTCTGAGAAAAACCTCGCTAACCATGCATATTTATGCACCAAACATGGCAAATGCTTACACCTGCAAAGCAGCATATCGCTCTTGTCAGCTTCGTGGTGGTGTAAGTGTTTTTATTTGAGGAAAATATTCATCTGTGCTTCCTCTCTCATCTGAGGACAATGGAGCTGCATGTTCCTCTCTCACATGTCCATTCAAAGAGCCAGGTGACACTCACTCAATCACTCAGCAAACACGTATGCTTTGACACTTTCGTCTGGCTGTTTTCCTTCCAAACATTCCCCTTTCACCACAAATACAGGCCAGCATGTACCTCATTACTCATTCACTCAGTTTATCGCAGTCCTCGACTCTGCAGGCCCTGCAAGACGAACATGAACAAGAGGTATGGGCATCCAGGTCCCACAGCGAGGGGTGGTCAAAAGTCCTTGCTAAAGATTTCTATCGAACCATGACCAAATGTTGTGCAGCCTGGCTCCCTCTGTAACTTTTCCCCAGTGTATTTCTATCCTTCAGATGACTGGAGCAAGCTTCCCAAAGGATTTCTTGGCCTCTTACCCCAAAGGAGTGCCTGATATTTCTGGCCTAAGGATAATACTAAAGGGTGCGCTGCTGACGTTCTGAGAAAAACCTCGCTAACCATGCATATTTATGCACCAAACATGGCAAATCCTTACACCTGCAAAGCAGCATATCGCTCTTGTCAGCTTCGTGGTGGTGTAATTGTTTTTATTTGAGGAAAATATTCATCTGTGCTTCCTCTCTTATCTGAGGACAATGGAGCTGCATGTTCCTCTCTCACATGTCCATTCAAAGAGCCAGGTGACACTCACTCAATCACTCAGCAAACACGTATGCTTTGACACTTTCGTCTGGCTGTTTTCCTTCCAAACATTCCCCTTTCACCACAAATACAGGCCAGCATGTACCTCATTACTCATTCACTCAGTCATCGCAGTCCTCGACTCTGCAGGCCCTGCAAGACGAACATGAACAAGAGGTATCTGAGCAAGCAGAAGAAAAGCCTTGGTGTGCTCTTATGTTCGTAATGCTGCCCTCTAGTAACGCTACATGGCCACTGCAACAGAATGATGGGACTTAGAAGAGGGCTGTCCTATGCAAATAATGTCCTCCCATGCTTACTTTCTTCTGAGAAAGTCGCCGGCTTGCGCTATGATACAGCCTCCAACAAATGGTCTTCAGCCAAATTCAAAAGCAGCCTACCTATCTCAGGCTAAGGATTTTGCCACTCGAAGGCCGCAGATGGGGACGTCACCCTAATGTAGCAGGGTCCCAATTTGCCTGCAGTCATCCTCCATACAGAACCTGGGCGTTCGAGTGCGTTCGAGGGCTCGTAGGCTTCCTTCAAAGGAAGGAAGGAAGAAAGGGGCTGCTTAAAGCCCCAGTGCCAGCCCAGCCCAGCCCAGCCCAGTGCCGTGCTGTACTGTGCTGTGTCACCACAATCCCTTCACTTGCTTCAGTAGGCATGATTAAGACTTCCTGAAGCAAAGGTCTAACTGCTCTTCTCTGCCTCTTGAGAAAAACAATTTTTCTAGCTTCCTATTGCACCTAATAAAGGGAGTTTCACTTGCCTCAAAATCTCCCCTTCATTTCATTAGCCAGAGCTCCTACTTCACCTTTATCCTAGCCAACATCACATGCATCAAAGACCTGATTGGAGGGATCGGCTCTCAGCAAAACGAAAAATCACCACCATCCAACCTATTTTACTATCAGTATAACACCCTCCTTGCATTCTTGTGCTCATATATACACCTGAGGCAACATTTGTGCTCTAAAGTACGCCGAATTTAAAGGACTAAGAATAAACACATTTATAAGGGAAGATAAGGCATTGTCCCTATTGCACCTACTTGAGAAAAAGGGAGGTTTGTGGAAGGTCAGACTCCTCAGGAAAAGATGTATAATTTTTGGGCGCATGTGCCAAAAGAGTGGCACTTTTCTCCTCTGTTTTTCCAAGTGAATAAAAAATTAGCAAATGAAAATTAAACCACAGATTGAAAATGTACCCTCTCTGGTCACTTGGACCGCATTGGCAGGACTTGAACCCTGGTCTTGAGAGAACCTGTGACACCAGAGGCACGAGACTTACCGTTGAGCTACAGCTCCTTGGAGGTCTGAACCACTGCAGTAGTAACTATGACCAACATACAGCACCTGGTGTCAGTGCTTGTGGCTTCCATTACACATGAAACGGAAGACCATGTTATGGGGACGATTTGATAGGGTACTGACATGGAAACCAGTGTGGTCCAGGGGGTAAGTTCCTGCCTTCCATCCAGGTGACCAGGGTTCAAGTCCCGGGATCGGCACGAGGTGACTGTGGTGCAGCAGAGGTAAGTTCCAGATGGGTCTATGTGGCCAATTGGTAAGTATAAACTGTGCGTGTGAGTGGTGTGAGAGTGGAGTCATGCCTGCCAGATGGTGAATTGCAAAGTGGTTGGTAAGTAACATGGGTGTGGCTAGTGCAAGGGGGCGGGGTCAGTGACAGGTGAATTGCAGAGTGGTTGGTAAGTAACATGGGTGTGGCTAGGGGCAGGGTAGGGGTCAGTGACAGGTGAGTTGCAGAGTGGTTGGTAAGTAACATGGGTGTGGCTAGTGCAAGGGGCGGGGTCAGTGACAGGTGAAATGCAGAGTGGTTGGTAAGTTAAATGGGTGTGGCTAGTGCAAAGGGCGGGGTCAGTGACTGGTGAGTTGCAGAGTGGTTGGTAAGTAACATGGGTGTGGCTAGTGCAAGGGTCGGGGTCAGTGACAGGTGAATTGCAGAGTGGTTGGTAAGTAACATGGGTGTGGCTAGTGCAAGGGGCGGGGTCAGTGACAGGTGAATTGCAGAGTGGTTGGTAAGTTAAATGGGTGTGGCTACTGCAAAGAGCGGGGTCAGTGACAGGTGAATTGCAGAGTGGTTGGTAAGTTACATGGGTGTAGCTAGTGCAAGGGGCGGGGTCAGTGACAGGTGAATTGCAGAGTGGTTGGTAAGTAACATGGGTGTGGCTAGTGCAAGGGGCGGGGTCAGTGACAGGTGAATTGCAGAGTGGTTGGTAAGTTAAATGGGTGTGGCTAGTGCAAAGGGCGGGGTCAGTGACAGGTGAATTGCAGAGTGGTTGGTAACATGGGTGTGGCTAGTGCAAGGGGTGGGGTCAGTGACAGGTAAAAGAAGGGGAACAGATGTAGTGGGTGGTGGTTAGAGATTAATGACATATAGTGAGGAGCCCCAAAATGTGTTTTTTACTGCACCCCCCTACTCTCTCTGATTTTGGGGGGGGTGCTGTCAAATTTGGGGGAGCACTTTTAAAAGGGGGTTGGGAGTGCATTATGAAGGGCGATGGGGTGCACAGAATGACATGACTTCTGGGCAATTTTTGGGAGGCTACCCTTACTTTTTATTGCTCCCCTCCTCCTTTATGGGATGCACCCCGAAAGGATAGGGGCAACAGGGGGGATTTGGGGCAAACAGGTATGTGACAGTTCCATTACCAACCCCAAGGGGGGGCACCATACAATCCAACTGCAGTTATTGTATTGAAAGGTACAACAAGGAGCATGTCGTGGAATTTTTGCAGGTGGTGCTCACCAAGATTTTTCTGCCTCCCCTTCCCTCCGTGCGGCATGTTATAGGGACCCTTGGGATATTTCTATTGGCAAGAGATGCTATAGAGATTCCCGCTATGATATCTGAGAGCACTAACATTTGTTAAATAAATAGGGGCATTGGAGCAGATGAATGAGGCAGGGAAAGGGTACATGTGGAAAGTAGTTGGATGGGTCATAGAGAATAATCATGGCATGCAAATAGGCAGCAGCACATGTTCTGGCAGTGTCTGTTGAGAGTTTGGTACGCTCTTCAATTTATTTGTCCTTCTTACGTTGGGTATGATCTACAGAGGGAAGGCACAGCATTACTGTTAGTCAGAACATGTATTTATGATTTAAAGAAGTGTGGTCTGTGTGTGCTGAGAGGGCTGTACAGAGTGGTAAGTGCCTGTACATCCGAGCAATGTGCATCCAACCGGCCACTTGAGACTGAACAGTGACAGAAGCACCTGGGTTACTGACGGAATGTAAATGGAGAGCACATAGGAAGGGTGTCTGTAGTCACTCAAGGGATTGAAACGTGTTGGTGCACTACCAAAGCTGGGGTACTCAGAGGGAATGTTTGAGGGGTAATGAGACGGTGCTATCCAGAGGTCAAAAAAGGTGTCAGAGCCACAGAGGTATGGGCATCCAGGTCCCACAGCGAGGGGTGGTCAAAAGTCCTTGCTAAAGATTTCTATCGAACCATGACCAAATGTTGTGCAGCCTGGCTCCCTCTGTAACTTTTCCCCAGTGTTTTTCTATCCTTCAGATGACTGGAGCAAGCTTCCCAAAGGATTTCTTGGCCTCATACCCCAAAGGAGTGCCTGATATTTCTGGCCTAAGGATAATACTAAAGGGTGCGCTGCTGACGTTCTGAGAAAAACCTCGCTAACCATGCATATTTATGCACCAAACATGGCAAATCCTTACACCTGCAAAGCAGCATATCGCTCTTGTCAGCTTCGTGGTGGTGTAAGTGTTTTTATTTGAGGAAAATATTCATCTGTGCTTCCTCTCTCATCTGAGGACAATGGAGCTGCATGTTCTTCTCTCACATGTCCATTCAAAGAGCCTGGTGACACTCACTCAATCACTCAGCAAACACGTATGCTTTGACACTTTCGTCTGGCTGTTTTCCTTCCAAACATTCCCCTTTCACCACAAATACAGGCCAGCATGTACCTCATTACTCATTCACTCAGTCATCGCAGTCCTCGACTCTGCAGGCCCTGCAAGACGAACATGAACAAGAGGTATGGGCATCCAGGTCCCACAGCGAGGGGTGGTCAAAAGTCCTTGCTAAAGATTTCTATCGAACCATGACCAAATGTTGTGCAGCCTGGCTCCCTCTGTAACTTTTCCCCAGTGTATTTCTATCCTTCAGATGACTGGAGCAAGCTTCCCAAAGGATTTCTTGGCCTCTTACCCCAAAGGAGTGCCTGATATTTCTGGCCTAAGGATAATACTAAAGGGTGCGCTGCTGACGTTCTGAGAAAAACCTCGCTAACCATGCATATTTATGCACCAAACATGGCAAATCCTTACACCTGCAAAGCAGCATATCGCTCTTGTCAGCTTCGTGGTGGTGTAATTGTTTTTATTTGAGGAAAATATTCATCTGTGCTTCCTCTCTCATCTGAGGACAATGGAGCTGCATGTTCCTCTCTCACATGTCCATTCAAAGAGCCAGGTGACACTCACTCAATCACTCAGCAAACACGTATGCTTTGACACTTTCGTCTGGCTGTTTTCCTTCCAAACATTCCCCTTTCACCACAAATACAGGCCAGCATGTACCTCATTACTCATTCACTCAGTCATCGCAGTCCTCGACTCTGCAGGCCCTGCAAGACGAACATGAACAAGAGGTATGTGAGCAAGCAGAAGAAAAGCCTTGGTGTGCTCTTATGTTCGTAATGCTGCCCTCTAGTAACGCTACATGGCCACTGCAACAGAATGATGGGACTTAGAAGAGGGCTGTCCTATGCAAATAATGTCCTCCCATGCTTACTTTCTTCTGAGAAAGTCGCCGGCTTGCGCTATGATACAGCCTCCAACAAATGGTCTTCAGCCAAATTCAAAAGCAGCCTACCTATCTCAGGCTAAGGATTTTGCCACTCGAAAGCCGCAGATGGGGACGTCACCCTAATGTAGCAGGGTCCCAATTTGCCTGCAGTCATCCTCCATACAGAACCTGGGCGTTCGAGTGCGTTCGAGGGCTCGTAGGCTTCCTTCAAAGGAAGGAAGGAAGAAAGGGGCTGCTTAAAGCCCCAGGGCCAGCCCAGCCCAGCCCAGCCCAGTGCCGTACTGTACTGTGCTGTGTCACCACAATCCCTTCACTTGCTTCAGTAGGCATGATTAAGACTTCCTGAAGCAAAGGTCTAACTGCTCTTCTCTGCCTCTTGAGAAAAACAATTTTTCTAGCTTCCTATTGCACCTAATAAAGGGAGTTTCACTTGCCTCAAAATCTCCCCTTCATTTCATTAGCCAGAGCTCCTACTTCACCTTTATCCTAGCCAACATCACATGCATCAAAAACCTGATTGGAGGGATCGGCTCTCAGCAAAACGAAAAATCACCACCATCCAACCTATTTTACTATCAGTATAACACCCTCCTTGCATTCTTGTGCTCATATATACACCTGAGGCAACATTTGTGCTCTAAAGTACGCCGAATTTAAAGGACTAAGAATAAACACATTTATAAGGGAAGATAAGGCATTGTCCCTATTGCACCTACTTGAGAAAAAGGGAGGTTTGTGGAAGGTCAGACTCCTCAGGAAAAGATGTATAATTTTTGGGCGCATGTGCCAAAAGAGTGGCACTTTTCTCCTCTGTTTTTCCAAGTGAATAAAAAATTAGCAAATGAAAATTAAACCACAGATTGAAAATTTACCCCCTCTGGTCACTTGGGCCGCATTGGCAGGACTTGAACCCTGGTCTTGAGAGAACCTGTGACACCAGAGGCACAAGACTTACCGTTGAGCTACAGCTCCTTGGAGGTCTGAACCACTGCAGTAGTAACTATGACCAACATACAGCACCTGGTGTCAGTGCTTGTGGCTTCCATTGCACATGAAACGGAAGACCATGTTATGGGGACGATTTGATAGGGTACTGACATGGAAACCAGTGTGGTCCAGGGGGTAAGTTCCTGCCTTCCATCCAGGTGACCAGGGTTCAAGTCCCGGGATCTGCACGAGGTGACTGTGGTGCAGCAGAGGTAAGTTCCAGATGGGTCTATGTGGCCAATTGGTAAGTATAAACTGTGTGTGTGTGTGTGGTGTGAGAGTGGAGTCATGCCTGCCAGATGGACAATTGCAGAGTGGTTGGTAAGTAACTTGGGTGTGGCTAGTGCAAGGGTCGGGGTCAGTGACAGGTGAAGTGCAGAGTGGTTGGTAAGTAACTTGGGTGTGGCTAGTGCAAGGGGCGGGGTCAGAGACAGGTGAGTTGCAGAGTGGTTGGTAAGTTAAATGGGTGTGGCTAGTGCAAGGGGCGGGGTCAGTGACAGGTGAGTTGCAGAGTGGTTGGTAAGTTAAATGGGTGTGGCTAGTGCAAAGGGTGGGGTCAGTGACAGGTGAATTGCACAGTGGTTGGTAAGTTAAATGGGTGTGGCTAGTGCATGGGTGTGGCTAGTGCAAGGGGGGGTCAGTGACAGGTGAGTTGCAGAGTGGTTGGTAAGTAACTTGGGTGTGGCTAGTGCAAGGGGCGGGGTCACTGACAGGTAAAAGAAGGGGAACAGATGAGGTGGGTGTAGTGGGTGGGGGTTAGAGATTAATGACATAGAGAAGAGGTGTAGGAGGAGAGCCAGGGAGGCTGGAGTCCTGGGGTGAAGAAGGGTGTCATGCATGCATGAGAAGGAGGCAAGTCAGGGGAGAGAGGAGGGCTCAGAGTAGAGCCAAATGTGGACACACATGCAGTGGTTCCCATTCCCACAGATAGGGTGAATACATTGGATGGGACATATAGTGAGGAGCCCCAAAATGTGTTTTTTACTGCACCCCCCTACTCTCTCTGATTTTGGGGGGGTGCTGTCAAATTTGGGGGAGCACTTTTAAAAGGGGGTTGGGAGTGCATTATGAAGGGCGATGGGGTGCACAGAATGACATGACTTCTGGGCAATTTTTGGGAGGCTACCCATACTTTTTATTGCTCCCCACCTCCTTTATGGGATGCACCCCGAAAGGATAGGGGCAACAGGAGGGATTTGGGGCAAACAGGTATGTGACAGTTCCATTACCAACCCCAAGGGGGGGCACCATACAATCCAACTGCAGTTATTGTATTGAAAGGTACAACAAGGAGCATGTCGTGGAATTTTTGCAGGTGGTGCTCACCAAGATTTTTCTGCCTCCCCTTCCCTCCGTGCGGCATGTTATAGGGACCCTTGGGATATTTCTATTGGCAAGAGATGGTATAGAGATTCCCGCTATGATATCTGAGAGCACTAACATTTGTTAAATAAATAGGGGCATTGGAGCAGATGAATGAGGCAGGGAAAGGGTACATGTGGAAAGTAGTTGGATGGGTCATAGAGAATAATCATGGCATGCAAATAGGCAGCAGCACATGTTCTGGCAGTGTCTGTTGAGAGTTTGGTACGCTCTTCAATTTATTTGTCCTTCTTACGTTGGGTATGATCTACAGAGGGAAGGCACAGCATTACTGTTAGTCAGAACATGTATTTATGATTTAAAGAAGTGTGGTCTGTGTGTGCTGAGAGGGCTGTACAGAGTGGTAAGTGCCTGTACATCTGAGCAATGTGCATCCAACCGGCCACTTGAGACTGAACAGTGACAGAAGCACCTGGGTTACTGACGGAATGTAAATGGAGAGCACATAGGAAGGGTGTCTGTTAGAAAAGGTAGATGGACCGGGAGGGTCGGCCGGGGTCAGGAGGAGAGGTCTCCGGGGAGAGCCGTCTCCAGCGATCGTACAGACAAGTAACTTCCCCCCCACAGACAGATATCACACACGGATAAGGTTCAGTGTTCTTTATAAGCACTTATTTAAGGTACGGTTAAATGGTACAAGGAGGTCTGGACTCAGGGGTCCCCTCGATTAGAGTCTCGCAAGGTAGGGAAGGGGGTAGCGGGACAGTCTATTTACCAATCAGGTAGTTCGGATGAGATGATGATGAGCTCACAATCCTCGAGCTTGGTGATTAGGTGATATGGGCCGCGGCAGCGCCAGCAGGTCCCGGTGTGGATGGTCGTTACAACGGGCCGCGGCAGCGCCAGCAGGTCCCAGGAAGATGACTGTTGCAGAAGGCCGCGGCAGCGCCAGCAGGTCCCGGTGAGGATGGTCGTTACAACGGGCCGCGGCAGCGCCAGCAGGTCCCAGGAAGGTGAAGGTTGCAGAAGGCCGCGGCAGCGCCAGCAGGCAGGGCGATGGTTCACAAGAGCGGGCTACGGCAGCGCCAGTAGACCGTCAGGGTTGAGTTCACTCGGTGTCTCTCGACTCCAGGATACAACTGCCTTCCTGCTCCGGAGCTGCCCCAGTTATAGGGCTGGTGCCCTTTGATGTCCGGACCCTCGCACTTGGAGGTCGGAGGGTCCGGGATGAAGGGGTCCAGACACCCAGCAGGGGGTGGAGCCAGTGCCTGGGGGAGCTGGGGGCGATCGGCACCTGGCGGGGGAGAGCCCTTGACACTTCGTTCTCCCATTGACCTGCCAAGTGGTCCGCTCACCTCCTGGGTGGATGGTGGTGCCGGGATGTCGGGGCCGGCCAGGCCCGGGGTTAGGGTCGAGGGGAGGCCGTGCGGCCGCGTGGTGCAGGGCCCAAGATGGCGGCTTGACCCGGCCGGGAAAGCCGGTGGGGCGGGACCCCGTGATGAGTAGGGGTCCGAGGGCAGAGGGTCCGTCGGGAGACGGAGTACAGGTGCTTGTTGCGGGGATATGCCAGGTGGGCCGGGGTTCGGGCCCCGTCGAGCGGGGAGGGAGTGAGCCGTTTGTGAGGCCTGTCCAACATGCGTCCCCCCCAGCTGAAGGCGGGGAGAGTCACCCATCTCCTTGGGGACTCTCTTCGTCGAGGCGGAAAAAGCGGGACAGGCCATCTGCGTTGGCGTGATCTTGGCCTGGTCGGTGCTCCACGGTGAAGTCCATTCCCTGCAGGGAAATGGACCAGCGCAAGAGTTTTGGGTTCTCCCCCCGCATCTGCATCAGCCATTGCAGGGGTCGATGGTCGGTTTGTACCCGGAAGTGGGTACCGAAGAGATAGGGTCGGAGCTTTTTGAGGGCCCACACTACTGCAAATGCCTCCCTCTCGATGGTGCTCCAACGCTGTTCTCGGGCCAGGAGACGTCGGCTGATGAAGGCCACCGGCTGGTCATGACCTTCGGTGTTCAGCTGAGAGAGGACGGCCCCGATGCCGTGGTCGGAGGCGTCGGTCTGCACCACAAATTCCCGACTGTAATCGGGGGCCTGGAGCACCGGGGCGGTGCACAGGGCGGCCTTCAGCTCCTCGAAGGCCGCTTGACAATCAGGAGTCCAGTTGACCCGCTTCGGCTGGTTCTTGGATGTGAGACCCGTGAGGGGCCCCACGATGCTGCCGTAGTCCTTCACGAACCGCCGGTAGTAGCCGGTGAGCCCCAAGAAGGCTCGGACCTCTGTCTGGGTGACGGGGGGCTGCCAGGACTGGATGGCAGCAATCTTAAGTTGTAGTGGGGCCACCAGCCCGCTCCCCACTTGGTGCCCAAGGTAGGTCACAGACCCTTGGCCAATCTGGCACTTGCCGGCCTTAATGGTGAGGCCGGCCCGCTGGAGGGCTTGCAGGACCTCTTGGAGGTGGCGGAGGTGGTCGGACCAGTGGCGGCTGTATACAGCGATATCGTCCAGGTAGGCAGCGCTGAATTCTTCAAGCCCTGCCAAGACCTGGTTCACAAGGCGTTGGAACGTGGCGGGGGCATTCTTCATGCCAAAGGGCATGACCTTAAATTGATAGTGGCCATCGAGGGTAGAGAAGGCTGACCGTTCCTGAGCCCTGGGTGTGAGGCCGATCTGCCAGTAGCCCGCCGTTAGGTCGAAGATACTAAGGTAGCGGGCGGCCCCCAGCCGGTCGATCAGCTCGTCTGCTCGGGGGATGGGATGAGCGTCGGTCCGGGTGACAGCGTTCAAGCCCCGGTAGTCGACGCAGAATCTTAGTTCAGGAGCGGAGCCGGGGGCAGCGGCCTTGGGAACTAATACGACCGGACTGGCCCAGGGACTGTCCGAGGGCTCGATGACCCCGATCGTGAGCATCTTGGCCACTTCCTCCTGGATGCAGGCCCGTACCCGATCTGGTACGCGGTAGGCCCGGTGCCGGACAGGGGGACTGTCCCCGGTGTCTACGTCGTGCAAACACCAGGGGGTGACCCCGGGGGTGAGGGAGAACAGGGCAGCGAACTGCAGCAGGAGGTTCCGGCAGTCCTGGCGTTGCTCTGAAGTGAGGGCGTCCGAGAGCCGGACCCCGTCCACGGAGCCGTCCTTCTCCTGAGTCCTCAGGAGGTCCGGGAGGGGCTCGGAGTCTTCTTCTGTGCCACTGTCTGTAGCCATCAAGAGGCTTAGTTCGGAGCGCACAAAGTGCGGTTTGAGCCGGTTGGTGTGGAGGACCCGAAGGGGGTTCCGGGGGGACCCCATGTCGATGAGGTAAGTGACGGGGCTTTTGCGCTCGACCACTTTGAAGGGCCCCGTCCACTTATCTTGCAGGGCGCATGGTTCGGTGGGGGACATCACCCATACTTGCTGCCCCGGCTCGAATTCAACGGAGGAGGCATTGTGATCATACCACCTCTTCATGTCCTCCTGGCTGGCCTCGAGGTTCGCCTTGGCCATCTCCCTGAAGCGCCGGGTCTGGTTTCGTAAGGCCAGGATGTATTTGAAGACGTCTGGAGGGGTCGTTAGGGGGGCCATCTCCCAACCTTCCTTGACTAGGCTGAGGGGCCCTCGCACAGGGTGTCCGTATAGGAGTTCAAAGGGGCTAAAACCGAGGGACTTCTGGGGCACTTCCCGGTAGGCGAAGAGGAGGCACGGGAGCAGTACATCCCACTGGCGACGGAGAGGTTCTTCCAATCCCCCAATCATCCCTTTGAGAGTGCGGTTAAAACGCTCCACTAGTCCGTTCCCTTGGGGGTGATAGGGGGTCGTGAATCTGTAGGTGACCCCGCATTGTTGCCAGAGGGACTTCATGTACTTTGATATGAAATTCGTGCCTCGGTCGCTGACGACTTCTCGGGGGAAGCCTACCCGGGAGAAGATCCCCATCAGGGCCTGGCCAACCACTGGGGCGGTCACTGTCCGTAGAGGCACCGCCTCGGGGTAGCGGGTGGCGTGGTCCACTAGTACCAAGATGAACCTGTGTCCTTGTGCCGTGCGGGGGTCCAGAGGTCCCACAATGTCTATCCCCACCCTCTCGAACGGGGTGGTGACCACCGGGAAGGGTAGTAGAGGGGCCTTCAGCTTCCGGCCACTCTTCCCGCTGGCTTGGCATGTGGGGCATGATCGGCAGTGGTTCAGGACATCATTCCTCATTTTCGGCCAAAAAAAATGGGTCACCAGGCGACTGTACGTTTTGTCCTGGCCCAGGTGTCCAGCCAGGGGGACATCGTGGGCTAGGTTGAGCAGAAAGTCTCGGAAGCGGAGCGGTACCACCAGAACTCGACCGGCCCCCAGTTCGGCGATTCTTTGCTCGCTGTAGAGCAGGTCGTTATCCCAGTAGACCCAGTGGGTTCCTGTGGTGTCCCCGGCGGTTTGGGTGCTGGCTTGTTGGCGGAGTCCCTCGAGGGAGGGACAGGTCTTTTGTTCCTGGCGGAACTGTTCTTGGGTGGGCCCCCCTTCTTGCCGCCACTGAGCCAGATCCGGGAGGTCCTGGTGTTGCGCGTCTTCCTCGGTAGTCGGGTCCGGGAGGTCGGTCTCGCCGTTGTCCTCTACGAGGGCAACCGGGGGCGGAGGTGCTGGCCATTCGGTTTCTTCTGATCGGGGGGCGGCACGGGCGGCCATGGATCGGGTGGTTATGCAGGCCCAGTCCGGGAGGCCCAGCATCCCCAAGTGCTCTCTTCTCTCGACGGTGGCCCACGGGGAACTCTCGAGGTCATTCCCCAGGAGGCAGTCCACGGGGGCATCGTCCCGGACCGTCACCTTCAGTAGGCCGGAGACCCCTCCCCATTCAAACGGGACGCAGGCCATCTTACACATGCTCTCAGAGTTATCTGCCGAGCGGACGGGGCAGAGAATGTTCGGCAGGATCTGCTCGGGCTTCACCAGGTGACAGCGGACGGCCGTCACGCTGGCGCCGGTGTCACGCAAGGCCTCGGCTCTCTGTCCATTAATGGTCACCCACTGACCATATTTTCTGGTGTTGGCGGGTAGGGGAGCCCGCGGAACCATGTCCCTTCCCCCTAAGCATGCCAGGACCATGGCGGCCGGTTCCCACCCTTGCTGGTCCGGCTCATACTCCTCGGGTCCCTCCGATGATTGCTCTTCCCCCAGGGCAGCGGCAGCTACCTGGCGGGGCTTGGGTGGTTGGTTTAGCGGGCAGTTCGGATCGTTGGCGTAGTGGCCTAGTCGCTGGCACCGGTGGCACGTGACGTGGGCTCGGTACCCAGGCCGCAATGGGGGGTTGCCCCGGCCGGCCGGAGGTGGGGTGCTGGCCACGGGTGTTGCTGGTAAGGTGTCTCTCCCTCGCCCCTGGCCCCCTCCTCCTCCCCGAGGACGGTGCTGGCCTTGGTTGCTTCTGTTCTGGTCGTGGGGCCCTCTCCGGCCCACTCGGGTGCTTTCCCACCGGTCAGCTTCGGCGGCGAGCTGCCGTGGGTCAGTCAGCTTACTGTCGAGTAGGTGCTGCCTGAGCTCGACGAAACAGTTGTTTGATAGGTGCTCCCATACCATAAGGTTGAAGAGTTGTTCGTAGGTGGTGACCTGATTTCCCTTGATCCAACCCTCGAAGGCCCGGCTGAAATAGTTCACGTATTCCACCCAAGTTGTACCTGGGATCCGGGTGCAATCTCTGAACCTCTGGCGGTACATCTCGGGCGTGAGGCCGTAGCGGGTGAGGAGGGCAGCCTTCATGTGGTCGTAGGACGACATTTGGTGATCGGGGAGCTGCAGCAGGGCATCGCGACCCTCGTTGATGAATCTCCCCCAAAGTCCGGCTCCCCAATCACTCCGGTCGATCCGGTGGGAGGTCATTGCGATCTCATAGGCTTTAAACCATTGTTGTATGTCGTCTTCTCGGACATACTCGCGGACCACATCCTTGGGGATGTGAACTTTTTTCTCAATAGGCCCCGGGGTGTGTGGTCGCTCAGGCACCCCCAGTTCCTTATTCTGTTTGCGCAGTTCTATTTCCGCCAGTCGGCGCTCGTGCTCGAGCGTTATTTTTTTCTCTTCCAGCTCTCTTTGTCTCTGCTTTTCTTCTCGTTCCTCTCGAAGCCGCATATGCTCGAGGTTGATTTTCTGTTCAGCCAACTTAAGTTCCCCATCCATCTTGAGTCGTGCCATCTCTAATTCGTGTAATCTGACTCTGTCTCTTTCTCGTATCTCCTCCTGTGAGAGGCCCGTTCCCCGCTCCTCGGGAGCCGTGGCGTTCCCCTCTGGTGTGATGCTGGTTTGGTCTGGTGTGACGCTGTTTTGGTCGGAGGGTCCTGTGACCCCAGTTTCTGTCCATGACTCAAGAGCGCGCTTTAGATCATCCTTGGTACTCAGGCCGGTGGTAGCAATGCCAAGTTCTATGCAAAATTGTCTCAGTTCGCGGTGGTTGTATTCTTCTAATTTCTCCATTTGGAACTTCTCGGTGGAGCTGCTATCTTTGGTCGACATCGTGCTTTGTCGTGGGGTGAGCTACTCTCTGTACGATTACGCGTTGATTCGGATCGCGCCGCTGGCCACCAATGTTAGAAAAGGTAGATGGACCGGGAGGGTCGGCCGGGGTCAGGAGGAGAGGTCTCCGGGGAGAGCCGTCTCCAGCGATCGTACAGACAAGTAACTTCCCCCCCACAGACAGATATCACACACGGATAAGGTTCAGTGTTCTTTATAAGCACTTATTTAAGGTACGGTTAAATGGTACAAGGAGGTCTGGACTCAGGGGTCCCCTCGATTAGAGTCTCGCAAGGTAGGGAAGGGGGTAGCGGGACAGTCTATTTACCAATCAGGTAGTTCGGATGAGATGATGATGAGCTCACAATCCTCGAGCTTGGTGATTAGGTGATATGGGCCGCGGCAGCGCCAGCAGGTCCCGGTGTGGATGGTCGTTACAACGGGCCGCGGCAGCGCCAGCAGGTCCCAGGAAGATGACTGTTGCAGAAGGCCGCGGCAGCGCCAGCAGGTCCCGGTGAGGATGGTCGTTACAACGGGCCGCGGCAGCGCCAGCAGGTCCCAGGAAGGTGAAGGTTGCAGAAGGCCGCGGCAGCGCCAGCAGGCAGGGCGATGGTTCACAAGAGCGGGCTACGGCAGCGCCAGTAGACCGTCAGGGTTGAGTTCACTCGGTGTCTCTCGACTCCAGGATACAACTGCCTTCCTGCTCCGGAGCTGCCCCAGTTATAGGGCTGGTGCCCTTTGATGTCCGGACCCTCGCACTTGGAGGTCGGAGGGTCCGGGATGAAGGGGTCCAGACACCCAGCAGGGGGTGGAGCCAGTGCCTGGGGGAGCTGGGGGCGATCGGCACCTGGCGGGGGAGAGCCCTTGACACTTCGTTCTCCCATTGACCTGCCAAGTGGTCCGCTCACCTCCTGGGTGGATGGTGGTGCCGGGATGTCGGGGCCGGCCAGGCCCGGGGTTAGGGTCGAGGGGAGGCCGTGCGGCCGCGTGGTGCAGGGCCCAAGATGGCGGCTTGACCCGGCCGGGAAAGCCGGTGGGGCGGGACCCCGTGATGAGTAGGGGTCCGAGGGCAGAGGGTCCGTCGGGAGACGGAGTACAGGTGCTTGTTGCGGGGATATGCCAGGTGGGCCGGGGTTCGGGCCCCGTCGAGCGGGGAGGGAGTGAGCCGTTTGTGAGGCCTGTCCAACAGTGTCTGTAGTCACTCAAGGGATTGAAACGTGTTGGTGCACTACCAAAGCTGGGGTACTCAGAGGGAATGTTTGGGGGTAATGAGACGGTGCTATCCAGAGGTCAAAAAAGGTGTCAGAGCCACAGAGGTATGGGCATCCAGGTCCCACAGCGAGGGGTGGTCAAAAGTCCTTGCTAAAGATTTCTATCGAACCATGACCAAATGTTGTGCAGCCTGGCTCCCTCTGTAACTTTTCCCCAGTGTTTTTCTATCCTTCAGATGACTGGAGCAAGCTTCCCAAAGGATTTCTTGGCCTCATACCCCAAAGGAGTGCCTAATATTTCTGGCCTAAGGATAATACTAAAGGGTGCGCTGCTGACGTTCTGAGAAAAACCTCGCTAACCATGCATATTTATGCACCAAACATGGCAAATCCTTACACCTGCAAAGCAGCATATCGCTCTTGTCAGCTTCGTGGTGGTGTAAGTGTTTTTATTTGAGGAAAATATTCATCTGTGCTTCCTCTCTCATCTGAGGACAATGGAGCTGCATGTTCTTCTCTCACATGTCCATTCAAAGAGCCAGGTGACACTCACTCAATCACTCAGCAAACACGTATGCTTTGACACTTTCGTCTGGCTGTTTTCCTTCCAAACATTCCCCTTTCACCACAAATACAGGCCAGCATGTACCTCATTACTCATTCACTCAGTCATCGCAGTCCTCGACTCTGCAGGCCCTGCAAGACGAACATGAACAAGAGGTATCTGAGCAAGCAGAAGAAAAGCCTTGGTGTGCTCTTATGTTCGTAATGCTGCCCTCTAGTAACGCTACATGGCAACTGTAACAGAATGATGGGACTTAGAAGAGGGCTGTCCTATGCAAATAATGTCCTCCCATGCTTACTTTCTTCTGAGAAAGTCGCCGGCTTGTGCTATGATACAGCCTCCAACAAATGGTCTTCAGCCAAATTCAAAAGCAGCCTACCTATCTCAGGCTAAGGATTTTGCCACTCGAAGGCCGCAGATGGGGACGTCACCCTAATGTAGCAGGGTCCCAATTTGCCTGCAGTCATCCTCCATACAGAACCTGGGCGTTCGAGTGCGTTCGAGGGCTCGTAGGCTTCCTTCAAAGGAAGGAAGGAAGGGGCTGCTTAAAGCCCCAGTGCCAGCCCAGCCCAGCCCAGCCCAGCCCAGCCCAGTGCCGTACTGTACTGTGCTGTGTCACCACAATCCCTTCACTTGCTTCAGTAGGCATGATTAAGACTTCCTGAAGCAAAGATCTAACTGCTCTTCTCTGCCTCTTGAGAAAAACAATTTTTCTAGCTTCCTATTGCACCTAATAAAGGGAGTTTCACTTGCCTCAAAATCTCCCCTTCATTTCATTAGCCAGAGCTCCTACTTCACCTTTATCCTAGCCAACATCACATGCATCAAAGACCTGATTGGAGGGATCGACTCTCAGCAAAACGAAAAATCACCACCATCCAACCTATTTTACTATCAGTATAACACCCTCCTTGCATTCTTGTGCTCATATATACACCTGAGGCAACATTTGTGCTCTAAAGTACGCCGAATTTAAAGGACTAAGAATAAACACATTTATAAGGGAAGATAAGGCATTGTCCCTATTGCACCTACTTGAGAAAAAGGGAGGTTTGTGGAAGGTCAGACTCCTCAGGAAAAGATGTATAATTTTTGGGCGCATGTGCCAAAAGAGTGGCACTTTTCTCCTCTGTTTTTCCAAGTGAATAAAAAATTAGCAAATGAAAATTAAACCACAGATTGAAAATTTCCCCTCTCAGGTCACTTGGACCGCATTGGCAGGACTTGAACCCTGGTCTTGGGAGAACCTGTGACACCAGAGGCACGAGACTTAATGTTGAGCTACAGCTCCTTGGAGGTCTGAACCACTGCAGTAGTAACTATGACCAACACACAGCACCTGGTGTCAGTGCTTGTGGCTTCCATTGCACATGAAACGGAAGACCATGTTATGGGGACGATTTGATAGGGTACTGACATGGAAACCAGTGTGGTCCAGGGGGTAAGTTCCTGCCTTCCATCCAGGTGACCAGGGTTCAAGTCCCGGGATCGGCACGAGGTGACTGTGGTGCAGCAGAGGTAAGTTCCAGATGGGTCTATGTGGCCAATTGGTAAGTATAAACTGTGTGTGTGTGGTGCGAGAGTGGAGTCATGCCTGCCAGATGGTGAATTGCAGAGTGGTTGGTAAGTAACATGGGTGTGGCTAGTGCAAGGGGCGGGGTCAGTGACAGGTGAATTGCAGAGTGGTTGGTAAGTAACATGGGTGTGGCTAGTGCAAAGGGTGGGGTCAGTGACAGGTGAATTGCAGAGTGGTTGTTAAGTAACATGGGTGTGGCTAGTGCAAGGGGCGGGGTCAGTGACAGGTGAATTGCAGAGTGGTTGGTAAGTTAAATGGGTGTGGCTAGTGCATGGGTGTGGCTAGTGCAAGGGGCAGGGTCAGTGACAGGTGAGTTGCAGAGTGGTTGGTAAGTTAAATGGGTGTGGCGAGTGCAAAGGGCGGGGTCAGTGACAGGTGAATTGCAGAGTGGTTGGTAAGTAACATGGGTGTGGCTAGTGCAAAGGGCGGGGTCAGTGACAGGTGAATTGCAGAGTGGTTGGTAAGTAACATGGGTGTGGCTAGTGCAAGGGGCGGGGTCAGTGACAGGTGAATTGCAGAGTGGTTGGTAAGTTAAATGGGTGTGGCTAGTGCAAAGGGCGGGGTCAGTGCCAGGTGAGTTGCAGAGTGGTTGGTAACATGGGTGTGGCTAGTGCAAGGGGTGGGGTCAGTGACAGGTAAAAGAAGGGGAACAGATGTAGTGGGTGGGGGTTAGAGATTAATGACATAGAGAAGAGGTTTAGGAGGAGAGCCAGGGAGGCTGGAGTCCTGGGGTGAAGAAGGGTGTCATGCATGAGAAGGAGGCAAGTCAGGGGAGAGAGGAGGGCTCAGAGTAGAGCCAAATGTGGACACACATGCAGTGGTTCCCATTCCCACAGATAGGGTGAATACATTGGATGGGACATATAGTGAGGAGCCCCAAAATGTGTTTTTTACTGCACCCCCCTACTCTCTCTGATTTTGGGGGGGTGCTGTCAAATTTGGGGGAGCACTTTTAAAAGGGGGTTGGGAGTGCATTATGAAGGGCGATGGGGTGCACAGAATGACATGACTTCTGGGCAATTTTTGGGAGGCTACCCTTACTTTTTATTGCTCCCCTCCTCCTTTATGGGATGCACCCCGAAAGGATAGGGGCAACAGGGGGGATTTGGGGCAAACAGGTATGTGACAGTTCCATTACCAACCCCAAGGGGGGGCACCATACAATCCAACTGCAGTTATTGTATTGAAAGGTACAACAAGGAGCATGTCGTGGAATTTTTGCAGGTGGTGCTCACCAAGATTTTTCTGCCTCCCCTTCCCTCCGTGCGGCATGTTATAGGGACCCTTGGGATATTTCTTTTGGCAAGAGATGCTATAGAGATTCCCGCTATGATATCTGAGAGCACTAACATTTGTTAAATAAATAGGGGCATTGGAGCAGATGAATGAGGCAGGGAAAGGGTACATGTGGAAAGTAGTTGGATGGGTCATAGAGAATAATCATGGCATGCAAATAGGCCGCAGCACATGTTCTGGCAGTGTCTGTTGAGAGTTTGGTACGCTCTTCAATTTATTTGTCCTTCTTACGTTGGGTATGATCTACAGAGGGAAGGCACAGCATTACTGTTAGTCAGAACATGTATTTATGATTTAAAGAAGTGTGGTCTGTGTGTGCTGAGAGGGCTGTACAGAGTGGTAAGTGCCTGTACATCCGAGCAATGTGCATCCAACCGGCCACTTGAGACTGAACAGTGACAGAAGCACCTGGGTTACTGACGGAATGTAAATGGAGAGCACATAGGAAGGGTGTCTGTAGTCACTCAAGGGATTGAAACGTGTTGGTGCACTACCAAAGCTGGGGTACTCAGAGGGAATGTTTGAGGGGTAATGAGACGGTGCTATCCAGAGGTCAAAAAAGGTGTCAGAGCCACAGAGGTATGGGCATCCAGGTCCCACAGCGAGGGGTGGTCAAAAGTCCTTGCTAAAGATTTCTATCGAACCATGACCAAATGTTGTGCAGCCTGGCTCCCTCTGTAACTTTTCCCCAGTGTTTCTCTATCCTTCAGATGACTGGAGCAAGCTTCCCAAAGGATTTCTTGGCCTCATACCCCAAAGGAGTGCCTGATATTTCTGGCCTAAGGATAATACTAAAGGGTGCGCTGCTGACGTTCTGAGAAAAACCTCGCTAACCATGCATATTTATGCACCAAACATGGCAAATCCTTACACCTGCAAAGCAGCATATCGCTCTTGTCAGCTTCGTGGTGGTGTAAGTGTTTTTATTTGAGGAAAATATTCATCTGTGCTTCCTCTCTCATCTGAGGACAATGGAGCTGCATGTTCCTCTCTCACATGTCCATTCAAAGAGCCAGGTGACACTCACTCAATCACTCAGCAAACACGTATGCTTTGACACTTTCGTCTGGCTGTTTTCCTTCCAAACATTCCCCTTTCACCACAAATACAGGCCAGCATGTACCTCATTACTCATTCACTCAGTTTATCGCAGTCCTCGACTCAGCAGGCCCTGCAAGACGAACATGAACAAGAGGTATGGGCATCCAGGTCCAACAGCGAGGGGTGGTCAAAAGTCCTTGCTAAAGATTTCTATCGAACCATGACCAAATGTTGTGCAGCCTGGCTCCCTCTGTAACTTTTCCCCAGTGTATTTCTATCCTTCAGATGACTGGAGCAAGCTTCCCAAAGGATTTCTTGGCCTCTTACCCCAAAGGAGTGCCTGATATTTCTGGCCTAAGGATAATACTAAAGGGTGCGCTGCTGACGTTCTGAGAAAAACCTCGCTAACCATGCATATTTATGCACCAAACATGGCAAATCCTTACACCTGCAAAGCAGCATATCGCTCTTGTCAGCTTCGTGGTGGTGTAATTGTTTTTATTTGAGGAAAATATTCATCTGTGCTTCCTCTCTCATCTGAGGACAATGGAGCTGCATGTTCCTCTCTCACATGTCCATTCAAAGAGCCAGGTGACACTCACTCAATCACTCAGCAAACACGTATGCTTTGACACTTTCGTCTGGCTGTTTTCCTTCCAAACATTCCCCTTTCACCACAAATACAGGCCAGCATGTACCTCATTACTCATTCACTCAGTCATCGCAGTCCTCGACTCTGCAGGCCCTGCAAGACGAACATGAACAAGAGGTATCTGAGCAAGCAGAAGAAAAGCCTTGGTGTGCTCTTATGTTCGTAATGCTGCCCTCTAGTAACGCTACATGGCCACTGCAACAGAATGATGGGACTTAGAAGAGGGCTGTCCTATGCAAATAATGTCCTCCCATGCTTACTTTCTTCTGAGAAAGTCGCCGGCTTGCGCTATGATACAGCCTCCAACAAATGGTCTTCAGCCAAATTCAAAAGCAGCCTACCTATCTCAGGCTAAGGATTTTGCCACTCGAAGGCCGCAGATGGGGACGTCACCCTAATGTAGCAGGGTCCCAATTTGCCTGCAGTCATCCTCCATACAGAACCTGGGCGTTCAAGTGCGTTCGAGGGCTCGTAGGCTTCCTTCAAAGGAAGGAAGGAAGAAAGGGGCTGCTTAAAGCCCCAGTGCCAGCCCAGCCCAGCCCAGCCCAGCCCAGTGCCGTGCTGTACTGTGCTGTGTCAGCACAATCCCTGCACTTGCTTCAGTAGGCATGATTAAGACTTCCTGAAGCAAAGGTCTAACTGCTCTTCTCTGCCTCTTGAGAAAAACAATTGTTCTAGCTTCCTATTGCACCTAATAAAGGGAGTTTCACTTGCCTCAAAATCTCCCCTTCATTTCATTAGCCAGAGCTCCTACTTCACCTTTATCCTAGCCAACATCACATGCATCAAAGACCTGATTGGAGGGATCCGCTCTCAGCAAAACGAAAAATCACCACCATCCAACCTATTTTACTATCAGTATAACACCCTCCTTGCATTCTTGTGCTCATATATACACCTGAGGCAACATTTGTGCTCTAAAGTACGCCGAATTTAAAGGACTAAGAATAAACACATTTATAAGGGAAGATAAGGCATTGTCCCTATTGCACCTACTTGAGAAAAAGGGAGGTTTGTGGAAGGTCAGACTCCTCAGGAAAAGATGTATAATTTTTGGGCGCACGTGCCAAAAGAGTGGCACTTTTCTCCTCTGTTTTTCCAAGTGAATAAAAAATTAGCAAATGAAAATTAAACCACAGATTGAAAATGTACCCTCTCATGTCCCTTAGACCGCATTGGCAGGACTTGAACCCTGGTCTTGGGAGAACCTGTGACACCAGAGGCACGAGACTTACCGTTGAGCTACAGCTCCTTGGAGGTCTGAACCACTGCAGTAGTAACTATGACCAACATACAGCACCTGGTGTCAGTGCTTGTGGCTTCCATTGCACATGAAACGGAAGACCATGTTATGGGGATGATTTGATAGGGTACTGAAATGAAAACCAGTGTGGTCCAGGGGGTAAGTTCCTGCCTTCCATCCAGGTGACCAGGGTTCAAGTCCCGGGATCGGCACGAGGTGACTGTGGTGCAGTAGAGGTAAGTTCCAGATGGGTCTATGTGGCCAATTGGTAAGTATAAACTGTGTGGGTGTGTGTGGTGTGAGAGTGGAGTCATGCCTGCCAGATGGTGAATTGCAAAGTGGTTGGTAAGTAACATGGGTGTGGCTCGTGCAAGGGGCGGGGTCAGTGACAGGTGATTTGCAGAGTGGTTGGTAAGTAAGATGGGTGTGGCTAGTGCAAGGGGCGGGGACCGGGTCAGTGACAGGTGAATTGCAGAGTGGTTGGTAAGTTAAATGGGTGTGGCTAGTGCAAGGGGCGGGGTCAGTGACAGGTGAGTTGCAGAGTGGTTGGTAAGTTAAATGGGTGTGGCTAGTGCAAAGGGCGGGGTCAGTGACAGGTGAGTTGCAGAGTGGTTGGTAACATGGGTGTGGCTAGTGCAATGGGCAGGGTCAGTGACAGGTGAATTGCAGAGTGGTTGGTAAGTAACATGGGTGTGGCTAGTGCAAAGGGTGGGGTCAGTGACAGGTGAGTTGCAGAGTGGTTGGTAACATGGGTGTGGCTAGTGCAAGGGGTGGGGTCAGTGACAGGTAAAAGAAGGGGAACAGATGTAGTGGGTGGGGGTTAGCGATTAATGACATATAGTGAGAAGCCCCAAAATGTGTTTTTTACTGCACCCCCCTACTCTCTCTGATTTTGGGGGGGTGCTGTCAAATTTGGGGGAGCACTTTTAAAAGGGGGTTGGGAGTGCATTATGAAGGGCGATGGGGTGCACAGAATGACATGACTTCTGGGCAATTTTTGGGAGGCTACCCTTACTTTTTATTGCTCCCCTCCTCCTTTATGGGATGCACCCCGAAAGGATAGGGGCAACAGGGGGGATTTGGGGCAAACAGGTATGTGACAGTTCCATTACCAACCCCAAGGGGGGGCACCATACAATCCAACTGCAGTTATTGTATTGAAAGGTACAACAAGGAGCATGTCGTGGAATTTTTGCAGGTGGTGCTCACCAAGATTTTTCTGCCTCCCCTTCCCTCCGTGCGGCATGTTATAGGGACCCTTGGGATATTTCTTTTGGCAAGAGATGCTATAGAGATTCCCGCTATGATATCTGAGAGCACTAACATTTGTTAAATAAATAGGGGCATTGGAGCAGATGAATGAGGCAGGGAAAGGGTACATGTGGAAAGTAGTTGGATGGGTCATAGAGAATAATCATGGCATGCAAATAGGCAGCAGCACATGTTCTGGCAGTGTCTGTTGAGAGTTTGGTACGCTCTTCAATTTATTTGTCCTTCTTACGTTGGGTATGATCTACAGAGGGAAGGCACAGCATTACTGTTAGTCAGAACATGTATTTATGATTTAAAGAAGTGTGGTCTGTGTGTGCTGAGAGGGCTGTACAGAGTGGTAAGTGCCTGTACATCCGAGCAATGTGCATCCAACCGGCCACTTGAGACTGAACAGTGACAGAAGCACCTGGGTTACTGACGGAATGTAAATGGAGAGCACATAGGAAGGGTGTCTGTAGTCACTCAAGGGATTGAAACGTGTTGGTGCACTACCAAAGCTGGGGTACTCAGAGGGAATGTTTGAGGGGTAATGAGACGGTGCTATCCAGAGGTCAAAAAAGGTGTCAGAGCCACAGAGGTATGGGCATCCAGGTCCCACAGCGAGGGGTGGTCAAAAGTCCTTGCTAAAGATTTCTATCGAACCATGACCAAATGTTGTGCAGCCTGGCTCCCTCTGTAACTTTTCCCCAGTGTTTCTCTATCCTTCAGATGACTGGAGCAAGCTTCCCAAAGGATTTCTTGGCCTCATACCCCAAAGGAGTGCCTGATATTTCTGGCCTAAGGATAATACTAAAGGGTGCGCTGCTGACGTTCTGAGAAAAACCTCGCTAACCATGCATATTTATGCACCAAACATGGCAAATCCTTACACCTGCAAAGCAGCATATCGCTCTTGTCAGCTTCGTGGTGGTGTAAGTGTTTTTATTTGAGGAAAATATTCATCTGTGCTTCCTCTCTCATCTGAGGACAATGGAGCTGCATGTTCCTCTCTCACATGTCCATTCAAAGAGCCAGGTGACACTCACTCAATCACTCAGCAAACACGTATGCTTTGACACTTTCGTCTGGCTGTTTTCCTTCCAAACATTCCCCTTTCACCACAAATACAGGCCAGCATGTACCTCATTACTCATTCACTCAGTTTATCGCAGTCCTCGACTCAGCAGGCCCTGCAAGACGAACATGAACAAGAGGTATGGGCATCCAGGTCCAACAGCGAGGGGTGGTCAAAAGTCCTTGCTAAAGATTTCTATCGAACCATGACCAAATGTTGTGCAGCCTGGCTCCCTCTGTAACTTTTCCCCAGTGTATTTCTATCCTTCAGATGACTGGAGCAAGCTTCCCAAAGGATTTCTTGGCCTCTTACCCCAAAGGAGTGCCTGATATTTCTGGCCTAAGGATAATACTAAAGGGTGCGCTGCTGACGTTCTGAGAAAAACCTCGCTAACCATGCATATTTATGCACCAAACATGGCAAATCCTTACACCTGCAAAGCAGCATATCGCTCTTGTCAGCTTCGTGGTGGTGTAATTGTTTTTATTTGAGGAAAATATTCATCTGTGCTTCCTCTCTCATCTGAGGACAATGGAGCTGCATGTTCCTCTCTCACATGTCCATTCAAAGAGCCAGGTGACACTCACTCAATCACTCAGCAAACACGTATGCTTTGACACTTTCGTCTGGCTGTTTTCCTTCCAAACATTCCCCTTTCACCACAAATACAGGCCAGCATGTACCTCATTACTCATTCACTCAGTCATCGCAGTCCTCGACTCTGCAGGCCCTGCAAGACGAACATGAACAAGAGGTATCTGAGCAAGCAGAAGAAAAGCCTTGGTGTGCTCTTATGTTCGTAATGCTGCCCTCTAGTAACGCTACATGGCCACTGCAACAGAATGATGGGACTTAGAAGAGGGCTGTCCTATGCAAATAATGTCCTCCCATGCTTACTTTCTTCTGAGAAAGTCGCCGGCTTGCGCTATGATACAGCCTCCAACAAATGGTCTTCAGCCAAATTCAAAAGCAGCCTACCTATCTCAGGCTAAGGATTTTGCCACTCGAAGGCCGCAGATGGGGACGTCACCCTAATGTAGCAGGGTCCCAATTTGCCTGCAGTCATCCTCCATACAGAACCTGGGCGTTCAAGTGCGTTCGAGGGCTCGTAGGCTTCCTTCAAAGGAAGGAAGGAAGAAAGGGGCTGCTTAAAGCCCCAGTGCCAGCCCAGCCCAGCCCAGCCCAGCCCAGTGCCGTGCTGTACTGTGCTGTGTCAGCACAATCCCTGCACTTGCTTCAGTAGGCATGATTAAGACTTCCTGAAGCAAAGGTCTAACTGCTCTTCTCTGCCTCTTGAGAAAAACAATTGTTCTAGCTTCCTATTGCACCTAATAAAGGGAGTTTCACTTGCCTCAAAATCTCCCCTTCATTTCATTAGCCAGAGCTCCTACTTCACCTTTATCCTAGCCAACATCACATGCATCAAAGACCTGATTGGAGGGATCCGCTCTCAGCAAAACGAAAAATCACCACCATCCAACCTATTTTACTATCAGTATAACACCCTCCTTGCATTCTTGTGCTCATATATACACCTGAGGTAACATTTGTGCTCTAAAGTACGCCGAATTTAAAGGACTAAGAATAAACACATTTATAAGGGAAGATAAGGCATTGTCCCTATTGCACCTACTTGAGAAAAAGGGAGGTTTGTGGAAGGTCAGACTCCTCAGGAAAAGATGTATAATTTTTGGGCGCACGTGCCAAAAGAGTGGCACTTTTCTCCTCTGTTTTTCCAAGTGAATAAAAAATTAGCAAATGAAAATTAAACCACAGATTGAAAATGTACCCTCTCATGTCCCTTAGACCGCATTGGCAGGACTTGATTCCTGGTCTTGGGAGAACCTGTGACACCAGAGGCACGAGACTTACCGTTGAGCTACAGCTCCTTGGAGGTCTGAACCACTGCAGTAGTAACTATGACCAACATACAGCACCTGGTGTCAGTGCTTGTGGCTTCCATTGCACATGAAACGGAAGACCATGTTATGGGGATGATTTGATAGGGTACTGAAATGAAAACCAGTGTGGTCCAGGGGGTAAGTTCCTGCCTTCCATCCAGGTGACCAGGGTTCAAGTCCCGGGATCGGCACGAGGTGACTGTGGTGCAGTAGAGGTAAGTTCCAGATGGGTCTATGTGGCCAATTGGTAAGTATAAACTGTGTGGGTGTGTGTGGTGTGAGAGTGGAGTCATGCCTGCCAGATGGTGAATTGCAAAGTGGTTGGTAAGTAACATGGGTGTGGCTAGTGCAAGGGGCGGGGTCAGTGACAGGTGAATTGCAGAGTGGTTGGTAAGTAAGATGGGTGTGGCTAGTGCAAGGGGCGGGGACCGGGTCAGTGACAGGTGAATTGCAGAGTGGTTGGTAAGTTAAATGGGTGTGGCTAGTGCAAGGGGCGGGGTCAGTGACAGGTGAGTTGCAGAGTGGTTGGTAAGTTAAATGGGTGTGGCTAGTGCAAAGGGCGGGGTCAGTGACAGGTGAGTTGCAGAGTGGTTGGTAACATGGGTGTGGCTAGTGCAATGGGCGGGGTCAGTGACAGGTGAATTGCAGAGTGGTTGGTAAGTTAAATGGGTGTGGCTAGTGCAAGGGGCGGGGTCAGTGACAGGTGAGTTGCAGAGTGGTTGGTAAGTTAAATGGGTGTGGCTAGTGCAAAGGGCGGGGTCAGTGACAGGTGAGTTGCAGAGTGGTTGGTAACATGGGTGTGGCTAGTGCAATGGGCGGGGTCAGTGACAGGTGAATTGCAGAGTGGTTTTTTTTTTTTTTTTTTTTTTTTGTTTTTCAAAAACCTTTATTGTTCCATCGAAGAGTACACCGCTATTCAGCCAACAACCCGGAGGCAGGCAGCTAGTATTCGAGGCGGAACTCCGCCCAAGCATTTGAGATCGTACTTTCAAACGGCAATACAGCATTTTACAATGGAACGAACAGAACAGAACTAATAAAGAGCCCGAGTCGAAGGAAAGCAAACAGTAAATGATCGAAATGACATAATCATCTTCACGCTGCGCCCACAGCCCGCCCAGACAGAACAAGCGGCAGACAACCCCTCTCAGCGGACGAACCCCATATCCCAGATCACTTATGCCAGGCGGATCACCACTTACAGCACCCCACAGTCGAACTCCAACCACTCCACGTCATTTAAGCCACGATCAGCCCGCTTGGTCATCTTCCAACGCTGTCGTACTAGCCAACCAGTCTACCAGTGGCTGCCAGATATCTACAGGCCGCGAGCGCTGCGGCAGCTGGTCCCAGTATGAGGTCAGCTGCTCCCTACAGTACACCGCCGATCTTATCCAGGCCTTCACGTTTGGCGGCATTGTCTTCTTCCAGTGTAGCGCTACCTGACGCTTAGCAAGTAATAATAAAATGGCCACAAGCCTACGTGAGGTCTTGGGCACATTTCTAACGAATCCCAATAGGGCCATAAGTGGGTCCGGCCCCAGTACCATCCCCACGATCTGCCCCACGGCATTGAAGACTGCAATCCAGAAGTCACGTATGGGGCCACACACCCAGACAAGGTGATAGAACGCGGCATCCTGCGCACCGCATCTCCAACAGCACGCATCAGACCGCAGACCCATCCTACACAATTGAATGGGCGTCCGGTAGGTCCGGTGCAGATAATTGAAGTGTACCAACCGCAGCCTGTAATTAGGGGATAGGCTTTCAAGTTGGGAGCAACAGTACTCCCACTGCTTCTCGGTAATAGATATACCCGCTTCAAGTTCCCACGCGGATCTGGAATCAGTGTGCGCAACCGGAGCCGTGCTTTGAGTAGCTCTATAGATCCGTGTGATCAGTTTGCGCGCGGAGGAGTTCGAGAGTACGTCCTCCAAGGCCGCAATCGTCGGCGGAGCCTCTGGAAACATAGGGTACCTGCCCTTGCAGGCGGACCGCAGTTGATAGTAGAGAAGAAGCTCCGAGGCAGTCGGTTCCGGCGCTGCCGCCATGTCCCGCACTGTGAGGAAGGTATCGTCCGGGTACAAGTCTCCCGCAACCTTCAGTCCGCAGGCCTGCGCCCGCCGCGCCACTGCCGCGTCCGTCAATGGCCCCAATAGTGGATTATCCGCGAGGGGCATACTCGGCGCATATAAGTCATCCACGCCTGCACGTTTGGCAATGCTTGACCAGGCCCAGCGCACCATCTCAACAGTGTCAATGTCGTCCCTGGAGCGTCTGTAGCTCTGATATGCCGCTGCACGAAGGGGGCAGGGGGCCGCAACATCCATCTCGATGGCCACGTGCGGCTGGTAAGGGATCGGGTGCTGCCAGTAGTGCAGATATTGGGCCTGAGCACTGTACGCATATAGCTCCATGTCCGGGGCCGCGAGTCCCCCCTGACGGAAGGGAAGTGTGAGGAGGTTCCAGGCCACTCTGGGCTGCTTACCCGCCCAGACCAGTTCAATCAAGGCGGAGCGGAGCCGGCGAAAGAACGACTTAGTGAGTGGCACGGGGATGTTTACGAATAAGTAAAGAAACTTAGGAACGACCACCATTTTAGCAATTGCTATGCGGCCCATCAGGGATAGTGGCAGCGCTTTCCAGCGCTTCACTTTGCACTCCAGCCATTCCACGGCCACCCCAAAATTGGCCAGCCATATGTCCTGTATCGATCGGCTAAACCGTATGCCCAGGTATTTAATCTCATCAGTGACCCAGTCAATCGGGAATTCCGTGTGGCATTGACTCGTACCGTCCGTCAGCGGGAACATCGCCGACTTTGACCAGTTGATATCGATACCCGTGAGGCCGCTGTACCTTGTCAACTCACGCATCAGTGGGTCTAAGTTTTCCGATGGATCCATCATATATATGGTTATGTCGTCGGCGTACATAGAGACCAGCAGGCCACGCGACGTGAAGCCGATACTGCGATGAGTGTGGTGTTGGCGCAAACGAGCCGCCAGCGGCTCCGTCGCAATAGCGAACAGCAGTGGCGACAAGGGGCAGCCCTGCCGAGTGCCTCTTGTTATGGGGATCGGGGAAGACGTCTGACCATTGACCCGTACCCTAGCCGTCGGGTGATTGTAGATTATTCCAATACGCCTGGCAAAGGAGGGGCTGAAACCCATGCGAGTGAATAATGCCCGTAGGAATTTCCACTCGAGTGAGTCGAACGCCTTAGTGGCGTCAAGCAATGCGGCCGCGGCCTGTACCTTGGGATCCAAATAATGCAGGAGCCCAAACAGCACTCTAAGATTGTGGGAAGTGGACCGCCCCATCACAAAGCCCGACTGATCGGACAACGCTATCTGAGGCAGCATAAGTTTCAGGCGGTCAGCGAGTAGTTTCGCGTAGATTTTGGCGTCAAGATTAATTAGCGAGAGTGGGCGATATGAGTCCGGGGTAACAGGATTCTTGCCAGGTTTAAGCAGCGTAATGATGAGGGCCTCTCGCATCGAGGCAGGGAGGATGCCAACCTCCATCGCTTCCTCAAAAACATTATGCAGGTGAGGGACCAGTAGGTCTGCGTATTCCTTGTAGAAGGCTGCCGTCAGCCCGTCTGGGCCTGGTGCCTTGCTGAGCGGCATAGCGGCTATAACCGCTCGAATGTCCTCCTGCGTGAAGGGGAGGTCCATGTATTGTCGGGCACTGTTACTGAACCATGCAAGAGCTATGGTGTCCAGGTAATCACTAATAATAGTGTCGTCAGGGGACACCTTAGAGGTGTACAAGTCCTTATAGTAGTCTGTCATCACCGCCAGTATAGCCGGAGGATCTCGAATTACTGCACCCCCCGACTCCTGTATCTCAAGAATATGCTCCGACCCGCGTGGCGGGCGCAGCAGATTTGCTAGTGTTCGGCCAGCTCTATCACCCTCTCCATAGCGCCTGGCCTGAGAATCTTTGGACAAGAACCTGACCTCCCTCTCGGCCTCCTCTTGATACTCGGTCAGTTTCGTCCTGAAGTCTGCACTCGCACCACCAGACGGGGTTGCCACCATCGCAGCTTCAAGCCGAGCCAGTTCAGATTCCAACCCGCCGAGAGTAGCTCTAATGGAGCGTAAAACCCCAGTTTTTAGCGCCATGCAGTGGCCTCTTGTCACAGCTTTACAGGCCTCCCAGAGCACGCCAGGTGAATCTACTGAGCCCACGTTTAGTGCGAAGTATTCCTCCAGTTTTTCCCGCAAAGAGTGCTGGAAGACCTGGTCGCGCAGAGCCCGGGACGGGAATCTCCAACTAAACGGCTGGATGTACTGCGGCGGGGTGGATATCGTTAAGCAAACCGGGGCATGATCAGAAAGTGACCGCGGTAAGTGAGTCACCTCTAACACCGATGAGTGCAGATCTCTGGACAGCAGCCAGAAATCCAATCTGGACCAGGCCGCACGATGAGCTGTGATACACGTACCGGCGCGGGTCTCAGGGTGCAGTGTCCTCCAGGAGTCCACCAGCCCTGCCTCTTGCATAATATGGCCAAGCGCCTCCGACGCCCTAGGGTGATGTTCCCGAGTGGTGCCCTGCCTATCTGCAGTATCTGACAGTACCACATTATAGTCTCCTCCCCACAGTATCGCAGCAGGTCCACAGTTCCGCACCTTATGCCACAATCCCTCGTAGAAATCTGGATTATCGTCATTCGGGCCATAAACATTCACCAGAATCACTCTCGCGCCGCACAGCGAACCTACCAACAGAACAAACCTGCCCCCCACGTCCCTGATTTCCTCATGCGTCCTCCAGTGAAGCCCTTTTCTGATAAGTATCGCCACCCCTCTAGAGTAGTTAGAGTAGTGAGCGTGAACTACCTCACCCCATCGGTTGTGTCTGAGCAGCTGCGCAGCATTGTCCGTCAGGTGCGTCTCCTGCAGAAGGCAAATGTCCGCACCCTTCCTAATCAGAAAGGACTGTATCAGTCTCACTTTCCGCCTATCATTCATACCCCGTACATTCCAGGTAATACACTTTATGCTATTCACCGCACCATACATGTTGACAGATTTCGGGCAAGCCTCAAGCATACACCTACCCCCCAGTCACCCGGCCAAGTCACACCAACTCTCGAAGCACGCATTTCCAATCCAGCGGGTACCAATATATGAGGGCGGCAATGCCACAGCAATCCGTACGCCCGCCAACAGGGCAGGGAACCTCCACCAGGCACCAAGCAGGGAAATAGAACTCGAGCAGGCCACGGACCCGCCGCTCGTTGCATCGATTCCTGCAGCCCGTCCCTGTCAGACAACACACATCCCACCCGGCCAGCTGGGCAGCCTGCCCGGTAAATGCCAGTACACCTCTTGCTAGATGACTGTCGACATGACAGCGCGCTGCGCACAACGTGCGATTCAATAGCAGTTTTCGCCACCTCCGACCCGGCTCTGAAACTTAAATAAAATACAACAAAAACCCCCAGCCCCAGCCAAACCCCTAACCCTCCCGCTCCAACCCCCCAATCAGGTTGTGCAATGAACTCCCTGGACCCCCTCCCAACTACAACAACTGTAACTACAGTCTCTAAATGTGAACAGTGAATGGGAATCATCCCTTGAGGTACGCAGGTTGGCCACCTACAGGCCCTGTACTTGTGACAGGGCGATCGAGCGCGAGACTAGTGTACCAGCTCAAGGACCATCCCCCCCCAATCCCGCAGCCCTGCTCAGCTCCCTCATAGCATCCGAAATTGGAACTCCAGGGAAGTAAACATTCTCAATATGGCCCAGCACAGCGTAGACAGGCGACACCCAGCGATTTAACAAGGAGCAAACAGGAGTAGTCATTCAACGTCACTTAGCCTATCAACTGCCGGTGTCTGAGCCTTTTGGTCCTTTAACAGTTGTTTGGCATATTTCATAGCCGCCTTAGCGTCAACAAAAAAGGATGGCTTACCGGGACCTTGGACCCGGAGTTTAGCAGGGTAGATGAGGGAGTATTTGGTGCCCGCCTGTTGAAAAAGTTTCTTCGCCGGCAAAAATTCCCTCCGAGCGGCTTGAACCTGCATCGTATAGTCCGGGTATAGTGCAATGTGGTTGCCCCTGTATTGCAAGTCCGATATGTCCCTTGCCATTCGTAAGATCACGTCCCGGTCCCTATAATTCAAGATTCGTGCAATAATAGGCCGGGGCGGTGCACCGGGTTTAGGCCTGGGCCCCAGTGATCTGTGAGCCCTCTCGACCAGGAACATCGGAGACAATCCCGACCCAAACAGATCCTTACACATTTGTTCGACAAAGAGCTCCATGCTGGTTATGTCCGTCGTTTCCGCCACACCCGTGATGCGGACGTTGTTGCGCCGCGAGCGCGCCTCCAAATCCTCATTTTTCTGCTGAATGAGTGTTAGAATCTTCTCCATGCCCCTAAGTTGGCCGGCAAGGCCGGTCTGATTTTCCTCCGTGTCGGCCACACGTGTTTCGAGCGATTCCACTCTCCCCTCTTGTTTGTCCATGCGGGACGTGATACCGTCCATGCGGGCAGCCAGCGCATCCATTTTGCCATCGATGCCATGTAAGCTTGTTTTCAGTTCCTGAAACATGGCCTTAATGTCCGCCTCTTGAGCACCACTCTGGTCCGCTCGAGAAGATTCGGCCTCACGGAGGTCTGGGTCTGGGTCCGGCGGCTTCTGCTTGGACTTGTCGAAAGTGATTTTCGGCTGCCGCGTGTCCGGTTTGCCCATGGCCACTCACCAGCCGCCACCAGTCGCCGACCCTCCGCGTCTCACCGAGGGCAGCAGGTCGGTAAGTCACAGTATGTAGGCTGAATGGCTGGGTCTCCAATAGCGGGGCACGCACCCTAAGCAGAGCAGGCGGGGAGAGTCACAGCGCAGGCCGCCGGAGCAGGACAACCCTAGTACAGCCGTGCACTTTCCACTTCACAGGTCAACGCTCCAACCTCACCACAGTATTGTCGGTGCATGTACGGCAGCCGGCCTCGTCTCTCCGATCGTCTCCCTGGAACCTTCGACCATGGGACTTCTGCTTCAGGCAAAATGGCCGCCGCTGCGATCAGCCGCCCGGGCCCGTCGCCGTGCGCCGTCGTGCGATCCAGGGGCGGACGTTCGGCGGTCTTCCACACCAGCCGCCGCCTCCTCAGCTTCACTCCGACAGCCGTAGGGGGTGAGACCTTCGCCGGGGTGCGCTTTTCTTTGGGCGAGCGAACCGCCTCCGCCTCCGCCTCACCCCTCGTAGGTTTCGGGCACTCCACACGCAAGGCCCCGGCTCTAGCGAATGGTGTAGGCCGCCACGACTCCGCGCCGCCCGCGGGCCGCTCTCCGTCCACAAGCCGCCGACGGGGTCAGAAAAGCCAGAGCACAGGGCGGACACCCAGGACTACCGTCTCGGGCGGGGAGGACCGAGCTCGCACCCCAGTTCAGCTAATAATTGAAGGATTTCTGTGCTCGATCGGCGGAGCTGCGGTTTCAGGCAGCCATTCCGCTCGGCAGCCAAGCCACGCCCCCCGAATTGCAGAGTGGTTGGTAAGTAACATGGGTGTGGCTAGTGCAAAGGGTGGGGTCAGTGACAGGTGAGTTGCAGAGTGGTTGGTAACATGGGTGGGGTCAGTGACAGGTAAAAGAAGGGGAACAGATGTAGTGGGTGGGGGTTAGCGATTAATGACATATAGTGAGAAGCCCCAAAATGTGTTTTTTACTGCACCCCCCTACTCTCTCTGATTTTGGGGGGGTGCTGTCAAATTTGGGGGAGCACTTTTAAAAGGGGGTTGGGAGTGCATTATGAAGGGCGATGGGGTGCACAGAATGACATGACTTCTGGGCAATTTTTGGGAGGCTACCCTTACTTTTTATTGCTCCCCTCCTCCTTTATGGGATGCACCCCGAAAGGATAGGGGCAACAGGGGGGATTTGGGGCAAACAGGTATGTGACAGTTCCATTACCAACCCCAAGGGGGGGCACCATACAATCCAACTGCAGTTATTGTATTGAAAGGTACAACAAGGAGCATGTCGTGGAATTTTTGCAGGTGGTGCTCACCAAGATTTTTCTGCCTCCCCTTCCCTCCGTGCGGCATGTTATAGGGACCCTTGGGATATTTCTTTTGGCAAGAGATGCTATAGAGATTCCCGCTATGATATCTGAGAGCACTAACATTTGTTAAATAAATAGGGGCATTGGAGCAGATGAATGAGGCAGGGAAAGGGTACATGTGGAAAGTAGTTGGATGGGTCATAGAGAATAATCATGGCATGCAAATAGGCAGCAGCACATGTTCTGGCAGTGTCTGTTGAGAGTTTGGTACGCTCTTCAATTTATTTGTCCTTCTTACGTTGGGTATGATCTACAGAGGGAAGGCACAGCATTACTGTTAGTCAGAACATGTATTTATGATTTAAAGAAGTGTGGTCTGTGTGTGCTGAGAGGGCTGTACAGAGTGGTAAGTGCCTGTACATCCGAGCAATGTGCATCCAACCGGCCACTTGAGACTGAACAGTGACAGAAGCACCTGGGTTACTGACGGAATGTAAATGGAGAGCACATAGGAAGGGTGTCTGTAGTCACTCAAGGGATTGAAACGTGTTGGTGCACTACCAAAGCTGGGGTACTCAGAGGGAATGTTTGAGGGGTAATGAGACGGTGCTATCCAGAGGTCAAAAAAGGTGTCAGAGCCACAGAGGTATGGGCATCCAGGTCCCACAGCGAGGGGTGGTCAAAAGTCCTTGCTAAAGATTTCTATCGAACCATGACCAAATGTTGTGCAGCCTGGCTCCCTCTGTAACTTTTCCCCAGTGTTTCTCTATCCTTCAGATGACTGGAGCAAGCTTCCCAAAGGATTTCTTGGCCTCATACCCCAAAGGAGTGCCTGATATTTCTGGCCTAAGGATAATACTAAAGGGTGCGCTGCTGACGTTCTGAGAAAAACCTCGCTAACCATGCATATTTATGCACCAAACATGGCAAATCCTTACACCTGCAAAGCAGCATATCGCTCTTGTCAGCTTCGTGGTGGTGTAAGTGTTTTTATTTGAGGAAAATATTCATCTGTGCTTCCTCTCTCATCTGAGGACAATGGAGCTGCATGTTCCTCTCTTACATGTCCATTCAAAGAGCCAGGTGACACTCACTCAATCACTCAGCAAACACGTATGCTTTGACACTTTCGTCTGGCTGTTTTCCTTCCAAACATTCCCCTTTCACCACAAATACAGGCCAGCATGTACCTCATTACTCATTCACTCAGTTTATCGCAGTCCTCGACTCAGCAGGCCCTGCAAGACGAACATGAACAAGAGGTATGGGCATCCAGGTCCCACAGCGAGGGGTGGTCAAAAGTCCTTGCTAAAGATTTCTATCGAACCATGACCAAATGTTGTGCAGCCTGGCTCCCTCTGTAACTTTTCCCCAGTGTATTTCTATCCTTCAGATGACTGGAGCAAGCTTCCCAAAGGATTTCTTGGCCTCTTACCCCAAAGGAGTGCCTGATATTTCTGGCCTAAGGATAATACTAAAGGGTGCGCTGCTGACGTTCTGAGAAAAACCTCGCTAACCATGCATATTTATGCACCAAACATGGCAAATCCTTACACCTGCAAAGCAGCATATCGCTCTTGTCAGCTTCGTGGTGGTGTAATTGTTTTTATTTGAGGAAAATATTCATCTGTGCTTCCTCTCTCATCTGAGGACAATGGAGCTGCATGTTCCTCTCTCACATGTCCATTCAAAGAGCCAGGTGACACTCACTCAATCACTCAGCAAACACGTATGCTTTGACACTTTCGTCTGGCTGTTTTCCTTCCAAACATTCCCCTTTCACCACAAATACAGGCCAGCATGTACCTCATTACTCATTCACTTAGTCATCGCAGTCCTCGACTCTGCAGGCCCTGCAAGACGAACATGAACAAGAGGTATCTGAGCAAGCAGAAGAAAAGCCTTGGTGTGCTCTTATGTTCGTAATGCTGCCCTCTAGTAACGCTACATGGCCACTGCAACAGAATGATGGGACTTAGAAGAGGGCTGTCCTATGCAAATAATGTCCTCCCATGCTTACTTTCTTCTGAGAAAGTCGCCGGCTTGCGCTATGATACAGCCTCCAACAAATGGTCTTCAGCCAAATTCAAAAGCAGCCTACCTATCTCAGGCTAAGGATTTTGCCACTCGAAGGCCGCAGATGGGGACGTCACCCTAATGTAGCAGGGTCCCAATTTGCCTGCAGTCATCCTCCATACAGAACCTGGGCGTTCGAGTGCGTTCGAGGGCTCGTAGGCTTCCTTCAAAGGAAGGAAGGAAGAAAGGGGCTGCTTAAAGCCCCAGTGCCAGCCCAGCCCAGCCCAGCCCAGCCCAGTGCCGTGCTGTGCTGTACTGTGCTGTGTCAGCACAATCCCTGCACTTGCTTCAGTAGGCATGATTAAGACTTCCTGAAGCAAAGGTCTAACTGCTCTTCTCTGCCTCTTGAGAAAAACAATTGTTCTAGCTTCCTATTGCACCTAATAAAGGGAGTTTCACTTGCCTCAAAATCTCCCCTTCATTTCATTAGCCAGAGCTCCTACTTCACCTTTATCCTAGTCAACATCACATGCATCAAAGACCTGATTGGAGGGATCCGCTCTCAGCAAAACGAAAAATCACCACCATCCAACCTATTTTACTATCAGTATAACACCCTCCTTGCATTCTTGTGCTCATATATACACCTGAGGCAACATTTGTGCTCTAAAGTACGCCGAATTTAAAGGACTAAGAATAAACACATTTATAAGGGAAGATAAGGCATTGTCCCTATTGCACCTACTTGAGAAAAAGGGGGGTTTGTGGAAGGTCAGACTCCTCAGGAAAAGATGTATAATTTTTGGGCGCACGTGCCAAAAGAGTGGCACTTTTCTCCTCTGTTTTTCCAAGTGAATAAAAAATTAGCAAATGAAAATTAAACCACAGATTGAAAATGTACCCTCTCATGTCCCTTAGACCGCATTGGCAGGACTTGAACCCTGGTCTTGGGAGAACCTGTGACACCAGAGGCACGAGACTTACCGTTGAGCTACAGCTCCTTGGAGGTCTGAACCACTGCAGTAGTAACTATGACCAACATACAGCACCTGGTGTCAGTGCTTGTGGCTTCCATTGCACATGAAACGGAAGACCATGTTATGGGGATGATTTGATAGGGTACTGACATGGAAACCAGTGTGGTCCAGGGGGTAAGTTCCTGCCTTCCATCCAGGTGACCAGGGTTCAAGTCCCGGGATCGGCACGAGGTGACTGTGGTGCAGCAGAGGTAAGTTCCAGATGGGTCTATGTGGCCAATTGGTAAGTATAAACTGTGTGGGTGTGTGTGGTGTGAGAGTGGAGTCATGCCTGCCAGATGGTGAATTGCAAAGTGGTTGGTAAGTAACATGGGTGTGGCTAGTGCAAGGGGTGGGGTCAGTGACAGGTGAATTGCAGAGTGGTTGGTAAGTAACATGGGTGTGGCTAGTGCAAGGGGCGGGGTCGGGGTCAGTGACAGGTGAATTGCAGAGTGGTTGGTAAGTTAAATGGGTGTGGCTAGTGCATGGGTGTGGCTAGTGCAAGGGGCGGGGTCAGTGACAGGTGAGTTGCAGAGTGGTTGGTAAGTTAAATGGGTGTGGCTAGTGCAAAGGGCGGGGTCAGTGACAGGTGAATTGCAGAGCGGTTGGTAAGTTAAATGGGTGTGGCTAGTGCATGGTTGTGGCTAGTGCAAGGGGCGGGGTCAGTGACAGTTGAATTGCAGAGTGGTTGGTAAGTTAAATGGGTGTGGCTAGTGCAAAGGGCGGGGCCAGTGACAGGTGAATTGCAGAGTGGTTGGTAAGTTAAATGGGTGTGGCTAGTGCATGGGAGTGGCTAGTGCAAGGGGCGGGGTCAGTGACAGGTGAGTTGCAGAGTGGTTGGTAAGTTAAATGGGTGTGGCTAGTGCAAAGGGCGGGGTCGGGGTCAGTGACAGGTGAATTGCAGAGTGGTTGGTAAGGTGCATGGGTGTGGCTAGTGCAAGGGGCGGGGTCAGTGACAGGTGAGTTGCAGAGTGGTTGGTAAGTTAAATGGGTGTGGCTAGTGCAAAGGGCGGGGTCAGTGACAGGTGAGTTGCAGAGTGGTTGGTAAGTAACATGGGTGTGGCTAGTGCAAGGGGAGGGGTCAGTGACAGATGAGTTGCAGTGTGGTTGGTAAGTAACATGGGTGTGGCTAGTGCAAGGGGCGGGGTCAGTGACAGTTGAATTGCAGAGTGGTTGGTAAGTTAAATGGGTGTGGCTAGTGCAAGGGGCGGGGTCAGTGACAGGTGAATTGCAGAGTGGTTGGTAAGTAACATGGGTGTGGCTAGTGCAAGGGGCGGGGTTGGGGTCAGTGACAGGTGAATTGCAGAGTGGTTGGTAAGTTAAATGGGTGTGGCTAGTGCATGGGTGTGGCTAGTGCAAGGGGCGGGGTCAGTGACAGGTGAGTTGCAGAGTGGTTGGTAAGTTAAATGGGTGTGGCTAGTGCTAAGGGCGGGGTCAGTGACAGGTGAATTGCAGAGTGGTTGGTAAGTAACATGGGTGTGGCTAGTGCAAGGGGTGGGGTCAGTGACGGGTGAGTTGCAGAGTGGTTGGTAACATGGGTGTGGCTAGTGCAAGGGGTGGGGTAAAAGAAGGGGAACAGATGTAGTGGGTGGGGGTTAGAGATTAATGACATATAGTGAGGAGCCCCAAAATGTGTTTTTTACTGCACCCCCCTACTCTCTCTGATTTTGGGGGGGTGCTGTCAAATTTGGGGGAGCACTTTTAAAAGGGGGTTGGGAGTGCATTATGAAGGGCGATGGGGTGCACAGAATGACATGACTTCTGGGCAATTTTTGGGAGGCTACCCTTACTTTTTATTGCTCCCCTCCTCCTTTATGGGATGCACCCCGAAAGGATAGGGGCAACAGGGGGGATTTGGGGCAAACAGGTATGTGACAGTTCCATTACCAACCCCAAGGGGGGGCACCATACAATCCAACTGCAGTTATTGTATTGAAAGGTACAACAAGGAGCATGTCGTGGAATTTTTGCAGGTGGTGCTCACCAAGATTTTTCTGCCTCCCCTTCCCTCCGTGCGGCATGTTATAGGGACCCTTGGGATATTTCTATTGGCAAGAGATGCTATAGAGATTCCCGCTATGATATCTGAGAGCACTAACATTTGTTAAATAAATAGGGGCATTGGAGCAGATGAATGAGGCAGGGAAAGGGTACATGTGGAAAGTAGTTGGATGGGTCATAGAGAATAATCATGGCATGCAAATAGGCAGCAGCACATGTTCTGGCAGTGTCTGTTGAGAGTTTGGTACGCTCTTCAATTTATTTGTCCTTCTTACGTTGGGTATGATCTACAGAGGGAAGGCACAGCATTACTGTTAGTCAGAACATGTATTTATGATTTAAAGAAGTGTGGTCTGTGTGTGCTGAGAGGGCTGTACAGAGTGGTAAGTGCCTGTACATCCGAGCAATGTGCATCCAACCGGCCACTTGAGACTGAACAGTGACAGAAGCACCTGGGTTACTGACGGAATGTAAATGGAGAGCACATAGGAAGGGTGTCTGTAGTCACTCAAGGGATTGAAACGTGTTGGTGCACTACCAAAGCTGGGGTACTCAGAGGGAATGTTTGAGGGGTAATGAGACGGTGCTATCCAGAGGTCAAAAAAGGTGTCAGAGCCACAGAGGTATGGGCATCCAGGTCCCACAGCGAGGGGTGGTCAAAAGTCCTTGCTAAAGATTTCTATCGAACCATGACCAAATGTTGTGCAGCCTGGCTCCCTCTGTAACTTTTCCCCAGTGTTTTTCTATCCTTCAGATGACTGGAGCAAGCTTCCCAAAGGATTTCTTGGCCTCATACCCCAAAGGAGTGCCTGATATTTCTGGCCTAAGGATAATACTAAAGGGTGCGCTGCTGACGTTCTGAGAAAAACCTCGCTAACCATGCATATTTATGCACCAAACATGGCAAATCCTTACACCTGCAAAGCAGCATATCGCTCTTGTCAGCTTCGTGGTGGTGTAAGTGTTTTTATTTGAGGAAAATATTCATCTGTGCTTCCTCTCTCATCTGAGGACAATGGAGCTGCATGTTCTTCTCTCACATGTCCATTCAAAGAGCCAGGTGACACTCACTCAATCACTCAGCAAACACGTATGCTTTGACACTTTCGTCTGGCTGTTTTCCTTCCAAACATTCCCCTTTCACCACAAATACAGGCCAGCATGTACCTCATTACTCATTCACTCAGTCATCGCAGTCCTCGACTCTGCAGGCCCTGCAAGACGAACATGAACAAGAGGTATGGGCATCCAGGTCCCACAGCGAGGGGTGGTCAAAAGTCCTTGCTAAAGATTTCTATCGAACCATGACCAAATGTTGTGCAGCCTGGCTCCCTCTGTAACTTTTCCCCAGTGTATTTCTATCCTTCAGATGACTGGAGCAAGCTTCCCAAAGGATTTCTTGGCCTCTTACCCCAAAGGAGTGCCTGATATTTCTGGCCTAAGGATAATACTAAAGGGTGCGCTGCTGACGTTCTGAGAAAAACCTCGCTAACCATGCATATTTATGCACCAAACATGGCAAATCCTTACACCTGCAAAGCAGCATATCGCTCTTGTCAGCTTCGTGGTGGTGTAATTGTTTTTATTTGAGGAAAATATTCATCTGTGCTTCCTCTCTCATCTGAGGACAATGGAGCTGCATGTTCCTCTCTCACATGTCCATTCAAAGAGCCAGGTGACACTCACTCAATCACTCAGCAAACACGTATGCTTTGACACTTTCGTCTGGCTGTTTTCCTTCCAAACATTCCCCTTTCACCACAAATACAGGCCAGCATGTACCTCATTACTCATTCACTCAGTCATCGCAGTCCTCGACTCTGCAGGCCCTGCAAGACGAACATGAACAAGAGGTATCTGAGCAAGCAGAAGAAAAGCCTTGGTGTGCTCTTATGTTCGTAATGCTGCCCTCTAGTAACGCTACATGGCAACTGCAACAGAATGATGGGACTTAGAAGAGGGCTGTCCTATGCAAATAATGTCCTCCCATGCTTACTTTCTTCTGAGAAAGTCGCCGGCTTGCGCTCTGATACAGCCTCCAACAAATGGTCTTCAGCCAAATTCAAAAGCAGCCTACCTATCTCAGGCTAAGGATTTTGCCACTCGAAAGCCGCAGATGGGGACGTCACCCTAATGTAGCAGGGTCCCAATTTGCCTGCAGTCATCCTCCATACAGAACCTGGGCGTTCGAGTGCGTTCGAGGGCTCGTAGGCTTCCTTCAAAGGAAGGAAGGAAGAAAGGGGCTGCTTAAAGCCCCAGGGCCAGCCCAGCCCAGCCCAGTGCCGTACTGTACTGTGCTGTGTCACCACAATCCCTTCACTTGCTTCAGTAGGCATGATTAAGACTTCCTGAAGCAAAGGTCTAACTGCTCTTCTCTGCCTCTTGAGAAAAACAATTTTTCTAGCTTCCTATTGCACCTAATAAAGGGAGTTTCACTTGCCTCAAAATCTCCCCTTCATTTCATTAGCCAGAGCTCCTACTTCACCTTTATCCTAGCCAACATCACATGCATCAAAAACCTGATTGGAGGGATCGGCTCTCAGCAAAACGAAAAATCACCACCATCCAACCTATTTTACTATCAGTATAACACCCTCCTTGCATTCTTGTGCTCATATATACACCTGAGGCAACATTTGTGCTCTAAAGTACGCCGAATTTAAAGGACTAAGAATAAACACATTTATAAGGGAAGATAAGGCATTGTCCCTATTGCACCTACTTGAGAAAAAGGGAGGTTTGTGGAAGGTCAGACTCCTCAGGAAAAGATGTATAATTTTTGGGCGCATGTGCCAAAAGAGTGGCACTTTTCTCCTCTGTTTTTCCAAGTGAATAAAAAATTAGCAAATGAAAATTAAACCACAGATTGAAAATTTACCCTCTCTGGTCACTTGGACAGCATTGGCAGGACTTGAACCCTGGTCTTGAGAGAACCTGTGACACCAGAGGCACGAGACTTACCATTGAGCTACAGCTCCTTGGAGGTCTGAACCACTGCAGTAGTAACTATGACCAACATACAGCACCTGGTGTCAGTGCTTGTGGCTTCCATTACACATGAAACGGAAGACCATGTTATGGGGACGATTTGATAGGGTACTGACATGGAAACCAGTGTGGTCCAGGGGGTAAGTTCCTGCCTTCCATCCAGGTGACCAGGGTTCAAGTCCCGGGATCGGCACGAGGTGACTGTGGTGCAGCAGAGGTAAGTTCCAGATGGGTCTATGTGGCCAATTGGTAAGTATAAACTGTGTGTGTGGTGTGAGAGTGGAGTCATGTCTGCCAGATGGTGAATTGCAAAGTGGTTGGTAAGTAACATGGGTGTGGCTAGTGCAAGGGGCGGGGTCAGTGACAGGTGAATTGCAGAGTGGTTGGTAAGTAACATGGGTGTGGCTAGGGGCAGGGTCGGGGTCAGTGACAGGTGAGTTGCAGAGTGGTTGGTAAGTAACATGGGTGTGGCTAGTGCAAGGGGCGGGGTCAGTGACAGGTGAAATGCAGAGTGGTTGGTAAGTTAAATGGGTGTGGCTAGTGCAAAGGGCGGGGTCAGTGACTGGTGAGTTGCAGAGTGGTTGGTAAGTAACATGGGTGTGGCTAGTGCAAGGGTCGGGGTCAGTGACAGGTGAATTGCAGAGTGGTTGGTAAGTAACATGGGTGTGGCTAGTGCAAGGGGCGGGGTCAGTGACAGGTGAATTGCAGAGTGGTTGGTAAGTTAAATGGGTGTGGCTACTGCAAAGAGCGGGGTCAGTGACAGGTGAATTGCAGAGTGGTTGGTAAGTAACATGGGTGTGGCTAGTGCAAGGGGCGGGGTCAGTGACAGGTGAATTGCAGAGTGGTTGGTAAGTTAAATGGGTGTGGCTAGTGCAAAGGGCGGGGTCAGTGACAGGTGAATTGCAGAGTGGTTGGTAACATGGGTGTGGCTAGTGCAAGGGGTGGGGTCAGTGACAGGTAAAAGAAGGGGAACAGATGTAGTGGGTGGTGGTTAGAGATTAATGACATATAGTGAGGAGCCCCAAAATGTGTTTTTTACTGCACCCCCCTACTCTCTCTGATTTTGGGGGGGTGCTGTCAAATTTGGGGGAGCACTTTTAAAAGGGGGTTGGGAGTGCATTATGAAGGGCGATGGGGTGCACAGAATGACATGACTTCTGGGCAATTTTTGGGAGGCTACCCTTACTTTTTATTGCTCCCCTCCTCCTTTATGGGATGCACCCCGAAAGGATAGGGGCAACAGGGGGGATTTGGGGCAAACAGGTATGTGACAGTTCCATTACCAACCCCAAGGGGGGGCACCATACAATCCAACTGCAGTTATTGTATTGAAAGGTACAACAAGGAGCATGTCGTGGAATTTTTGCAGGTGGTGCTCACCAAGATTTTTCTGCCTCCCCTTCCCTCCGTGCGGCATGTTATAGGGACCCTTGGGATATTTCTATTGGCAAGAGATGCTATAGAGATTCCCGCTATGATATCTGAGAGCACTAACATTTGTTAAATAAATAGGGGCATTGGAGCAGATGAATGAGGCAGGGAAAGGGTACATGTGGAAAGTAGTTGGATGGGTCATAGAGAATAATCATGGCATGCAAATAGGCAGCAGCACATGTTCTGGCAGTGTCTGTTGAGAGTTTGGTACGCTCTTCAATTTATTTGTCCTTCTTACGTTGGGTATGATCTACAGAGGGAAGGCACAGCATTACTGTTAGTCAGAACATGTATTTATGATTTAAAGAAGTGTGGTCTGTGTGTGCTGAGAGGGCTGTACAGAGTGGTAAGTGCCTGTACATCCGAGCAATGTGCATCCAACCGGCCACTTGAGACTGAACAGTGACAGAAGCACCTGGGTTACTGACGGAATGTAAATGGAGAGCACATAGGAAGGGTGTCTGTAGTCACTCAAGGGATTGAAACGTGTTGGTGCACTACCAAAGCTGGGGTACTCAGAGGGAATGTTTGAGGGGTAATGAGACGGTGCTATCCAGAGGTCAAAAAAGGTGTCAGAGCCACAGAGGTATGGGCATCCAGGTCCCACAGCGAGGGGTGGTCAAAAGTCCTTGCTAAAGATTTCTATCGAACCATGACCAAATGTTGTGCAGCCTGGCTCCCTCTGTAACTTTTCCCCAGTGTTTTTCTATCCTTCAGATGACTGGAGCAAGCTTCCCAAAGGATTTCTTGGCCTCATACCCCAAAGGAGTGCCTGATATTTCTGGCCTAAGGATAATACTAAAGGGTGCGCTGCTGACGTTCTGAGAAAAACCTCGCTAACCATGCATATTTATGCACCAAACATGGCAAATCCTTACACCTGCAAAGCAGCATATCGCTCTTGTCAGCTTCGTGGTGGTGTAAGTGTTTTTATTTGAGGAAAATATTCATCTGTGCTTCCTCTCTCATCTGAGGACAATGGAGCTGCATGTTCTTCTCTCACATGTCCATTCAAAGAGCCAGGTGACACTCACTCAATCACTCAGCAAACACGTATGCTTTGACACTTTCGTCTGGCTGTTTTCCTTCCAAACATTCCCCTTTCACCACAAATACAGGCCAGCATGTACCTCATTACTCATTCACTCAGTCATCGCAGTCCTCGACTCTGCAGGCCCTGCAAGACGAACATGAACAAGAGGTATGGGCATCCAGGTCCCACAGCGAGGGGTGGTCAAAAGTCCTTGCTAAAGATTTCTATCGAACCATGACCAAATGTTGTGCAGCCTGGCTCCCTCTGTAACTTTTCCCCAGTGTACTTCTATCCTTCAGATGACTGGAGCAAGCTTCCCAAAGGATTTCTTGGCCTCTTACCCCAAAGGAGTGCCTGATATTTCTGGCCTAAGGATAATACTAAAGGGTGCGCTGCTGACGTTCTGAGAAAAACCTCGCTAACCATGCATATTTATGCACCAAACATGGCAAATCCTTACACCTGCAAAGCAGCATATCGCTCTTGTCAGCTTCGTGGTGGTGTAATTGTTTTTATTTGAGGAAAATATTCATCTGTGCTTCCTCTCTCATCTGAGGACAATGGAGCTGCATGTTCCTCTCTCACATGTCCATTCAAAGAGCCAGGTGACACTCACTCAATCACTCAGCAAACACGTATGCTTTGACACTTTCGTCTGGCTGTTTTCCTTCCAAACATTCCCCTTTCACCACAAATACAGGCCAGCATGTACCTCATTACTCATTCACTCAGTCATCGCAGTCCTCGACTCTGCAGGCCCTGCAAGATGAACATGAACAAGAGGTATCTGAGCAAGCAGAAGAAAAGCCTTGGTGTGCTCTTATGTTCGTAATGCTGCCCTCTAGTAACGCTACATGGCAACTGCAACAGAATGATGGGACTTAGAAGAGGGCTGTCCTATGCAAATAATGTCCTCCCATGCTTACTTTCTTCTGAGAAAGTCGCCGGCTTGCGCTCTGATACAGCCTCCAACAAATGGTCTTCAGCCAAATTCAAAAGCAGCCTACCTATCTCAGGCTAAGGATTTTGCCACTCGAAAGCCGCAGATGGGGACGTCACCCTAATGTAGCAGGGTCCCAATTTGCCTGCAGTCATCCTCCATACAGAACCTGGGCGTTCGAGTGCGTTCGAGGGCTCGTAGGCTTCCTTCAAAGGAAGGAAGGAAGAAAGGGGCTGCTTAAAGCCCCAGTGCCAGCCCAGCCCAGCCCAGTGCCGTACTGTACTGTGCTGTGTCACCACAATCCCTTCACTTGCTTCAGTAGGCATGATTAAGACTTCCTGAAGCAAAGGTCTAACTGCTCTTCTCTGCCTCTTGAGAAAAACAATTTTTCTAGCTTCCTATTGCACCTAATAAAGGGAGTTTCACTTGCCTCAAAATCTCCCCTTCATTTCATTAGCCAGAGCTCCTACTTCACCTTTATCCTAGCCAACATCACATGCATCAAAGACCTGATTGGAGGGATCGGCTCTGAGCAAAACGAAAAATCACCACCATCCAACCTATTTTACTATCAGTATAACACCCTCCTTGCATTCTTGTGCTCATATATACACCTGAGGCAACATTTGTGCTCTAAAGTACGCCGAATTTAAAGGACTAAGAATAAACACATTTATAAGGGAAGATAAGGCATTGTCCCTATTGCACCTACTTGAGAAAAAGGGAGGTTTGTGGAAAGTCAGACTCCTCAGGAAAAGATGTATAATTTTTGGGCGCATGTGCCAAAAGAGTGGCACTTTTCTCCTCTGTTTTTCCAAGTGAATAAAAAATTAGCAAATGAAAATTAAACCACAGATTGAAAATTTACCCCCTCTGGTCACTTGGGCCGCATTGGCAGGACTTGAACCCTGGTCTTGAGAGAACCTGTGACACCAGAGGCACGAGACTTACCGTTGAGCTACAGCTCCTTGGAGGTCTGAACCACTGCAGTAGTAACTATGACCAACATACAGCACCTGGTGTCAGTGCTTGTGGCTTCCATTGCACATGAAACGGAAGACCATGTTATGGGGACGATTTGATAGGGTACTGACATGGAAACCAGTGTGGTCCAGGGGGTAAGTTCCTGCCTTCCATCCAGGTGACCAGGGTTCAAGTCCCGGGATCTGCACGAGGTGACTGTGGTGCAGCAGAGGTAAGTTCCAGATGGGTCTATGTGGCCAATTGGTAAGTATAAACTGTGTGTGTGTGTGTGGTGTGAGAGTGGAGTCATGCCTGCCAGATGGACAATTGCAGAGTGGTTGGTAAGTAACTTGGGTGTGGCTAGTGCAAGGGTCGGGGTCAGTGACAGGTGAAGTGCAGAGTGGTTGGTAAGTAACTTGGGTGTGGCTAGTGCAAGGGGCGGGGTCAGAGACAGGTGAGTTGCAGAGTGGTTGGTAAGTTAAATGGGTGTGGCTAGTGCAAGGGGCGGGGTCAGTGACAGGTGAGTTGCAGAGTGGTTGGTAAGTTAAATGGGTGTGGCTAGTGCAAAGGGTGGGGTCAGTGACAGGTGAATTGCACAGTGGTTGGTAAGTTAAATGGGTGTGGCTAGTGCATGGGTGTGGCTAGTGCAAGGGGGGGTCAGTGACAGGTGAGTTGCAGAGTGGTTGGTAAGTAACATGGGTGTGGCTAGTGCAAGGGGCGGGGTCACTGACAGGTAAAAGAAGGGGAACAGATGAGGTGGGTGTAGTGGGTGGGGGTTAGAGATTAATGACATAGAGAAGAGGTGTAGGAGGAGAGCCAGGGAGGCTGGAGTCCTGGGGTGAAGAAGGGTGTCATGCATGCATGAGAAGGAGGCAAGTCAGGGGAGAAAGGAGGGCTCAGAGTAGAGCCAAATGTGGACACACATGCAGTGGTTCCCATTCCCACAGATAGGGTGAATACATTGGATGGGACATATAGTGAGGAGCCCCAAAATGTGTTTTTTACTGCACCCCCCTACTCTCTCTGATTTTGGGGGGGTGCTGTCAAATTTGGGGGAGCACTTTTAAAAGGGGGTTGGGAGTGCATTATGAAGGGCGATGGGGTGCACAGAATGACATGACTTCTGGGCAATTTTTGGGAGGCTACCCATACTTTTTATTGCTCCCCACCTCCTTTATGGGATGCACCCCGAAAGGATAGGGGCAACAGGAGGGATTTGGGGCAAACAGGTATGTGACAGTTCCATTACCAACCCCAAGGGGGGGCACCATACAATCCAACTGCAGTTATTGTATTGAAAGGTACAACAAGGAGCATGTCGTGGAATTTTTGCAGGTGGTGCTCACCAAGATTTTTCTGCCTCCCCTTCCCTCCGTGCGGCATGTTATAGGGACCCTTGGGATATTTCTATTGGCAAGAGATGGTATAGAGATTCCCGCTATGATATCTGAGAGCACTAACATTTGTTAAATAAATAGGGGCATTGGAGCAGATGAATGAGGCAGGGAAAGGGTACATGTGGAAAGTAGTTGGATGGGTCATAGAGAATAATCATGGCATGCAAATAGGCAGCAGCACATGTTCTGGCAGTGTCTGTTGAGAGTTTGGTACGCTCTTCAATTTATTTGTCCTTCTTACGTTGGGTATGATCTACAGAGGGAAGGCACAGCATTACTGTTAGTCAGAACATGTATTTATGATTTAAAGAAGTGTGGTCTGTGTGTGCTGAGAGGGCTGTACAGAGTGGTAAGTGCCTGTACATCCGAGCAATGTGCATCCAACCGGCCACTTGAGACTGAACAGTGACAGAAGCACCTGGGTTACTGACGGAATGTAAATGGAGAGCACATAGGAAGGGTGTCTGTTAGAAAAGGTAGATGGACCGGGAGGGTCGGCCGGGGTCAGGAGGAGAGGTCTCCGGGGAGAGCCGTCTCCAGCGATCGTACAGACAAGTAACTTCCCCCCCACAGACAGATATCACACACGGATAAGGTTCAGTGTTCTTTATAAGCACTTATTTAAGGTACGGTTAAATGGTACAAGGAGGTCTGGACTCAGGGGTCCCCTCGATTAGAGTCTCGCAAGGTAGGGAAGGGGGTAGCGGGACAGTCTATTTACCAATCAGGTAGTTCGGATGAGATGATGATGAGCTCACAATCCTCGAGCTTGGTGATTAGGTGATATGGGCCGCGGCAGCGCCAGCAGGTCCCGGTGTGGATGGTCGTTACAACGGGCCGCGGCAGCGCCAGCAGGTCCCAGGAAGATGACTGTTGCAGAAGGCCGCGGCAGCGCCAGCAGGTCCCGGTGAGGATGGTCGTTACAACGGGCCGCGGCAGCGCCAGCAGGTCCCAGGAAGGTGAAGGTTGCAGAAGGCCGCGGCAGCGCCAGCAGGCAGGGCGATGGTTCACAAGAGCGGGCTACGGCAGCGCCAGTAGACCGTCAGGGTTGAGTTCACTCGGTGTCTCTCGACTCCAGGATACAACTGCCTTCCTGCTCCGGAGCTGCCCCAGTTATAGGGCTGGTGCCCTTTGATGTCCGGACCCTCGCACTTGGAGGTCGGAGGGTCCGGGATGAAGGGGTCCAGACACCCAGCAGGGGGTGGAGCCAGTGCCTGGGGGAGCTGGGGGCGATCGGCACCTGGCGGGGGAGAGCCCTTGACACTTCGTTCTCCCATTGACCTGCCAAGTGGTCCGCTCACCTCCTGGGTGGATGGTGGTGCCGGGATGTCGGGGCCGGCCAGGCCCGGGGTTAGGGTCGAGGGGAGGCCGTGCGGCCGCGTGGTGCAGGGCCCAAGATGGCGGCTTGACCCGGCCGGGAAAGCCGGTGGGGCGGGACCCCGTGATGAGTAGGGGTCCGAGGGCAGAGGGTCCGTCGGGAGACGGAGTACAGGTGCTTGTTGCGGGGATATGCCAGGTGGGCCGGGGTTCGGGCCCCGTCGAGCGGGGAGGGAGTGAGCCGTTTGTGAGGCCTGTCCAACATGCGTCCCCCCCAGCTGAAGGCGGGGAGAGTCACCCATCTCCTTGGGGACTCTCTTCGTCGAGGCGGAAAAAGCGGGACAGGCCATCTGCGTTGGCGTGATCTTGGCCTGGTCGGTGCTCCACGATGAAGTCCATTCCCTGCAGGGAAATGGACCAGCGCAAGAGTTTTGGGTTCTCCCCCCGCATCTGCATCAGCCATTGCAGGGGTCGATGGTCGGTTTGTACCCGGAAGTGGGTACCGAAGAGATAGGGTCGGAGCTTTTTGAGGGCCCACACTACTGCAAATGCCTCCCTCTCGATGGTGCTCCAACGCTGTTCTCGGGCCAGGAGACGTCGGCTGATGAAGGCCACCGGCTGGTCATGACCTTCGGTGTTCAGCTGAGAGAGGACGGCCCCGATGCCGTGGTCGGAGGCGTCGGTCTGCACCACAAATTCCCGACTGTAATCGGGGGCCTGGAGCACCGGGGCGGTGCACAGGGCGGCCTTCAGCTCCTCGAAGGCCGCTTGACAATCAGGAGTCCAGTTGACCCGCTTCGGCTGGTTCTTGGATGTGAGACCCGTGAGGGGCCCCACGATGCTGCCGTAGTCCTTCACGAACCGCCGGTAGTAGCCGGTGAGCCCCAAGAAGGCTCGGACCTCTGTCTGGGTGACGGGGGGCTGCCAGGACTGGATGGCAGCAATCTTAAGTTGTAGTGGGGCCACCAGCCCGCTCCCCACTTGGTGCCCAAGGTAGGTCACAGACCCTTGGCCAATCTGGCACTTGCCGGCCTTAATGGTGAGGCCGGCCCGCTGGAGGGCTTGCAGGACCTCTTGGAGGTGGCGGAGGTGGTCGGACCAGTGGCGGCTGTATACAGCGATATCGTCCAGGTAGGCAGCGCTGAATTCTTCAAGCCCTGCCAAGACCTGGTTCACAAGGCGTTGGAACGTGGCGGGGGCATTCTTCATGCCAAAGGGCATGACCTTAAATTGATAGTGGCCATCGGGGGTAGAGAAGGCTGACCGTTCCTGAGCCCTGGGTGTGAGGCCGATCTGCCAGTAGCCCGCCGTTAGGTCGAAGATACTAAGGTAGCGGGCGGCCCCCAGCCGGTCGATCAGCTCGTCTGCTCGGGGGATGGGATGAGCGTCGGTCCGGGTGACAGCGTTCAAGCCCCGGTAGTCGACGCAGAATCTTAGTTCAGGAGCGGAGCCGGGGGCAGCGGCCTTGGGAACTAATACGACCGGACTGGCCCAGGGACTGTCCGAGGGCTCGATGACCCCGATCGTGAGCATCTTGGCCACTTCCTCCTGGATGCAGGCCCGTACCCGATCTGGTACGCGGTAGGCCCGGTGCCGGACAGGGGGACTGTCCCCGGTGTCTACGTCGTGCAAACACCAGGGGGTGACCCCGGGGGTGAGGGAGAACAGGGCAGCGAACTGCAGCAGGAGGTTCCGGCAGTCCTGGCGTTGCTCTGAAGTGAGGGCGTCCGAGAGCCGGACCCCGTCCACGGAGCCGTCCTTCTCCTGAGTCCTCAGGAGGTCCGGGAGGGGCTCGGAGTCTTCTTCTGTGCCACTGTCTGTAGCCATCAAGAGGCTTAGTTCGGAGCGCACAAAGTGCGGTTTGAGCCGGTTGGTGTGGAGGACCCGAAGGGGGTTCCGGGGGGACCCCATGTCGATGAGGTAAGTGACGGGGCTTTTGCGCTCGACCACTTTGAAGGGCCCCGTCCACTTATCTTGCAGGGCGCATGGTTCGGTGGGGGACATCACCCATACTTGCTGCCCCGGCTCGAATTCAACGGAGGAGGCATTGTGATCATACCACCTCTTCATGTCCTCCTGGCTGGCCTCGAGGTTCGCCTTGGCCATCTCCCTGAAGCGCCGGGTCTGGTTTCGTAAGGCCAGGATGTATTTGAAGACGTCTGGAGGGGTCGTTAGGGGGGCCATCTCCCAACCTTCCTTGACTAGGCTGAGGGGCCCTCGCACAGGGTGTCCGTATAGGAGTTCAAAGGGGCTAAAACCGAGGGACTTCTGGGGCACTTCCCGGTAGGCGAAGAGGAGGCACGGGAGCAGTACATCCCACTGGCGACGGAGAGGTTCTTCCAATCCCCCAATCATCCCTTTGAGAGTGCGGTTAAAACGCTCCACTAGTCCGTTCCCTTGGGGGTGATAGGGGGTCGTGAATCTGTAGGTGACCCCGCATTGTTGCCAGAGGGACTTCATGTACTTTGATATGAAATTCGTGCCTCGGTCGCTGACGACTTCTCGGGGGAAGCCTACCCGGGAGAAGATCCCCATCAGGGCCTGGCCAACCACTGGGGCGGTCACTGTCCGTAGAGGCACCGCCTCGGGGTAGCGGGTGGCGTGGTCCACTAGTACCAAGATGAACCTGTGTCCTTGTGCCGTGCGGGGGTCCAGAGGTCCCACAATGTCTATCCCCACCCTCTCGAACGGGGTGGTGACCACCGGGAAGGGTTGTAGAGGGGCCTTCAGCTTCCGGCCACTCTTCCCGCTGGCTTGGCATGTGGGGCACGATCGGCAGTGGTTCAGGACATCATTCCTCATTTTCGGCCAAAAAAAATGGGTCACCAGGCGACTGTACGTTTTGTCCTGGCCCAGGTGTCCAGCCAGGGGGACATCGTGGGCTAGGTTGAGCAGAAAGTCTCGGAAGCGGAGCGGTACCACCAGAACTCGACCGGCCCCCAGTTCGGCGATTCTTTGCTCGCTGTAGAGCAGGTCGTTATCCCAGTAGACCCAGTGGGTTCCTGTGGTGTCCCCGGCGGTTTGGGTGCTGGCTTGTTGGCGGAGTCCCTCGAGGGAGGGACAGGTCTTTTGTTCCTGGCGGAACTGTTCTTGGGTGGGCCCCCCTTCTTGCCGCCACTGAGCCAGATCCGGGAGGTCCTGGTGTTGCGCGTCTTCCTCGGTAGTCGGGTCCGGGAGGTCGGTCTCGCCGTTGTCCTCTACGAGGGCAACCGGGGGCGGAGGTGCTGGCCATTCGGTTTCTTCTGATCGGGGGGCGGCACGGGCGGCCATGGATCGGGTGGTTATGCAGGCCCAGTCCGGGAGGCCCAGCATCCCCAAGTGCTCTCTTCTCTCGACGGTGGCCCACGGGGAACTCTCGAGGTCATTCCCCAGGAGGCAGTCCACGGGGGCATCGTCCCGGACCGTCACCTTCAGTAGGCCGGAGACCCCTCCCCATTCAAACGGGACGCAGGCCATCTTACACATGCTCTCAGAGTTATCTGCCGAGCGGACGGGGCAGAGAATGTTCGGCAGGATCTGCTCGGGCTTCACCAGGTGACAGCGGACGGCCGTCACGCTGGCGCCGGTGTCACGCAAGGCCTCGGCTCTCTGTCCATTAATGGTCACCCACTGACCATATTTTCTGGTGTTGGCGGGTAGGGGAGCCCGCGGAACCATGTCCCTTCCCCCTAAGCATGCCAGGACCATGGCGGCCGGTTCCCACCCTTGCTGGTCCGGCTCATACTCCTCGGGTCCCTCCGATGATTGCTCTTCCCCCAGGGCAGCGGCAGCTACCTGGCGGGGCTTGGGTGGTTGGTTTAGCGGGCAGTTCGGATCGTTGGCGTAGTGGCCTAGTCGCTGGCACCGGTGGCACGTGACGTGGGCTCGGTACCCAGGCCGCAATGGGGGGTTGCCCCGGCCGGCCGGAGGTGGGGTGCTGGCCACGGGTGTTGCTGGTAAGGTGTCTCTCCCTCGCCCCTGGCCCCCTCCTCCTCCCCGAGGACGGTGCTGGCCTTGGTTGCTTCTGTTCTGGTCGTGGGGCCCTCTCCGGCCCACTCGGGTGCTTTCCCACCGGTCAGCTTCGGCGGCGAGCTGCCGTGGGTCAGTCAGCTTACTGTCGAGTAGGTGCTGCCTGAGCTCGACGAAACAGTTGTTTGATAGGTGCTCCCATACCATAAGGTTGAAGAGTTGTTCGTAGGTGGTGACCTGATTTCCCTTGATCCAACCCTCGAAGGCCCGGCTGAAATAGTTCACGTATTCCACCCAAGTTGTACCTGGGATCCGGGTGCAATCTCTGAACCTCTGGCGGTACATCTCGGGCGTGAGGCCGTAGCGGGTGAGGAGGGCAGCCTTCATGTGGTCGTAGGACGACATTTGGTGATCGGGGAGCTGCAGCAGGGCATCGCGACCCTCGTTGATGAATCTCCCCCAAAGTCCGGCTCCCCAATCACTCCGGTCGATCCGGTGGGAGGTCATTGCGATCTCATAGGCTTTAAACCATTGTTGTATGTCGTCTTCTCGGACATACTCGCGGACCACATCCTTGGGGATGTGAACTTTTTTCTCAATAGGCCCCGGGGTGTGTGGTCGCTCAGGCACCCCCAGTTCCTTATTCTGTTTGCGCAGTTCTATTTCCGCCAGTCGGCGCTCGTGCTCGAGCGTTATTTTTTTCTCTTCCAGCTCTCTTTGTCTCTGCTTTTCTTCTCGTTCCTCTCGAAGCCGCATATGCTCGAGGTTGATTTTCTGTTCAGCCAACTTAAGTTCCCCATCCATCTTGAGTCGTGCCATCTCTAATTCGTGTAATCTGACTCTGTCTCTTTCTCGTATCTCCTCCTGTGAGAGGCCCGTTCCCCGCTCCTCGGGAGCCGTGGCGTTCCCCTCTGGTGTGATGCTGGTTTGGTCTGGTGTGACGCTGTTTTGGTCGGAGGGTCCTGTGACCCCAGTTTCTGTCCATGACTCAAGAGCGCGCTTTAGATCATCCTTGGTACTCAGGCCGGTGGTAGCAATGCCAAGTTCTATGCAAAATTGTCTCAGTTCGCGGTGGTTGTATTCTTCTAATTTCTCCATTTGGAACTTCTCGGTGGAGCTGCTATCTTTGGTCGACATCGTGCTTTGTCGTGGGGTGAGCTACTCTCTGTACGATTACGCGTTGATTCGGATCGCGCCGCTGGCCACCAATGTTAGAAAAGGTAGATGGACCGGGAGGGTCGGCCGGGGTCAGGAGGAGAGGTCTCCGGGGAGAGCCGTCTCCAGCGATCGTACAGACAAGTAACTTCCCCCCCACAGACAGATATCACACACGGATAAGGTTCAGTGTTCTTTATAAGCACTTATTTAAGGTACGGTTAAATGGTACAAGGAGGTCTGGACTCAGGGGTCCCCTCGATTAGAGTCTCGCAAGGTAGGGAAGGGGGTAGCGGGACAGTCTATTTACCAATCAGGTAGTTCGGATGAGATGATGATGAGCTCACAATCCTCGAGCTTGGTGATTAGGTGATATGGGCCGCGGCAGCGCCAGCAGGTCCCGGTGTGGATGGTCGTTACAACGGGCCGCGGCAGCGCCAGCAGGTCCCAGGAAGATGACTGTTGCAGAAGGCCGTGGCAGCGCCAGCAGGTCCCGGTGAGGATGGTCGTTACAACGGGCCGCGGCAGCGCCAGCAGGTCCCAGGAAGGTGAAGGTTGCAGAAGGCCGCGGCAGCGCCAGCAGGCAGGGCGATGGTTCACAAGAGCGGGCTACGGCAGCGCCAGTAGACCGTCAGGGTTGAGTTCACTCGGTGTCTCTCGACTCCAGGATACAACTGCCTTCCTGCTCCGGAGCTGCCCCAGTTATAGGGCTGGTGCCCTTTGATGTCCGGACCCTCGCACTTGGAGGTCGGAGGGTCCGGGATGAAGGGGTCCAGACACCCAGCAGGGGGTGGAGCCAGTGCCTGGGGGAGCTGGGGGCGATCGGCACCTGGCGGGGGAGAGCCCTTGACACTTCGTTCTCCCATTGACCTGCCAAGTGGTCCGCTCACCTCCTGGGTGGATGGTGGTGCCGGGATGTCGGGGCCGGCCAGGCCCGGGGTTAGGGTCGAGGGGAGGCCGTGCGGCCGCGTGGTGCAGGGCCCAAGATGGCGGCTTGACCCGGCCGGGAAAGCCGGTGGGGCGGGACCCCGTGATGAGTAGGGGTCCGAGGGCAGAGGGTCCGTCGGGAGACGGAGTACAGGTGCTTGTTGCGGGGATATGCCAGGTGGGCCGGGGTTCGGGCCCCGTCGAGCGGGGAGGGAGTGAGCCGTTTGTGAGGCCTGTCCAACAGTGTCTGTAGTCACTCAAGGGATTGAAACGTGTTGGTGCACTACCAAAGCTGGGGTACTCAGAGGGAATGTTTGGGGGTAATGAGACGGTGCTATCCAGAGGTCAAAAAAGGTGTCAGAGCCACAGAGGTATGGGCATCCAGGTCCCACAGCGAGGGGTGGTCAAAAGTCCTTGCTAAAGATTTCTATCGAACCATGACCAAATGTTGTGCAGCCTGGCTCCCTCTGTAACTTTTCCCCAGTGTTTTTCTATCCTTCAGATGACTGGAGCAAGCTTCCCAAAGGATTTCTTGGCCTCATACCCCAAAGGAGTGCCTAATATTTCTGGCCTAAGGATAATACTAAAGGGTGCGCTGCTGACGTTCTGAGAAAAACCTCGCTAACCATGCATATTTATGCACCAAACATGGCAAATCCTTACACCTGCAAAGCAGCATATCGCTCTTGTCAGCTTCGTGGTGGTGTAAGTGTTTTTATTTGAGGAAAATATTCATCTGTGCTTCCTCTCTCATCTGAGGACAATGGAGCTGCATGTTCTTCTCTCACATGTCCATTCAAAGAGCCAGGTGACACTCACTCAATCACTCAGCAAACACGTATGCTTTGACACTTTCGTCTGGCTGTTTTCCTTCCAAACATTCCCCTTTCACCACAAATACAGGCCAGCATGTACCTCATTACTCATTCACTCAGTCATCGCAGTCCTCGACTCTGCAGGCCCTGCAAGACGAACATGAACAAGAGGTATCTGAGCAAGCAGAAGAAAAGCCTTGGTGTGCTCTTATGTTCGTAATGCTGCCCTCTAGTAACGCTACATGGCAACTGTAACAGAATGATGGGACTTAGAAGAGGGCTGTCCTATGCAAATAATGTCCTCCCATGCTTACTTTCTTCTGAGAAAGTCGCCGGCTTGTGCTATGATACAGCCTCCAACAAATGGTCTTCAGCCAAATTCAAAAGCAGCCTACCTATCTCAGGCTAAGGATTTTGCCACTCGAAGGCCGCAGATGGGGACGTCACCCTAATGTAGCAGGGTCCCAATTTGCCTGCAGTCATCCTCCATACAGAACCTGGGCGTTCGAGTGCGTTCGAGGGCTCGTAGGCTTCCTTCAAAGGAAGGAAGGAAGGGGCTGCTTAAAGCCCCAGTGCCAGCCCAGCCCAGCCCAGCCCAGCCCAGCCCAGTGCCGTACTGTACTGTGCTGTGTCACCACAATCCCTTCACTTGCTTCAGTAGGCATGATTAAGACTTCCTGAAGCAAAGATCTAACTGCTCTTCTCTGCCTCTTGAGAAAAACAATTTTTCTAGCTTCCTATTGCACCTAATAAAGGGAGTTTCACTTGCCTCAAAATCTCCCCTTCATTTCATTAGCCAGAGCTCCTACTTCACCTTTATCCTAGCCAACATCACATGCATCAAAGACCTGATTGGAGGGATCGACTCTCAGCAAAACGAAAAATCACCACCATCCAACCTATTTTACTATCAGTATAACACCCTCCTTGCATTCTTGTGCTCATATATACACCTGAGGCAACATTTGTGCTCTAAAGTACGCCGAATTTAAAGGACTAAGAATAAACACATTTATAAGGGAAGATAAGGCATTGTCCCTATTGCACCTACTTGAGAAAAAGGGAGGTTTGTGGAAGGTCAGACTCCTCAGGAAAAGATGTATAATTTTTGGGCGCATGTGCCAAAAGAGTGGCACTTTTCTCCTCTGTTTTTCCAAGTGAATAAAAAATTAGCAAATGAAAATTAAACCACAGATTGAAAATTTCCCCTCTCAGGTCACTTGGACCGCATTGGCAGGACTTGAACCCTGGTCTTGGGAGAACCTGTGACACCAGAGGCACGAGACTTAATGTTGAGCTACAGCTCCTTGGAGGTCTGAACCACTGCAGTAGTAACTATGACCAACACACAGCACCTGGTGTCAGTGCTTGTGGCTTCCATTGCACATGAAACGGAAGACCATGTTATGGGGACGATTTGATAGGGTACTGACATGGAAACCAGTGTGGTCCAGGGGGTAAGTTCCTGCCTTCCATCCAGGTGACCAGGGTTCAAGTCCCGGGATCTGCACGAGGTGACTGTGGTGCAGCAGAGGTAAGTTCCAGATGGGTCTATGTGGCCAATTGGTAAGTATAAACTGTGTGTGTGTGTGTGGTGTGAGAGTGGAGTCATGCCTGCCAGATGGACAATTGCAGAGTGGTTGGTAAGTAACTTGGGTGTGGCTAGTGCAAGGGTCGGGGTCAGTGACAGGTGAAGTGCAGAGTGGTTGGTAAGTAACTTGGGTGTGGCTAGTGCAAGGGGCGGGGTCAGAGACAGGTGAGTTGCAGAGTGGTTGGTAAGTTAAATGGGTGTGGCTAGTGCAAGGGGCGGGGTCAGTGACAGGTGAGTTGCAGAGTGGTTGGTAAGTTAAATGGGTGTGGCTAGTGCAAAGGGTGGGGTCAGTGACAGGTGAATTGCACAGTGGTTGGTAAGTTAAATGGGTGTGGCTAGTGCATGGGTGTGGCTAGTGCAAGGGGGGGTCAGTGACAGGTGAGTTGCAGAGTGGTTGGTAAGTAACATGGGTGTGGCTAGTGCAAGGGGCGGGGTCACTGACAGGTAAAAGAAGGGGAACAGATGAGGTGGGTGTAGTGGGTGGGGGTTAGAGATTAATGACATAGAGAAGAGGTGTAGGAGGAGAGCCAGGGAGGCTGGAGTCCTGGGGTGAAGAAGGGTGTCATGCATGCATGAGAAGGAGGCAAGTCAGGGGAGAAAGGAGGGCTCAGAGTAGAGCCAAATGTGGACACACATGCAGTGGTTCCCATTCCCACAGATAGGGTGAATACATTGGATGGGACATATAGTGAGGAGCCCCAAAATGTGTTTTTTACTGCACCCCCCTACTCTCTCTGATTTTGGGGGGGTGCTGTCAAATTTGGGGGAGCACTTTTAAAAGGGGGTTGGGAGTGCATTATGAAGGGCGATGGGGTGCACAGAATGACATGACTTCTGGGCAATTTTTGGGAGGCTACCCATACTTTTTATTGCTCCCCACCTCCTTTATGGGATGCACCCCGAAAGGATAGGGGCAACAGGAGGGATTTGGGGCAAACAGGTATGTGACAGTTCCATTACCAACCCCAAGGGGGGGCACCATACAATCCAACTGCAGTTATTGTATTGAAAGGTACAACAAGGAGCATGTCGTGGAATTTTTGCAGGTGGTGCTCACCAAGATTTTTCTGCCTCCCCTTCCCTCCGTGCGGCATGTTATAGGGACCCTTGGGATATTTCTATTGGCAAGAGATGGTATAGAGATTCCCGCTATGATATCTGAGAGCACTAACATTTGTTAAATAAATAGGGGCATTGGAGCAGATGAATGAGGCAGGGAAAGGGTACATGTGGAAAGTAGTTGGATGGGTCATAGAGAATAATCATGGCATGCAAATAGGCAGCAGCACATGTTCTGGCAGTGTCTGTTGAGAGTTTGGTACGCTCTTCAATTTATTTGTCCTTCTTACGTTGGGTATGATCTACAGAGGGAAGGCACAGCATTACTGTTAGTCAGAACATGTATTTATGATTTAAAGAAGTGTGGTCTGTGTGTGCTGAGAGGGCTGTACAGAGTGGTAAGTGCCTGTACATCCGAGCAATGTGCATCCAACCGGCCACTTGAGACTGAACAGTGACAGAAGCACCTGGGTTACTGACGGAATGTAAATGGAGAGCACATAGGAAGGGTGTCTGTTAGAAAAGGTAGATGGACCGGGAGGGTCGGCCGGGGTCAGGAGGAGAGGTCTCCGGGGAGAGCCGTCTCCAGCGATCGTACAGACAAGTAACTTCCCCCCCACAGACAGATATCACACACGGATAAGGTTCAGTGTTCTTTATAAGCACTTATTTAAGGTACGGTTAAATGGTACAAGGAGGTCTGGACTCAGGGGTCCCCTCGATTAGAGTCTCGCAAGGTAGGGAAGGGGGTAGCGGGACAGTCTATTTACCAATCAGGTAGTTCGGATGAGATGATGATGAGCTCACAATCCTCGAGCTTGGTGATTAGGTGATATGGGCCGCGGCAGCGCCAGCAGGTCCCGGTGTGGATGGTCGTTACAACGGGCCGCGGCAGCGCCAGCAGGTCCCAGGAAGATGACTGTTGCAGAAGGCCGTGGCAGCGCCAGCAGGTCCCGGTGAGGATGGTCGTTACAACGGGCCGCGGCAGCGCCAGCAGGTCCCAGGAAGGTGAAGGTTGCAGAAGGCCGCGGCAGCGCCAGCAGGCAGGGCGATGGTTCACAAGAGCGGGCTACGGCAGCGCCAGTAGACCGTCAGGGTTGAGTTCACTCGGTGTCTCTCGACTCCAGGATACAACTGCCTTCCTGCTCCGGAGCTGCCCCAGTTATAGGGCTGGTGCCCTTTGATGTCCGGACCCTCGCACTTGGAGGTCGGAGGGTCCGGGATGAAGGGGTCCAGACACCCAGCAGGGGGTGGAGCCAGTGCCTGGGGGAGCTGGGGGCGATCGGCACCTGGCGGGGGAGAGCCCTTGACACTTCGTTCTCCCATTGACCTGCCAAGTGGTCCGCTCACCTCCTGGGTGGATGGTGGTGCCGGGATGTCGGGGCCGGCCAGGCCCGGGGTTAGGGTCGAGGGGAGGCCGTGCGGCCGCGTGGTGCAGGGCCCAAGATGGCGGCTTGACCCGGCCGGGAAAGCCGGTGGGGCGGGACCCCGTGATGAGTAGGGGTCCGAGGGCAGAGGGTCCGTCGGGAGACGGAGTACAGGTGCTTGTTGCGGGGATATGCCAGGTGGGCCGGGGTTCGGGCCCCGTCGAGCGGGGAGGGAGTGAGCCGTTTGTGAGGCCTGTCCAACAGTGTCTGTAGTCACTCAAGGGATTGAAACGTGTTGGTGCACTACCAAAGCTGGGGTACTCAGAGGGAATGTTTGGGGGTAATGAGACGGTGCTATCCAGAGGTCAAAAAAGGTGTCAGAGCCACAGAGGTATGGGCATCCAGGTCCCACAGCGAGGGGTGGTCAAAAGTCCTTGCTAAAGATTTCTATCGAACCATGACCAAATGTTGTGCAGCCTGGCTCCCTCTGTAACTTTTCCCCAGTGTATTTCTATCCTTCAGATGACTGGAGCAAGCTTCCCAAAGGATTTCTTGGCCTCTTACCCCAAAGGAGTGCCTGATATTTCTGGCCTAAGGATAATACTAAAGGGTGCGCTGCTGACGTTCTGAGAAAAACCTCGCTAACCATGCATATTTATGCACCAAACATGGCAAATCCTTACACCTGCAAAGCAGCATATCGCTCTTGTCAGCTTCGTGGTGGTGTAATTGTTTTTATTTGAGGAAAATATTCATCTGTGCTTCCTCTCTCATCTGAGGACAATGGAGCTGCATGTTCCTCTCTCACATGTCCATTCAAAGAGCCAGGTGACACTCACTCAATCACTCAGCAAACACGTATGCTTTGACACTTTCGTCTGGCTGTTTTCCTTCCAAACATTCCCCTTTCACCACAAATACAGGCCAGCATGTACCTCATTACTCATTCACTCAGTTTATCGCAGTCCTCGACTCTGCAGGCCCTGCAAGACGAACATGAACAAGAGGTATCTGAGCAAGCAGAAGAAAAGCCTTGGTGTGCTCTTATGTTCGTAATGCTGCCCTCTAGTAACGCTACATGGCAACTGCAACAGAATGATGGGACTTAGAAGAGGGCTGTCCTATGCAAATAATGTCCTCCCATGCTTACTTTCTTCTGAGAAAGTCGCCGGCTTGCGCTATGATACAGCCTCCAACAAATGGTCTTCAGCCAAATTCAAAAGCAGCCTACCTATCTCAGGCTAAGGATTTTGCCACTCGAAGGCCGCAGATGGGGACGTCACCCTAATGTAGCAGGGTCCCAATTTGCCTGCAGTCATCCTCCATACAGAACCTGGGCGTTCAAGTGCGTTCGAGGGCTCGTAGGCTTCCTTCAAAGGAAGGAAGGAAGAAAGGGGCTGCTTAAAGCCCCAGTGCCAGCCCTGCCCAGCCCAGTGCCGTACTGTACTGTGCTGTGCTGTGTCACCACAATCCCTTCACTTGCTTCAGTAGGCATGATTAAGACTTCCTGAAGCAAAGGTCTAACTGCTCTTCTCTGCCTCTTGAGAAAAACAATTTTTCTAGCTTCCTATTGCACCTAATAAAGGGAGTTTCACTTGCCTCAAAATCTCCCCTTCATTTCATTAGCCAGAGCTCCTACTTCACCTTTATCCTAGCCAACATCACATGCATCAAAGACCTGATTGGAGGGATCGGCTCTCAGCAAAACGAAAAATCACCACCATCCAACCTATTTTACTATCAGTATAACACCCTCCTTGCATTCTTGTGCTCATATATACACCTGAGGCAACATTTGTGCTCTAAAGTACGCCGAATTTAAAGGACTAAGAATAAACACATTTATAAGGGAAGATAAGGCATTGTCCCTATTGCACCTACTTGAGAAAAAGGGAGGTTTGTGGAAGGTCAGACTCCTCAGGAAAAGATGTATAATTTTTGGGCGCATGTGCCAAAAGAGTGGCACTTTTCTCCTCTGTTTTTCCAAGTGAATAAAAAATTAGCAAATGAAAATTAAACCACAGATTGAAAATGTACCCTCTCAGGTCACTTGGACCGCATTGGCAGGACTTGAACCGTGGTCTTCAGATAACCTGTGACACCAGAGGCACGAGACTTACCGTTGAGCTACAGTTCCTTGGAGGTCTGAACCACTGCAGTAGTAACTATGAGCAACATACAGCACCTGGTGTCAGTGCTTGTGGCTTCCATTGCACATGAAACGGAAGACCATGTTATGGGGACGATTTGATAGGGTACTGACATGGAAACCAGTGTGGTCCAAGGGGTAAGTTCCTGCCTTCCATCCAGGTGACCAGGGTTCAAGTCCCGGGATCGGCACGAGGTGACTGTGGTGCAGCAGAGGTAAGTTCCAGATGGGTCTATGTGGCCAATTGGTAAGTATAAACTGTGTGTGAGAGTGGAGTCATGCCTGCCAGATGGTGAATTGCAAAGTGGTTGGTAAGTAACATGGGTGTGGCTAGTGCAAGGGGCGGGGTCAGTGACAGTTGAATTGCAGAGTGGTTGGTAACATGGGTGTGGCTAGTGCAAGGGGTGGGGTCAGTGAGAGGTAAAAGAAGGGGAACAGATGTAGTGGGTGGGGTTTAGAGATTAATGACATATAGTGAGGAGCCCCAAAATGTGTTTTTTACTGCACCCCCCTACTCTCTCTGATTTTGGGGGGGTGCTGTCAAATTTGGGGGAGCACTTTTAAAAGGGGGTTGGGAGTGCATTATGAAGGGCGATGGGGTGCACAGAATGACATGACTTCTGGGCAATTTTTGGGAGGCTACCCTTACTTTTTATTGCTCCCGTCCTCCTTTATGGGATGCACCCCGAAAGGATAGGGGCAACAGGAGGGATTTGGGGCAAACAGGTATGTGAGAGTTCCATTACCAACCCCAAGGGGGGGCACCATACAATCCAACTGCAGTTATTGTATTGAAAGGTACAACAAGGAGCATGTCGTGGAATTTTTGCAGGTGGTGCTCACCAAGATTTTTCTGCCTCCCCTTCCCTCCGTGCGGCATGTTATAGGGACCCTTGGGATATTTCTATTGGCAAGAGATGGTATAGAGATTCCCGCTATGATATCTGAGAGCACTAACATTTGTTAAATAAATAGGGGCATTGGAGCAGATGAATGAGGCAGGGAAAGGGTACATGTGGAAAGTAGTTGGATGGGTCATAGAGAATAATCATGGCATGCAAATAGGCAGCAGCACATGTTCTGGCAGTGTCTGTTGAGAGTTTGGTACGCTCTTCAATTTATTTGTCCTTCTTACGTTGGGTATGATCTACAGAGGGAAGGCACAGCATTACTGTTAGTCAGAACATGTATTTATGATTTAAAGAAGTGTGGTCTGTGTGTGCTGAGAGGGCTGTACAGAGTGGTAAGTGCCTGTACATCCGAGCAATGTGCATCCAACCGGCCACTTGAGACTGAACAGTGACAGAAGCACCTGGGTTACTGACGGAATGTAAATGGAGAGCACATAGGAAGGGTGTCTGTTAGAAAAGGTAGATGGACCGGGAGGGTCGGCCGGGGTCAGGAGGAGAGGTCTCCGGGGAGAGCCGTCTCCAGCGATCGTACAGACAAGTAACTTCCCCCCCACAGACAGATATCACACACGGATAAGGTTCAGTGTTCTTTATAAGCACTTATTTAAGGTACGGTTAAATGGTACAAGGAGGTCTGGACTCAGGGGTCCCCTCGATTAGAGTCTCGCAAGGTAGGGAAGGGGGTAGCGGGACAGTCTATTTACCAATCAGGTAGTTCGGATGAGATGATGATGAGCTCACAATCCTCGAGCTTGGTGATTAGGTGATATGGGCCGCGGCAGCGCCAGCAGGTCCCGGTGTGGATGGTCGTTACAACGGGCCGCGGCAGCGCCAGCAGGTCCCAGGAAGGTGAAGGTTGCAGAAGGCCGCGGCAGCGCCAGCAGGCAGGGCGATGGTTCACAAGAGCGGGCTACGGCAGCGCCAGTAGACCGTCAGGGTTGAGTTCACTCGGTGTCTCTCGACTCCAGGATACAACTGCCTTCCTGCTCCGGAGCTGCCCCAGTTATAGGGCTGGTGCCCTTTGATGTCCGGACCCTCGCACTTGGAGGTCGGAGGGTCCGGGATGAAGGGGTCCAGACACCCAGCAGGGGGTGGAGCCAGTGCCTGGGGGAGCTGGGGGCGATCGGCACCTGGCGGGGGAGAGCCCTTGACACTTCGTTCTCCCATTGACCTGCCAAGTGGTCCGCTCACCTCCTGGGTGGATGGTGGTGCCGGGATGTCGGGGCCGGCCAGGCCCGGGGTTAGGGTCGAGGGGAGGCCGTGCGGCCGCGTGGTGCAGGGCCCAAGATGGCGGCTTGACCCGGCCGGGAAAGCCGGTGGGGCGGGACCCCGTGATGAGTAGGGGTCCGAGGGCAGAGGGTCCGTCGGGAGACGGAGTACAGGTGCTTGTTGCGGGGATATGCCAGGTGGGCCGGGGTTCGGGCCCCGTCGAGCGGGGAGGGAGTGAGCCGTTTGTGAGGCCTGTCCAACATGCGTCCCCCCCAGCTGAAGGCGGGGAGAGTCACCCATCTCCTTGGGGACTCTCTTCGTCGAGGCGGAAAAAGCGGGACAGGCCATCTGCGTTGGCGTGATCTTGGCCTGGTCGGTGCTCCACGGTGAAGTCCATTCCCTGCAGGGAAATGGACCAGCGCAAGAGTTTTGGGTTCTCCCCCCGCATCTGCATCAGCCATTGCAGGGGTCGATGGTCGGTTTGTACCCGGAAGTGGGTACCGAAGAGATAGGGTCGGAGCTTTTTGAGGGCCCACACTACTGCAAATGCCTCCCTCTCGATGGTGCTCCAACGCTGTTCTCGGGCCAGGAGACGTCGGCTGATGAAGGCCACCGGCTGGTCATGACCTTCGGTGTTCAGCTGAGAGAGGACGGCCCCGATGCCGTGGTCGGAGGCGTCGGTCTGCACCACAAATTCCCGACTGTAATCGGGGGCCTGGAGCACCGGGGCGGTGCACAGGGCGGCCTTCAGCTCCTCGAAGGCCGCTTGACAATCAGGAGTCCAGTTGACCCGCTTCGGCTGGTTCTTGGATGTGAGACCCGTGAGGGGCCCCACGATGCTGCCGTAGTCCTTCACGAACCGCCGGTAGTAGCCGGTGAGCCCCAAGAAGGCTCGGACCTCTGTCTGGGTGACGGGGGGCTGCCAGGACTGGATGGCAGCAATCTTAAGTTGTAGTGGGGCCACCAGCCCGCTCCCCACTTGGTGCCCAAGGTAGGTCACAGACCCTTGGCCAATCTGGCACTTGCCGGCCTTAATGGTGAGGCCGGCCCGCTGGAGGGCTTGCAGGACCTCTTGGAGGTGGCGGAGGTGGTCGGACCAGTGGCGGCTGTATACAGCGATATCGTCCAGGTAGGCAGCGCTGAATTCTTCAAGCCCTGCCAAGACCTGGTTCACAAGGCGTTGGAACGTGGCGGGGGCATTCTTCATGCCAAAGGGCATGACCTTAAATTGATAGTGGCCATCGGGGGTAGAGAAGGCTGACCGTTCCTGAGCCCTGGGTGTGAGGCCGATCTGCCAGTAGCCCGCCGTTAGGTCGAAGATACTAAGGTAGCGGGCGGCCCCCAGCCGGTCGATCAGCTCGTCTGCTCGGGGGATGGGATGAGCGTCGGTCCGGGTGACAGCGTTCAAGCCCCGGTAGTCGACGCAGAATCTTAGTTCAGGAGCGGAGCCGGGGGCAGCGGCCTTGGGAACTAATACGACCGGACTGGCCCAGGGACTGTCCGAGGGCTCGATGACCCCGATCGTGAGCATCTTGGCCACTTCCTCCTGGATGCAGGCCCGTACCCGATCTGGTACGCGGTAGGCCCGGTGCCGGACAGGGGGACTGTCCCCGGTGTCTACGTCGTGCAAACACCAGGGGGTGACCCCGGGGGTGAGGGAGAACAGGGCAGCGAACTGCAGCAGGAGGTTCCGGCAGTCCTGGCGTTGCTCTGAAGTGAGGGCGTCCGAGAGCCGGACCCCGTCCACGGAGCCGTCCTTCTCCTGAGTCCTCAGGAGGTCCGGGAGGGGCTCGGAGTCTTCTTCTGTGCCACTGTCTGTAGCCATCAAGAGGCTTAGTTCGGAGCGCACAAAGTGCGGTTTGAGCCGGTTGGTGTGGAGGACCCGAAGGGGGTTCCGGGGGGACCCCATGTCGATGAGGTAAGTGACGGGGCTTTTGCGCTCGACCACTTTGAAGGGCCCTGTCCACTTATCTTGCAGGGCGCATGGTTCGGTGGGGGACATCACCCATACTTGCTGCCCCGGCTCGAATTCAACGGAGGAGGCATTGTGATCATACCACCTCTTCATGTCCTCCTGGCTGGCCTCGAGGTTCGCCTTGGCCATCTCCCTGAAGCGCCGGGTCTGGTTTCGTAAGGCCAGGATGTATTTGAAGACGTCTGGAGGGGTCGTTAGGGGGGCCATCTCCCAACCTTCCTTGACTAGGCTGAGGGGCCCTCGCACAGGGTGTCCGTATAGGAGTTCAAAGGGGCTAAAACCGAGGGACTTCTGGGGCACTTCCCGGTAGGCGAAGAGGAGGCACGGGAGCAGTACATCCCACTGGCGACGGAGAGGTTCTTCCAATCCCCCAATCATCCCTTTGAGAGTGCGGTTAAAACGCTCCACTAGTCCGTTCCCTTGGGGGTGATAGGGGGTCATGAATCTGTAGGTGACCCCGCATTGTTGCCAGAGGGACTTCATGTACTTTGATATGAAATTCGTGCCTCGGTCGCTGACGACTTCTCGGGGGAAGCCTACCCGGGAGAAGATCCCCATCAGGGCCCGGCCAACCACTGGGGCGGTCACTGTCCGTAGAGGCACCGCCTCGGGGTAGCGGGTGGCGTGGTCCACTAGTACCAAGATGAACCTGTGTCCTTGTGCCGTGCGGGGGTCCAGAGGTCCCACAATGTCTATCCCCACCCTCTCGAACGGGGTGGTGACCACCGGGAAGGGTTGTAGAGGGGCCTTCAGCTTCCGGCCACTCTTCCCGCTGGCTTGGCATGTGGGGCACGATCGGCAGTGGTTCAGGACGTCATTCCTCATTTTCGGCCAAAAAAAATGGGTCACCAGGCGACTGTACGTTTTGTCCTGGCCCAGGTGTCCAGCCAGGGGGACATCGTGGGCTAGGTTGAGCAGAAAGTCTCGGAAGCGGAGCGGTACCACCAGAACTCGACCGGCCCCCAGTTCGGCGATTCTTTGCTCGCTGTAGAGCAGGTCGTTATCCCAGTAGACCCAGTGGGTTCCTGTGGTGTCCCCGGCGGTTTGGGTGCTGGCTTGTTGGCGGAGTCCCTCGAGGGAGGGACAGGTCTTTTGTTCCTGGCGGAACTGTTCTTGGGTGGGCCCCCCTTCTTGCCGCCACTGAGCCAGATCCGGGAGGTCCTGGTGTTGCGCGTCTTCCTCGGTAGTCGGGTCCGGGAGGTCGGTCTCGCCGTTGTCCTCTACGAGGGCAACCGGGGGCGGAGGTGCTGGCCATTCGGTTTCTTCTGATCGGGGGGCGGCACGGGCGGCCATGGATCGGGTGGTTATGCAGGCCCAGTCCGGGAGGCCCAGCATCCCCAAGTGCTCTCTTCTCTCGACGGTGGCCCACGGGGAACTCTCGAGGTCATTCCCCAGGAGGCAGTCCACGGGGGCATCGTCCCGGACCGTCACCTTCAGTAGGCCGGAGACCCCTCCCCATTCAAACGGGACGCAGGCCATCTTACACATGCTCTCAGAGTTATCTGCCGAGCGGACGGGGCAGAGAATGTTCGGCAGGATCTGCTCGGGCTTCACCAGGTGACAGCGGACGGCCGTCACGCTGGCGCCGGTGTCACGCAAGGCCTCGGCTCTCTGTCCATTAATGGTCACCCACTGACCATATTTTCTGGTGTTGGCGGGTAGGGGAGCCCGCGGAACCATGTCCCTTCCCCCTAAGCATGCCAGGACCATGGCGGCCGGTTCCCACCCTTGCTGGTCCGGCTCATACTCCTCGGGTCCCTCCGATGATTGCTCTTCCCCCAGGGCAGCGGCAGCTACCTGGCGGGGCTTGGGTGGTTGGTTTAGCGGGCAGTTCGGATCGTTGGCGTAGTGGCCTAGTCGCTGGCACCGGTGGCACGTGACGTGGGCTCGGTACCCAGGCCGCAATGGGGGGTTGCCCCGGCCGGCCGGAGGTGGGGTGCTGGCCACGGGTGTTGCTGGTAAGGTGTCTCTCCCTCGCCCCTGGCCCCCTCCTCCTCCCCGAGGACGGTGCTGGCCTTGGTTGCTTCTGTTCTGGTCGTGGGGCCCTCTCCGGCCCACTCGGGTGCTTTCCCACCGGTCAGCTTCGGCGGCGAGCTGCCGTGGGTCAGTCAGCTTACTGTCGAGTAGGTGCTGCCTGAGCTCGACGAAACAGTTGTTTGATAGGTGCTCCCATACCATAAGGTTGAAGAGTTGTTCGTAGGTGGTGACCTGATTTCCCTTGATCCAACCCTCGAAGGCCCGGCTGAAATAGTTCACGTATTCCACCCAAGTTGTACCTGGGATCCGGGTGCAATCTCTGAACCTCTGGCGGTACATCTCGGGCGTGAGGCCGTAGCGGGTGAGGAGGGCAGCCTTCATGTGGTCGTAGGACGACATTTGGTGATCGGGGAGCTGCAGCAGGGCATCGCGACCCTCGTTGATGAATCTCCCCCAAAGTCCGGCTCCCCAATCACTCCGGTCGATCCGGTGGGAGGTCATTGCGATCTCATAGGCTTTAAACCATTGTTGTATGTCGTCTTCTCGGACATACTCGCGGACCACATCCTTGGGGATGTGAACTTTTTTCTCAATAGGCCCCGGGGTGTGTGGTCGCTCAGGCACCCCCAGTTCCTTATTCTGTTTGCGCAGTTCTATTTCCGCCAGTCGGCGCTCGTGCTCGAGCGTTATTTTTTTCTCTTCCAGCTCTCTTTGTCTCTGCTTTTCTTCTCGTTCCTCTCGAAGCCGCATATGCTCGAGGTTGATTTTCTGTTCAGCCAACTTAAGTTCCCCATCCATCTTGAGTCGTGCCATCTCTAATTCGTGTAATCTGACTCTGTCTCTTTCTCGTATCTCCTCCTGTGAGAGGCCCGTTCCCCGCTCCTCGGGAGCCGTGGCGTTCCCCTCTGGTGTGATGCTGGTTTGGTCTGGTGTGACGCTGTTTTGGTCGGAGGGTCCTGTGACCCCAGTTTCTGTCCATGACTCCAGAGCGCGCTTTAGATCATCCTTGGTACTCAGGCCGGTGGTAGCAATGCCAAGTTCTATGCAAAATTGTCTCAGTTCGCGGTGGTTGTATTCTTCTAATTTCTCCATTTGGAACTTCTCGGTGGAGCTGCTATCTTTGGTCGACATCGTGCTTTGTCGTGGGGTGAGCTACTCTCTGTACGATTACGCGTTGATTCGGATCGCGCCGCTGGCCACCAATGTTAGAAAAGGTAGATGGACCGGGAGGGTCGGCCGGGGTCAGGAGGAGAGGTCTCCGGGGAGAGCCGTCTCCAGCGATCGTACAGACAAGTAACTTCCCCCCCACAGACAGATATCACACACGGATAAGGTTCAGTGTTCTTTATAAGCACTTATTTAAGGTACGGTTAAATGGTACAAGGAGGTCTGGACTCAGGGGTCCCCTCGATTAGAGTCTCGCAAGGTAGGGAAGGGGGTAGCGGGACAGTCTATTTACCAATCAGGTAGTTCGGATGAGATGATGATGAGCTCACAATCCTCGAGCTTGGTGATTAGGTGATATGGGCCGCGGCAGCGCCAGCAGGTCCCGGTGTGGATGGTCGTTACAACGGGCCGCGGCAGCGCCAGCAGGTCCCAGGAAGATGACTGTTGCAGAAGGCCGCGGCAGCGCCAGCAGGTCCCGGTGAGGATGGTCGTTACAACGGGCCGCGGCAGCGCCAGCAGGTCCCAGGAAGGTGAAGGTTGCAGAAGGCCGCGGCAGCGCCAGCAGGCAGGGCGATGGTTCACAAGAGCGGGCTACGGCAGCGCCAGTAGACCGTCAGGGTTGAGTTCACTCGGTGTCTCTCGACTCCAGGATACAACTGCCTTCCTGCTCCGGAGCTGCCCCAGTTATAGGGCTGGTGCCCTTTGATGTCCGGACCCTCGCACTTGGAGGTCGGAGGGTCCGGGATGAAGGGGTCCAGACACCCAGCAGGGGGTGGAGCCAGTGCCTGGGGGAGCTGGGGGCGATCGGCACCTGGCGGGGGAGAGCCCTTGACACTTCGTTCTCCCATTGACCTGCCAAGTGGTCCGCTCACCTCCTGGGTGGATGGTGGTGCCGGGATGTCGGGGCCGGCCAGGCCCGGGGTTAGGGTCGAGGGGAGGCCGTGCGGCCGCGTGGTGCAGGGCCCAAGATGGCGGCTTGACCCGGCCGGGAAAGCCGGTGGGGCGGGACCCCGTGATGAGTAGGGGTCCGAGGGCAGAGGGTCCGTCGGGAGACGGAGTACAGGTGCTTGTTGCGGGGATATGCCAGGTGGGCCGGGGTTCGGGCCCCGTCGAGCGGGGAGGGAGTGAGCCGTTTGTGAGGCCTGTCCAACAGTGTCTGTAGTCACTCAAGGGATTGAAACGTGTTGGTGCACTACCAAAGCTGGGGTACTCAGAGGGAATGTTTGGGGTTAATGAGACGGTGCTATCCAGAGGTCAAAAAAGGTGTCAGAGCCACAGAGGTATGGGCATCCAGGTCCCACAGCGAGGGGTGGTCAAAAGTCCTTGCTAAAGATTTCTATCGAACCATGACCAAATGTTGTGCAGCCTGGCTCCCTCTGTAACTTTTCCCCAGTGTTTTTCTATCCTTCAGATGACTGGAGCAAGCTTCCCAAAGGATTTCTTGGCCTCATACCCCAAAGGAGTGCCTGATATTTCTGGCCTAAGGATAATACTAAAGGGTGCGCTGCTGACGTTCTGAGAAAAACCTCGCTAACCATGCATATTTATGCACCAAACATGGCAAATCCTTACACCTGCAAAGCAGCATATCGCTCTTGTCAGCTTCGTGGTGGTGTAAGTGTTTTTATTTGAGGAAAATATTCATCTGTGCTTCCTCTCTCATCTGAGGACAATGGAGCTGCATGTTCTTCTCTCACATGTCCATTCAAAGAGCCAGGTGACACTCACTCAATCACTCAGCAAACACGTATGCTTTGACACTTTCGTCTGGCTGTTTTCCTTCCAAACATTCCCCTTTCACCACAAATACAGGCCAGCATGTACCTCATTACTCATTCACTCAGTCATCGCAGTCCTCGACTCTGCAGGCCCTGCAAGACGAACATGAACAAGAGGTATCTGAGCAAGCAGAAGAAAAGCCTTGGTGTGCTCTTATGTTCGTAATGCTGCCCTCTAGTAACGCTACATGGCAACTGTAACAGAATGATGGGACTTAGAAGAGGGCTGTCCTATGCAAATAATGTCCTCCCATACTTACTTTCTTCTGAGAAAGTCGCCGGCTTGCGCTATGATACAGCCTCCAACAAATGGTCTTCAGCCAAATTCAAAAGCAGCCTACCTATCTCAGGCTAAGGATTTTGCCACTCGAAGGCCGCAGATGGGGACGTCACCCTAATGTAGCAGGGTCCCAATTTGCCTGCAGTCATCCTCCATACAGAACCTGGGCGTTCGAGTGCGTTCGAGGGCTCGTAGGCTTCCTTCAAAGGAAGGAAGGAAGGGGCTGCTTAAAGCCCCAGTGCCAGCCCAGCCCAGCCCAGCCCAGCCCAGCCCAGTGCCGTACTGTACTGTGCTGTGTCACCACAATCCCTTCACTTGCTTCAGTAGGCATGATTAAGACTTCCTGAAGCAAAGATCTAACTGCTCTTCTCTGCCTCTTGAGAAAAACAATTTTTCTAGCTTCCTATTGCACCTAATAAAGGGAGTTTCACTTGCCTCAAAATCTCCCCTTCATTTCATTAGCCAGAGCTCCTACTTCACCTTTATCCTAGCCAACATCACATGCATCAAAGACCTGATTGGAGGGATCGACTCTCAGCAAAACGAAAAATCACCACCATCCAACCTATTTTACTATCAGTATAACACCCTCCTTGCATTCTTGTGCTCATATATACACCTGAGGCAACATTTGTGCTCTAAAGTACGCCGAATTTAAAGGACTAAGAATAAACACATTTATAAGGGAAGATAAGGCATTGTCCCTATTGCACCTACTTGAGAAAAAGGGAGGTTTGTGGAAGGTCAGACTCCTCAGGAAAAGATGTATAATTTTTGGGCGCATGTGCCAAAAGAGTGGCACTTTTCTCCTCTGTTTTTCCAAGTGAATAAAAAATTAGCAAATGAAAATTAAACCACAGATTGAAAATTTCCCCTCTCAGGTCACTTGGACCGCATTGGCAGGACTTGAACCCTGGTCTTGGGAGAACCTGTGACACCAGAGGCACGAGACTTACCGTTGAGCTACAGCTCCTTGGAGGTCTGAACCACTGCAGTAGTAACTATGACCAACACACAGCACCTGGTGTCAGTGCTTGTGGCTTCCATTGCACATGAAACGGAAGACCATGTTATGGGGACGATTTGATAGGGTACTGACATGGAAACCAGTGTGGTCCAGGGGGTAAGTTCCTGCCTTCCATCCAGGTGACCAGGGTTCAAGTCCCGGGATCGGCACGAGGTGACTGTGGTGCAGCAGAGGTAAGTTCCAGATGGGTCTATGTGGCCAATTGGTAAGTATAAACTGTGTGTGTGTGGTGCGAGAGTGGAGTCATGCCTGCCAGATGGTGAATTGCAGAGTGGTTGGTAAGTAACATGGGTGTGGCTAGTGCAAGGGGCGGGGTCAGTGACAGGTGAATTGCAGAGTGGTTGGTAAGTAACATGGGTGTGGCTAGTGCAAAGGGTGGGGTCAGTGACAGGTGAATTGCAGAGTGGTTGTTAAGTAACATGGGTGTGGCTAGTGCAAGGGGCGGGGTCAGTGACAGGTGAATTGCAGAGTGGTTGGTAAGTTAAATGGGTGTGGCTAGTGCATGGGTGTGGCTAGTGCAAGGGGCAGGGTCAGTGACAGGTGAGTTGCAGAGTGGTTGGTAAGTTAAATGGGTGTGGCGAGTGCAAAGGGCGGGGTCAGTGACAGGTGAATTGCAGAGTGGTTGGTAAGTAACATGGGTGTGGCTAGTGCAAAGGGCGGGGTCAGTGACAGGTGAATTGCAGAGTGGTTGGTAAGTAATATGGGTGTGGCTAGTGCAAGGGGCGGGGTCAGTGACTGGTGAATTGCAGAGTGGTTGGTAAGTTAAATGGGTGTGGCTAGTGCAAAGGGCGGGGTCAGTGCCAGGTGAGTTGCAGAGTGGTTGGTAACATGGGTGTGGCTAGTGCAAGGGGTGGGGTCAGTGACAGGTAAAAGAAGGGGAACAGATGTAGTGGGTGGGGGTTAGAGATTAATGACATAGAGAAGAGGTGTAGGAGGAGAGCCAGGGAGGCTGGAGTCCTGGGGTGAAGAAGGGTGTCATGCATGCATGAGAAGGAGGCAAGTCAGGGGAGAGAGGAGGGCTCAGAGTAGAGCCAAATGTGGACACACATGCAGTGGTTCCCATTCCCACAGATAGGGTGAATACATTGGATGGGACATATAGTGAGGAGCCCCAAAATGTGTTTTTTACTGCACCCCCCTACTCTCTCTGATTTTGGGGGGGTGCTGTCAAATTTGGGGGAGCACTTTTAAAAGGGGGTTGGGAGTGCATTATGAAGGGCGATGGGGTTCACAGAATGACATGACTTCTGGGCAATTTTTGGGAGGCTACCCTTACTTTTTATTGCTCCCCTCCTCCTTTATGGGATGCACCCCGAAAGGATAGGGGCAACAGGGGGGATTTGGGGCAAACAGGTATGTGACAGTTCCATTACCAACCCCAAGGGGGGGCACCATACAATCCAACTGCAGTTATTGTATTGAAAGGTACAACAAGGAGCATGTCGTGGAATTTTTGCAGGTGGTGCTCACCAAGATTTTTCTGCCTCCCCTTCCCTCCGTGCGGCATGTTATAGGGACCCTTGGGATATTTCTATTGGCAAGAGATGGTATAGAGATTCCCGCTATGATATCTGAGAGCACTAACATTTGTTAAATAAATAGGGGCATTGGAGAAGATAAATGAGGCAGGGAAAGGGTACATGTGGAAAGTAGTTGGATGGGTCATAGAGAATAATCATGGCATGCAAATAGGCAGCAGCACATGTTCTGGCAGTGTCTGTTGAGAGTTTGGTACGCTCTTCAATTTATTTGTCCTTCTTACGTTGGGTATGATCTACAGAGGGAAGGCACAGCATTACTGTTAGTCAGAACATGTATTTATGATTTAAAGAAGTGTGGTCTGTGTGTGCTGAGAGGGCTGTACAGAGTGGTAAGTGCCTGTACATCCGAGCAATGTGCATCCAACCGGCCACTTGAGACTGAACAGTGACAGAAGCACCTGGGTTACTGACGGAATGTAAATGGAGAGCACATAGGAAGGGTGTCTGTAGTCACTCAAGGGATTGAAACGTGTTGGTGCACTACCAAAGCTGGGGTACTCAGAGGGAATGTTTGAGGGGTAATGAGACGGTGCTATCCAGAGGTCAAAAAAGGTGTCAGAGCCACAGAGGTATGGGCATCCAGGTCCCACAGCGAGGGGTGGTCAAAAGTCCTTGCTAAAGATTTCTATCGAACCATGACCAAATGTTGTGCAGCCTGGCTCCCTCTGTAACTTTTCCCCAGTGTTTTTCTATCCTTCAGATGACTGGAGCAAGCTTTCCAAAGGATTTCTTGGCCTCATACCCCAAAGGAGTGCCTGATATTTCTGGCCTAAGGATAATACTAAAGGGTGCGCTGCTGACGTTCTGAGAAAAACCTCGCTAACCATGCATATTTATGCACCAAACATGGCAAATCCTTACACCTGCAAAGCAGCATATCGCTCTTGTCAGCTTCGTGGTGGTATAAGTGTTTTTATTTGAGGAAAATATTCATCTGTGCTTCCTCTCTCATCTGAGGACAATGGAGCTGCATGTTCCTCTCTCACATGTCCATTCAAAGAGCCAGGTGACACTCACTCAATCACTCAGCAAACACGTATGCTTTGACACTTTCGTCTGGCTGTTTTCCTTCCAAACATTCCCCTTTCACCACAAATACAGGCCAGCATGTACCTCATTACTCATTCACTCAGTCATCGCAGTCCTCGACTCTGCAGGCCCTGCAAGACGAACATGAACAAGAGGTATCTGAGCAAGCAGAAGAAAAGCCTTGGTGTGCTCTTATGTTCGTAATGCTGCCCTCTAGTAACGCTACATGGCAACTGCAACAGAATGATGAGACTTAGAAGAGGGCTGTCCTATGCAAATAATGTCCTCTCATGCTTACTTTCTTCTGAGAAAGTCGCCGGCTTGCGCTATGATACAGCCTCCAACAAATGGTCTTCAGCCAAATTCAAAAGCAGCCTACCTATCTCAGGCTAAGGATTTTGCCACTCGAAGGCCGCAGATGGGGACGTCACCCTAATGTAGCAGGGTCCCAATTTGCCTGCAGTCATCCTCCATACAGAACCTGGGCGTTCGAGTGCGTTCGCGGGCTCGTAGGCTTCCTTCAAAGGAAGGAAGGAAGAAAGGGGCTGCTTAAAGCCCCAGTGCCAGCCCAGCCCAGCCCAGTGCCGTACTGTACTGTGCTGTGTCACCACAATCCCTTCACTTGCTTCAGTAGGCATGATTAAGACTTCCTGAAGCAAAGGTCTAACTGCTCTTCTCTGCCTCTTGAGAAAAACAATTTTTCTAGCTTCCTATTGCACCTAATAAAGGGAGTTTCACTTGCCTCAAAATCTCCCCTTCATTTCATTAGCCAGAGCTCCTACTTCACCTTTATCCTAGCCAACATCACATGCATCAAAGACCTGATTGGAGGGATCGGCTCTCAGCAAAACGAAAAATCACCACCATCCAACCTATTTTACTATCAGTATAACACCCTCCTTGCATTCTTGTGCTCATATATACACCTGAGGCAACATTTGTGCTCTAAAGTACGCCGAATTTAAAGGACTAAGAATAAACACATTTATAAGGGAAGATAAGGCATTGTCCCTATTGCACCTACTTGAGAAAAAGGGAGGTTTGTGGAAGGTCAGACTCCTCAGAAAAAGATGTATAATTTTTCGGCGCACGTGCCAAAAGAGTGGCACTTTTCTCCTCTGTTTTTCCAAGTGAATAAAAAATTAGCAAATGAAAATTAAACCACAGATTGAAAATTTACCCTCTCAGGTCACTTGGACCGCATTGGCAGGACTTGAACCCTGATCTTGGGAGAACCTGTGCTACCAGAGGCACGAGACTTACCGTTGAGCTACAGCTCCTTGGAAGACTGAACCACTGCAGTAGTAACTATGACCAACATACAGCACCTGGTGTCAGTGCTTGTGGCTTCCATTGCACATGAAACGGAAGACCATGTTATGGGGACGATTTGATAGGGTACTGACATGGAAACCAGTGTGGTCCAGGGGGTAAGTTCCTGCCTTCCATCCAGGTGACCAGGGTTCAAGTCCCGGGATCGGCACGAGGTGACTGTGGTGCAGCAGAGGTAAGTTCCAGATGGGTCTATGTGGCCAATTGGTAAGTATAAACTGTGTGTGTGTGTGTGTGGTGTGAGAGTGGAGTCATGCCTGCCAGATGGACAATTGCAGAGTGGTTGGTAAGTAACTTGGGTGTGGCTAGTGCAAGGGTCGGGGTCAGTGACAGGTGAAGTGCAGAGTGGTTGGTAAGTAACTTGGGTGTGGCTAGTGCAAGGGGCGGGGTCAGAGACAGGTGAGTTGCAGAGTGGTTGGTAAGTTAAATGGGTGTGGCTAGTGCAAGGGGCGGGGTCAGTGACAGGTGAGTTGCAGAGTGGTTGGTAAGTTAAATGGGTGTGGCTAGTGCAAAGGGTGGGGTCAGTGACAGGTGAATTGCACAGTGGTTGGTAAGTTAAATGGGTGTGGCTAGTGCATGGGTGTGGCTAGTGCAAGGGGGGGGTCAGTGACAGGTGAGTTGCAGAGTGGTTGGTAAGTTATATGGGTGTGGCTAGTGCAAAGGGCGGGGTCAGTGACAGGGGAATTGCAGAGTGGTTGGTAAGTAACATGGGTGTGGCTAGTGCAAGGGGCGGGGTCAGTGACAGGTGAGTTGCAGAGTGGTTGGTAAGTAACATGGGTGTGGCTAGTGCAAGAGGTGGGGTCAGTGACAGGTAAAAGAAGGGGAACAGATGTAGTGGGTGGGGGTTAGAGATTAATGACATAGAGAAGAGGTGTAGGAGGAGAGCCAGGGAGGCTGGAGTCCTGGGGTGAAGAAGGGTGTCATGCATGCATGAGAAGGAGGCAAGTCAGGGGAGAGAGGAGGGCTCAGAGTTGAGCCAAATGTGGACACACATGCAGTGGTTCCCATTCCCACAGATAGGGTGAATACATTGGATGGGACATATAGTGAGGAGCCCCAAAATGTGTTTTTTACTGCACCCCCCTACTCTCTCTGATTTTGGGGGGGTGCTGTCAAATTTGGGGGAGCACTTTTAAAAGGGGGTTGGGAGTGCATTATGAAGGGCGATGGGGTTCACAGAATGACATGACTTCTGGGCAATTTTTGGGAGGCTACCCTTACTTTTTATTGCTCCCCTCCTCCTTTATGGGATGCACCCCGAAAGGATAGGGGCAACAGGGGGGATTTGGGGCAAACAGCTATGTGACAGTTCCATTACCAACCCCAAGGGGGGGCACCATACAATCCAACTGCAGTTATTGTATTGAAAGGTACAACAAGGAGCATGTCGTGGAATTTTTGCAGGTGGTGCTCACCAAGATTTTTCTGCCTCCCCTTCCCTCCGTGCGGCATGTTATAGGGACCCTTGGGATATTTCTATTGGCAAGAGATGGTATAGAGATTCCCGCTATGATATCTGAGAGCACTAACATTTGTTAAATAAATAGGGGCATTGGAGCTGATAAATGAGGCAGGGAAAGGGTACATGTGGAAAGTAGTTGGATGGGTCATAGAGAATAATCATGGCATGCAAATAGGCAGCAGCACATGTTCTGGCAGTGTCTGTTGAGAGTTTGGTACGCTCTTCAATTTATTTGTCCTTCTTACGTTGGGTATGATCTACAGAGGGAAGGCACAGCATTACTGTTAGTCAGAACATGTATTTATGATTTAAAGAAGTGTGGTCTGTGTGTGCTGAGAGGGCTGTACAGAGTGGTAAGTGCCTGTACATCCGAGCAATGTGCATCCAACCGGCCACTTGAGACTGAAAAGTGACAGAAGCACCTGGGTTACTGACGGAATGTAAATGGAGAGCACATAGGAAGGGTGTCTGTAGTCACTCAAGGGATTGAAACGTGTTGGTGCACTACCAAAGCTGGGGTACTCAGAGGGAATGTTTGAGGGGTAATGAGACGGTGCTATCCAGAGGTCAAAAAAGGTGTCAGAGCCACAGAGGTATGGGCATCCAGGTCCCATAGCGAGGGGTGGTCAAAAGTCCTTGCTAAAGATTTCTATCGAACCATGACCAAATGTTGTGCAGCCTGGCTCCCTCTGTAACTTTTCCCCAGTGTTTTTCTATCCTTCAGATGACTGGAGCAAGCTTCCCAAAGGATTTCTTGGCCTCATACCCCAAAGGAGTGCCTGATATATCTGGCCTAAGGATAATACTAAAGGGTGCGCTGCTGACGTTGTGAGAAAAACCTCGCTAACCATGCATATTTATGCACCAAACATGGCAAATCCTTACACCTGCAAAGCAGCATATCGCTCTTGTCAGCTTCGTGGTGGTGTAAGTGTTTTTATTTGAGGAAAATATTCATCTGTGCTTCCTCTCTCATCTGAGGACAATGGAGCTGCATGTTCTTCTCTCACATGTCCATTCAAAGAGCCAGGTGACACTCACTCAATCACTCAGCAAACACGTATGCTTTGACACTTTCGTCTGGCTGTTTTCCTTCCAAACATTCCCCTTTCATCACAAATACAGGCCAGCATGTACCTCATTACTCATTCACTCAGTCATCGCAGTCCTCGACTCTGCAGGCCCTGCAAGACGAACATGAACAAGAGGTATCTGAGCAAGCAGAAGAAAAGCCTTGGTGTGCTCTTATGTTCGTAATGCTGCCCTCTAGTAACGCTACATGGCAACTGCAACAGAATGATGGGACTTAGAAGAGGGCTGTCCTATGCAAATAATGTCCTCCCATGCTTACTTTCTTCTGAGAAAGTCGCCGGCTTGCGCTATGATACAGCCTCCAACAAATGGTCTTCAGCCCAATTCAAAAGCAGCCTACCTATCTCAGGCTAAGGATTTTGCCACTCGAAGGCCGCAGATGGGGACGTCACCCTAATGTAGCAGGGTCCCAATTTGCCTGCAGTCATCCTCCATACAGAACCTGGGCGTTCGAGTGCGTTCGAGGGCTCGTAGGCTTCCTTCAAAGGAAGGAAGGAAGGGGCTGCTTAAAGCCCCAGTGCCAGCCCAGCCCAGCCCAGCCCAGCCCAGTGCCGTACTGTACTGTGCTGTGTCACCACAATCCCTTCACTTGCTTCAGTAGGCATGATTAAGACTTCCTGAAGCAAAGGTCTAACTGCTCTTCTCTGCCTCTTGAGAAAAATAATTTTTCTAGCTTCCTATTGCACCTAATAAAGGGAGTTTCACTTGCCTCAAAATCTCCCCTTCATTTCATTAGCCAGAGCTCCTACTTCACCTTTATCCTAGCCAACATCACATGCATCAAAGACCTGATTGGAGGGATCGGCTCTCAGCAAAACGAAAAATCACCACCATCCAACCTATTTTACTATCAGTATAACACCCTCCTTGCATTCTTGTGCTCATATATACACCTGAGGCAACAGTTGTGCTCTAAAGTACGCCGAATTTAAAGGACTAAGAATAAACACATTTATAAGGGAAGATAAGGCATTGTCCCTATTGCACCTACTTGAGAAAAAGGGAGGTTTGTGGAAGGTCAGACTCCTCAGGAAAAGATGTATAATTTTTGGGCGCATGTGCCAAAAGAGTGGCACTTTTCTCCTCTGTTTTTCCAAGTGAATAAAAAATTAGCAAATGAAAATTAAACCACAGATTGAAAATTTACCCTCTCAGGTCACTTGGACCACATTGGCAGGACTTGAACCGTGGTCTTGAGATAACCTGTGACACCAGAGGCACGAGACTTACCGTTGAGCTACAGCTCCTTGGAGGTCTGAACCGCTGCAGTAGTAACTATGACCAACATACAGCACCTGGTGTCAGTGCTTGTGGCTTCCATTGCACATGAAACGGAAGACCATGTTATGGGGACGATTTGAGAGGGTACTGACATGGAAACCAGTGTGGTCCAGGGGGTAAGTTCCTGCCTTCCATCCAGGTGACCAGGGTTCAAGTCCCAGGATCGGCACGAGGTGACTGTGGTGCAGCAGAGGTAAGTTCCAGATGGGTCTATGTGGCCAATTGGTAAGTATAAACTGTGTGTGTGTGTGGTGTGAGAGTGGAGTCATGCCTGCCAGATGGTGAATTGCAAAGTGGTTGGTAAGTAACATGGGTGTGGCTAGTGCAAGGGGCGGGGTCAGTGACAGGTGAATTGCAGAGTGGTTGGTAAGTAACATGGGTGTGGCTAGTGCAAGGGGCGGGGTCAGTGACAGGTGAATTGCAGAGTGGTTGGTAAGTTAAATGGGTGTGGCTAGTGCATGGGTGTGGCTAGTGCAAGGGGCAGGGTCAGTGACAGGTGAGTTGCAGAGTGGTTGGTAAGTTAAATGGGTGTGGCGAGTGCAAAGGGCGGGGTCAGTGACAGGTGAATTGCAGAGTGGTTGGTAAGTTAAATGGGTGTGGCGAGAGCAAAGGGCGGGGTCAGTGACAGGTGAATTGCAGAGTGGTTGGTAAGTAACATGGGTGTGGCTAGTGCAAGGGGCGGGGTCAGTGACAGGTGAATTGCAGAGTGGTTGGTAAGTAACATGGGTGTGTCTAGTGCAAGGGGTGGGGTCAGTGACAGGTGAATTGCAGAGTGGTTGGTAAGTTAAATGGGTGTGGCTAGTGCAAGGGGTGGGGTCAGTGACAGGTAAAAGAAGGGGAACAGATGTAGTGGGTGGGGGTTAGAGATTAATGACATAGAGAAGAGGTGTAGGAGGAGAGCCAGGGAGGCTGGAGTCCTGGGGTGAAGAAGGGTGTCATGCATGCATGAGAAGGAGGCAAGTCAGGGGAGAGAGGAGGGCTCAGAGTGGAGCCAAATGTGGACACACATGCAGTGGTTCCCATTCCCACAGATAGGGTGAATACATTGGATGGGACGTATAGTGAGGAGCCCCAAAATGTGTTTTTTACTGCACCCCCCTACACGCTCTGATATTGGGGGGGTGCTGTCAAATTTGGGGGAGCACTTTTAAAAGGGGGTTGGGAGTGCATTATGAAGGGTGATGGGGTGCACAGAATGACATGACTTCTGGGCAATTTTTGGGAGGCTACCCATACTTTTTATTGCTCCCCTCCTCCTTTATGGGATGCACCCCGAAAGGATAGGGGCAACAGGGGGGATTTGGGGCAAACAGGTATGTGACAGTTCCATTACCAACCCCAAGGGGGGGCACCATACAATCCAACTGCAGTTATTGTATTGAAAGGTACAACAAGGAGCATGTCGTGGAATTTTTGCAGGTGGTGCTCACCAAGATTTTTCTGCCTCCCCTTCCCTCCGTGCGGCATGTTATAGGGACCCTTGGGATATTTCTATTGGCAAGAGATGGTATAGAGATTCCCGCTATGATATCTGAGAGCACTAACATTTGTTAAATAAATAGGGGCATTGGAGCAGATGAATGAGGCAGGGAAAGGGTACATGTGGAAAGTAGTTGGATGGGTTATAGAGAATAATCATGGCATGCAAATAGGCAGCAGCACATGTTCTGGCAGTGTCTGTTGAGAGTTTGGTACGCTCTTCAATTTATTTGTCCTTCTTACGTTGGGTATGATCTACAGAGGGAAGGCACAGCATTACTGTTAGTCAGAACATGTATTTATGATTTAAAGAAGTGTGGTCTGTGTGTGCTGAGAGGGCTGTACAGAGTGGTAAGTGCCTGTACATCCGAGCAATGTGCATCCAACCGGCCACTTGAGACTGAACAGTGACAGAAGCACCTGGGTTACTGACGGAATGTAAATGGAGAGCACATAGGAAGGGTGTCTGTAGTCACTCAAGGGATTGAAACGTGTTGGTGCACTACCAAAGCTGGGGTACTCAGAGGGAATGTTTGAGGGGTAATGAGACGGTGCTATCCAGAGGTCAAAAAAGGTGTCAGAGCCACAGAGGTATGGGCATCCAGGTCCCACAGCGAGGGGTGGTCAAAAGTCCTTGCTAAAGATTTCTATCGAACCATGACCAAATGTTGTGCAGCCTGGCTCCCTCTGTAACTTTTCCCCAGTGTTTTTCTATCCTTCAGATGACTGGAGCAAGCTTCCCAAAGGATTTCTTGGCCTCATACCCCAAAGGAGTGCCTGATATTTCTGGCCTAAGGATAATACTAAAGGGTGCGCTGCTGACGTTCGAGAAAAACCTCGCTAACCATGCATATTTATGCACCAAACATGGCAAATCCTTACACCTGCAAAGCAGCATATCGCTCTTGTCAGCTTCGTGGTGGTGTAAGTGTTTTGATTTGAGGAAAATATTCATCTGTGCTTCCTCTCTCATCTGAGGACAATGGAGCTGCATGTTCCTCTCTCACATGTCCATTCAAAGAGCCAGGTAACACTCACTCAATAACTCAGCAAACACGTATGCTTTGACACTTTCGTCTGGCTGTTTTCCTTCCAAACATTCCCCTTTCATCACAAATACAGGCCAGCATGTACCTCATTACTCATTCACTCAGTCATCGCAGTCCTCGACTCTGCAGGCCCTGCAAGACGAACATGAACAAGAGGTATCTGAGCAAGCAGAAGAAAAGCCTTGGTGTGCTCTTATGTTCGTAATGCTGCCCTCTAGTAACGCTACATGGCAACTGCAACAGAATGATGAGACTTAGAAGAGGGCTGTCCTATGCAAATAATGTCCTCTCATGCTTACTTTCTTCTGAGAAAGTCGCCGGCTTGCGCTATGATACAGCCTCCAACAAATGGTCTTCAGCCAAATTCAAAAGCAGCCTACCTATCTCAGGCTAAGGATTTTGCCACTCGAAGGCCGCAGATGGGGACGTCACCCTAATGTAGCAGGGTCCCAATTTGCCTGCAGTCATCCTCCATACAGAACCTGGGCGTTCGAGTGCGTTCGCGGGCTCGTAGGCTTCCTTCAAAGGAAGGAAGGAAGAAAGGGGCTGCTTAAAGCCCCAGTGCCAGCCCAGCCCAGCCCAGCCCAGCCCAGCCCAGTGCCGTACTGTACTGTGCTGTGTCACCACAATCCCTTCACTTGCTTCAGTAGGCATGATTAAGACTTCCTGAAGCAAAGGTCTAACTGCTCTTCTCTGCCTCTTGAGAAAAACTATTTTTCTAGCTTCCTATTGCACCTAATAAAGGGAGTTTCACTTGCCTCAAAATCTCCCCTTCATTTCATTAGCCAGAGCTCCTACTTCACCTTTATCCTAGCCAACATCACATGCATCAAAGACCTGATTGGAGGGATCGGCTCTCAGCAAAACGAAAAATCACCACCATCCAACCTATTTTACTATCAGTATAACACCCTCCTTGCATTCTTGTGCTCATATATACACCTGAGGCAACATTTGTGCTCTAAAGTACGCCGAATTTAAAGGACTAAGAATAAACACATTTATAAGGGAAGATAAGGCATTGTCCCTATTGCACCTACTTGAGAAAAAGGGAGGTTTGTGGAAGGTCAGACTCCTCAGAAAAAGATGTATAATTTTTCGGCGCACGTGCCAAAAGAGTGGCACTTTTCTCCTCTGTTTTTCCAAGTGAATAAAAAATTAGCAAATGAAAATTAAACCACAGATTGAAAATTTACCCTCTCAGGTCACTTGGACCGCATTGGCAGGACTTGAACCCTGATCTTGGGAGAACCTGTGATACCAGAGGCACGAGACTTACCGTTGAGCTACAGCTCCTTGGAAGTCTGAACCACTGCAGTAGTAACTATGACCAACATACAGCACCTGGTGTCAGTGCTTGTGGCTTCCATTGCACATGAAACGGAAGACCATGTTATGGGGACGATTTGATAGGGTACTGACATGGAAACCAGTGTGGTCCAGGGGGTAAGTTCCTGCCTTCCATCCAGGTGACCAGGGTTCAAGTCCCGGGATCGGCACGAGGTGACTGTGGTGCAGCAGAGGTAAGTTCCAGATGGGTCTATGTGCCCAATTGGTAAGTATAAACTGTGTGTGTGTGTGTGGTGTGAGAGTGGAGTCATGCCTGCCAGATGGACAATTGCAGAGTGGTTGGTAAGTAACTTGGGTGTGGCTAGTGCAAGGGTCGGGGTCAGTGACAGGTGAAGTGCAGAGTGGTTGGTAAGTAACTTGGGTGTGGCTAGTGCAAGGGGCGGGGTCAGAGACAGGTGAGTTGCAGAGTGGTTGGTAAGTTAAATGGGTGTGGCTAGTGCAAGGGGTGGGGTCAGTGACAGGTGAGTTGCAGAGTGGTTGGTAAGTTAAATGGGTGTGGCTAGTGCAAAGGGTGGGGTCAGTGACAGGTGAACTGCACAGTGGTTGGTAAGTTAAATGGGTGTGGCTAGTGCATGGGTGTGGCTAGTGCAAGGGGGGGGTCAGTGACAGGTGAGTTGCAGAGTGGTTGGTAAGTTAAATGGGTGTGGCTAGTGCAAAGGGCGGGGTCAGTGACAGGTGAATTGCAGAGTGGTTGGTAAGTTAAATGGGTGTGGCTAGTGCAAAGGGCGGGGTCAGTGACAGGTGAATTGCAGAGTGGTTGGTAAGTAACATGGGTGTGGCTAGTGCAAGGGGCGGGGTCAGTGACAGGTGAATTACAGAGTGGTTGGTAAGTAACATGGGTGTGGCTAGTGCAAGAGGTGGGGTCAATGACAGGTAAAAGAAGGGGAACAGATGTAGTGGGTGGGGGTTAGAGATTAATGACATAGAGAAGAGGTGTAGGAGGAGAGCCAGGGAGGCTGGAGTCCTGGGGTGAAGAAGGGTGGCATGCATGAGAAGGAGGCAAGTCAGGGGAGAGAGGAGGGCTCAGAGTAGAGCCAAATGTGGACACACATGCAGTGGTTCCCATTCCCACAGATAGGGTGAATACATTGGATGGGACATATAGTGAGGAGCCCCAAAATGTGTTTTTTACTGCACCCCCCTACTCTCTCTGATTTTGGGGGGGTGCTGTCAAATTTGGGGGAGCACTTTTAAAAGGGGGTTGGGAGTGCATTATGAAGGGCGATGGGGTGCACAGAATGACATGACTTCTGGGCAATTTTTGGGAGGCTACCCTTACTTTTTATTGCTCCCCTCCTCCTTTATGGGATGCACCCCGAAAGGATAGGGGCAACAGGGGGGATTTGGGGCAAACAGGTATGTGACAGTTCCATTACCAACCCCAAGGGGGGGCACCATACAATCCAACTGCAGTTATTGTATTGAAAGGTACAACAAGGAGCATGTCGTGGAATTTTTGCAGGTGGTGCTCACCAAGATTTTTCTGCCTCCCCTTCCCTCCGTGCGGCATGTTATAGGGACCCTTGGGATATTTCTATTGGCAAGAGATGGTATAGAGATTCCCGCTATGATATCTGAGAGCACTAACATTTGTTAAATAAATAGGGGCATTGGAGCAGATAAATGAGGCAGGGAAAGGGTACATGTGGAAAGTAGTTGGATGGGTCATAGAGAATAATCATGGCATGCAAATAGGCAGCAGCACATGTTCTGGCAGTGTCTGTTGAGAGTTTGGTACGCTCTTCAATTTATTTGTCCTTCTTACGTTGGGTATGATCTACAGAGGGAAGGCACAGCATTACTGTTGGACAGGCCACACGAAGGGCTTGTTCCCTCCCCGCACGACAGGGCCCGAGCTCCGGCCCACCAGACATAACCCACGAAAAGCACCCGTACCCCGTCTCCCGACGGATCTTCTGCCCTCGGACCTCTACTCATCACGGGGCCCAGCCCCACCGGCTCCCCCGGCCGGTTCAAGCCGCCATCTTGGGCCCTGCACCACGAGGCCGCGTGGCCTCGCCCCGACCCTAACCCCGGGCCTGACCGGCCCCGACATCCCGGCACCACCATCCACCCAGGAGGTGAGCGGACCACTTGGCAGGTCAATGGGAGGACGAAGTGTCAAGAGCTCTTCCCCCGCCAGGTGCCGATCGCCCCCAGCTCCCCCATGCGCTGGCTCCTCCCCCTGCTGGGTGTCTGGACACCTTCATCCCGGGCCCTCCGACCTCCAAGTGCGAGGGTCCGGACATCAAAGAGCGCCTGCCCTATAACTGGGGCAACTCCGGAGCAGGAAGGCAGTTGTATCCTGGAGTCGAGAGACACCGAGAGAACTCAGCCTTGACGGACTACTGGCGCTGCCGTAGCCCGCTCTTGTGAACCATCGTCCTGCCTGCTGGCGCTGCCGCGGCCTTCTACAACATCCATCCTCGTCGGGACCTGCTGGCGCTGCCGCGGCCCGTTGTAACGACCATCCTCACCGGGACCTGCTGGCGCTGCCGCGGACCGTACATCGACCATCTTTCCGGGACCTGCTGGCGCTGCCGCGGCCCGTTGTAACGACCAACCTCACCGGGACCTGCTGGCGCTGCCGCGGACCGTACATCGACCATCTTTCCGGGACCTGCTGGCGCTGCCGCGGCCCGCACCAACTAAGCTCGAGGATTGTGAGCTAATCATCATCTCATCCAAACTACCTGACTGGTAGACAGACTGTCCCGCTACCCCTTACCCTGCTTTGAGAGACTTGAATCGAGGGGACCCCTGAGTCCAGACCTCCTTGTACCATTCAACCGTACCTTAAGAAGTGCTTATAAAGAACACTGAACCTTATCCGTGTGTGGTATCTGTCTGTGGGGGGGTGAAGTTACTTATCTGTACGATCGCTGGAGACGGCTCTCCCAGGAGACCTCTCCTCCTGACCCCGGCCGACCCTCCCGGTCCGTCTATCCTTTCTAACATTGGTGGCCAGCGGCGCGATCCGAATCAACGCGTAATCGTACAGAGAGTAGCTCACCCCACGACAACAACACGATGTCAGCCAAAGATAGCAACTCCACCGAGAAATTCCAAATGGATAAATTAGAAGAATACAACCACCGCGAACTGAGACAATTCTGCATAGAACTTGGCATTGCTACCACCGGCCTGAGTACCAAAGAGGATCTAAAGCACGCCCTAGAGTCGTGGGCAGAAACTGGGGTCGCCGGACCCTCCGACCAAAGCAGCATCACACCAGAGGGGAACGCCACGGCTCCCGAGGAGCGGGGAACGGGCCTCTCGCAGGAGGAGATCCGAGAAAGAGAAAGAACCAGATTGCACGAGTTGGAAATGGCACGACTCAAGATGGATGGGGATCTTCTCCCGGGTAGGCTTCCCCCGAGAAGTCGTCAGCGACCGAGGCACGAACTTTATATCCAAATACATGAAGTCCCTCTGGCAACAATGCGGGGTCACCTACAGATTCACGACTCCCTATCACCCCCAAGGGAACGGACTAGTGGAGCGTTTTAACCGCACCCTCAAGGGGATGATTGGGGGATTGGAAGAGCCCCTCCGTCGCCAGTGGGATGTACTACTCCCGTGCCTCCTCTTCGCCTACCGCGAAGTTCCCCAGAAGTCCCTCGGTTTTAGCCCTTTCGAACTCCTGTACGGGCACCCTGTGCGAGGGCCCCTCAGCCTAGTAAAAGAAGGTTGGGAGATGGCCCCCCTAAAGACCCCTCCAGACGTCTTCAAATACCTCCTGGCCCTACGCAATCAGACCCGGCGCTTCAGAGAGATGGCCAAGGCGAACCTCGAGGCCAGCCAGGAGGACATGAAGAGGTGGTATGATCACAATGCCTCCTCCGATGAGTTCGAGCCTGGACAACAAGTATGGGTGATGTCCCCCACCGAACCATGTGCCTTGCAAGATAAGTGGACGGGGCCCTTCAAAGTGGTCGAGCGCAAAAGCCCCGTCACTTACCTCATCGACCTGGGGACCTCCCGGAACCCCCTTCGGGTCCTCCACACCAACCGACTCAAACCACACTTTGTGCGCTCAGAACTCAGCCTCCTGATGGCTACGGACAGTGGGGCAGAGGAAGACTCCGAACCCCTCCCGGATCTTCTGAAGACTCAGGAGAATGACAGCTCCGTGGACGGGGTCCGGCTCTCTGACACCCTCACTTCGGAGCAACGCCAGGGCTGCCGGAACCTCCTGCTGCAGTTCGCTACCCTGTTCTCCCTCACCCCCGGGGTCACCCCTTGGTGTTTGCACGACGTGGACACCGGGGACAGTCCCCCTGTCCGACACCGGGCCTACCGCGTACCAGATCGGGTACGGGCCTGCATACAGGAGGAGGTGGCCAAGATGCTCACAATCGGGGTCATCGAGCCCTCGGACAGTCCCTGGGCCAGTCCGGTTGTATTGGTCCCCAAAGCCGCTGCCCACGGCACCGCACCTGAACTGAGATTCTGCGTCGACTACCGGGGCTTGAACGCTGTCACCCGGACCGACGCTCATCCGATCCCCCGAGCAGACGAGCTGATCGACCGGCTGGGAGCCGCCCGCTACCTCAGTATCTTCGACCTAACAGCGGGCTACTGGCAGATCGGCCTCACACCCAGGGCTCAGGAACGGTCAGCCTTCTCTACCCCCGATGGCCACTACCAATTCAAGGTCATGCCCTTCGGCATGAAGAATGCCCCCGCCACGTTTCAACGCCTCGTGAACCAGGTCTTGGCGGGGCTCGAAGAGTTCAGCGCTGCCTACCTGGACGATATCGCTGTATACAGCCACCACTGGCCCGACCACCTCCGTCACCTCCAAGAGGTCCTACAGGCCCTCCAGCGGGCCGGCCTCACAATTAAGGCCGGCAAGTGCCAAATTGGCCAAGGGTCTGTGACCTACCTTGGGCACCAAGTGGGAAGCGGGCTGGTGGCCCCGCTACAACTTAAGATTGCTGCCATCCAGTCCTGGCAGCCCCCCGTCACCCAGACCGAGGTCCGAGCCTTCTTGGGGCTCACCGGCTACTACCGGCGGTTCGTGAAGGACTACGGCAGCATCGTGGGGCCCCTCACGGGTCTCACGTCCAAGAACCAGCCGAAGCGGATTAACTGGACCCCCGATTGTCAAGCGGCCTTCGAGAAGCTGAAGGCCGCTCTATGCACCGCCCCTGTGCTCCAGGCCCCCGATTACAGTCGGGAATTCATGGTACAGACTGACGCCTCCGACCACGGCATCGGAGCCGTCCTTTCTCAGTTAAACCCCGAAGGTCATGACCAGCCGGTGGCCTTCATCAGTCGACGTCTCCTGGCCCGAGAACAGCGCTGGAGCACCATCGAGAGGGAGGCCTTCGCAGTGGTGTGGGCCCTCAAAAAGCTCCGGCCCTATCTCTTCGGTACCCACTTCCGGGTACAAACCGACCATCGACCCCTGCAGTGGCTGATGCAGATGCGGGGGGAGAACCCAAAACTCTTGCGCTGGTCCATTTCCCTGCAGGGAATGGACTTCACTGTGGAGCACCGACCAGGCCAAGACCACGCCAACGCGGATGGCCTGTCCCGCTTTTTCCGCCTCGACGAAGAGAGTCCCCAAGGAGATGGGTGACTCTCCCCGCCTTCAGCTGGGGGGGACGCATGTTGGACAGGCCACACGAAGGGCTTGTTCCCTCCCCGCACGACAGGGCCCGAGCCCCGGCCCACCAGACATAACCCACGAAAAGCACCCGTACCCCGTCTCCCGACGGATCTTCTGCCCTCGGACCTCTACTCATCACGGGGCCCAGCCCCACCGGCTCCCCCGGCCGGTTCAAGCCGACATCTTGGGCCCTGCACCACGAGGCCGCGTGGCCTCGCCCCGACCCTAACCCCGGGCCTGACCGGCCCCGACATCCCGGCACCACCATCCACCCAGGAGGTGAGCGGACCACTTGGCAGGTCAATGGGAGGACGAAGTGTCAAGAGCTCTTCCCCCGCCAGGTGCCGATCGCCCCCAGCTCCCCCAGGCGCTGGCTCCACCCCCTGCTGGGTGTCTGGACACCTTCATCCCGGGCCCTCCGACCTCCAAGTGCGAGGGTCCGGACATCAAAGAGCGCCTGCCCTATAACTGGGGCAACTCCGGAGCAGGAAGGCAGTTGTATCCTGGAGTCGAGAGACACCGAGAGAACTCAGCCTTGACGGACTACTGGCGCTGCCATAGCCCGCTCTTGTGAACCATCGTCCTGCCTGCTGGCACTGCCGCGGCCTTCTACAACATCCATCCTCGTCGGGACCTGCTGGCGCTGCCGCGGCCCGTTGTAACGACCATCCTCACCGGGACCTGCTGGCGCTGCCGCGGACCGTACATCGACCATCTTTCCGGGACCTGCTGGCGCTGCCGCGGCCCGTTGTAACGACCAACCTCACCGGGACCTGCTGGCGCTGCCGCGGACCGTACATCGACCATCTTTCCGGGACCTGCTGGCGCTGCCGCGGCCCGCACCAACTAAGCTCGAGGATTGTGAGCTAATCATCATCTCATCCAAACTACCTGACTGGTAGACAGACTGTCCCGCTACCCCTTACCCTGCTTTGAGAGACTTGAATCGAGGGGACCCCTGAGTCCAGACCTCCTTGTACCATTCAACCGTACCTTAAGAAGTGCTTATAAAGAACACTGAACCTTATCCGTGTGTGGTATCTGTCTGTGGGGGGGGAAGTTACTTATCTGTACGATCGCTGGAGACGGCTCTCCCCGGAGACCTCTCCTCCTGACCCCGGCCGACCCTCCCGGTCCGTCTATCCTTTCTAACAATTACTGTTAGTCAGAACATGTATTTATGATTTAAAGAAGTGTGGTCTGTGTGTGCTGAGAGGGCTGTACAGAGTGGTAAGTGCCTGTACATCCGAGCAATGTGCATCCAACCGGCCACTTGAGACTGAACAGTGACAGAAGCACCTGGGTTACTGACGGAATGTAAATGGAGAGCACATAGGAAGGGTGTCTGTAGTCACTCAAGGGATTGAAACGTGTTGGTGCACTACCAAAGCTGGGGTACTCAGAGGGAATGTTTGAGGGGTAATGAGACGGTGCTATCCAGAGGTCAAAAAAGGTGTCAGAGCCACAGAGGTATGGGCATCCAGGTCCCACAGCGAGGGGTGGTCAAAAGTCCTTGCTAAAGATTTCTATCGAACCATGACCAAATGTTGTGCAGCCTGGCTCCCTCTGTAACTTTTCCCCAGTGTATTTCTATCCTTCAGATGACTGGAGCAAGCTTCCCAAAGGATTTCTTGGCCTCTTACCCCAAAGGAGTGCCTGATATTTCTGGCCTAAGGATAATACTAAAGGGTGCGCTGCTGACGTTCTGAGAAAAACCTCGCTAACCATGCATATTTATGCACCAAACATGGCAAATCCTTACACCTGCAAAGCAGCACATCGCTCTTGTCAGCTTCGTGGTGGTGTAATTGTTTTTATTTGAGGAAAATATTCATCTGTGCGTCCTCTCTCATCTGAGGACAATGGAGCTGCATGTTCCTCTCTCACATGTCCATTCAAAGAGCCAGGTGACACTCACTCAATCACTCAGCAAACACGTATGCTTTGACACTTTCGTCTGGCTGTTTTCCTTCCAATCTTTCCCCTTTCACCACAAATACAGGCCAGCATGTACCTCATTACTCATTCACTCAGTCATCGCAGTCCTCGACTCTGCAGGCCCTGCAAGACGAACATGAACAAGAGGTATCTGAGCAAGCAGAAGAAAAGCCTTGGTGTGCTCTTATGTTCGTAATGCTGCCCTCTAGTAACGCTACATGGCAACTGCAACAGAATGATGGGACTTAGAAGAGGGCTGTCCTATGCAAATAATGTCCTCCCATGCTTACTTTCTTCTGAGAAAGTCGCCGGCTTGCGCTATGATACAGCCTCCAACAAATGGTCTTCAGCCAAATTCAAAAGCAGCCTACCTATCTCAGGCTAAGGATTTTGCCACTCGAAGGCCGCAGATGGGGACGTCACCCTAATGTAGCAGGGTCCCAATTTGCCTGCAGTCATCCTCCATACAGAACCTGGGCGTTCGAGTGCGTTCGAGGGCTCGTAGGCTTCCTTCAAAGGAAGGAAGGAAGAAAGGGGCTGCTTAAAGCCCCAGTGCCAGCCCAGCCCAGCCCAGCCCAGCCCAGTGCCGTACTGTACTGTGCTGTGTCACCACAATCCCTTCACGTGCTTCAGTAGGCATGATTAAGACTTCCTGAAGCAAAGGTCTAACTGCTCTTCTCTGCCTCTTGAGAAAAACAATGTTTCTAGCTTCCTATTGCACCTAATAAAGGGAGTTTCACTTGCCTCAAAATCTCCCCTTCATTTCATTAGCCAGAGCTCCTACTTCACCTTTATCCTAGCCAACATCACATGCATCAAAAACCTGATTGGAGGGATCGGCTCTCAGCAAAACGAAAAATCACCACCATCCAACCTATTTTACTATCAGTATAACACCCTCCTTGCATTCTTGTGCTCATATATACACCTGAGGCAACATTTGTGCTCTAAAGTACGCCGAATTTAAAGGACTAAGAATAAACACATTTATAAGGGAAGATAAGGCATTGTCCCTATTGCACCTACTTGAGAAAAAGGGAGGTTTGTGGAAGGTCAGACTCCTCAGGAAAAGATGTATAATTTTTGGGCGCACGTGCCAAAAGAGTGGCACTTTTCTCCTCTGTTTTTCCAAGTGAATAAAAAATTAGCAAATGAAAATTAAACCACAGATTGAAAATTTACACTCAGGTCACTTGGACAGTATTGGCAGGACTTGAACACTGGCCTTGGGAGAACCTGTGACACCGGAGGAACGAGACTTACCGTTGAGCTACAGCTCTTTGGAGGTCTGCACCACTGCAGTAGTAACTATGACCAACATACAGCACCTGGTGTCAGTGATTGTGGCTTCCATTGCACATGAAACGGAAGACCATGTTATGGGGACGATTTGATAGGGTACTGACATGGAAACCAGTGTGGTCCAGGGGGGAAGTTCCTGCCTTCCATCCAGGTGACCAGGGTCACAAGTCCCGGTATCGGCACAAGGTGACTGTGGTGCAGCAGAGGTAAGTTCCAGATGGGTCTATGTGGCCAATTGGTAAGTATAAACTGTGTGTGTGTGGTGTGAGAGTGGAGTCATGCCTGCCAGATTGTGAATTGCAGAGTGGTTGGTAAGTAACATGGGTGTGGCTAGTGCAAGGGGCGGGGTCAGTGACAGGTGAATTGCAGAGTGGTTGGTAAGTTAAATGGGTGTGGCTAGTGCAAAGGGCGGGGTCAGTGACAGGTGAATTGCAGAGTGGTTGGTAAGTAACATGGGTGTGGCTAGTGCAAGGGGCGGGGTCAGTGTTAAATGGGTGTGGCTAGTGCAAGGGGCGGGGTCAGTGACAGGTGAATTGCAGAGTGGTTGGTAAGTAACATAGGTGTGGCTAGTGCAAGGGGCGGGGTCGGGGTCAGTGACAGGTGAATTGCAGAGTGGTTGGTAAGTTAAATGGGTGTGGCTAGTGCAAAGGGCGGGGTCAGTGACAGGTGAATTGCAGAGTGGTTGGTAAGCAACATGGGTGTGGCTAGTGCAAGGGGCGGGGTCAGTGACAAGTGAATTGCAGAGTTGTTGGTAAGCAACATGGGTGTGGCTAGTGCAAGGGGCGGGGTCAGTGACAGGTGAATTGCAGAGTGGTTGGTAAGTAACATGGGTGTGGCTAGTGCAAGGGGCGGGGTCAGTGACGGGGAACAGATGAGGTGGGTGTAGTGGGTAGGGGTTAGAGATTAATGACATAGAGAAGAGGTGTAGGAGGAGAGCCAGGGAGGCTGGAGTCCTGGGGTGAAGAAGGGTGTCATGCATGCATGAGAAGGAGGCAAGTCAGGGGAGAGAGGAGGGCTCAGAGTAGAGCCAAATGTGGACACACATGCAGTGGTTCCCATTCCCACAGATAGGGTGAATACATTGGATGGGACATATAGTGAGGAGCCCCAAAATGTGTTTTTTACTGCACCCCCCTACACTCTCTGATCTTGGGGGGGTGCTGTCAAATTTGGGGGAGCACTTTTAAAAGGGGGTTGGGAGTGCATTATGAAGGGCGATGGGGTGCACAGGGTTCAAGTCCCGGGATCGGCACGAGGTGACTGTGGTGCAGCAGAGGTAAGTTCCAGATGGGTCTATGTGGCCAATTGGTAAGTATAAACTGTGTGTGTGTGTGGTGTGAGAGTGGAGTCATGCCTGCCAGATGGTGAATTGCAGAGTGGTTGGTAAGTAACATGGGTGTGGCTAGTGCAAGGGGCGGGGTCAGTGACAGGTGAATTGCAGAGTGGTTGGTAAGGTAAATGGGTGTGGCTAGTGCAAAGGGCGGGGTCAGTGACAGGTGAATTGCAGAGTGGTTGGTAAGTAACATGGGTGTGGCTAGTGCAAGGGGCGGGGTCCGTGACAGGTGAATTGCAGAGTGGTTGGTAAGTAACATGGGTGTGGCTAGTGCAAGGGGCGGGGTCGGGGTCAGTGACAGGTGAATTGCAGAGTGGTTGGTAAGTAACATAGGTGTGGCTAGTGCAAGGGGCGGGGTCAGTGACAGGTGAATTGCAGAGTGGTTGGTAAGTTAAATGGGTGTGGCTAGTGCAAAGGGCGGGGTCAGTGACAGGTGAATTGCAGAGTGGTTGGTAAGCAACATCGGTGTGGCTAGTGCAAGGGGCGGGGTCAGTGACAGGTGAATTGCAGAGTGGTTGGTAAGTAACATGGGTGTGGCTAGTGCAAGGAGCGGGGTCAGTGACAGGTGAATTGCAGAGTGGTTGGTAAGTAACATGGGTGTGGCTAGTGCAAGGGGCGGGGTCGGGGTCAGTGACAGG